>NC_133391.1:90027383-92427383 GCF_047511655.1 Castor canadensis | reverse complement strand
TTTTTATTGTTTTTCTTTATCTATATATCTGTATTTATGAACAGCAAGCATACAAATGGTTACATTTACTGGAAGTCCAATATCCAGGGAAAACTCTAGTTGACATGAAATTGAAATAAAAATGACATATCTTCTGCATATATAGCATGATTGAGAGAAGCAGATATTCACCCAATAAGAGAATAGCAGATTATAACATGCATATGTATAGAGCTGTCACAATGAAACACTGTGTAGCTATTACATGACTACTGAGTCCTTATGTTTCCAAGAATATGTTGGCCATTACTGGACTAAATAATAAATTGATTTCACTGTGTTTTATCAAAAACTAATGCACCTTGGATCTGGTTTCTTTTTCTTTTTTTTTCCATTTAACATAGCAGAATAAAAATTTGCAGACTGATTTGTTAAAGTTCCCATAAACAGTTACAACAAACCAGATCCAGATATGGTACCCATTAGGTGCTGATGCCACAGACTTTCTTATTGATGGATTATTCTTGTTATTAATTAATTAATTAAATTGTTTTGCTGGGTAGGGATATATTGTGGCATTTACAAAAGTTTACAAGTATCAAATATATCTACTTGGATTCACCCCTCCCCTAATCTATTTTATCCTCCCATCTCCCCGTTTTTGGAATAGTTTCAATAGGTATCATTTTTGCATTTGCATATGTGTGTATGCAGTATTTGCACTATATTCACCCTCTTTCCCCCTTTCCTCTCCTCCTCCCCTTCCACTGGCACCAAACACCTGACCCACCAATCCCCCTGAGCAGGATCTGTTCTGTTCTCCTGTTCTCTGATTTTTTTTTACAGAAAAAAATGATATTTTTGCTTGTTTGAGGTAAGGTAGCTACACAGGGAGTTTCCTTGTGATTATTCCATATATATTTATGTACTGTAGGCCTAACTGATTCATCTCCTCTCTTTTTCTTCATTCTACCTTAGTTCATTTCTTATGTTGGTATCAGTTTGCTTAAGAATTCTGTATTCATTCTTGTATAGAGTATAATCTTTATCCACAATAGTAGATTAGCATCTGTGCCTACTCTGTAAAATTGCTGTGCAAAGCAAGTAGGAAAGAACTCCTCCCATAGACTAGAGTTGTTTGTTATATCCCTATTCTCATTGTCACTAGGCAGGCATAGGACTTTTATGGATTTACTTATTTTGTTGGAGTACTTAAGTACAAATTGATCAATGATCAAAATAATCACTTTAAATAAACACTTTGCAAGTGTTTTTACCTACATCATTTACTTCCCTTTACATCTCTGAGGGGGGGAAAAGGAATTTATTTTAATGAGTAAGGAGAATGAGGCTTTTAGGTACTTGCAGACCCTCTCAAGGGGATACAAACAAAACAAAAGGATAAGTCTCATTCATTTGATGTCTTAAAAAATTTCTCTTTCCATAATATCTTGTTTCTCATAATCAATGCTAAGGACACTTGAAATCATATTTTTAAAAGTAATAAACTCAGTAAAATGTTACTCTGGATATAGTCTTTGCAAGCAAATGTATTACTTCTAATTCTGCTCTCACTTGATGATCACTTATTAAATATTAGTTAACTTTTATATTAAACTTCCCTCTTACACGTGCTGTATGGTTTGTATGGCTTGATTGAACTTAACCAGCTTGAACTCTCAATCCACATTGCATGGATTACTTAAACTAATCAAATGAGAGAAATCTCAGGTACTCATTTAAATTTTTTAAAGTTTGAATTTTTTTCTCATAAATTTATATCAGTTTCCCTCTCTTTTGCTCCAGGGAAAGCATATCCCTGCTAGGCATACTAATATATTCTTATGGCTTTTGAGCAAATAACTTGTTTGATGTCAGCATCTGTTTAAAATTAAGCATCTATTCATTGTATACTTTCAAGAAAGTCTCAATTCCTGCTTCTTTCTGTCTTACAGAAAAGAAGACTTCAGTCTTCACAGGAATCATTCAATTAATAGTTGTGGGAAGAATGCATAGTGGGCCATGCAACTTGGCCATGTATACCTGGCCCTATCAGTGTAGTCATGAAAAATATCAAAATTGCAGAAAAGTGATGGATCTCCATTATCATTTTTTCTTTAACGTCCTAGATGATACTGAGCATTTTTCTTCAAAAAGGCATTCTTCAAAGAAAAGGAAAAAGCATATTTTTCAAAGTATCAAAGAGGAACTCAGTGTTAAATTACCAATGTTTCAAGAGTTTATACATTTAATTTTATTCTCTGCTTTTATCAGCTTATTATATACTTTAAATCAAGTATACACTTAAGTCATATAGCAAGTATACACTTCCCTACGTGCTCCCTTATATTACGATTTCTGTTGGAAGAATAATATAGGTACAGTTTTCACTGAATTATTTGAAATTTTTAAGATGCAAAGTCATTAAGACATTTTTAAGTTATCTTAATATTTATTTCACTATTGTCTCTCATTTCAAATGAGATACTACTGTTTTTCTCAGGCTGATCTCAAACACCTGGATTCAAGTGTTCCTCCTGCCCCAGCCTCCTGAAAGTACTACAGGTGCACACCACCATGCTTGGCTTAAAACTATAAATTATTTTTATATCTATACTCAAGACTTACTTCATATTCATGACAAATAATACTCTGTTTTTAAACAGATGATGGACAATTATCTTCTTAATGTCATCCTTTACCGGTTTTTAATTTTTAGGATGACAAGATTGTTAAGACTTTAATCAATCTACATGCAGAATATTCATGTCTGACATCCACTAGAAATAGCCATAGGAAATCTACCAAGGAAATATTACTCCCATGCCAAGCATCCTAAAGGTAGAAATCAGTAATTTCAATCTAAAGACTATTAGTTTGGTACTTAGAAGAACTTCCATCTTATTAAAACTTCATGTATTTGAAAGTAAAAATATTTCAGGATTTCATTAAATAGTTTAATATTTATTGTGAATGTTCTTTATTCTCTCAGTATATTCATGAAAAGAGTGGGATATTTTTAGAATCCTGCATACAATTTGCATAGTTTATCAAAGTTACATATGACTGCAGTATTCAGAAAGACTTTCCTGCTTAGAAGATTCCATGTAAAAATTATAGTGGAAGACTGATATATTAAACATTAGCATCAACTAAAACTGAGACTTTAAATTTCAAATGATCTAATCAGCTAAATTCTTCTGTAAATAAGTTAAGGTTTAGAGGAAGTCTCTTGAACAAGCCCTCCACTTCCTTTATCTCATTTAAAGATCTGTTTCTGTTTACCAGGCTTATTATAAACATTGGTACATTTCCTTTATGAATAAATCATTTCTGTCTTGGTTTCTTTTACTTGGGTAGGGTTTTCTTCTGTTTTGCTTCTCTCTAATTGACCATTCACTATGTAGGCCATAGAACATCTTCCCATAAGAATTCTTTTAAATTGTTCTTAGATGTTTTGAGATTTCATTATGAATTTTAGGAGATTGTCAAATTACTTCATCAGACAGGAAGAATGAAATTTTTATGTAAGTATGTACTACAGTGGTGCACAATGCATTGGAGTCGTATGTCTGATTTCCCATGAAGAGACTTCCTACATTCAATTAGAAGATTTCTAAAATATTTAAAAGAATTACAGTAATGAACACACATAGTATATCATATTATAAACCCATTTGTGCTTCAAAGTAGGATTAGGGAGTTAGTGTGTAACATAAATGTGTTGTATTACATTTTATTTGCTTTTGAAGTATAGAATTCATGGATGTGATGTACCTGATCTTTCTATTGAGTTTTTAATAATATTATACTATATCTCTATATAACTGAGATTCAAAACTGATGGATTATAGGTGCTTTCACTTGCATCATCTGTGTTTTGGCTTTCTGCTTATAAATATTATCATCTGTGTTTCCCAATATCAACAGGGACTGAATTTAACTCTTAGAAAGTTTTATTTGTTGTTTTTTTATTCTGTTTTGTGGTGCTGGGGTTGAACACAAGGTCTCACTCATGCTAGGCAAGCACTCTATCATAGAATTATTCTCAGGTTCTAGCTATTAGAGTATTAGGATAAATGAGGCTCTTTCATTGTTCAATGAAACAAATGGGTATATATCTGTCTGTGTGTCTGTTAAATATTACAATATGTAACAATTCTAACAAAGACCCACCTGAGCCACTCATTTGCTTTGGGAGTTCCTCTTGTAGCCCAATCCCTTGCTGCTCTCCATTTAAAATTTTAAATTCCATGTAAAATAACACTATTCTTATTTAGTGCTTTGCACTTTCCCTTTCTTTCCTAGAAATTTTACTTGCTAGATAAATCTTGACTTGTTTCCTCACTTCCTGTATATCTTTGCTCAGCTATTACCTTCTCAATAAGGGCTTCTTTGACAATCTTATTTAAAATTCCATCCCTTCTCCCTGATATTTTCTATTCTAATTCCCTAATTTATTTTCCCATATTGCATTTGTCATGATCCAATATAGGTTTGGTTAGGTTCTTTCTCTGTCTGTCTGTTTCTTTCTCTCTCTGGGAATTCTTAAAAGGATTTTGGATTTTCAGTTAAATTTGAATTTAAAGTGTGTGTCCAAATACTACTTGAGACACACTTATAATAAATGGATGTAATATTAAATCAATTGCATAATTCAGTATGCGACATGAAATATATTTTAAAGAAAAAACTATATGGAAAAATAGTTAAAATATGAAATATGGGGACATATTGATACTGAAATTTATTTGTTATGTACATGAAATTCAAATATAACTGATTGTTTTTCAATTTAATTTGTATTAGGGACTTTTTGCTCATTATCTAGCAAGAAAGTATTTAATAATTGTGCAGTCTTTTGTAATTGTTATCTTTATTCTTGTTATTGTTATTAGTCTAACAAGGGTTCCCAGGTATTTGGGGTGAATAACTCTCAAAGTCTCAAATTTTCTGATGTATGAAATTTTATAAACTCTCTTACCTACTCAATACATCTTAAATTCAATTTGAGTTCTATGTTCAATGTTATTTTTCTATTTTTCATAGGAAACAAATGCAAAATATTTTTCCATTACTCATTTAGGAAGACACAAAGGAAATAAATCCAAGAAAACAAAAGTGTAGAGTGAACTTATAAAATAACACTTTCAAATGTTATACCTCATTTTAATTTGATTGCTACTCTGTTATAGAGAAGAGAAAGACATAGTTAGTGGGAAGTGCTTAAAAAGCAATTGCAAAGTATATTCATATCAACTTTTCAAACCTTACAATGTCATTGTATTCTGAAATTGAACATAAGTTCAGTAAGTTTAAGAGGTGAGCCCATCAAATGCACCTTAATTCATTGAGCACTCTTTTGGTTTTACAAGGATACTCATAAAAGAAGGAGAGAGGGCAGGTTAGGTCCCCTCAAAATAGAACACCAGGTCTTCTTCACTAGCCACAGAGAACATCTGCTTTGCTTTGCTATACATGTATCTGACATTGCCATTCTTTCACATCACTACCATGACTTCTTCGGAATTCAAGTTTATAAAAGCATAGGTAATATATGTTTGTTTGAAAAGCAATGTTTTCTATAACTCATGGTATATTTCATATTTGTTTAAAATAATATGTTTTCAACTAAAACCTTATTGGGTATTCATATAAAATAAGGAATATTGGGAGATCTCAGATAATCACAACCTAACTTATCTCTACTGTAAATATTGATAATCACAGTTATTTTATTTAGTTGGAGAATATTTAGTAAACCTTGGACAGACATAAAATCAGATATGAGTTCAATTTTTTTTCTCTATGGTACTGGGTCTTGAACTCAAGGCCTACACCTCAAGCCACTCCACTAGCCTTTTCATGATTTTTTTTTTGAGGTAGAGTCTCACAAACTATTTGTCTGGGTTGGCTTTGAACTATTATTCTCCTGATATGTGCATCCAGAGTAGCTAGGATTACAGGCATGAGGTACTATCACCTGTCTTATTTAATTTTTATAATTATAAAATTAAACACATATTTGAGGTCTCATTTAGTGACACCCATTGTTATTGTTATTCTAATGAACCAAAGACCCCAACAGAAAAGAAAGATACACTACCACTACAAATTATTTTTTCACTTTTACAAGTACACTTACATGTCAGAATTGCTTATCAAAATGAACATATATTTGAATCTTCACAAAATAACTTTAAAAACAAAAATATATACAGAAGTTTAGGATCTTAAAAACTATGAGCTTGAAAGACACCTTGATTTTGTTATCAACATCACTATTATTAAATTTTATATATATATACACAAATTTTAAGATACACATAATCCTTTAATTATGCTAAACAATTATACATATATATTATTTCATAACAAATCTGACTTACATGTCATATTCACAATTTGGAGAAAAGAATTTTCATTGCAATTTCATATTTTAAGTTAAGGAAGAAAAGGATGCTATTTAAAAATTACTTCTGTTAATACAATTTGCAGGGGGACAATTTCTCATCTTTATGTGGTGGAAGTCTTTGTATTTTGAGGAACTATATTGTGATTAAAAGAGTTTGTGATTTAAGTAACATATGTAAATGAACCTAAGTGGTATTTGCATATTAAGACTCATTTAATCATAATATTCATAATCAAGTGAAGATCATTTTAGGTAAGTGTAGCTTTAATGAATGTAGTAAATTAGCTTTAATTTGCAAATGAATGCTTTTAAATAATCCTATTGAAATTTGACTTAATAAAAAGCATTGAACATCTGATAATCTTAAATAAAATATTAGAACCTTTTGACAAGTTTCTTTCAAGTATCTTTTCTTTATTTCTGAATGGAAGTGTGTAAAGTATTTTATCAATCTATTATATAAAAATAACAGTGTAATATATAATAACAGCAGAGTCAATATTAATTAATCAAATAACTGACTAATCCTTTTAAAATGATTAAATTCTAACTTCCAATTAGAAAGCATCTCATCTAGAAAAGCAGTCAACTGAAAAATAAATTATGAGTTACTGTAGAACTTGCATTTCCTGGTAAATAGGTCAAATATTTGTTTGATTTAATTTATATAGATTTCATGTTTACAGTATTATAGAAAGTTAAAAAGCATGCAATAGTCTCTAGTTTCTGAAATAAAAGAAAAATTTGTAAAAATAATTGAATTTACTTTCTTAGTAATCACTTGTCCATATGTGGAAGTATGATAATACAGTTTGTAAGAATATGTGTGAATCAGTAAGAAGTTCTGCATTTCAATTCTGGCACCTTACCTTATGACTGTCAGCAAATCATTTAACATCTCTAATAGTCTCTTTTCACATATTTAAAATAGCAAATAAAATATTATTTTGTTCCTGTATTTATAAAATCACATGATATTTTATTTTCCTTGGCAATACAAACAATAAATGTTAACATTTATCATCGTCATTATTATTTGCTAGAAGGGAAGGCATATGTTTATGAATATACTCTGTGATGTTATGCTCACCTTTATGGGTTCTATTATTATATAAGAAGAAAACTACAGGATATGGCAGATCTCTAGCAAACAGAAGACAATAACCAATTTTCTACTGGAGGAATCACATGATCCTTGTGGCTTTACAAGCATGAGCATGATATAAAAAGTTTGGTCTGTTCCAGACTGGATTAGGAGCACCAGATTCATGACCACTAGCTTCCCTACTGTGAAATTTAATTCTTATGCATCCTATATATTGTACCTAAATAAGATGTTATTCTGCTCCATTGGTCAACCCATTATTCAGTTAACTACACTGGTAATGGCACAAACCAGTTTCCAGTATGTTGAAGTTAAATGTGATTTATCATCATACCCCCTCAAAAAGAGCTCAGTAAAGAGTTTAGAAATCTTTTCCACATCACTCATATAACTTATGCTTTAAATAATTTATAATTAAAATAGAAAAAAATATGTAAATTTAAATCATCCTTACAAAAACTGTAGCTATGAGACTAGTGGTGACATTTAATAGATTTTTAATTTATGACCTGCAAACCACTTTTTAAGATGATGAAAACAAAGACTAATTACAAGATTAATCACAGTGGGGCATTGTAGCACATATGTGAAATTCCAATACTTGGAGGCTGAAGCTGGAAGATCAAGAGTTTGAGACCATCAAGAGTTATTCAGAGAAGCCATATTTCAAAACTGAACAAACAAAATAAAACAAAGACCTTTCTTGTATGTTTATGCATTACTTCCCTGAAGACAGAAATGTGAACTTCTGAATTCAAACATTCTTCAAATTCACAAATGTAGTCATCTTTAGAAGATTACATTGTGTTTGTGAATTACTATCTCTTGCACCTTGATACACAAAGCAAGGAAGAACTGATTTTGAACAACCTATTTATCAATATTCTTAGAATTTGCCACTTTAATGTATTAGTTTAACATTAGTTAGTATGAAAGTTTTTGAGGTTGCAGAAAATTTAGGGTTTCTAGATAAAAATGAATGTGTCCTATCTAAAATTGTTTGCAATCCTCTTGACCACCTACAGACCCTGGCAAAAAAAGCATATGAGCCTTAATGAGTATTAATGAGAAGGGGGAAAAGATAAAAAGAAGATAAACTAAAATGAAATTTATGTGACTATTAAAATCATAATTTTAAATTTCATTGACATGCAAGTGAATGTACAGATCTAAGTAACAACTAAGGTCTTTAAAAATTCAATTATTTCAATTTAACAAATTTGGAATAAATATCTGTAATTTGACATTTACTACATTGTATACTTGAAGTTAAAGATAAAAATAAAAATGGTTAGTTCAGTATTGAAATAACTGAAACATAAGTAAAATGGTTGTAGTACTACGATGAGTAACATGATCACAATACAAACACACACCCTTGAGTACATAAAGACTATGATGGATGTGTGTGGAACAGAAGGAAGATGTTACTTGAATTAGTGACATATGAATTAAACTTTTATCATATAGTAGTTAAACATACAAAGAGTATATGAATAGAAAATGTTCATGAATAGAACAATGGTCATTAATGTAAAATTTTGACTTTCTTCTCATAACTTTTTCTCATTTAAATGGAAGTAGTGAGAAGTATAGTATGCATCCTAAATTAGTTCTGGAATGGAAAAATGATATCAGGTATCATTTAATAATAGGACTATATTCCTATATTTGTTTCAGTCAGTTACCTTTATGAGGTTTAAAATTACTTTCTTATGTAAACTGAAATTGTCCTTATATTTACTGTATAAAAGTCACACTTTGGTGCCATAACTCGGATCTGCCCTGAACATCTTGGCAGTATAACTCAAGAGGGGACAGGCTCACTGCAGAGCCCCAACCCAAGGTGTTGCAAACCATAAGTTGGGGGATGGAACGGGGAACTCATTGAGTTCAGAACATAGGCATTTCTTACAGCTAATGTGTTGTTTGCTAAAAAGTAAGGTTATATCTTACACCCAGGGACAAATTGAAGATTTTATAGAGACAGTTATCCAATTTAATTCTTGGTTTCCTGAGCATAGAACTTTGGATCCTGATAGCTGGAAGCAGATAGGAGAAAATGTAAAAAGAGCTAACCAGAGAGGGGAAAATATTCCTATTCATTTTTTGGGCACATGATTCTCTATTCCTTATTGCTTGGGACCTCTAGCAGATCCTTCTAAAGAGGCTCATGATTCAATTCTTCTGGAAAACAATAAGGAAAACAATAAGAAAGATAAGAAGGACAATAAGGAGGAGAAAAGCCTCCCCCACAAACACATGTAAAACTTAAGTTTTCCTCTATGGAAGATTCTGCACCACCTTATGCAGGGCTTTACCCATCAGAGGCCCCATTTCAGATTCATCCTCAGACTGCTGCCATACCTAAGGCAAGAACAAAATGGAGAGAAGAAAATGAAGAAGTTTCCCTCAAAACAACTTTTAGGTTACTCTTATTGGAGGATGGGAATAATGACTCTTCTCCTCCACGTTTGGTTCTTTCATCTTCAGAGAACCTTCTAGCCCTTCCAGTCATCCTGGGGCCTCAGGGACAATGAAGGCATTAGCCCATTTCTCTTGAGGTACTTAGAAGATTTAGAGATTCAGTCAGGGAGAATGGGACTAATGGTCCCTACACTCTTACTCTATTTGAAAATCTGAGTCAAGAACTTTGTACACCATGAGACTACAAGCAGTTAGCCTGAGCTTTCCTTAGCCCTGGTGATTTCCTTATGTGGAAAGCAAAATATTATGATGAATGTGATGAACAGGCACAAAGAAATAGGGATACAGGGGTTCCTTTAACTGAGGACCAACTACAGGGGGTTGGTCCATTTGCCAATGCCCTTCAACAGATGCAAGGCATGCCCCAAGAGTTTGATCAGGTAAGACTTTGTGCCAAGAGAGCTTGGAGTAGCCTCCCTAACTCTGGCAGAGAATCAACTGAAAGTTTCTTGCAACTAAAACAAAAGGCCAATGAGCTGTGGACTGAATTCCTGGCCCTTGTAAAACATGCTGTTAGCTGCAAAATTCAGCATGCAGATGCACAAAGGTTCTGAGTTCACCAAATTGCATATGAATGGGCTACCAAAGAATGCAAACAAACTATCAGATCTTTAAAGAATGGAGATCTTTCTACTTGGGTTTCCACTACCCAGGATATCAGCACACAAACCTATTTGGCCACCACTCTTGCAGCTGCCCTAACAAAAGGAATCCCTACTCTTTCCCATACTACATGCTTTGGATGTGGACAAAAAGGCCACTGGAAAAGAGACTGCCTTGAAGGCAGAGATTATCAGGGTCCAAAGCATGGCCCACTAGGAGGAAAACCTTCTAAAATATGACCACGATGCAATATAGGCTATCATTGGGCTAAATACTGTAAATTCGAATATCATGCTGATGGGGGCTTATAAACAGGACTGGAGGCAGCCTTCAGCCCCACCCCAAGAAGGAACAATTTCCTATATCCAGTGGGAAAACCCCTGGAGTTCAGGATGTAATCTCCTAGTATTAGAGGCATTAACCATTTCTCAAGGTAATACACCAGTCCCAGTAACATGTCATTTCTATAACTCTGTAAATGAATTAACAGGAATAATCATGGGAAATGAAAAGTATCTTCTTCAAGGACTAACTGTGCATCCTTATTATACTATGTTGCAATCCAAGTCTCCAACAATAGTCTATGTTTCTAGCTCTAGATAATGGTTAGGATTAGAAAAGGATACCAAGATTGCAATATTTTTGCCTTTATCATCTGAGATCTCTCTCAAATATATTGGACTTAACCCATTTTAGATCAAAGGACCTTAACTACTATCTATATTTGGGAAATAGCTTTTGGATGTCTTTTAGACATAAGAGCAGAGCAGAGTGTTATCCTTCAATCATTATGGCCTAAACATTGGGAAACAAAAAGGGGAACCACAATGCAAAGAGTAGGGGGACCACAATTAGCCAAAGTTAATGCAGAGATACTCCAATGGAAGGATGAAGAAGGCAATTAAGGGACTTTTCAACCTTTCATAATTACAGGACTACAATTATGCTTATGGGGGAGAGACATCATGCAACAATTGTGCATGACTCTTACCAAGCACAAAGCTCAACCTTGAGTGGAGGCTCTTTTCCAGGCCCAACAAGATAGGACAGTCATGAGGCCTTGCGGGGAGTCCTTGTCCCAAGTTCAACCAGATAAGACAATCATAAGACCTTGGGAGGAGGCCCTTTCCCAATGTTCTTCCTGTCACTGTGGCCTTGGTTATTCTTGTAACCACCCCCCCACAGGGGCCACTGATATAAAGTTCCTGCCCACAGCTATACCACTTAAATGGTTAATCAATGATCCTATATGGGTTTATCAGTGGCCACTTTCAGGACAAAAATTACAACAGGCTCATATTTTGGTATAACAACAAATAAAAGCTGGACATGTGGAGCCTTCCAATAGTCCATGGAATAGTCCTATTTTTATAATTTAAAAAAAGGCCAAAAAGAAACACAGATTAATACATGACCTTTGAGCCATTAACAATGCTATGCAAATGATGGAAACTTTACAACCTGGCCTCTCTTCTCCTGCCATGATTCCTGCAGGATTTACAATTATAATTATAGATTTGAAAGACTGTTTTCTTACTATCTCATTACATGATAATGATAAGGAAAAATTTCCCTTTACATTGCCATCCATTAATAATGAAACACCAGCTCAATGATATCAATGGAAAGTATTACCTCAAGGCATGAAAAACAGTCCCACCATATGGGACAGGTCTATGTCCATGCCACTATTACACCCTTCTATAAAAAATGGCCACAAATTAAATGTTTTCCTTATATGGATGATCTTTTAATTGCTCATCCCTCATTTACACTGTTACAGCAGGCCCTCAGAGACTTAGACAGATGCCTAGCCAAAAAGGTTTACATATAGCCCCTAACAAAACACAGCTTTATCCACCATTCAAATATTGGGGACACACTTTACTTGATAATATAATCAAACCTTCTAAACTAAAATTAGGCATATAAAAGGTCATGACATTAAATTAATTACACACACTATTGGGAAACATTAATTGGATTCAGCCTTTTCTTAAGATTCCCTCAGACTCTTTAAAAACTATATTTGAACTATTAAAAGGAGACTCACAATTAAACTCATTAAGAAAATTAACTTCAGAAGCACAGCAAGCTATACTACTTATTGAAACCACTCTTCAACATAGTTTCATTAACAGGATAGATCCCAATCAGCCCCTCCAGTTACTCATATGGGGTACTCCAACTACTCCAACAAGGGCTATTATACAATGGCCAAATAACATGATAGAGATGCTCTTTACCCATAACACACCCCTAGGACTATTACTCCCTATATACAAGAGGTAATATATCTAATTATGAAGGGAAGACAAAGACGCAAACAATTGTCTGGCAATGATCCATCACTCATAGTTACTCCCTTCACCAATATTCAGATAGACTATTTTTAACAACAAAACTATTTATGGCAAATTGCAGTTTGTAATTACTCAAGACAATTTGACAATCACTTTCCAAAAGATCCTACCATAAAATTTTTAACTTCTCAGGCCTGGATTGTACCTCACATCACAGCCACCAAACTCCTAGCCAATACAATCACAATACATACTGATGGCACCAGTAAAGGGAAAGCCAATTATATCATTTACTCACCCTCAGGGACATGTAGAACAAATAAACATTGCAACTCCAGGAGCAACTGCACAACATGCTGAAATCTTAGCAGTTCTTGCAGCCCTGTGAGCTCTCCCTGGTCTAGTCAATACAGTTTCAGACTCCCAATATGTAGTTAAAGCCATTAACTGTATTGAAACTGTTAGACTAAAAGGAGTTCCTAATTCTACCATTTTTCAGTTATTCACACGGGCTCAAATGGTCATTCAGACTCATACTTCTCCATTTTTTATTATTCATATCCTTTTACATACAGGCCTGCCTGGCCCTATGGCTGAGGGAAATCAAACAGTAGACCAGCTCATCTCCTTCACTGCTGTTAAGAACTCTCAAAATCTTTCTTCTATTTTTTGACAGGCCTTACAAAGCCACTCTTTACTACACCAGAGTGCTAACATGTTACACAAACAATTCCCAACCTTGACTCGAGACCAAACATATTATTAGGGCCTACCCCACCTGCAGTACTCTTCTACCTTTAGGCCTAATACTGGTATCCACCCTCATGATCTTAAACCATATCTGGCAAACTGAAGTCACTCATATTCCCCAGTTTGGCACCTTAAAATATGTTCATGTGACAATGGACACATACTCTGGTGTCCTCTTTGCTCCAGCCCACACAGGAGAAACTACCAAACATGCCCTTGGTCATCTATTTGGTGCTTTTGCAACCTTTTGAATTCCAAAGTCCATAAAGATGGACATCAGTCCCACCTATACAAGTAAAAAATTTCAAAAATTCTGTAAATTATGGGACATTACTCACAATACTGGAGTTCCTTACAATCTTCAAGGCCAAGCCACTGTTGAATGACAACATCAAAGGATCAAAAACCAACTTTTTAAAATAAAAAAAGACTTCACTCCCAAGTCTCCACATTCTCAATTACATCTCATCCTATTAACTTTAAATTTTTTCTCACTTGATGATCAAGGAATTACACCTATTAAAAAGCATTTCCCTGCATGAAACACCTGCCCAACTGTGTGTATTCTTTGGAAGAATTTAGAGACAAACACATGGCAGGGACCTGACCCTTTACTAACTACAGGTCTAGGATATGCTTGTGTCTTTCCAGAACATGAAAGATGGCCAAGATGGTTGCCTCTCTGATGCATCAAACCAGTCACAGCCATTGATGGGACCCATGAAGAGACTTTGGTTAGACAAGCTTAATCTTAGTCATTGGTTTAATTTTGGACTTAAAGGACTAATAGGCATAGGTGGACTCATGCTTTTGGGTCTACTTAGTATTATATGGCTAAAAAGACTAATCACTCAAGAAACTAACTGCTGCAAAAAAGAAAAATCTCTAAACACCTTTTTCATAAAAAATTTAAAAAGGGGTAAATGTGGGAAACCCTCAGGACTCCCAAAGCCTCTTGGAAAGGAGGAGAATCACTGTAGCTTTTGTGCAGTAGCCCTAAGAGAGATTGCAACAGTCTAAAATGATAGTTGCTGAACAACCCTGTTCTCTCTCTGTGTGGGACTGGGAAAACCTGATCCCGAGAACATGATGTTCCACACTTGGGCTTGTAGCCATAGCAACGTGACAGCTAATACTAGTACAGAGGTCAAGGGAAACCTGTGGACTGCCACTTACTCTTCCCTGCTTGTCTGCACTGCTTAAATACTCACTTCAGAAAATAAACTATGCCATTGCTGCCTGGCACAACCCTGAGTTCATGTCGTTATTTGCCACTCTAGCACCCAAGACCAGAGTTGGAGCCCCACTGCAGCTGGACTGTGGCAACCCTTAGAAATTACTGACAAGTGAAGAAGCATTCAAGAATACACAGAAAGCATTCGTACAGATAAAACACAGAAATGGGCAATCAATTAGCAAAAATTTTAATTCTTAATTTTGGGTTGTTTCTATAAATTGACTTTTATAAAGTATACTATTTGTTGTCTTTTTCCATGCTTTATTTCTTCACTTTGTACCTTATTTTAAAGTTACATTTTTTGCATCAAGATCGGTATTCCTGTTTAGCAATGGTGGCTCACAACTGCAGTCCTAGATACTTGGAACGCTGAGCTCTAAATGGTCAGGGTTTGAGACCAGCCCAGGCAAATAATTCTCAAAATACATCCCCCAAAATCTGGAGCAAAATGGACTGAAGGTGTGACTCAAGCAGTACAGCACCTGCTTTGCAAGCATGAAGTCCTGAGTTCAAATCCCAGTCTCACAAAAAAAAAATCAATATTCTTCCCACTAATTTTATGTATCATTTTCCTTTTTCTTTTTGGTGGGACTAGGGCTGCAATTCAGGGCTGCATACTTTCTAAGCAAGCACTTCACCACTTGAGCCACTCTGCCAATCCTCCAACTAGTTTTAGTATCCTTGAATTTTTTGCTATCATCTTTATTTGAGGTGTACAAGAGGATACATATCATATGTATAATAAGTACATAAATATCAATAGCTGACTATATTACTGTTAAGCTCATGGATACATCATAAGTTCACATTGCTTTCTTTTTGTGTATGTTTGTGGTGAAAGCACCCACAATCCAATCTCTTAGCCAATTTCCAGTATACAATGCTACTCTGTTACAGTACATATTATTATGTACACCTTTCATGCTATCAGTAGACTGGACATTTGTTAATGCTATGTAGTTGAAAAAATGCAACTTTGTGGCCTTTGACCTGTATTTCCCCATGGTATCCTTCAACATTGGATTAGAACTATAGGTGTCAATGAGGATACATGATTTTATTAGTAATTAGTTTCATAAAGAACATGCAAAAACACAAAAATTAAAATGTAATTAAATACACACAAAAATGTATGCTTACATAGAGTAGAATCTGTTTTCATATCTTGCCATTGATCTATCTAATGATTACATTCCCTTTTTGCTTTCTTTTTTTAGGGTGTCTTAATTCTTTGTAAATCTTGTTCCTTCAAGTAAATATCAAAGTAAACTATTTGTTTTACTCAAAAATATTGAATGATTATTTTAATTGACATTCTTGAGTTTCTGAAAGTAGAGTTATCTAAATATTGAGCAAAGAAGTCAGAAGGTCTTGTTTTGAAAACCAGCTATACAACCAGATAAATAAATGGTCAAGGTCATTTGATGTGCTAAATAAGTTAAATAAATTATTATGATCTATAAAATAAGTATGCAAATGGATACTATAAAATGTTATCAAAATATATAAATGAAAAAATAATTTATTGTCATACTATTTTTTTCTTCCAAATAGATTTATCAATTATCTTCCAAATATTACAGAAAAGAAAATCCAATCACCTGTGACTAAGTAAATCTTCATTGGTAAATAAATATGTTGCCAATGAATTTATTACCTTTCCTTCATGTTCATTTGATAATTGCTATACATTTAACTAAAAAGCTATTAATTAACAGACATACAATAGTTTTAAATAATTTTTAATAATTTTAATAAAAGGAAAATGACAGAAGAGACTGATAAAAACACCAAATTTAAAACAACAAAAAGAATATTTTCAAAAAATATATACCTAGTAATAATGTCTAAAATTCTAAGACATTTTTCTTTGAAATGGCAAGGTAATTTTTATAATAATGAATGCCTTTAGTCCTCACACTAAAAATAAATATGTGCTATTAGATATTTTCATTAAATAAATTCTTTGTTAATCTTAACTAGGAGATGGTACTCATCCAAATAATATTGTACCCACTTTGCAGAGGGCCTGCTTTCCACAGTACTGTCTGATAATATTTTTCTATCAACAGGGGCCTTGAAACTGTTCAGCTTGTTAAGCACTTGCTAGGTGCAGGGAAATACAATCCTCATTTTCTGCAGCACTTAGTTTGTTCAAAGGACTGTGGTAATTTCAAGAGGCACAAAAATATGCATGCATAAGGCTTGATCATGCAAACAATGAAGAAAAAGCATAATGAGCATTTATGATCTGAATTGAAGTGTTTCAAAAGGATGCAAATTAGCATCTTATCTAAAAGGATAAAAAAAAGTCCGATTCAGTTAAAGAGCAGTTTTCCAGATTCTAAGCTGTTTATAAAACAACCTGCATTTATTCTTCTTTCTGAAAGTATATCATGATAGTTCATTTCCCCAATGGAAGAACACTCCAAACATATCAAGTACTCTCCCAACTCATAACAAAGTACCCAAGCTGCTGAGGGGATGATGGTAATAACTGAAATGTCATTCGAGAAAACAGAATTTAAATTTTAGTTGTCAAGGTTAACAGCAATGAGATGCCATTCAAATCTACCTGTGTCAGTTTTCTATTGCTGTGTATCAAATTACCATGAAGTCACTTGCTCAAAATAACATACTTTTACTCTGGTCCAATTTTGTAAGTAAGTAGTCTGGGAAGGTTTGGCTGGGATGTCTGCTTACTCTTTCCCAAGAAGAAAGTTAAGATATCCGGTGGGCTAAGATTCATCTGGAAGCTCTAGGAAGTAATACATTTTCAAGGTCTTTACAGGTGACAGAATTTAGTTCCTTGTATCTGTAGAACTGAGGAGAACAAAGAAGATAAAGAAGTCATCAAAAATAATGTGGAAATTATTTATTCCTCCTTCATTCTTCCACCTTGACTTTTTACCCCCAGATACTCTTTTTGTCTCTCTACAAGAGAAGTTGAGTGAACGACATTTAAAATTTGCCCTAAGCCTGAGGAAATAGACTAAAAATTCACACTACAGCCCAGGTAGGTACAGAAAACAGTACTCAATCAAGTAGGCATGTTCTGAGCTGATGAAATATCCGATGTTCCTATATACCATCTCTACTTTACTGATACCACACAATCATTATTTCAGAAACCAATTTTGAAAAACTAAATAACTTACAACACTGTTAACTATAGAGCATTTTATATTACACTAAAAGGAGCAAGAATTAACACACAAAGTAGGGGACAGCATTTTGTCTTTCTTTAAATTACAGAAAACATTGAAAACTATCTCTTTAGTAGTATTCTTTAAGGATAAAAACACAGATCACTTCCAAACTCATTTTCCAAAACTCACACATTCATAAATTATTTTTTATTTTATTATTCATATGTGCATACAAGGCTTGGGTCACTTCTCCCCCCTGCCCCCACCCCCTCCCTTACCACCCACTTCGCCCCCTCCCTCTCCCCCCATAAATTATTTCTAACATATGTTTACACAATAAGAACTTTTAAAAGCATTGAGTGTATTATAAAATTGATGATTTCACTTTTGCCACATAACCAGAGAAAAGTTTCTATAAGGAAGTATCCAACTTTCTAGAAATATTCCACAGGATTAACAATTAAGTATTCCTACAAATTTAAAGGCTTTTTTAAATGATAAATTCCATGGGGAATGACTCAAAAGTTATCTTTGTCCTCCAAGTGAAAAACCTTGATGGAAGAAGACTGAGATACTTTACCATTATTCTATTTGGTTTACATAAGTTATTGTACTGAATGTCCTTTCAAAATGTACTTTCATGATGAGATAAAAGAATTCATCCAGAATACAAATCATTGCTGAATATTTCCATACTTGCTATGTTTTCCCCAATGTGTAAGCTATATTCAGGCCATTTAAAAGTCACCTTAATATTTCAAGGACAAAATAGAATTGTAACATCATTATCTCTTTTTTTTTTGTAATTGTTTTGCTGTTGTTCTGGGGAATATTGTTCACTTACAAAAGTTCTTACAATATATCAAATATATTATAGTTGAATTCACTCCCTCCATCATCTTTTATCCACCTTCTCCCCACTCCTGGAACAGTTTCAACAGGACTCATTTTTCCATTTACTCATTTGTACATGTGTACACAGCATTTGCACCATATTAACCCTCCTACATACTTTCCCCACATTATTCTTCTCACCACTAGCCAGTGGTAACAAATCCCCAGACAGGACCTCTTCTTCCCTTTCTCTGATTTTATTTAAAAAGTGGTATTTTTGTTTGTTTAAGAGTTTTTTTTTAAATAACAGGGAGTTTTCTTGTGACACTTCCATGTGTATATGTATTACAAACCAAATTGGTTCATCTGTTCCACTTTTCTCCTTTCTACCTCACTTATGGTGATTTCAACAGGTTTAAAAAATTCAATATTCATTCTTGTATAGGAAGTACATCAATCATATTCACCGTCTTAACTTCCTTATTTTATCTTCCCTCTCTTGTACATGACCTCCCCTTAGTGTGACCTGTTTTTCCTAATATCGCTTATATTGGGTCTATATTCCTTATATGAGAGAAAGAAAACATGTGGTCTTTGGCTTTCTGAACCTGGGTCTCATTTTAAATGATGTCCTCCAGTTCCATCCATATACCTGCGAATGACAAAATCTCATTCTTCTTTATGGCTGAGTAAAATTCCATTGTATATAAATACCACATTTTCTTAATCCATTCATCAGTAGTGGGGCATCTTGGCTGTTTCCATAGTTTAGCTACTGTGAATAATGGTACTATATACATGGGTGTGCAGGTGCCTTTATTGTAATCTGACTTACATTCCTTCAATTATATCCCTAGGAGTGGTATTTCTGGATCATATAGCAGTTATATTTTTAGTTTTTTGAGGACCTCCATACTGTTTTCCATAGTGGTTGTTTTAATTTACATTCCCACCAAAAGTTTATGAGGATTCTTTTATTCCCACATCCTTGTCAACATTTGTTGTTGTTTGTGTTCTTGATGGTAGCGATTCTAAAAGGAGTGAGGTGGACTTTTAATGTGGTTTTCGTTTGTATTTCCTTTATGGCCAGGTATATTAAATGTTTATTCATATGTTTTTTGGCCATTTGTACTTCTTCCTTTGAAAAAGCTCTGTCAGTTCATTTGCCCATTTCTTCATTGGGTCATTGATTTGGGGGGAGTTAAGTTTTTTGAGCTCCATCTATAGTCTGATTTTTAATCCCTTGTCAGATGTATAGCTAGCAAATATTTTCTGCATTCTGTGGGTAGCCTCTGTCATGCAGAAGCTTTTTCATTTAATAAAGTCCTATTTGTCAATCCTTCCTCTTAGTTGCTGAGCCATTTGAGTTTTATTTAAGAAGTCATTGTCTATGCCTATGAATTCCAATGTATTCCCTTCTTTTTCCTGTACTAGCTTCAATGTTTCAGGTCTTATATTAAGGCCCTTAATACACATTGAGTGATATTTGTGCAGAGTGAAAGATACTGATCTAGTTTCAGTTTTCTGCATGCAGATATCAGTTTTCCCATCCACATATATGGAAGAGACTATCTTTTCTCCATCATTTGTCTTTGGTGCCTTTGTCAGAAATCAGGTGGGCATAGCTGCGTGGTTTCATACCTGGGTCTCCTATTCTGTTACACTGATCTTCCTGCCTGTTTTTGTGTCAGTACAATGCTGATTTTATTGGTATTACTCTGTAGTATTGTTTGAAGTCAGGTATTGTGATATCTCCAGTGTTGCTCTTTTTGCTCAGTAAGAATCATCTTAGTAAGGATCAGGTAACCTGACTTTTCCACCAACAAAGATACCACCATTATCTTCTTTGACCTGACAGAAATGTCATATCAAAAAATACCAATTGCTAGAAGTAGATGTGTGTCTTGAGTGATATAGTATCTGCTTTGCAAATTTGAAGCCCTGAGTTCAAACCCCCATCCTACCAAAAAAATTGGTAAGCAATAAAATGTTAATAATATGTTTGATATACTTAATATACTTGTATGAAAATAGAACTTGAAATCAGTTGAAACTGGTTTAAGAAGGGAGATGGGGAGAATGATCGTGAGGATGACCTAATATTGTACATTGTAAAGGATACATTGAAACATGACAATGAAATCCCCCTGTGAAACTAATATATGCTAATGAAAATGTTTTTAAAAACAGAGTTTATAACTTTTAGTATTCAAAAGATCATTTCCAGCTGATCAAATATTGCTGTGGGTCAAATCATCTTCAAGTTAATTAATCCCCTATCAGTATTACTTAATAAGAGTATAAATACATATGCACAAATATGTATATATGTGTGATTATATATATATGTGTCTGTGTGTTTTATACATGTGCACAGTTGAATACCAGATTTCAGTCTTTCCACTTTTATACTCTGATATGTCATGAACCCGTCTATATTGCTGTAAAGAAAAGAAACACTGAAAAACAGAATGACTGAAGAAATAAACAACTGCTTACATAAAAAAAGTTATATTAACTCTCCTCAAAGCGATCTTGTCTCAACATATAAAATTCTTGCAATAACAAGCTCATGTTTTGGCAGAACTCCAGAGGCACCTTTATTGACATTTTTTTTTCCTTCTCAATTTCCATTTTCTTGTCTGTTAATCAGGTCTGGGGGCAGGATTGCAAGTGGCTCAACTTCACATTATACATTTCAGTAATCTGGCACATTCAAAATTTTTCAGCTTCTGTATTCATGACCAGGAAATATTACCTCTTTTTTGGTGAGAATTAAGCTTCTATGTTTTTTCTTTCCCCTACCTTCCTGATGTAATTTCAGGAATCTTAACCTTCTGAGAAAACTCTTTTCTCTGAAAACATAGCCTCAATCTTTATTATCCAGCAGAAATCACTTATTTGTAGTAACAGAAGGACTTTAGGTCACAAGATTTTCCTGCATCCAACTCACAATGGAACTTATTTAAAATTACTTGGAAAGCATATGCTGAAAAATAGATTAATTAGGTCTGTTTTACTAGAAACCAGAAAACATCCTTGAAAGATGCTAGAGACATACTTTCATATGCAGCTTTTATGTCTTTGATCAGTTCTCAGAGGTCCATCACTGCAATGCATATTAATCCCATCTTACCTATCTTCAGATAATAGTTTTAAGTCTCTCTCAAATGTCCCGCTGCCAAGAAGCAGATTCAAATTAATCTTGATCACAAATTACCAGCCTACAAGTACTTCTAGTTTCTTGCAGGATTCTACCTTTACCAAACCAAGCATTGCTATACAAAGAAGGAGAAGTCAGAAGTCATAATGCTATAACAACTTTGCCCTGATTGTCACTTAAGATCTAAAGGAATTTTGAAGGAAGAAGCTTTGGGAATGCTAATTGTGATCACATTCACAGAGCTCATAATAAGAAAAGGGTTGATTAAATAAACTCACAGCTTGAATTACAAAAGACAGTAACAGTGTCTAATAAATGTGACAATGCTTAAAGACAGAGCAAGATGGGTCAGCTGAAGAATTCTAAGGACTATTTGCCTCTAAGCTGAGAATACTTTGAACACCATATAGCACACAAAAGACAATGACAGGATCAGGGAAAGTTAAGTCCTGGATTCAGCACTGAAAACAATCTAGGGAATTTTAAGATGGTAAAGGGTTTCAAGCGAACAAATGCTAAAACCATAACATTTGACAGAATTGGTATTCAGCAATCCAGTTTCAGATAATTTAACCATTAATGATTGAGGGACATGAAATGATATAAAATATGAAATTAGAAAATTCAAACTATTGCTAAATCCATAAAAATCTAAATTAAAATAAACTGGCTTGATGTGGTAGAAAAAATCTCCAGATTAATGAACGAGACTCAGGAGTCAGTCAGCAAGGCAAACAGTTTTATTTCTGCAGAAGGGTATACAAAAACAAAGGTCTGATAAGCAAGAACACTGACTGGAAGTCCACTTGGGATTTTATCACTGATGTAACACTGCTCCCCTCTCCTATTGGTAGGAGTCAGGGTTCACAGTCTTTCTCAATATCTATAGAGAGGTAAAAGGCAAGGTCAACATTTAACATTCTGGGAAGCCGCTAGTTAAGCAAACATAACAAGCTGTTGCTTTAAATTGGATTTACCTGGGTTGTTGTTTAAAAATACTGCTTAAACAACCGGGCAATAATATCAAGGAAGGGCTGAAAAGTTATTAAAAGCTGGGAGACTAAGAACGTGTTTACCACAACTGATAGGGAATGAAAAAGAATAAAATATTAAAATGTGAAAATCTATTCCAAGTCACTTGCAGTGAAACAAATATTTTAAGCAAAAATAGTATCGCCTATTATTTGACATTGCCTTTCTATTAATTTGAATTATAATTTCTGTATTGCTTAAGCTCTCTATTTCATTACTTTTTTCCTTGACCTTAGCAAATCTAATGTTAAACACACATGACTTCTCTGATTCTACATCTCACACCATCACCAACATATATATACGAATTTTCAGTGTGCCTTAGAATGTCTGAATTCTAATATACATAAATTAGCATAGTCAATTCTAAGCATGATGTACTGAGAAAATCATATCTCAGGTAGTCTTATTTTTCTGTACTAAGTCTATATATTCTGAAGCACTACTGATCATGTTATATGAAGCCCCTTACTATGGTCTTACTTTATATGTATAACTTGTCTCTAAAGTTTTAGACTAACTTTACCCCTCACCAGCTATAAACGAATGTAAGAAAGTAAATATCCTGTAATGGCATAGTAGGATATTTGATCAGATCATTTGTCTAGTATTATATTGAGGATCCCTACAGCTAAGATAGCAGCTCTTTCTGTCTATGATCTTTAGAGGCACTCTTCTGATACTTTACACAAATTCTGTAATTTAGCACTCACAAAAAAATGATGTTAGGGAGAAATTATTTTTCTCATTTTATAGTTAGAAGTGTGAGGAACACAGAAACACTTTACATAAATCAATCACAGAATTCAATAACTTATCTTGGCATAGCTTGAAATTTAGCCTTATTTTACCCTTGTTTAAAACTCATATTCACAACCACATTGGTACCTGTACACAGAGAAATGGAACAGCAGCAAAATAAATGGTTTACAATGCAACTTTACTGAAGGTCATCCTTTTTCTACTAAGACATTTGCTGAAGCAAAGATACTGATCATTATTGTAAAAGACGTTTAAAATCTTCTAATATTGATGTATCTCAGAAATAAGAGGAATTATAGCACATTTAGCAAAACAGGCAGTTGTCACTTTCCAATAGGTCAAGTGATAAGTAAAATGTATGTCTTTTAAAACAATGACACAAGTCCTTCCCCGAATTATGGTCACTTACAACAAATGAGGTTCTCAGATAGGATATTATATGATAGTATTTAATCTACAGTACTTAGCACTAATTAAATAACTATGAATATTTTGACTATTAAAGAAGTCACTGAAAACAATACTTCCTACCTTAAGTAATTTTTATTTGTGATTTTCTAACAGATTAAAAAACAGCTGTAATTACATCATTATGCATATAATAGTATTATAAGATATGAATATATTCTGCACATTCCATTGCCTGATAAAAATTAAAATGTGCCTCCTTAAATGTATGAAACAAAGAGATATGAAACAGCAAAAAACAGACTAGCAGAGGAAAAACTAGGAAAATGAAATTATTAATCTATTACCAAGCAAATTACATCAAAGAAGAAACTTTCCTAAAAGGCAAAAGCCAAGAGATATCAAATGTTAGAAAGAAATTCATAACCCTTGTCTTAATTAATCATTTAAAGCTGCTTTTTCAGAGAAGGACAAAAATGAGTCACACAATTCGTGGGCTGCATTGTCAATGTCTGTCACCCTCATGACATCATAGATGATATCAACAGTAGAGCTTGGAATGCCCAGCTGGTTAAGTACAGAAAAAATAATTCAATAAAAGATCATCTAGCCAAAAAACAAATGAATCACTAGCCTGTATATGTCAGAAAGCAGTTTTAGTTCAGGCCAAGAAAAATTTCACAGATAATATTACTCAGAATAATGAAATAAAATGTACAAATTTTTAAAAAGTAGTTTTTAGTACTTTTAGATTTGCATAAAATTTGAAAATTGTACAGTTCCAACATAATACAAATTTAGTTTTACCTTCCAGGAAAGTCTCTCATCAGTATAACACATTTGCTATAACTAATGAACCAATATTGACACTGCTCCAAATGAAAGTTTATATCGTATCCATATTTCCTTACTTGTTACTTAGGGTTTTTTCCCCTAGAATCCCGTCCAGAATACCTCATTGCATTTAGTAGTTATGTTTCCTCAGGCTCTTCTTGGTGATGACAATTTCTTAGACTGTTCTTATTTTGGATGATCTTGTCAGTTTTGAAAAGTACTTTTCAGATATTTTGAATAAAGTCCCTTAGCTGTACTTTATTTAATGTTCCTCTCGCTATTAGACTGTGGTCATGGGAACCTAGAGAGAAAGCCACAGAGGTAAAGTGCCATTCTCTTAATATCAGATCAATCAGCTAACTTGCAATCTCTTAAAATGATTTATTTTTCATGGAAAAGCCCTTATTTTGTTCTTTGGCCTCTTCTCCTTTTTCAAACATTGTTATGGAAAGAGGAAATCCTTCCTCCAGACCAGGAAATATAGAATGTAGTCATTGCAACTGCTCCAAGAGAAAGATGGTTTTTACCTGGTACATAGTAGCAGAGAGGCAATCTAATGGTGACTGCATGTTTGCTGCTAATTATCTCTAGAACCCTTTCTTTTCTTGCTCCTCAACTTCAGAATGTACTAGATATATCAGTGATGTAAATTTTGATTATTTGGCTCAGGCAGTGCTTGTCAGATTTCTCCACTGTAAAGACATTTTTTTTCTATTCCATATAGTACTCTCTGGAAAGTAGTTTATAAGCAGCCTACATTTAAGGAGTAAGGAAAACTGGACCCCATCCTGAAGAACAAAATATCTTCATAAAATCTACAGATTCTTCTACTTGGGAGAATACTCTATTTTCAATTTATCTTACATTTACTTGTTCATTCAATCAATCTACCAATCAATAATGTCTTTACAAGTATGGACTTACAGGTATTTATTGTATGTATGGCTTACAATTTAATATTACTTTATTTTGTGGCTCAAGTTGATTTAGGTAAAGTGATCAGTAGCTCATTCAGTTGTATCTTGTGCATCTTTAAAATGCCTCCACCATATATTTTGAACTCTTCTTTGCGTTTCAGTCAAGATGATCCCCATATTGATGGTGAACATATGCAATGGAAAAATGATACCTATTGAAACTATTCCAGGAATTGTGGGAGTGTGGGTAAAGGAGAATGATGGAAGGGGTGAATGCAAGTATGGTATACTTGATATATTGTAAGAACTTTGGTAAAAGCCAAAGTACCTCCACCCAGCACAATTAAAAAAAACAAAATTAAAAACAGATGGTCCCTATTTTATATATTTCTAGTTACAATTACAAATTCGGTCGTTTTTCCAAGGTTGGGTGCTTTGATTTTTTTTTCATGGAGAATATAAAAAAATCTGGAAATAAATAGGTAAATATATAATACATTTACATGTCTCCTATATATCCTGTATGTTGCTGTTGTTACCTACATACAAAATTACGTATTTCTTTATTTATATTTCTGATATATATATATATGTATATATATATATAATACACATATGTATATATATATATACACATATGCATATATGTGTATGAAGCAAAACCTGGGCACTAAGTGTGCATGTTGCTTCTAGGTCCTGCCAACAGAAAGAATGAGAAGAATATAAGCATGTATTCTAACCTATATATGTGCATATATCTATAAGACTATATGTGTGTCAATATAACTAAACTTTATATATGACACACATATATGACTATATGAGTTGAATGTGAGTCCATTTGTTTTGTACATTAATCAATTATCATGTATTTTCATCTAGCCTTTTCCTACTGTCTTTTCATAAATTCTCATGACAACACTAAGAAACATGATCCCACATCCTGCCATTTCTTTCATTAATTGCTTAATTTCAATGTGCATACACAGTGATTTCAGGATCACTAATCCATACTCTCATGGGAAATAACTTTATTAGCCAGTGAGAACAATGCTTATGTATCTTTTCTTTAGCCCTCAGCCTTAAATATGCCACTCATTTCCAAAGTACTCATGCTAATGTTTTCATCCACCAATTGAATGAAATTGTTCAAAATCTTTTTTTTCTTTCTTTCTCTCTCTCTCCCTCCCTCTTTCTTTTCCCTTCATTCTTTCTTTCCCTCCTTCCTTTCCTCCCTCCCTCCTTCCTTCCTTCATACAATGTGCACCCTCCTCAAACTGGATGCTTATATGTAACAATATGCATTTACATCAATTTATATCTTTGTGTAGGTTTATAGATCCTTTATTTTTATCTCCAAATAGTATTTCATTATATTGACACACCACTATTTGATTAACAATTTGCTTATTGAAGAACACTTTAGTTAATTGCGGTTTTTCATGATCGTGAATAAATTGGGATTGGAAATGTAGCTCCTCTGTAGAGCACTTGCCTATCAAGCACAAAACCATAGATTCAATCCCCAGAACCACAAAAGAATATCACAAACCTACTACAAATACTCACATACAGGATTTTGTGAAGATACACCTTTTCAAATGAGTTCCGTAGAGGAATGATTGTTGAATCACACAGTAAAACTGTTTGGCTTTTTAAGAAAATGCCAAATAATGTTCCAAAGTGCCTGCATTCATTTTTATTTTCCACCAGTACTGAATGAAACACTCTGATGCTCCACATTCTTGGCAGAAATTCATAGAATCTGTCACACATCCGTACTGAAGAACATGAATCAGCAATGAAAACCAACAAGATGATCCATACAACAACTTGACTGAATCTCCAAGAAATTACATTGCGTGAAAAAATACCAATCCCACCAAATCACATATTCCATTATTCCATTTAAATACCATTCTTGGAATGAAAAAAATATATTTATATGGAAACAAGGAATAAGATTCATGTTTACTAGATTATGAGGAGATTGGAAGATAGTAAAATAGGGTTAGATTAAAAGTGTAACTTCGTTTTTTCTATGGCAGTACTGGAGTTTGAGCTCAGGGCTTTGAGCTTGTTAGGGCAGGTGCTTTACCTCTTGAACCATAACTTTAGTGCTTTTTCCTCTGGTTATTTTGGAGACAAGGTCTTGCTTTGTGACCTGATTGACCTAGACTAAGTTTCTCCTATTTATGGCTCTCACCTTGCTGGGATCACAGATGCCTAGCTTTTGATTGAGATGGGATTTCACAAACTTTTCAGCTGGGCTATCCTTGAACTGCAATCCTCCTGATCTCAGGCTCTCAAGTAAATAAGATTATAGACATGAGCCATGGGTACCTGTTTACTTAAAAGTATAACTTAAAAACAACATATGATGGGAATTTTCTGAACCTTTCCCATGCATTGTGAATATCTTGCCTGTGTGTTTTATAAAATGTTACCACTGGGGGAATTGGGTAAAGAGATAATGGATTCTCTGTATTAGTTCTTATATGTACATGTGAATCTATAAGTATCTCAAAATAAAAGTTTAAACACAGAAGAGCAATAGCCTTAAAAACCACTGACTGAAATGTTAGAATCTGCAACAGAGATAAAAAGAGTGAAAATCCCTTAAAGCCATGTTCTGGGTGTTGAGAGGGCATGCATGTGGGTATTTCGTCTTTAGAGGGGAGACTGCAGTAACTGAAAATTTCTCCTTCACAGTACAAATTCTGTGGGAAGGAACCACTCAATTGGAGCCACGTTTTCCCAGCCTGCTCAGAGCTTTCATTTATATGGAGTGATGTATTTGAACACATAGAATGGTAGCAGAGTAAAACACACCAGAGCTTAAGATGGGAAGATGACTTCTTCACCTTTTCTCATTTTAGGCCAGATTTCAAGACCCATGACAATTTTGGAAGTTATTTTCTATTGATGATACAGCCTTTATAGTCTAGAATTTGAAGCTTCTGGAACTCAATGCTGCTTACTTACGCCTGGAATTTTACATAAGTAAAAAAATTGTTTATTGTGTTCAGTCAGCTATTTTATGATATGTTTGTTGCACAGCATTTTACTATCAGAACAAATACAATGTTCTGCTAATTATTCCTTATCACAAGACCTGGAGGGACAGAAAAATAGAGAGCATTCAACCTGTGGGAATGATAGCCAGCTTTCAAAAACATGATTCAACAAGACTACGATAAAAAGAAAACTTCAAAATATAAGGATATTTGGGACTGTCATTTAAAAGGGAAGTTGATATTTCTTGCCAGCCTCATGTAATTAGAATCTAGTTGTTTATTTGATGTTGTAATTATTTTTCACTTACTTACTGCTCAAGTTTTGTAAGTAACTGCAGGTAAAACACATTCTCACTTAAAATAAGTAGCAAAGGATATATTCTTATCTGAATGCACAATGTTTTGTTCATATAATCCCCATTAACACAAAATGTGAAAAAAATGCATATAAATTCTTTCTCATTAAAGTAAACCTGTGCACTTTAGCACATGGTATATACCAAAAAGTATATACCATGAACTGACAATTAAATTTGCCTAAGTTCATTTTCAGGTAGTTGGAAAAAATTATCTATAACACACACACGCATAAAAACACATACCATTTTTCTTCTTGTACTTCTAGGAAACAAAAACAATTATTTAAGGTAATTACTCATGTATTCACATGACAGTTTAAAATGCATTTATCAAATAAAACACAAAAGTTTGAAGGTAGATCAAAACTAGAAGAACTAACTGTTTAGTGTATCAAGACATAACTGATCAAAAAATCAGACTGTGTGCCAAAATTTTTGCAGAAAATAAAACACATATTTATATACAGAAGTGAATGAAAGGGCTGGCAGAGTGGCTCAAGTGGTAAGAGTGCCTGTGTAGCAAGCATGAGGCCTTGAGTTCAGCCCCAGTGCAACCAAAACATGAATAAACATATAAATAAATAAAAAGAAGTGAATGATGTTCACAATTTTAGAATCCAAGAACTATGAATTATGCAGCTGTTTATAAACTCTGTTAGCACTCAACAACTCTCAAATACTAAGTTTTCTTTTAGTAAACAGAGAAGAGCATTTCCCTTTGAACTCTACATGCTATGTCTGAGTTCAAATTCCATTCTCTAACTCAAATTCATGCCATAAAATATTAGAATAAATAATTGTCTTGAGTGGTCTACTTTTAGCCTTGTTCTAATGAATAATTCTCATTGAATATGCTAATAAGATAATTATACTGAATTCAAATCCCATGAGCATCTATCTCTGAAACAGTCTGTGGATGGAATCAGGAAAAACATCCTTCATTCAACTAATATAAAAGGAAGATAATGATAAAGAAAAACAATATCTGATATTTACTACACATGCCTATGTGTGTGATATGGAAGTCTGATATCTGAATGGCAGAAGGGTCATATTCCTTGTGGAGGACCTAGAAAATGATCCTTGCTTGGCTATTCCCACTTCAAGTGGTTGTCAGCATTCCTTGGCTTTTTTGACTTGTGACCGTAGCTTCCTAAACTCAGTCTCAGTCTTTATATCTCTCCCTCTGGCTCACAGAGAGCTCCCTTCTACTCCTAACCATTAAGTTGCCTTGGCTGAATTAGATGGCTCATACCTATAATCCTAGTTACTAAGGAGGCAGAGATCAGGAGGGTTGTGGTTCAAGGTCAACTTTTTCTATTTTTTCAGTGCATATTAATTATACAGACGGCTTCATTGTGGTATTTCCATTTCTTTCTTATCCCCCCCCTCCACCCTTTTAAAATAATTTGATGGATTTCATTACTCTACTTGCATACATGCATATGAACTACTTCACCTCCTTCATCCTGTCCAACTTTCAAAATATGCTTTAAGCCAACTTCTAGTGAAAGAGATATATGCTATGAAACCTCAGCATGCATGTATTTATTTAAGTCAGTGTTGTGTTGGAGAACAGGAAAATTAGTGTTCATGAACATAAACTGATTTTTTTAAGGTAGATGGATAAAAATATAATTTTTAGTTAAGCTATTTTCTTGACAAGGGTATTTTTAACAAGAGTAATATAAAAACTGCAATCATTTTAAAATTTGTGAATTATGTTGATTTTCTTGTATTAAGTACAACTTTTTATTGATATGTTTAATCCTTAGAGCACAGTTCCACTTCTTACAGAATTCCACTACTCATGTATTTAATTACATCTGAACTTTAGACCTGGATGCTGTAGCAAGTGTACAAATCCTGAAATTTTAATAACATTTAACTAAAGCTGGTATTGTGTGAAAGTTTTATTCATGACTCACAAAAGCTTCTGATGATAGTCCTTTTTATAATAGCATGACCTTTAAATAAAAATGATGGGAGTTATCATTACACAGCAATGATTTGAAACTGGTACTTTGACCAAGCTTTGCATGATATTCTTGAACAGAAACCTAGATAATTTGAGAAACTTATACAGTTGAACATGGCTGTTTCAAATTCTTGGAAGCAAAGTCATAAATCTCTGGAGGGTATTCTGAGTTGGAGAGAATAGCACTCAGTTTCGCATATGGAAAGGGGAGATTTTTGTTTGGATTCAGACTCAAAACCCACTAGAAAATATGTCTTTTTAAAAAAGACATCAGCAAGATATGGAAAAAATTAGTGGAGTGAGGTAAATGGAAGGGAGTGTAGGGGGGAGAACAATGATGCATCATCACTGACTCAGGCTGTAGATGCCGAGATCCCACAGAAGACAAGAGCTGTCACATTCACACTCTCTCTGCCCACTAATCCCAATGCAATCTCTAGCACTATAGAGTCAAAAATTAAGGTTTGAACACAGGGACATGATTTAAAGACAGGAAATTGTTAAGTTTTAGTGAACTTTGTGCAACAATCTAGATATTCAAATAAACCCATAAATAACTAATATCCATAATAGCACTTAATTTGTGAGATGTATTGTTCTAATTTTGTAAATAGTGTATCTTAACTAATTTAATCCTTACAACATTCCAGTGATATTTTACAGATCATTGTGGAGATGTAGAGAGACTAAGTGATTTGGCCACAGAAAGTTAATCTCTAGACATGGATCACTGATGTGTTTCATGCTGGCTCATAATTGTTTTCACATTCATTCCTGCCACAAATTCAAATAGACAAACAAGTACAGCATTAGACTGTGAAGAAGCCTAGTGATAACAAGGCTCTTGAAGAAACTGAACTGCTAATGAGTCATCTGTGAATAAACAGGGAAATTCTTTTCTTAGTATCTTTCTCAATATGGCATTTTCCACAAACACTAAATAAAGTTTCAATAAAAGTGAATAGCATAGCGAAAGCAAATGCTTACTTATTTGCATTCAAAGCTGTAGCTATAAACTTTCACTTTTCATAGAGAAACTGATTTTCTAATTACAGCCAGGATGATGAGAAATTCTCAAAATGTTAGAGAACCAAGAAAATACCTACATGCTGTTGTAGCAATTTACTGCTGTATCCTACTATGAAAACACTGAAGTATTGTATTGTCTGGCCAGGGAGCCCATGATGACCAGATTCACCACAGTACGTCAAATCATGCAGATGTACAATAGCGTAATATCAATTCTGTTTAGAGTGTAAATAACAGTGATTTTCTTTTAGAAATCCTAAGAGTAATGAAATTCCTAAGAGGAATGTCAAGAAATAGAAGTGACACATTACAGTCACTGCTTAATGAGCTAAGAGAGAACATTATAAGCTTGCATGAGAATGATTACATCCTGTCCTACAATGCAGGAATGCCCAGATATATGTACATGTACATATGCATGTATATTCTATTTTGCCTTCTTTAAATTCAGTGACTGCCTTGTTCAATTCTATTTTTATAGAACATTTACTATAAAGACTGGCTTGAGGTAATCATTCAATAATAATTGGTGAATTAAATATCAAGAAGATTGAAAAAATTAGTTCACATGTGCCTACGTCTTTAACTATTATGAAATATGCCAACTTTTCTTTAAGCTCCTTCATATTCTGAATGAATCCATAAACCTCTTAACAAATTATCATTCATGATCTAAACATCATCTTTGGTGAGTAAAGTCGACTTGTAAAGAGATTGATAATTTCTATATGATTATGCAACATGTTCTGCATTGCTTGGGTCTTGGAATTTATAGTTAGATAAACACATATATAGAGATATCTATCTATTGTATGAGTAGATACATATGTACAGGTAGTTATGCTTGTAGCATTAACATCTATATCTGTATACACTATACTTCATTATTTAAATGCTCATGCCATTACTTTATGTCATTTGAAAGAAAAATTTTAATAATACAGCATTTCAGTGTTTGGAGGAGGATAAAAGAATGTAAAATATGAAAGCAATATCACATTTTAATCAGTAAGTAAATATCTGCTTTTATTGTTATTATTCTGTTACATAGTTCTTTCTAAATTCATTTTTTAATTTTTGTTCTGGGGGTCCACTTTGGTCTTTACAAAAGTTCTTACAATATATCAAACATATCAAACTTGAATTCACCCCCTCCATCATTCTCCTTTATCCTCTTCTCCCTCCATTCCTGTGACAGTTTCAACAGGTATCATTTTTCCATTTACATACATGTATACATAGAATTTGCACTATATTAACCCCCCCACACACTTTCCACAAATCCTCCTCGCTCCCACTGGTACCAGCCCCATAGACATGACCTGTTCTTCCCTTCAGTTCTCCGATTTTGTAAAAGAAAAAAATGACAGTTTTGCTTGTTTAGGATAGTTATGCAATGAGTTTCTTTGTGATATTTCCATGTATATATGTATTATATATGCATTATAACCTGAATTGCTTCATCTCCTCTGTTTTTCTTCTTTCTACCTTACTTCCCTTCTTATATTTCAACAGGTTTAAAATTCTACATCCATTCTTGTATAGAAAGTACATCAACCATATTCACCTTCTGAACTTCCTTCTGGTACTCTCCCTTTCTTATATGTGACCTTCCCTTAGCATGAAAATGTATTAAGTTATCTCTTGAAACCCCCAATATATCTAAAAATTATTCCAACTTTAGAGATAAAAGATATGCTCCAGAAAAACAACTTAATTACTGATTTTTTTTTCTATTGTAAGTGAAAATGTCATGGGTATTTTAGCAAGTATAGTATTTTTAAGGCTGAAAGTGATGTAGAATTTAATAGATAATTTTTTATACCTGACACTCAACCAGTTATATTTTGAGCATTATTTTATCATTTCATAGAGCCATTAAATCTGTAGCTGTCAGCTTTGCAAATTGTCTTTTTGCTTGATTATGTTCATATATATTTTCCTTCTTTCCTAAATAAAAAGGATTATAAATTTCCAGCTCATACTGGCAATCATCACTCTCCTCACTGCACAAAAATAGTTGAGCAGACTTAAAACCAACAACTCATCTCAGGTCCTTCATGTAAAGAAATCATAAGGTAAACTTCTGCCCAGAAAACTGAAGATGAGAATATATTGAATCATCCATTACAGGAAAGTTTTCTAGTCAGTAAACTCTAGGAATACTTAAGTATTAATTCAAGAATTACTGGGAGCTGATTGTTCACTAGCTTTATAGTTAAAATTTCATAAGTACCTGGTATTGTGTGAATGCTCACACTATCATGGGATTTTTAACAACAGGATACCCACTGGATTCTGATGGTGAAAATTATATCATGCTTAGGTCAATTGGGGAAAAATGCAATCATTTTGAAATATCACCAGATCTTTCTATTTTCTACTAAAAAAAATCTATCAAGAAAGGAAACAACTCTACTAGAAACTTATCTGATCTAGGAAGGAAAATGAGACAACTGGTGTTCACTCCGGATGTCTTATCTCTTATAATGGAAGGAAAAAATCAAGATTAATAAACATTCCTTAAAATAAAAGCCAACAGACTCTGACTCACTAAAACAGATTTAATCATGAAACTATAGAATTTTTCTGTTTTGAACTACCTTATCACTGCATCAGTAGGGCCTCAGTATCAACATCACAAATTGCAAAGGAAAAAAGGTTAAGTCACAACTTATAGCCAAGATGGAGTTTCCTAATCATTTAGTATTCAAGGTACACACACATAACAATGCATTTGAAGCAAAAAAAAAAAAAATTCAATTAAAAAATTCAGCTGTTTCCAAATTTACTAGAAACATAAAAATCATTTCTGTTTCTATATACTACCACCAACAATCACTCCAAAAAGAAAATAATCTTATTTATAATAGCATCAGAATGAAATAATCCTTAGGAATGTACTCTAAAAAGAAAGTGAGACTCATATGCTAAATTTGCAAGCCTTGTTGAAAGATATTAAATATATTAATAAATTGAATGATTTGCCTTATTCAGCAATCTACAAATTCACTTCAATCCCTGTCAAACTCCCAGTAACATTTTCACAAAAATAGAAAAAATATTCCTCAAATTCATATGGAAGTACAAAAGAGCTTAAGTTGTCAAAGCAATCATGTGAAAGAACAAAGTTAAAGGCATTGCACCACCTGATTTCAAAACACATTGCAAAATCACAGCAATTAAAACAGTATACTTCTGGGATGAAATGGATGTATTGAGCATTAGGAACAGAGTAGCAAATTCACAAATAAAGTCAAACATATACAATTAAATAATTTTCAGGAAGGGTCAGATGATACCAAATGAAGAAAAGATAGTTTTTCATCATATAATGTAGTAGAAATTGCACATTCTACTGAAAAAGATAAAAAATGGATCCTTTTTCCACTGCATAAAAATCAGCTAAACATGCATAAACAATTTAATCACAAGTCCTTGAACAACCTTCACGTTATTTGTCCTGGCAATGATTACTTGGATATGACACAAAAACTGTTAAATTGAAAAAGCAAAAGTAGGAAAATGAGAGCACATCATACTTTAAAAACAATTGTAGACCTAAGGAAACTGCCAACAGAGTGAAAAGGCAATCAATAGAATAGGAGAAGTATTTTCAAATTGTATACTTGATAAGTATACAATTAAGTAAGTATCCAAATTAAGTAAGTAGCTCCTACAACTTAAAAGGAAAAAGAAAAAAAGAAAAAACAAACAAACAAAAAACCCTCAAGTGACCTAATTTTAAAATGGACAAAGTAGTTGAATGATCATTTCTTTTAAGAAATTGTACAAATAGAGTGTCTGCCTCACAAGCACAAACAACTAAGTTCAAAGCTGAGTTCCACTAAAAAAAAAAAAAGTTACAAATGATCTGAAAATATGCTAATACAACAGATAACTGGGGAAATCAAAACCACAATAAGCTATCATCTTACAGCAGTTAGGATGGCTGGCTGGGAGAGAGGGAGAGTAGGCCAGAGAGAGAAAGAGAGAGAGAGAGAGGTGTTGAAAAGGACAGAGATAAATCAAAGTTTTATACACTACAGGTGGAATGTAACTGCAAAATGTTGCAGCAGCTAAGGAATATATGTCAAATTTTCTCCAAAATTAAAAAATAGAACTGCCATATAATGTTTCAATCACAAAAAGCTATATCCAAAATACTGAAGTACAATCTCAAAAAACTATTATCATTCCCAAGTTCAAAACAGTGCTATTCATGATAACCAAGATATAAAAACAACCTTAATATACATTGACATATAAGTGGATAAAGAAAATGTGGCCACACACAGTGACTCATGCAAAGAAGGAAGGAAAGAAGGAAGGAGGGAATAAAAAAGAAAATATAGTATACACATAAATTAGAATATTAAAAAACCTTATAAAGAAGGAAATTCTACCACATGACAACATGGATGAATCAAGTGGACATTTATACTAAGCAAAAGTAACCATTCACTGAAGGATTAATATTGTATTATTCCACTATATGAGATATCTGAAATAATAGAACTCATAGAAATTGAATGCTAAATGTTAATTGCCAGGAATGGTGTGGAGGAGAAAGAAGCAGCTATTGCTCAATGAGTATAAGTTTCAGATATACAAAATAAGTACAGCCTAAAGTTCTCCTATACAAAATTAATTTATATATTTTATAACCCTATATTGTTCATTTAAAAATTTATTAGAAAAAAAATTAGGTCTTTTCCTTCCTCATTTTTGTCAGATTTGCCAAGGGTTTGTCAATCTTGTTTATTTTTTCAAAGAACCAACTTTTTGTTTCATTGATTCCTTATTTTTGTTTTGTTTTCTTTTGTTTTTTGTATCTATTTTTTGATATCAGCCTTTATTTTTATTATTTCTCTCCTTCTGCTTGTTTTGGGTTTAGCTTGTTCTTGTGATTCTAGGAGTCTGAGATGTAGCAATAGATTATTTATTTGAGATCTTTCTCTGTTTTTAATATATGCATTCATGGCTATAAACTTTTCTCTTAGGACTGCTTTTGCTGTGTCCCCTTCGTACTGATAGGTTGTGTTTTCATTTTCATTAAATTTCAGGAACTTTTTGATTTCCTGTCTTATTTCATTTATGACCCACTATTCAAGAGCAATGTGTCATTTGATCTACAATTGTTTGTATATTTTCTGCTACTGTTTTTGTTGTTGAGTTCTAGTTTTACTGCATTGTGCTCAGATATTATGGAGGGAGTAGATTTCAATTTTCTCATATTTGTTTTGAGGCTTGCTTTCTGATCTAGGTTATGTTCTATGTTGTAGAAAGTTCCATGGGCTGCTGAGAAGAATATATATTGTGTTATTGCAGGACTGAATACTCTGTAGACATCTGTCCATTCCATTAGATCTAAGTGTCATTTAATTCTAGGATTTCTTTGTTGATTTTTTTTTGTCTAGATGATCTCTCTATTGGTGATAGAGGGGTGTCAAAGTTTCCCACTACCACTGTGTTGGGGTCTATATGTGATTTAAAGCCATTTAGTGTATGTTTAATGAAGCTGGGTGCACTGACCATGGGTGCATATAAGCTGATACTTGTTATTTCCTCTTGATGTATTGTTCCTTTTAATAGTTTGAAGTGACCTTCTTTGTGTCCTTAGACTAATTCAGGTTTGAAGTGCAATGTGTCTGATATAAGTGTTGCTAAACCTGACTGTTTTGGGGGGACTATTAGCTTGGTAAATCTTCTTCCAAATTATTAAAATCAGAAATTGAAAAAAGGAGATAACAACAAACACCAAGGAAACCCAGAGAATCATCAGGAAACACTTTGAAAACCTATATTCAAATAAATTGGAAAAATCTAGAAAAAATGGACAAATTTCTAGATATATATGACTATTCAGTATTGAACTAAAAGGATAAAAATCACCTAAATAGATCTATAACATGCAATGAAATTGAAGCAGAAAGACAATTTCCCAAAAAAGAAATGACCAGGACCTGACAGTTTCTCTGCTGAATTCTACCTGACATTTAAAGAACTAATACTGAATGTGGAGGATCCAAAATGGCAACTGGGACACAGACGAAGACAGTGTGATGCTGGAGCCACACTTGGCAAAGGTGAACCAGGAGAGTTGAAGCTTTGGCACCCTGAACCAAGCCCATGAAAGGCTTCTCCACACCACAATACACTGAGAGAACAGGTGGGCTGCCACCCCCACACTGCTGCTGCCACCGGCTCCACACATACTAGGAAGACCTCCAGCAGACCAAACAGGTGAGTGCCAAGTGTCACGCAGTATCCTTCAGCCACTCCTGGAATAAAGCAGCACAACCCCCCCTGGACATACTGATTGACCCCCCCCACACACAGGCACAAAAACTGAATAAACAATGGAACTGAAAACTAGTGCACAGTGGAGGGAGTGGAGGTTGTTGAAAGCACACCAGAGAAGGGCGCAGGGACAAGGAGATGAATTCACATGAACCATCAGTAAACAAACATCAGGAGGGCTGACAGTGGGCAGGTGATAGGCAGCTGACTGAAGTAGGGAAGAAGCGAAGGTGGCAGACTACAGGGTCCAGTCCCTGAGCACCCACATTTATATGGTTCTGTAGCATTGAGGAACAAACAGAGAACCATCAAAACATGTTCACAGTGGCAGCTGGCAGAAGGATCACTGACCTTGCCCTTGCTCCAGGGAGAGGGGTCAAGGCAAAGACATAAGCCCCTAGTATGCAAGCACAGAAATACGCCAACTCCAAAGCAGGAAAACTAGTAGACTGCAGAGCAGCCACACCTCACTGTGGGAGAAGCTGACCACCCAGCAGCTGCTGAAAGATAGAATTAAAAGAAGAAACACAATCCACAGGCCAACCACCTGGCAAGACTAAGACAGAGCTTCTGCTTAAATACCAACAACAGGACTGAATACTGGAGGAGTAACAACAGAACTTAAACTGAGACTGAAATTCTATTGATCCTGAACATAACATAAAGTTTTGTTTCTCTCTTTGTTTCTTGTTTGTTTGCTCATCTCTCACTGTTGACTTCTTTGGGGTTTTTGTTGGTTTGTTTGTTTTTGCTATTTTTGTTGTTGATGTTATTCTGTTTCATCACTGTGAATTAGTTAATACTAAATTACAAACAAACCAGGGACAGAAACAGCACACACACAATTAACTAAAAATCAAGTACAGACACAAAACAAAATTTAACCAAGGGAAAAAAACAGGTGATTGAAACCACCAACTAACCTATCAAGAACAGTTACACAATACCAACAAGAAAGATGGGAAGAAGAAAAAGGGATGGAAACCATTCCCCCTCAAAAAATAATTTAATACAGGATTAAGAGGGAAATGAAGAAAATGGATACCCAGCTCCAGACTCCAACAAAACAAAGATAAATGATGCCAAGGAACCCAATGATGTCCACAAGAACACTCTTAAAGAAGATATCCTGCAAGTAATCACTGAGAATTTCATAGAGATGATACTAGACATGGTTAACCAAAATGTACAAGAGGTACTCAAGAAATTTCAAAACACCAAAAATAAAGAATACAAGAAGACACAGGAACAAATAAATGAAATCATAGAAGCCCTAAATAAACAACAAAGTGAAACAGAAAAAACTATAAATAGAGAGATAAATGAATTAAAGATGAAAATAGACAACATTAAAAAGGATCTGACACATGATATGGAAAATCTCAGAAAAAAGAATGAAACAGAAATAAAAAACACAGTGGAACGCCAATCCAGCAGACTAGAACAAGTAGAAGACAGAATCAAGAACTTGAAGATAAAGTGGAAATTAAAGGAAAAACTGAAGAGCTATTAGTAAAACAACTCAAGACCTGTGAAAGGAATATCCAAGAGCTCACCAACTACAACAAAAGACCAAACCTGAGAATCATGGGCATTGAAAGGAGAAGAGTTGCAAGCAAAAGGAATTCATATATTCAACAAAATAATAACAGAAAATTTCCCAAATCTAGAGAAAACTATGCCCATTCAGGTACAGGAAGCCTCCAGGTCACCAAACAGACTTCACCAAAATAGAACTACTCCACAACATTTTATCATTAAAAAAAAAAAGCACAGAGATTAGAGAAAGAATATTGAAGGCTATAAGAGAGAAAAAACAAATAACACACAAAGGTAAACCCATCAAAATCACAGCAGATTTCTCAACAGAAACATTAAAAGCAAGAAGAGCATGGAATGAGGTATGCCAAGCACAGAATGAAAATAACTTTAACCCTAGGATACTCTATCTAGCAAAACTTTCATTCAAAATAGATGGAGCAGTAAAAGTCTTCCATGATAAGTAGAAACTAAACATATGTGACCACCAAGCCACCACTACAAAAGATTCTTTAAGGAATTCTGCACACTGAAAATGAAAGCAACCAAAACCATGAAAGGACAGGCAGTACCAAATCAAAGGAGGAAAAAAGGCAAGAAAGTAGAAAGTAACATTGATTCAGATGCACACAATCAAACCCTTAAACAACAAAGACAACTAAATGACAGGAATCACCACATATCTATCAATACTAACACTGAATGTTAACAGACTTAATTTGCCTATCAAAAGACACCACTTGGCAAACTGGATTTAAAAGGAAGATCCAACAATCTGTTGCTTACAGACGATCCATCTCATTGATAGAAATAAGCACTGGCTTAGGGTGAAAACCTGGAAGACAATTTACCAAGTCAGTGGCCCCTGAAAACAGGCAGGAGTAGCAATACTTATCTCAGACAAAGTAGGCTTCAAACTTACATTGATTAAATGAGATAAAGAAGGACATTCCATACTTACAAAAAGGAAAATACACTAAAAGGAAATAACAATTATCAAAATATATGCACTCAACATCAATGCATCCAATTTCATCATTCATACTCTGAAGGACCTAAAACATATATAGACTCCAACACAGTGGAAGTGGGAGATTTTAATACTCCCCTGTCACCAATAGATAGGTCATCCAAACAAAAAATCAATGAAGAAACTGTAGAGCTAAATCACACCATAGATCAAATGAAACTAGCTGATGTCTACAGAATATTTCATCCAACTTCTGCACAATATACATTCTTCTCAGCAGCCCAATGAACCTTCTCCAAAATTGATCGTACCTTAGGGCACAAACAAGCCTCAGCAAATATAAAAAAATTAGAAATAATCCCATGCACTTTATCTGATCACAATGCATTAAAACTAGAACTCAACAACAAAAACAACAGTAAAAAACATGCAAACAATTGGAAGCTGAACAACACATTCCTCAAAGATCAATGGGTCACTGATGAAATAAAAGAGGAAATTAAAAGGTTCCTGGAAGTTAATAAAAATGAAAACATGACCTACTGATTGATCCCTATGGGACACAGCAATGGCAGTCCAAAGAGGAAAGTTTATAGCCATGAATGCGTATATTAAAAGGACAGAAAGATCTCCAATGACCTAACACTACATCTCAAACTCCTAGAAAAACAAGAAAAAGCAAATGCCAAAACAAGCAGAAGGAGAGAAATAATAAAAATAAAGGCTGAAATCAATGAAATAGAAACAAACAAACAAAATACAAAGAATCAATGAAACAAAAAGCTGTTTCTTTGAGAAAATAAATAAGATTAACAGACCCCTGGCAAACCTGACAAAAATGAGGAGAGTAAAAACCCAAATCAGTATCAGTAATGCAAAAGGGGACATAACAACAAACACCACAGAAATCCAGGAAATGGTCAGAGATTTTTGAGAACTTATATTCTAATAAATTTGAAAATATTGAAGAAATGCACAGATTTCTACATACTTATGACCATCCAAAATTGTTCCAAGAGATTATTAATCACCTGAATAGATCTATTAACACAAAATTAAATTGAAGCAGCAATAAAGAGTCTCCCCCCCCACACACACACACAAAATAAAGTCCAGGACCTGTTGGATTCTCTGCTAAATTCTATCAGACCTTTAAAGAAGAACTTATACTAACCTTCTTTAAACTATTTCAAGAAATAGAAAGGGAAGGAACACTGCCTAATTCATTTTATGAAGCCAGTATTACATTCATCCCAAAACTAGACACGAACATAATCAAAAAAGAGAACTACAGGCCATTCTACTTTATGAAACTTGAAGTAAAAATTCTCAATAAAAAAATGGCAAACTGAATCCGGCAACATATTTGTAAGATCGTATGCCATGACCATGGTGGCTTCATCTCAGAAATTCAGGGATAATTCAACATAAGCAAACCATTAAATATAATACAGCATATTAACAGAAGCAAATACAAAAACCACTTGATCATCTCAATGGACACAGAAAAAGCTTTGGATAAAATTTAACAACATTTCATGATAAAAGCTCTGATGACTAGGAACAGAAGAAATATACTTCAACATAATAAAAGACATATATGATAAACCTACAGACAACATCATACTGAAAAGGGAAAAACAAAATCCATTTTCTCTAAAGTCAGGTATGAACAAGGATGCCCACTCTCTCCACTCCTATTCAACATAGTATTGGAATTCCTACCCACAACAATAAACCAGGAAGAAGATAAAAGAGTACAAATAGGTAAAGAAGAAGTGAAACTATCCTTAATGGTAGATGATATCATCTTATACCTGAAAGACCCTTAAAACTCCACCCTAAAAACTCCTAGACACTATAAACAGCCTTAACACAGTAGCAGGATATAAAATCAACTTACAAAAATCAGTGGCCTTTCTATACACAAACAATGAACAGGTTGAGAAAGAACATAGGAAAACAATACAGAAAGAATACAGGAATACAGAAAATTCCATTTACAATAGCCTCAAAAAAAATCAAATCTTATAAATAAACTTAATAAAGGATGTAAATGACCGCTATAAGGACAATTGCAAACTACTTAAGAAAGAGATTGAGGAAGACTACAGAAAGTGCGAAGATTTCCCATGCTCATGGATTGATAGAATCAACATAGCAAAAATGGTTATACTACCAAAAGCAACCTACATTTTCAACACAATTCCCATCAAAATCCCAATAACATTCATCACAGACATTAAAAAATCTACCCTAAAGCTGACTTAGAACACAAAAGACCGCAAATAGCCAAGGCAATACTGAGCAAAAAGAGCAATGCTAGAGGTATCACAATATCCAACTTCAAACTAAACTACAGAGCCATAGCAATAAAAACAGCATGGTACTGGCACAAAAACAGATATGAAGACCAGTGCAATAGAACAGAATACCCATATATGCATTCACGCAGCTACGCCCATCTAATTTTTGACAAAGTTGCCAAAAACATACAATGGAGAAAAGACAACCTCTTTAACAAATGTTGCTGGGAAAAGTGGTTATCTGCCCATAGAAAATTGAAACTGGATCCATGCCTGTCACCCTGTATTAGTGTCAACTTAACATGGATTAAGGACCTTAATATGAGACCCAGAACCTTGAAATTAGTACAGGAAAGAGCAGGGAATACACTGGAAGCAACTGGTATAGGCAAGGACTTCCTCAGTAGAACTCCAGGAGCCCAGCAAATAAGAGAAAGGATTGACAAATGGGACTACATGAAATTAAAACGCTTCTGTAAAATAAAAGAAATGGTCTCTAAATTGAAGAGACCACCCATAGAATGAGAGAAAATCATTGCTAGTTATACATCAGACAAAGGACTGATAACCAGAATATACAGTGAGCTCAAAAATCTAAACTCCCCCAAAACGAATGAAGTGGGCAATTGAACTAAACAGAACTTTTACAAAGGAAGAAATTCAAAGCCAAAAATCACATGAAAAAATGCTCACCATCTCTAGCAATAAAGGAAATGCAAATTAAAACCACACTAAGATTCCACCTCACTTCTTTTATAATAGCTACCATCAAGAACACCACCACCAACAAATGTTGGTGAGTATGCAGGGGTCAGGGAAAGGAACCCTCATACACTGCTGGTGGGAATGTAAGCTAGTACAACCACTATAGAAAACAACATGCAGGCTTCTTGAAAACACTAAACATATATATATGTTTTCTGATCATATATATGATCAGATATAAAATATGATCCAGCAATTATACTTCTAGGGATATACTGGAAGGAATGTGACTCAGGATATCACAAAGGCACCTGCACACCCATGTTTATTGCAGCACTCTTCACAGTAGCCAAGCTATGGAAACAGCCAAGATGCCCCACTACCAAAGAATGGATCAAGAAAATGTGGTATTTATACACAATGCAATTTTATTCAGACACAATGAAGAATGAGATTTTGTCATTTGCAGGAAAATGAATGGAACTGGAGAACATCATCTTCAGCAAAATTAGAAGGCAAAAAATTTCATTTTATCCCTCATATGTGGATTATAGACCTAAAACAATTGCAGTTATATTACTGGACACAGGTCACACACTTAGGGGAGATTGCACACGGGAAGGATGGGGACAGAGAAAGAAAGTAGAAACTTGAATGTGGCTGATGTGCTTACTGTACAGGAGTGCATATAGTAATCTAAAACTGGCAGATGCCACTATGGGAAGGGGAGTAGAAAGTAGTTAAGAGGTCTGGTAGAGATGAACAAATTTCAGTTGTAATACACATATGCATGGAAACAACACACTGAATCTCCCTGCATAGCTAACTTCTTCTCAAACTAGCAAAAACACCATGTTTTTCTTTTTATCTTATATGTTTTGTCTTCAACAAAATCAGAGAACAAGAGGGAGGAACAGGATTGTGAGTCAGCTTACAACAAAACTACCTGTACACCCATGTTTTTTGCTGTGCTGTTCACATTAGCTAAGCTATGGAAACAGCCTAGATGCCCCACTACTGATGAATGGATTAAGAAAATGTGGTATTTATACACAATGGAATTTTATTCACCCACAAAGAAGAATGAAATTTTCTCATTCACAGTGATGTGGACAGAACTAGAGAACATCATCTTAAGAAAAGTTTTTTGGGTAGACTATGGTCTCATTTCTTTCTGAAGCCGCAACAGTCTGCCTTTTACTATCTGCACTCCTACCAGTGTTCTCATATTCTGAACTACCACTAAATCAGTTGTTAACATCCACACATAACAATCTAGGTTTTCTCTGGCCCGTTTCTTCAAACCTTTCAAATTCCCATCCTGAAAGCCAATTCCAAATCTCTCCTGTGTCATCTCAGGTACAGAAATAACTGCCTCTCTTCTGGTACCAATTTTCTGTTAGTCACCTTTCTAAAACTCTAACAAAATAACTAAGAAAATCAACTAGAAAAGATAAAAGGGTTATTTTAGCTCATAGTTTTGGAGCCTTAGCTGCATGATTTGTTGACCTCCTTCCTTTTGGGCTTGTAATGTAGCTCACCATCATAGAAGTGTGTGGAGAAACGACTAAACTCTTACATGGCTCTCACAGAGAGGAAAAAAGGAACAAGGGTACAGGAATCACATTCAAGGGCAGGTCCAATAACCAGAAAGCCTTTCATTGGTCCCTACATCACTGACCCACAACCTTCCATATGAAGCCAAATGAGACAAGCTTTTTACATTCAAGCTTTGTCATACATTACAAATACAAACAATACAACAGAGCTTAAACTCTTACAGCTATTTAAAAAAAAACAAAAATGTCATTTTTTATTCTTTTACAAAATTGAAGAACAGAAGGGCAGAACAGGTCTTGCCTGGGGAAGAGGTGGGAAAAGAGCATGGGAGGTGAATATAGTGCAAATATGTGCACATGTGTATGCAAATGGAAAAATGAGACCTGTTAAAACTGTTGTAGGAATGGGTGGATAATGGTGGATGAGGTGAATTCGGGTATGATATATTTGATGTAATGTAAGAAATTTTGTAAATGCCACAGTGTATCCCCACCCAGCACAACAATAAAAAGAGGATCTTAAAATAGATCATAATCCTAGATGTAAAGTACAAATCTATAAAAACTCTAGAATATATGGAAAAAAACCCATCTAAACAGACTTGGGTTTGGAAATGTGTGCTTAGAAAGAAAAACAAGTACAAACTCCATGAGACAGAAAATTGATCATTTATACTTCATTAGAATTTTTTAAATTCTGCTCTAGAAACAACAGTGTTAAAGAATAAAAAATAAGCCATACCAATAGGAAAAAGGGACCAGGAACTAGAGAAAAGGTTAGATCAAAAAGAATTAACCTAGAAGGTAACACACACGCACAGGAAATCAATGTGAGTCAATGCCCTGTATAGCTATCCTTATCTCAACCAGTAAAAACCTTTGTTCCTTCCTATTATTGCTTATACTTTCTCTACAACAAAATTGAAAATAAGGGCAAAATAGTTTCTGCTGGGTTTTGAAGGGGTGGGGGGGAGAGGGAGGGGGCGGAGTGGGTGGTAAGGGAGGGGGTGGGGGGCAGGGGGGAGAAACGACCCAAGCCTTGTATGCACATATGAATAATAAAAGAAAAAAAAATAAGCCATAGGTTGGAAAAGGACATTCACAAAATACATAACTGGTTTAACATTTATATTAATGATATATAAGAAATCTCAAAACTCAACAATAAGAAAATAATCAAGAAGTGGGTAAAATATCTGAATAGACATTAACAAAAATATATATGGAAAAGACATTCCACATCACATGTCATAAAGGAAATGCAAATTAAAGCAACAATGGAATATCATTAAACATTTATCAAGAAGACCAAGATCCAAACACTCACCATAAAATGCTGGTGAAGATGTGTGGCAATGGAAATTCTCACTCATTGTTGGTATGAATGCAAAAGGGTACAGTCATATTATAAGACAGGTGGGCAGTTTCTCACAGAGATGCAGCTTACAATAAAATCCAGCAATGGTGTTACTTGATATTTACCCAAGTAAGCTAGCAATTCACATAAGCACATGATGTTTATAGTACGTCAATTCATAACTGCTAAAAATTGGAAGAGACCAATATGTCCCTTAACAAGTACATGCATAAGTAAACCATGGTACATCTGTAAAATGGGTATTATTCAGTGATTAACAAACTAAACAAGGACCAGCATTGTGGTACATGCATATAATTCCAGCTACTTAGGAGGCAGAGGTTGGAGGATCATTGTCTGAGGTTGACCTGGGACAAAGTACAACACCCTATCTAAAAAAAATAAATAAAAAGCTAAAACAAAAAGGGCTCAAGTCATGACATAAGTGGTAGAGAGTTTGCCAAGCCCTGAGATCAAATTTCAGTAATACAGAAAAAAAAAGACATTAATTACTAATTCACAGAAAAAAATGAAGAAACCTTAAGTTTGTATGGCTAACTGAAAGAAAGCAGTCCAAAAAGTTATATATCTATATGATTTCATCTGTATAACATCTTAAAAAGGAAATACATTAAAAAGTGTAGGAGTTGCCAGGGTTACTCCATGTTAATTCATTGGGCGTTCTCTTCTTAATAACTCTGGCAATATCTTTACTCCAACAAATTTCCCAGCTTTTTTGACATTAATATTCATTATTTAGCAGAATGACTATTTATATCAATGATGAAATTGTTCCACACAATGCCTGTAATATCAGGCTGCCTCTTCACCCACACCCATGCATTGATACGTGGAAACAGTAGGCTGATAAATAACTAGAAGTGGTTTTGTCACTTTTATTTTCACAAAAACATTGTATTGTAACATTGGCATTTGCTTCTTCAGTGTATGCTGACATTTAAGGCTTACGTGCTATCTCAAGATTTTTATATTCATTATGACTCGTTCTTTGTCTGAAAAATTTTGGTTTACAAATGTACCATCTTTATTCACATTGTAAGTTTAGGAGTTTCTCCCTTGCTATTTCACTTTGATCTCGTCAGTATGTGCCATGTATTTTCATAGCATCAGAAACATGTCCCAGTATGGTTAGTAGGCTTTGCACTACCCTTGTATAAGTGAGTCACTTATCCTAGGACCTCTCCTTCCCCCGTGGCAGCCATGTGTATTTGTACAATGTATATCCACTGGATTTCCTCTTATTTTGAAGTCAAAATTTGTTGCGTCAGAAGAAAGGATAGAACTTCTAAAATAATTAGCAGAACCATCCTACTTAATTATAATTAAGATTTAAACCAATCTCAGTTATGATAATTAGAGAACTCCACTCCCTGTTGAACATGCTACCATAATGCTATTTCTGTCAAATTTAATTGAAAAACATCCTTTATATTTTAAGAGTGCATACTAAATTGATCATTAACAAGAGATACATTGAAAATAAAAAAGAAAGAAAGAAATTCACTAACCTCATTCTAGAGAACATACTGAAATTATTTGTGGAAACAACCTGGTGATTAGAAAAGGAAATTTACTAACCAAATATCTGAGTTGGGAATATTGAGGAAATGCATAATTAAAGGAAACAACAGCATTACTATTCAAAATCATCCAGTATATCATCTAATTATACCCAGTCCTCTTATTTGTGTGCATACTTAAAATTTCACTCTCTCCTATTATTAAATTTCAGTAAATATGTATAAGTAATGGCTAATTAAATTCAGGCAGAAATGGTCCTCTTAAAACAGTTTATGTATGTTTTCTTTTTCTTTTCCTGTGAGTTGTCATTGCAATAATAAATGCAGATAGATCAGTAAACATAAAAGAAAAACATAATATCATTGAAGGAACAATGCTTAAATAATGACCTAAAATTTGGACCTTTTTCAATACTTCCAGGATAATGATTTTTTTTTTGGAAGGATTGACTCAGTTTGACTTTCAAGTCATGCAGCAAACATTCTTTCTCACCAACATGACTGCCCAGTGACTTGCACAAAAGGAAGACCATAGAGCTAGGCAGTTTTTTTTAATATTTCATCACCTTCATTAATATAACAAGAAGTCCAAATGACTTACCATGTATCTGTTATAATATCCTCTTATTTTTTAGAGGATAGCTGCCAATGTGTTGCTAATATTTGAAATATTTAACATTAAAATACCTTGCTCTTGATAGCAGCTGCTTTTTCTTCACATTTATTTGAAAAGACTAATACAGACTGCACTCACTTTTAAGAGTCCTCAACCCAATTTAAGAAATATGCAGATGACTAAGACAAAAGGGTTAGCAGTAATACTCAAATAATAATAATAATAATCTCATGGCAGGTTTATATACTGTGCATACTGTCTTAGTATTATTATACCCATCTTCTCCACCTTCTTTATTCTCTAATACTAAGAACTTAAAAATACATGAGGACTAAGTAATTATTTTTCAGGAACACACATAACTAGTTAAAGCAAAGTAAGGATAAAACAGAGTATTTTTCTCTCACAATTATAAACACTAGTTCAAAAAGTGGATAATAATGTTCATTTTATTGGTACAATTGTGTGTGAAGCATGCTGCTTATGATTGGGCTGGTGGTGCTATAAAAATAACTCAATCCTGTACCTGTATTCTTCATTTCTTTCTCTTGTTATCTCTGATTTCATCAATACATTGCGGCTATAGAATTTCTAAAATGCTATGATTTGTTTCTCAGACTTTCTTTGATTTTCTATTTTGTTTTGTGTCACACTTAGTTCTTTATCTAAGACACCTTCATCTTGTACAGATGAATCCATTCTGCTAAGGTCAAGTTCCTTGCATATCCATAAGTTATTTAGAGGTAATAATTATTACAATAATGTAATCATTGAGAAGCTTATTTTATGCTTCATATTCAGTTTTGAAGAACAGACCAAAGTTGAATAGGCATGAACAAAAATGTTTCACTTTGACACAACACAATAAAAAAAACCCATGCTTTATGATTTGAGTCTTAAATGTCCCATCAAAATCTTATGCATTGAACACTTGTCCCTCAGCTAATGGCTCTATTAGAAAGTGGTGGAAACTCAGAGCCCGGCCCATGTGCAAGAAGTTATGTATTTGGGGAAAGTGCCTTTGAAGAGTATATTGGAACACTTGCCCCTTCCTCTCTCTGTTTTTGCTTCCTAGCTACCAAAAATAAAGCAATTTCCTCTACCATGCACTTTCTTCCTTCATCAGAGAACTAAAGTTAGCAGGGCCAAGGAAACATGGACTGAAACTTCTGAAGCCATAAGGCAAAATATATCATTCCTTTTATATTGATTTCTTCGTGCTTTTTGCCACAGTGACAGAATGCTGAATAACACACTGAATTTTTGAAAAAGATTGAAACCGTTTGGAATGGAAAACATAGTCTATATCTCAGTTACACAAGCTTTTTTTTTTCCTAAATATTTTCACCCATAAAATGTTACCAACAATCTAAAGCTTCTCTGGGGATCATTGTGAGATATAACTAAAAATGCTAAAAAACAAAAAAACAAGAAAAAAGAACCCTTCCCATTTCGTATAATTTGTGATAGAAAGACAAATACAACAACAAAATTTTTGTCTTTGGGAAAAATCATATATTTGCACTTTGACAGTTCGGAACATTGCATATCTACCTTTGAATTTGTATAGAATTTGCAAGGTGTGGTTGATAGGAACATTTTCCTGGGTCCCTATTATATCCCTAATGAAACTTGACTTGTTTTTTGATTTCACAAAAGGAAAAACAACTTTTTTTGATTCATTATTTTAAAAATAGTACTTCAGAAGTTGAATTACCTGACAGATGAGTGAAGAATTGCAGGATACTTTGCAGATGTCAATTAGAAATATTTGGCACAATGTTATTTCCTGCTAATAGAAAATGCCACAAATGAAGAAGGCCAAAATTAAACTGTAAGGGTTCTGAAGAAAGATTAGAAACTTTTAAGTGAAATTCTTGATGGAAAAAACATATGTGACAAGATCATTTAGCTACTTTAACACATGTAGGGGAAATGTTGCTTACCTCGAAAATGTTAATTTTATTTTCATTAGCAGAAAGAGATAGAGGATGCTTACAACAATAGAATTTTTAAGCAGAAAGCAATTAATTTTTATTCTGGGTGAAAGGCCTTTTAATATTGTGGATCTAGGACAAAGGAATCTGCACCATAAAATTTTCTCAAGGAATTTTTTTTTAGGAAATAAGGAGCTAATATACATTTATGCTGCTTGCTAAAATATTACTCATTGGGTCATTCATTCATCTTATTGGCTTTTTAAAATTCAAACTCTTATCTCTAATTTTCCTTTTTTCAATTCAAGATGTGGACTTTTCAAATTTTGCAATCCTATAGCTAGGTGTGGTGGCTCAGTTACTTGGGAGGCAGAGATTGGGAAGATCACAATTCAAGGCCAGCCTTGGCAAAAGGTTCATAAGACCCCATCTCAACCAATGGCATGACAAACTTGCCTGCACCTGTCTTCCCAGCTATAAGCTACATGGGGAAGCACAAACAGGGAGATCTTGGTGCAGGCCTGCCTATGCATAAAGGAAAGTAACCAATGCAAAAAAGACCAAAGGAGTTTCTCAAATGGTAGAGTGCTTTCCTGGTGAATGTGAGGCTATGAGTTCAGCCCCTAGTACAACACATGCACACACATGCACACACACACATGCACACACACACATGCACACACACGTGCACACACACATGCACACATACAAATTTCAATCATTCAAGTATCATTATTAATATTTGTTTGTCATATGTGGCTCATCATATGATAAACATCATATATACAAGTCAACCAGCAAGTATAACAAAAAACAAAAAAACCAAGTATTTAAAAAATGAATAAAAGAACAGAAATGTTTAATAATTGGTGGGTATATATTTAAAGCCAACATTTTTCACATAGTGCATCATAAGATTAAGTTGACTTGAGATTATGTCTTAGTGTATAGCATTAGTCCATTGGGTTTATGTACTTATCTAACTCACCTAATCTATGTATTCTCACAACCCATCTCACAGTTAAAAGACTCTGTTGAAGGTGTGAAGTTAGGCATGTCAGATAGAATAAGTCAGATAATGCAGAGGGATGGACTAGATGAAGAAGGTACATTTATATGGCTTACTGTGAGGTCAAATGTTCACGATTGAATGAATTAGGGAAACTCCTATATTACTCTCACAAATAGCAAGAAATGTATCATATGAAAAATAAAATATCTGGAAGTGTTATATTTTAATTTTAAGGACAGATTCATCTTCCTTTCCTCCCAAATAGTATAGGTATCAATAGAATAAGACACAGAGAAATTAACTTCTGTTGCTCTATCTTATGTATTTGCTTGTTACTTTGTTATTTATTTTGAATACATATCATAAGTGTTATCACAATTTCAAAGGTTTTTAAAGTAATCAATAAATTCTCCTTTGTATAGAAGACAATTTCATCAAGTAAGGAGAAAATAAAACATGAAGCTTTACAAATTAAAAAGCTTTAACTATAAACCGATCAAATAAATATAGTCATTTCCAGTAAATGTGATGTTTTTTTCCTATTATTTAGAAGTCATGTCATATTAATTTTCTAGTGCTACTGAAATAGAGTACCACAAATGGAGTGACTTAAAACAAAAGAAATTTGTTGTCTCCAAGTTCAGGAAGGTAGAAATAAAAATCTGAGGTGTCCACAAAACCATAGTCCCTCTGAAGGAACTGGGGAGAGAGCCTTCCTTGCCTCTTTACATTTCTGGCAGATCCAATTATTACTTGGCTTCTGTCAGCAAAACTCTAATCTTCACATATAATTTTCTTTATGTTTCTTCACCTAATCTTTCTTTTTTGCATGTCTCTGCCCACAAATTACCACTTTCAAGGATTTAGTAATACTAGATTAGGGCCCGCTTAAATAATCTCAGCTTAACTTGATCATCTGCAATAACAATATTTTCAAATAAAAGTCACATGTACTGAGCATTAGGGCTTCATCATCATTTGGGAGAACACAGTTCAATAATTAATAACTCCCAACAGCAAATAGCATAAGCTCCTTTTCTCTGATCACATCCTTATGTTTATTTATTTGGCTCATCATTTAGTATGGTGATCTGACCCACTAAGGATTTCTTCTCTTAACTAGTTTCAACTCCAAGGCAATTTTTATTTGATTACTTATTTAATTGTTTTGTTTTGTTTCAGTGCTATCTTTGAGACAGGGTCTTGCTATGCAGCCTAGGCTGGCCCCAAACTCACAATACTCCTACCTGAGCCCCTTGAGTGGTGGGATTAAAAGTATGAACCACCATTCCTCCCAAAGGTGTATTTTTCAGGCTTCCAAAAATATGTTCATTATTATTTTTTAATTTACCTTAAAAGGAGACCATAAGCCAGGCATGGTGGTTCATGCATGTAATACAATCCATCAGGGGGCTGAGCTAGGAGGATTTGGAATTTAAGGTCAGCTTAGGCTTCATAGATGGACCTTATCAAAAGCAAACAAAATAAATATTTAAGTTTGATATGTAACACAATAACAACCTGGTAATCTTTAATAATATTGAATTCTTATGATTTTCACATCTAATAGCTCTAAGTCAGTCCATTTGACTATCCATTATTGGTTTTTTTTTTCTGCTCACTATAAATCAAGTTTAAATACAAGGTCACCTGATTGGCTTTCAGACATCGTTAGGCAAGGAAAGAGTAAATCTCAAGAAAGAACATCTTTTAGTTGCTTCTGATTCTGCACACAATTCTTTTAAACTTCTATGTTTGATTGATAGAAGAGTCCACTTAAATATAACATATAAAAGATTTAGGGCATCTATGAGGAAATAAATTTTTGAAGATGTAATTCAAAGGTATTTCTATGTATGAGAAAATGAAAGAGGAATCTTTTAGAGGTATTAGAGAAAAATAAAAACATTTGGAACCAGTTTCATTGACTTAAATGTCCAAGCAGCATTAAACTACTAAGGAAGCTGACTTTAAATGTTCCCAAGGACAACAAACAAAAAGACAAGACAAAGTAAAAGTATGAGAAAGATATCAGATATTTGGGTACTTGTGGAAGCAATTTTCTGGGGTTTCAAAAAGTTTAGTAGGTAAGCTACTGAGTTTCTACTAAAAAGAGAAGAAGCTGGGCATAGTGGTTCATTACTATAATCCCAGCTAACTGGATGTTCCAGTCCAGCCTAGGATTCATAGTGAGATCCTGTCTCAAAAACAGAGAGAGATAAGGAAGGAGAAATTTACTGATAATTAAAAACTCATTCAATATTTAGCTTTCAAACATTAGTGTCTGTATTTTGATCAACACAATGGACAGTTTCTAATTTGATGTGTCAAAATTATACTTCCTAGTTTATGATTCCTTGCAACAGAAAGGGTCTTTCGGTAAAGCGATCAAGTCATCTTGTCTTGCAGAACTTGCTCCATGCTTCACATATTCAGTACATGCAGTAGAGACTTATGGAATCCACATGCTCTGCAGGAAGCATATTTTCCCACATCTCCTGTTGACACTTCCACGGATGGTAGTGCTATGGTCCCCAGGGTCAGTTGCTAGAAGCTGAGAAGTTTACCCCAGGGGTGTAGAGCACATGACCACAGGATGTCGAAGGGAAGAGCTGGTGTCCTGATGCATGCAAGCCAAACCAGTCTTCAAAGATGAGCTGGGAACAATCTAACTGAAAAGATCCAAACAATGACTCCAGACAAAATCGGAAAATAATTCCAGTGCATATCTTACTTAAATATGAACACCTAAAAAGCTGGTAGAATCTCAATGTATTCAGGCCAACCTCATGGAGACTGAGATTTGATGATTGAAATTTGATGACTGATATTTTTTATAGCAATTTTGTCTTGGTTTTTCTGGTTTACTCTACTATCAAAGTAACTGCATGTTTGATTTGAATTCATGTTAACAATAAACAAGAGAATGACAGTGTTAAAACCATTATATAGCTAAACAATAAAGAATGTTATTTTTAAAGAGTGAAGGATTCCACAGTCTAAGTGTCCCAGAATGGTTAGATTGTTTAAAAATCTCATTAATATATCAGAGGCTGACTTCAATAGGCAAATTATTCAAAGTTCAGAAAGAAAGATCGAAGGACAGTTCAGAGAGAGAGAGAGAGAGAGAGAATGAATATGTGTTTGGGTGGTTTTCTAAAATGCTGATAGACCAAAAAAGATATTCCCTTGAAGTTCAGAAAATAACTTGCAGGAAATACTTAGTAATATTTTAAATTTCATTTTACTAAAACACTAAGTTATATCCACTTGAATGCTCTGTTATCATGGCTCATCGCTGTGTAAGGCAGAGTAGTGTCTCCTCCCACAAGAGGTTCAGGATATAATCTCCAAAAACCATGAATATGTTAGGTTTCAGGACAAAAGGAAAAAAATGTTTGGCACATGTAATTGCATATACTATTCAGGTGATCTTTAAAGTAGGGATAATGTTCTGGATTATCTGGGTGTGCCCAATGTTATAGCAGGAGCATTTAAAAATGGAATAGAAAGGCAGAATGAGAGTCACAGAGTAATACAGTGTGAAGTAAGCTTGAATGGTCACTGCTGACCTTGAAAATGGAAGAGCACCATGACTCAATCCAAGTAGACAGCCTATAGAAGTTAGAAAAGACAAGGAACACATTCTCTCTAGAGTCTGGAAAGAAATGAAGTCCTGCTTATTCCTTGATTGTAGTCCAGTGAGAAAGTTGGAATTCCAACCTACAGAACTGTAAGTTAATAACATGTACTACAATATTTAAAGGCCTCCATCTATAGGAGTGATAGAAAACTAACACAATGACTAATATGGCATGATAAGTAGTCTAAAATACAAAACTAAATGTTTTTCTGGGACTGCAACTTAGTATTCTAGCAAGTGGGTTCTCTGTTTCAACAAGTTACAGAACCATCTACATGAATCCAAATCACTTCTGTTTACCAACAGGCACACACACACACACATACACACTGAATAGAGTATTTAAAAACCAACCACATGTTCCCATATAAATTTAACCTGATTCAGCTTTCTACTTTGCCACGTACATCCTAACAGGGAGAGGATATACCTATGCTGTGTGTGTATGTATGTGTATATTTGAATGTTTATATAATATATGTGTGTACATAAAGATGGTCATTGACTTATGACAGTTTGACTTAAAAGTTTTTTTTTTACTTCACAGTAGTGTGGAATCAGTGAGAAATGTGTTTCAAATTTTGAAGTTTGATCTTTTCCTGTGCTAACACAAGGTACCATATTCTCTAGATAGTGGAAAGGATCTACAGCTCCTACTCAGCCACACAATCACCAAAGAAACTACCGATACTCTATGGTGTGATGTGTTACTCAGGTATCAAGTTCAGTTGACTGGTTGCACTGAATGCTTTTTTTTTTTTTTACTTTATGTTGTGCTTTGTGGAATGCATGCCCACCATAAGTTGAGGAGCAGTTGTGTATGTATATATACACATATCTTCCCTATCCTTCAGACAATCTAGGGAATTGTTACAAAGATATCTGAGTAAAGACATCTTCCTGATAACTTGAAGAGGCAGTATCTTTACTTCCTGTGTCATCTTCATCTTTTTAGTATTTGCCTCATCATTTTTTTGAGGGCAGGAACTATTCTTACTGATCTACTTTATATACACACTTCCCATTTTCCATGTATCCTGTCAAAAATCATCAGAAAAGATCATTTTGTTTATTTACATTAGAAGTTTTAGCTAATTAAAACACAATGAAGAAATTATTGCTCATCATTTAAATAATTCTGAGCCCTCCTAAGGTTAAAACAGGGAAACAATTACATAGTATGCATATCATTTTTAGATACAGTTGTAGAAATAAATTGTTCTAAATAAAGTTTCTGTATTAACTGATCATAATGAGGCTAAGAAAATTGACCTCTTAACCTGCCTAAAACTTGGATGATTGTCTATTATTAGGCAGTTAGTTTTACATCTTTATACATGTTGTCTTTGTTTGCTAATATTTTCTTTATACTCACCAACATTGCCTATTTCTCATATATGCACTTTTATTTATCCCTTGCCTTAAAGAACATTAGGAAAACAAGCAGAATTATTAAAATAGATTAAACTTAAAGAGCTTCTTAAGAAAAACACTAGTAAGTTTTTCTTATCTGAAATATTCAAAATTTAAATCAATATCATTTTATTCTGGGCCTCTGAAATTTAAGTGCACTGTTTTAAATATTCACAAAGTTAAAAGTAATCAGAAAAAATATATATAATATGTATTATTAAGTTTCTAAATGGATACAATGATACCCTTATTAACAAAAGCTAAAAGTAACAATCTCCAAAGCAAGTAAACATTTGTCTTCACTTTCAATTAGTGACGATGAAGATTTCTAGACAAATTTATGAAAGAAATTTTAAAATATGTTTCAGGATCATAAAATATATTTATATACTTTCCTTAACATTGATTAGTGTAGGTGATAATCATTTCTATAGTCTTTCTGTAGCTTACCACTTTTATGAATTCCTATACTGAATTATCATTAATTTATTATTATTCATTAGTGCTATAATTTAGAGATTATTGAAATTATTTTTAAGAGTAACAATGTTCTGGTATATCATTAAAATCTTTTCAACTTTTATCTTTTTATATTTTTTCTGTTTTTAGGGACTTTCTTTATAAAAATATAAACAAAGGAAAATTTTTGTGCATGAAATTTTTTTGACTTAAGTTGTTTAAAATAAGAATACTATTCAAAGTAGTCTTATAGCCTGGATCTGAAGAGCTCCCTAAATACTCAAGTATTGAAGTCTTGGCTCCCAGCTGCTGGCACTCTTAGTAGTTGGTAGAAACTTTAGGAGCTGGAGGAAGTGGTTCAATTGAAGGGGGGAGGGTTGAAAGTTGTATTAGTCTCCTGCCCCTTCTCTCTCTCTTTCTCTGCTTTCTGGCCATTATGAGGTGAGCAGCTTTGCTCTAACATGTTCTTCCTGTAATGATATACAGCCGCAGATCAAACCAAAGCAATGGGACCAAACGACCATGGACTGAAACCTATAAAATAATCAGCAAAAATAAAATCTCTCCTACTTTAATCTGATTTTCTTAGGTATTTTAATATAGCAATTGGTAACTGGCTAACACAAACCTAAATGCCATACTTTAATGAAATGGTGAATTGTAGTACCCTAATTCTTTAGAATAGAAATAAACTCAAATCCACTCTCCCTTATTATTATTAGATTAAATACTAAAATGTGAGACTCTTAAATTCATAACACATAGGAAAACCAATTCTCTAGAAAATACATCTCTTCAAAGTTACAGAAAAGTTATTTTTGTCATTAGAATGAGGTAGGAATTTCACCCATATTTAACTATCACTGCTAATGGCTGCATATTAACTTATGTCAGTTGCTGTTTGAACTATTTGTTTTTCATTGCTGGGGATCAAGTCTAGGACCTCAAACATGCTAGAAAAAAATTAGTTACTAAGCTACCGATCAACTCCTTTAAATAAAACTCTTTGGCTGTTACAGTAATCATTCCAAGGGCCTCATGTATCTTAGACAAGTGCTCTACCACTGAGACACATTCCTTACCCAAATAAAAGTTTAAGATTGACACTTTTTTCCCATTCATCTCATTTTCTCATCTCTCTTTCTTGCTAATTGGAGAACAGTACCTTAGGATTTGAATGGTATTTTTTTTTGTTTTTAGTAAGCATATCTATGCACAATGTAAAAAAAATTTAGCTGGGATTAGATATTTAAAATTAGAAGACAAAGTTTATTCAAGTGGAAAAAACAAACATGAGTTTTATTTACCATAAAAATTAAGAGAAGTTAATGAAAATAAGTAAAAAAGAATCTTAGCAATTTAATGAACAAAATATGTCATTTTGTCATAAGGATTACTTTGAATTGAAGGTAGATGAGAAAAAGCAAACACTAAATGAGCTTCCAACCCTTCTTCTATATGTTGGATAGCAGGAGAGAACTGTCCCTAAGAAGGCATCTCATAGAGGAGAGGGGAGAAAAACCCAGTCACAGAGATGGAGAGGACACCAACATGCTCTACGTAAGCAAACCTCACAGACTACACTTTGTACACTATTAATGCTCTATATATGCACATTCTCCAATATACCACCCCTTAAAAGTCCAGAAACACTTCTCTTTGTCCTATCACTTGTCTACAACTATTCACCCTTTGTTCAAATATTATAAAACCTCATAGACTTGCTGTGTCTTAGGCTTTTTCTTTTATATGAGCTGTCCTTCCATGCCACATAAAGCTTACAACATCAAATACAATTTGTATGCTTTTCTAATATTACTTTGTCTTTCATCATCACAGGCTCAGGCACTGACCTAAGAGAGTAAAGGAAAAAATTTTCTATTCCATATACAGTATTGGTAATAGCATAGAAAATAAGTTTCCCTGAGGCCTGTTTCCAAGAACATAAAAGATGAACATGGAGCAGCAAAGCAACACCAAATTAAAGGAACTCAGTCCACAAACTGGGCTGGGAGAAGCATATATTGAAGAACACGCTAAAAAGAGATTCATTTATGGTAAGAAGACTGGGATATTTCAGAGACCAAACACTGAATCCAGAGCATCAATGAGGGCTGGTACTCCTCAGAAAGAACAATAAAGACAGATGTCTTTCAAGCTTCAGTAAGCTTTGTTAAAAGTACTACAGGAAACTTAATTGAATTGGAATTTTCCCACTCCATACAACTAGATAGTGCATTTTCCATCACTTCTGGTGCATTTCTCCAAAACAATCACATTGTGTTCCATAAGATTTTCAAATGTAAAGGACAACTTTCTACAATTGGCAAAGTGTACTCATCCCACAAATGTAGTTATTAATGCATATGCTTTGTAAGGGGTTCAAGTGCTTCCACATGAGAAGGTTACAAAAACAACTCAGGCAGATGGCACACAGATTTCCAGTTCTCAGTTTGGGAATACTTTCATTAAAATCATCACTTTAACCTCTTGAATGAATGTAATAACTGGTATCTCTAAAATTATCTCACTACTAATTATGTAAATATTCTATGACAATGCAGGTCTGCTTTGTTAGACTTTTTTCAATGCCAGAAGCATTTAAATTTTATATTAAATAATATAATTTGTCTTCCATTATATTTATGAATTATATGTTTTTAGACCCCGCTTTCTGTTTAAAATTCTGATGGTCTCTTTGATTTTATTTAATGTCTAGTATATGTTGCTTTTAGCATAAAATACATTATGAAAATTTTATAAATCTTAGTAGAGTACATATTTATGCTAATCAAAAATCTATGTAATCATCCATGAGTTAAATATACCAGATTAAAAATAAAACAAACTGAGACTTTCATCATATATTTATACATATATATACATACATGTATGTATGTGTATTTGTACATATATACATACATAATTTTTATTTTTAATTTTGGTTTGAATCTACAGCCTCACACAGGCTAAGCATTCAATTTAACAGTAAGCAATATTCCCAATGTCTGATATATTTTTATTCTATAGTACTTTTATAGCCACATAGAAATGATAAATGTAGATTATATTTAGATGCATTTTAACACTTGTTCTTTAGGAGAATATAGAAATCATGATACCTGAATTTCATATAGTTTTGGTTTTAATCAATATTTAAAAGCCTGTAGCTACATCTGCAAATATGATTAACCTCCCAATAGGAGTTTAAATTTATAAACCAACAGAAACAGCTATTATTCTATGTCACTTTAGACAAAGCCTATTCAATTTTGATCAGTAATGGTATTGTGCTTACTAGAACATGTGATGATGCCTTCATGCTGTGTTTTATGGAGTTAAGTACATCTTGTGATTCACTATCCAACTCTGTCATGTTTCGACATCTATTGAAAACCAAGGGTTAGTAATCGTAAGTAGAGGGAAGTACTGGTCTGTGCGATGCTACCTTGAGGAACTTGCATTTGACTATTATATGTATATGTATACTTCACAAACATACTGAAAAGTTTCTGAAATTAAAATATAATTAGTACTTTTATGAAGATAATTCATTACTAACTACTTCTTAGTTTCCTTGGTCATTCTTTATGAATGAGATTGTTTTTATTTTGAACTAAAGTACCTAGTTATTTTATAGTTACTATACCTTAGGTTTTTACTTAAAAGATAGGAATATTTTCTCAGCCATTGGACTCAACATACTGATTCAATATTGTCATATGAATTTATACAACATTCATTTTCACATTAAAAGTGTATAAATTGTTAATAAATTTATGTAGCATAGCATTATCAGAAATTATTAACAGTTGAAACAATGCTTTGTCAATGAAGTATTCATGGAAATGCATGAAATCATCAAGGATATATTTTGCTAGATATTTGTGAATTATACATGATTGTCAAAAATTTCCCAGCCATTCACTTATTCTGAATCTATTATATTTAGAGCATTAAGTACCTGAAAAAATTTGAATATGTCTTTATTACCTTTCATTGAAAAGAAAACTCCACTTTTTCAATGTAAATAAATGTCTTTTAAAAAACTTTTATTTTTTTTTCCAGAATTAAATTTTCAGGATTTTGAATTTTCAATGGTTTTTACACTTTAGGAATTTCAGACTTTAAATATTTTGATCTTTTGAGACTCAGTACTTAGGATTATGGCATTCAGGATGTGTCTTTCAGGATAATGGCACACAATTCAACAACTAGCATTGATTGTTTTTTCTAAGTTAGCATCCCAAGTTCTTTCTTTCTACACAGCCTCTTACATGCTGCTCCTCTACCTTTAATACTATTACTTTTTCTATTCTTTTGTCCACACTTCTATTCCCATCCAGAGGTGCTTTCTTGCCCACATTGTCCAATGCATGTTATTATTTTCTTTTCCTACAATATCTCCAGCAGTGCCTTTCCTGACCAATTTATCTAGTGTGTGTTTTAATTTCTTATTCTCATCCATACTATGTGATTTTTCATAATATCATAAATTATTTGTTTCTTAACTATATTGTACATTTTGGCTTAAAGCTTATTTTTTTCACCAAAAAGTAAAAACAGGGCATCTTATTAATGCTGGTGAATAGTGTACACATATATAGTGTAAATATGGAGAGAAAGGGAAATGTGAATAAAAATGTAATAGTGTATAAAATGTTTCTATTTCTTTTGGGTAATATAGAACTTTGTGAGGGATGCACACACTATGATTTAAAACGCCAGCATAAATTTTAAAATACTAAATAATGAAGCAAATTATGGAAAGAACAATCAATTTTTCACTGAGAAAGAGAAAAGAAACTTTAGAGAAGATATAACATGTTACCAAAAAATTAAAAGATGGTGAGATATAAGATGACATTTGTTTGATAAGGGGAAATACCCTTCTTGGGATCTGAATGCAGGACAAGAGGCAAAATTGTACTTGATATATATTTTTAATGGTAAATAGTCCAAAAAAAGAGATGTCTAAAGAAAAGAAAGAAAATGAAAAGACAGACTTGGGTAAGTTGATAAGAGTACTATGAGTAAACCATTAGGGATCTGATGTTAATATTAATGTGAAAATATAATGAGTTTGCTAAAAATGAGAAAAGGGAAAAATATAAATAGGGAATGAGTAAGGGGGGTGCACAAGTCTGTGGTTTTGTGATATAGTATTTGCCTCACATATAGGAGGTCCTGGGGTTTCTTCTCTACAGCCCATCCAATAAAAGAATAAAGAAAAAGTATTAGGAAGCTAAAAACCAGAAGTCCATAGCAGGACATGTTAAATTTGAGCTGTCATCAAAATGTTCAACTATTAAGATATATGAAATAACAACTTAATATATCCTAATAAAAACAGAATTCAGGAGATAAACACCAACTAGAATACATATCTGAGTATCATTACTGTCAATGCAAATAAAGTGAAGCAGATGAGGAAGATTTTACTTAAGGATACTGGAACAGGCACAACTTAGAACTCATACTGTGCTCAACTCTGATGAACCAAGTAGCACAGAAGAATTGATCTGTTTTTTTTTTTTTTTTTTTTTTTTGACTCCAGTGGAGTATGAACTCAATGTCTTATGCTTGCTAGGCAAACACTCTAACTGCTTGAGCCACTTCTCCAGTCCTGATTTTTTATGTTGGGATTTTTGGAGATAGGGTCTGAAGAACTATTTGCCTGCGCTAGCTTCAAACCACGAGCCTCCTGATCTCAGCCTTCCAAGTAGGTATGATTACAGGCATGATCAGAGACCAGTTCATCAATTGTAAGGTTGGAAAATCTGGACAGTCCTTAGGTAGGGGCTAGAGTGGCTTGCAGGTTTAATTAACACAGCTTAATTACATAACCTGGGGTTTTCCAGTGGTAGGGTTTTTAAGAGTTGGATTAAGGGAGGATTTTAGACATCTTGTTTACTAATTCTATCACAAAGATAAACTTCATGTCTTCATAGCAGAAGATTGCTTTACAACTTGGAGCAAGGTTCCCATCCAAGTTAGGCTCCTACTCTCCCTTAGAGACTCTTATCTTCCTCCATGTTTATATATCAAGGGATGGCTTTCAAGGCATTTTTATAGATATGACAGGATTATAACAATAGCAAGATACTTTTTATATACCCCCATCTTAAAGATGAATTAAGAATGTTGTCTAAACTAAATGCTCTAATAAAAGGGAAATCAAGGCCTACATTCTGCAATTAGCTTCCTTAAAATTTAGTTGTTCTGAAGGGAAAGTTATCTGGGTCAATGTACAGCTAATAGTTGAAGCTATAGAGTAAATGAAATTATACAGAGTTAAAAGAGCAGAGAAAAACTAAAAAGGCACAACATTTAAATAGAGGAATGGTCAAAAACAATAGAAGACAAAATATATGAGAAAGAGAAGATATTGCCCTAGCCATATTAGGCAAATTTGGGGAATCAGGACTAATGATTTGAAAAATAGGAAGTGGTTATGAGGAAAGATCTGTTTGCAGAGACACACAGATCGGTAGTGCAAAGACAAAGCACTTAATTTAGAACTGGAAAATGAGAAAAAATTGTTGCTTTGGGAGAAAAAAAATCAATGAAAAACCACATAAAGCAAAAAAGACAAGGTATAATTATTGACTTTTTTATTATTAAGATTATAGGTTAAAGTACTATTGTAAAGAGACATAAAATAATGTGTATATTCTCTTTCTCAAAATGGACAAAATGTCTCACAAAATACTTAAAGTAACAGCAGTGGGCAAGTCTACTATTCTCAAAATGTGTCTTCTGTTTATGGGGTTAGGTTAGCTATTGTAACTGTTGCTATCTACTAATTAGTGAGGAAGGAGAAAAGGAATTACAATTTATGAGCAAGGACCAGAGATGCTTTTCAACATTTTTATTCATGTTATAATCAGGACGAAATTTTTGAGGATTAGCAAAATGCTTCCTTGTACCTTCTCTTGATAGCTGTCTATGACTTATTATTTCAGCCACTGAGATTGTGGCCATTCACCTATTAGTTGGCTTGTTTAAGGCCTATGCTGGTCAAATAGTCTTTCAAAATATGTTGAGGGAACACCATCATGTTAATACTATATCAGACTCACAGAAAGCATTAAATGTTTCCTCTGATGGAGGAGAAAAACATGCCATCAGTGAGCCTTCCTCTTCTCAAGTTCAATGGCTGTGGTTAATATAGCTTCAGCCTTCCAACCAGCTCTTAGTACTCCTCAAATTCCTGAGGATGACTATTGCTAGTGATTCTCTGAAGTGCTATATTGAACTTCCAATTTGCAAATCACCTCAAAATAGCTTACCCTTTACTTAGAAATGCTGTTATTTGTTTTTGGTTTAGTTGATAAAATTGAAATAGAAAAAAGAAACATTTTACTGTCCTGTTGCAATAGTATACATCAAAAGAAATATGAGCATGTCTGCTAGTTTTGTGGTTTAAAAGTGGCAGAGTACAGGAGATAAAAGATATTTAAAGTGTAATAATTTTCCAAATTTACGTGTTAGAGAAAAACTAAGAAAACAGATTATTAATGTTCATGACATGAAATTAAATTATATTAGAAAGCTGGAATGTCACTGCTAGGTTTGCCTTGCTAGTAACTTTTAGTTTTAAAGAGGAGAAAATTTTAAAGTATAAATAAGCATGTTGTACTAAAATCAAAGTTTTGACAATGTGATAATAGTAGTAACAACTTACATGAATTTAGTATGCATTATGCATATAGAATAAATATGCCATTTTATAGATGAAAAAACTAGACATAGAGAATGAGTAATTTGTGCAAGATAATGAGATTAGAAGAAACTGAATTTTTCTGTTAAAAGAGGAGCACACCAACTTATTTAATTTCACAATTGTAAGCTACATGAGACTGAACATTTATTAAATCAACATTAAATTCAAAGAAAAAGTAAACATGACTTTGTGGGGAGCCAGTTATGAGAAGCCTATGAGAATTTGACATAAGCACAGTTGTGCTCAATGGCAGGCTGAGTTTGGCAAGGCCACAGCCACAGAAGGGAGGGAGGCAGAATGCAGCACAGCTGCTTTTCCTAAGTTGTTTACATTCAGGGAAGTAGGAAAGCAGGTTCCTCTTGTTACAATGTCATGCCCTCCCAGAGAACTGTTGCTCCACCTCCTTGCTTACCACTGGATATAAAAGACTCACTGAAGGAGGACAGGAGGTTTTTTGATGGAGGATTTTGATTGGCTGCTGCTGCTGCTGGCTGGTATGTCTCCACCAGAGAAGCTTTTTGCACTGAGAACTTTATACACAGGCTTTAGAAAAGCTAAGCTAAAGAAAACGTAAAGAGAACATGGGACAGTGCAAGTCTAAGGACCAAGACTTTAAGAACTATGCAAATACAATTTTTAGACATGGGTGCCATTGTTTGTTTGCAAGTCTGAGCACTGAGACTGTAAAGGGAACATGGGACAGTGGAAGTGTGAAGGCCAAGACTTTAAGAGAGGTTAAAGAAAACATGGGACAGGGGAGTCTAAGGAAAGAGTCTTTAAAGAATAGAAAAGAAGCAAGATTTTAAAGAAAGACTTTAGAAGGAAAGTTTTAAAGAATAGAGAAAAAAAGAAGCAAAGTAAAAGAATAATAGAGAAAAGAAGCAAAGAAGCTGTTGTGCATCTCCATCTGTGTGCCCAGCACACCTGGCCCCAACTTTATTCATGTTTGTCTATCACTTATCCTTTCTCCATCTCCTGTTGCCCCCAGTTAGGTCAGGAGAAACAAGGGAGCTAGAGAAAGCTCACTCCAGACTTTATGGGTTATATTTTAAATAAATTAATTAAGGAATGAATTAATAAATAATTTGATGTAAAAGGTTGTAAGCCAGTTTATTAATTTGATTAAAAGATAATGTTCATTGAGACTTACTTCTTAGACTTCAATCATGTAGTTAACAAATAAATACACAGTGACAATATTTAAGTAATTAAATGTATACATACATAGTTTATATTTGTAACTTAAGTACATATGCATGTATTTTATAAACAGACTTTATGTTGCAAATAAGTTACTATATTTGTATTTATTTTATCATTTTATTATAAAATGAAACTTTATAAAGTGTGCATATGGCATAATTTGTAAAAGCCCTTTTTTTGGATCATAGAGAAATAATACTTTTTAAAGGAACAGCTAAAAGAGGAATGGCAATATTTTGAAAGTGTGTGTTTTGTATGGGTTTTTTGTTTGGTTGGTTGGTTGTTTTTTGGTTTTTTTAAGTGGTACTGCAGTTTGAATTCAGGTCTTTTCTTTTCCAAGGCAGACATTCTACTGCTTGAGCCAGGTATCCAGCTAAAAGTAGATTTTAAACAATTGTATATAACTATTCAAACAATGCAATTAAAATTATAATTACAGACTCTTTAGAAAATAAATCATTGTAGAACTCCAAAAATATGTGCCTAAATTAAGACAAGTTGCCAGATCTGGTGGAGTATATCAGTAATCCCAGCTACTCTGGAGGCAGATGAAGGAGGATAAGATCTAAGCTAGTCCAGGCAAAGTTAGTGAAACCCTACATCAAAAACAAAATACAAAAAAAAGACCTGTGGGTGTGGTTCAAGTAGTAGAGCATTTGCATAGCATTCATGAGGCCCTGGATCCAATCCTCAGTCAGTAACACACACACACAAGACAAAATTTAAATATGTTGAAAATCATATGAGAAAACTTGACAAAGAAAAATGAATAGAAATAATGAATGAAAAGGAAACAGAAAAGAAAGTAAAATGAAGAACAAAAGAAAAGAAAGTAAAATGAAGAACAAAAGAAATTATGTTATCCATAATTAACATGCAGTTTAACATCTCACAATGCATTTTAGGAAAGGATTTAGGCATTTCACAAAGAAGGTATGCCTGTTGCAGAAAAGAAAAATTATGGCTTGTGAATGATGAAGCATCTTATGGATACAAGAAGAGAAGTGACCAACTACAAATGACCAAATAGTTCAATGTATTTATAGATACAAAGTCAAACTCCAGACATCAAAAAGCATTTATTTGTAACAATAAAGGAACATACACAATGCAATATATAACATTTTATATTATATAATGCTTTTGTATGTTTTTTCATTTATATATGTAGTTCAATGTCTTTGAGAGTAGCAAGTGAATAGTTTAGGTAATATAACCTGATGAGAATATTCTATTCATAACAAAATATGTGAAATATTTAGGAAAAATTACCATAAAATTATAGAAACTCATGAAATATACTCTAAATTTTTAGTGAGGGAAATGAAGGAAAACAAGCAAAAACTTGAAAGTCATATTATGTTCTTGTGCTTCAACAATAAAATATAGCCAGGCCTGATGTCTAGAGTTCTGAAAATCCATCACTTAGGAGGCTTAAGCAGGAAGATGGTAAGTTTCAAGGCTAGCCTGGTATATGTAGAGAGACCCTGTCTCAAAAAAAAAAAAATGAACAGCTATGGGTTTCTTAAAATTAATTGACAGGTTGGCAGAGTAGCTTGCATGATAGAGCACCTGCCTAACATATGCAAGCCCTAAATTTAACCCCCAGTAGCACAAAAAAAAGACAAAATATTAATTGACAGGAGCATTTCAATTTATATTCGACTCATAATGCTATTATTTTCAGTTGGCAAGTGCATTAAATTAAAAATAAGTAATAATTTCTGTAAAAATTTTGAAGGAGTGTAAGGAATGTTGATTATCTGATAGATACTGGTATTATTTTAAAGAGCTACAAATTTAAATTTAATAATACTAACACAAAAATTTGATATTTTCAAAGAAGATCATAGAACACATAGTAACAGAATGATGAATGTATCACAATTTATTATGGAAATGTTTTAATTTTCAATAAATACATGGTACAAGTGATTACATAAAATGGAATTTATTTCTACATCCTATATACATTCTAGATGAATTAAAAATAAAATGTTCCTGAATTCATCATTATTATAAGGTAAAAAAGAAATATTACAATTCAAATCTTTAAAAAGTCATTTATTAAAGTCCTATATATAACCTCACATATAAAGGAGCACATTACAAATAGTAACTTCAAGCCATTTCTGAGAACAGAACCAAGAGTTTTTCTGGACTCCAGCCATAATGGTGGAATACACTGATACCACGAGGACCAGCCTCATATAGACTCAGGCGATGTCACTCTAAGGAGTTTGTGGTGCATTGTGGCATATTAAGTACAAATCAGAGGAATGTAAATATCTTTGTAAATCATTTATTTTGCTCTATTTCATCTAATTCAGCAATTAGGTTGGAACATGCTGGATATTGGGAAAAATGATAAAAAACTTAAGTTTAAACAGAAAAAAATCAAAAAGTAAAATGTAGAACAAAATGACTAGAAAAAAATGAGTCCCTATTAATGAAATTCTACCATATCTGCTAATAGGATTGCAGAAACAGCATTCTTGTATTATAGCAATGCACATATCAATGCAAAAAAATTCCAATGAAAAAAATAACAGCATTCCACTAATCACAACAAAAATTAAAAATAAGTTACAAAAGTAAAAGACTATTTGCCCCCAATCTATAAAGAACTCATAAAATTCTAAAAATAAGTAATAGCTTAAAAGATGATCAGTCTTACTAATTAATATGTGCAAATTAAAAACAGAAAAACAAAAGTAAATATGTAGTTTTTGGTACTTAAAACATTTTATAAGCAAAACATTCCTTTTTGTATTCTGATAAAGAGCTAAATTATTATAACTTTTCTAACTTCTCATTGGTCTCAAGAGACTTAAATATGTTCTTCCCATTTCAATTTAAAATTCCATTTTATGAAATTATATGCAGAAATGGTAAGTAATTATGAAAATAGTGTGGGTATAACATGATGAAAGTAATGAGCACACTTACAAAATCTATGAGTCAAACATTGAACAAATTAGGCAGACTAAATTTTAATATGGTGAAAAATATTATACTTTGCTTGCACATGATCTAAAAACATATTTTTGTTATTGCTATTTTTCACATACAGACACAATAGAGTACATAAACATGAAAACAACCCAACCATATTTTTTTATTTACCCCTGAATACTTCCAACTCTCTGAGGTACTTGTATTCTTTTTAGTTTAGCCGTATATGCCCTTTCACAAAATAAATAATTTATTCACTCACCTTGCATATAGCTAGAATGCAAGGTCCATGCAGAGAATGGTCTGTCTACTTTATTTAGTGTTTCAGCCAATAAATCCAACAATAGTACCTGTCACACAGTCAAGTGAAAAATATGAACATGTTACCACGAATACTTTGATGGTATATCCTGCATGTTGTCTTTATAATTAAAATTAAGTATTGCTCTTAATAGAAAATTAACTTTTTCAATAAACAAATGAAATGATAATTAGTAACAATTCTTCAATAAAAGGGAAAAATTTGCACTTTCTGTTCACATTCTGAATAAAAAGAGAAAATAGCAAGAAACTACAGGAGTATATAGTGCAAAGAGAATAGAGTTATTCCAATAATGGAAAGTCTTGAGGTTTCATGCACATGATTCTGTTTTGACATGGAATGGAAAAATAATCAGCTTTATGTTTTGGTGCTTTAATTTGCTAGGTTATACCAAACTGAGTCTCAGTCAGGCATGGAATGTTCACCACTGCAGTTGACATGGCAGTTTCTGTAGATAGGATTAAAAGAGTTTTTTATCGACAAGAATAATTTAATAAGCTTCCAGAACAAGAGGAAGAGACATCAGTGATAGCAAGTATAGAAATTTTGCAGCTTTACTAAAATAGAATGTGTGGTTATGGGTGACATTTAGTAATTACAATCAGCAAAATTTGTATTTTGTTGACTTGGACAGGATTTTAAACTCAGGGTTTCATGCTTGCTAGGCAAGTGCTATACCGCTTGAGCCATGCCTTCTGGTCTTTTTGCTCTTGTTATTTTGTTCTTGTATTTTGCCAAGATAGGTGCACACCACCATACCTAGCTTTTGTTGCATTGATATGGGGATCTCACCAACTTTTGTCTGAGCTGGTCTTGAAATATAATCTTTCCAATCTCAGCCTCCCAAGTAGCTGGCAGCAGCTCAGCAAAGACACATTTTACTATGGAAAAATATTAATACATTTGCATATTGATAGAGTAGGATCCAAGAGAAAGAGAAGTGGAAGTTATCTGATTACATTGAACTTATGTGAAATAGTAAGCAAATTATTTAATCAAGAGTGGGGCTGAAAAACAAGTTACTGGAAATTTGAGGATAAAGAAGAGAACATGACATTGTCATGGTGATGAGAAACTAATTAGTAAATCGTTTGGTATAGGCATGAGCACTCCCTTAAACTTCACGATTGGTGAAATCAATTTGAACCCAGCCAGTATTTTCTGTGTTGCTTTTCATACATTTTGAAGTGCACACTGCAAAATAGAGAGAGTCAAATTTAACAAGTCTGAAGTATATGTAGGCAAGTGTAATAAGAATGAACAGGAATAGAAGAGGTAAGGATTCAAGCAAGAAAAATTACTAATGAGATCAACTATGGAATTTAATATAAGGGAAAAATTAAGGCATCAGTGAAGTGACAAATATTGAAAAATGTCATATAAATGACACACAGTAGAAAATTTTAAATAGTTTGCACAATATGAATCTATTTTCTGATCTATCATTTTCTATATGAAAAAATGTCCTTATCAAATATCTGTAAGGTTGCAGATTATTAAAGTAAGCTATTGGAGGTTTTAGAGTTTATATTATTCTCAAATGAAATATTTTTGCAGCACTTTTAAATATCAGAAAAGAATTCTGAAAAATCTTTTAAAATAATTATGTTAATAATGATTTTGAAGTTACCAGTTATAGTAACTCTTTAAAAGATATAAAATTTTACATTTCAAAATTTATACAGTGCCACATAGATTTAAGATGTTAAGATGTCAGAAATAATATGGAAAGGAATATGTACTTAAATAGCACATAAAATTTACTTTTAACATAATGACATTCAGAATTACTTTTAATTATTTGACTAAAATGGTGATAATTCTGAGAAAGCAAAGAATTAAATTACACAGGAATTTTTTCCTATAATTAATACATTTCATACATCTGCCATCTAATTAACATTAATTTGTTAATCATATTAATAAAAATTCAATTTAAAAATTCAAACTCTCACCACTAAATTTTGTTTTGTTGTTATGGAATCTTATGTTACAAAATTAACAAAGTGTTTTAGGTAATTTTAATGAGGTTACTTTATGATATCATAAATCACAAACTATTTTTCAAAGAATAAAATTTAGACAGTAGATATTAATATTTTGAAATCAGCATAGATCTCAGAATAATGGAGGGGATGAATCAAACTAGGGTAAAATATATATATGTGTGTGTGTGTGTGTACAACATATATATATGTGTGTGTGTGTCTGTACAACATATATATATGTGTGTGTGTGTCTGTACAACATATATATATGTGTGTGTGTACAACATATATATATATATGGAAATGATACAATATCAAATCAATATCCCCTGTGTAATAATATATAATAATAAAACATTTAAAAGATAAAGTACTAGGAGTCTCACAAAAAGATAAGAATTATTTCAAATGAGAAAAAGAAAACAATCTATCTCAGAGGAGTTTCTCTAAATCGTGTCAAATAATAGAATGCTTTTTAATGATATTCTGTATCTACACTGTCAAACATTGTAGTCACTATCAAGTGGCAAAAAGGAACTGAATTTATTATTGATTTATTTAAATTTAAGTATCCATGTTCAACAGTGTAGATCTAGCAATATTTTCTAGAGCCAGTAAATATTTAAGTACACTTTTCATAGCATTAGTTCTGATCAATTGGCTTTAAGTTTATCAAAAGGGAGATTAGCACATGTCAAAGCACTTTTAAAAAGTACTTACTGGAGCTTGGAGACTTCCAACTAGTGGGTAGGTTTACAGTTATTCCTCATTTTCTTTGCATCTTCCTTCTTTTCATTATCATGGGTTTTAGCCTGCTCTTGACCTTCACTTCCTGACTGCTTGTCTGTGAATTCAAAGTCTCAGCTCTCTTGTGCTAATGAGGCTCCAGTCACCTTTCCTTTACTGCCTGCCCCATGAACTTCAGGCTTGCTGATTCAAATGATCCTCATAATTTTCTATGACAATTCATTGAAATAAATTATTTTGATAGATGACATGCAGGTAAAAAGATAAATGACAGATAGATGATTGATAGCTAGTTAGCTAGCTAGATGATGGTAGATGATAGATAGATGATTAGATGATAGATAGAGAGAGAGAGAGATGATTTCCTACTAGTGCTGTAGCTCTATTCCTTTTTGTTTGTTTTATTTTATTTTTTGCTTGTTTTTTTGAGACATGTTCTCACTATGTAGTCCAGGCTGGACTTCCTCATGATCCTCATAACCTTAGGATCCCAAGTATAGGGATTACAAGCACACACCACCACACTTAATTTTGTTTCTCTTTTTGAAAGATAATTGATAAAATAATCAACTCTTCTGCTTTTATGATGGTTGAAGACAAAGGAAAGAAAAATGTCAGACTATAAAAATTACAGAATTAAGTAAGTCTTTTGTCATCTATACCTACATGCTAATATATCAGTTTTTATCAGTGTATTGGTCTTCTTTCACACAATTCATTTGGCAAAACTTTGCACATAGATTTTGAGAAGAAAGTACTTGATTGCTTTGACACTTGAAAATATAATTGTTATGAAAGATTATGATGCTTATAGGAGGAGCTCTTTGTCTACAGTTACCTTTTCACTTCATTAGTAGCAAAAGAAATTTTTCTTGCTTATGTGAATTGATTTGTAAGGTGTAATATATTAGACGGTATCAAGCTTCTTTTACCATGTACAGCATAAAATGCTGAAGGCAATACAGCGCCAGGCAAAGCATGTGGTTAAAAAAAACACCCAAGATGGTGGCTAGAGGGAGGAAGCAGAAAGCAAGCCTCCTATAGTGAAATCTTGGAAAGATGCCAGAGACACACTTTGCAGGCAAAATCACTGAGAAGAGGCAAAATTTTGACCCCTCCACACTTCCAGCTGGCACAGAGAATCTCCACCTCACGTTAAACAGAGAAACAAGTAGGGCCCCCAGGCCGCCAGTCTCCCGTGTCCAGACAGCTTGGGAAGATGCGGACAGGGTGAGCTTTGCAGTACCACGGTACTCCCACAGACAACCCTGGGCCAGAGCAGCATAACCCCCTGGACAGTCTGACCTCCACCCGGGGAAAAAAGAGAAACTGAATAATAAACAATAAGAACAATAAAGACACACGGGAAAGAGGGTGGGGCACACTGAGCGCAAAAGATTGGGGGAAGGGAATCCTTCCCAGAACTGTAAATAAACAAGTCGGGCGGGCAGGGGCATGCGTCCAGCAACCAGGAGTGGGAAAGCTGATGAGAGTGGCGGAGGGAGGAAAACTCCACAGGAGAGGAAGGAAGATCCACTTCCCATGTGAGCTATAAACAAACATGGTGACTGGCAGGAGCAGCAGCATTGCCCAGTAATCAGGAGCAGGAAAGCTTGTAAAAGTGGCAGTGGGAGGAAAACTGCACAGGAGAGGGGGGAAGACCCACTTCCCACATGAACTGTAAATAAACACACAGGCCTGAGAAAGCGGATGCTTTCCCCAGTGTGCTCAGAAAGGGGAAAGCTTGTAGCAGAAGCTCACGCACAGGAGAACTCTGAGTAAACAAACCCTGAAGGGCCAGGTGAGTACTAGCTCATCCCAGATATCTGCATAAATAACACCTCCAGCAACAGCAGGCTGACAGCAGGCAGGCAAGCCACAGCTGCAGATACCATTCTCAGAACTGTCTTCAGAATCTCTTTTTTTTTTTTCTCTTTTTCTCCCTACCTTTGATGAGGGAACAACCGAATTACACCTCTATGCTGAAAAACTTACTGAAACTGTATTACATTTGAACTTGAGACACTTGGTGGGTTTTTTTTTTTGTGGGTGTGTGTAGTTTTGTTCTTTATGCATCCAATTTGATGAGAAAACTACAGAACAACATCTGAGGCACCATCTCCAGGATTGGAGACTGAGATGGACACGCAAATTATTAAGACTGAAACTTCATTGCATTTGAACTTGGAGGTTTTTTGGATTTTTGGTTTTTTCAAATTTTCTATTTTTCATTTTATTTTATTATATTCATATATATATGTATATATTTCTTTCATTTACTTATTTTTAATTTTCATTCTTATCTTTTTTTTTATTTTTTATTTTCAAACCTCTCTCTGTCTCTCTAATGTCTGTTCAGCTTACTGTCGATTAGTACACTAATGCTCCCTTCTTATACCTTTGAAATTTCCTTGTCTGACTCCTTATTCTGCTTTCTCCCTCTTGTCTGTATATTTGTTTTTCCCTTTTCTTTAACTTCTTACTTTCCATCTCCACTCACCCTTCCATTCTAAATATTACCACTGTTATTATTACAAGCTAGAAAAGACTTAATTGCACACAGTACAGGGATAGTAACAACACCAAGGACAATGATGGGAAGACAGAAAAAACAGGAAAACCAGTTTCTCCACAGCAAAAAATTAGTGTAGGAACCAGAGGGGAATGAAGAAAACAGATACTCAGATCCAGACTCCAACAAAATGACGATAAACTATGCCAAAGGACCCAATGAAGCCCACAAGAATAATTTAAAAGAAGACATAAACAGGTACTCAATGAGAATTTTATAGAGATAATACTGGATAGGGTCAACAAAAATGTACAGAAGACACTCAAGAAATTCCAAGACAACAAAAATAGAGAATTTGAAAAAGCAAAAGAAGAAATAAAAGAAACCATAGAAGCACTGTATAAACACCAATGTGAAAGAGACAACACAATGAATAAATGGATAAATGAACTCAGGATAAAAATAGACAACATTAAAGAGGAAACCACCCAGGATATGGAAAACCTCAGAAAAAAGAACAAAACAGAACTGCAAAACAAAACGGAAGGCCAATCCAGCAGAATAGAACAAACAGAAGACAGAGTATCAGAAATTGAAGATGAAGTGGTAATTAAAGGAAAAACCAAAGAACTATTAATTAAACAACTCAAGACCTGTGAAAAGAAAATTCAAAACTCACCGACTCCATCAAAAGACCAAACTTGAGAATCATGGGCATCGAAGAAGGAGGAAAGGTGCAAGTGAACGGAATGCGTAATATATTCAACAAAATAATAACAGAAAATTTCCCAAATCTACGGAAAGATATTCCCATACAGATGCAAGAGGCCTCCAGGACACCAAACAGACTAGATCAAAATAGAACTACCCCACGACATATCATCATGAAAACAACAAGTTCAGAAACTAGGGAAAGAATATTGAAGGCTGTAAGAGAGAAAAAACAAGTAACATACAAAGGTAAACCCATCAAAATCACAGCAGACTTCTCAACAGAAACATTAAAAGCAAGAAGAGTGTGGGGTGAGAACTTCCAGGCACTGAATGAAAATAACTTCAACCCCAGGATACTCTACCCAGCAAAGCTATCATTCAAAATAGATGGAGCAATAAAAGTCTTCCATGATAAGCAGAAACTAAAACAATATGTGACCACAAAGTCACCAATACAAAAGATTCTTCAGGGGATTCTGCACACAGAAAGTGACACTCAACTTAACCATGAAAAGGCAGGCAGCACCAAACCACAAGAAAAGAAAAAGCAAGACAGTAGAGAGTAACCTCAACTTAGGTACACACAATCAAACCTTCAAACAACTAAGACAACTAAATGACAGGAATCACCACATACCTATCAGTACTAACGCTTAATGTTAATGGACTTAATTCACCCAGCAAAAGGCACCGCTTGATGAAATAGATTAAAAGGGAAGATCCAACAATTAAGTGCTTACAGGAGACCCATCTCACAGACAGAAATAAGCTTAGGCATAGGATGAAAGGCTGGAAGAAGATTTACCAAGCCAATGGCCCCTGAAAACAGGCAGGAGTAGCAATACTTATCTCTGACAAAGTAGACTTCGAACCTACATTGATCAAACGAGAAAAAGAAGGACATTCCATACTAATAAAAGGGGAAATAGTCCAAAAGGAAATAATAATCGTCAACCTGTATGCACCCAATGTCAACGTACCCAATTTCATCAAACATACCCTGAAAGACCTAGAGGCATATATAAACGCCAACACAGTGGTTGTGGGAGACTTTAACAGCCCATTATCATCAATAGATAGGTCATCCAAACAAAAACTCAATAAAGAAATCCAAGATCTAAAATATGCAATAGATCAAATGGACCTAGCTGATGTCTACAGAACATTTCATCCAACCTCTACACAATATACATTCTTCTCATCAGCCCATGGAACCTTCTCCAAAATAGATCATATCCTAGGGCACAAAGCAAGTCTCAGGGAATATAAGAAAATAGAAATTATACTGTGCGTACTATCTGATCACAATGCAGTAAAAGTAGAACTCAACAACAAAAGTAAAGACAAAAAACATGCAAAGGCTGGAAACTAAATAACTCATTACTTAATGAACAATAGATCATTGATGAAATAAAAGAGGAAATTAAAAAGTTCATGGAAGTCATTGAAAATGAAAACACAACCTACCAGAACCTATGGGACATAGCTAAGGCAATCCTGAGATTAAAGTTTATAGCCATGAGTGCATATATTAAAAAGATTGAAAGATCCCAAATTAATGACCTAATGATACATCTCAAACTCCTAGAAAAACAAGAACAAGGAAATCCCAAAACAAATAGGAGACAAATAATAAAAATAAGAGTTGTAATCAACAAAATAGAAAACAAAAAATAACATACAAAGAATTAATGAAACAAAAAGTTGGTTCTTTGAAAAAATAAACAAGATCGATAGACCCCTGGCAAACCTGACTAAAATGAGGAGAGAAAAAAACCCAAATTACTAGAATCAGGAATGCAAAAGGGGAGATAACGACAAACACATGGAAGTCCAGGAAATCATGAGAGACTACTTGAGAATCTATATTCAAATAAATTTGAAAATCTTAAAGAAATGGACAGATTTCTAGATACATATGATCATCCAAAATTGAACCAAGAGGAAATTAATTACCTGAATAGACGTATAACACAAAATGAAATTGAAGCAGCAATCAAGTCTCCCCAAAAAGAAAAGTCCACGACCTGATGGATTCTTTGCTGAATTCTATCAGACCTTTAAAGAAGAACTGATACCAACCCTCCTTAAACTGTTCCATGAAATAGAAAGGGAAGGAAAACTGCCAAACACATTTTAGGAAGCCAATATCACACTTATCCCAAAACCAGGCAAAGACACCTCCAAAAATGAGAACTATAGGCTAATCTCCTTAATGAACATTGATGCAAAAATCCTCAACAAAATAATGGCAAACCGAATTCAGCAACACATCAAAAAGATTATTCAACACGACAAAGTAGGCTTCATCCCAGGGATGCAGGGGTGTTTCAACATACGAAAATCAATAAACATAATAAACCACATTAACAGAAGCAAAGACAAAAACCACTTGATCATCTCAATAGATGCAGAAAAAGCCTTTGATAAGATCCAACATCATTTCATGATAAAAGCTCCAAGAAAACTAGGAATAGAAGGAAAGTACCTCAACATTATAAAAGCTATATATGACAAACCTACAGCCAGCATTATACTTAATGGAGAAAAACTGAAACCATTCCCTCTAAAATCAGGAACCAGACAAGGATGCCCACTATCTCCACTCCTATTCAACATAGTACTGGAATTCCTAGCCAGAGCAATTAGGCAAGAAGAAGGAATAAAAGGAATACAAATAGGTAAAGAAACTGTCAAAATATCCCTATTTGCAGATGACATGATCCTATACCTTAAAGACCCAAAAAACTCTACTCAGAAGCTCCTAGACATCATCAATAGCTACAGCAAGGTAGCAGGATATAAAATCAACATAGAAAAATCATTAGCTTTTCTATACACTAACAATGAGCAAACTGAAAAACAATGTATGAAAACAATTCCATTTACATTAGCCTCAAAAAAAATCAAATACCTAGGTGTAAACCTAACAAAAGACGTGAAAGACCTCTACAAGGAAAACTATACACTTCTGAAGAAAGAGATTGAGGAAGACTATAGAAAGTGAAGAGATCTCCCATGCTCATGGATTGGTAGAATCAACATAGTAAAAATGTCGATACTCCCTAAAGTAATCTACATGTTTAATGCAATTCCCATCAAAATTTCAATGAAATTCATTAAAGAGATTGAAAAATCTACCGTTAAATTCATATGGAAACACAAGAGGCCATGAATAGCCAAGGCAATACTCAGTCAAAAGAACAACGCAGGAGGTATCACAATACCTGACTTGAAACTATATTACAAAGCAGTAGCAATAAAAACAGCATGGTACTGGCACAAAAACAGACATGAAGACCAGTGGAACAGAATAGAGGACCCAGATATGAAGCCACACAACTATAAGCAACTTATCTTTGACAAAGGAGCTAAAAATATACGATGGAGAAATAGCAGCCTCTTCAACAAAAACTGCTGGGAAAACTGGTTAGCAGTCTGCAAAAAACTGAAACTAGATCCATGTATATCACCCTATACCAGTATTAACTCAAAATGGATCAAGGATCTTAATATCAGACCCCAAACTCTAAAGTTGATACAGAGTAGGAAATACTCTGGAGTTAGTAGGTATAGGTAAGAACTTTCTCAATGAAACCCCAGCAGCACAGCAACTAAGAGACAACATAGATAAATGGGACCTCATAAAATTAAAAAGCTTCTGTTCATCAAAAGAAATGGTCTCTAAACTGAAGAAAACACCCACAGAGTGGGAGAAAATGTTTGCCAACTATACGTCAGACAAAGGACTGATAACCAGAATATACAGGGAACTTAAAAAACTAAATTCTCCCAAAACTAATGAACCAATAAAGAAATGGGCACGTGAACTAAACAGAACTTTCTCAAAAGAAGAAATTCAAATGGCCAGAAAACACATGAAAAAATGCTCACCATCTCTAGCAATAAAGGAAATGCAAATTAAAACCACACTAAGATTCCACCTCACCCCTGTTAGAATGGCCATCATCAGCAACACAACCAACAACAGGTGTTGGCGAGGATGTGGGGAAAAAGAAACCCTCTTACACTGTTGGTGGGAATGTAAAGTAGTACAACCACTCTGGAAAAAAATTTGGAGGCTATTTAAAAACCTAGACATTATTCTACCATTTGATCCAGCAATACCACTCTTGGGGATGTACCCAAAAGACTGTGACACAGGTTACTGCAGAGGCACCTGCACACCCATGTTTATTGCAGCACTATTCACAATAGCCAAGTTATGGAAAGAGCCAAGATGCCCCACCACTGATGAATGGATTAAGAAAATGTGTTTTCTATACACAATGGAATTTTATGCAACCATGAAGAAGAACGAAATGTTATCATTCGCTGGTAAATGGATGGAATTGCAGAACATCATTCTGAGTGAGGTTAGCCTGACCCAAAAGACCAAAAATCATATGTTCTCCCTCATATGTGGACATTAGATCAAAGGCAAACACAACAGTGGGATTGGACTTTGAGCACATGATAAAAGTGAGAGCACACAAGGGAGGGGTGAGGATAGGTAAGACACCTAAAAAATTAGCTAGCATTTGTTGCCCTTAATGCAGAGAAACTAAAGCAGATACCTTAAAAGCAACTGAGGCCAATAGGAAAAAGGGACCAGGAACTAGAGAAAAGGTTAGATCAAAAAGAATTAACCTAGAAGGTAACACCCATGCACAGGAAATCAATGTGAGTCAATGCTCTGTATAGCTATCCTTATCTCAACCAGCAAAACCCCTTGTTCCTTCCTATTATTGCTTATACTCTCTCTACAACAAAATTAGAAATAAGGGCAAAATAGTTTCTGCTGGGTATTGAGGGGTTGGGGAGGAGAAGGAGGGGGCAGAGTGGGTGGTAAAGGAGGGTTGGGGGCAGGGAGGAGAAATGACCCAAGCCTTGTATGCACATATGAATAATAAAAGAAAAAAAAAACCTGTATCATGCACTAAAAAGAACGTAACTCAGCAACTTAAACATCACAAGAGAGATGAGAATCTTCAATTAATTTCTTCTGTTACCCAAAAGACGATTATAATAAAAATGTTAATATGAATTAATGTTCTTATATGACTGAAATCATGTTCCATGATTTCGCAGCATATCAAGCAATAAATAACAGATAGCTATTTGCTTTCAAAACCCTACAATTAGTTTTTCTTTTGTAGGGAATCAAACATGTTAAGATGAGGACAGATTGGATCATCTCCCAGAGATTGGACAGTGATATAGAGTTAGTAGAAAGAGTAAAAGTACAGAAATGAAAACAGAACAACAAATAAATTTGGTAGAATGAAGGAAAGTACAATTAAAGAGGTAGAGGAAAGTAATAATGAGTACTCAGGTTCTTGCATGCTCACTGAGCATGGTATGAACTCACCATAGCTTTTTTGATGCTCAAATCTAAGAAATTTATTTGATAGATATTATCAATTATATATCAATCTGTTTATATATATATCACATATTAGATGATTTTATCTCTGTATTAATACTTATATCAGATAATATCTTTTTATTCTTTATATAATTGTTTTAGAGTGGGCTTGTTATTTGAACTCAGGGCTTTGTGCTTGCAACCAATGTAGGCACAATACCACTTGAGCCACACTTGCAGCCCATTTTACTCTGGGTATTTTAGAGATGGAGTCTCATGAACTATTTGCCTAGATTGGCCTTGAGCTGTGATCCTCCTAATCTCAGCTTTACAAGTAGCTAGGATAATAGGTGTGAAGCATTGGTGCCCAGCCTATTATCTATTGGATATATTGGATTTGTGTCTATTCACACATGGGCACAAATATACACATAGTAGGAATGTTAGCAAAAGCAAATGTTTGGAAACAATCTAAGTTATCCATCTACCACACATATGAGACTGGTTGAAATATGTGATTACACTTATGGTATAATAGAAAGTTTTTTGTTAATATACCATACATACGATTAAAGTGTAGACAGTTGCCCTATGTGTACTCACAAGCAATTAGTTTCAGGTTATATTACTACATGAAAAATAAAAATGTGTATGTGTTCATTATTTAGTAATGAGGTGCTATTTGTATATGCACAAAATAACTGGAAGGTACAGTGCAATGATATAAGGAGTTATGGAGGAGAGGGCTGAGGAATGGGAGTCAGGACAAAAAAGCAAAGTTACCTTTTACTACATCACACTTAGCATTATTTTAATTTTTATAATTTGCAAGTGTAAATATAATTGCATCTTGTAAATACTAAAATAAAAATTAGTGAAAAATATAACCATATGAAGGCAAGGTTCAGGATGGGATAAACTACAGGTATATAAATAAAAGATTTTTTTGATGTTTTCAGAGGGGCAAGTTGTAATACTATAAGTTTTAGAAAATGGCTAATAATTCTCTATTGGGTATAAATACTCCAGAAGGGTTTAGCATGATTTTCTGTTTCTTCTGATGAGAGTAAGTAAAGTATTAATGAAAGAAAGTGGTATAAGCCCATGCATCCATTCCTATCTTGCAAGCTCAGGAGGTTTCTTTACACTGCCAAAGGTTTGTTTACCTTATAACCCAGATTTAAAGAAAACTAACAAAAAGAAATAAGCTCCAAGTGGCACAGTGTTGTTTCTGGCTCACTGTGCTGTGCCTTCACACTTGGCTCTATGACCCACACAGAGAAGAAGCTTCACACTGGCTTTATTTTGCCTCTTATCAGCTTCCAAATGGCACTGAGCATGGTAATTGAGCAAGCTTCAGTCATTGTCAACCATGAAAATGCTAGGATGCTCATGTTCTCTCTTTCATGAAGCACCCAAGTGTCTTTTTTCTATTGGCAGATTTATCTTGTCTTCCCTCTCTGTGTGACTTTAGGTCTCACTGTACTCAGAAACTTCAAGTCAAAACCAGAAAAGGAATCAATTTGAGAGTCTAACCTTAATGTTTATGTCATTATTCAATTTCCTAAATTGTATTTCTGTAGGTGTATTTGCTATTTTGTACTTTTTGCAATTCCCAATGATTAAGGAATTTTATTACACCTTGGGGGATTTATACAGTACAGAGTTCAGAAATGCTATTAAACCAAAAAATTTAACTCAGAAGTTCTAAGAAAGACTGAATAGTTTATGATTTATTTTCAATCATATTCTTACTTTTTAAAATGGGGGAAACCCCATTTTATGCTGACATACACATACATTTAGTTATAATATCTCTGATAAGAACTGAATAATTTTTTCTAAGTCTATTAAAAATAATTTAGGAATGCATTAGAATTCCTTAATCTCAGTTATACTTGGGTAAATGAACTTAAAGTACTATAAGCAAATGCTGTCTACCAATCTGATATCAATTTTCTGAAATGTTTGCATTAACTGCATCTGTTTGACTTAAAATCAAGAGAAGAAGTGTCATCTAAGATACATGAGTGTGAAATGAGCTCTCCGTGAGTAATGGGAAGCTACTCCCTGCTCCATGATGAGCATCATTAGGACATTAGACACTAAGTGTCTAAACATCCCAAAAATCATTTGTCTCATTTCTCCATGCACTAAGTCATAATTTTAGTTAGCACCATCACTACTCCTATCTTCCTAAACAAAACATATGTGACAATCCTGTCTCAAAATTTAACCTCTATCCTGATTCTTTGAACTTACACAACACTTACTGTTTGTGTCATACCATTTAGCAATTGATAGGTACCCTTACTTGCTTGAATTGTTTTCACATTACTGCTTCCTTTAAGAAAAAGATCCAGAGTTTTGCTCTGTACTGTACTAATAGGCATAGTCTTTTAGAAAACTCAATGAGTACATTCATTTAACAGTAGAATAGTAGTTGAAGAAATAGATCCCTTTTTAATAAATAAATGGACCAAAATCCAAATATTCTTTAAAACATTGAATTTAAATCAATAAATGAAATAAATTATCTCAACCTTAATGTGAATTATGTATTTAAATTTCTATTTTTGTGGATAGTGACAGAAGCATTTCTGGGAAATGTTTACAATTTTCATATAATAAAATTTATTTTTCCAATGGATAACAGATATTTTAAAAACATCTGCCACAAACATTGTTTACATGAAACTGTTCTGTCCTCCATGAGAAACTACGGTGAAATTACAAACTCACATTTCCCATTAGGGAATTCCCAGATTGTCAGTACTTTCCCCAAATACATAAACTTCCTTCCTTCAAATGGATAGAGCTTAACTCATAGACCTTGAAGAAGGCATAATATTTCACATGGGTATTTCTCTTTCTTTTCTTATGTTAGTGTTTCACACCTTAAATATCAAAATGTTCCCAACACACTTAACATGTAAGTATTCTTGTTAGTTGTAAGAAACAAGCTGTCTCCATATTCACGTATATGACTGCTGCCCAAAACATTGTAGGTTAATGCAATTCTATAGTAAATTCAACAAACAACAGTAGGCTAATCTGTTTTATTTGCACATATAACATACTAATTTTGTGAGTCTACATATTTTACATTGTTAGCAATTTTGTTCTATTAATAAGATCTGTTTTTCTACACCTGTATTGAGTGCTTAGCAGTTATTTGCCAATAATAGATGGCATATTTATTTTTTCTAAAATATTAGTGAATAGATAATAAAAAAAAGACATGCTTGAATAACTATGATTTAGAAATTACAAATTGGAGTCTCACAAAAATTTTAATTCTACTTGTGTAGACTAATAAATATTAAAATTAATTTCCTGCTATAAACCACTACAACTGCTAGACAAAATATAGCAAACAATTCTTACAGGTATTACAATACTGGGAAGCATTTATTCTCCTTTTCTGTTACTTTAATAAAAATGTAATACCATTATTTAGATAAATATAGCCCACTCCGAGAATAATTGGAAGAAGTAGATTTGTGTGCACAATAATTACTGGTATTTGTGATCCTTATGCTGAGAAGAAGAAAGACACAAAGAATCAACACAAGAGAATTCATGTACAATATATTTGCTATATTTTAAGAACTTCTGTAAATGCTACAATGTACCACCACCCAGCACAGCAATAAAAATAAAACAAACAAAACCACAAATCTGGATAAATGCTCATGTAGGGTTTAAGACAGCTTCTAAATTGATCAAATATAAAGAATGTCTGGAGGACCTAGTAGAAGGCTGAGGAGCTCAGAACAGAGACATTTCTCAAGAATTTGTGAGGGACATTGATGTTCCAACCCAACCACAGAGGATCTCAAGTGAAATTTCAGAAAGAGTATGCCTTGAGCATAAGCATCACATTGCTATAAGGGTCATGCCCTTGAATTAAGTTCCATGATGGCATAGAACCACCCGAAAACCTAACTCCAAGCCTATGACAGAGTTACAATGTACTAGCAGTAACTGTACTGTGTGAAAGAGCAAATATTATCGTTGTTAAGAAATTATATATCCAGAACTCCCATATGTGGCTTCCCACAATGGGTAGAATGTGATCTGTACTTGGAGGAAGCAGCAGTAACATGTTAGTCAATTTTCTATCATTGTGACAGAATACTTAAGATAATCTATCTGTGAATGAGCTGATATTGGCTATTATGGCTCACATCTGCAAAGGTTTCAGTCCATGGCAATTTGGCCCTGCTTCATTGAGCCTGAGCCAGCAAGGACACCATAAGAGGAGTACATGGAAATCAGGAAGCAAAGAGAGAGATAGGAAGGGGCTGGAGTCCCAATATCCTCTTAGGGAAATTTCCCCAATGCCTTTTCTTCCTTCTTCTAGGCCCTATTTATTAAAGATTTTATCACCTTTCAATAATGCCATGGGTTTGGGACCAAGCCTCCAATAAATGGGTCTTTGGGGGGCAGGATATTCAACATCCAAATTATAATGAATAAGGGCCTAAAGATAAAGACAAATCATATAAGAAAGATTGAGAAATGCCAAGGAAAGCATAATTCTCTCACGCTCAAAGATCAAGTGAACATTTCAGAACTGTCATTTGTAAGATGCAAAGTTAAGATGTCAGTGGATGGTTCAGCTAGAGTCTGCATGGACTGGAAAAAAGATTAGCAATTTCCAAGATAGAGTAATGCAACATAGTCAAATTGAAGGCCCAAAAGAAAGAAGAAAAAAAGAGTAAAGGGCACATATTATGTATAAATGTACATGTCTAAAATTATTATAGAAACTATTAAAACATGTAGATAAAAGGGCCATGTTCAATAATGTTCATTGCAGCTTTATTCAAAGTAGTCACAAACTGAAGAACACAAAGAGTATCAACATACAATGAATAAGTAGCATATGACATATTCATAAGGTAGAGCATTCATCAGCTGCAAAGTAGCATGCAACACTAATAGGCAAATGATATATATGAACTCAAAAATACTATCAACAAAAAAGAGTCCATATTTTATGAATTGATTTATATGGCATTCAAAATCAATACAAACTATTCTCTTGTTATACAGGTAGAACAACAGCTTTAGCTTTAAAGGTGTAGTGACTGGTACAGGGAACTTGGGAAACATATGAGAAGAAAATAATATTCAGTTTCAACTTAAGTGTGATTTTCTATAAACACATTATATTTTGTTTTGGAAATACAGATTACTAAAAACATCCCTATGAGTAAATAATTAAGTCAATGTCAATTAGCATGGTATTTATGCTTACAATGTTTAGCTATGGCCATTTGTTTCCTGGTAAGAGAACATTTTCCAGGGACACTTTGTAGAGGAACTTGGGTCTTACCTAGGAAACAACATACATAGGTTTCAGATTCAACCCTCATAAGGGACCCGCTAAACACCAGAAAGGGAATTTCTGAGTGTCACTCTCTAGAAGTCTACCTTCTAGTGGAAGAGGTAAATGAAAATTAAAAGAAACATGCATAAGTGAGAAAATCACTCAGTGTCTCTGCTGGTATGACAGAAAAAGATGACAAAGTGTGAGAAAGAGCATGAACTGCTTGATATATGGTGGTTAATGAAGGTCTCTCTAAGGACTCATGTTTTGAAGTTAAGTAAAAAATGGTTCTGCCAGTTTTCCAAGAGATCATCTTATTCTTTTTTACTAGAATACATAACTTGTCCTTATTTTCTAATTCATTAATATTCTCTTCACTTACCTATCCATTTATTCTTTTACTAAAATGTATTTACAGTGTCTAACACCAGGTCTCAGTTGGAGCCAATGAAGCTTTCATTCTAACATATACCTCAATTGATAGTCAGGTGGTGGGAATTTTAGTCACTTTGGGTTACTATCACAGTACTGTGTGGCTTATACAACAAAAATTTCTCTCTCATAGAGAAGCAATAAGTCAGTTGTAAGTTCTGCTGGAGGTTCTCCTCCTGGTTATGTCTTCTCCTTTTCTTTTTTTTTTTTTTTGGCATCAAATGGTTTTTTTTTTTTTTTTTCATTTTTCTTTTATTATTCATATGTGCATACAAGGCTTGGTTTATTTCTCCCCCCTGCCCCCACCCCCTCCCTTACCACCCACTCCACCCCCTCCCGCTCCCCCCCTCAATACCCAGCAGAAACTATTTTGCCCTTATCTCTAATTTTGTTGTAGAGAGAGTATAAGCAATAATAGGAAGGAACAAGGGGTTTTGCTGGTTGAGATAAGGATAGCTATACAGGGCATTGACTCACATTGATTTCCTGTGCATGGGTGTTACCTTCTAGGTTAATTCTTTTTAATCTAACCTTTTCTCTAGTTCCTGGTCCCCTTTTCCTATTGGCCTCAGTTGCTTTAAGGTATCTGCTTTAGTTTCTCTGCATTAAGGGCAACAAATGCTAGCTAGTTTTTTAGGTGTCTTACCTATCCTCACCCCTCCCTTGTGTGCTCTCGCTTTTAGCATGTGCTCATAGTCCAATCCCCTTGTTGTGTTTGCCCTTGATCTAATGTCCACATATGAGGGAGAACATACGATTTTTGGTCTTTTGAGCCAGGCTAACCTCACTCAGAATGATGTTCTCCAATTCCATCCATTTACCAGCGAATGATAACATTTCGTTCTTCTTCATGGCTGCATAAAATTCCATTGTGTATAGATACCACATTTTCTTAATCCATTCGTCAGTGCTGGGGCATCTTGGCTGTTTCCATAACTTGGCTATTGTGAATAGTGCCGCAATAAACATGGATGTGCAGGTGCCTCTGGAGTAACAGTCTTTTGGGTATATCCCCAAGAGTGGTATTGCTGGATCAAATGGTAGATCGATGTCCAGCTTTTTAAGTAGCCTCCAAATTTTTTTCCAGAGTGGTTGTACTAGTCTACATTCCCACCAACAGTGTAAGAGGGTTCCTTTTTCCCCGCATCCTCGCCAACACCTGTTGTTGGTGGTGTTGCTGATGATGGCCATTCTAACAGGGGTGAGGTGGAATCTTAGTGTGGTTTTAATTTGCATTTCCTTTATTGCTAGAGATGGTGAGCATTTTTTCATGTGTTTTCTGGCCATTTGAATTTCTTCTTTTGAGAAAGTTCTGTTTAGTTCACATGCCCATTTCTTTATTGGTTCATTAGTTTTGGGAGAATTTAGTTTTTTAAGTTCCCTGTATATTCTGGTTATCATCAGTCCTTTGTCTGATGTATAATTGGCAAATATTTTCTCCCACTCTGTGGGTGTTCTCTTCAGTTCATATAATCATTATTCATGTTAAGAAAGTCCCACATCATGACTAATCTAAACCTAATTACTTACAAAAGGGCAATCTCCAAGTATCATCACACAAAGTTTCAAGTATAATATGGAATTTTGAGAGAGACATAACTTTCAATCCATAGAAGATCCTACCATGATACAAGGTATAAAATAACTCATCATTTTTTTCACATAATAATGCTGTAAAAGATTTTTTTTAAATTCCTTCATGCTTTGGATTATAAGACACCTGAAGTATCTATAGAGGATCAGTTTTAACTTTGTTTTTATTCTATCAATATAATTGTCAGGGTCATAACCTCATTTTAAAATATAGGGTACACAGCATTATCCTCAGCATTTATTCTATGTAAACATTTATGGCACTTTTAACTGAAGAAAAAGATCTCATATCAAATGTAAGTTGCCAAAGGCCCATCTTTGAACCTAGATTTGGCAGTTTTTTTCTTTATATACTCTCTGGCTAAATACTACTATACAGTTTTTCAATATGTAAAGTTTGAATATTTATCATTTAGTGAATCATTGGTTGGTTTTCAATGTTTAAAAAATAATCTATTGTGCAAAAACATGAAGACATCATATACAGTTCTATTTTTATGAAAAGATTTACCATGAGTAAATCTACACAAAATTACCACTTTGCTAGTTAGAAAAAAATAAAGCTTACTAAGGTATTTGCCAATTATCTATGTGTAAAATGTCCATATGTAAATGTTTGTGTTTCCCAGATGTATGCAAAAGAATTAAAAATGTGAACTTCTCAAGATTATCAATTTTCCTTTCAACTCTGTGACAAGAGTTTCTTATTAATAAATAAATGTATCTATATCTTTGTTTAAATTCCAACAGAATGCAACTGATTTTGCTCTAGTTTGAAGACTCTCAAATGATTTTTGAGAGATGTTCTCAGCACTGTCAAGTATGTGCGATAGTCACTTACCATCATCCCAATAACTATCTCTCCCTCCACACCTCCCTCGCTCTGTCTCTCTTAATTTAGTTAGAAAAAAAGCAGGAAAATAAAGCAAGAATTATTTGCAAATCTCATTTGTTTAAAAATAATTGTCAATATTCCAAATAAGTTAGTGAGCTTATAATCCATGCTTGCCTCACACTATTGTATGTGCCTAAAATAATCATTCTATGCCCACATTCAAGAGCAATCTCATCCATTCCTCATGTCTCATATCAAACACCACTCTGCATGGAGACTCCCTCAAATGTTAAAGTGATCTACCTTTCCATTGATGGCTCATTGGGTGCTAATCAAAATCATGTGGAAGTAGAGGTTACAAATCTTCTGTCACCTCTAAAGACACCTAGAGACTTCCATTTAGTTGGCATGGAATGAAGACTTGAACTGAGAAATTTTAAGAATTTTGTAGGCAAATCTAATATGCCTCTTTATGCTATCCCTTTGTATATTAGATTGAAATAATCTTTTCTCTATTTCAATATAGGTTCTTTCTAGGTAAAAGTGCTATTGAAGCTTGTGTAGAGCATATTATAAGAAGCCTATGAGAACTAGACATAAGCAAGGCAAGATGCAGCTCAGCTGCTTTTCCTAAGATGTTTATCTGTAGGCTGAGATTGGCACAGCCCTGGCCACAGAAGGGGAAAAGGCAGAACAGCTGCTTCTTCTAAGTTGCTAACCTTCAGAGAAGTAGGAATGTAGGTTTATCCTGTTACAATGTCATGCCCTTCCCTGAGAACTGCTGCTCCACCCTGTTACCACTAGGTATAAAAGACTCACCAAAGGAAGTCAGGGGTCTTTTGCTTTGGGGTTTTTGCTTGAAGCTTTTGCTTTTCGCCTTTTGCTTTTTGGGTAAAGGGAGGTTTTTTAATGTGGGAGGCTTTGGAAGGGAAAAGAATTGCTGAAGAAGAGTAGCTAAAGAGGAATTCCTAAAGAGGGGTTGATAGAAAGTCTGCACCAAGAAATTTATACATAGGCTTTAGAAAAGTTAAACTAAAGAAAAACTAAAGAGAACATGGGACAGTGCAAGTCTAAGGACTGAGAATTTAAGAGTTATGCGTATGCAGTTTTTAGATGCAGCTGTTGTTGTTTGCAAGTCTGAGCATTGAGGCTTTAAGAAAGCTAAAGTGAGAACATGGGACAGTCCAAGTTTGGGGACAAAAACTTTAAGAGAGATTATGCAAAAGAATAGCTAAGAGAAAACATGGGATAGTGTGAGTCTAAGGAAAGAGACTTAAAAGAACAGAAGACTTAAAAGCAAGGTTTTAAGGAAAGACTTTAGAAGCAAGGTTTTTAAAGAATTATAAAGGAGTAAGTCCTTAAAGATAGAGAAAAGAAGCAAAGTAAATGAAGAGAATAATAGAGAAAAGAAACAACGAGGCTTGTGCATCTTCACTTGAGCACCCAACACACCTGGCCCCAAGTTTCTGTCTGTTTGTCTATCCTGTGTCCTTTCTGCATCTCCAGTCCTCCCCAGTTAGGCCCAGTTAGGTTTGGTAATAACCTGGAGTGAGAGAAAAAGCTCACTCCAGAAGCTGGACTTTTTTCCACCAGCATTTAACACAGGGATGATATAATATTTGGCATTGAATGCATATTTATGTGCTCATGCTGGCTAAAGGTAAGGGCAAGGATTGATGAATAGTGATGGGATGATGACTAAGATAATATGTTATCAGGTAAATGTGATGGGAATATGTAATGTCTGGTGTCCCAAAAAAGGAGCAGATGAGCAGAAATAAGACTCAGAAAGTCTGTTTAGATCAAAGAGGAAAAAGTTCTGAGTTTACTTTTTATGCTAGTGAAATATCAAGATCAAGACAGGAAAGAAAGAAATGCTGTGAATAGGTATGTCAGTGACTTTCCCTACCAAATGTTGGTTTGAGGAGAGATGTGTGGCACATACTTAGCTTTGTGACTGTTTACTTGAAATTCTTTCACAAAGTGCTAAAGTGACAATAAAGAAAAGAAATTAAATGGTCTAAAAACTGGAGCCCAAAAGGTAATGTTCGTTCTCTTACCCAAGCGCTCTAGATACCTACTCTAAAGGAAAAGTTTCAGAATGTTTATAATACTTTATTAAGAAGAACATGGACACCATATTATGTGGTTGACATGTCTTATCACTTGACATTCATACAGAACATAGTTAGGCAGTTGTGTTGAAGTTTATTACTCCTAGAAATAAACATAATTTTATATTTTTTGTAAATATAAAAACTCAACCCAAATCACTTTAAATAACTCATGGGTTCCAGTCCAGTTTATGTTCATAGTTTCTCTGTTCTTCAAAAATAAACATTGAAAGATTTGATATTTTTACCTGTGTTAACAAGTGGCCATCATTTTACTCAACTTCAACAACAAAATCAAGAAGAGTTAAAGCTAAACACACAGTAATTTAAAATGCTTTACGTTTTACCCATGGCAGTGAGCACAAGAATCCCAGTGCCTATCTTTTTGAAATCACTAAATCAAGCGGTTTTTTTTTTTTTAAATGTGGCATTTCTACCCAACTAAAAATTACTAACAGTCTTGGTTTCAGGTTTAAAAGTTTAAAACTATAAACTGCAATTTTTTTTATATTTAAGAAATAAAGTTATTAATGATGGAGTAAGCTAGTATGGTGTAAATACTAATGTTTTTAAGGAGAAATTTGAAGATATTTTTATATTTTTTTCAAATGTTAATTAATTCATGATCCCAAATTTCAATAGAGAACTAAAATAATAATTTTGTATAGACACAATTTCATTTTAGAAATAACTAAAGTAAAACAGATCACACATATTTATTAGGAAATCAACTGTAGAAATTCTGATGAGTTTAGTAACAATAAACACCAGGAATTACAGAAAACTCGCTGTCTTAGAGACTATGTTAAGATTTTTATTAAAAAATAAGATTTAACTGTGATACAACTGAGGGAATATAAACACTGTTACTTTATTAGAATAAATTAAATGGTCAAATTTGGCTGAACAATTTTTATTATATATATACATAATAAAATATATACCCTTCATATATATATGTGTGAACAAAAATCACTGAGAAATTATTGGACATCTGCACTGTCACAGAATTAAGAATATAGTACCATTCAAACAGGAAAGATACTTGATTTTATTTTTATTCATTTATTCACAAGTGCATACATTGTTTGGGTCATTTCTCAACCCTGCCCTCCTCCCCAGCCCTCTCTCCCTTCCAGGCAGGTTCTGTTCTGCCCTTATCACTACTTTTGTTGAAGAAAAGACATAAGCATAATAAGGAAGACAAAGTGTTTTTGCTAGTTGAGTTAAGGATAGCTATACAGAGAGATTCCTAACATTGCTTTCTTTCGTGTACCCACGTGTTACCACCCATGTTGATTCATCTCTAACTGATCATTTTTTTTTTCATTTTTCTTTTATTATTCATATGTGCATACAAGGCTTGGTTCATTTCTCCCCCCTGCCCCCACACCCTCCCTTACCACCCACTCTGCCCCCTCCTTCTCCTCCCCAACCCCCTCAATACCCAGCAGAAACTATTTTGCCATTATTTCTAATTTTGTTGTAGAGAGAGTATAAGCAATAATAGGAAGGAACAAGGGTTTTTGCTGGTTGAGATAAGGATAGCTATACAGGACATTGACTCACATTGATTTCCTGTGTGTGGGTGTTACCTTCTAGATTAATTCTTTTTGATCTAACCTTTTCTCTAGTACCTGTTCCCCTTTTCCTATTGGCCTCAGTTGCTTTAAGGTATCTGCTTTAGTTTCTCTGCATTAAGGGCAACAAATGCTAGCTAGTTTTTTAGGTGTCTTACCTATCCTCACCCCTTCCTTGTGTGCTCTCGCTTTTATCATGTGCTCATAGTCCAATCCCCTTGTTGTGTTTGCCCTTGATCTAATGTCCGCATATGAGGGAGAACATACGATTTTTGGTCTTTTGGGCCAGGCTAACCTCACTCAGAATGATGTTCTCCAATTCCATCCATTTACCAGCGAATGATAACATTTTATTCTTCTTCATGGCTGCATAAAATTCCATTGTGCATAGATACCACATTTTCTTAATCCATTCGTCAGTGCTGGGGCATCTTGGCTGTTTCCGTAACTTGGCTATTGTGAATAGTGCCGCAATAAACATGAATGTGCAGGTGCCTCTGGAGTAACAGTCTTTTGGGTATATCCCCAAGAGTGGTATTGCTGGATCAAATGGTAGATCGATGTCCAGCTTTTTAAGAAGCCTCCAATTTTTTTTCCAGAGTGGTTGTACTAGTACATTCCCACCAACAGTGTAAGAGGGTTCCTTTTTCCCCACATCCTCGCCAACACCTGTTGTTGGTGGTGTTGCTGATGATGGCCATTCTAACAGGGGTGAGGTGGAATCTTAGCGTGGTTTTAATTTGCATTTCCTTTATTGCTAGAGATGGTGAGCATTTTTTCATGTGTTTTTTGGCCATTTGAATTTCTTCTTTTGAGAAAGTTCTGTTTAGTTCACGTGCCCATTTCTTTATTGGTTCATTAGTTTTGGGAGAATTTAGTTTTTTAAGTTCCCTGTATATTATGGTTATCAGTCCTTTGTCTGATGTATAGTTGGCAAATATTTTCTCCCACTCTGTGGGTGTTCTCTTCAGTTTAGAGACCATTTCTTTTGATGAACAGAAGCTTTTTAATTTTATGAGGTCCTATTTATCTATGCTATCTCTTAGTTGCTGTGCTGCTGGGGTTTCATTGAGAAAGTTCTTACCTATACCTACTAACTCCAGAGTATTTCCTACTCTTTCTTGTATCAACTTAAGAGTTTGGGATCTGATATTAAGATCCTTGATCCATTTTGAGTTAATACTGGTATAGGGTGATATACATGGATCTAGTTTCAGTTTTTTGCAGACTGCTAACCAGTTTTCCCAGCAGTTTTTGTTGAAGAGGCTGCTATTTCTCCATCGTATATTTTTAGCTCCTTTGTCAAAGATAAGTTGCTTATAGTTGTGTGGCTTCATATCTGGGTCCTCTATTCTGTTCCACTGGTCTTCATGTCTGTTTTTGTGCCAGTACCATGCTGTTTTTATTGTTATTGCTTTGTAATATAGTTTGAAGTCAGGTATTGTGATACCTCCTGCATTGTTCTTTTGACTGAGTATTGCCTTGGCTATTCGTGGCCTCTTGTGTTTCCATATAAATTTCACAGTAGATTTTTCAATCTCTTTAATGAATGTCATTGGAATTTGATGGGAATTGCATTAAACATGTAGATTACTTTTGGGAGTATCAACATTTTTACTATGCTGATTCTACCAATCCATGAGCATGGGAGATCTCTCCACTTTCTATAGTCTTCCTCAATCTCTTTCTTCAGAAGTGTATAGTTTTCCTTGTAGAGGTCTTTCACATTTTTGTTAGGTTTACACCTAGGTATTTGATTTTTTTGAGGCTATTGTAAATGGAATTGTTTTCATACATTCTTTTTCCGTTTGCTCATTGTCAGTGTATAGAAATGTTAATGATTTTTCTATGTTGATTTTATATCCTGCTACCTTGCTATAGCTATTAATGATGTCTAGAACCTTCTGAGTAGAGTTTTTTGGGTCTTTAAGGTATAGGATCATGTCATCTGCAAATAGGGATATTTTGACAGTTTCTTTACCTATTTGGATTCCTTTTATTCCTTCTTCTTGCCTAATTGCTCTGGCTAGGAATTCCAGTACTATGTTGAATAGGAGTGGAGATAGTGGGCATCCTTGTCTGGTTCCTGATTTTAGAGGGAATGGTTTTAATTTTTCTCCATTAAGTATAATGCTGGCTGTAGGTTTGTCATATATAGCTTTTATAATGTTTACGAAATTTCCTTCTATTCCTAGTTTTCTTAGAGCTTTTATCATGAAATGATGTTGGATCTTATCAAAGGCTTTTTCTGCATCTATTGAGATGATCAAGTGGTTTTTGTCTTTGCTTCTGTTAATGTGGCTTATTATGTTTATTGATTTTAGTATGTTGAACCACCCCTGCATCCCTGGGATGAAGCCTACTTTGTCGTGTTGAATAATCTTTTTGATGTGTTGCTGAATTTGGTTTGCCATTATTTTGTTGAGGATTTTTGCGTCAATGTTCATTAAGGAGATTAGCCTATAGTTCTCATTTTTGGAGGTGTCTTTGCCTGGTTTTGGGATAAGTGTGATATTGGCTTCCTAAAATGTGTTTGGCAGTTTTCCTTCCCTTTCTATTTCATGGAACAGTTTAAGGAGGGTTGGTATCAGTTCTTCTTTAAAGGTCTGATAGAATTCAGCAGAGAATCCATCAGGTCGTGGACTTTTCTTTTTGGGGAGACTTGATTGCTGCTTCAATTTCATTTTGTGTTATAGGTCTATTCAGGTGATTAATTTCCTCTTGGTTCAGTTTTGGATGATCATATGTATCTAGAAATCTGTCCATTTCTTTTAGATTTTCAAATTTATTTGAATATAGGTTCTCAAAGTAGTCTCTGATGATTTCCTGGACTTCCATGGTGTTTGTTGTTATCTCCCCTTTTGCATTCCTATTTCTACTAATTTGGGTTTTTTCTGTCCTCATTTTAGTCAGGTTTGCCAGGGGTCTATCGATCTTGTTTATTTTTTCAAAGAACCAACTTTTTGTTTCATTAATTCTTTGTATGGTTTTTTTGGTTTCTATTTCGTTGATTTCAGCTCTTATTTTTTTTATTTCTCTCCTATTTGTTTTGGGATTTGCTTGTTCTTGTTTTTCTAGGAGTTTGAGATGTATCATTAGGTCATTGATTTGGGATCTTTCAATCTTTTTAATATATGCACTCATGGCTATAAACTTTCCTCTCAAGACTGCCTTAGCTGTGTCCCATAGGTTCTGGTAGGTTGTGTTTTCATTTTCATTGACTTCCAGGAACTTTTTAATTTCCTCTTTTGTTGCATCGATGATCCATTCTTCATTAAGTAATGAGTTATTTAGTTTCCAGCTGTTTGGATGTTTTTTGTCTTTACTTTTGTTGTTGAGTTCTACTTTTACTGCATTGTGGTCAGATAGTATGCATGGTATAAATTCTATCTTCTTATATTTGCTGAGGCTTGCTTTGTGCCCTAGGATATGATCTATTTTGGAGAAGGTTCCATGGGCTGCTGAGAAGAATGTATATTGTGTAGAGGTTGGATGAAATGTTCTGTAGACATCTACTAGGTCCATTTGATCTATTGCATATTTTAGATCTTGGATTTCTTTATTGAGTTTTTGTTTGGATGACCTATCTATTGATGATAATGGGGTGTTAAAGTCTCCCACAACCACTGTGTTGGAGTTTATATATGCTTTTAAGTCTTTCAGGGTATGTTTGATGAAATTGGGTGCGTACAGATTGATGATTATTATTTCCTTTTGGTCTATTTCCCCTTTTATTAGTATAGAATGTCCTTCTTTATCTCATTTGATCAATGTAGGTTTGAAGTCTACTTTGTCGGAGATAAGTATTGCTACTCCTGCTTGTTTTTGGGGGCCATTGGCTTGGTAAATCTTCTTCCAGCCTTTCATCCTAAGCATATGCTTATTTCTGTTGGTGAGATAAGTCTCCTGTAAGCAACAAATTGTTGGATCTTCTTTTTTAATCCATTTTGTCAAACGGTGTCTTTTGATGGGTGAATTAAGTCCATTAACATTAAGCGTTAGTACTGATAGGTATGTGGTGATTCCTGCCATTTAGTTGTCTTAGTTGTTTGAAGGTTTGATTGTGTGTACCTAACTTGATGTTGCTCTCTACTGTCTTGCTTTTTCTTTTCCTGTGGTTTGGTGCTGCCTGCCTTTTCATGGTTAAGTTGGGTGTCACATTCTGTGTGCAGGATCCCTTGAAGAATCCTTTGTAGTGGTGGCTTTGTGGTCACATATTGTTTTAGTTTCTGCTTATCATGGTAGACTTTTATTGCTCCATCTATTTTGAATGATAGCTTTGCTGGGTAGAGTATCCTGGGGTTGAAGTTATTTTCATTCAGTGCCCAGAAGATCTCATCTCACGCTCTTCTTGCTTTTAATGTTTCTGTTGAGAAGTCTGCTGTGATTTTGATGGGTTTACCTTTGTATGTTACTTGTTTTTTCTCTCTTACAGCCTTCAATATTCTTTCCTTAGTTTCTGAACTTGTTGTTTTAATGATGATATGTCGTGGAGTAGTTCTATTTTGATCTGGTCTGTTTGGTGTCCTGGAGGCCTCTTGCATTTCTATGGGAATATCTTTCTCTAGATTTGGGAAATTTTCCATTATTACTTTGTTGAATATATTACGCATTCCTTTCATTTGCACCTCTTCTCCTTCTTCGATGCCCATGATTCTCAAGTTTGGTCTTTTGATGGAGTCAGTGAGTTCTTGCATTTTCTTTTTACAGGTCTTGAGTTGTTTAATTAATAGTTCTTCAGTTTTTCCTTTAATTACCATTTCATCTTCAATTTCTGAGACTCTGTCTTCTGTTTGTTCTATTCTGCTGGATTGGCCTTCCATTTTGTTTTGCAGTTCTGTTTCGTTCTTTTTTCTGAGGTTTTCCATATCCTGGCAGTTTTCTTCTTTAATGTTGTCTATTTTTGTCCTGAGTTCATTTATCCATTTATTCATTGTGTTCTGTCTTTCACTTTGGTGTTTATACAGTGCTTCTATGGTTTCCTTTATTTCTTCTTTTGCTTTTTCAAAATCTCTATTTTTATTGTCTTGGAATTTCTTTTGTGTCTCCTATACATTTTGATTGACCCTGTCCAGTATCATCTCTATAAAATTCTCATTGAGTACTTGTAGTATGTCTTCTTTTAATTTATTCTTGTGGGCTTCATTGGGTCCTTTGGCATAGTTTATCTTCATTTTGTTGGAGTCTGGATCTGAGTTTCTGTTCTCTTCATTCCCCTCTGGTTCCTGTACTAATTTTTTGCTTGGGGAAACTGGTTTCCCTGTTTTTTCTGTCTTCCCGTCATTGTCGTTGGTGTTGTTACTGCCCCTGTACTGTGTGCAATTAAGTATTTTCTAGCTTGTAGAAATTCTAAATATTTCTAATTACAGTGGTAATATTTAGAATGGAAGGGTGAGCTGAGATGGAAAGCAAGAAATTAAAGAAAAGGGGAAAACAAATATACAGACAAGAGGGAGAAAGCAGAGCAAGGTATCAGACAAGAGAGTTTCAAAGGTATAAACAGGGAGTGTTAGTGTACTAATCGACAGTAACCTGAACAGACATTAGAGAGACAGAGAAAGGATTGAAAATCAAAGATAAAAAAATAAAAAATAAGTAAATGAAAGAAATATCTGTATATAAAATTGAATAAAATAAAATGGAAAATAGAAAATTAAAAAAAAAAAAACCAAAAAACTTCCAAGTTTATATGCAATGCAGTTTCAGTCTTAATAATTTGGGTGTCCGTCTCAATCTCCAGTCCTGGAGTTGGTGCCTCAGATGTTGTTCTGTAGTTGTCTCATCAAAGGGGATGCATAAAGTAGAACAAAACTACACACTCACACACACACACACACACACACACACACACACACACAAAAAGCCCCACCAAGTGTCCCAAGTTCAAATGCAATACAGTTTCAGTAAGTTTTTTGGCTTGCAGGTGTAATTCGGTTGTTCTCTCATCAAAGGTAGGGAGAAAAAGAAAAAAAAAGCATCTGGAGACAGTTCTGAGAGTGGTATCTGCAACTATGGCTTACCTGCCTGCTGCTCTCAGCCTGTAGCTGGCGGCGTTATTTATGCAGATCTCTGGGGTGAGCTAGCACTCACCTGGTCCCACAGACTTTGTTTGTTCAGAGTTCTCCTGTGCGGGAGCCTCTGCTACAAGCTTTCCCCTTTCCAAGCACTGGGAAAGGTGACACTGCCCCCGTGTTGTCAGGCCTGCGTGTTTATTTACAGTTCATGTGGGAGGTGGGTCTTCCCCCCTCTCCTCTGAAGTTTTCCTCCCACTGCCACTTTCAGAAGCTTTCCTGCTCCTGTTTACTGGGCAGTGCTGCTGCTCCTGCCAGCCGCCATGTTTATTTACAGTTCACATGGGAAGTGGGTCTTCCCTGCTCTCTTGTGGAGTTTTTCTCCCTCCTCCACTCTCACAAGCGTCCCCGCTCCTGGTTGCTGGGCGTGTGCCCCGCTCCCACCAGAGCCTCTCCGGCCCGCCAGCCTTGTTTATTTACAGTCCCGGGAAGGATTCCCTTCCCCCAATCTTCAGCGCTCAGGGTGCCCCACCCTCTTTCCAGCATGTCTTAACTGTTCTTACTGCTTATTACTCAGTTTCTCTTTTTTTCCCGGGTGGAGGTCAATCTGTCCAGGGGGCTATGCTGCTCTGGCCCAGGTTTGTCTGTGAGGGTACCACGGTACCGCAAAGCTCACCTGGTCCATGTCTTCCCAAGCTGTATGGGCGCTGGCCACTGGTGGCCCCGGGGGCCCTCCTCGTTTCTCCATTTAACGTGAAGTGGAGATTCTCTGTGCCAGCTGGAGATGTGTAGGGGTCAAAGTTATGCCTTTTCTCAGTGATTATGCCTGCAAAGTGTGTCTCCAGTGTCTCTCCAAGATTTCACTATAGGAGGGTCGCTTTCTGCTTCCTACCTCTAGCCGCCATCTTGGAATCCTCCTCTAACTGATCTTTACACTGGTTTGTGATCCCCTTCTCATGATAACCTCAGTCGCTTTAAGGCTTCTTTATTAGTTCTTCTGGACTGGGGACATCAAACGCGTTCATGTTTTGGGTTTTCTGCCTATTCCTAAATCTCCTGCATGTGCTCTCCCCTTCTCATAAGATCCAAGTCTAACCACATTGCTGCATTTGCCCTAGATCTAACATCTACATATGAGGGAGAACATATGATTTTTGGTCTTCTGAGTCTGGCTGACCTCGCTCAGAATGATGTTCTCCAACTTGAGATGAAGCTTCATTTTCAATGGGGGGACAAAAGTTTTGTATCCATTTATGGAAATGTCATAATGGAAGCCATTATTTTATGCAATAAAATATATCTTAATAAGCAAAGAAAATGAAAAAGGGCAACAAAACTTTTTACATAATATAATAAATTAAAAATCGTGATAATATCTATATGAAGAATGGAAACATGGCAATTGTTAAAATACATTGAGGATAGCATCAAAACACAAGACAGTAACATGTGAGATCTGTATTCTTAGAATGACAATTTGACTAATGAGATTTGTAGGTTCAATAAAACCACAACTGAACACCTCAAAAGAGGTTTCATTGAGGTTTACATGCTGATTCAAAAAGTTCTATGGAAATGTAAATGGACAGATTAGCCAAAACAATTTTCCAAATGAAGAGCTACATTGATTACATGTAATTTGTGATTTCAAGATTCACTATTAAGTTACATTAATAAAGAAAGGATATATACATATAGCAATAGAAAAAATACAGAATTCAGAACTCAACACACACACAGGTAGTTATTTTTGGACACTGACAACAAAATACTTCAAGGAAGAAAGGATAATATTTGCAACATATGAGTCATCACATCTATATAGGAATAATTTGCCTGGGTAATTTTCACACACAGTTGTGTGTACATGTGGCAGCTTCTTATCAAGTTGAGTACACTAGGAGGTGGGGTTGGATGTTGTGAAAGGGGGTTAAAAGAGCTTGGACTTAAACACAAAATGTGTGTATGACAACATACCACCCTACAGCAGAGGAAAAGCCTTCTAACAGCACTTTGTTTCTCTTTTCCTGTAACTTTAGCTATATCCTGCCACTAAAATTTGCATGACCTCTTCCTTTTCTTCTACTTCCTTCTGTATCCACCTAAATATAGAAATCTTTAGTTACAGAAATTATTCAAAGTACATAATTTATTTTGTCATTTAGCATCTGCATGTCAGTAACAAAAGGCAGAAGAAGTTACAAGAAAAATGACACAGAACATTTCAAAACCCTCAAAGGTTAAACCTGGATGCAGCTTTCAGATTTTGTGAATATGAAAACACCTTAAAATGGAATATTTACAAGTCTTTGGTAAAGAAATTAACAAGGTTAATTCTTATCTTCATTGATAAGCCCCAGATAAAACTACATTTTGGCTGCTACATATTACAATTTGTGCCCTTAAAGTCAGCAAAACTAGTACAAATACTAGAAAAAACAAAACAAAATTGCCACATCCAAATGAAGAATAATGTTGTCACTCCTCTTATGCAAATCTGTCACATTATTTGTACTCACTGCTTTTTATTTTAACTACATTCGGTTGTTGCTTTGTGTTAGTCACTTTCATCTACATAATTACTGTCATTTTCAGCATCATCAAAACAAATGTAAGTCTCTAGTACAAGGAAAGGGGGGATCACACCAGCTTTAAACCTAATTCCTCAGTTTCCAAGTGGCCAAACCTACATTTTAGCACAAAAGTATCCTTGGGCACTATATTAATAATGTAGCTTTTCTTCTGTCTTTTAACTATCGACAAAATCAGATTGGCTGGCTGAATTCTGTCTGTAGTTTTTTAGTGTGCCAAGGACTGGGGTCTGTAATTTTTAGTGTGTCAAAGACTGAGGTCTCCACCTCCAGTCCAGTGGTGAGAAGTGGCATGTCAACGCTGGCAGTATACAGTACTCAGGGAAACTTGTGAGTACTTCACCTGAAAGAGCAAAGGTGATTGAAACCTCCAACCAATGACATAGCTTCAGATTCCTAAATCCCAATTCACAACCAAAAGAAACATGAGAAACAATGCAACAGACCTACCTGAATGAATTCAAGGGAATTAAAATGAATAGCTGAATGAAATTAGGAAGACAATTTAAGATATTAAAGAGGAATTCAATATTGATACAGAAATCCTGAACAAAATCAAATTAAATTTCTGGAAATGAAAAGTTCAATAATGCAAATAAAAGACTATTTAAAAGCCTCATCTATAGAGAGTAGATAAAGAAGACAGAATCTCAGGGCTTGAAAACCAGGTAGATGAACTAGAATATTTAGACAATAATCTTAAAAAACAAGAAAGCAAAAAGAGAACAAACAAGATCTCTGGGACAGCCCTGAAAGGCCAAACCTTAAACTCATAAGCAGAGAGGAAGGTGCCAAAAACAACATTGAAAAATGACACCCTCTTTAAAACTTGGTTCTGGGAAAACTGGATATTCACATATAGAAGACTGAAACGAGATCCCTATCCCTCAGACTATACACAAATCGACATAAAATGAATCAAAGACCTTAGTGAAGGACCTGAAACTTTGAAACTACAGGTGAAAGCACAGGAAACATTTCAATATATAGGCATTGGCAAGGACACTCTGAAAAGGACTGCAATAGTTCAGAATGTAATAAAAAGAACTAATGAATGGGATTTCATCAAATTAAAGCATGTCTGCATAGCAAATAAAATAATAAGCACAATGAAGCAACAACATATAGCATGGGAGAAAATCTTTGCTAGATAGTCATCTAACAGGGGATTAATATCCATAGTATATAAAGCATTTAAAAATTATAAATGCAAAAAATAAACTGATCAATAAATGAACAATGGTCAAATGAGCTAAACAGACTGTTTTCAAAAGAAGTAAAAAATGGCTGATAAACACATGAAAAACTGTCCCACATTCTTATCATCAAAGAAATGCATGAAAACTACATTGATATTTCACCTCACCATAGTTATAATAGCCATCAACAAGAAAACAAATAACAAATGGTGATGTGGCTATGGGGAAAAGATGTACTTATTCACTGTTAGTGGGAATGCAAATTTGTCCAGCCAGCATGGAAGTAACTATGGAAGTTCCCCTAAAAATTAAAAATAAACTCCCATATGATCTGCCATACCACTTCTTGGTATATACCCCAAAGAATGAAGGTGGTTTACTACATAGATATCCATATACCCAAGATTATTGTAGTAGTACTCACAATAGCCAACATGTGGAATCCATGTAGGTTATATATCAATGGATGAATGAATAAAGAAAATGTGGTACAGATATAAAATGGAGTTTTAATCAGGCAATAAGAAGAATGAAATGATGTTATTTCCTGGAAAATGGATGAAACTGGAGATCATCATGTTAAGTGAAATAAGGAAATCCGACAAAGAATCAGGTGTTTTCTGCCATTTGTAGAATCAAGAGAGAAACAAAACAAACCCAAATTTATGAACGGAAAAGGGGGAATACTGGGAAGATGAAAAGGTAAGAGGACTGTGAAGGGTGGAGGACTGGGGATAAGAAAGAGTAACAGAGGTAACGAGTATGACCAGTGTACATAGCATGCATTTATAGAACTGTTATGATGAAATCCCTCACATGTACAATTTAATATAAACCAGTAAAAATGAGTGACTAGAAATATGGATGCCCATGTTGTAAATAATATGAAAACAAATAAAGATCGCAGCTATTAAAATGTCAATGAATGTGTGTACTTACTTATAGGAGGAGATTGACTTATGATTGATAGTTTAGTTAAAGTGAATTACAAAACAGCATAGTAAGAGAGATATGGTAGAATGTGCCTACAGTTCCAGAACTCCAGAGGCTGAGGCAGAAAGATTCCTTGATCTAGTAATTCAAGAACAGCTTGGAGAAAATAGTGAGATCCTGTAGAAAATGAACAAACAGCATGTGTACTCATCTCATTTTTCTAATTATATGTTGTACATAAGAGCATGAAAAAAGATACGCAACTCTATACACTAAAAAAAGCACCAGTCACTATGGGACAGAGGCATTGCAGGTAATTTTTTATTATATACAGTACACAATTTTTTAAAAATATGAATGTGTTATCTTTATAATTAGATTAAAAATAAGGTTATTTTGAGTTTTGGTCCAAGTAATTCAAAGTCAATGGAAGTCAAAATTTAATTGATAGATCCACTTCTTGGAGAAACTGATATTTTTCATGCTCTCTCATCTCTTCCTCTCCATAAACTTGATTCTTTCCTTTCTTGGTTTTTACATAGTTCTGTTTTCTCAAACAAACGAACAATCAAACAAAAAGTGGCATTGCATTTCTCTTTACAATATCCTCCATTTCTCTCCTTTCTAATGCTTCAGAGAAATTACAATGTATATAATGAATTCTGAGCTATAAAAAAATAATAACCTTGAAATGTTTAAGCACTAGGCAAAACTAGGCAGTTGATTAAAAGTAACTAAGGGTTTATTAGCTGAATTGTAACTTGTGTGAGCTGGGGATTCTAGCAGACCATAAAACTGAAAAAACTAAAGACCACTTGAAACCAAATGTTTGAAAATCACAACCACCACACTCATGTAACAGCTCTGCAGCTAATTGAAAGCAATGCAGGATTCAGCACAGTGCATACCAAATGCCACAAATGTTTTCATTCCTAGCAAGACAACTTTTTGTGACATACAACAAAATATTTGCAGAAAGATTTAGTTAAAATGATAATCTTACATTGTTTACATGACCAGAGATCTAGAAAAGGATTCAATAAATTATGGCCTATTCAAATGATGTTATAAAAGTAAATTTTATGTTAAATAAACACAATTTTAAAATGAAGAGATTGTGGTTCCTCTTAGCTAAACAACAAAAAAGGAAGTCATCTTGGAAGTGGAGTTAATCAATGCAACAATTTATAAAACAATGAACACCAGGTTAAACTAATATATATGATTCCTGTTTTAAAGTGTATACTTTGATATGAATATTAAATATTGCATTAAATATTGGGTGTATGGCTTCTAAGATTATGAGCATGCATTCATTTTATCTCTTGACTTATTTACAATTTCTAAATTCATATCATTCTATAAGACACCAATCTCAAAGTTATTTTTATTTGAGTTTAGCATTTTATTTATTTTATTTTTTATTATCATATTATTTTGTACTGGGGGTACATTGTGACATTTACAAAATTTCTTACAATATATCAGAGTTGAATTCACCCCCTCCATTATTTTTAAATCAATGAGAGTTTCTAAGACACTAAATTAAATAACTGTTATGCATTCCTTTGGATATTGTTTAGGTGATAATGACAGGGAATGGAGGGATTAAAAATGATACTGAAATTTCAAAGCCCCAGGGATTTAGTGATGTCATTATATGAGACATTGATTAAATATGAGGACATTTTGGAGAAAATAATTTATTTAGTACAGAATATTTTTTCAAGATGGAAATATTATATGAAAATTCCAATAATAAATATTCCTTCTGAACTGAATAAAGAACAGTGTTTGCTGGAAAGTGTTAAAAGTAATAGACAGATTGCAGATATAAGGTTATAGAGAATCAGTTAGACAAAGCTTGATTTAGCAAAACCAATCTGCCATTGTTACTCAAAATCCTTATTACTCTGTGGAAAGCAAGGAAATTAGATGATCCTAAGTGAAATTCTTAGAAACTTTATAAAGAAATCCAAGAGCCTGTTAAAATTTGCAAAACAGTATTTGAAAATCCCTGCCACTCTAAGTAATTAGTCAGGTGAGACTGATGCTTCCTAATACTGAAAATTTTATAGCCAAAGCATTCTATACTTCGAGTATGTATATGAGCCAGTTAACTATACCTAGAAAAAATAAAAGTCTAATATGGGACAGTTGAATTACAGTTACTTATTAATCAAATCTCATGACATGTTACTAACACCTTCAATTAAATGGTATTAGAATTTCAATGACTACTTTTTAAACTAAAGTATATCTATCATCATATACTTTTAAAGTTTGTATTTTCAAATGCCAGTATTTATTTTCTTACCATCAATATAAAAGTTTTAAACAAAAGTACTATACTTCAAAATAGAATAATCAATGATAATCCTATTATTTCATGTAACATATCCAAGAATGAGACGGAGACAGACATAAGCATAGTTTAGTGCACAAACTTCAATTCTATAGGAGATACTACTGCCAATCTACTACAGAAATTATTTTGTAACATTGTTAAAGGAATACTTTCCTGACACATCTTAATTAACTGTTTTTGGTAACCAAGAACTACTCTATGTGATAAGGATACATTAGCACATAAAAAGGAATATTTTGTGTGCTTGAAGGAAGGTAGATTGTCTGTCATCCATAATTTTCTATGAATTTGTCCTTTCCTCTCTGTAACATCATAGAGAAGATCATCATTAGTCTTTTACTAACTTAGACGTAGAAAATTCAACATTTTCTCTATTTCTTGTGGTGATTTCTCCCCATCCTCATAATTTGTAAACACTGGATTATCACAGGATCAGTTATTGGATATCCTTCCCAACTTCATTATCTAAGGTAATCATATATAACCTCTTCATTTTAAATATAATTTATTTCATGATAATCATAAAGTTATAGTTCCATCCCATTGTTTCCCCAAGGCGGGGGAACCAGTCATTCAAATATTAACCTAACAGGCATTTTCATCTTAGCATTGAAAAGGTGTCTTCACAGAAACACATACACCATGTTTCTGTGTCCCCCAAATTCTGCTTTTATGTTGACTGTGCTCTTCAATGGTTATTCCCTTCTTTGACATGCTCAGAGAAAAATGATAGGACAAAGTTTTTCCACACTTGATATGTAATTTTTCAGCAACTTTAAAAAATAATATATAGAAATTATTCAGGCCTCAGTATTTTCCGCAATCTCCATTGTAGCCAATCTAAGTTAGTCAGCATTATCTCTAGCATGAATTATTTCAATAGTTTCGTGACTGGTTTCCCTACTTCCAATCTTGCACTTCTTCAGGCTGTTTTCATTCAATTTATCACAGATACCTTTTAAAATTAAAAATATTTAAATATTTAAAATATTGATACTTTGCCCCCACTATTCCAATGCCTTCCCTTCTTTTCCAGAATAGTAAAAATCAGCATCTTCCCCTTGAAATAGCAGTTGCATAAGACCCCTAATAACATAAGTAATTTTGAGAAGGAATAGCAATGCTGGAGGTATAACAATACACACTTCAACCTATACACAGTAACAAAAACATCATTGTTCTGGCACAAAAACAAACATGAAGACCAAAAGATTGGATATTTATAATTACTTCCTAAACTGAATAGATGTTTAATTAATATACTACTGGCAACATGAGTTTGAAAATCTCCCAGTGACAATACACTATATGATTGTATGTATTACTTTTGTAGGTTCTCGGTAACAGTGTGTCATAGAGACTTAGAAATTTTATACACAATAATACTTAACACAATAAAACTAAAATCAATTAGATGAAGTATAAATTTATAAATATCAGTGATATAAAGAATTATAGTGAGAAATTTTTATATTCAAAGCAATAGAAATACCCTGCTTAATTGGTTTATGCAAAAGAAAGTTGATTTGTTTCTTTAATTGGCAAGTCCATACATATTAGGGATTTTTCCTTTGTTTTTTCTTCATTCATAGACAGGTTATTACCACCCCTAGTGAAAGTTGTACAATAATTCCAGCCCATATACTACTTTTACAATAATCTGTTTCAAAAACAAATTTGTTTCATCAAAAGTTTTAAGGAAATAGTGAGTCTGAAAGTAGGTCACCAGAACTAGATCAGGTCAATGAGAATGTATTTTCTGAGTTAGATATAGTTCTTGGTCCCAAACTTGAAGATGGAGTTGGAGACGATAACCACTCTTCAAGGAATGCTGGACTCAAAATGGCTAGAATGGTTTCCCCAAAGTACATATTACTAAAGATGGAATGGAAAGTAAGTAGGCTGATAAAAGAGGCATCAATTACAATGAAAATTGTTTAAAAAATTGGTCTAAGATAATGAAACCAGGATTAATTTACTGTTTGCTGTTCATCCGTTCACAAATGTCATGATTTGAATGCCTTCCCACAGTCTGTTGTTTGAGGACTACAAAGACAATCAATGGCAGCTGGTGTTGTATAGGAATAGAGGCCATCTCATGTTCTCATGAGGATGAAGTGGGAAGAGTGGGAGATTCCCTGATCATTGTCTTTCCAGTCTTATATTGCTTAAAATCATAACAGGTCCTCAGTGTTTTCTCAAAGATCAGAATTAACCCATTGCTGCACTGAAATCTTGACACAAAGATATTCCTAACAATTCCAGAGCTATTGTGAATATTGTAATTTTTTTCTGATTTTGGGAAGAAAAGTAGTCATGACTTATTTTTAATACAATAAAACCTTAAATATGAATGGTCCTATATATAAAATTATAAAAACTTTTAATGTTTTCTTAGCCATTTATAATTCTTTCACTATTTCTTTCTAGCACTACATTGCACTTAACATTGAATCTTCCATAAATGTCAACTATTAACATTTGGAGAACACTATGCAAAAGAAAGAAAAGCCTAGATTCCTTTGTTATACTGTTTCCTCTATCATCAGTCACACAATGTCATGATCAGGCACAGGTAATAGACTTGAGATAAGTTTGACAATCACACGGTTAATAAATTCAACTGTAGAAGAAATCTAATTTTAATATTTATCTTTCACCAATCATCATAAACTTAATATATACATATGTGCTTCCTTAGCATCTTAGTCAGCTATAATAAGAACCAAATACTGAATATAAACAATAGATATTTACTTTTAATTGTTCTGGAAGCTGGGAGGTCCAAGGTCCAGGTCTTACCCAATTTGGAGTCTGGAGAGGATTTTCTAGTTCATAGATGGCACATTCTTGCTATTTACTCACATGGTGAGGCTGACTTGGATATGTGGGCTCCACTAATTCTCCTGGTAAGTCGCCCAAGTAGCTCAGACACACACCAGCTCTACTGGCTGATTGTTGAAACTTCCTTGATCTCAATTATACCTTTATTTCATTTACAGTATGCAACAAATCGTATCTAAACTCTGTTACATATCTCTATTGTTACATTTTTAGTCTATAAACAGTATTGAGTAAGAAAAGAACCTACAAGTTCAGTAACAATCAGATGCACTAGCGGCGAACAGATGGTGTCATTATTGATATGATTCACACTCCAAAGGATGCACACTTGCCTTTTGCTGTTATAGGAAGTATGCATAAAATAAAAGTCAGAAATAAGATGTTTAAAGCTTACCAGTGTCTTTGTTGTGATGTACAATTGGAAATGAAAACTTAATGAATTTTAAAGCTATGAGAAGTGCTCGTTTGTACAAACATGTAGAACTTGCACAAATCACACTAGGCAGTATGAGATTTGCAGGTGTTGCAAATTGGAAGAAATGGGTTTTATAAATACAGGCACAAAATACAAGTCAGTCTTCAAGAGGCCCATGAAGTCAAAAGATACAAACCTCAGGATAAGTGTCAGTTGAAGGCAGAAGAAATGAAACATTTCTTCATTACAACAAGTAAAACAGAAAGAAGCAATATTCAAAGAAGCTGAAAGAGAGCTACTGACCCAATTTGAGTGACTTAAAAATGTTCACCAAGCAGAGAGAGTGAATCTTGGAGAAAAGAGTTTTAGAAAAGAAATAGTTACTCTCTCTAAAAAGAACAATGTCTCTGAGATATTCTAGAACCAATCCTTTATGGTATCAGGTAGTGAAGTGAAGGACAAAGAGTGTAAAAACTCCAACTTTGTGTAATACAGGAGGAGTTCCAGAGCAAGAAGATCTTCACAAGCAAGTTATTTAAAGTTACAACTTTTGACTTACAAAAAAAAGTATGATTTGATTTTCTACCTATTTTTGTTTGCTTTGTCACTAATTCTGTTTCTGGAAAATGGACACAGTTACTGACATTTGTGAAGAATATTCTCAAGTCAAAAGTGAAGTCATAAGCCAAAGCGAATAATATTACTTACATATTCATTGCTACTAGAAAAGTTTAAGCTACTATTTTGTGATGAGTTACATCTCTTCTCCCACTGCCAAGTTACAGCCACTTTTCTGTGAATTATACCAAGGAGCAAAGGCTTGAGTGTCATTGCAAACACAGAACTCCTTCACATTCTGACTATCTGATTACATTGGTATTCCACAGTGAATTTTTTCTTGTATATACTAAACAAAAAAGGGGGATATGTTTTGAAATGTATTATAGAGCCAATGCTTTAAATTCTCTATAATGGTTTCATTAAGAAAGGCTGATTTTTACATAATTACTCAACTGAAAATATCCTGACTTATATAACCTCCTACATGTCTGTATGCTTATTGTGCTTGATGTATTGCTGTGAAGAAGCAAAGTATATTTAAAAGTTATAACTCCAGGTATATAAGCCCTTTTATCTGGTGATAATGTACTTTTGAACATGGGTGCATCACAGTACTTTTATTAGAATCTTTACATACTTCTCTAAAACTGTCTTTCAGGCCATTTGGTTGACATTTTTATTAAAATATCCACTATGAAAATAGCTATGAATGTCTGAATATAAAATATATAAAATCTGATAAGTTTACAAGTTATTTGTGTTCAAAGATTTGACATTCTCAGATCTAAACGGTTTCTAAGTTTTTTCTTAGTGGCCATAAGTATATGTATTTTTATATTTTGTACTTGAATCTTCTAAATAAACCTGGTACTCCTGAGAAAAATTTAAAAAGAAAATGTATAGGATTTTCATCTGATTGCCCTTTTTCAAAAAAAAAAGCATAGACAAGATATTTTACAAATATTTTTCTTTAAAGGTTGCAATGTGTACTCCGTATCTCTTCCTCCATGTGTATGTGTACAATGAGAAAAACTTTGTGAAGAAACTATACTTTCCATATATTCACACTTAATTTTCTCCACTATTAACATTATTCCTCAGTATGAAACATTTGTCACAATAATGATGAAATATTCTACAATATTGTTTACTAAACTATATACTTTATTCAAATTTTCAGTTTTTTCTAATTGTCTTTTTTGCTTCCATAATCCTATACCACACTGCATTCATCTGCCACATCTCCTTAGACTCCTTAAGATTTTATAGGTTCTCCAACTCTTCTTGTTTTAATGACCTTGAAAATTTTACAGATTATCAGTCATGCCATTTGTATAATGTCCTACTACTGGCATTTGCTTGATGTTTTCCCTATGATTTTACAGAGCTTATGTATTTGAGATCCACATAAGTAAAGTGTCATTTTCATCACATGTCCTGGGTAAATACTGTCTGCATGACTTATTACTGTGGATGTTAACCTTGGTGTGACCTGACTAAGATACTCTGTGCCAGGTTTTTGCAATGAAAAGATGTTGTCTGCTTTCTACTTTCCACATTGTTCTCTGAACAGAAGTCATGTGTAGCCCACAACTATACATGATGAACTAGAATTTCTGTACATGAAATCAAATAACTAGAAACAAACAGCATATACACAGCTGGAGGAAACAGTGTAACTACTGACTTAAGGGGTAAGTCTGGAATGAGATGAAAGATTAATCTGGGGCCTTGCATTACTGTTAGGGTCGTATGGTCCTCATAACCAGAGAATGACACTAGAAATCACACTTAACTACTTTTATGGATGATTTCCAAAAAATTGCATTTGAGTTAAAATTTTCAATGGATAATTGCACTACTCTTCTTGTCTGTTTTTTTAAAATGCTAGCTGCCAAAATGTGACTCTAGGAAAGATTTATTAAGGAATCCTCATAAAGCAGGGGATTAACATGGATCTGCATTAGGTTGATTGATTGATGAATATCACTAACAAATGGTCATTATGTTAGGAAATTGGAGTAATGGAAAGGACCTTCGCTTTTGTGTCAGTGGTAAATAAAAATAATGTTCCAGAAAAGTAGCTGTCATGGTCCAGTTCTTTCTTTATGTGACACCATAGTCTCCAAGTAGTATTTCTTAAATAGGCAGAGAAACAGTTACTGGAACTAGTAAAGACAAGGAGGTCAGGTCATTTAAAAATTAGACATGGACTTTGGTTTGAGAGGATACTCTTATGATGATATGACGCTCCTGGCAGGTTGCAACAGGGGATAACAAATTATGTGATTCATATTCATCTGTGAGAAAACCTGGATGTCCTTTAGAGATTTTCAAGATACATTGTCTAATATAAGACAGGACTTTTCATTAATGTTGTAGGAAATGGCAACCTATCTTGTAATCACAGGACAGCAGGCCTAAATATTTACATTATAGAGGTAGTGCTCTTTTGATATTTCCTGCATTAGCAGAACCAATAAGTTGTAGTTACCTGCCCTCACTATAAAGTTCTATATTGAAATATGTTTCTCTGGCAACTAGTTAGCCTTATTATTCTGAAGGTGATAAAAACATAGAAAACAGAAGTATCAGAATTAAGGAAAGGAGATGAATCATAACATGACTCTAAAATACAATTTTATAAGGCCACAATATTGATAAACAAATATTTATAAAAGATGATTCTAAGTTATCCAGAATATTTAAAACTATATAATTATCATTCTGTTAATCTTTCTGATGTTATGACTCACCATTCTGTTATGATTTTGTTCTTTATAGGCAATAGTAGTTTACTATATGAGAATAATAACAGAATTATGTAAATAAAACTATGGAGAATACATTCTCCTAAGACTATAAAATATTTATTATGCCCACAATATTATGCATGCTATGCTCCATTGTGTGTTAAACACATAATTTTATAAGCAGTAAACGCAACAATATAAGTATACACATAACTTTGTGAATACATCAAAAACTTTAAAATAACAATGCCAGTAGATTAATAGTAGCATCTTTTGTACCACAAAATATTTCACAAATAGTGAGTGCTATTCCAGATCAATTACTAAGATTAAAATTTAAAGTCATGCAGCTATATACAAATATCAAATGAAATTAGCAATAAATATTTCATAAACCAATTTCTTTTGGGTATATGTTTACAAATGATTTCAGAATGACATTTTCATGACTATTGGTTATCATGGCACCGTACTTTCCTTCAACAGAGATTTGAAATATTGCCAAAATGTGTTCCATCAATGAAGTACCTTTTTGCAAGTACTCCCAAACTCTGCTTTTTAATACTGACTGATGTCAATAAGCAGCTAGAATACTCCAGGAACAAGAGCTATTTATTCAGAATATGAACATGATGCAATATGAATCAGGAATTCCAAGAAATCAATGGGTGGCAAAATGGCTTAAGAAGAAACCAATGGGTTTTTCAGAACATTAACATTCTGGAGCTCCACATTTTACATTACATTACCTTAGTTACTAATCCTCAATTATTAAAATTGTAAAAATTTTATCCCAAGGAAAGAATGTACTATGGAGTTATTAAATTAAGCATCTGTTTGTGAAATATGTTTCTATCGAGGTTTTCTCTCCCCAATTTATTTCACCAATGTAAATCCAATGTCTGAAATTTTTCTACCATGTGGCACTTATCTACGCACTACAAAAGGAATTTCCAATATCAAAAAGCAAATGTCCCAGAAAAAAGAGTAATGTTAAAATAATTTACTTATGGGAAAAGTAACAGAAAGGAAACATTTATCAGTAAGCAATTTTGTTGTTCAACTGTCTGCATTGACATAAGGAATGGAATTGAACTATAATTTTTTTAATGGCAGTCATTGCTTGCTGTCATGTTCAATTATCCAAACCCTTGTGAATTCATTGGTGAACATGGGACATAATTCTAAGAAAGGGAGGTTTCCGGGAAGCCATTTGACTTCAAGATGTAAACAGTGGGAGAGGGTAAGAGTTTGCTTATGGCTGCTTCTGCACCTGTTTTTTCTTGCTAACATGTGAGAAAGGCAGATGTACAATCTTCTCTCTGTCTCTGCTGAGCTCCTGACTAAGTGCTTGGAACATAACCCAAAACAATGTCATAATCTCAAACTGAATTTTTCTCTTCAGTTTCTCAAAATAGAGTCTGCATTTTGAAAGAGAAAAGCTCCCTGGGGCAAAAAAGAGAGAAATCATAAATGTAGGTCATCTTTACTGTAATTCCCTGGTTTCTGGGACTGTGGCTACTCGAGTTTCAAAAATTTCAGAGAAAAGATCCCTCCTAGAAAACTTTGAATTTTCTGCAGATTTAATTATCATTCTCAGAAGGTGGAATGGTCTGATGTCAGTTGTATCATTCCATTCTCATAACTCAAAGAGATGCTTATAAAAATACTTTTGATCAAACATATTATTTTGAAATTATTATTTTATAAGTTTGTCTGATGAATATTGTTTAAAGGAATGCATAATATATAATGGTATGAATGTATAATGCACATTTATCTATTTTCTTTGTGGCACCATTTTTTTCTTTTTTGTGCAATTATCATTAGCCTTGTAATAAGCAAAATTATTTCCAAAGGTATTTCAAATAATCTTTATGAGATGTGCTTGACAACATGCTTTCTACTACATATTTGTGATATGGCTTTACTATCAGAATTTTTTCTAAAGCTAAGATTAAAATAATGCCTTGATAGTGGACATGACACAGCCTTACAAATTGTTACTGGATTTTTTTACCTCCAAGTTTAAGCAAAATGAATTCAGAAGGATGATAGTTAAAGAGGGATTTTACTTCATGAAACAGAACAAAATTTTAGATTTAAAAGAGGTTAGAGAAGTTGTTTGACCTTCTGCCATTGACTACATTTTTGCTTATTACCAATTTCTAAACCAAAAGAAAATTCTGTCATACTCCCTGAGATTATGGCAGTAGTTTATGAAATTACTAGCGAAATATTCCTACATTCATATCAATATAATTCCTTCTACAAGTGAAGAGACTTCAACTCCAAGAAAACTGCCTGTACAGGTATGTTTGTGTTGTACTAAATTAATATTATAGGAAGAAAGTTATCAAGGTGTTATTCATTATGGCAAAATATTCTTGATAAACAATGTATTATAATAAGGGGATAAATCAGGAAGTGTCATTAATTTTATGGTGATAAGTAATGAATCAAGATTCAAACTTCAATACAATTATAATCATAAGATTATGATAAATTCATTAATCTACACCAACTGAACCTATAGTACATACAGAAGTATGGAACAGTACCTGTACATAACTGACTGCCCTATTTATCTAGGGATTTTCTTAGAACTCTCAGGGTTGTAAGTGGCATATTTTTCCCAGTTTGTCTTTATAGACACTGATCATAGACTGAGTTTACTTCATTCCAGATCAAAAATGTAAGAGAGAACAACCAAGAATTATTGAGAATACAGAAAAGGAGAGGTCATTATTCAGAATTTTGGAAGAATGGGATGAAGTAATTCATTATTGTGGGCAGAGGAATACAAGAAATATTCAAAATGATATTTGGTGTTGTCTTTAAAATATAAAGCAGTATCTACTCAATGATATGCCATCACAAAGTCAGAAAATATCAAAATAAGATATAAAATACAATCAGGAGGCATGAAAAGAAAGTGTATTATGAAAAGAGCTTAAGAATATAAAACTGCAATAAGTTAAAAATCATAATGGAATCAGTCAAATAAATCATTTACTCTATGGGAAACCAATGAAGTAGATTGCATAGCTAAAGCATTTTTCCAAAGTAAAGAAGAAAAGAATCAGTGATGAATAAGATGATAAATACAAAAAAATGGGTTAGAACACAATTAAGGATAATTAAAATCAGTAACGATGTACAAAAACTATCAAAATAGCCAGGTTAGTTGTTTCTCACTATCTCATTCTTATATATTTCTCCGCTACCAGTCAGGGTTAATCTCCTACGGCAGAGAGTTGGGCTTCTAAAATCTATATAGGATATTTATCCCTTCACATTGGAGACATTCCGATTTCTAGTAAGTAAAAGAAGTATAACATCATCGCAATACATAATGTGATGAAATATCTCCTTTCTTGAGACATTTTTAAATCCATAATCTATGACTAGAGAAAATGTTTAAAATCTGTTCACAATTCAGTGTAGTACAGTGATGTCTTTCATTAGGTCTAAATACTTGATAATAAAACAGCATTAAATGCTGGCATTTAGAAAAATTGTAATAAAACATATGGAAATAAAAATATTAGGATTTTCCATAGGCACTGACAAGCAGCTGTCAAATATTTAAATTTCTATTATACCAATAGTAAATTCAAGATTTCAATAAAGCCTTATTTTAAAAACAAAGATATCCATTAAGAATCATTTTATGGGTAACCAGGGTATAAAAGTTATTTTCATCACAACCCAAAATGAGTAAACTGAAATTTCTAATATCAGGAAGATCCAATGAACCCTCCTATCCTACGTACCGGACAAAATATGGTACTTTTTTTAGTATAAACATATTTTGCAAAAGTAAAGAAGTAATATTGTGTGCCAAGAGAAAATTAAGTTACTATGATCAAATTGGATCAGATTGTTTATGTTATCAAATAAAATCTGAGTTTTTGTTTAAGGATATCATAGAACGTTTAACAGCTAACAATTTTACCATTCAACATGTAAGCAAATGAAGTGATTATTTTGAAGATTGTTTTCTTATTCTTGTGTCATAATCTAACACAATCCTTATTAATGTGTATTTATAAGTCTTATAAAGTGAAACTGCATTCTCCAGCAGACCTCTGCTGCGCTGTCATCACAGACATGAGCTGTGTGCAGCCACTTTGGCTGGGGTCACCAAAGTGCTGGGCAGGACCGATTGCATGGACAGCATCCACAGGTGCAGTGGCATTTATGGACTACAAGAGCCACTCTGTCATTCACTACATGAATTGTCCTCTGGAGTCAGAGCAGAGGGTGAACTGCTACTGCATCCTGGGTGTCCACCACTTGGCCCACAGCGTGGCCTGCAACTTTCAAAGTTTTTATATTAGAAAAATAATAAAAATAAATAAATTGATACTATGTAAATATTAATAAATTACATGTATAGCATAGACATTTCTGCAAAGAATAATATTCTCATAAGTACTGTTCTACTCAACCAAAAAGGCTAATTTAACTTGTTCAAGTCTTCCTGACTCATGCTTTTTACTATATGTTTATGCATTTACAAAAATCTTCCTGCCTCTCTCATTTTCCAGGGAAAAATATCAGAGTTATAGAATAAAAACTGCTTAAGGTCACACCGTCAGCAAATGGAACAACTGTAATTTGATATTACTACAAAGTTCAAACTTCTAAGGCCCTCAAAAGAATGACAATAAATGATTTGGCTTACTGTTTTAGTTTCTTTTAAACTTTGTCTTAGAACAAAACAATTATTCTACAAAGCTGTAATAAATTGAGTAAAAGTAGTTTGAAGTTCCATGAGCAACATACATCCAAATAAATCAACAATCTTTGAATCTTCTGGAGGTTCCTTGATGCCTGATTATGTTGGCCTTGGGCAAGTCAATTAACCTCTGTTTACTCTGTTTCTGTATTGGTAAAACTGAACATTTAATGGGAAATACCAATCTAGTTGCTGGTAGAAATTAAATGGAGTGCTAAACAAATAATGCCTATGGGCTGATGTGGGTTAGTGGTAGCAAACACATATGTGGGGCCTTGGGTTCAATATCTTGTAAAGTCTAAAACAGTTTTATAACCTAATGAACAACAGCACAGGGTCACTTCAGTCTTAGGACATAGGGACTTTAGGAAATACAAAAATCCATTTCTACATTAATCGTGTGTAGTTCCTATTGCCTTTGGCTGTCCAACAGTGAAGAACTAGAATAGATTGGTATAATAGGAATATTTTTTACTGTAGGGAAAAAATTGCATGTTTTTCTCAGTAGCCTCAAACAATGCAAAAGCTTTCTGTGTAAGAGACATTGATAGTTTGTCTTTGTCAGAATTACTTTCCTAAGTGACTTGTACAGCTCACAAAGAGCAATGGGAAGGAAATAGGAAAATAGAAGCTGGAAATGATGTGGTAGCCAAAACTACCAGCACGTAAACAACAGAAAATCATGAAAGGCAGGGAAAGAAAGTCAGTTAGAACTATGAGACCATTTTCCATGTATTTGGAGAACAAGGTCACCTATAAAGTTATCTCTACCAATATCACTGATTATATAAACTAGGTTTGATATCAGTGCTTGGCCAAAAGTGATACATATAAACCAAATTTGGTCATGTCTCAGTGTAATCTACTTTGTATTCCAAGGTTTTATTTTTAATCTCTTTCTAGCTTAGAACTAAAGAACTGTCATCAGTCAACAGTAATTTCATAATAATAGTCATTCAATAAATACCTATTAGCATGCTTTTTAATTAAAGTAAGTAGTAAAACAGTACTATGTTAAAGCTATGTGAAACAAGTTTGTCTGATGAAAGCTAATTTATAGATGGTATTAAAAATCAAAATCTAATGATTTATTGGATTTGGTGAGTATTAGGAAGATGTCTAGGGTCAAAACCGTGGCAATTCTTGTTAAATTGCATATGTACCCATCTTTTGTAAATGTGTGTGTTCATGGATCAGAATATATGTATCAAAAAATAGAAAGAAACACAGACAGAGAGACTTCTTGCACTTAACTGATTATGTTTCTTTTGCTTTAAAAATGAATCCTTTCAGAGTTAGTGTTTCATCTGTTTAGAGGACACCAGAATATTTCATTTAAATTGCCTACGAACTCTAATTGCTCTATTTAAGACTACTTCCTAAGGGACATTACTAATCATAAATATAGACTGGTTAGACTGCTGCTGACCAATTAGGCAATCTGTAGCTATGTATGAGATAACCACTTTCAATTTGTAGTGGAATATATTGTGTATGATCCCTCTCTATGTCTCCAGGCAAATGTTTAATCACTCATCTTCTCAGTCAGTATTGTCCTAGTAGAGAAACCCTTGGTTCTTTATTTAATTCATGGTCTTCCTTGACTCCAGATCACTATGAATGATATCTTCTCTACTGCTGCTTTTTATCTTGCTAAATTTAATGGATTCTCATGGTCCCAGTGTACGTTGGCTTTCAGGCCCTCAAAGATTGGGCTAAATATCAATACTGTTCCAGGTTAACGTTTTTATAACAACTGTCTATCCACTCACTCTTGTCAAACTAAGGTCTTACAAAGCGCAGTGACATTTTTCTATAATAACATAGTCTTAATATCTAGTAATAAAGAGCCAGAACACAAAATAAGTGTTCAAAAAAGAAATGTCAAATAAATCAACTGGTAAGCAGGTGAAACATAAATGTAGCACATAAGTTAAAGATGAAAAATACAGGATTAAGTGATTTTATTCCCTTTGTTCTATTAAAGTAAACCAACAATTTACAAATGGACCTCTGAGAGATCACTGCCCTTTTACAAATATACACTGCCCTTATACAAATACTGAGATCAACACATAGGAAAAAAACAGAAGAATAAATGTTGAATGTAAACATGTGAAAATTCATACCTCTGACTAAATGTTCTATATGAAATATTATGTTTGAGAAAGTAATTTGGGTTCCAGGACAGAATGGAAGGTGAAATGGATTTCAAGTATATTTCTCAGGTGGGAAAATTACTGTTACAGTTAAAGAGGTTGAAAAGAGGTTATATAATATAATGCTATTCAGACTGAATAGTCATGTATGTAAGTGGTAGTGAGATACTAGCCTTAAATGAGAACACAGGTGATCTGTCTATATATAAAAAAGAAGAGCAGATTGTAAATAATATGCAGAGAGCCACAGATAAAATGTAAGGGAATTGGTTTGGTTGTGTTCTGATACAATATTTTACAGAAATAGGCAGTGGGCTGGACTGAGTTTGCATGCTATAATCTGTGAACATTTGGACTAAAGGAAAATGAATAGACACAGGTATTATCTAGACAAAAGAGGATATACTTTTGATAATTCATGGTTAGATAAGTCAATGTTGGTTGTAATTAGCTAACTATATCTTGTTTTCTATAAAATAATGTTTTTAAAATTTACTGAAATATATTTGTATATATTTGGGAGGTGCCGTGTGATATTTTATTTCATCCATACATTGAGTAGTGATCCCATGAGAGTAATTAGATAACTATCACCTTCAATTTTTATCAATTATTCATGGCAAATGTATTCACATTCCTCCAGATATATAATACAATACTGTAGAGCATCAAAACTCATTCTTCTTATTAAACAATAGCATTGAACTCATTAACCAACCTATTCCCCTCCCTTCCCTGTACATCCCAGCTGTTGGTGACCACTATTCTACTCCCAGCTTCTATGAAGTTCCACTTATGAGAGAGAACATATGCTGTTTGTCTTCCTATGCCTGACTTATTTCATTTAACATAATATCTTCTATATCATACATGTTGTCATAAATGACAGAATTGCATGACTTTTATGGGGAATCGAATTCCTTTGTGTGTATATGCCATATTTGGTCCTTTCGTCCACTAATGTCTAAATAGACATTTAGATTGATTGCATATCCTGGTTACTGTGAATAGTACTGCAATAAACACGGACGTTCAGATGTCTTTTTTTTTTATTTTGATTCCATTACTGTGGGTATGAACAACCAGTATTGGGAAATATTTTTGTATAATAAAGGAAACAATCAAAAGAACAAAGAAATTTCCTACAGAATGGGAAAAAATATTTTTAAACTATACATCTGACAAGAGATAAATATTATGGCAATATATAAGGAAGTTAATTCAATAGCAATAAATAAGCATAAAAATTAGAAATAAAAGCAAACTAACCCATTTAAAATGGGTAAAAATATCTGAAGAGACATTCCCAAAAGAAGACAGACAAATTCCAAAATATATATTAAAAATTTTCAATACAATTAATCACTAATAAAATGCAAATCAAAACTGCAATGAGATACTGCCTCTCCTGGTGAGAACAACTATTATCAAAAAAATAAATAATTCTGGAGAGAAGATAAGGAAGAAGAGGTCTTGTACACTACTCATAGAAATGAAAATTAGTATAGTCATCATGGAAAAAGTATGGAGAGCTCTCAAAAACTAAAAAGAGATGAAGCATACACCTGTTTGTTGTTGTTGTTATTGCTTGGGGGGATTGTTTTGGTGGTACTGGGGTCTGAACTCAGGGCCTTCTTGGTAGGAAGGCCCTCTACCCTCAAGCCACACTTGCAGCCTATACACCTGGCGATTGGAGGGAATTATTTGCCCACCTCTAACCATCTTCACCTAACTGAAAACACTTCATATATAAATATGTAAGAACATTTTCCCCACCTATAAATGTTTTTGCAAAAAAAGTTCTTAAAAGCAACATACAAAAAACTTTCACAAAAACGTAGTTCTGAGAGACAGACATTCATATGTTCTTTGTGGTCTTATTGAAAAAATCGATTCCGACTTCAATAATGAATATTTAATAGACCACTTGGACTTATGACAGAAGTTACAGACTTATTTCTATTTATTTCTTTCAGCCATTTTATCTCTTTTCCTAGCATGTAGAAATAACTGCACCTTTTGAAATTTTAATTCACTATAGTAAAAACTATTATAAAATTGTGTACTTTATTTCATAATTGGTTATCCAACAACACCCAGAACATTGTTGATGAGTATTACCTTGAAAATCTACATGTAAATTCATTTTATATATTCTACTCATTTATTTTAAAATTTGTGATTTTTGAAAGTCATTAAGTTTATTCATGTCAATATTAAGTACCACTAAATAATTATCCTAAGTTTGCTCTACTTAGGGCTGATAAAACAATTATATTTATTGTGAAGGAAATAATGAACATGATAAAATCTTAAAGAATGGTATAATTTATAAACCACATCTATAAAATCTAATTGAATAAAATGTATAAAGGAAAACTTGCCTTCCATTATCACTGCATGACTTCTATCAAATGCTTAAACATTTTTCTGTTACATACAGATAAAGCTGACATATTTTATAAGCATAATGTGAGAAAAATCTCAAGGAGGCCCTGAAATCAATGAAGTATTTACCAATTAAATTATAAAAGACATAAACCCCTAAGGTCCTAAATATATTTATAATGTTTAAATTATTACACAGTCATAAATATGTAATTTTAATATTATGATTCTATTTGAGTCTAATCCTAATTTATTATCTAAATAATTAAATACTATACATAATATTTTCAAATACCTTTCAACTTTTAACATTTCATAAAGATGATTAGATATTAACATCTTTTTCTTCTTAATAATCTACTAGATTGAATTAAAATTTATCCTAAATAACTTTTAAAGTAAATATGTACCTAGCAAAAGATTATTGGACATTAGCAAAAGCCACGAGCATTGCATTTCAAGAAATCATAGCATCTATTCTTTCTAAATTATGCCTAAGCAAACACAGTATCCTGAATCCCAAAAAAACTGATGCCAACTGAAATTAATTCATGGACATCTTCCACATTCAGGTTGTAAATATCTAAAATATTTACATTCGTGTTTTAATTTGGAGAGAAAACTGGTCTAATTGTTGTTATGTACTAGAATTTTCTTCCCCATTCCTCAGGATGCTCCTAAAATATGGTACAGAAGAAACTAATAAAGACTCTTCTGCAAACACAAAGCTGACACAAAGTATAACCATCCAAAGTCAAACTGCATGATGGATGGATTTTTATACATGGTCCTGTGAGTATAAATAATGTCAGTTAATCGAATGCTGAAGACATTTGCTTACTGAAGAAAATGTCAGTACTCTAAGCCAGAGTTCTCATGTAAGCAGTTGCAACATCCACCCCAGGTGGATGATGGTCCCTGTGAGTTATGGATACAGAGGTTGCCAACTCATCTGTCCTCATACACTCTGCTCTTTATGCTAACAGATATGGGTGCCTGAATCACTGGAGAACATTTGCCTAGATGATTTCTAGTCACTAGCTCTCAGTTATTCTTCAGATATTATTGTAATTTGCTTTACTAATTCATTCTTCTGTGCACCACTGTATAAATTCTCATTAAATACAGCAGGAAAACAAATGCTGTATTTTTCAAGTATCTTTAGAAAATGTTCTCAGGCTGGGGACATGGCTCCAGTAGTAGAGCACATGCTGGTAAAGTGCAAAGCCTTGAGTTCAAGCCCCAATATCACCAAAATTAAACAAACAAAAACATAAAAAAGTTCTAATGTAAAAAAGACTGGCTCTCTAGTAGGAGAAAAACCATGTACTTATTGCAAGAAATCAAAACTGTTCTTTTAATAACCTAGTATTAGTTTACTATAATTAGTCTTTATATGTCTACCATCTTAGAATTGGTTATGTGTGGTTAAGAGCAAACAACATTGACATCACGTGGGAGCTTTCAGTGCCATCTTAGAACTACTAAATCAGTAACAAAGGTATTTTCTAGGACATTTTGCTGTTATTCACAAGAGATTTGCCTTTACAACAACTTTATTAAATGCCCTTTGTTATGATGGGAACAAGATAAATTATTCCCAGTACTTGCAATTAAAGGAGTTCATGGTCCTATGGAAAAGACACTGGGAACATAGGGTGATTATTGGAGAAAAAAAATGAAGTAAAGAGTAAAGAATATTTGCTCCCTACTCATGGTCAAAAAACTGAAATTGATCATAGTATTTGGAAATCATATTGTCATTTGAGTGAAGGAAAATATTTTTCATTCCTCCTCAAGATCAGTACCTTCCATCAATATCAGACATGTTATTGTTATACCTTTTTTTCCCAGAACCCAATTCCATCAAATGGTTCATGGGGAAAGGCTGCACATTTGGAATAAATGCACCCTACAGTAGAGATGTGTTAAGACTAATCTCTGCGAAGAGATTAATAGAGCACCTTCCATTCTTTGTGGTGTTAAGAAGAACCAGGGTGCATCTCACCTCTACTGACAACTGTCCTTTCTATCTCCAGGAGTCACAGCCTTGCTATCATTCTGTATATTTTTTCCCTAGGACTAATCTTCTGTTTTGAGATGTCAGTCACAAGAAAATGCAGACCACCAGTTCATCAGCTGGTCATCTCTGCACTCTAGTACCAGTACCCTCAGCACCTTCTCTACTTGGTACTCTTTTTTTGTGTTGTCATAACACCACATGCTTCCTTTGTATCCTCTGGAACTTATGGTCCATCAACAGATACTTTCCTGTATCATCACCTTTGTTCTGAGTATTTCCTTTACCTTTTACTTAAAGGGAACATTAGCTTTACACTTAGGATGCTGTTTATCCTGCAGCCATCTCACAACTCTGAAAGCACTGAACTTGAAGTATGAAACTGGTGGCCTGATTTCCCAATGTCACCTACAGATTCTCTGTTTCTCTCCTAGCAAAACACCCCTAAATCTTGGTTTTAACACTGAGTGTAATATGTTAGTATTTTGTTCCACTGTGTTGCTAACTACCAAATCTTAGTCAATACTCACATTGCTCAATAAATATACCACTTCAATTATTGCACTTACTTTCAAATTTTCTGCCTTACGTCTTAGTGATTTAAAATGCAAAGAGAGAAATTTATAAAAACCATGTCTCTCAATCTTTTAACCTCTTTTCCAATGATATTGACCTCCAATTATTTCTGATCTTTTCTATCATGGTCTTAAGTAGACTCTGTCATTGTCAATCTCTTCATATTCCCCATCATATCAGTTTTATAGACTTCATTTACTCATTGCCTCCTAATATTTGACCTTTCCCCCCTGAACTTTATATTCTCATTGTACATTTTATACATTGTTCTTAACAAGTATATTAATGGTACCTCCCCTTCCCTTTTTTCCTATACTTTTAAAATCCATTCTATTTCCCTATGATTTCATTAGACTTGTGATATTAAATATCATCTCTGTGTTGATTATGTCCAAGTTCAATTTTATTACCGAATTCACTGTATTTCCATATTTATACTAAAGTGTAAGCCAAAATTTGCAATGGTAGTTTTGATTACTGGACAATCTTGTGTTCACAAATTTTCCTCATCATAAGGTCATTTTTCCTTTTGTAATAAATAAGAAATTGGTAATTCTTAATGGCATTTATGCATGTTTCTTTAGAGTACACTTTCCTTTTTGTGGCGATACTTGTGTTTGAACTCAGGGCCTCGTGATTGCTAGGCAGGTGCTCTACCACTTGAACCATTCCACCAGTCCATGAATGTTTTTTTGAATAAACACTAACAAAACAAAATATGATTCCTAAATAATATCTTTGATTTGTTATCTTGTCATGATCAGTTTTTAAACAATATTATTTTATAGATGTATAAATGTTAAAGAGACCATTTTTGTCATTGTATATTGTTTATACCTTATACAGGTAAAATAAAAAAAACACAGCCTTATGTACTTTGCTTTCATAGAATGAAACAATAAAAGTCATCAGTCATAATGGGTAAAGCTAGCAAATAAAAATAATTCATGAAGAGATACTAGGTAAAATGATGTGAAAATACTAGAAATTCAGTTGATATGTCAGGGAGAGGTACACGAATTCAGTATTTTAATATCTAAAACAGGCATAATTTCTAGGATCTAAGACATTATACAAATTTTTACTGACAATACATTGAGTGAATACTTAATAAGTATTCAGAAACATATCTTTACTGAGATTATTTGAGAACTGTGTATATAAACTGTATTCCATTGAATTTTAAGTGAAAGTATTTTATGAGAATTTTGGGGAGAGAAAGGAAACTTTAACTTGTGTGATTCTACCTCAACTTAAAAAGGTGTCGGGTCCCAGCTTATTATGAACTAGAGATGAGTGTTAGAAAATTGGCTTGAATTCATACAAAACCTTATGTTTTCTCATTGCGATTTAGAAAATCACTGAGCTTTGTATCACTTTGAAAGAACTGTCATTCTTCCTTCCTAACAGTGCATGAACAGGAATAATGATTTATAATAAGTGGGCCATTCTTTAATAAAAGATTTCTCAGATGAGGATGAGAGTAGAGAGCTGTGCTCCACAAGTAATCACAGTCGTCCTTGGATGTCCTCAGCACTCATCAGAGTCTCAGTAGAAGGAACAAAGGAATTACATTTATCAAATTTCAATTTTTATCTCTTTCCTGTTACGCAAAGCAGGAAAATATGATTAACCATTCAGCATCACTTATTAAGCAACTTATGGTGTATTTATTGAAAAAGAATATATCCTATGTAACAAAACTTATTAGTATTTATGTACACGTTCCCACATGTACTAAAAGAAAATAATTTTCCAACACCTCCATCCTTGCATTTTTGTAAATGTCTACCTAGAAAAGGAAAGGTGAAATATATTATTAGTATTTTCTGTTACCAGTAACTCTTAGCTAGAACTTGAAAAATAGAAAATATGAAAAAAATCAAAATAGTATATTACCAATATCAACTTTTTCACATGTAAATTTAAATAAGTTTAAATCATTACTTTTCAAATATTGTTATTATAGACTTAGGGGTTTTTCATTTAGTTTTAGACTTTGTTAAGCTTTATATTAAAGCTTAGAATGATTTTCTTGTCTGTTTTCTTCCCTTTGTTCCTTTGCAAAATTGTGTGGGTTTTTATTTAGAAGTATCAAGAATGCTGTGTACAAATAAGTGATTTTTTTGAAGTTTTGTTAATGAGCAAGTGCTAAAGTATTAGAACTTTGAGAAACAGGACTGAGTCATTTACTCTATGACTTAATCAGGTAGGCTTCTCATTTAACACCTCTAGAAGAAACTAACTCTAAGCATTTAGAGAAATTAACACACTAGACTAAGAAAGGTGTGTATCCTTGAGTTACTGTTTTTTAATTGTTGTGCTGGAGATACACTGTGGCATTTTCAAAAGTTCTTATATCAAATATATCATTCTTGAATTCACCCCATCCACCATTTTCCTTTATCCCTTCACCCACAATTCCTGAAGTAATTTCAACTGGTCTCATTTTTCCATTTACATACATGTGTATACATTACTTGCACTATATTCTCCCTCCTACACCCTTTCCCCATCTCTCCCTCCTTCCCACTGTTGCCAACCCCCTTAGACAGGACCTGTTCTTCTCTCCTATTCTCCATTTTTTTATTACAGTATTTTCAATAGCTGTTTGGTTTATTTGAGTTTTCTCTTATATTGTTGCTTATGTTATTTTTATGTGAGTTTAACATCTAGGCTATTTTACATGTTACTAATTTTAACTTTGCATAAGTAGTTTATGTTGGCTAGTGAAACTAAACAGTATATCCTGAAAAATTAATGCCTCATTACCTAAGTCTCATTCAAAAGCCTTAAGTAATGAAGATCAATAACTGTATGTATCTTTCAAATATTTTCCAGTTCATAATCTATAAGCACAGGTGATTTAGTCATAGTTCAATTATAAATAAATATTTAATGTAAGTTCAGATAATTGTAAGCTATCCATGTGTTGTAACCTTTTTCACTATGCTCTATTTGATGTAAATTCAAATTGTTTCAGTATCTTTGCCAGTGCAAATATTCCAGGAACAGACATTATTATAAACATGTCTGAGCCCATTGGTTACATTGTTTCTGAAATGGAGATTGTCATATATTTACCATTACTAACTAAAAGGTTATGTATCTATATGTTAATAGATATCATTAGGTTATTCATAATAAAAGCTGTTATAGAAACAGATATTACCATTAACCAAATACATAAGTTCCTATTTTACATATCCTCAAAAACATTGAGTGTTTTCACTTGTGTTGACACTTTTTTCTTCTGATCTTATTTTTTTTTAATTTTTTTATTCATTTATTCACATGTGCATACATTGTTTGGGCCATTCTTTCCCCTTTGCCCCCCACCCCATTTCTCTCCCTCCCTACTCCCCCTTGCTTCTAGGCACAACCTGTTCTGCCCTTATCTATAATTTTGTTGAAGAGAAGACATAAGCAATAATAAGAAAGACAAAGCATTTTTCCTACTTGAGATAAGGACAGCTACACAGGGAGATTTCTAGTATCGCTTCCATGTACAAATGTGTTACAACCCAAGTTGATTCATCTCACCTTTTCACTCTTCTGATCTTATTTTAAGAGCTTTTTTTCATTCTTTTCTTTCAATTTTCCTAAGCACAGGTGAAATACAATATTTTATATTCCTTTATTATATTTTCCCATGTGCTAATTCTATAAAACACATTTGTCTGTTTTTCTGTTCATTTTTTTTTAATTTCTGGTATAGTTTTAAAGTTATTTATACACTAGGAATATTAAATAATCTTTGGAATATATATTGCAATTTCTATAAGCCATTATTTATCTATTGATTTAAATGCTACATAATGCTTACAAAATGCAAAAATATATTATTTGGCAATGATCAGATCAGAATATCTATTTAGAAACTTCTATCTAAAACCAATTAGAACCAATTAGAAATTTTAAAAAATAAAATAAAATCATGTCCTATCAGAAAGAGCACGATTGAGGAGATTTAGTAACACAGACTGTCTACCCAGTGGGGATGAGGTGTGCTGAAGAGATTTTGGTACTCTCTTTGGTTGAGAGGACAGAATTTGGACTTTGAATTGCTTCAGGCGGCTGGACTTTGTAGGCAAGATAGTCAGATAAAAGGAAGTTAGTCATAGAACACATATCTAGAAATTTTCAAGGAGATTCTTTCATATGTTTGGCTCAATAGTAAGTTATACATTAGCAGGGCTAGATTCTGTAAATCCAGTAAAGAACAGCCAATGAAAAATATACTGTAGGAGAAGTTAGGTGCTGACAAATTCTCACAGTTCACATAAGAATGGATGATTTTGTAGTTCTGAACATGCCAGGTGGATATCCCTTGTTGAATACATGGAACACTGGTTCTGAGATGTAAAAGTCAAGTAGCCTACATGCAGCAGCAAAATTTTTTAAAAATTTGATGAGGTGATATAGGCATATGTTGGACACAAGAACTGTAACAGGCAACTTTAAAGGAAAAATTTTAACCTGAAGGAAATTATGTCTTCTGAATCCTTAGATGTTCATGAAGGAATAAAGATAGACCCAAATATGTAAGTAAATAGACATGTCTATATATGGTCTAAATTTGAATATGCTTATCATTTTTATGTCAAACTTCATTTCTTGTCTTTGAGTTTATTTCTTTTCCATCTCATTTGTGTATTTCTTTTTATTTGGTTTTTATATTCCTGATATGGATTCTCAGGCTATGTTGCTCAGTTTGTCCTTGAACTCCTAGACTCAAGAGATCCTCCCAACTCGCCCTACTGAGAAACTGGAACTACTATCATGGGCCACCAAACCCATCTTATATTCTCATTTTTTCTCATGTTTTTGCTTACTCTAAAACTTAATTATTGCATACCCTTAGATTTATTGGCAAATAACATGACTTCGGTAAGGTAATGATTTCATCTTTGAATTTTTCCTTTGAGAACTAGACAATATGTTCTGGACATTATTAATTTTTTATTAGTAAATTACAATTCTACATTTGTTGTATACTGAACTTGATCATGTATTTGTATAACTATATATCCATGGCTTTATTGTACCTTATATTTTCATGACATCCAATCTTGAAATTATAATGATTGCATAGTAAAATTTAATATTTAGTGCAAGATTACTCTACAATTGAGTTTTCATTTTTAATGTTTTTTAAATAAAATTTTTCATAATCTTGGGCATAAGTTCAAAGAAAAAAGACTTTCTGAAGAGGAAAAATAACAATGGTAACAACATACAATTTTTCTTTAGGATACTTATAACATATATGTATGAATTATAGAATATGTTAAGTAATTAACATTATTATGAGATTTCTATCAAAACTAAGAGTATTACTTTCCATTATTTCAGGTTTAATTTGATATGCAAATATGTGTACAAACACACACATATATTTCCTGTTGAACATGCTATATATATGAACTTATGTACAAATATATTTTTGTACTATTTCCTTTAAGATATACTATATAGTGGAAATTTTATAGTCTTATGCATGGATATAATATATTCATATTTGTATAACAGGAAATATAGCAGATATTTGCAGTTTTTATGTATGTATATGTATAGATAGAGATATTTCATGCTAAATGTATTGCTAAATGCTATATACTTTTGAAATTAGTACAGCAGTTGACTATTAATTGCCAACAAAATACCCCAAAATCCAAGTAATTAAAAAGAACAGGCTCTGGGTACAATGACTCAAGTCTGCAATCCTACCTACTCAGGAAACAGAGACAGGGAGGATTTCAGCTGGAAGCTAGTCCCAGCAAAAAGTTCATGAAACCCAATCTCAACCAATAGCCAGGTACAGTGGAACATGTCTGTCACACCAGGTATGAAGGAAGCATAGATAAGAGGATCCTGTCTACGCCAGCCCAAACATGAAACCAGATCTTAAGTCAAAAATAACCAATGCAAAAAAGTCTGGGAACAAAGCAAAGAAGAAAAAAGGCTTTTTTATCAGCTCAATAATCAAAAGTCAATAATTCAGACTGAGTTCATTTGGTTCTTTGTGTGTCTGTGAACATTCTCATGTGTCTTCATCAACTTCTGTGTTTCCAGGCATTGGCTAGAACAGAACTGGCCTGGTTGCAGTTTCTCACCTCACATAGGCTAGCCCAATTTTTTTTCTTGTGAAAGAAGTTGGGTTCAAACACAAGGGGTAGCATCATAAAAAATCCTCTCAATATCTATAATTTAAACTGGCTACTCTTGCTTGGAGAATCTATAAATCTAGACTGTAACAAATGTATCTATGAGAAGATGATCAATTTAGTTTCAGCAGTCAATCTACTATAATATTTAGTTATTAAATTTTAAATGGTTGCTATAAAAAGAGTCACATTAATATATAATAACCTTCTTTAATATTTTTAAGTTGAAAAATTTGACAAGTTAAAATTATATAATACATATGGCAAATAATATAATTTTGACATATGAATGCTTAATATTTTTGTGGTGAGAAAACTTACAATATGCTTTCACAGCATTTGTCAAGTGTATAATATAGAGTCTCAGAAGTATTTTTCAGTAAATGACAGCATGTATATTCAACAATAATTCCTTAAAATCGTAATAGAGCTGAGATAGAAAATTCCTAAATCCTAGTCATATCATAACCATACTAACAACAGAGCATCACACTTTCCTTGTGTGTTCATAGTGACGTTGGCTTATAAAAACCTACAACACTGCCAGGAATACAAAGGTGTAGCATGTGTCATTATGCATAGCACAAAATACCTGACAGTGATAGCAATCGACTGCAGTCCTGCGTCATACATTTACTGTGCAGTGCTTTTTATTGATATTTTAGAGGGCATTCATTTAAAATACAAGTTTGAGGTAAAACACTATATTTTGTTACTCTAGCAACAGTCTTACAAATCTCATGTTTGTTTGCATTTATCTTGATTGCATCAAGAGGCCACATAGAGCATTGACTTAAATGATTTAGGTTTGTATCATATAGGGTCACTGTCCTGTATTTGTTTTTTGTTTCAAACTTAGAGCTATTGCATTTTTTACAAATTGAAGGTCTATGGTAACTGTGACAAACAAGTCTATTGGGGCCATTTTCCCAAAAATATGTATTCACTTCTTGCCTCTATGTTGTATTTTAGTAATTCTTACAATATTTCAAAGATTTTCATTATTATTATTATTACTATTATAGCTGCTAGGGTGATCTAAAGTCAGTGATCATTTATGTTCCTATTGTATTTGTTCTGGGGCATCACAAACTGCAGCTATATAAGATGTCAAGTTAACCTATGAATGTTGTGGATATTCTGACTTTTCCACTAGTCTTTCCCCCATTTCGTTCCTTCTTCTCAGGCCATCCTATTCCCTGAGATACAGAAATATAGAAATTGGGCCAACTAATGAATCCACAATGCCTTAAAGTTTTCAGGTGAAAGGGAGAGTTGCATGTCTCTCACTTTGCATCAAAAGGCAGAAATAATTAAACTTAGTGAGGAAGGCATGATGGAAATGAGATATCCCAAAACCTAGGCCTCTTGTGCCAAACAGTGCTCCAAGTTGTGAATGAAAAAGTTCTTGAAGGAAATTAAAAGGTCTACCCCTATTATTCAGTCTAAAGAAGGAAATTATTCCATTTGCAGAAAAATGGATGTAATTAGAGATCATCATGTTAAACAGGATAAGACATAGGAGAAGCATTTCTCAGATATGTGGACACTAAAACAAAATTAAAAAAATAACAATGACAAAAAAAGAAAAAGACCTGAAAGTAGAAGAGGAAAGGGAAAGAACTAGGGGAAAGAGGAGAGAGAAATGATCAGGGGACAAAATATACATGGATGTAAACATCACAGTGACACCCACCAATCTGTACAATTAATGTGCATTAATAATGTTAACAAAAACAAAATGTTAAAACAGTGAATTAACAAATGATAAGAAACTGAAGCAACCTTATTGCTGATAAGGAGAAAGTATTCCTGTTCTAGTTAGAAGATCAGATGAATTATGTTCCATTAAGCTAAAGCCTAATTCAGAGTAAAGCTGTAAGTTTCTTCACTTCTATCAGGACTGAGATAAGTAAAGAAACTGCAGAAAAAAGGTTTGAAACTACCACAGGCTGGCTCAGGTGGTTTAAGTAAGGAGTCACATCTGCATAACATAAAAAGAGAAGGTGATACAGTGTCTCCTTATGCAGAACCTATGGCAAATTACCCAGATGATTTGGTGGAGATAACCATTGAAGATGATTATACTAAGCAAAAGATTTTCAGTGTAAGTGAATCATCCTTCTGTTAAGAGTGGATTCCATATAGAACTTTCATTGCTAGAAAAGTCAATGTCTTCCTTCAAACTGCTTTCTTGTTAGGGGCTAATGCAGCTGCTGAGTATGTTGATAGCAATGACCACTTACCATTTGAGCTTCTCAGCGTCCTAAGAATTATACAAAATTTATTTTGCCTGTGCTGTATAAGTGGAATGGAAAAACCTGAACAACAAGATATTTGTTGACAATGTGGTTCACGAAATATTTTATGCCCACTGTTGAGACCAACTGCTCAGGGAAGAAAAGTTCCTTTCAAAATATCATTGTCCAGCTGAGTGCTGGATACTTAAACATGTAATTCTCATTATTCAGGAGTCACAGATCATGAGGATCATGGTTTGAGACCAGCCCCAGCATATAGTTCTTGAGACTCCATTTCAACTAATGATGGTGGCACTCACCATCTTCTTACAAATGGCAGGAGGCTGAGATCAGAAGGATCACAATTATTGGACAGCCCGTGCAAAAAAAAAAAGTGGATATCCTATCTCCACCAATAAGAAGGTTAAGTGTAAGTGGTGTATTCCTGTCATCTTAGCTATTACAGAAAACATAATTAAGAAGACCACAGTACATATGGACTCAAGCAAAAAGTGAGACTCTTTCTCCAAATTAATCAGAACAAAAAAGGTTGGAGATGTAGCTCAAGTGGTACAGCACCTGCCTAGCAATCATGAAACCCTGAGTTCAAACTCCATTACCACCAATATGTATGCTCATTGACAGTGTACCTCCTTATCCAAGATCTCTGATTAAAATGTACAATGAGAACAGTGTTTTCAAGCCTGCTAACACAATATCTATTTTGCAGTCTATGAATCAAGGAATAATTTTGATTTTGTAAAAGTCTGTCTTTGATATTTTATGTTTATATTCATTTATTTTCTAATATTCTCATTTTAGTTCCTCATGATTTTAATAAAATGAGAATGGGATCATTTATTTTTGAGCCTGCATTTTATAAATATAATGCTAAGTTAGCTATTAGTTGTAAAATAGCAAAATTTTGCAACTTTGTGAATCTTTCAAAACAAACTATATTAACAATCATTATATATATAATATATAATATATATAATATATATTATGTGAGTGAATCTTTTAAATACAAACTATATTAACAATCATTAGATGCAGCAACACTATTCAATCAACCATACTTTGTCCAATTAAAATGGGGGAGGAAATGTCTTCAGATCAGCAGGCACTTAAAAAGGAAGTGGACCTCTGGTTCCCATAGAATCCACAAAGGGGGAAAGGCAGTGAAATGTGAAAGGAGCCATCAAGGAAACAGTGACCTATTATAATTTACACAGTGTTTGAAGTGCTCGTCCACACCTAAACATTGTGCAGATTCAGATGCAACAGAATAGAAAAAAGTTGTAAAAAAATGAAATTGTTTTCATTTGTGGAAATATTGAGTATTTATGATAAGTTGTCATATAGTAGTAAAAGAATAATGCATATTTATGACATTTGATCATAGTTTTTTTCAGATATTGCTGTAAAATGTGAAATGTGATATGTATAAGTTTCCTACTTTTGATTTTTTTTTTGTGGAACTGGGATTTGAACTCAGGGCTTCATCTTTACAAAGCAGGTGCTCTTCCACTTAAGTCACTACACCTCCAGTCCTCTTTTTTCTATATTGTTACTCTGTTATCTACTCTTGAATACCAAATAACTAAGAAAAAAAATCATTGGAAGAGCATGTAGAAAACATTTTAGAAAACGTTTATTTAAAAGTTATGCACACATGGACTTCCTTCATATTATCAATCTTTGAGTGACCTGCTTCAAACAAACACAGCTTGTTAGTGAAATGAGGTTAGCAAGTTTATACAGACTCTTTATAGTAGGGAGAACATCCCATTGACTGTCTCCCAGCTACCCCAGAGTGGGGTAGGAGGAAGATTTCATATGGTCATATAATTGTAAAAGAGTAACTCCGTAGAGTTCTTTAAAATTTTAAGTTTATTTAGTAGACTCAGTTTGTGTTATTTTACTGAAAACATTATTTTACCAAAAGTGCCTGAAAGACAAAGTTAGCAATAACCCAAATATATTCTTTTTACAACCAATGTTGTATCATCACATACATTCCCAATAACAATTGGTGGCAAACATGCAAATCTGAACAAACTCTCTTCATTCCTTCTTAAACGTCAATCTAGCCAAATACACTTACTCCATCTCTGCAATTTTGGCTGGTATTTCTCATGTATTACTCTGCCTATCCCTACAATAATTACATGTATTTGATAGATAAAAAGATACACCATATTTAAATATTAAAAGATGTTTCAAACATAAACCTATTGTATATAACCACACTGCATTTATCTTAGAAAAAATCCATTTCTCTTGAGAATTGGCAACCTAAGAACTGTTATCATTGCTTTAGGAAAACTTTACATATAAGAATGTAACAAACATATCACTTTTTTCTTCATGAAATCCACACAGATCAATTTGAGACAGTGGTCAAATCACATGAGCAATAAGTTTGCTTATTAAATGACTGTGAGCTTATTAAGATGCACTGTAAGGCCTTCACTTTTTTATGACTACTAGTAGGCAACCATTATTTCTCAAACTTTATCCAAATCCAGGAAATTAAATACTTTGAAGGATCCCCCTGCAGCCACACAGCCCCCATCCTATGAAATCCTCCTCCTGTACCACTCTGGAGTAACTGATTTTTAGCAAATAACACTAGATTTATTACCACAGTGATCCCCTTCCATCATATGTGAATATTTTAAATAGTTTCATTTGAAATCTTATTTCCAGTGTAAATTTCTAAGCAGAAATTTTATTCTAATAAAAATATTACAATTGAATATCTCTTGTTAGTAATCCCATTAAAATACTATGTCACAAAAACATGCATATAAATTCAAATTAAAATACTCCAATAAAAACTCTAAATATTAAACAACTTATTATTGGTTGAGTTAATTAATGAAATTTAATATATGTTTGAAGCTAACAGTACATTTACATCTATAAAACAATTTTTAAAAAGTAATCATTAAACATAACAGTAAAATTAATGTTGCTGAGAATGTACTACTTTAAGAGATGTGAAAGATTTTGTCTTTTCAAATACAAGGGTACCTATTGATTGATATTACTTATTACCAGAATTAGTACTTAGTGTCAACCTTGAATGTCATTCCTGAGGAAATAAGTTCACATTTTAAAGTAAATTCAGATAAAGGCAGATTCAATTCTGACAATGTAAGTTCACTTTCACTACTTTCAAAAATAGAATCTCACTATAATTTATCTTCAAAATGATTTTTAGTTATTGACCAGCTCACAACTCTTTGATTCTCCTTTAAATTCATTGAAATTAGGAAAATAGAAATCTCTTGATTTGCAAAAGACTCACTTACCTTCTTAACAGCAACATCAGTCTTTCAAATTGAATGTTTTGAACTCCAGACTAAGCAATAATAGTAAGCCATAATAATATTTGGAACCATGTATATATATAGACACACATATATATTTGAAACACGTTTCATATATATATATATACATATATATATACATATATATATATACATATATATATATATACATATATATATATACGTATATATATATATATACATACAAATATATGTGATTTTTAAAGCAGTGAAAGAAAAATTATGAACGGATACAAATTAGGAAGTTCAGTTTTTACATGAAATTGAACTTGGATTTTGGGAGTATGGGATTGGATCCCATCAAATCCACCTATGTGCCTCATCATTTTCTTCTTAGTGATTCATTGCATTCTCTGATGTAATTCTGCCCCAATTTGGAGACCACTGTAGAGCACATGCAGTCCTACAGTGGGATAAGTAAAGACAGTCCTCTTGAAATTGAAGCTTATGAGGAACATTAAGAGATGATTATGACATTTGATGTGATAGGAAATTAACATGTACATTATGACAGAGAACATGACTTATTTTATAGTTTTATATCTTCTTATTGTCAAAGAGCCTGAAACTTTTTAGTTTTTTCACATATTTTGGCTGAAGAATTAATATAGACTAAACATTTTGTTGATTTTTGTCTATTACCTTTCACTTATGTCTTACTTTATAACTGAGAAGATTTTGTGCAACCCACTGAGGTTGATGGTAACAAGATTGCAGGGACTAAGTTCCTATCCAGTAGTACAGGTAAAGCAATGGAGCGGTGCATCTTTATGTTGTGGGGTTACATACACCATCCTGACTTGCCATTCTGATGAAGTCTACTGAACACACAAGACTGATTCTCTGAGACGGCATGAGAAATAATGATTGCTTTTTCAATCTCTGTGATGAAAGTCATTGGGATTTTGATGGGAACTGCATTAAACATGTAGATTGCTTTTGGTAGTGTAGCCAGTTTTACTATGTTGAATCTACCGATCCATGAGCATAGGAGGTCTTTCCATCTTCTATAGTCTTCCTCAATCTGTTTCTTCAGGAGTTTGCAATTCTCCTTGTAAAGATCATTCACATCCATTGTTAAATTTACTCTTAGGTATTTGATTTCTTTTGAGGCTATTGTGAATGGAATTGTTTCCATATATTCCTTCTCAGAATGTTTGTTATTGGTGTATAGAAAAGCTAATGATTTTTGTAAGTTGATTTTGTATCCTGTCACCTGCTGTACCTGTTTATGGTGTCTAAGAGTTTTGGGGTAGAGATTTTTGGATCTTTAAGGTATAGGATCATATTGTCTGCAAATAAGGATATTTTGACAGTTTCCTTACTTATTTGTATTCCATTTATTTTTTCCTCTTGCCTAATTGCTCTGGCTAGAAATTCCAGTACTATATTGAATAGGAGTGGGGATACTGGGCACCCTTGTCTTGTTCCTGATTTTAGGGTGAATGGTTTCAGTTTTTCACCATTTTCACGTTAAGTATGATGTTGGCTGTGGGTTTGTCATATATAGCCTTTACAGTGTTGAGGTACATTCCTTCTACTCCTAGTTTTCTTGGAGCTTTTATCATGAGGTGATGTTGGATCTTGTTGAAGACTTTTTCTGCATCTATTGAGATGATCAAGTGGTTTTTGTCTTTGCTTCATGGAACAGTTTAAGAAGGGTTGGTATTAGTTCTTCTTTAAATGTCTGATAGAATTCAGCAGTGAATCCTCAGGTCCTGGACTTTTGTTTTTTGGCAGACCCTTGATTGCTGCTTCAATATCTTTTTTTGTTTTAGATCTACTCAGGTGATTAATATCCTCTAGGTTCAGTTTTGGGCGGTTGTAAGTTTCTTAAAATCTGTACATTTCTCCAAAATTTTCAAATTTATTAGAGTATAGGCTCTCAAAATAGTCTCTAATGATTTCCTGGATTTCCATGGTGTTTGCTGTTATCTCCTTTTTTGCATTTCTGATTTTGCTGATTTACACTCATCACAGAGAATGAAAAATCTACACTAAAGTTCATTTGGAAACACAAGAGACTGCAAATAGCCAAGGCAATACTAAGCAAAAAGAGCAATGCTGGAGGTATCACAATATCTGACTTCAGACTATATTACAAAGCAATAGCAATAAAAACAGCATGGTACTGGCACAAAAACAGACATGAAGACCAGTGAAACAGAATAGAAGACCCAAATATGAATCCACACAACTATACCCACTTCTTTTTTGACCAAAGGGACAAAAATATACGATGGTGAAAAGACAGCCTATTCAACAAATGTTGCTGGGAAAAGTGGCTACCTGTCTGCAAGACACTGAAACTAGATCCATGTCTATCATCTTGTAGTATCAACTCAAAATGGATCAAGAACCTAAATATCAGACCTGAAACTCTGAAGTTACTTCAGGAAGGAGCAGGAAACACTCTGGAACAAATACGTATAGGCAAAGACTTCCTCAGTAGAACCCCAGCAGCCTAGCAACTAAGAGAAAGGATGGAATAATGGGATTTCATGAAATTAAAAAGCTTCTGCACAACAAAAGAAATGGTATCTAAACTGAAGAGACTACCCACAGAGTGGGAGAAAATATTTGCCAGCTATACATCAGACAAGGGACTGATAACCACAGGACACAGGGAACTTAAGAAACTAAACTCTCCTAAATCAATGAACCAATTAAGAAATGGGCAACTGAACTAAACAGAACTTTCTCAAAAGAAATTCAAATTACCAAGAAACACATGAAAAAATGCTCACCACTCTAGCCATAAAGGAAATGCAAATTAAAACCACATTAAAATTCCACCTCACCCCTGTTAGAATAGCCATCATCAAAACCCCACCAACAACAGATTTTGACAAAGATGTGGGAAAAAGGAACCCTGGTACACTGCTGGTGGGAATGCAAGCTGGTAAAATCACTCTGGAAAAAAATTTGGAGGCTTCTTAAAAATCTAAATATAGACCTGTCATATGATTCAGCAATCCCACTCCTGGGGATATACCCAAAGGAATGCAACACAATTTACTCCAGAGGCACCTGCACACCTATGTTTAATGCAGCACTATTCACAATAGTGAAGTTATGGAAACAACCAAGATGCCCCACTAATGATGAATGCATCAAGAAAATGTGGTACTTGTACACAATGGAATTTTACTCAACCATGAAGAAGAATGAAATCTTATCATTTGCAGGTAAATTGATGGAGGTAGAGAACATCATTCTGAGTGAGGTTAGCCAGGCTCAGAAGACCACAAATCATATGTTCTCCGTCATATGCAAACTTAAGATCTAGGGCAAATGCAGCAATGTGGTTGGACTTGGATCACATGGCAAGGGGAGAGCACATATGGGAGATACAGGAATAGGTAGAAAACTCAAAACATCAAAGTGTTTGATGTCCCCACTCCAGAGGAACTAATACAGAAACCTTAAAGCAAGCGACAGAGGTTAACATGAGAAGGGGATCAGGAACCAGTGTAAAGATCAGTTAGAGATGAATCAACATGGGTTGTAACACATTTGTACAAGAAAGCAATGCTAGGAATATTTCTGTATAGCTATCATTAACTCAACTAGCAAACACACGTTGTCTTCCTTATTATGCTTATGTCTTTTCTTCAACAAAATTAGAGATAAGGGCAGAACAGATTCTGCCTAGAAGTGAGGAGGGGAGGCGGGAGAAAGTTGGGGAGGGGGGTAGGGAGGTGAAATGACCCAAACAATGTATGCACAAGTGAATAAAATAATAATTTTAAAAATTAATTAATTAATTTTAAAAAGAGAGAATGATTGCTTATTGTCAGCATTCCTATAATCTGGTTAATTAGTCTTTCTTTGAAAGAGGATCAGCATGGCTTCTCTCCACACCATTAACACTTCATTCAATACAGGTGTTACAATATGCATGTTCACTAATAATAAATTAATATGTATATTTACATCTTACTATATCTAGACACTATTCATAATGTTTTGCCTAGGTTAAGTTGCTTAATTAACAAAGCCATTTTTAGCTCAAGTTTATAAATGGATGTACTAAGGCACAGAAAACACATGCAACTTTCTCCACTAATCCAATTGACAGCTATTTTTGCTTCAAAAAACAAGTTCTTAAAAATGACATTATTTGCCTTTTCATAATCACATGTAGTTTATTTGTTTCCTAGCTTGTATTATATAAAATCAAGTGTTCCAGTGGAATTCTGTAACCTAACTGATCATGAACTGCTATGTAAATTTTGAAGTGTTTCTCATAATTTTCTGTAATTACATATAATAAGAAGAGTCAGCACCATAGTCTTGTTTTTTATTAGTATTATTTTTGTCCCTTGAGACATGATACTTTATATTATAGGCACTTTATACACATTACCATACTTACTATTAAATTAAATATGAAAAAGTTAAACCTTGGAGTTTCTAAGTAAATTGTCTGACTACATATAGCTTTTAACTGGTAAAATCACAATTGGAACACAAGCTTTTGTAATGCAAATATCTGCTCTGTGTATGTCACAGATTTATAAAGGAATATGCCTTGTTCTAAATAAAATCAGCATTTTTGCTATTTGTAGGAAGAGTATAGGTTATGTTCACATTAATCATTATTTTATTTATAAAGTTAATAACACTGTCATGAATCATTAGGTTGTATCAGGAAAAGAAACAAAGAGAAGGGAAAATGTTCAGTCTCTCTAATAGTTTAGGATGAGTGAATGTAGCCCAGGCTGTATGTGGCACATGCACTGTATTTTTTTTACCTTCTAAATGACAAAGAAAAGTTAATTTTATCATGAAATATTTTGGTGCACTCTGTTTCTCAGACTGCAGTTTAATCTTTAAGATAGAAAACAAACTTAGAGATAAAATTGAGAATGTTACCTGCAAGGAAAGTTAGTCAGAGCCCCTATTTCATGGACTGCCTGCAGAGGTATAGTGCCTTCAGTTTAGACTTTGAAAGCACAACATTATTGCTCCTGCTATGACAGATGTCCAGCCATCCAGCCTGCAGCCCATTCTCTTCTAAGAAAAACAAGAAGAAAATAACAACAGAAAAGATGGAATTACCAATTATCAAGAAAAAAAAATAGATCTTTGACTAAATAAACCAAAACCTCCGTTTCATTCCTAATTTTAAAAATAGACTTTGAATGTATCATAATAAATAAAAGAAGTCTGCCAGGCATGCAAGCGTGTCTGTAATCCCAGTACTTGGCAGTCTGAATTGTAAGATTGAGGCCAGCATGAACTACACAGCAAGACCCCTGTCTCAAAAAAGTAAATAAATAAAATGAAAAAACAGAAAAAGAGAGAGAGAGAAAGAGAGAGAGAGAGAGAAAGAAGAAGAGGAAGAGGAAGAGGGAGGGAGAGAAAGGAAAAAGAAAGAAAATCTGCTAACCAAATAAGAGAACAGTAGAAGGTGTGCTAATTTTGGATTATTTTATACTTCTTTTTTTAATTGATTCATTCTTTTTTATTGCGGAATGGTATTGCATTGTAAGAATAAACCGTAATTTTACATTTCAATTAGCAATAAATTAAGAATCTTAGCTATTTTACATCCTGTCCAATACTTAAATTTTTCATTCTCTTTCATTTTGACCACTCAAGTGGGAGTAAAATGATGTCTTGTGCTTTTTTTTTCCTGTTTTTTTTCTCATTTATTCATATATGCATACATTGATGGACCATTTCTCCCCCCATCCCTCACCCCTTGTCCCCTCCCACCCCGCTCCCCTTTGGTTTAGGCAGAATCTGTTCTGCCCTTATCTCTAATTTTGTTTTATACTTCTTTCAGATTTAGAATTCCTGAGTTGGTTAGATTCAAGTGTAGAAAAGGGCAGAAAAATTGGTTTCCTTTTGAGATTTCATATCAATGTAAAAAATGATGATTGACAAATCTTAATTTACAAATTGCAACAAATAACCTAAGGTAAACTACTTTTACTGACAGCGGTGAGGTCTGGAGTGAATGTGCAAGTACAAGTGAATCACATTCTATTCTACGAGTCTCTCACACGATCTTGACTCAGTCAGGTTTAACTGTCACTTATAAATAAATTTAACATATAAACTATGTCTTTAACTGCCTGTTCTGAGTAAGTTAGCATAAATGCAGTTGAAAAACAATGTTCCGTAGAAATATTTTGAATGTTTAAGTAAAAGTACTTGGTCAATAATTTGCTCTTATCTATATGATATTAATACTTAATCATTTTCTTTGTTTCTTTTGTTTTGAATTACTTGCTATTTACTTGATTTCTCTTCTCTCTCTCTCTTTCTCTCTCTCTCTCTCTCTCTCTCTCCCACACACACACACACACACACACACACACACACACACACACACACATACCACTCAGTGAAATGCTCAGCTCTTATGTGTAACATTCAATGAGTTTTCTCAAATGCATGTAGGAAATAGAATCCATCATACCAGAAATTTTTCACAGGCTCTTTTACTAGCCAGAAGAAACAACTGATTTGAATTCTGTTGGCAAAGTTCAGATTTTTGTAACCTTGGTTATTATATTCATGGAATCATATAGTATATTCTTTTGGCTATCTATATCTTTTGTTTATTGTTATATTTTGGAGATTCATCCATGTTATTTTGTATATCAGTATTTTTTTGTTTTAACTAGTGGGTAGTAATATCAGTATATCCATTCTTCTATGATAAATATTGGAATTATTCTCAGATATTTCCTATAATTAAGCAAACTGCTATGAATATTCTTTTCAAGTCTTTTAAAGAAATATGTATTTTTATTTTAAACAAACATCTTGGAATAGAATTTCTGGATCACTGTGTGATATGTTTGAGTAAAGTGTCAAACATTTTTGCACAAGCATTCTACTACATTTGTATTATTCCCAAACCTCAAGAGAGTTCTGATTGGTTCACATCCTTTCCAACTTTTAAATGTTTTTTCCCTTCCTTTTTTTCATTTAGATCTTACTTGCCAGATGACTAATGATCACATTATAAGGTTAAGGGAGAGTACTTTTATTTCCTTTTTTCTAGAGTATTGTTTTGATTTTGTATTATAAGCAAATGTTTTATCTTATCAAATACCCTTTTTCTGCATTTAGTGAAATGAATCATGGTTTTTTTCTTGATTTTCTTAATGTGGTAAATTATATTAATTAATTTTCCTAGGTTAAATCTAGTTTATATTCCTAAAATAAGCTCCATTTTATCATGCTGTTTTATATTTATACATGCTATTTTATATTACTGGTGCAAATAAAAGTCTACAAGTGGATATATACTGAGGTAAAGAAAATAATTTTTTCAAAAGGAAAAGTTAGATGTGGTGGTACACATAAGTAATTCGAACACTTAGGAAGGTGAGGCAGGAGGACAAGGAATCAAGACAAGACTGGGATGCATACTGAGACTCTGTCTACCATGTAAAAGCACTATGTAAAGCAACATCCAAACATTGTTACTATGAGATAGCCATTTGTGCATATGTATATGTGAATGTATGTAAGAGAATCTAGAGATACACAAGGAATCATACCTATGTCATTTTAAATAATAGTGAAACAATCCAAAACCAAATGAGTAATAATTATCTCTTGTTTTAAGCCACTCAGAACACAGTTGGCATGCTTCTTTTCTTTGTCACTTAAGCAACCACTGTGGAGTGTTCTATTATTTACATTGCAAACATTTGTGTCAGAATGATCTTTTCATGCTATTATAAAATTTGGAGAGAATGAAGGTGCACAAATGGTATGTTGACAGCTACAGAATGCATTCTTCCTGGGTACAATTACTGAACTGGATAGGACAGTTTATAACAACATAGAAGAGAATAGGAACAATTATTTCTAACATAACTATTTTAAATGGCAATAAAATGGCATTGATGCAGTTACATAAATTACATCTCTATTTTCTAATTGTATTGACTAGCTTATACTGGTCACCATATTTATAGATAAATTATAGTTATCTTTATACTGATTTCAGGAACATAAATTCCTGCTAAAAATTAAAAATAAAAAATAGAGTTAAAAACTTTGGCATTAGACTACCCTACATTGTTTCATTTCTTTTGCTTATAGGGAGTTTATTACTCTTATGAAGACACACAGTGCATTTCAGTTTGTCACTTTTTCCCTGATCTCAGAATGCCAACACAAAGGTTAATCCAGTATAGAAGTTCTTCATTCACAATAAATAGTATCTCTCCCACTGTGTATGCCTTTAGACTGTTCTACTTCTGGGAAAAAATAATTTGGAAACTTAAATGTGGTACATGTGTTTAGAATCATTACTTCTTGTGCCTCAAGATACACTACACACACTCCTCCACTTTGCTGCCTGCCAGAGAAACCATGAATAAAGTACATCAAAAGGTTTTCCAGGGCCTTTGCTTCCCAGTTGAGTTCAAACAGTGTTGTTCTTCATCACAATTTGGAAGAAGAGGAAACAAAGTGAGGGCAGGGTGCTTATAACCTTGACTTTCTCCCAGGCTATGTTTTTTCTTGGACTGGCTCCTATTTTCCAATAAATGCTATTGATCCTTTCAGTGTGAGAGATCCTATGAAATTCCCTCACCTTTCTCTAGTTCTAGAAACTGTGCTCTAGTACCTTGATCTGAATTAGCTGCATACTGAGATATCTAGTCAGTGGAGTAAAATAACCACTTACTACCTTCACAGCTCTTGTGAATCATCAATGTTAATAGGACCAAGTAGGATCAGGTTCTCTGATGAAAGATCTAAAAACTGAAGATTAGTAAATGAACAGGGTCTGGAGTTATCTAAAAGTCTGTTGGCTATGTTATCTGGCTGATGCTCTCTGTTAGAACTTTAAATTTACATTAGAAAAGCTTTCTGAGGTCATCCAGATAGCTTGGGTTTCCTCACATCACAGCTCCTGCATTTAAGATGTGAGTCTGCTCATAATTCCCCACAACATTTTTTGGGGGTTTGTTTGCTGTGATTGAGAGGACAGTGAGTTATCACCTCACTGGGCTGAATCTCTGGAACTGCCTGGAGGAGATCCCACTAGATGCTAATGGATTGATCCAGAGGGGGATTCATCCTCCTGACGTTTAGGGGTAAGGGCTCCAATGCACAGAGGAACTCACCGAGGCACAGAAACCAACTTCAAAGCACCACTCATCAGACTGGTAAGAACCTGGGTTCAAATTCATGCCTGCATCAGGAGGTAGAAGGGGAGACTAATCACCTCCCAGAGACCACTAGTCTCAGGTTTGGGGAGTGGGGCAGAAGTACTGTGCTATACAAAAGTGCATAAGACACCTCCAAGAGCTAACAGGAGGTTGAGCTTTTCCCAGGAAATAGTAACAACTGAAGTTAAGGAATGGATAACAAAACATTCAGATCCAAAAGGGGGAGACTCCCAAGAAAACAGATGCATCATCCAGTATTCTACCAGGTAGCCTCTGGGTATAGTTTAAACTTTTTTTTTTCTTTTTTAAGAGTGCACTCTAAGTGTGTGTGTGTGTAAATTTGTTTAAAACATTAGGCAGATTTTAATTGGCTCCTGGAATTCCAGCTCATCTTATGCTTACTTAAGTTGACATATTTTCCTGGCATACTTAATTTAAAAAACTTTTATGTGTGTGTGTGTATGTAAGCATCTTCAAATTTGTCAGGACAATAAGAATTTATTAAAACACAGAGAGGCAAGAGACAGCTGAGCACAGGGAGTACTGCTACACTGATATGAGGGTTGAGACAAATTTACTTTTGAAAAGCAAAATAAACAAACAAAAAAAACTGCACCCTCCAGATAGGACAAAAAAAATAAAAACTCAAAAAAGAGCACTACACTGAAAGTCAACACCTCTAGTTTTTATTGGAGTCAACAGAGTAGAGATGTTAGTCTTACTCCTCTCACATGTCAGGCAGAGGGTTTTGGCCTAAGATGGCCAAATTGGACCTTTTGTTTAAGGGTGCTCCATTGACTGTAGATTGAGGAGATTCTTCTGAATGTCATGAGCCAGCTGTTAATGTCAATAATCTGAGTTATGATCCCTTATCAACATTTGAGCCATGATTCTTGGTCATTAGGTTTCCTAACTCCATGTTTAGTCCTCATAAATATTTGCCTGTGTTCTCTTGTGATTTTTGTTGGGGTTTTAACTGCTAAGGTAACTATTTCATGTTCAATTAAGAGTTGGTTTGTGTTGGGGACACATGTTAGGACTAGACCCCCTCTCCCCTTGCAGATGGCTTACTAGAAACTCCCCACTCAACCCCAAAGACTGACAGAGACAATTTTGTTAACCTTTTTCTCCCCAGATGGATGCCAAGGACAGGTGGGCAGACAGTGACCTAACTACAACTTATCTTTCTTGGTTTCCCAGCAACAGTATCCCTTAGTGACCTTCCTGGTACTTTTCCACTAGCCCCCTATATCTAGCCCAAGCCTGTGTATGGCAATGGGCTCTAGCTCTCTTGCTGGGGTCCCCCTATACAGGGCTCCTACCTAAATAATAAACCCTGAACTGGTGTTTGAGCCATCTCTCTACCTCTTCCATGCCTCTTATTTTTTAACAGTTTATATAAAATTTTCTAGATGACCTCCCAGTTAAACAACTGTTGTCTTGGGTGATTGTAATATAGTTGGTACCCTATATGTGTCTGTGACTGGGCTATTTGGGTTTACTAAAACTGTTCTTCTCCCCTACAACTGATAAAAATCTAAGGTTTTACTTCAAGAACAACTAAACTAATATATATATATATAAATTAAACATATATATACTAATTAAACATATATATATATATATATATATATACACACACAGAGAGAGAAAGAGAGCAAGCTATGATGCTATTGCTTGTTCCTTATACTAAATATATTTATGTTTCTTCAAGTATATCAAGCCTTCTAAAATACAAAATTTAGATAAACATGGTAACAAAAGTTAATGGTACTGATATACTGTTCTGTTAGTTGCTAAATTGTCCATCAAAATTTTAACCACAGCTCTTTTAAGTTTTTGTCATTATAATTCTGATCCTTCTGAGGCATTTACAATCAAGTCCATAAAACATGACTTATGTGTCAACCAGATTAACTTTTTAGACATCTGCTTTTGTTGGATTTTGTTCTATATTGTCCTTGTCTAAAATCCCATTTGCCTAAGGATCACTCCTTCTAAGCCTCTTTGTTGCTTAAATTTGGCCAAAAGGGTCTAGTTCTGCCACCTGATCTGCTCATTATTTCCCCACCCCCGACATGGGACCAAAACCAAACAAGCAAAATCCAAGGAAAGAACAAATCCTTACAATGAAGAAAGAAAATGACCAATGAAGAAAGACCTTCAGTCTACAGCCATACCCTAAACATGCCCAATCTCATCCAGTCTCAGAAGCTAAGTCAGGGTCAGGCCTAATTAGTACTTGGATGGGAGGCAAATCTTCAAAAGAGGCTGCTCAGAGACAGTTTGGAGACAAGGGGGGAATGCCATCAAAGTTCAAATGGAGTCACTCATGCCAGACCTCTCAAAAATACCCAAGGCTGAGAGGATTGAGGAAGTGGTTCTTATGCATGTGGGGCTCTCTGGCATTAAAGCCAGATACAAACTCATATTTTTTTAGACAGGGTCTTCTACTAAGAGACAAAATGACTATTTTTACTGACTCTAAACATGTCCTTTGATACTTAAAGATGGTGATTTTAACTTTTTTTAAACAATGTGTTTTCTTGGACATATATACTGATAATATATTGTTGCCATGGTAATTCTAGTCAGTAAAAAAAAAAAAAAAGACATTGTCTGGGTAAAAGAATAAAATGTCCAACCATTAAAACCCCATTAGAGGGGCCCTTTTGTTGTCTTCTTTGTAGCCACTATAGCTAAAGTAACAGAGATTGCTATTTGGATCCACCACAGTCGAGTCAAGCCAGCCTCTCTCAAGTGGGAGAGCATTCCTGATCCAGCTTCACCATGTAGGATCACTCTCCAGAGCCTGAGTGCCCTCATTCCTCCACAGGACTCCGCTTCCCAGGAAACTACAGGGAACCAAGAATGGCGGGAAAACTGCCCTTCTCTATTCATTCCCGGAAGCTGACTAGTCTATACATGGCAAAAGGTTGAGAAGTCAACTCTCCAATGGAACAAATGAGCTGTTTTCCACACCAGTTATTTCACTTTAATGTATTGTCACTCTTTGAATCTGCTGCTGTAGTTCTTAACCTAGTCTTCACCATTGGTTTGGCAAAATCTGCCCCCACTGACTAGATTCACAATAGAATTCCTTTATTAGCTCTCTTCTATCTCTTTTGGGCAGGATGCATAATTACTGTTTATTACTATGGATATGGTCCCCCTTCATGGTCCCAGAGCCCTCATCCTGTGACGTATGTATGCATAATACTTGGGTAGGAAATGGTGTCACTAGGACTTTGCTTTTCCATATTTACTATTCCTGTGCAGGCTCTGTCATTGGATCATTCACTCACAACCATGCCACCTATCTAGTGTGCTCCCATGGTGATCAGCATATCTGCTTCAACCCCACTTACTACTCCCAGGAATAATGATTAAAGATCCAGAGCATCCACAACCCTGGAAACCTCATCAATCACACCCAGGTGTTTAACCCTGATAAACCAGGATCAATGCTCTTTGATGCATGTGTGGCCATCAACCAAAATGGATATAAAGGTATAGGCTATGGCTATGGGGGCCTAACTTGGGAGAGAGCCTATATATCCAATGAAAAATATAGGTGCAGGAGAGACAACTCTTGGTCATGAGATGATATAGGTTCTTATTATTCCCCTTATTGGAGTTGTGTTTCATGTGCTACGTGGGAAAGGACAATACATGTAGCCCTCCTTCACAAGGAGACAGCTGCCCCAAACTGTACTGCTGGTACCTGTAATCCTGTAAATTTCACTATAGTAAAGCCATCTGATTGGACACAGGGACATGTAATTGACATAAGGATAGATGGAAAGGGCCTTGACCCTGGACTCTGATGCACCTCAAATTAGAAACTGTTACCTATGAGAGTTCTTCATACCATTTTTTCCCTTGTTTTATGAGGAGATGAGAAATGAATTTTCCATCTCTGCCAAAGCTAAAAACTTGTTCCTCTCACTGCTGAGTCTATAGCCCAGACACTGAATGTCAATTCATGCTATGTTTTTAGGGGTCCAACATGGAAGATCATTGGACTTGGGAAGCAAGGGAGCTGAACTCACAAAAGCCTTTTAATGAGATTGCTTTTTGAAAACATAGGAAAGGAATCTGGCTCCTAAAAACTTCCATCATCATAAATTATTGTATCTCCTGCCCAGAAGGCCAATTCTCCACCTCAGTGGAGGATTTAACTTGTTTAGGACAGAAGTTTTACAATTACACTGCCTAAGAGAAACATTGATGGGGAGCTCTTAACCATACATAATCCCAGCCCCACCCACTGGCCAGTTTCTCTTATTTTAGGAAATCTTGGGACAATCTTACTGCAAACTTGCTGTGGCAAGCAGCCAAGGAGCTATATTGCATCTATGGGAAGCAAGCTTATACAGTGCTACCTAGTAGTTGGTTTGGGTCTTATATGCTAAGCTCAATGAGACCATCTTTTTTCCTGCTTCCCCTAAGACAAGATAAAAAAAAATAAATGGGAGTCCCCATGTATAAAAAAAAAATCAAATAGACAAAATGGGGTGCATTACAAATTGGCATTTTGAAAGATAACAAATGGCCTGAACAAATCATCTAGTACTATGGTTCTGCCACTTGGGCAGAAGATGGGTCTTGGCCTGTCACACCCCTATATATATGCTCAACCATATCATCAGATGCAGGCTCTTGTTAACATTATAACTAATAAAACAGCCAAAGCTCTCAATTTGCTGACAAAACAAATCACTAAGATGCACAATGCCATCAATCAGAACTGTTTGGCTTTAGACTATTTGCTGTCTTCTGAGAAAGGAGTTTATAAAAAATTTAACCTAAGCAACTGCTGCTTACAGATTGATAGGAACAAAAATCATTAAAAAAAAATCACAGACAAAATGAAAAAGCTTTCCCATATCCCCATCCAGACTTGGAGAGGATGGAATCCCAATGATCTGTTTGGAGGATGGAATCCCAATGATCTGTTTGGAGGATGGCTGTCTGCCTTAAGTGGATTCAAAACTCTGATAGGGACAATGGGCCTAATCCTAGGAACATGCTTAATATTGCCCTGTCTGACTTCCCTGGTGCTACCGTCTATCAAGTCTATTATTAAGACCATTATAGAAAGGAAAACAGCTGCACATGTAATGATGCTATGGATATACAAACCCTTAGATCAAGATGATGCTCTTTGACCCTGGGTGGGTCCAAGCATCAAAGGGGGAAATAACTTAGCAGGAAAGAGGGGGCAGAAAAAAAACAGATTGTGTTCTGGTGATGAGTTGGGGGAGGGGATGGCAAAGCAGAGAGATAAAACTTAAAGAATTGAAACATGAAAGTCACATAGCACTGGGAAAATTAAATAGCCAATAAAGTCACATGCAGCCACGTGTGGGTTGAGCTTTTCTTTCTGCTTCTGTAACCTGCTTGCCCTCTTTGTTTTCAGGGCTCAGCCTCTGGACATGAGTCCACTGGGTCTGTGCCAGCACAATAAAATGTTGCTTCCTGCTAATCTGCCTCAGTGTCCCATATCTCAGCTTGTAATTTCCTGCAACAATAAGAGGTGCCTGTAATTACAAAAATATGCCTTATATTTATATTTATATCAAAAAGAATTAACATAGAAGGTAACACACGCACAGGAAATCAATGTGAGTCAATGCCCTGTATAGCTATCCTTATCTCAACCAGCAAAAACCCTTGTTCCTTCCTATTAATGCTTATACTCTCTAACAAAATTAGAAATAAGGGCAAAATAGTTTTTGCTGGGTTTTGAGGGGGTTGGGGGAGAGGGAGGGGGTGGAGTGGGTGGTAAGGGAGGGAGTGGGGGCAGGGGGGAGAAATGACCCAAGCCTTGTATGCACATATGAATAATAAAAGAAAAAAAAAAACAATAGTTTATATTAAAATTTCATAACAAGGAAAGAAAAAGATATAGCCCTTCCTGTTAAATTTCCTTTCAGTAAATATGAATAGAGTAAATAATTTTGATCACCCCAAGTACATTTCTTCTTCTAATATCGCTATTTGGTTTTTTGTTTTGTTTTGTTTTGGTTTGGTTTTTTATTTTATTTATTTATTTTTTATTCATATGTGCATACAAAGTTTGGGTCATTTCTCCCTCCTTTCCCCTTCCCCCCTTATCCCCCCCCTCTCTCCCCCACCCCCTTGATACCTGGCAGAATCTATTTTGCCCTTATCTCTAATTTTGTTGAAGAGAGAGTATATGCAATAATAGGAAGGACGAAGGGTTTTGCTAGTTGAGATAAGGACTGCTATACCGGGAGTTGACTCACATTGATTTTCTGTGCATGTGTGTTACCTTCTAGGTTAATTCTTCTTGATCTAACCTTTTCTCCAGTTCCTGGTCCCCTTCTCCTATTGGTCTCAGTTGCTTTAAGGTATCTGCTTTAGTTTCTCGGCATCGAGGACAACAAATGCTATCTAGATTTTTTAGGTGTCTTACCTATCTTCATACCTCCCTTGTGTACTCTCTCTTTATTATGTGATCAAAGTCCAATATCACTATTTGTTTTTAAGGTATAGTGTTGTATTTAACTCAGTGCCATCTTTGTAGGATAATGAATCAAAGTAGTCAGTATTTCCACCATTAGACCAAAAACCAGCCAGATATTTCTACTATCAAATCCTTTCTCATGCTGTCCTGTGGTGAGGAAAGGTTAGGCATGATACATAAACTCTGACAATTGAATTATTTCTTTCATATTTTTGAACCGTAAGGAGAACAATTCAAGAACTATGATTTACCTGTTTATTTTAGTAGCTAATAGCTAGGAAATATGGTTGAATATCTTTAGATATATGATATGTGTGATTTCTATTTGAGTTGTCCTATTTTATTTCTCATCACAATAGCCTGAAATACTAATGAAGTATGTGAGTACCCAACATTATATGAATAATTGTCTCTTTGTTTCCTTTGCAAGCTATAATTATTTTCAGCAACCTCTAATACAATAGGAATTTTATATAAAAATGAAAGCTTATGATTTCTGCTTTCCAGACACTATTTGATGACAAATTTTAAATTGATAATTATCAGCTTATGTTTTAGTTTGTTTTCAGTACTAGGGATTGAACCCTGAGTGAGTATCTAGGACAAAAGGAAAAGGAAAGGAAATAAAAGGGATTATTATTTGGATCTGTAATATTCCCAAAAGGCCCATCTGTTTAATAAGTCTTAGTCCTCAGCTTGGCACTATTTGGAGGTGGTGAAACTTCCAAGTGGTGTGGCTTAGTGGGAAGAAGTTAGGTCATTAGGAATGTATCTTTGAAGGGAGTATCAAGACAACAGTCAGTCTCTCTCTCTCTCTCTCTCTCTCTCTCTCTCTCTCTCTCTCTCTCTCTTTCTCCCTTCTTCTACCCCTCCCCTTGTCCCTTTCATGTAGTCCTGATTTGATGTACTATCTCACCACAGGTGCAAAGCAACAGGGCCACCAACCAACCATGGGATGAAACCTCTAACTGTGAGTCAAAATAAACCTTCCCTCTTTTTCGGTTGATCATCTTCAGCATTTGCAATAGTAATAGAAATCTGATCTCTTCAGAGGAGGAGGAGAGTAGAAACAAAAGTGAAGGGAATGGATGGCATCAAAATGTCATATATTTACGTTACAGGAAGAGAAAATATAATGAAAAAGAATGAGTTGTAGAGATTTAAAGGAACACAGCAAATTAGGTAGGGGAAGTTGAGTCAAACACAAATTCATTCTATATCCCTTTCCACTTTTGTAGCTTAAATTCCCCAGAGGGGTGAACTGCCAGAGTTGAAGCAAAATGAGTCAGAGGGGATGCAGAGGTAACTCACAAAGCCTGTGAAGAAAAGACTAAGCAGAGTCACGCTGACACTTTAAGCACCCAAAATGAAGACAGGAATGCCCAAAGGACAAAAGAATAATCAATTACTTGAGAATATATTTGAGAAAATAAACCAAAACCAAATTATTGTTATTTTTTAACTAGCTCACTATCCATAAACTCTTTTTAAGTAAATAGTTACCTCCTTTCAACTAATGACAATAATTTGAAAGGAACACAAATCTGTAAATGTACTTGGAAGAAAAGGAATATAGGCTAATATAAAATAAAGATAACCTCAAGAGGAAACATTAACCAGTGATGTAGAATATTTCAGAAAGCATAATTTTTTCTTTTTTTTTTTTTGGCAGTTCTAGGGTTTGAACTCAAGGCTTAGTGCTTGCTAGACAGATGCTGTATTGCTTGAGCCATACTTCTAGCCTGAGAAAACATATTTCTAAATAATAAATTATATGTAAAGTATTAAAATTATAAAAAATATATAGAAAGAATTGCAGTAATTATTTAAGTAAATTTAAAAAAGCAAAAAAGATAAAAAGTGAGTTACAGATTTTAGTGAAAAAAAGTGAACAAAAGGAAAAATAAACATGAGTGGATGTGGGAAAATATTTAGGAGAGTAAATATGGTATGAACACTATGTGCACATGTATCTAAATGGAAAAATGAGACCTGGTAAAACTTTCTCAGGAATGGAGAGGGATGGATAAAAGAGGATGATGGAGGGGGTGATTTCAAGTATGATATACTTGATGTATTGTGAGAACTTCCATAAATACCACAATGTAGCTCCAGCACAACTGTTATGAGTATCATATTATAGAAAGTTACATATTATGAGTGTATTAGTTAGCATATTTACCCTGTACAAGCATTGATAACAAAATGTTACACATACATACTGCAACAATGTGATATGCAAATTAGTGAACCACAAGGTGGCCTAAATATGTAAATTAGCTAACCCTAAGCTGTACGAGAAGATAAAGATAAGAACCTGCATATAAGGGCAACCCACAACTGGCGAGTGAGAGAGGACCAAGAGCCAGCTGTGCGAGAGCCCACGCTGCACGCTTCCGGACCAAGACATGGGTCCGCCTCCACCTCTGTCCTCAGTTCCACGAGCTGAGTGTCCCAGTTGAGCAGAGGAGAACCCAAGAGAAAGAACAGCCCATCAGATTTCCTTGGTGTCCCGGAGGGCTTATCAAGTCTGAGAATGAGCTGAGACTGGTTTGGAGCTAGCACCAACAGACTAAGACGTCTTATGCGAGAACAGCTTGGGGAATAGCTGAGAGCGCAGGCCACTAGGTTAGGACCGACCTTTAATAAGTGTTTGTCGTACTGAAAATTGATTTGATTGTTCTTGCCTACTGCGCTCCGAGTGTTACTGTGCTCAGGACAGTTGGCTGTAGTCGGCAGTCCAATAACTAATATGGTGGACAGTCTGCACAGTCGGCCGCCAACAGATAATTACAAAACCTGATCACCTATTAAAAGGGTGATAGAATAGCTGCTGCTAAATTTTCTTATTTGGTTTCTCTTGGGTTTGAATTAAATTGAATGCGCTTACCTATTTCCAATATATGAAGGAAAGTGAAAGTGAAATACATTGAGGGTATGAATGTGACAGGTGATCGCCAAACAATGGCAGGACAGACTTTTTGCATGTCTAAGACCAGGAAGCTGGAGAGAGTCACATACACTGTACCCCTCTTAATCAGGTGACCACCAAACAAAGACACATCAGGCATTTGCTTGTCTAAGACCAGGTAGCTGGTGTGAGTCATGGAGGTACACTCTCTTACTTTCCCAAGTATAGCACTTCCCTTCACCCAATCACACTATGAAGGCAGGATGGATATCTATCCAAGACCTGGTAACTGTGTGAGCGGGATGTTGGAACCTCATGAGAAGTTGATTTGCTAAAACATTATTCCCTATGGCCAAAGCTCTATTGGACACACAAATTAAAGAGCTTTACTTTCAAAATTCTTTTAAGTGGTACCTTAAAAAGAAACTTATTAAAGTAGTGTTCCACGTCACAGCTAATCTAGAGGGATAAAGTTAAAAGTAAATGGTCCAATCTCAGGGTGCAATTAGCACTGGGGTCTCCCTGGAGGAATATGGAAGTCTTTGTACAAGACAAAATGAAAGGGTACAAAATGAAAGACAAAGGTACAGAAGTACAAATCCCACTGTTGAGTCTGGAAACAGTGGAACCTTTAATAGCTCGAGCAAAGAAACAGGAAATCTCTGCCATTTTATGTAAGGTCATTGATGATACTGACCTGGATAGATGTAAAGGTAAGCAGCTAGCTCAGAAAATTCTCTCAAAAAATTACTCCTTCAGTACTGATGTTAAATAAGCTTGTCCAGTTACTAACCTTAAAACAACCTTAACTCCTAGGAATATTATGTTTTCAGATGATAGCATTAATAATGAACAGACAGTCACAATTGAACATAGAACTCTTACTAGATCAGAAATTCAACAATTTTGACAGGATTATTCACAGAAAGGTGAAAAAGATGTAACATATATTGCTAAAATTTGGTCAAAAGGAGCAAACTCACTGCTATTAACAGCAGATGAGATGAAACAGATGAGTGGAATAACTGAAAATGTCCATATACATGAAGGCTTAATTACCACATTAGATAGCCACCAACAAACTATTCTTAGTCTATTTGGTTGGATGGCAACTGCTTTATTGATTGCCTTCCAATCATGGAAGGACATGGAACAAGCAATACAGTCACTGCGTAAATTGGGTATTTTGTACAAAATTTATGATCAGAATCTACCTACTCCATTTATGCCTCAAATGAAATAGATTCTTATTAAAGGAGCCCCACAGCATCTGAGGCTCCCCTTACCTACTTCCCTGGCTGGATTGTGAACTATACAAGAAGCTATCGACTTCTTTAAACAAGCTCACAATCTTGAACCTAATCAAGTGGTTTCTTTATCAGTCACTACCACTAAGAAATGGCTGCCGACACCCTTGGTGTCCTTTCAGGCCTTGTACAAACCTCTCTTATTTATCCTTTGTGGGAGTTGTGATAAAAAATATCAGTTCTGTCATTGTCCAAACAACATTCAGGACCCCAGGGTATGAAACCGTGGGGACAGATCACAAAATATGCCCCTTTTCAAGAACATCAAACCATTCGGGAACAGAAACAGGACACAGAGACAAGGGAACTGACCTCTGTCCTCACAATGGATAGGGGAATGAAAATTCCAGTCAAACAGACAAAATCAGACATTAGACCGTACATCCAATTATCCATGATTAACAGACACAAGATGACAACAATAATCTTTCTTATAGACACAGGTAGCCAGATCACTATTATTACTACAGTACCCCCGAAACCTTCTCATGGTATGATTCATATACAAGGCATGAATGGTACCTCTCAAGCTCCACTTGAGAAAATTCATATTCAATTATATAATAACCAGCCTATTACAATTAAACCTGCCTTCATGCTAGCACCAGTGGATATATTAGGCATGGATGCCATTTCAGCCTTATTCCCGGAATGGCTTCCATTGAAACGCTTGAAACAACAACATACTCACACTTCCACCTTACTGGCTACCATTTCTTTATCTCCAGTACATCTTCCTAAAATTGAGCCATATTTTACCAAACAGTACCCTCTTAAGGGTGGCCATGAAGAAATTACACATTGTGTACAATACTTGTTAGAAGAAAGCATTATTGAAAGATCCCAATCCTTTAACTTTAATAGTCCCATTTGGCCTGTACTTAAACCCAATGCATCCTATAGATTTATAGTAGATTATAGGCATATTAATCAAAAAATTCCTCAAATGCCTGGTAATCTACCCAAAGTTGCAGAGATATTCAATAAGTTGCAACGTTCTGCTGAAACATGGTTTTCGACTATTGACTCTCTGATATTTTCTTTGTGATACCTCTTCATGAAGATTCGAGGGAAATTACTTCCTTTACATGGGATAATAAACAATAAAAATTTACTAGAATACCACAGGGTATAAGAATAGCCCAAGTATTGCACACGTCTCCCTGCAATGGTCCCTTGATAAGGTTATGATACACAAGGACCCTATCATTCTCTCATATGTCGACATTGTTATCACTGATCCTAATAGGGACTCTATTTGAGAATTGACCTCTGTTATTGCTGATATTATGAAGTCAGATGGATGGACAATAAATAAGGATAAAATCAGGGCCCAGACATACAAGTAAAGTGTTTAGGTGTTTTATGGACGTCTGTGGAAACCCAGGTTCCTGAACCTATTATTGATAAAATCAGGAACCTAAAACCTCCACAGAATAAAACCCAGATGCAACATCTTATGTGTTTGTTTGGCTATTGGAGACTACACATTCCATACCTACAGCTTATTTTACAGCCATTATATAAAGTAACTAGAAAGGCCTCAGATTTTGAGTGGGGCATTGAACAACAAAACACATTTAAAACCATGATTCAATATATCTCTGATTTTAAACAATTACATACTATCCAACCTAACAACACCATTACCATTGACATCCATCTTAGGGACACCTACAGTAATTGGTCTGTCTTCGCAAAACCCATGATTGAACCCACTAAACCAGTAGCATTCTATTGCAAGTGTTTCCCTTATTCAGAGAATAGATATAGTCTTTGAGAAACATACGTGGACCTTGTATGAGGCTATAAGGGCCTTACACCCAATCTTGACTGACCAATGCCTCATCATCTGAAGTCCACTACCCTTGCTATACTGAGTCAGAATGCCAGGCGAGGAACTTGTAGGCACCACAACTGAACCGAAGCTCCGCCAATGGAAATGGTACCTACAAGAATTCATTCAGGGCCACAAGGCATCAGCAAAGGGTCAGACGCCAGCACGGGTGGAAGAAATAACACAACTTCCGATAATACTACGGCCCTCTCCTATCACCCAACCCCAAAAGGCATCTTTAATCGGAGGATGGGAGGATAGCCGAGTGGAACCCACAAAAACTTAATGCCTGGTTTACGGATGGCTCCTCCAGCATGATTGGGGGCAAGCTGCACTAGAAATCTGCAGCCTGGAGACCATCAGATGGGCATGTTTTGCAGGATCAGGCTGTGGCAAAGTCATCCCAATATGCAGAAGTCCATGCAGTGCTGTTAGTTATGATACATTCAGGGAATGAAGGTCATAAACTCATTCACATTTACTCTGATTCTTGGTGCATTTGCAACTGTGTAGCAATATGGTCTGCTAAGTGGAAGAAAACCAATTGGAAAATTAATGGTAAGGGTATTTGGTCAAAACAAGATTGGATAGATATTGATAACTTGAGCCAACGAATGAAGGTACTAGTTACCCATGTTGATGCCCACACAGCTAAAACCGACCCAACCCATATTCATAATGATACAGCTGATAAACTTGCTGCTATTATGGCTTCCTACACCAACACACCTACATGGTCTGTTCTAAAATCCTCTGACACCAAACTTAAATTAAGTCAAAACACTCCTCAGATATGGAAGGTTAAAGACTCCTCTGATACAAAATTGACATTACAATAGCTGCCACTTGATAAAAAATCACAGACAAATATTAAACCCACTCCATATGCCATTCCAGATATACTACAAATACACAGAATGCTTGGTCATGTAGGCACTCATGGCCTGTTTTCATGGGCTCCCTTTAGAAATATCCTGATAACATGGCAACAATGTAAATTGGCAATTTCTAAATGTTCCCAATGTCCCAATTTATCCCATCATTTTCTGTACAGACCCCCACCTATTTTACATAAACCTACATCATTTAATTATATGATACAGATTGATTTTATAGGCCCAATGCAATCGGTGACCCCTAAATACGCATGCACTATGGTTGATGTAGTTACTGGACTCATACTGGCTAAACCACATCGTTCCCCTAATCAAATAGCAACTATCTATCCTTTGTGGTGCTGGATCACATGATATGGCCCACACATTGCTGGTGAATCCAACCAAGGTACCCATTTGACAGGAGCTACCATCCAAAATTTGGCACAAACAATGGATATCCAATGGAATTTCCACTTACCCTATAACCCCACTTCCCCTGGCTGTATTGAAAGAGCTAATGGACTTATTAAAACTAAATCGCACCATTTCTCAGATACTCCCTTTAAAAACATCTATAGAGGTTATATGTTATGAACTCCAAATACAGATTAAACAGACGAAGCCCACTTGAAGAAGCGTTTACAGTATTTCCTATAGACCTATCTACCGTACATAACAAAATTATCATCTTACCACATAAGGTTACCAAAAAGGAACAAGATAATTCCTTTTCCCACCAGGAAATCATCTCCAACAGACAAGGGAATACCGTATGGACAACAGGAGCAAAAGGATAATTACAACTTATTAAAATTAGCTCCTTGACCCCAAGATGAGCAACTTGACCTACACCATCCATGATCTCCTTCAACGTCTCCAATATCTTCTTTTTACCCTACTCTTATTATATGTAGTGACCATAGTCTCTCACTATACTTTTTGCCACATCAGATAGTGCAATACCACTACTAGTAACAGCACTACTAATAATACCGACCTCTTGTGCAAACAATTTACAAATTATACCGTTTGCATTTTTGATACTTTTGCTTAGTTTCCCCACCAGCTATACTCAATGCAACTATTACCATTCTCCCTCCTTCCTCTCTTTATGTTTGGAAATGGAGGGCACGGTGACAATAATACTACTATTACTAGTACTACTACCACCGTGACTCTAAGCACTATTGGAAATTTTACTGTCTTTCCTGTTACATATGACCCAATCAAATATATTCAAGCATAAGGCTCAAACAGAACCCATCCTGGACCTGGTGGTATCTATGAATACTGGCACCACTTGCCACTAGGCCAAAACTTTACCTATGCACAAAAATTGTTTTATGCTAAATATGCATTCTGCAGGAATATTAATAAATTTATCTATGAGCCAGCCTGTGAAGAGTATTATAAGGGTACAGCTACCGTGTCTACACACATGGGCATGCTATCATCTTCTGACACCTCTATGAATATCCATGATGAGAACCCACTCAACTGTTATGCAACTGAACTATGGTGACAGACTGTCTCTAGCTCAGCTATTTTCGTCAGCTATATGAGAAACATCAACCAAAAAATCCAAACATCTCCATTCAATATCGTTTTCCAATACATCCCCCACCTACAACTACACTGTTTATGATTTCAACATAGAGAACACTTTCACCTGCAATTGGGCGATAAAAATGAAATTCCTCTCCACCTTCTTTGCACAATGGATCACTCAACAACTTCCTTGTGATGAATATTATGACGTGTATAACCATACAACTAAAGGCAGCAACTATTACAACACCAATGACTGTGATGACTATGAGGATTATGAGGATGAATTCACTGAGACTATAGTTACTTCCTACTCTACAACAAACTCCACAACCCCAACAACTACAACTACAACTACAGCCATGAAAACAATATTTCACACTTCCTATGTGAAACCTCTCATCAATTTACATACCTTTAAACCTCTAATGAGACCTTATGGTGATTGGTATCCTGAAAAACACCTTTTTATGTTATACCCAAGTTTAAATTCCACAAATGTATCTGTTTTGTGCATTGCAGGTTTTCCCAACATCCCATATTTTGGAAAGCTTGAATATTGGAACATCTACAGGCATGACTTCTCTGTTACAAATGTCTCCTTTCCACCTGTATCAAATTGGTTTAAAATCTTAGCTCTGGGAACTCAACATTATCGGTTTCCCATTATCCTTACCGATCCCTTACCCCAACCTTGGACTTCAGTATCAGTACCAGAGAACAAACTCAAATATGCCTCTGCAAACCCTCCTTTTCTCCAAGGTCAAACTTATATCTGCATCATATCCATAGCATTACATAGTAATGAAAGCAAGACCTTATATGCTCACCCTGCACACATTGTGCTCATACTTTTGGTTGGTGGCATGCGACAGCTATAGGAACTAACACCCTTAACATAACCAATACTACCTCTTCGAAAGGTAAACAGTCACCTATAAACTGTCTAAATTATCGTTTCAATTATAATGCCACCTCTAATATGACTCTTGCCAATTTTACTACCCTCATTCTCTTTGGAAACCAAACAGTTACACACACTAAGCTGCTAAAAGATACTCATATATATATGGCAGACGCCATCAAAGGATATATAATATCAAACTTGGACCCCTGTCCATGCCAATTTCCCAGATGTGCAGACCCTTCAATATTTGTCACCTTCCCCAACTTTCATTTTGCAATGACTGCAAAGAAGAATTATTCAGGAAGGAATTATACCTTTTTCTTTTAAGCAAATGAAATGAAATATTTGGGCAATTATTCAGACACTAACTGCCCTGCCAGTCCTTTATAACAACAAGGAGCATATATCCCATGTCAAACTCTAAATAACTCTGTCTTCCATGAATTTCCTATTCCTTTGGACATCAACGTCATGGTACCCACCATGAGTTCATCAACTTGGACCAGATTTGAAATCACAAAAGGCAATTAAAACCTCTTAGATATAACTATGATCAACAATTACATACCACCTAAGTTTTGAGTAATGCAACTAGCTACACAACTGTGCAAAGACAGACTTGCATTTTATATGCCAAGATATTATGTTAAAGAAGCTGATCAAGGCACATTAGATTGGTGGCATAATGCAGAAATGAAGGTCAGTGATGGCCTACAACAGTTCACCCATTACCACTCAAGTGTACCCTATCATTTTTACATGCTAGTACCACTACTAGAATATGCTAGTGGGGACTCGTCGCCCATAAATCATTTATGGTTCAGTACCAAAGGATGGATACATTTCTTATAAAAACCTGTAGGACCAAATCATATTTTTCCTGCCTCTTTTCAACATTGTCATATTAGAGAAGACTCAGACACTCCATGCATTATGGACAGAGGTGGTTTTAACTCTACCCATAAGTTCTATTCTGTACATTACAAACTGCCTGTGTTGTTCGAAAGGTACACCAACCTCTCTTACATCACTATTGCAAAACTTCCTATGGTTATTACAGATTTGACTTTAGGCATCAGAGTACTGACGGGACCAATACTAAGACCTGTTTCTCTCAAAATCAACTTACGTGCCTTAGCACCCTCTAACTCTATAAACTTTCTACCATTCACTTGTGGGAATGGAATTCGTGGACAAAAGCCCCTTCGCTTGGCAGAAACAGGAGCTTTAGTTTTAGGAATTGCCCTAGCCTCAGCTATTACCACTCCCATAACAGCTCCCTTATACACCGAAGTCAATGATTTATCAAGACTCACGGCTAAACAGTCAGCAGCGATTGCCTCAGTATCAGATGGCTTAACACCTTGACTCACATCGTCGATGCTATGCACACAGAAATGCTTCTCATCAACAAACATATACAACAATTGAACAAAAATACCAGAGACATGTGGGAAACCATGTATAAAACCCAGATTAAACAGTCAAACCTTGTCCAGTGCACACAAGTACAGAAAACCTTACAGACAGTCAAAGACGTACTCCGCACATTATTCACCACAGGACAAGGAAGAGAAACACCACTCTTCTAAACCATCCTGGATGACACATACCATTTTGAATGCTCTAGTGGCATATGTACAGTTAACTTACTTCAAATCTATTTGGACAATGCTGTTACCACATATAGAATCAAACTAATCCCTAGAAGACTCAGTGACCACTTTGTCTCCTCTCCGTCACGGGTCATCTGGATGAACATTATAGATGAACACTGGTTTTACCTTGCTGACAACCTTCTACCTATTGCCCACAACCTTCATGCTATAATTTCTCCTTTACCCCATGATTTATCTTCAATACTGCTAATCCCTATAATGTTACAAAATCAATTATATACTATTTGCAATTACAATTTCATTGCATGTGGCAATACACCATTCAATGTCACTATATTTTATAGAACTATAGATTATGATACCTATGGTACATATAGAAATAACACCCTATTTATAACTTCCAGATGCCATTTAATCTCTGGCCCATATAAAATTACAACCCATTTCAAGGATCAGAGCGTTACAGTTTACAATTCCATTGTTACAACAGATACTCATTACTTTATGGAGTCCAATCAAACTACATGGGACATTATGGAAAATGATAAGAAAATGAAAGAAGAATTAACTAGACAAAAAGAAATTACGTCCAGATTCACACAACAAAATACTAAAGAATTTCAATCAATTGATGGTACCATCAGGAAACAGATGAAAAATATGGGAGACCATTTGGAACTTTTTTTTTATTGTTTTATTATTCATACGTGTATACAAGGCTTGGGTCATTTCTCCCCCATGCCCCCTCTCCCTCCCTTACCACCCACTCCACCCCCTTCCTCTCCTCCCCACCCCCTCAATACCCAACAGAAACTATCTTGCCCTTATCTCTAATTTTGTTGAAGAGAGAATATAAGCAATAATAGGAAGGAACAAGTGTTTTTGCTGGTTGAGATAAGGATAGCTATACAGGGCATTGACTCACATTAATTTCCTGTGCATGTGTGTTACCTTCTAGGTTAATTCTTTTTAATCTAACCTTTTCTGTAGTTCCTGGTCCTTTTTCCTATTGGACTCAGTTGCTTTTAAGGTATTTGCTTTTAGTTTCTCTGCATTAAGGGCAACAAATGCTAGCTAATTTTTTAGGTGTCTTACCTATCCTCACCCCTTCCTTGTGGGCTCTCGCTTTTATCATGTGCTCAAAGTCCAATCCCCTTGTTGTGTTTGCCCTTGATCTAATGTCCGCATATGAGGGAGAACATATGATTTTTGGTCTTTTGGGTCAGGCTAACCTCACTCAGAATGATGTTCTCCAATTCCATCCATTTACCGTCAAATGATAACATTTCATTCTTCTTCATGGCTGCATAGAATTCCATTGTTTATAGAAACCACATTTTCTTAATCCATTGGTCAGTGGTGGGGCATCTTGGCTGTTTCCATAACTTGGCTATTGTGAATAGTGCCGCAATAAACATGAGTGTGCAGGTGCCTCTGGAGTAACCTGTGTCACAGTCTTTTGGGTATATCCCCAAGAGTGGTATTGCTGGATCAAATGGTAGATCAATGGTTAGCTTTTTAAGTAGCCTCCAAGTTTTTTTCCAGAGTGGTTGTACTTGTTTACATTCCCACCAACAGTGTAAGAGGGTTCCTTTTGCCCTGCATTCTCGTCAACACCTGTTGTTCGTGGTGTTGCTAATGATGGCTATTTTAACAGGGGTGAGGTGGAATCTTAATGTGGTTTTAATTTGCTACAGATGGTGAGCATTTTTTCATGTGTTTTTTGGCCATTTGAATTTCTTCTTTTGAGAAAATTCTGTTTAGTTCACTTGCCCATTTCTTTATTGGTTCTTTAGTTTTAGGAGAATTTAGTTTTTTAAGTTCCCTATATATTTTGGTTATCAGTCCTTTGTCTGATGTGTAGCTGGCAAATATTTTCTCCCACTCTGTGGGTGTTCTCTTCAGTTTAGAGACCATTTCTTTTGATGAACAGAAGCTTTTTAGCTTTATGAGGTCCCATTTATCTATGCTATCTCTTAGTTGCTGTGCTGCTGGGGTTTTGTTGAGAAAGTTCTTACCTATACCTACTAACTCCAGAGTATTTCCTACTCTTTCCTGTATCAACTTTAGAGTATGTGGTCTGATATTAAGATCCTTGATCCATTTTGTGTTAATATTGGTATAGGGTTATATACATGGATCTAGTTTCAGTTTTTTGCAGACTGCTAACCAGTTTTCCCAGCATTTGGAACTTCTTATCCACTGACCATGGAACGAAGAAGAATGACCTTCCATTTTATGATGAACACAAAAAATGATAACCATAGAACACATAACCCAGAAGTAGAGGGAGGTGACTTCTTCAGAAATATATTCTATCATACCTTATGGTACCAACAAATGGAACCAGAATTCACATATACAGTTTGATGGATTTTTGGTTATCATCTACCTGTTTCCCGATGCCATTTCTGTGCATGCTGCTTCACCATATACCCGACTACACTGGACTCAGGCAACTCATACTATACTGAATACATCCATCATCTACTACTTCATGATTTGGGCATACATCACCAAAGCAAACACAGATTCATCACTATTGATGCTCTTCTTGCCCACTTAATTGCCATTACAGTGAGTAAGAGTGTACATACTCAGTCTACCATGTTTAACTTCATGCTATTTACAAATCTGGATGCACTTTGAAAAATGCTATACTTCGATTGGCACCACCTAGAGCCAGCCAAACAAAACCCTAGATAACCTCCCTTCTTGTTAGAGGAAACTGCTTTATGAACCATTTTACTGCCTTTTACTGAGAGAAGTCTCTTTGAATTTGAAGCCTTTATTAATCAGAAAGCCAGATTTGACTCCCATAGAATTCAACACCCAAAAAACAAAAAAAACTTGCCTATTTATTTTCCAGATAGTTACTTTTGCCATTTATGCCATAATCTTCACTCATTTCAATCAAGGCACTGCAGAAGAGGATGAACATAGTCTAGGGATTGCCATCTGGCCATTTCATTAGCATACAATGCATTCACAAGATGGATAGAATCAAGGCAAGGACATTTGTCAACATCTCCTTCACTCTCTTTATCATTGCTCTCCTCAACCAACACAGAAGACAATCTCATCCCGGACATCACTTCATCAAATATATAATCCTCGACCATATTCGTGCTGACATTACTACATATTGGACTTCCATCTCAACAAGGCAGATTTGGACATACTCCATCCTTACATTTCTTCAAATCATATTGGATAATGAACAACTAATTTTCCAATCACCTCACAGTGATACATGGGGTATGGAAACCTTCCAAAGATTCTTGAATTTCCCCCACAACTTTGCTATTGTGTCATCACCAGACACACTGAAACATTCAAGACTAGGACAATTTACCCATAGCCATGATTATTTAGATTTAATAAGGCACCCACTGAACACTTTATAGCTCAAGTGGGTAACAAAACCACATTTTGTGTTATGAATGGCAAAACCTTTTTAACTGCACTGTATACTTCCGATAATGATGATGTGATATATTGGTACGGCTCCCTTCCAATTTCTCCTCCTCTTCTGATTTTTGCCATGACACTTATCTACCCTTAATGACACATGCTTCAAAATTTTCTCATGCCTTCATCCTTCAACCCTCCACTTTGTGATCCTTATGGTCCTTTCTTCAATCATCTTTTCCAGATCCTGTACAACCTGACCCTCCTTCCTCTGGTTTTATAGGAACTACTATAGCTCTATTACTCCCCTACAGCCCCATGCTATAATTATGGCTCCTTCTCATCATATTATGGCTGCTTTTTGTGTTCTTATCATCCCACATTTTTTGAAAAACTCCTTTATTATTACTGGCATATTGGAACATTGACACAAGAACTTCATGGTATATTAACATTGTCCCTTGATTGATACGTTTGATGTGATTACTCTTTTGATTGCAGTTTTCTTTATGCAACAATATTTATCTTATGTTTGCTGTGATTATTTACTTATTATTATTCAAGATAAGTATTATTTAAGATGGTATTAATTATTAATTATGTGTGTTACTTTTTAGATCTATTATGTATTTGTGACAGTTCTTTGGTCCTCACATGGCCCAAAACTGTCAGGGGGTGGAATGTGTTGAGTATCATACTATAGAAAGTTAGATATTATGAGTTTATTATTTATTTAGCATATTTACCCTGTACGAGCATTGATAAAATGTTACACATACATACTGCAACCATGTGATATACAAATTAGCGAACCCCAAGGTGGCCTAAATATGTAAATTAACTAACCCTAAGCTGTATGAGAAGATAAAGATAAGAACCTGCATGTAAGGGCAACCCACAACTGGCGAGTGAGAGAGGACCAAGAGCCAGCTGTGCGAGAGCCCACGCTGCATGCTTCCGGATCGAGACACAGATCCTCCTCCACCTCTGTCCTCAGTTCCACGAGCTGAGTGTCCCAGTTGAGTAGAGGCGAACCCAAGAGAGAGGACAGCCGGTCGGATTCCCTTGGTGTCCTGGAGGGGGTATCGAGTCTAAGAACCATCCGAGACCGATTTGGAGCCAGCCACCGACAGACTAAAGAGACATCCTATGTGGCTACAGCTTGGGGAATAGCTGAGAGCACAGGCCGATAGGTTAGGACCAACCTTTAATAAATGTATATCATACTGCAAATTGATTTGATTGTTCTTGCCTATTGCGCTCCGAGTGTTACTCGGAAAAAAGAAAAATCAATAAAAAGAGAAAAAAAGGAGAAACCATAGAAATAAAGTCCAGTATAAAAGAAAGAACATCAAAAGATATTTAAATTTACTAATACAATGTAACATCGTACCAAATTAAATAGATCAGAAAAATTACTCCTAAAGATATTTTGTTGAAAGTTGACAGTCATTTTCTAAAACACTCATGTTTTTGAAAAAAAATCATAATAAAAATTAAAAGTATTTGCAGATATAATAAAATGTTTCCAAACCCCTGAGAATGGAATTCTATTTCTCAGGTGAATTACAAAAAATAACTAACATCATGATATTTTTAGTAAAGTCACTAAACTTTGTGAATAACAACAAAATCATGTGAGTCTCTACACCAGAAAACAACCACAACAGATGGTGAATGTTGAATTTACTTAGTATTAACTGTGACTATTGTGAACCAAAAAATTTACAAACTTTGACAATATAAAAGTGATATACATTATAGCAGAGAAAAAATTTTCTCTATTTTACGAAATAAAGTTGACATAGCCAAACTTGGAGCATATGTATATAAGTGTCTGAATTTTTTTCTATTATATTTTATATGAGTACTTTTTGAACATATTTATTACCTAAATTTCAAATTTCTACAAATTACTTTAGTCTCAAAAAGAATATACTCTGTAAAGTATCTGCCTACCAAGTGTGAGACCCTGACTTGAAACTCCAGTACCACACACACAGAAAAAGAATATGCAGTATCTGAGTAACTTCATTTTTATAAGCAAGTATAATCCAATAAGTTAGAATTGCATTATACAATATTTAACCATTCCTAGGCACAAAAACTATGTGCAGGAAAATGTACACAACTCAAGATCATCATGTTGAGCAAAGTAAGGCAGACTCAAAAAGATAAGTTGTTTTCTTTCATATGTAGAATCTAGAAACACAAACAAGAAAGAGGGGGATGTTAGAATCAGGCAGAGGGGCCGAGTTGACATAGTCCTTGGCCCCTAGCTTGGAAAATCAAGAGTTTGCACAGCACTCTTGCAAAAGTTCCAGCACTCTATACTGACCTTCAGCCTTAGAAAATAGCTAACCACATCCTCATACTTGTTCCCTGGTGCAAGAAGGTAAACAAATGACCTCCTCATGAGACCTCCTGACATCCCTTGCTCTGATGATCCGAAGATAACCTTTACTGCTGACATATCTTGAAGATTTTGCCTGCTTTCACTTTCTTGTACTTACACATAAAATAAACGTGCTGGAATAGTTCTGGGCTCAAGTTTCCCATCAGGAGCATGTAGTCCATCTGGTCTCAGCTTTTTCCCTATTGGTATCTATGTCTTTTCTTATACCCTGTTGCCCCCAAACAGGTCTCATAACCCACTGCACCAGACATGAAAGGAGGACTATTAGGAAAGCAAAGGGCTTCAATGGGAGGGAAAGGGGACATAAGAGAAGATAAGAAGGGGATGAAGATGCTCTGTGTATGTTGTTTGCTTATGTGAAAGTGTTTCAGTAAGAACCATTATTTTGTAGAGCTGATACTAATAAAATTTTAAGGAATAAAAAATAAACTGAAACAAATAATTGTGGTCATTTATGAGTAAAGATGGTTCAAGTGATATTTGAAATCATTTTTTGTTTTACATGGTGTACAATATTTTCCTAAATGGCACAAGATTTTTTTTAACTCTCTTTCAAAAGACCATATATTACACAGACATATAGCAATTCTTCTAGTACAAGAACAAATTTTAAAGATATTAAACCAATGTATTTGACCATATTCTTTTCTCAGTACTGCTTTATAAGCAAGAAGAATTAGGTTGGAAAGTTCAAAATGAGGAAAATCCGTTATTCCATTTAATAGTACAGTAAGTATTACCTCTAAAAGTCATTTTATTTGTTTTGCAGTGGTTTTTTTTGTAATTATTGTTACAGGGTTGGTAAATTTTTAACCATATCCATCTGTCATTTCATAAGAAAAGTAAAAAAAGAGTCAGAAGTATCATTTTAAAGACTTCAGTTTCATAGTTGTGGAAATAACTGATCCTGTCAGAACATTAATTTGGTGAATATTTCAAAATGTACAAGACATTATAGAACAGACCTTTGCACCATAGTTCAAATCAAGTGTACATCTACTCATTGTCCAGTATTCATGAGTTTTATAACATAGAAATATTTATTGATTCACTATTAATATAACAAACACCTGACTGGAATTCCATAAAGCTCAGTCATGCACACAGTCATAGCATCATCACTTGTTTCAGAGTATAATTGAAACCTGAAAACCTGTACAAGTAACCTGAGATTAAATTCAGTTCTTAAAAATGAACTGATTAAGAGTTAATGGATCATAATTGTATACTGATTAATATTTTCAGTATATAAACCATAATATAAATAGCACATATTTTGTAAAAGGCTGACAGAGAAAGGAAGGAGGAAAAGAGAAAAGAAGAAGGAAAGAAAAAACAAAGGAAGAAAAAAAGAAGATTAACACAGCTGCAAGGGGAAATGAGTTTAGTAGGAAAAGAGCAATAACACAGTGGCTGCCTGTGGGGAAAAGCTCATCTACTGTAATAAACATCAAGGTAAGAGGCAAAGATGAATTTGAACAATTTTCTTGCTCTAGCAAAGAAATTGAACAGGAAAGTTATTAATCACAACTGGTCACCTTTCCTGCTGTTAAATGGAATTGTTCTAAAGACTTTTGGGTTAAAAAGCTATCATAGTTAGAAATTTATGTAATTTGTAACTCAGAGTAGTGGCAGATGCACACTTTGGAGGGAGGGAGTGCAATTTTTAAGATTTTTATTAGTAGTTCAGCTTTTGAGCTCTCAGACTGAGAGCAGTAGCTGCCTATCCTTCATCTTCCCATAAACCAATCAATAAGCAAGTTGGAAAGAAATTTGCTACTACAGATGAATATGGTTGCTGGTGGTAGCTTTGTGATTTGAAGCTATAAGTGTGTAGATTATAGGAGTGAAGAGTTTAACATAAGAGTAATAAATGGCATATTCCTTCCAGATAATGCGGGAATGAAAGAAAAAGTATTAGCAACAAATGAGAATTTTTTTCCCTTTCAGATATCTGGATGCCCTCATCTGGTTACTTGCTTCAAAGAAGACAAGCAGCTTTAAAGTTAATAGCAATCTTATAAACAAAGTCCTCAAGATACTGTTGTGTTGATCTTTGATTCTAATCATATAGGTTTCATATGAAATAAAAGAAGTGACAGGATTTAGGGGCCTCCATTTTAAATGAGGATATTCTGAAGGTTTTACAAGCACACAATCTGAAATTTCCCTTTCACATGTATTTTATATTCCAAATGATGAATTACATTTAAGACATTCAAGTGTTAGTGTTCTTGCATCTTCTTAGCTTGCTCCTTTCTTACTGTTCAGTGTAGGTGATCGTGTCCTGCAATGAGATTGGACTTGTACATGGTGTCCAGCTCATAAGGGAAAGACTGAGTCACAGAGATTGCCTGCCTGTAAATCTGAAGTATTTGCTTCAAACATTGATTCTTCTTAATTGATGATTTTCACAGTGACTACTTTGCTCCACATTTTGAACCTAATGTAGGAATGAAATATTTTAAGAAGTTCTCCAATACTTATTTATTTCAATTTAAATCTGAAACAAATTCTCACTTTGTGAACCTGACGTATTTTGGAATGATAGTATACTACTTGCTGTAGAATTACAATGATGTGAGTGGGTAATTTAAGAGTTCATAGAGAGAGCACACAGGGAAGGTATGAGGATAGGCAGGAAACCCAAAAAAACCAAGATAGCATTTGACGTCTTCAATGCAAAGCAACTAATGAAGAAACTTTAAAGTGACAGAGACCAATAGGAAAAGGGGACCAGGAACTAGAGAAAAGGTTAGTTCGAGAAGAATTAATATAGAATGTAACACATATGTACAGAAAAGACCTGTGAGTCAACTCCCTGTATAGCTATCCTTATCTCAACTAGCAAAAGCCCTTGGTCTTTCTTATTATTGCTTATATTCTCTCTTCAACACAATTAGAGATAAAGGTTAAATAGTTTCTGCCTGGTAGTGAGGGGGTAGAGGGGGAGAGGAAGGGGGTGGGTCATAATCCAGGCAAGGTATACGACTATGATGCAAATATCCACGGAGAACCTCAGGTGAGCACAAATCATTGCCTCAATAGCAGAATCTGTAATGTATCAGAACTAAATTTAAATTGCTGATGATTTCTGGTTATTTGTACCATAAATTCTGTGGACCAATGCTATATTTTAGAAAACAAGATATTCATCTTGACAGCAGATTAAAATGCATTAATTTTACTTTGGAAATAAAGGATGACAGTCCATACATACCTAGATTTAAGAAAATATTCTCAGATTCTTTTGAAAAAAAATGCATAAGAATGTTTTATTTAGAATTTATTTCTCTGCATTTTGTTTATCAATTAATTTTAAGAAAACCATGTCTGATCAGAAAAATTTAGAGCACAAACTATGTTGATTTATTAAACTTTAGTTTAATGTAATTTAATAACTGTGGGTTTTAACAGTAAGACCTGCAATTTCAAATAGGTTAAATTCAATCCAAACTACAGCATCTAGATTATCATACAAAATCTATTGCATTCTGTGATTTATACTTTGCATTTTTATCAAACCAAAAGCTATCTAAAACATACTTTTAACATAAGACATTTAGTTTCTGATGAGCTGTTTATTAAGTCTCTGCATATTTAAGATCTTTTAAAGTGCTGAGGGTTAAACATAGAGATGAAGATAATGTGTTAATAGATATATAACATTTCACTGCAAAGATCCATGATGGTTTATTTAACCTTTTTCTTACTGTTCACATATTATTTCCAAATTCTTATTATCATAGATACTTCAAGCTATGAATATCTTTGTTCATAAAAATTGTTTCACATATTTGTTTTATTAAAATTGGTTCTCTAAAAGAAAATTATTGATCATGAGTATTTTTAATGTTCTTTAAGAACATTGAACATTGTGCTATCACATAGATTCTACCAATATGAATTGAAAAATAGACTTTGTAATTTTCCCTATATCACCATGCCCTGCCAACATGGTCAGTTGTTTTTAAATGTTGATATATTTTCTCTTCCTCTTGTTAAGTATTGAAACATTTCTTACTGAGTTTGTCAATACAAAAATTCTAAAGGATCCAAGATGGTGACTAGAGGGCAGAAGCAGACAGCGTGAGCTCTGTAAATCAAAAATTTTGCTGAGAAACTGGAAACACACTAGGCAGGAAAAAAACCACCAAGAAGAATCAAAACTCTGACACCCTGAATTCACAGCCCATACAAAGCTTCCCCATGTCACATTACACTGAGAAAACAGGAGGGCTTCTGTGCTGAGATACCGGTTCCAAACCTGCTTGGGAGATGCAGACCAACAAGTGACCAAATAAGCAGCACGTGGTATTCCCATAGCCACCCCTGGGATAAACCAGCATATCCCCCTGGACAGACTGACCCTTGCCCCACAAAAAAAAAAAAGTGTGGTAAATACATTTTTTTCTTTTGATAAAATTTGGTTAGATCATGCCACATCATGATACTGATTTACAAACACACAAAGCTCATCTCCTGAGCAAACCACCTGGCCAGACTATGACAGAGCTACTGCTTAAATACCAACACCAAGACGGGATGCTAAAAGAGTAGCACCAGAACTACTAAGACTGAAGCTCTATTGTTCCTGAACCTGGAATTTTTTTAATGTGTTTTTTTGTCCACCACCTCTCCCAGTTGATTTCTTTGGTACTCTCTTTTTTTTTTTTCTTTCTTTGTTTTGTTAGTTTTACTATTGTAAGTTAGTTAATACTAAATTACACACAGACCAGGGACAGAAACAGCACCAAGTGAAGTGATGGGAAGACTTAAAAGGATGAAAACCATACATACTCCCCCCAAAAATAAATTAATACAGAATTCAGAGGGAAATGAAGAAAACAGATACCCAGTTCCAGATTACAACAAAACAAAGATAAACTATCCCAAGGACCCAAGGAAGCCCACAAGAACTCCATAAAAGAAGAAATCTGGCAAGTAATTACTGAGAATTTCATGGAGATGTTACAAGATATGGTCAACCAAAATGTACAGGAGGCACCCAAGAATAAATAAATAAATAAACTCATAGGAGCCTTAAATAAAGACCAAAGTGAAACAGACAACACCATAAATAAATAGAGAGATAAATGAATTAAGGACAAAAATTGAAAATATTAAAGAGGAAGTGACTCATGATATGGAAAATCTCGGAAAAAAGAATGAAACAGAAATAAAAAACACAATAAAAGGCCACTCTAGTAGACTAGAACAAGCAGAAGACAGAATTCAGAACTTGAAGATGAAATGGAAATTAAAGAGAAACTGAAGAGCTATTAGTCAAACAACTCAAGATCTGTGAAAGGAGTATGCAAGAACTCAATGACTCCATCAAAAGACCAAACCTGAGAATCATGGGCATTGAAGAAGAAGAAGAAGAGGAGCAAGCAAAAGGAATTTGTAATATATTGAACAAAATAATAACAGAAAATTTCCCAAATCCAGGGAAAACTATGTCCATTCAGGTACAGGAAGCCTCCAGGACACCAAACAGACTTGACCAAAATAGAACTACCACATGACATATTATCATTAGAACAAAAACACAGAGAACAGAGAAAGAATATGGAAGGCTGTAAGAGAGAAAAAATAAATACAAAGGTAAATCCATCAAAATCACAGTAAATTTCTCAATGGAATCCTTAAAAGCAAGAACAGCATGAAGTGAGGTATTCCCGGCACTGAATGAAAACAACTTCAACCCTAGGATACACAACCTAGCAAAATTATCATTCAAAATAGATAGAGCAATAAAAGTCTTCCATGATAAGCAGAAACTAAAACAATATATGATCACCAAGCCACCACTACAAGATTCAAGGAATTCTTCACACAGAAAATGAAAGCAAGCAAAATCATGAAAGAACAGGCAGTACCAAACCACAGGAGAAGAAAAGGCAAGAAAGTAAGGAGTAACATTGATTCAGCTGCACACAATCAAACCCTTTACAACAAAAATAAGTAAATGACAGAAATCACCATATACCTATCAATACTAACACTGAATGTTAAAGGACTTAATTCCCTTATCAAAAGACACCGTTTGGCAAACTGGATTAAAAAGGAAGATCCAATAATCTGTTGCTTATAGGAGACCAATCTCATCAACAGAAATAAGCACTGGCTTAGGGTGAAAGGCTGGAAGAAGATTTACCAAGTCAGTGGTCCCCTAAAACAGGAAGGAGTAGCAATACTTATATTGGACAAAGTAGACTTCAAACCTACATTGATCAAATGAGATAAAGACACTCCATACTAATAAAAGAGGAAATACACCACAAGGAAATACCAATTATCAACCTATATGCACCTAACATCAATGCACCCAATTTCATCAAACATACTCTGAAGGAACTAAAAACATATATCAACTCCAACACGATGACAGTAAGGGACTTTAATACCCCCCTATCACCCAATAGACAGGTCATCCAAACAAAAAATCAATAAAGAAATTCTGGAACTAAATCACACATAGATCAAATGGACCAAGCTGATGTTTACAGAATATGTATCCAACTTTGCAGAATGTACATTCTTCTCAGCAGCTCATGGAACCTTCTCAAAAACTGATCATATTTTAGGGCACAAAGCAAGCCTCAGCAAATATAAGTAAATAGAAATAATCCCATGCATTTTATCTGATCACAATGCATTAAAACTCGAACTCAAAAACTAAAACAACAGTAAAAAATATGCAAACAATTGGAAGCTAAACAAGGCATTGCTCAATGATCAATGGGTCATTGATGAACTAAAAGAGGAAACTAAAAGGTTCCTGGAAGTTAATGAAAATGAAAACATGACCCACCAAAGACTATGGGACACAGCAAAGGAAGTCCTAATAGGAAAGTTTACAGCCATGCATATAGTTAAAGGACAGAAAGATCTCAAATCAATGACCCAATGCTACATCTGAAACTCTTAGAAATACAAGAACAAACAAATCCCAAAACAAGCAGAAGGAGAGAAATAATAAAAATAAGGGCAGAAATTAATGAAATGAAAACAAAATAAAACAACACAAAGAATCAATGAAACAAAAAATTAGTTCTTTGAAAAAATAAATAAGACTGACAGACCCCTGGCTAAAATGAGGTGAGAAAACACCCAAATCAGTAAAATCAAAAATGCAAAAAGGGAGATAACAAATACCACAGAAATCCAGGAAATCATCAGAGACTACTTTTGGAACCTATATTCAAATAAATTTGAAAATCTTGAAGAAATGGAAAGATTTCTAGATACTTTTGACCAAACAAAATTGAACCAAGAAGATATTAATTACCTGAATAGATCTATAACACAAAATGAAATTGAAGCAGCAATAGAGTCTCCCAAAAAAGAAAAGTCCAGGACCTGATAGATTCTCTGCTGAATTCTACCAGACCTTTACATAAGAACTAATACAAACCCTCCTTAAACTGATCTATGAAATTGAAGGGAGGGAATACTGCCTAACTCATTTTATGAAGTCAGTATTACACTCATCCCCAAACCAGACAAGGATACCTCCAAAAAGGAGAATTACAGGCCAATCTCCATAAGGAAAATCAATGCAAAAATCCTCAATAAAATAATTGCAAACTGAATCCAACAACACATCAGAAAGATCATTCACAACAACCAAGTTGGCTTCATCCCAGGTATGCAGGGGTGGTTCAACATACACAAATCTACAAATGTAATACAGCACATTAATAGAAGCAAAGACAATAACTACTTGATCATCTCAATAGATACAGAAAAAGCCCTCAGCAAGATCCAACATTGCTTCATGATAAAAGCTCTAAGAAAACTAGGAATAGAAAGAAAGTACCTTCACATTGTAAAGGCTATATATGACAAACCTATAGTCAACATCATACTTAATGGTGAAAAACTGAAACCATTTCCCCTAAAATCAGGAATGACATAAGGGTGCCCAATATCGCCACTGCTATCCAACATAGCACTGGAATTCCTACCCAGAGCTATTAGGCCAGAAGAAGAAAAAAAAGAATACAAAGAGGTAAAGAAACTGTCAAAATATCCCCATTTGCAGATAATATGATCCTATATCTTACAGACCCAAAAAACTCCTAGACACCATCAACAGCTACAGCAAGGTGGCAGGTTATAAAATCAATTTACAAAAATCATTAGCTTCTCTGTACACCAATAATGAACAAACTGAGAAAGAACATATGGAAACATTTCCATTTACAATAGCCTCAAAAAAAAAATCAAACACCTGGGAGTAAGCTTAACAAGGGATGTGAATGACCTCTACATGGAGAACTACAAACTCCTGAAGAAAGAGATCGAGGAAGACTAGAGAAGGTGGAGAGATCTCCTGTGGTCATGGATTGGTAGAATCAGCATTGTAACAATGACTATACTACCAAAAGCAATCTACATGTTTAATGCAATTCCATCAAAATCCCAATGACATTCATCACAGAGATTGAAAAATCTACTCTAAAGTTCATTTGGAAACACAAGAGACCACAAATAGCCAAGGCAATATTCCGTAAAAGGAGCAATGCTGGAGGTATCACAACAACGACTTCAAACTATACTACAAACAATAGCAATAAAGACAGCATGGTACTGACATAAAAACAGACATGAACACCAGTGGAACAGAATAGAGAACATGCATATGAATACACACAAGGCACCAAAAATATATGATGGACAAAAGACAGCCTCTATGACAAATGTTGTTGGGAAAAGTGGTTACCCATCTACAAAAAACTTAAACTAGATCAATGTTTATCACCTTGTACTAGTATCAATTCAAAATGAGTCAGATACCTTTATATCAGACCGAAACTCTGAAGTTAGTGCAGGAAAGAGCAGGAAACACTCTGGAAGTAATAGGTATAGGCAAGGACTTCCTCAATAGAGCCCCAGTAGCTCAGCAACTAAGAAGAAGGATGGACAAGTGGGACTTCATAAAACTAAAAAGCTTCTGTACAACAAAAGAAATGGTCTTTAAACAGAAGAGACCACCCACAGAGTAGGAATATATTTGCCAGCTATCAGACAAGGGGCTGATAACCACAATATACAGGGAACTTAAAAAAGAAAACTCTCCTAAAATCAATAAACCAATAAAGAAATGGGAAACTGAACTAAATAGAACTTTCGCAAAAGAAGAAATTCAAATGGCCAAAAAACACATGAAAAAATGCTTACCATCTCTAGCCATAAAGGAAATGCAAATCAAAACCACACTAAGATTCCACCTCACCCTTGTTAGAATAGCTATCATCAAAAACACCACCAACAACAGATGTTGGTGAGTGTGTGGGGAAAAAGGAACCCTCGTACAGTGCTGGTGAGAGTGCAAGCAAGTGCAACCACTCTGGAAAACAATATGGAGGCTTCTTAAAAATCTAAACATAGATCTGCCATATGATCCAGCAATCCCACTCCTGGAGCTATACCCAAAGCAATGCAACACAGGTTGCTCTTGATGCACCTGTGCACCCATGTTTATTGCAGCACAATTCACAATAGCCAAGTTATGTAAACAGGCAAGATGCCCCACTACAGATGAATGGATTAAGAAAATGTGGTACTTATACACAATGGAGTTTTACTCAGCCATGAAGAAGAATGAAATCTTATTATTCTCAAGTAAATGGATGGAACTGGAGAACATCAATTTGACCAAGGTTAGCCAGGCTCAGAAGACCAAAAATCGTATGTTCTCCATCTTATGCAGACTTTGGATTTAGGGCAAATACAGCAATATTGTTGGACTTGTGTCACATGATAAAGGGAGAGCACACACGGGAGGTATGGGGATAGGTAGGAAACCCAAAACATGAAAGTGTTTGATGTCCCCACTACAGAGGAACTAATATAGAAACCTTAAAGCAACAGAGGTCAATCTGGGAAGGGGATCAGGAACTAGTGAAAAGGTCAGGTAGAGATGAATCAACTGGGTTAACGCATTTGTACATGAAAACAATGTTAGGAATCTCTCTGTATACCTATCCTTATCTCAACTAGCAAAAATGCTTTGTCTTTGTCATTATTGCTTAAGTCTTCTCTTCAACAAAATTAGAGATAAGAGCAGAACAGGTTGTGCCTGAAAGTGATGGGGGTTAGGCGGGAAGAAGGAGGGTGCGGAGGGCAGGTGGGGAGAAATGGCCCAAACAATGTATGCACATGTGAATAAATTTAAAAAAAATTTTTAATTCTACAATTGCTATGAGGTGATAGATTTAGTGGAAATGGAAATTGTAATTAGCCATATTCCAGAATATTTTCACTATCATATATGGCACCAAAAGTATTATTTAAAAAATGTTTCTCTAAAAGAAATGCACCTTGATTTAAATAGGTTTGGATAATTTCCATGATTTTGATAAATTATAACTAAACTTTCATTGAGGTTTGCATTTTCTAAATAAATAGTAACAAAACTAAAAACCCATTCTATTCTATTATATGCTTCCATGGAATCAAATATATATACAAATTATTTAATGAAATTTCTAGTTTAGTTACAGAACAGAGAATTACAAATTTAAGAATAATGAAAGTTCAAACTAGAAGGGGAAGAAAAGATAAAGCACACTTTTTGAATCCAATTACATTACCCCTTTAATAGGTGCCATTTGTCCATTTCACTTGGCTCTTTGATAAGGTGACAAAATTTTTATCACTTCTATTTTTAAGGGTTAGAAGTAACTGAGCTGAAGTTGCTTCTTTCACATTCGTAAAAATATATATGTTTACATACCAAAGAAATAACAGGATACTTAATAAAATGGAAATTCTTATATGTTTTTTAAACATATAAAATTATGTAACCACCACCCAAAAGAAACTGTTAGAACATAGGCATATATGTGTGCATACATATATTTTATATATATAATATATATTATACATATAATATAATAATGTGCACACACACATTATTGAAAAAAGTTAGAAATCCCAGTTCCATGAAAAACATCCAAGGAGAATATCAGAAAATATAAATAACTGAATAAATTGCAAAGAACTATTTCTAACCTTTTCCTACTAAGCTTGTTATAAACACCATTGCCACTTAAAACTAAAATTAGGGATAGCCTCAGAGTTTCATAATGTTGTGTGCATATATATATATATATTTAAAACATTTAGGTACATATTTAAAACAAAATATTTATAATGTTGAAGAGGGTGAATTTGGACAGATAATTTTCAAGATTTCATAAATTAACTATAATTAAGCCATCAATACTACCCAAAACACCATCAAAATTCAACAAGTTTTTTGGCAGGGGTTGAAATTTACTTATATTGAAATATAAAGAAGGTAGAATAATAATAAGTGTTTTCAAAAAGAACACTGGCACACTTAAAATACTTAATTAAAAGCATTACTCCAAAACTACAATAATGACTCAGTACTCTTAACAATAAGAGCAGAACTATAGATCAATGGAACAGCATAGGATGTAGAACTGCACTTGCATGATCAGTTCATTTTCAACAAGATTGCTGAACAATTCAATGGGAATAAGATATTTCAACAAACTATGCTGAAACAATTAGATGCCATGGGGAATAAAAAATAATGTAACTCATGTGTCAAACTGCTATAAAAATTAACTAAAAATTTAGATAGTGATCAAAATGTGTCAATACTATGAATTTACTATGGGAAATTATAAAATATGGATTCCTTGGCTGGAAGAATAAAGAAAATGTGGCATATGTACATAATGGAGCATTACTCAGTCATTAAGAAGAGTAGGTCATGGTATTTACTGATTTTAATAGCTGTGAATTCACTTGAAATTGCTTTGCAAAAGAAGCAATTTTCAAAAGCAAGCAGTGATTCATTAGCAGGTGGTGACTTTTAGTAGCTAAGTCATTTAAAATGCCAGGCAAATAGTGATGTCAAGTTATAACAGTTTGCACTTTAAAAATTTAACCAGCATAATTATTATCTGAACCTGATATTTTTTGTTAACAAATATAACACCAAAACATTTTATTATTATGAAATATAAAACAAAACTTAAGATTGTGAAAATAAGATGGTCTTTGCTTTGTAGCTGTCTCTAAGGACCTGTGTTATTTTACTGTTACTTCTTAGCGGAATGGAATTATTTTATTTTCTCATTGCCACTTTTACTTTAAATCTTATTTCTGACTTTCAGTAAGGCTTTTAAATGCACCTAATTTTACCATCTTTGGGATATAATTTCCATGTCTCTACTATACATAAAATGCAGTTTAAATTTATTGCAAAGGGTATTAGCAGGCAGACAGAAAAAAATTAAGTTCACAGAGACTGCATGGACTCTGACTATATTGTGATTTTCAAGACCCTGGATTTCTACTAGTACCACAAAACAGTATGTTTGGTCTGTGGTGATTGGGAGGAGAAAAAAAATCATAAGGAGATCCTACAGTCTTTGAGTTCATAAATATTAGTTTTATTTCTACTCACATTTTTTGAAAGAATAGCAAATAATAATAAGGCTTAGATAAACTTTTATTGCTGTAAGAGAGAAATCAAGATGAATTTTCATGAAAGATATAAAGGTATGTACATAGGTGATGATACTTTCAGTCATCATCTGCCTTGACCCAGACTTTGTGTGGCTGTCATAAAATCAGACATTTGTCATAAACTGAAGCAAGTCCATGTGCCATTCCACTTCACCAGCAAATTATCAGCCATGGAATGTGTTGACATAGCAATGGCCACAGAAACTGATTGGCATTTCATCCTCACATTTCTCTGACTATAAACATGATTAACTTCTCCACTACATTCTTCCAACATATCACTCTTAATCTCTGTATCCCATTCAACTTCTGTCTGAAGCTTAAACATTTTAGAGAACTAGGAACAGTGTTGCAATTAAAAACTAAAGCCAATTCTTCACTCTGCTAGTAAAGTCTTTTCCTGAATCTTCACAGTAGCTAATGATAAAGGTCCTCTCATCCTCTGAGATGGCTGTCCTGCCAGTAAAATTCACAATTCTGTACCCTTTGTGAATTGTGCCATTAATTGGAGATAAGTCTTTCAGTTAATCCCAATCCTTTCAAGTTTATCAATATCCAAATGAATTTCATCTCAAAAGAATCATCTCAGTGAATGAAAATCTAAGTTGCATTGTAGGCTTTCAATGTAACAGTAACTCTTAATATCATGAAAATGGCTATATTACAAAAAGCAATCTACAGACTCAATGCAATGCCTATCAAAGTCTCAATGTCACTTTGCAGAAATAGAAAAGTCAATTGTCAAATTCATAGAGATGCATAAAGTAACCCGAATCGCAAAAGCAATTCTGAGTAAAATAAAGCAATGCTGGAGGTAGTGTAATACTAAACCTCAAAATACGCTACAGATTCACAGCAACATGAATAGCATGGTACTGGCACAAAAATAGACACAAACATCAATACAGCAGAGTTGAGGAGCCAGAAACAACACCATAAAGCTACAGACATCTGATCTTTGACATAGGAGCCAAAAAACACACACTGGAGAAAAGACAACTTCTTCAACAAGTGGTACTAACTAAACATGTTATCAACATGCAGAAGACAAGAACTGCACCACTATCTCTTGCCCTGTGCAAAAATCACCTCCAAATGGATGAAAGATCTTAATATAACATCTGACACTGAAATTACTACAAATTGAAACAAGGGAAACCCTGGAAGATACACACTAGGTAGTTATTTTTCTGAATAAGATCCCAATTTTCCTGAAATAAGAGCTAGAGTGGACATGTGGGATTGCATCAAAGTCCCTGCACATCTAAAGAAACTATTTCCAGAATTGAGAGAGAACCCACAGAACATGTGAAAATTGTTGCTAGTTATTGAATGGATAAAGGATTATTATCCAGCATATATAAAGAGCTGCAAATACTAAACAGAAAAAGAACAAATAATCCAAACAAATTGAACAGTCATCAGAAGAAGAAATATAAACAGCTAATAAATACATTAAGAAGCATTCATCATTCTTAGCCATTGAGAAAAAGCAAGTAAAAACTACTCTAAGATCCTGTCTCACCCCAGTCAGAATCACAGTCAAGAAAACAACAATTGCTAGTGAGAATGCCCAGAAAAAGGAACCTTCATAGACTACTGGTGGGAATGTAAAATAGTGTAGCCCCTATGGAAATCAGTACCAATGGTCCTCAAAATCTAAAATTAGACCTACCTCATGACTCTGCCATATCACTTGGGAATATAATGAGTGCAAATGAAAATACAAAAGATACTTGCAAACTTAGGTTTTTTGCAATCCTCTTCACACTAGCCAGACTATGGAATCAGTCAAGGTGTCCAAAACAGATAAATGGATAAAGAAAACATGATATAGAATACACACGCACACACACACACAAGCACCCCACACGCACGCACACACACCCACACACATCCCACACGTGCACGTGTGCACACACACACACACACACACACACACACACACTATGGTATACCATGGAATATTACTCAATCAAAAAGAAAAATGAGATTACGTTATTTTGCAAAAAAATGGATGAGACTGTAGATCATCATGTTGAGCACGATAAACCAAGTTCTAAAAGCCAAATATCACATGCTTTTGCTTGTTTCAGGAATCTTGACCTAAAATGATGACAAGATTAATAATAATAATGGGACATGAATGAAAAAAGGTTACCATGTGGGAGGAAGGAAATCAGTGGGAAATGGAAGTGGGAAAGAAAAGGATTCGAAGGAGTGAAGAAGATGAAAGTATATATATTTATTTACATATATATGTATATGAGAGCATAATGAAACCTTAAAGAACTGTTTTTAAAAGGGGGGCGGGTACGGGAATATAATGGAGGGGGTGTCTTGTTCAAAGTATACTGTATATATTATGGAATTATCACAATGAAACTCTCTTATACTATTATTGTATGCTAACTCAAAATTAAAACTAAATTGAAAGTGATTGAAGTTTTGTCACATAAATACCAAAAATGATTAAGATATCACATTAGAAATGATAAGATACATATAACTATTCATTATTTTTAGTGAAAATATTTTATTGCCCATCATTTTCTGACTTGGGGATTTTTTAAATTATTTTACTGAAAAAGTAACACTGAAACCTTAAGGAACAAATTTAGAAAAATAATATTTTGGCAATCATTTCAAAAATGAAGGTGAGTAGGGCTTTTGTGATCATAGTCTGTATTTCAGAGTCATAGCTGGAACTGCTAATTTTTACTAAATGAATAAAAAGTTAATGATATAAAATTTACCATGATCTTTAAAGCCCTGTTATGTCATAAAATTTCTCATTTTTCCTAGTTTTGTCAATACTAAGCCTATCAAAACATTTGCAGGACATTTGGTTTCTGCTTTTTTATTATGTATTTTACTTTTCTATTTCTATAGTGTATAGTTAAGTTATAAATTCCAAAATCACTACAGACTCATACAATCCTAAGAAGTTAATATTCAGAACCTATTGTTTAAAACTGTTTACAGTTTTCCCTAACAGTATCCTCTTACAATGGTTTAGTGTAAAATTACAACCAGGAAAAGATAGTCTTCCAATGTTAATAAAATAGCCCGGTTTATGTGTACTCATTTGTCTGTGGTGTTGCACCTGATCATGTGTTTAGCTCTGAGCAGTTCATCATATAGGAAAACTTGTGGACCCATCACCTCAGTGAAGGCACAAAAAAATTCCATATGATCCCTTTTGTTTCCTTTATAACCACATTCTTTCCTTCCCATAATATACCCAATCACATTCTTAACCCCTGGCAAGAACTAATTTGTTGCCTATTTCTAAATTTTATATGTTCAGAAATGTTTTGTGAGTGAAATCATACAGTATATAACATCTTGAGATTGGCTTTTTTCACTTATCATGAATTTCTGGATTTAACTACTTTGTTGTGGATACCAACACTCTCTCCTTTTTATTGTTAAATAGTGTCCTGTGATATGGAATTACCTTGTTTTTCATGCTTTTGCCAAGGTTTTTCATAGAGCAACTGTTCTTAATTTTGGTGTTCAGTTTGTCATTTCTTTCTTTTCTGGATTAAGCTTTTGTTGTCAAGTGTCAAGGACAATTTTGCCAAGTCCTGTATAGTGAACATTTTATCATGTGTTGTTTTTAAGATTTTATTTTATATGTAAGTCTGTGATGCATTTGAGTTAATTTTTGTGTAAGGTTTTGAACAGATTGAGGCCCAATTTTTGTCTGAGAGTGTTCAATTTTTCCCAGCATGTGTTAAAAACTTTATCCTTCCTCTCTTAAACTTCTTTTGCACCTTTATAAAAACCAGGGTAGCATGTTAGTGTGAGTGCATTTCTGAATTCTGTTTTCTTACAATGATAAATGCATCTATCTCTTTTACAATTGTACTATCTTAATCACTGAAGCTATAAAGTAAGCCTTAATATCAGAAACAGTTATTCTTCTTACTTTACTATTTTCAATATTGTTTTAGTACTTATAGAAGTAAACCTTCCACATAAATTTTCAAATAACTTTTTCCATATCTATTGACTTCTTGGTCTAATAAGTGATAGCATTCCTTATTCTCAAGTGATTAATATGTATTGAGTCAGTATTTAATGAGTCTCCATATTGGTTCTTGGTGAGTAGTGAGCAATATAATAATGTGAATGACGACACAAAGACTAACACAACCACCCCATCCATATCAGTCAAGATATTAAATAAAAATAATGTCACATCTTGGGCAAGAGTACCTCTAATTTATACTTAAGGATTTAAAGAATGTACATATGCTACTCTTTATTAATTAGGTCAATTCAAGCAAAAAAGAAACAATTCCTAGAGCATAATGTTCTGTTTTTCTTATTTCATGTCAATTTAACATCAAGTACATGGTATGCAGTCGTTTCTTTGGCAAATATGTTCTTTATAAATAAATAACAGAATGTCTAAAATAGTTTTATAACAATATAGTGTACAATAATATATATTTATAAATTTCTTCATAATAAATCTTCTTAAATCTTATCAAATTATAACCCAAACATAAATATACACTCTGGAATTCTGCAGGATATCATTCTGATCATTATATCAATGATGATGTTTTGATCAGACCAGATAAGTAAGATTTGGTATATGGAGGTATTATAGTGCATATATATATATATATATATACATGTATGCATATATATATATGTGTGTGCGTGTGTGTTCCATTGACTAAAATATTAACCTTGTGAAAATTGTAGGTCCTTCTACATGTGTAAGATATTCTAAACTTCCAGTGGTACAATCATGTAAAGACAAACACTCTAAAGTAAAATTATCACATCTGTGTCTCCTATCATAATATGGAAACAAAAAGCTTAAAATCTCTCTTTTGGTTGTGTTTTGCCCAATTTTGGGAGGGATATAAATGCTTACAGATTTGAATGGATCTCAAGCCAGAAATGAATCTTGGTGTAAGTGTCATGTTGCAGTGTAGCAACACTGCTGCTTGGGCATCTGTGATCCTGATCTGAGACCCGTGGAAAATATACCTTGGATAGTTTGTGGCAAACCCCTGTAAGAATCACAGAATGTTATCTCTTCATTTTCTAAAGATAGAATATGGCACCTGCATGAATAATCACACACATTTTGAGAAACCATTTCTGACAAGCAATCAGGTTCCAATGGAAAAAGAATACATCAAAAGCAGAGTAACTCTGGATATAAGACTTCTTATCAGAAGATAGGCTTTATCAAGTTTTAGAAAGCTCAGAATAAAATCCAACAAGGTGACAGTGTTACAAATGGGTCTGAACATAAGCAGAACTAGAGAGCACAAGCAAAATGCCATCACCACACACCAGTGACATTCACCCTATTACTCAACCCTCAACTGTTAGGACAGCTCTGAGAAAGCCATTACAAGTACGTAAAAGAGGTAGGGAGAGTCTGAGCTTGGTTTATAGACAGAGGTGATTACAGACAGCTTCAACACTGCAACCTACTTGGATTGGGAAAGTACTCCCAATGGACTGAGCTTGGTGAGTTTAACCTTTCCTTCCATGTGGGAAAAAATATGTAATGCAATTTAGAATTTTTTTTAAAATAGGTGACTGACAGAATTGACATTAGAGGATTGTAACTAATATTGGTCACAAGGAAACTCCCTATATAGCAATCTTAAACAAGCAGAAATGCCAATTTTTTTTCCCTTTAAAAAATTGGAGAACTGGGAAATGGAACAGGTCCTGACTGGGAAGGTTGGCACCAACGAGAGAGGGAAAACAATGTATGTGTTTGGGGGGTGGTGAATATAGGGAAAATACTGTATACACATGTATATAAATGGAAAAATGATACCTGTTGAAACTGTTACAGGAATGGAGGGGAGGGAGTATAGAGAAGAATGATGGAGGGCATGAATTCAATATGACAATAGATCAATATGACATATTTGATATATTGTAAGAACTTTCGTAAATGCCACAATGTACCCCTACCCAGCACAATACAAAAATTGTAAAGGTTTGCAGAAGAAGTTATGGGATTGGACACAAAGTCATGAAATCCTTCCATTAAATTTTAATTCCCCCAGAGATAATTGAGATGCAAGGTATATGTGGGTTCAATGGCATGGGATAATATTATACAGGTTGATCTAACTTTTTCTGCCACTAACTTTGCTACCTGCTTTTAACACATGCATTCATTGATAGACATTTCTCAAGGGTTCAGATTAGCATATTGGTGAAAACCTGACTCTCTTTCACCCATTTCTATATTGGAAAGATAGCTAGATTGACTTATTGCTCCTCACAGGAATAAACAGTATTTCTATCAATGAAGTTGCCTTCTCAGTTACAAGACTTTATCCAGCACTACAACACATGATTAAGTATTTACTCACTAGGATGGAGTCTTATGAAATATAACAGAAGAGAACTTTACACATTTTACAGAGAGCAAGGTAAAACAATGTGCCCATGTTGAGATCAAGGTGTACAGGATCATGTCCTTTATCACTCATAAGCTGCCAACACCATGAAAGTAGAGCTGCAGCACCAGGCCAAGCTTTGTGAGAGTGGAGTGTCACCCTACAAGATTCAGTATATATGTGTGTATATATATATATATATATATATATATATATAAAACTAAAGATCTTTAAATAGCATAGTGTTCCAGTAGGTACGCTACTTGGATCCTGGATACAACCGGTGGTAGCAAGAATGGCCATGTATATCATCATTCGCAAAGTCCCACTCATGGATACTGGGATTCCTGTTCCCACAATTCAAATTTCTCTGAAGAATTACAGAAAATTGATCCCAAACTGATCATAAAGTTTATTTGGAAGTACTACAAGATCTTTATTAAATTTATAGGTTTATGTATAGTAATAGTCTGAGTTTGGGAGCCCAGAAGAAAATTGCATTAGTGCCGTGTGTTAGTGAAAATTTCCGCTGGTCATCAGGAGAAGACAGAGGATTATTACACAATGAAGGCAGGACAAAAATGTGAGGAACCCTGAAGATTTATTTGATTACTTCTTGGTACTCCCTTGCGTAGCTGTGTGATTAAATGCATAAGTGCATTGGCTTGTGCTGTGAAGCACAAGCCGCGGTTGCAGCCATACTTCTAGTGAAGCCACATACATGAGTTTATGTGGTGTCCCAGGGTAATCTCGATGGGATAGTGAAGCCAGGTGATTACAACAATCAACTGTGGCCTGGTTTAGCTGCAGAGCAGTATCTGTTGCTCTCCTCTCTAACCACTTGATTTCTCATTAGAAAGAAAGAATCACAAGTATCATGTTGGAACTCTTTCTAGAAAATGTAAATGCAAGTTTCTAGTAACACTAGAGGTGGACCATAAAGGAAAAGCAAAATCATGCTGTTTGCAGGGAAGTAGATGAGGCTGGAGAACCTCATGTTATGTGAAAAAAGCCAAACTCAGACATTTATCATGTTTTTTCTCATATGCACAATCTTAATTAAAAGTAAAAGGGGGACTATTTAGAAAGTGGAAAGATACCAGTGTGTAAGGGAAAACAAGAGAAAGTAACATGCATGTATAAAAATGTCTTAATAAAGTTCATTATATGGAAAATTAACAAACTTGAATAAAAGAAAAGAAATGTAAAGATACCAGAGGTCCCCACACAAAAGAACTTGACACCTCGCAGTGGAAGAACAAACAGCAGACAATCGTTATCTTTTAACTGCTTCAATGTCTATTTCAAAGTTACTTCACTTTAACAAAAATCAAACTGTTGCTTGGGCATCTCTAATGTAAGGACTGACCAAGCCACAAGAATAAAGCCTGACCATTTCAGATTGTTTCAAGAAAACACCGTAAGTATCAGTACTTCTAGATTTTTCCAGTGAGCTGACTAAAGCTTTGTGTGGCATAAGTAGCTTCCCTTTCAGATTTCACCATTGAAATTACTACCCATCCTTAAGATTATGGTTCCTAAAATATGGAATAAACGAGTTCAGAATTTACTTCTATACTCAAAATTAGATGTTTTGTGCTTTCAATATTTCAAAACAACAACAAAAAAACCCCAGAACAAAAGAGAAGCAGTCAAGTCTCACCCCTTTCAAAGTCTATTAGAATACCATGCAAAATAGCTTTCTCTCACTCTTTCCCTCCAACCTTATAACTTTCTTTTCTCACAGCTACGATTCCGAGATACCTAAACAGTCAGAGAGACATAATACTCTAGAATTATAAAGAATTGTTATCTCTACCTACTCTATAATTTGAAAATTATCCCACATACAATGAGAGTAGTACTCAAAAATCTAACAGGAATAGATAGAAAAACCAAAACATGAAAGCGTTTGATGTCCCCAGTCCAGAGGAACTAGTACAGAAACCTTAAAATGACAGAGGTTATCATGAGCAGGGGATCAGGAACCAATGTAAAGATCAGTTAGAGTTGAATCAACATGGGTCATAACACATGGGTACACAAAAGCAATGTTAAGAATCTCTCTGTATAGCTATCCTTAACTAGCAAAAACACTTTGTTTTCCTTATTATGCTTATGCCTTTTCTTCAACAAAATTAGTAATAAGGGCAGAACAGGATCTGTCTGGAACTGAGGGCAGGGGGAAGGGCGGGGGAGGGGAGCAGGGTGGAGAAATGACCCAAACAATGTACACACATGTGAATAAATGAACAAAAAAATTCATTTCATAGAACACTGTTTGCTCATTCTGCCTGTGAAAACCAGCCTCTCCACAGTGTTCCTGATAGTAATTAAAAATAATAAAGGATTAAATGACAAAATATTTTCTCAAAAGCTACTTCTTCAGTATATAAAGCTCTGAACTGAGCAAGGAAATTAATACTAGTTTTAACTTTTTAAATTACTAATTCATACATACTCTTTCCCCTGAGCTTTAAGTGATGGCTGTAAGAACTGGAAGAGAGGTGAATGGGATTACAGGTTAATGATGTGGTTGAAGATGAGATTTAACACCTGAGAGATGTGAAATGACAAAATAGATCTTTCATTTAACTCAGCAAGAAGTAGAAATGGAGTTTTTCTTATAAGGCAAATGTGAAATAAGAAGTGTGTTTTAGAACAATTTAGAATATTTATACATGTGTATGTGTACAAGCATCAAGGCATTAATTGGGAAGAATTAGAGGTAGGAAGTCCAGTTTGAAGGCACTGGAAATAACATAGACAGACTATAAGGAAAATGGTAAGAGTAATTAATCATAACAATAGTAGTTTACGTTTGTGGAATTGCATTATACCATTTATAAATAAAGCGAACAAGACAATGAGAAAAACTAGTCTTTTACATTTTCCCATATAATTATTATTTCCAATCCACCTTATTCTTTTCTGAGAATTTTATTTTGCATTAGACATAATTTCCTTCAGCCTGGAGAACTTATGTTAGCATTTCTTGTAGTGCAAGTTGGCTTATAAAAATGGTAATTTTATTTGAAACTATCTTCAATTTATCTTCATTATTGAAAGGTATTTTTCATGGAAAGAATAAGTTTAATTGGTTCTTATAATTATATAGGTCTCTCTCTCTTCTGGCCCCCAGCTTTCTGAGAAGCCAGCTATTAATCAAATAGATCATTTTCCACAAATGAAACACAATCTCTATTGCTGCTTTCTAGGTTTGCTTTTTGTGTTTGGCATTAAACCATTTTACTTTCCTAGGCAGGGATTTCTTTGTTTTTATTCTTTTTGATGTATATTGGCATACTGTATCTGAAAACTTCCATATTTGAATACATTTAGGATATTTTTAATCAATATCTTTTCCAAATATGTGAACTCATTTTTCTATTTTTCTCTAGTACTCTAACTATACATATGTGGTGTTTTTATTATCATCTGCAGAACCTGGTCTACACATTATTTATAAATCTTTTTTCTTTTTGCCGTTCACCTGAGTTTTTCTATTGTTCTATACTCAAGTTCATATACTCTTTCTTCTGTCATTTACCTTCAAAAACTTAGTCTATCAAATTTTTCATTTCAGAAATTTTTTTCAGTTCTTGAAATTTTAATTTGGATCTGCTTATTGCTTCTATTTATTTGATGAGATTCTTTCTGATAAGATTTTTCTTTCACTGAAAGTATATTGTGTTCTACTTCACCAAGGATAGTTAAAATATCAGCTAAAATTCTTGTGAGTTACAATGCCTGGCTCAATTTTATCGAGTTTTGTTTCTCTTGATGATATCTCCCATTTTTTAGTTCTTTATCTACTGTGTAATTTTAGATTTTACAGTGGATTATTTTAATTAAAATAAAATGGTGGAGATGTTGGATTTAATATTTTATTTAATGAATGCTGTTTCCTGTTTCTGCAAGTAATTTTCTTGGCTGGGTTCAAGGACCACAGATGACAGTGTGCACAGTTTGGGAAAATCCTATCATTCTGATTTTCCTCCCACTCTCCTCAGTGGACATGATTTCCCAATTTCACTTTTCTTTTATCTCAAGGCAACAACAACAGAAAAAGGACTGCAGTTTTTTCATGATACATACATTGGCAGGGATTGTGTATTACAGAGTCTGCTTTAACTAAATGCTATGAGGTTTTAAACTCTATAGTGTTCATCTCTCATTCTCAAGGACATATATTAACTTCTGCCCAGAATTCTCTCTAGCGTGTTACACTGATTTACCCTGCAATACTCTCACATCTTCAGTTACTCTTTATGATGCATAGGTTTTATACTTATTGCTGTTTATTATGCCTATGTTTTATAGCAGAAGAGACATTATCTGGTAGGTCCATTATACTGAGAAGTGGAAGTTCATGTATATTTTCACAGCTGCAATAATTGTAAGTGCGATTTTATATTTTAATTCTTAATTTATATTGTCCTAAATATTTATGGTGTATAACATGCTGTTTTGTTATACAAATACCTAGTAAGAAATAACTACAGTCAAGCAAATTTACATATTTATGCTTACCTTTCTCTGTCACAAGAACGCCTAAAATCTATACTTATCAAACTATTATTGGTTTTGTTAATAATAGTTGTCATACTGCACAGTAAATCATAGACTTTGATCATAGACTTTGTTCCCTTTGACCTAGGTCTCTCTATTTCCTTCTTCTTTTTCTCCCCTGTCAATCACCATGCTACCCCTTATTTCTAGGTGTATGAGCCCTTTTTAGATTACACATGCAAGTGAGATGATGTAGTATTTTTCTTTCTGTGGCTCACTTTTTACACTTAGCATAACATCCTCAATATATTTCAGTATCTATACCTGCATAAATATACTATATTTTCTATGTCCATTCCTCCATTGATTAACTCTTCGAATACTGTACATGGAAAGACAAAGAAATGTGGCCATTACAGAAAACAGTATGGAAATTCATCAAATAATTTCAACAAAAGAACCGAAAATATGTGTTGGAGAAAAGATAGCCTCTTTAACAAGTGGTGACAGGAAAACTGGACATCATCTTGCAGAGTATTGACTCTAGACACAGTCTTTCACCTTGTATTAAGTGGACCAAAGATCTTAATGTAAGATCTGAAACTGAGAAATTAGTCCAGAAAAAAATGGGGAATATACTGGACTACATACACATAGGTAATAATTTCATGGATAGAACTCCAATAGCTCAATATTTAAAAGAGAGGATTGACAAATGGGACACCATCAAACTAAAAATCTCCTGCACAGCAAAGGAAATAGTCACTAGACTGAAGAGAGCCTACAGAATGGGAGAAATTTTTTGCCAGCTATTCATCTGACAAGAGGTTAATAACCAAAACACAGGGAGCTCAAAAAATCTAACTGACAAAGAATCAACAAATCATTGAATTGAATAGATGATTCTCAAAAGAAGAAATACAAATGGCCAAAAATATATGAAGAAATGCTAAACAACCTTGGCCACAAAGGAAATGTAAATCAAAATAACATTGAAATTCCACCCTGCTCCAGTCAGAAAGGATATAATCAATAATGCAAACAACAAGTGCTGGTGAGGTTGTGAGGGAAAAGGAACGCTTATACCCTGTTGATGGGAATGTAAATTAGTGCAACCACTATAGAAAGCAGTATGGAGTTTCCTTAAAAAACTAAAAAATAGAAGATGCTACTACTCCTAGGTATATACCCAAAGGAACGTGCACCAGAATACAATAGTGTCACTTGCACACTTACGCTCATTAAAGCACTATTCACACAAGTCAAGCTTTGGAAAAAGTCAGGATGCCCACAGCTGATGAAAGGATCAAGATCATGTGATACATATGCACAATGGAGTGTTATTCAGCCATAATGAAAAATGAAGTTTTATTACTTACAGGTAAAAGAATGGAACTGGAGAACATCATGTTAAGAGAATCAAGCTAGGCTTAGAAGATTAAAGGTTGCTTATTGCTCCTTATATGTGGAAGCTAGTCCTGCAAGATAAATGTACACATAAATACTTAAAATACTTGTATGATCATATATATGTATTTATACACACATATGTATATGTGTACATGAAGTGAAAGAAAGAGAGAGAACAAGATTGCATTAGTGGGTCTGTCTGAGTGGACTACAGGAGGTGAGAGAAAGTGTTGGAGAGTGAAAAATATTGAAACATTCTTTTTGTGCGTGAAGATAATATAAGGGCATGCACTCTAAACTGTGGAATAATAGGGGAACAATCAACACTACAGGTTAAGAAATGAAGAATGAGGGTAAAAGAGGTGTATTCCAGGGTGGGCACTAGTGGGAAGGAGTGACCATAAGGAAATGGTGAATAAAGGTGAATATGTTGAATGTATTTTGTGTTCATGTATGAAATTGTTCAAAGAAGGGGTGAAGAGGGATGAAGGAGAGGATGGAGAGGGTAAATCTAATTAAGATGTAGAATAAGCACAAATATATAAACATTACAATGTATCCCCAATGCAACTATTATATTCTGATTAAAAGAGAATATCTTAGAAAGTGCTGCCAGTGACACAGAAATCCTTCTGCTCTGCATCCTGTGTTCATTACAGCATTATTCACAACAGAAAAGAAATGAGGTGCAATTTTATATTTTGTTTTATTTTTCCTTAATATTTATTAGAAAGTACTACTGTTCCTTCACAGTCTTTTTATATTAAGAATCTTTTTATTTAAAATGACTTTAAATTTAGAGAAAATTTTCTTTTTTATTATCATGCTGGGTAGGGGTATATTGTATCATTTATAAAAGTTCCCACAATATATTAAACATATCATACTTGAACTCATCCCCTCTATCATTCTCCTTTAACCCTCCTCCCCCCATTCCTGGAGTAGTTTTAACAGGTATCATTTTTCCATTTACATACATGTATGCACAGTATTTGTATTATATTCACACTCCCCCACCATTTTCCCACCTCCTTTTCCCTCCCACTGGTACCAATCCATCAAATAGGACCTGTTCCACCCTCCTTCATAGTTTTCATGGTCATCATATTAAAAGGTGAAGAAAATGTTTTCTAAAGGTCTATAACTCATGTAAATATGTTCTTAGACTTTAATTTTTGATTGTTGATCTTTAGTTTTATGTATCAGCTTGACTGGTTTAGGAAAGGTCCAAATAGCAGGCAAAACATTATTTGTCTTTGAGGGTGTTACTGGAAAATATCAAAATTTGAACTAGTAGACTGAATAAAGCAATGCCAGCCATCCTCATCAATGTGCTGAGGATCTAAACACATCAAAAAGGTGGAGAAACAAAAAAATAAAGGCAAATTCTCTTTCATTGCTTTTGGATTGTGACATCCATATCCTTGTGTTCTTTTGTATCAGAAGTCTTGACTTTCATTCTTTGGAATCCAACTAACTTATACTACAGAGCTTCCTGATTCTTCCAGCTAGCAGATGGCATATTACAGGACTTCTCAATCCCCATAAAAGCATATGGGCCAATTTCCATAATGGATAAATGAATATCATTTTATGTGTACATATAATTGATATTCTGTTTGCTAGAGAACCACTATTAATACAAATTGTCTTATATGTTGCTATTTATTTTATATAATGTGTAAATGAATGCATTTATGTGTATAGATATTTTTCTTGTGTTAAAGTGTTTTGATAATACATTATAAATAGCAGAACCAGAAAATAGTAACTTGAGTAAATATTGACATAGTTCTGATTTCTAAAACTAACAGTAATTATGTGATTATTATAAATACTATGCATAAATTTTATCATGATTGAATTGTTTCCTTTAGTTATTACTATATTCTATTAAGATAGTTAATTTAATTAAAATAAACATAATATGGGAACTCCTCCTTTCAAAAGAAGATACAACATTCAGTATAAAATCAAAAGTTGAAGGTGGAAGTTTAATAGAAATGAGAACTCCTAGTATAATTTCTTTGTAAATCTTTGCATCATAAGAGCATTAACAGTAAACTAATTAGAGTTTAAGAGAAGCAAATATAAAAGTTGAGTATTGTAAGTTGTGTTATTTTTATTATAGTATTCTGTAGTGCTGTAACAAAATGTGGTAAACTTGGTGTCTTAAAGTAACAGAATTTGTTTTCTCACAGATTTGGATGTTAGAAGTCTATAATAAAGTTGTCATCAGAATAATGTTCCTCTAAAAATTCTAGTAAATAATTCACTCTTTTTGCTTCCCAGAGCCTAAGAGTTGCCAGTGACCCTTCCATTCCTTGGCTTATAATGGTGTTACTACCTGAGTTCCATTCTCATTTTAGAAGGGTGATTCTTTGGATTTAGTGCCTATTTTAATCCATGTGATGTCATCTCATAAAATAGCATCTACAAAGACTTTCCTTTCCGAGAATTCATATTCTGCAGTTTCAAGTAAACTTGAGTTGGGGTAGAGAACTAGAAAACCCACTACAGAAACATAATTTTAAAAAAGTAGAGTTATCATCCAATCATATTTAGTCATCACATTGAGGGGGATATGAACATTGTCTATGATAGATAAGGTTACTGATTCCCAATCTGTGTCTGTCCTTTTGGAATCACAGAGAAAACTTTAACTTTTATTAGCAGATATTAACTATGTAAAATATGGATTTAATTATGACTTTTTCATACATACATACAGCAAACTTACAATATGTTCACCTCTTTATGCCTCTCTCTTGTCTCCATATCTGTTCCTTTTACCTTATCTTTACTGTATCATTTTCCTAATAGTCACCATTCAACTTTCACGAAATTTTTAATTATCTAGATTCCACATAAGAGAGAAAACAAGCAAGTGATTTCCACTTCCATTGATTTTTCTGCAAACAATATGATTTCTCTCTTCTTAAAGGCTGAGTAATACTCCACTCTGTGTACTTATTTTCTTTTTTTTTTTGTATTATGATTGTATTGGGTGTACAATGTGACATTTAAACAAGTTTTTACAATATATTATAGTTTAATTCATCAACTCCCTATAATTCTCCCCTGTTCCTCCTTCCTCTATTCCCAAAATAGTTTCAACAGTTCTCATTTTCTCATTTAAATACATGTGTACATAAAATTTTCATCATCCTATACTCTTTCCTTATACCCTCTCCAATATCACTGGTACAAACCCCCAGAAAGGACCTCTCCTGCTTTTCCCTTCTCTGTTTTTGTAAAGAAAAATGACATTTTGCTTGTTTAAGATAACCAAACTATCTTAAATAATAGCTAAACTATAATTCATTGTGGTGTTTCCAAGTTTATGCATATTATACCCTGGGTTGGTTCATCCCCTATATTTTTCTCCATTCTTATGCTGGTTTCAACATGTTTAAAAATTCTATATTTGTTCTTGCATAGGAACTTCATCCACCATATTCACCTTCTTAATGTCCTTTTACTTCCCTTCTCTCATATGTAACAACCCCTTAGCATGACATGTTTTTTATAACATTGCTTATATTTGTGTTGGGTCTGTATTACCCATAAAAGAGAAAATATGTGGCCTTTGACTTTCTAAACCTGGCTAAAACTTCACTTATGCTGATGTTCTCCAGTTTCTTCCGTTTACATGCAAGTGACAAAATTTCATTCCTCTTTATGGCTGAGTAAAATTCCATTGTAATAAATACCACATTTTCTTAATTGATTCATCAGTAGTATGACATGTTGGCTGTTTACATACCTTAGCTATTGTGAATAATGCCACAATAAACATGAGTGTGCAGGTATCTTTATTGTAACCTGACATACATTCATTCAGATATTTCCCTACAAGTGGAATTGCATATGGCAGTTCTATTTTTAGTTTTTTGAGGAGCCTCCATACTGCTTTCCACAGTGGTTGAACTAATTTACATTCTTACCAGCATCTTCACAAACATTGTTTTTTGTGTTCTTGATGGTACCCATTCTAACAGGAGTGAGGTGGATTTTTAACTTGGTTTTGATTTGCATTTTCTTTATGGCAAGGGATACTGAGCATTTATTTATGTTTTTGTTTGTATGTTTTGCCATTTGCACTTGTTCCTTTGTTAAAGCTCTGTTTAGTTCATTTGCCCATTTCTTCATAGAGGCCTTGATTTTTGGGGAATTTAGTTTTTTGAGCTCCTTATGTATTCTGGTTAGCAATCCCTTGTCACAGGTATAGCTGGCAAAGATTTTATCTTATTCACTGGGCTGCGTCTTCAGTCCAATGATCATTTCCTTTATTGTGCAGAACCTCTAATTTCATGTAGTCCTACTTGTCAATCTGGTCTCTGAGTTGCCAAGCCATTTGAGTTCTATGGAGGAAGTCATCACCTATACTATTAATTTCAATCTAGTGCTCTTTCCTGCACTAGCTTCAATGTTTCACTGTCTTCAAAGGTCTTATATTAAGGTCCTTAATACCCTTTGAGTTGAGACTTGCAGTCTTCTACATGCAGATATCAACTGTTGAAGAGACTCTCTTCTCCATTCCATGTTTGTTTGGGCACTTTTGTCAAAAATCAAGTGGCTATACTTGTGCATGGATTTATGTCTGGGTCTTCTATTCTCTTCCATTGTTCTTTTTGCTTATTTTTGTACAAGTACCATGCTGTTTTTATTACTATGGCACTGTAATATAATTTAAAGTCAGGTACTGTGATACTTCCAGCATTACTCTTTTTGTCTTGGCTATTTGCAGTCTTTGATGCTTGCAAATGAACTTTGGGGTTGATTTTTTTAATCTCTATGAGGAATTGGAGTTATAATAGTGATTGCATTAAGCATGTAGATTGCTTTTGGTAGTATGGTAATTTTCACAACATTAATTGTGTCTATCCATGAGCATGGGAGAACTTCCAATCTTCTGTTGCCTTCTTCATAGTCTTTCTTGAGAGACTATAATTTTCATTGTAGAGGTCATTCACTTCTTTTGTTAATTTTATGCCTGGGTATTTTTTTTTCTTTTGAGGCTATTATAAATGGAATTGTTTTCATAAATTTTTTTCTCCGTTCATTATTGGTATATAGAAAAGTTACCAGTTTTGTATATTGATTTCAATTCCTGTAACTTTTGCTAAAAGTGTTTATGATGTGTAAGAGTTTTTAGGTGGGGTTTTTCAGTATAAGATCATGCATCTGCAAATAGAGATAATTTGACTTCTTCCTTTGCTGTTCAAATTTCTTTTTTCTTCTGCCTGTCTTGTTGTTCCAGCTAGAAATTCCAAAACTATGTTAAATAAGAGTGGAGAGAGTAGACTCACTTGTCTCATTCCTGACTTTAGAGGAAATGGTTTCAGTTTTTCCCCATTTAGTATGATGTTGGCTATAGGCTTGTCATATATAGTCTTTATTTTGGTGAGGTACATTCCTTATATTCCTAGTTTCATCAGCAGTTTTATCAAGAAAGGATATTGCTTTTGACAAAGGACATTTCTGCATCTATTGAGATGATCATGTGTTTGTTGTCCTTGCTTCCTCTTATGTGCTATATTATTTTTTAATTTGTTTTTGTTGAGCTATCCCTGCATCCCTGGAATGAAATTGACTTGAGTGTGGTGTTTGACCTTTTTGATACCTTGTTGAATTTGGCTTGCCAGTTTTTATTGAGAATTTTTTCATCTAGATTCATTAAGAGATTCTCCTATAATTCTCTTTATTTTGTCTGTGTCCAGTTTTGGTATGAGTATAATATTGAATTCATAGAATTAATATAGTAGTGTTCCTTTCCCTTCTGTTTTATGAAACTTTTTGAGGAATGTTCATGTTAGTTCTTCTTTAAAGGTCTGGTAGAATTCAGCAGTAAAGCCACTGAGTCCTGGGCTTTTCTTTTTTTAGGAGATTATTGCTCTTTCAATTTTATTGCTTCTTATAGATCTATTTGGGTGAGTTACCCTCTTGGTTCAATTTTGGTTGGTTGTATGTCCATAAATTTATTTCTTTTAGATATTCCCATTTACTTGAAGGTCCCATAAGTTTTGTTAGGTTGTGTTTTCTTTTTCACAAGATTTCAGGATCTTTTTGATTTCCTCCCTTATTTTTCTTTATTCATTTATTCATATGTGCATACATTGTTTGGGCCATTTCTCCTCCCTACCCCCTGCTCCCCTCCCTCTCTGTCCCACCCTCCCCCTCTTGCTTCCAGGCAGAACCTCTCCAATTCTGTTGAAGAGAAGACATAAGCAAGAATAAGAAAGACAAAGCATTTTTGCTAGTTGAGATAAGGATAGCTATACAGAGAGATTCCTAGCATTGCTTCCATGCACGTATGTATGTATTACAACTTGAATTGGTTCATCTCTACAAGACCTCTTCACTACTTCTCAGTCACCTTCCCATATTGACCTCTGTTGTTTTAAGGTTACTGTATTAGTTCCTCTTCAGAGGTGTAGTTCAGTTATTATAGAGAGGGTGTTATTATCAGGTATTTCAGAGAAATAGAAAGGATAAGAGTATTATAAGAAGGTGGTAGAGCAAACCATTAATTGAGTGGTTGTATGGAGGAGATACAGAATAGGGAAAAGGACAAGAAGAATGAAAAGAAGAGAAGGAAAATGAGAAATGGGTGTGGGAGGATTAAGAGTAAGGAGAAGAAATTGGAATTAAAAAAAAGATAGACAAATGGAAACTTTGACAAAAGAAAAATATTAAGTGTGAATTTCTCCTTGTAGCGAGGAATAGGTTTCTTCTGTGGTCAAGGAGTACACTGTATGTTCCCCTGCAATCACTGGTCCTCTCACACATCTTCTCTTTGTTCCTCCCTGGGATAAATATGATGGAGTAAGTGGAAGATTGCAGTACTCCTCCTTGCAGGACAGATTTGGTGGGCTTTTTTTATGTTGTTTAGTGAAAGTCTTCTGGGGGTTGCAGGGGGTGGTGCAGGTATCTGTTTCAGCTTGATTGTCTGGGAGGCTTCTTAGAAGAGGTGGCCTCAGGGGACTGAGCAGGGAGTAGCAGTCTATCTCCTCTGCTGGGCAAGTTTATGAGATTTAGCTAAGGCTGCTATTTGGTCCAAAGTTCTTTGGAGTTGGGGAGGCAGTCAGATTCTCCAAGCCTTCTTGAAGGTGATCAAATGAGTTATTATATCTCACAGACTGGGCTCAGGGTTGGTGAGCCTGCACCCACACTGTCTTCCTTTGTATGAGGAGCTTGGGTTGAGGTATGAGTCATGGTGCCCCTCCCCTAACAGGTAGTGTGGGAGATTTCACTTAGTTTATTAGGCCAAAAGCTCAGTAAGCTGGTGATGTGCAATGAGTTGCCTGTAAGATGAGTTGACTTGTGCAGTAGCCCTCAGTGCTGAAAACAGTCTTGCTCAACTGACTGGTTTGTGGGTACCTCTCTGTGGGGTCTGCCAGCAATTGAGGATTGTTTCCTTTCTCCAAATTCTGGGACTCCCCTGGCTTGTGGAAGGCTTGCAGTCCTGTGTGTCAATTCTTAGCACTTCAGGTGGTGATTGTGGACTGGAGGCTAATTTGGTCCAGAAAAAGAAAATAAAAAGAAGGGAAGGAGGGGAGAGAATGAGAGAAAGAAAGAAGGGGAGAGAGAGAGAGAGAGAGAGAGAGAGAGAGAGAGAGAGAGAGAGAGGAAGGAAGGAAGGAGAGAGGGAGGGAGGAAGGAAGGAAAGAGGGAAGGGAAGGGAAGGAAAGGAAAGGAAAGGACACCCACCAGTGGAGCACCATGTTCCTTGAGGCACTCATGGACCTGCGTCAGATATGTGCTTTAAATGGCTTAATTAGAAGTTGGTCATTATAAATATGGTCTATCTACATACTGGCAAACTAATTTAGCAAACTAACCAGGCCAACTGCACTTCCTTTCATGAACCTAGGGTTGTAGAAATTTAAATAATTACAATTACTCATCACACAAAGTCTATTCTCTGACTGAATTAACTTAGAAATTAATAAAAATAAATGTGTAAAATCCATAAATATTTGGAAATGAAACAATCTCTAAAGTCAAAAAGTGATCTAAGTATAAACCAGAAATTATTTCATCAGAATGAAAGTGTAAACACTCATAACATTCCAGATTTCCTTTATATGATACCTAAGATGATATTTATAGCAGTATCTTTATTAGAAAAGAAGAAAATTATCAAGCAATGTCTCAACTTACACTTTTATACCTTAAGAAACTAGCAAATGTTGACCAAATAAAACCAAAATAAACTGAGCTGAGGAAAAGAACCAGAAAACAATGTAATGGACAGTATATAATCCATACACAACATCAATACAATCTAAAAGTGGTTTTTATTGATAAGCCTACATAGATTTATAGATAATGGTAAAGCAATAACCAGCACCAGAAAGGAGAGACTTGACACTAGCAATTCTGCTGATTTTAGAAAGTTGTGTAGAGAATGTAATGACAAACCCCATGGAAATGTATTAGACAATGTAGATGAAATGGACACACTCCTTGACAGTGTACTAGCTGTTACTCAGGATTTAAAAAAATAAATAGAACAAAATTCCAGGCTCACTTACATTTATTAGTGAATTTTACTAGATAAAAAGAGTATTACACACATTCTTCCAAGTTAGGCATTGGAAGAGAACTGAAGACTAATGCCTCATTATTGCTAAAATGAATACTAAAAATGATTGTTAAGAAAATTTAAAGAACATCTAAATTAATGGAGAAATACACTCTGGTCATAGATCAATCCATATGACTATGGGGGAAGGTTCCTTGGATGTATATTTATAGCAAAACATCTAATTGTATACTTTAAATATGTTCACCATTTTGTATGTCAACTATACTTTAATAAATAAGCTAAAATAATTGACAAAAAGGCCATTAAAATTAATTGTAGCATATTTACTTATTATTTGTAAAGAGGGTGTTTCATCGTGACATTTACATATGTGCTAGCAAGGTACTTTGTTAGATTCATTCCCTCCATCATTCTTCCTCATTCCCCTTCTCCCTGCTGAAAAAAAATCAACAGGTTTCATTGTTCTATTTTTATACAAGTATACAAAGTACAGCAATCATGATGCAGAGGTTTAAAATCAAAACCAAATTTTAGAAAGAGTGAAAATGATCAATTTTACTAAGCATCAGAGAAAGATAAGTCAAAACCACAATGAAGTATCATCTCACTCTGTTAGAATGGTTATTATAAAAATGGCAAGAAATAACTAATGCTGGTGTGGATGCACACAAAAGGAACGTCCTATACACTGTTGGTTGGAAGGTAAATTAGTATAGTTATCATGGAAATTCCTCAAAAACTTGAAGTGGAACTACCATATGACCCAGAAATTCCGCTACTGAATACACACCCAAAGGAGATTAAATATTTATACCAAAAAGATACTTGTACTCCTATGTTTATTGCATCACTATTCCCAATAGTCAAAACATTGTATCAGATTAGATGGCTTTCATAGGATAAATGGAGAAAGAAAATATAATATATTTACACAATGAAATAGGACTCATCCATGAAAAGAATAAAATCTTGTCCTTTGCAGCAGCATAGCTATTATTGGAAATGATTATATTGAGTGAAAAACACTCACACAGAAAGACAAATATCACATATTCTCAATCATTTATGAAAACTAATAAGTAAGCTTTATAGAACTGTGGATGGAATATTGGTCACTAGGGAGTGAGAAGTGTACTTAGAGGAGTGAGTGACAGTTGAGGGTAGAAAAAAGTTAGCTGGATATGATCAATGCATGATGTATACATGTATGGAAATATCACAGTGAATCTCATTAACTTGTACAATTAATTTGTATTGATAATTACAATAAAATGTAACAGAGGAAAAACATGAATATTGGCTACATCTTAGTGTTCTAGGATGATTTCCACATTTTGTCTCATTTTATCATCAAAACCACCCTATATACTCAATATCATAGTTGTCAATTTTGCAAATGAGGAAATGGAGACATAAACATGTTAAGTAATTTATATATGGACATTCAGGCAAGAAACAAATAGAGAATAAATAAAGTACTGACAGTTTAGTACCAAAGTACATATTATAAGTGATTTTTTTCTTAAGAACACCAAGAAAAAAATAGTGCAAATATAATTAATAATAAGTTAAAATTCTTTCAGTCAAATATACGTTTCATACAAAGAGGTCCTGATCTATTACTTTCTGCCTTTTTTGTGGATAAGATAGTACCTAGTTAATCAGAAAACTCTTTAATGATATGTTGAATTATTTTATTAAATAAAAAGAAAAATCCAGGACTCATGCTACTAAATTTAGGTGCAAAACTTTTAACTTGGAAAAATTGCCTCATTCTTCCTTGATGACAATGTGTGAAAGTAGGGAAAAATTGCTGTACTATAAATCAAGAATCTTGAATCAGTCTTCCCAAAGTCATAATTTCTGACTATTCTATGCAGCTATTTTCTTTTTAGAAGTATCATGCAACTACAAATGACTGCTCTAGCAATGAAATTTTATTTTTTCAACAAAATGTCCAATGCTTTGTCTCCATATCTGAGAGATTTTTCTATTTTTACAGAAAAAAATATGGTTTGAAGACACATATAATAAATTAGCCCCAATTTTATGATCAGGTATAAAATTCTCCCTCCTTAAAATTGAAAATAAGGAAAAGACATCCTAACTTTTCCAGTGTTATGCCATTTCCCTTTGTCAAGAATTTCTTCTCTATCCAGGACAGTCCTTTGAGCTCAACTTTTGAGGTCAATCTCAAAACTTCATCCCCTAGAAGTTTCCCAGGGTTAGAGTAAAAATAAATCTCTGTGTATCCTTAGTCCTTTGCTTATTCCATATTAATAGAGTTTTTCATCTTTGTTCCTAAATTATGATGCAAGTGTTTATCTCTCCCATCAGAATGCCCTTTCTACAAAGCAAGAGATGTGACTTATTTACCTCTAAATTAGCAGATCATTGCTCACAGTTGAGTTTAAAACTTGTTAACTTTTGATTAATTTAAAGACACAGGAACAAAAGCATCATGGTACTGGCACAGAAACAGCCACATATACCTATGGAATCGAATAGAAGATCCAGAAGTAGCCCCAAGCTGATATTGACATATGATTTTTAATGAAGATGACAAAAACATACATCAGGAAAAAGACAGTCTCTTTAACAAATGGTGCTGGGAAATTGGATATCCGCATGTAAAGAGTGAAACTAGATCCCTATCATCCTATATCAAAATCATCTCAAATGGATCAAAGACCTTAATTAAGATCTGAAAATTTGAAAATACTAGAGGAAAACTCTTCAAAATATAGGCATAGGCAATGACTTTCTAAATATGACTCCAATAGTTCAAGAAATAATAAGAAGAAATGTCAAATAGGATTGTATCAAGTTAAAAAGTTTCTGCACAGCAAAAGAAATAATAGTTAAGATAAAGCCCACAAAATGGGACAAAAGATCTTTACCACATATCCATCTGATAGGGGATAAATAAGCAAGATATATAAAAAACTCAAAAAAAACCCACTGAAAGATCAAATAATCTAAACAGACAAATGAACACTTAAAATTATGAAGTACAAATAACCAATAAATTCATGAAAAATTGCCAAACATCTTTAACCACTAAAGAAATGCAAATGAAAAGTACACTTAGACTCTACCTCACCTCAGTCAGGATGGCTATTGTCAAGAAAAAAGTTGCTAGTGCATAGCTGAAGGAAAAGGCACTCTTACTACTGTAGGAAATGTAATTTACTCCAGCAATCAAAAAAATTAGTATGGAAATTCCTGAAAAAATTAAAATTAAATCTCCATCCACATTGTTAACAGAAGATGGTATTTCCAGAACACCTTGGTTCTTGTGTTTCAGCATGGAAGAATTCAAGCAGAATATGTGGGTGTAAAAAGAGTTTATTAAAAGTTAGGGAAAGGGAAATACAAAGAAAGCATGCTGGGGTGCAGATAGAGTCTGCTGGAAGGTAGAGAATATTCTTTTCTTTTTCAGGTGCTTTTAAAACCTATAGTAACCCATGGGGAGGGGAGACCCAGGAGATTCCCACCTATAATGAATGAGTGGTTCCAAGTCAGATGTGGGTGGTCTGGGCCATCTCCAGGCAACCTACATGAGCCCCAAACTTTTCCACCTTCTAACCTGCCTCAAATTCCTCCTGAGAGACAATATTCAAAAAAAATTCTTTTTTGGAGTTGCTGAAGGGGAGCAGTTGATCTTTAGTATCTGCTTCAAGCTGACAACGGGCAGCAGACCCCACCTATAAAGGGAAATTGTCTTTCTTATTTCTTTCCCTTAGGGCTCATTTGGACTCAGGTGTCTGAATTATGTCCAACATAGTCAAGGTTTCTCATGGATATCTGGATTGCTCATGGAGATATCATTTATTTGTAGAGATTGATAGCCCTGTTGCCTTATAACTGGGGTCCTAAAGACATTTTTCCTGAAAGAGATAAATTTTGTTTAGAAGGCATGAAACAAACATTAAAAGTGATAGGAACATCAGAAGTGGCTCTGCCAGGTGTGGCAGGAAAAATAAAGTAATTTTGAAAAATGAAAGAGAGTTTTATGGTTACTTTGCATATAGGTGTTTATATCTATAGCTATTTTTAACTCTTATATGGTCCTCTATTTTGGAGTCATTATACTGGGAAGTTAAGAGATGACTACACTAAGGGGCAAGTGTACCAGGGGACAGGTGTCAGTCCAACTAGAGAGTAAACATAAATGAGTCAGTTCTGTACAGAAAGAAAACTCACAGAATCCCTAAGCACAAGTTAGATACCATTGAAAGTTATATTTCTTTTGTTTAAACAGAAGGACTTGGCCAAAGACATGAGTTTGTTCATTGCCAGAAGTGCAGAAAGCTTAAATATTAGAGCACATGCATAAAAGTCCCTTTTTAAAATCTCTTGGCTTCGGTTACCTTTAGAGGTCTGGCATAAATTACTCCATTTTCACCTGGAGAAGTCCTCTTATTTGTGCAGTCTTTTTGAACTGTCTTGGGTGGCTTAGTGCCACATGTTCCTCTAAGAAGTTGGGGGAAGCCGACCCCTCAGGGATCATGTGCTCTTAAACTGTTTCTATGAACAGACATCCTTGAAGGTTTTGCTGAATTGGCAGCTTTGTCTCTCAGAATGGGAGTGGCTTCTCACAGAAAGTCCAGAAAGTCAGATGTTGTCCCATGGAGGAGGGAAAGTAACACATCAAACAGATCAGAAGTCAGTGCCAATGTTAACTTTCTGGCCAAATTATGCAACAGACTCATTTAAAGAATGGCTCTTAGTCTGGGGTTAATTAATCTAATAGTCTGTCCCCAGGGAATATGTACCGACGCCTTTAAATTGTTGTAAAGTGTCAGCAGATAACAGCTGTAAAGCTTTTATAAGGAAAATATAAAACAACCCCAATACTTAAGAATGTCTGTCCTGGTTGTTAAATAAGCACTTCTCAGAGTCATTTTCATGGGCTTATCTGTAAATGTTCTTGAAGAACTGTAATGGCAAATCTTAAAGTAACCATGGTTAATCATAGTTTAAACCTTGAATTTTGGTTAGGTAAAGTAACAAATTAGTGGTTGTCAGTACTGACAATTAAAAACCCTAAATTTTCCAATGGTTAAGGAAGGCAGTGTCAGTAATTATAAATAGACCATTTTGATGCTCAGTTGTATATCATATATATTATTTAGCCAATATCAGATAAGCCAATGTTTATTTGACAAACAGATGTCAGGTAAACTAATGGTTACCTGACAAACAGATGTTAGGCCTAAATGGCAGAAATTTTAGCATTTTTTTATAGAGAGCAGAAATGTCAAATACCTTATTAGATAGAATATACCTTAGCTAAAAGAACTATAGCTGTTCACAGGTATACATTTTTAACTCTGTAAATGACTTAGAACCATTCAAAAGAATTTTTATTAGTTTTAACTTAGGTTTTTTTTTTTTAGTGTTATCAGAAAAATACCTTAGGGTTTCAGAAGAATGTAAAGAATAGTAAATAATTTTAAATGGGCTATGAAGAGAACTAATCATCCCTTTTTTTCAGTTAGTAGCCTTAAAGCATCTCCCAGCATTCAAAGATATAGCCAATGAATACATTGGTTTCTCCTACACTTGGTTGGTAGAAAGAGGGAGAAGGAAGGGAAGGGGAAAATCCATTTACCTGCATGAGGGCTCCTGAATGGACTTCCCTGTGCTGGCTGGTGGAGAGTGAGAGAGAGACAAAAAAAAGAAAGGAAGAAATTTGTCCTTTCAGAGAGATAGAATGGGAGCTTCCGAGATCTGTGAAGCATCCCCTTGTACCTTGAAAGCCTTAATACAGGTCCTTTCAACCTGTTTCCATCAGACTTTTGAGTCTTTTGAGTCATCAGTTCTCCTAATGGCCTGTCTCTTCCACCCCTGCATGAGGAAGGATTCCTAGATGGGTGGTTGATATCAGAACTGTTATGCGCTGGGGAAAGAGGCTAATAACAAAAATAACATGTAAAATGTAAAGATAACAATATAAAGGAGGACAATCTCTTGATTAAAATGGAAACATCTCAATATGAACTTTTGTAACCAGTACAGAATCCAAATTACACCAAGGTAAGATTGGCTGGTACAAATGTGTTCTCCTGGTCAATTTTCATATCATGCCATGGGGTTGTAGTCAACTTGTAAACTGAGAAAAATGGTGGCGCATGTATATATTTTAATTATAAACCAATTAATATTAATGTCTCAAATGATTAGATACAGAAACAGATAAGGGGTAAGAATAAAGTTAGGATACCCAATGACTGAGAGATATGGCTTGGATGTTAAGAAATTACATCCTAGACTGCTGATGTTAACTAACAGCATGACTTGGAACATATGGCAGGGTTGTTGTTGACCTGCATGTAGCCCCTGGAACCCAAAAATAACAGGCTCAGTCATTAGGAGTCAATGGTGTGCATAATTTAGTATTTTAGGATTAATTACTTTTTGTAGACTCTAAAAACTTAAGGTTTTATCATCCCATCTGGAGGGTAGGGTTTTGTTTGATTTTGGTAAAAATTTTGTATCAGCCTATAGCACCAAAAATCCTCAGCAGTTATTTTGGTAAAACAGAAATCCATTTTAAATACACATTAGTACTTTAAATTTTGACTTTAGAAAACTCTAGGCAAACTTTAAACTATAGATAACCCAATTACACATATATAAACTTACAAGCTTTAAGACCTTAATTGTATCTTGAAACAACCTTTGCAAAAATCTGAATTCAGTTAACACTGTTTTAAATAAAACTTTTAATAACCTTATAATTTAAAAGACTTAGGAAGAAAATTAAATTAAACCATTTTTTTAATAATAGCAATCTACAAGAACACATGGGTCATTAAACCTAATTATAAAAGAGTTAAATGTAAATTACACTCATGATGGAATGAAATACATTGAGATTATTATTCATGAAAGTTTTTTTTTCTTTTAGTCCTAAGGCAGCAAATAGTTAGGCCTAGTTGGAAATAGAACTTTAGATGATTTTTTGAGATAGCTGTAACATTAACTTTATAAAAGTAGCTTAAGAACCATCCTAAAGACATCTACACACACACACACACACACACACACACACACACACACACAGAAATGTTTTGAACTAGGCATGCCAAAGAATATCAAAGCATGCATATATGAGCTCAAAAAAGTAAAACTTCAGGGGCCAAAATTTGTAGAAGACAAAGACATACACAGAAAACACATACAATGATACTCAAAACAGTCACATTAATTCAGAGTGTCCTCTTATTAAACAAACCATTTTTACATTATCTTTAGTAGATTAGTAAATTAGATTCCTATGTAGTTCATAACAGATCTTCAATACAAACACTTTATCCTTCATCCAATACTTAACAGAGGAATGCAAGAAAAACAACATGTACAAAAACCATATTAATCTAGAGAATTTTAAGTACAAGTTAGTAATAATTTTCCTAAAGAATAGTAAAACAACATCACCCATGTGTAGGGAGTTGCAAGATGGTGTTGAACACATGATGGTTTCATCATGGTGGCAGCATTTCCTGTGACCACATGGTCTCTCCAAAGGATCTCTCAAATGGAACACAAAGACATGTTACATGTAACATACAGTCTCTAAACAGCAATCTGTTACAGGAATAAGAGACAACTCCTCATGAGAGACAGGTGCCCATATGACTTAGTCATCCTAATGAGAAGACCAAATAAGTGAAACAAGCTAAGATGAGATTTAAAGAGTTTTGTTAGCCTCCTTGTATGTGACATCACTTGATAGTTTTGAAGAATTAGTCATAGGTTGTAGAATATTTTTTCTTTGAATATAATGTATTGTCTTTTAGTTTTAAAGGCTTATCTAAATTTAGGATTACTAAGGCTAGGGCCAATGGCAGTAAACCATTGAGCTTTGAGGGGCTTCATTGTCCAATTTACTTCACATATTTATAATTAGATCCTGGGTTGTCTAATAAAGGGGCTTTATTATTATCTAGAAATCAAAGAATCCAAATCCTATAGAACCCAGCCATTTACAGAGCTACAATTTAGAAAGGAACTTAAACAAATTTAGAATCTGACATACTACAGTGAGCTATAAAGAACAAAGTTTTATTAATTTTAAAACGAAAATAATTAATTATTTAGAGTAAAACCTCTAATTAAAGTGTCTATTCAAAATACCTGCACATAAGGACCCATTCTTGGCTGTTAGTAAGCCTAATTTTATCAGCAGAGAACAGTTAAAGTTGTAATGTTTTTAAATGCATATTGTATATCATATTTTAGAATAATAATATGATGAACAGCATTAATTAGTACCATTAAGTTCTCCTTAACTGAAGTATATGTTTAAAACTTATATTTTAGTGTAAAAAATGACATCTTATTAATAGAATAAATTCCCTCTTTAAATTTTGCCTTTAGAGTAAATGAATTTTAAATAAGTTACATTTTCTATTACAAATATACTTTATGGGTGACCAATGTCAAATCCTTTATTAAATGGCAGTTTTTAACTTTAGAAAACATAATTTAAATTCATTTACCATTTAAAGACAGCAACAATCAACATCACAGTTACACAGACGTAACCTATATGTTAATTTAATCTTTGAGTGGAATTTAGAATCTTTGGCTAAGATAGGCAGACAAGTCCTTGCTAGCCCTGGGTCAAGGGAATGTGACCTCAGGTGAGCATTTCTGTAACACCTGTAGGCTCCAACTGGGGCAAGGAAGACAAGAAGAGCACCAGTGATAGTTGGGAGGGAGTGCCCAGGTGAATACAAGAGAGGCAGATAAGTAGACAAGGGATCCCATCAGAGGAGGAAGAAAGAGAAGGCTGTAGATAGAAGAAAGGCAGTCCAGCACAGTGTAGGACCTTGGCCACTAGAGGTTGAGTCTTTAAATCTTTTTTGCTGTTGTTCTCCAGAATGGGGGCTATTGACCTGGGTTTGGGGGCATACAGCCCTTCCTGCCTCCACCACCACCATAGGGCTGGGGAGTTTGCAGGGTCACAGTGGGCTCCTGGGCAGTAGCCTGTCTTACCCCAGTGAGCCAAGACTCTAGGCCTACTGGTGTGTGGTGTGGGGTGGGGGCAGGGGGTGCAATGGACTCCAATCTCTTTGCGGGTCTGAGTGGTTGCCTGGCAGGTGAAAGCACCCACAGTTTTGATCCCAGATGCTGGTGAACACAAAAAGCCACGAGATTGTGCCTCTCCCCCACCGCCCAAGCAGCCAAACAGCAACTCCTGTTCTCACAGCCTAGGAGGTAGCACTTAGGAGTGAATCCTTCCCATTTGCTCTCTAAAACCACCAGTTAGGGTGGAGAGAAAGAGGAAAAAAAGGAGAAAGACAGAAAAGAGAGGGGGGAGGGGCAAGAAACCCATCCCAAGGCATTTTTAACTGTCCTTGGGCCATGTGGCTGTTAAGAGACCTTGGAGTAAGCTCTCCCACAGTGTAACTATTACCTGCAAAGGAAAGCACAAGGAAGGGGGTGAAGGGTTAGGGAGGAAGAAGGGAAAGTATTTTGCAACTTAGGACAGCCTGGCTGTGAGCCCTAAGCCATGGGGGATGCACATAGGGTAGACAGACACTGCCACCTGCCTCTGCAACACAACCTACAGCAAGGCCCTCCTATTAAGTGGACAACACTGAGTCCAACCAGTATTTCCCACCTACATTCACTGAGGGTGAGCTCAGCCCATTCCCTAGGCAATACAGAAGGAGAAATAGAAAAAAGAATGAGAGTAGCCCTCTAAAATGAAAGGTCTGGGAGCTCACAATTAGTCTCCTGGCTGGCTTTGCCAAATGCTAATGGCAAATGGTGTTTATAGAAGACTTTGGTCTTCCACCATGGAAGAATCCAAGCAAAATTTATGCATATAAATGGTTTTTATTAAAAATTAAGGAAATATAGAGGGAGCATGGTAGGGTGCAGGTAGAGTCTGCTAGCAAATAGAGATCATGCTTTTCTCTTTCAGGTGCTTTTAAAACCTACACTAACCTATGGTGAGGACAGACACAGGAGATTCCCACCAATAATGAACCAGTGCGAATGGGCATGGGTGGTTCCCAGCCAGGTACAAGTGGTCTGGGCCATTCCTGGGCAACCTACATGAGCCCCAAACTTTTCCAACTTCTAGTCTGCTTCAACATTACTTCTGTGTATACACCCAAAAGAATCACAGTCAACTCACTATTTATTTGCCTGGATGCCCATGTTTATCCTGGCACTTTCACAACAGCCAAAGAATAGAATCAGCATAGATGTCCATCAATGGATAAATGCTTAATAAGAAAATGTGATATATGTATACACAACGAAATTTTACTAAGTAAGCCATTAAGAAGAATAAAATTATGTCGTTTGCTGGAAAAACAGACAACACTGGAACTCATCATGTTAAGTGAAATAAGCCAATCCGACAAAGAAATGTATGGCATGTTTTATTTCATTTATGGAAATTAGAGGAAAACAAAACACATAAAACAACCAAGGCATGAAAGTAAAGGAGGACTACCAGGTTTGTGGAAAGAAAAGAGAAAAAGGGAGAGGAGAGAAGGGAAAGAGAGAGTAATAGAGCGTGAATATGATCAAAGTATATAATATGCATGTATGGAAATATCATAATTAAATCCCTTATCATGTACAATTTTTAAAAGGTTTAGAAATAAAGTAGGTGCCTTTTAACTTAGACTTTTAAAACTTAATCCCTTATCCTGACCAAGAAGTAAATTAGTTCTCAGAGAAAGTAACAGCATTAGTTTAACCTACAGAAGGTGCAGGCAGGTATCTCTCTGCATCAAATCACAGGCTTCTGTGAAGGAAAATAAATATATTTCCTAAGAAATATTGTATTGAAGATATAAAAGTCCATCTTTGCAAGGACCATCCTTCTCTATCTACTTGTGTTCTAACAGATAGCTTTGGACATTCCAGCATGCTTCAACTGTCTGCACTTATTTCTCAGAAATTCATATCATAGAAAAGTCCAGTTACGATAAATCCAGACTTCTGCTAAGTTTCCCTACGTCATAATATTCCAATTTGTGCCACACAAGACCCTAGCAGAGAACAGACACGGAATTCTGATTCATGTACATTATTCCTTATAGCAAGCCAACAGCCAAACTATGGAAATAAACCCTGAGTGTGTATATCATGCAAGCAGGACTAACAGGTATTTACCTTAAGAGCTCAGAAGGTTTAAGATGATAAACAACACCATAATGTCTACTGAGGAAGCTTACAGTTTCTCAGATTCATGAATAAAGAAATTTCAGCCACTTTGTAGCTTTGTTTTATTCTCAAGGAATACAGTAATGCTAGTGACAAATAAATTGTTCATAAAAATAATTGAGAACATTAATCAATACAGACTTATTAGAGAAGAATAGATAACATTTCAACAGCTAATTTGTATAATTTTGAACATCTTAAGGTTGAAAGAGAAATAGTAATAATCCATGAATAGTTTAAATACCTTATGCAAAACTATAGCAATAATTTTTTCCTTACATATATGATAGTATAAATAAGGAAGTTAAACATTTAATGCATTGATAATTATCAAAGTCTTCCATGGCTGCCATTTTTTCACTATGAATAAAATATTTTACAAAATGGTTTCTTAAATTTATTAAATTATTTGAATACTACAAAAACCTTGGGGTCATAAAATTTAAAACCTGAATGAACCACACAGATGTACAGATGTCTTTTTAGACCATGTCCTGCCTGGTGCCAAAAAGAAGGTTTAAGGGGTTATTCTAATTATAAAATGATATTTCTGGCTTGGATGTTTATAAAATGCAGTCAATTAAATAATATTTTCTCCATTATTGAGATTTTATCAGAAATATTTTATTTTACTTGTTTTATGGTTCTATATTCAAGTTATTTACTGGACAGTAAGATACAACCCATGAAACATGAAAAGGGCCCTGTCCTCGAAGGGCATTCATCCTTGATGTAAACATTTTACACTGACAATCAAAATCCTGTGTGTTTGTGTAATTATAGGTTTAACAACATATGAAATGCTATTTTGTGCCAAATATGCTAAAATTTCACATATACTCAGCAATATAAGTGACTAGCAAAAAGAAAATATTTCAAAGTTAGGTGAGTATAGAAAGAACTATTGCTAAAAGAAAAAAATTAATAAAGCAGATTTCCATGTCAAATATTGAGCATCTCTTTTATCTAAATGCTAGTCTGAATGATGCATTATCAAATTCAAAATCTCTTTACTGAAAAGTTGCAAAAATACAGTGCAATTCATGTCAAATACTTTTAAAGTATATTTGATTGTGCAACCCCAGGAATGTTACAGAAGAATCAATATTTTTATTATTTTTGTTTGGTAAACTAAACTTTAGAGAAACATCAATTTTTTTGTTAGCTATAATTTTGTGTTTAGACTAGTGGATAATAATTTCAACAAATAATATTTTATTATTTGGGGTTCATGTCTTCCTTTTCCATTTCTGTTTTTAGTAATTGAAATATGAAATGTAGTAATAAGAAAATAGGACTGATACTTTGAAATTTGAGAATACTCAACTTTCTCTAGTATATAAGTACATGAAAGTATCATTACTGGTTTAAAGTCAACTTTCTCAATGGAAAGTTTTCTCTAAGTAGATATTACTGATGTCCATCCCTTTTCTTGCTGTGCTCTTACCCATTTCTTAAACATGTTCTTATTTTTTAATAGAAATTTCTGCTTCTCTATTTCTATTTTCAAAAATCTCAGCTCTTTCCACTCTCTGTATGGGTATAGTGAGGTTTTCATTCATGGTGTTAACATTCATTATGCATGGTTTCTCTTTATGTTTATAGCTTCCTGATTTTGTCACATAGTACAATTAATATTTAATTTTTATTCATACAATGACAATATTTGAAATGTGTAAGTAGAAAAATGTCACAAAATAAATTTTATCAGTCCTACATCCCCAAGTTAGCAGGTCAGAAAAAAAGAGGAGAAAATTAACATAGAGAGAAAAACAAAGCAATGCTTCTAATGTGAAAGATGAACAGCTTGATGACATCTCCCAGGTTCAGAATAAAGATGGTTCCTGGTTTTAATAAGCAAGATGAGTAGGAAAATACTGTAGTGGTTACAGCACATTTGAAATCAATTTTCTACATTTTTCTGTCTTTAACCAAGATGAAAGAAATGAAGATAGATTCCTTTAAGTACATCAAACAGATTGTGGGAATACGTCAGTCAGTCAGACAGTTCCATTCAGAGTGACTTGTAAGTAGAAAGCTCATGTGTGCAGAAAATGTAATTGACATGCCCACACTGGATTTAAGCCTAGCAACACCGAATAAGAAAAAGCTTGAAGAAAAAGAGGAATGCTATTACTGAAATAAAACATCTAAGGAAAGGTTCTTGGGGTATTTTCCTAGAAACCAACAATTGATTTACAGATATTTTCTGCTGAAGTCCTACAACAAATAAGTCATTAATCTCTTCCGCATTTTTGAAAGCAAAGAAAGGATTTCTTGTAAGAACAAATTTGTTTTGCATTTTTGCTCATGGGTACAGACTTTGATTTGTGCTTTTTTTCACCTAATTAAGTTTTACCCTCTTACTCCCCCAAGTTATTTTCTTCAGCATTTGTTTCAGAAAGCATTGTAAGAGCAGGAAAATGAGCAGAAAAGTGGACTTGGTTTCTTGTCCATGATAGTAGACACATGCTGGTGATACAAGGTGCTGAAGGTATGCTCAGAAGGAACAGAATGATCCCTGATGATTGTAAAAATCATATAGTACTCTATAGGTTATTAGGCAAATGATCTGTTTTGCATATTCCCTCAGGAACTAAACATAAGACACAAACTAAAGTAGAAGAAGTTTAAAATGTGACATCTTACATTTATGGTTTCTATTAAAAGTCATGTGATATGAGCACTGAATTTTATTGATTACTTCTGAATTTTCAGAAGAACCAAGTGCATACATTTCCATGTACCTTCCATTTACCTGATGGCAAAAATGTTCTTCAACCATAATCGATTATGATGAAACTAGAAAAATAATGCTTCATGCTCTATTTTCAAATTAGAAAACAATGTTCATTTTATTGTAGGTAATAATAAAATCATCCTTAAAGAATTATGAGGTCAAATTTTTCTTAACTTTGAGCTTTAGTTCAGTATTTCTCCATGATGATTTTATTTATATAGAATCACATTTGTAAAATGTTTCAGTGATGTACTTTTCTTGTAGTGTGATTTTCATGTTGATGAAAAATGAGCCAATTATTCAACAAGCATTAGGAAAGAATTCTCTTCACATGAAACAGCAAGTAAAAGTCCCTATAACTGTGTTATTATGGTTTCTGGGGAAAGCTGAAGAGCTCCCAATGAGTTTGGTCTTGAGTTCGGTTTTAAAATATTACCTTTGCTAACATGTTTAGAATGGGTTGTTATGAAAATATAAAGAAGACATCAATAGGTCACATGAGGAATTTTGGTGACTTGGGCTAAGATCTTGACAACATAAATTAAGAAAAATTATTAGATATATAATTTAAATGATTTGATAAATCAACTTCTGGGGGTCAATGAACATGGTGCATTATACTGATTAATGTAATGATGGAATTATTTTCATATATTCATTTTATTTTTTTGTATTTCACTCATAGTTGCAGAGTGTATACCACTATGGCATGAGCTTTTTTATTATTATTATATTATATTTGTTCTTACTTTTTATTTTACCAGAACCTATATTCAATTGATAGTTTGTCACAGTTTCAAATTCAAGATATTCAGGTTATTCAACCCAAGCTAGACTAATCCATGACCAAAGTAATATATTTCAATAATCTACATGTGAACAGAAGTCCCTGCCAGCATGTTCTTCCAAAATTATCTCTTAATTGTCCTGAACAAGAACGGATACAAGACTGCCAAAAAAAAATACCTTCTCTATGCCAGAACCATTCCATAACAGGAAAATAATTTTGCCCAAAGTCATACTTCATTTCCCCAAAGATGGCCAATCATACAGAGAATCAAGCAATTTATATAGATGCAAGTATATTTAACTTAATTTTAATCCTATACATTTAACCCAATACAGCATGTTATCATCTCATAGAATTTGAAAGTAAATGAGAAATTGCTACCAATGAATGTACCCACAATAACAGTGTTCTAATGACCCAGCACAGAGCTGAAGTTGTCACATAGCATTCTCTGATCCCCATCACACCCTTTATAGCACTGCCACACTTAACTGCCCACCACATTGGGAATGGAAAAAAAATTAAAGAAAAAATATCAGCTGTAGGCATGTATCTTTACTTTTTTCTCCAGTACTTTTAGGTAAGGGTGAAAGTTTCCTAAAGGAACTTGGATTTGTAACAAAATTCTAATAGGTTCAATAAGCAGCATATGAGGGAGTTTGCCAGCTCACTTCCAAGTCTTCACATTCATTGAAGCATGAGCACTCCAATGACAAGTCAGAGCATAGCCTAGATACAGCTCAGTCTCTCTGACTTGTTCTCGCTCTCATTTTTATATTATGTACATAATCATAATTCTTTGTGGATATATGAAAGTGAGTGATTATATAAGAGAACTTTTCTGGGTTGATCTGTGCCACTGCCATCACAGAAAATGACCTTATTTGCTTGAAATGGTGTCATTGCAGATGAAGTCACCCCTAATCCAATATGACTATAGTCCTCATAGGAGAGAAAAATTAGGATGAAGACACAGAGGGAAGAGTATCATGTGATAATAGAAGCAGCTGAAAGCTATGTAATGTCTGGATTTCTGGCAAATCACCAAAAGCTAGGAATAAGGTAAGGCACATTTTCATAACAGATTTCAGGGGTCACAGCCCCACTGACACCTGGATTTTAGACTTCTACCCTTCTGGACTGCAAGACAGTGATCTCTATTATTTGAAGTTGCACAGTTTGTGGTATTTTCTTAAGCAATATTCCTAGGGAACAAATACAATAATCTTTATCCTAGTTATTCATGGCATAGAGATTAATACTTTTTAAAATACTCTCCAAAATTAAAACAGTCTAAGTTTCTTTTAATTATCAAGTTCGCATAATTTTACACACACTTTCTAGACATCATCTAGAATAACTCTACCTAGAAGGTAAGAATCAAAGCTTGGCCTGGTGTCTCACACCTTGGGAGATGGCCATATGGGGATCATGGTTTGAGGCCAGTCATGGCAGAAAAAGAAAACTTAGTGAGACATGTCTTAAAGAACAAGTCGAGGCAGATATGGTGAAACATGTCTACAATCCCAGCTCTTTGAGAGGAGATAAGGAGAGTCATTGTTAGAGACCAGCTCAGGCAAAAAGTTAGCAAGACCCCACCTCAATCAGTAAGCCAGGTGTAGTAGTGTCATTTCGGCTACATAGGAAGTGTAATTAGGAAGATTATGGTGGAGACCCACCTGGGCAAAAATGAAAGCCTCTATCTGAGAGAAAACTAAAATTCCAAAAGACTGGTAGTAAAATCTTTGCCTAGGAGAAGTGAAATCTGGCAGTACACACTTGTAATCCCAGCTTTGTGAGAGGTATAAGTAGAAGGATTCCAGTCCAAGGCCAGATGTTATCATCATTTGTCAGATAAAAAAAAAGGATTGAATTAAATAATTTGGTCCAAATCATTAAAATTAACATAGAAAAGAAAAAAAAGAGTTGCTATACTTTAAAAAGATACCATTAAATGTTTTTTATAACCTACTGCATCTATTTATTCATAAACTACTAAAGAATCACCAGGTATTTAGCACTGAGAGAGGGAGGAAAGGCATCTGACAGTAACCATAGGTAACTTTCCAAGAACTGTTTCCCCACTTTCTATTGTCAACAGAAAGCCAACCTCATTTGAGGCAGCTCCAGGAAATGTTTTCCTGGTGTTAATCATAATCTCACTCCTCTTTGGTGGCTATCTAAATGCTTTTCTTCCTTCTCTTGCTGATATGGATAGCCATTTGATCAAATTGTGGGCAAGGAGAATTTTGTGGGGCATTTTTAGGTTTTAATTAGTTTTCTTGTGCACACTGATAGGGCAAGAACAATCCCACACTCAAAGGTGGTTGCCATAGCCAGCAAGTGTGAACCATAGTTCACCATCTGGAACTCCATCACTATTTAGCTCATCTTTGAACACCAATCCTCAAGTTCAGTAAATCCAGTCAGACTAATCTAATTAAAATATATGAATTCTAATAATGATGAAGTAGAACAGAGCCTAGTACCACATTTGGCACTACCCACAGACTGGACACCAATTTTGGGGTCTTTTTTTCATCTGAGAAAGGCAAGATTTGTCTATTCAGAACCATCTTGTGTTAGTTGATGTGCTAGGAATGTAATTGGGTTACAAATTTCAAAGGAAAACAATAACACATTATATTAAAATATAAAAGAACTCAGAAAAGTGCTTTATACAATCAGATATAATGAGTTTAGCCAATATGGAGACCCTGCCTAGCTTTTACTTGTAAAGCCCCTCACGTGGAAATGTGTGTGTGTGGTGGCTCCAACATACCAGGTAAGACCTGATGTTAAGCTGAAAAATTCCAGGAAACTTGGCTTGGTTATAAATCTAATACCAGAAATACAGAATTGAAGTCTCCAGAAATGAAATCCCAGTGGGGTTTCACCTGTCATGGAGGGCAGCCATGTGACCTGGTTCACTGGATAAAAGTACTGAAGTAAAATTGACTCAGAGGTCCTCCCATACATTATGACACATACTGAGCTGCACATAACAACAATAAAACAAATTTTCCCAGAGGCTAATGTAGTCACTAGAGAGTTTTCACTATTCTACTATGTGCTACATTTCTGGGGTTCAGTATTTTACATTAAATTTAGAAAATGCTTGCTATCATGGTGAATACATATTCAAATATATGATTCTTACTGACCCATTCATCTCCTGAAAGTTAGCAAGCAATGTAAGAAAACCTACCATTACTACAACCACAGTAACAAAAATCCAAACTTTCAGCTCATAGAGGAGTGCTATGAAAACAAATTTTCTCTGAAAATTTACAGTATTTTCAGGCATGTAGCATCTTTCTTCTCCCAAGTCTGTTATGTAAAACCTAACACCATTATAATTATACTCTGAGCATTTGAAATATCCATATGAAAAGCATTTTGGAACTGCAAAACACAATAATGAATATTATATTTTGTTTTAAAGAGGGAGAGAATGTTCATTCTCTTTAAAGTAACTTCCAATTATACTCCTCCCAGGTGACTCCCAATGCTACTATAATGAATTTTTAAAAAAATTCTTACCCTTGTACATTTTAGTAAATTTAGAATGGCATTTTTTAAGTATTTTTTAGAATAAGCTGTTTTGATTCTTATGGATCAAAAATCAGAAGAAAAATTACTTATTCTTTATTAGATAGTTTACATGTATTAAGCTGTGTGAGAGGTACGTTGAAGCATGGTGTAAATTTAAAAACTATATTAAAAACAGACAAACAACATTGAATGTAGTTTCTCTCCTGACTGAAAATGTTCTTTAAAAACAGATTTCTTAAGTTTAGTATTGTAGCCAGGGTGATGCCTGTGAAAGCTCAGAAGCATACCACAAAATATTATTTCAATCTTAGAAATGGCAGAAATATGAAATAGTAAGTATGTTATTCATCTCATACTTAGAATTCTGTGCATTTTATGCAGTAAGTGAAAATATACATTGGTTTCTAAAGTGTATCCTGCAGAAATGCAATTATTCAAAATAGAATACATTTTGTAGTTCATTATGATAGGAGATACTTCACCTTCTTTAGAGATTCAACACATTTTAAATTATTAAGACCTCAATAAACTAAAACAAAAACAGTTGTGTATATATAAAGATTTAATAATTTTCCATCTTTAATTTACCCTAGAAACATCTTTCTACCATTCAATACTATTCAGCATAATGAGGGTCTCATAGAAATTGCTTTCAGAAAAAAAAATTTTAAAAGATAAATAGGATGTTAAATTCCATATCAATATTAGTTGCCTGGCAGAGCATTTAATAAACATCCCCAAAGCCACTTTCTCTCAGGTATGTTGTGTAAATATGCTTCCATTTCTTTTAATATTAGGGGCATGGGTGCTCTACCAGTTGTGAGATATTACAACATTGGCAAGACATTTTATTGATGTAAATCTTTTTTGGAGTGGGGGGGTGGTAGTTACTGGTGACAGAACCCAGCAACTCACATATGCCACCTCCCCAGCCTTTTTGTTTTGTGTTTTGTTTCTGAAGTAGGGTCTTGCTAATGTATTTGCCCAGGATGGCCTGAAGTTCTTGATCCTCCTGCCTCTGTCACCTCAGTAGCTGGAATTACAGACATGTACCACCAGGCCCAGATTGCTGTTAACCTTTTATTAAAAGGTGATTACCAAGTTGTTTTTGAGTTTCTAATTGTTTTTATATTGATAATGTAATAAAAGTATAAATTTCTGATATCTCCTGTCTTATATGCCTTACTGATTTATGATATTGATGCTGTCTTATTTATTTATATTTACTTTTACATTTGATATGATGTCAGAGATTTTAAGATTTGCATTAAAAATAAAGTAAATACTTTAAAAAATTACCTTGTTCTTAGAATTTCCTATATTTTGTATGATTTTCACCCAGACAACTGCCAAAACTTAAATATACTTCACACAAAATTTATTTCAATCATTATAGTACAATTTTTTATGAATAAACTTGACAAAAATTCAGTGTGATTCTTCTTTAGAACATTTCCAGGAACTTATCATTTTTAAAAGTCATCATGAATTTAGCTTTTTTTATAGAGTCAATTTGATACAATTGGCTACACTTACTATTTTCTTCTTATTAAGCTCAAATTTTCATTGTTTGGTAGATGCAGACTCTGCTATTGTGGCACCTTCATTCCTATTGATGATTTTTTTAGACATCCTTGAGATTATCTTTGCTTTCTGGTAGTAATGAGATGTCTCTGGGTTACCTTGACTCTTCTTGTCCCAAGTGCTGGTTTTGCTGTTGCTTAGCAAGGAAAGTGTCAGAGGTCCAATTCAGGGTATTCAGGTTCACAGAACACAGCCCTGTCTGTACAGTTGGAAGGAAGGGCTCCAGAAGTTTCAGGAGCACACCTCATGTCTGAGAAGGGATTTAGTTCATGTCATGAGGTTACACCTACTTTTCTAATTTATTAATTTACACAGTTATTATTCTCTACTGATACAAGATGTACTTATTTAATGTACTTATTTCCCATTTAGTTGAGCTGGCAGCTTATCTTTTTTCTTTTTTACTTTTAGAGCTTTAAAAATCAACTTTGCAATAATTTATCTATTTTTCTAAAGTGTATGTTCTGAATTTCAAAAACTATTCATTAAGCAATTGTTTATTTCCCTTTTGTGTCACTTAAAGATTTAGATAGCTATGCAACTAACATAAGACAGAAGAGCATGCATTTTTAAAATACAGGCATTTCAAATTACTCATAACCCAAATTCTTTTAAGAGCCATTTATTCAATAATTTATATAGATAAATGGAAAAATATATTTTAGATGCAAATCTAGTCAATGACTTAGACCCAACATCAAAACAACTGTCCTATGCAGTGCAGGCAGGCAGGATTCCTAGAGGAATAGCTTCTGCCAACAGGGGTAAGATGTAGTTACTTGGAATAACCACAAGTGTGAACGAATGTAAAGAAGTGATATATGAATGATAATGACCAATGGCCAAAATTTATTTCTTAATCATGATGTCTCTAGGATAAAAGTATAAAAATCAAAAAAAAAAATCTGAGTAAAGAATTTGGATACAAATGACAGGAAATAAGTGGCCAATCTCGTTTGCCGTGTACCATTGATGAACAATTCTTGAAATACTATAAAATTTCATCCCAGATCGGATATGAAGAAATTACAGAATCATACTCTGACATTTACTTAGCAGGCATGATAATGTGAATAATGAAACTTTCCTTTTGTATTGCAATTGGACGTCATTACCAGTACAAAAGGAAATGAGCAAATGAAATGGTTCTGGTATTTGCTATTAAGCATGAAAAACAAATGCTAAAACCCCACACAGGTACATACAATAGTGCCTATAACTGATAATGTGTAAGCGTGTTTAAGATCTCTTAAATGTAAAATTAGAAGCAAACCTAACATAGGTCTCTACTAGGTAGAGACCTAATGAAACTTAACTCATGAGTAGACATTCAGTAATAAGTTAGACAAATAGCACTGATACTTTATTTTATTACTAAATAGCTGTATTGAATAATGTTTATTTTTGCCATGATAAGATTAAACAGAGTATTAATAAAACTCACAAATCCACACAGTGATAATAATGTGTTGGATTTATGTTTGAAATTGTGATTTTGCAAACAGATAATCATGCATGGTTTTTTAAATGCATAAGGAGATTGTAAATAAAACTATTCAACCTCTTATATGCAAAAGAATTTGCTGCTATTAAATCAGCTAACTGACTTGATTGCTTCAAATTGTTTCTCAAGATGATGTTCGTTCTAAAATGATAAATAACTTTCTTAGGTCTTAGGTATTTTCCTTAGGAAATGATTTGTAATTTTCCTACATCAATTTTAAGAATTATTATTGATTTGTCAGCTTCTAATTCTGTGAGCGTTAATCTTGTTGCAAAAGGAGAGCTGTTTAGAAACTTGATTTTTGTTCTAGAAAGCCACTGTGAGTAATGGAACTTGATTGTTATCTAGTTTTATATCAATGAAAAATGTTTGCATTTCTAATTACAACCAACACTGATTTTTTAAAAGCATCTACTTTCAATTAAGTGAAAACACACAGATTGTATCTAAATACAGAAAAAAAAGTCAGCACTTTTATTTTGAAAAGATTGCTTACTTCCAGAAAATCTTTATTGACTGGACTAAATATATTATAGGGATACAGGACAGGCTGGCAAGAAAAGAATATGCTAAAAATAGTAATTTCAGCTTGACTCTATGAACTAGCAGCTGTTTTCCTGAGAAGAAAAACTAGATCCATAATCACATGATCACACTTTTGAATAAAACACTAAAAATATTTAAAGGAAAAATCTTAAAAATGAAGTTTTGAGGACTAATAATGAAAACCATTCCATGGTTGAAGACTCTCTGCCCAGCTGAGCTGCATTCTTGTCTATGCGGAATGGAAACAGGATATTCAGGAGTGTTTGTTTTCCCTACTTGTGGAGTAACAAGCCTTTCTCTTGGGTTATGTTTATTTACATGTAGTTCTTTGATTTCAATAAGACCTCAGAATGTTTTCAGGATGCCTAATTTGGAGCTGGATAGTCTGCTCCTTTAAGCTGTTTTGTTTTGTTTTGTTTCTGATTTTTTTGAAGCTATCCCAACTACTACTTTTACACAAATATATTTTTTAAGTTTTATTTTCAATAATTTTCACACTGAAGCTTTAATGAGTTAAATTTGGAAGAGATAAAAGAAGTATGTTTTGTCATATTGAGACTATCTCACATAATTTATGTGACAGAGTTAATACCAACTGATGATACACATCCAGAAAAAGAAGGCTAAATTAAAAACACAAATGATAAAGCTTAACATCATAAAAGATTAGGGTCTTTGTAAGAGTACTTTTCCTGAATCTTACTTTTAAATTTCAGGATGGATATTAAACGTAAAAATATTTTTTATTCAATAGTAACAGTATTAAATTCATAGAAGGCACATTGCATACATTTCACAAAGAAGAAAATGATCCCAGAGAATGTGGCTAACCCAGCCAAGAACAAAGCTATTAAGGTTGAGTGAGTAGAAATTGTTTGAGACATTTTATGCTGAAATGATTTCTGAGCAATATGATTGTGCATCTGATTGAATTTTGCAAGTACAGTAGGAATTCCCAGGTTTTCTTCACACTGCCCCAGCCTTGTCTTGAGATGGGTTTGAGGATCTCATGTCCTGACCTTATAACAGCAGCCTTCCTTCACAGCAAAGTGAAGAACTTAACTTCATATGTTCAAAGTCACAGATGATTCTACATGAACTCGTAGCCTGTGATGATCTTGAGAAAAATGAGACTGGAATAGCTGTCCTTCCTTTTAAGCACACAGCCAAGGGATTAACTGTGCTGATATTAGTCATCCTATCTTGTAAAGTAACTGATGGGTTTTATGTTTCACATACTCTGTTAAAGATAAATATTTTATAAAAATTGTTTTGATCTTATAAATCTGAAAATAAGGCATGCACTCTAGTTTTTATAAGAAAAAAATTGAGGCTTAGAGAAGAAAGACTTCCAAAGTCACATGAGAAAAATGCCAATCATGATTTATCTGCCAGCTGTAAAGAAAAGAAACAAAAAGTAAACTGTCATTATTCATTATCTAAACAAAAACATCTAATTATGTTGTATGGCCAAACTTTTATCTGTTGATTACATAAGAACTACAACCTATGATCTTATAATCATTGTATAATTCTTCACTGATTATTTACAATGTGCTTACTATAGCAACTTCTATATATTTTAGTTTTGCTTACATTTTTACTGATATCAAAGAACTTCTATAATATTGTACACTTCCACATCCCTAGATAAGTCTCTGATGATACATGTTAGCTCCACATTTAATTTAAGTATACATTTAAATATTGGATGTTTTTATCTTCACATACACACATGGTGTTTAAACAGAGTGCTAACATAGCCATTTGACTTCACATCAATGTATGGCAATATTTCTCAAATATAATATGTATAGATACATCTCTTGCTAATCTTTCTTAAATTGTGGTTATGATTTGGTATGACCTGGGTAAGATCATCCATTTTGTACTCCTTACATAGTTCAAGGTGATGTTGCTTATGTCTGGGGAGTATGTATTGAGAAGTGAGTTTGCATCCAAAACAGTACTTTCTCTGAATCACTCTAACTCTCCACCAACTGCTCCCAAATAATAAGCTTCCATAGGAAGTAAGAATTGAATATACTGTGAACACAAGTACAATTAACCCAGGAAATATGAACTCAGACAATTCCTTTCATTTTATATATATGAGAATGAGGAAAGTGATTTATACGAGCTAAAAGAGGGGCTAAGGTTTTACTGGAATTAATTATAGTAATTTTTGGTTAGTGGACTTATCTGGTAAAATATATCCATTTGATGCTCCAAATGCAGGCAGTCATTTCTCAAAGGGACTTCATAGGTTAATGTAACCAAATAGTTCTTTTTTTCTAGCCTACTTCCTTAAAAGAAGTCTCACAGAATTTTACACCTCCCAGAAAAGCCTAAAAATTCTAGAAATTGACAAGATTTCCACATCCTATTTGTACCCCTGAGAAGTATGATGGTCATCCTATTATTTCTCTTTGTATGCTAATAATTCTCTAAGACAATTTTCCATAAATTGACTTAATTCTCTTTTTTGTTTGTTTGTTTTTTGTTTTTTATTTATGTTTTTTGAGATAGGATCCTGCGATATAGCCCAGGCTGGCCTTAAACTCATGATCTGATTCTCCTGTTACAGCCTCTTGAGTGCTTAAATGGTGCTGAGTGGTATGTGACACCACACTTGGCTATTCTTATGTTTTATTTTAAATTTTTGATAGAAAACAATTTCATTTGTTTATATTACTTTTAAAAGTGAGGAGTTTTGTTGTTATATCTCTACACATACACATAATGTACTTAGATCTTGTTCAACCCCCTCTAATACTGTTCTCCCTTCCCACTCACCCCTTAGTAATCCCCAGTTCTTTCTTTCCTCTAGTTTCCACACGTGAGAGAAAACACGTGATTCTTGTCTTTTTGGTAATGGCTTATTTCATTCAACATGATGATGAACATTCACCCATTTTCCTTCAAATGACATAACTTTTCTTGTTTCTGTTGTTTTTGTTTATTTGTTCATTTTGTTTTTCTTTGTTTTGCCTAGGCCTGTCCTTGGATGGAAGTCCTCCTACCTTTGCCTCGTAGTAACTGGGATTACAGCTGTGAATTGCCATGCCTGGCCTTCATTCTTCTTTACGTCTGCATAAAACTCCATTGTCTATAAATACCACATTTTCTTTACCCATTCATTTCTTCATTGGAACTTAGGCTATTTCCATAATTTGGCTATTGTGAATACTGCCTCCATAAACTTGAGTAAACTGGTATCACTCTAGTAAACTGACTTTCATTCTTCTGAGCATATATCCAGAAGTAATAGGGGTGTATCATGTGGGAATTCTATTTTTAATTTTTTTCAGTAACCTTCATACATACTGATTTCTATAGTGGCTGGATTAGTATACAGTCTGACCACCCATGAATAAGATTTCCTTTCTCACTTGCATATTTACCAGTATTCATCGCTAGTTGTTTTCTCGATGATTGCCATTTTGATAGGGAGTTAGAAAAATGTTCAAAGTAGTTTTGATTTGCATTTTCCTGAAGGCTAAGGATGTTGAACTTTTTTTCATGTATTTGTTGGTCATTCATACTTCTTCCTCTGAAAAGTGTCTGTTCAGTTACATTGACTATTTATTGATTGGATTATTTGTTTTTTGTGTGTGCTTTATGTATTCTGGACTTTAAGCCCCTGTAGGCAATGATTTTTCTCCCAGTGTATAAGGTGTCTCTTCACTCTGTTGCTGTGCAGAAATTTTTTAATTGATTCATTTCCATTTGTCAGTTTTTACTTTCGTTTTCTGTAGTATTGTAGCCCTGTTCAGAAAGCCATTGCCGGTGCCTAGACTTCAAGTTTTTGCCCTGTATATTTCCTTGATTTCTAATCTTTTGGCACCACCTTAAATCTTTTGCCATACACCCAGTCCTGGTGCTGGACTTTTATTCTTACTTTACTAGGTTTGAGGTCAATACTTCTTATGACTGAATGTTCAAAGACTGTTTTTTTTTTACTTTGTTAGCTGTAAACCCAAGCAATTTACACCCCTTCAAACACTTGGTCCCTTGGGTATCTTTTCAGGACTTATTTTATGTCTTTCTCCTAGGAGAGCTATAATGTAAACACTGTGGATTAACTTCTGTTCTCCAAAATTTCAAATATAACAATCCAAACCCTTATGTATTTCAGCATGTGAACTTATTTAGAAGCAGGATCATTGTGCATGGAATTAGTTGAGATTAATTCATTTTAGACTAGGGGGAAACTCAATCTAATATGATTGGTATACTTATAAAAAGACTAAAATATTTCTTCCACTATTCTGTAAATTTAATATTTGTGAGGAGTAAAAGACAAAGAAAGTTATGGAAATTAATGAGCTCTCTTACTCTATCATTTTTCTGGTACAGATCATAAATATGTTGCAACAACATCATATAAAAGGGTATCTTGATGTGTCATATTTATTGTTTGCATCCTGTTCCTAGAAGTTAAGCCCCAATAGGGTCTGCAATTTTTTTTCTTTTCACAGATGAATTCTTAAAGCTTAGGACATCATCCTAAAAGGAGGCACTTAGCAATTACAAGTTATGTAGCATGACAATAATGTACTAGCTAGTCTATGAGTCTTATGCCAAATGTATGCTGATTTTTTAAAAAAATTGACAACTATTTTTAAGAAAGGCTGAACCATTTTACATTCTAGACATTCTAGTCTAGAGATTTTTCTCCTCATTTTCACCAGCATTTGGATTGTTGACTTATTTTATTTTAGCTATTCACATAAGCGTATAATGGTATATCTCAAAGTACGCATTTGCATTCCTCTAACAGATAGCAATGTTGAGCATCTTTTTACATGCTTATTTCTAATCCAGTTTCTTCAATGAAATGATTCTTCTCACCTTTGCACATTTTCTGATTGGTTTCTTTTTACTGTTGACATTTGAAAATTCTTTACACATTCCAAGTCTTTAATATGTAGTTCTTGCTAATATTTTATTTAATTGTGAAATTTAAAGAATAGCATATATATTTCTACAGCACTGTGAAAAATCACATGCTATGTCTTAGATTGTTCTAGCTACTATTAGAAAATAACACAGACTAAGTAGCTTATATACAACAGAAGTTTATTTTTCATAGTTCTAGAGGTTAGAACTACAGGTCAAGTTGACAGATGCTTAATATCATGTGGTGGTCTGGTTCCTGGCACACAGAAAGTCATTTTCTCAGTGTGTCTTGTCCTCACACAGTGAAAGAGACAAGTGAGCTTGCTAGAGTTGTTTTATAAAGTCAGTAATCCCATTCTGAATACTCTGACCTAATCAATTACCAAAGTTCCAAATGCCATCATATTGAGTAACAGAATTTAGCATATGAGATTGTTTTAGGTAAATATAGTCTATAATAACAATGTCAAAAAGAGTTGCATAAGTCATTATAGAAAACAGTATGGTTTTCTTCATGAAATTAAAAATAGATTGACCATGTTAGCCAGTATTCCCACACTGGATATGTATCCAAAGGAAGTGAAACCAAGCTGATGAAGAAACTCTTGCTCTCCTATGCTTAATGCAGCACCATTCATAATAGTCAAGAGATGGAAACAACCTAAGTGTCCACCAACTGCTGTATTAAAGAAAATGTAGTTTATGTGTGCTATGGAATACTATTCATCCCTTAAAAGAATAAAATTTTATGTCATTTGTACACTATGAATAGAACTGAAAATTATTATGTTAAGGATGCTAAGGATAGTTTCATTCACATGTGGAATCACAAAAAAAAAGATCACTGATACTGAGTAGATTGATTGGTAGAATTGTGGTTGCCAGAGTAGGGAAAATGGATCATGGGAAAATAATTATCAATGGTTAATATGCTATGGTTAAATAGGAGGAAGACGTTCTAGTGTGCTTTTTGCAAAGCAGGGTGACTACAGATGACAACATTGTACTATATAGTTCAATAAGCTAGAAAAAAGAACTTTCTATATTTTTACCATAAATAAATAATAAACATTTGAGGAAATACATAAGTTTAACTAGATTTAAACATTATGCAAAATAAAATTGCATAAAACTGAGATACATAATATGTTTCTATTTCAATAAAAGAAAAAGCAATTTAAAGTAAAATAGTTATGAGCAGTCTGCATATAGCTAGTTCCTTTGGTTTATAATATTCCAAGTAACATAAAGAAGAACAAAATCATGCCATTTGTAAGCAAATAGATGAAATTTTGTTAAACAAAATAGGCCAGACATGGAAAGACAAGCTTCACATTTTTTTCTCTCACTTGTGGAAACTAGAATTAAAAAAAAAATTATAAAGTGAAAGTCTTAGAGAGACTACCGGAAGGATAAGTGGAAAGGGAGTAAGGGGAGAGTAAGAAAGCACAGTGGAAAGGGTGAATGAAATTAAAGCACAGTGTGTGCATGCATGGAAATACCACCTTGAAACCCAGTGGTACGCACAGTCAGTATGCATTAACAAATCAAATAATACTCCAGGCAAAAAATCCTGGTTTTAGGAAAAGCTAGCCTATTCAAAGAATTTCCATCACCAATAGCAGAATGAACATGAATAATGGCAATAGCAAATTAAATGTTTGAATCACAGAACATATATAGTAATAATATAAATTAGTCAATCAATATGATAGTTTAGTTTTGAGGATCTGGTAGGAGCACACACATTTTATTTAATCATATTACCTTACAGTGAAAATAGCATTATCACAAAAATATGAAGCATTTCAATCAATAATTTGAGAGTCAGGGATGTTCTGAACCTAACAAACAGATAAATGAAGAATTTTGTTGTTAGTTCTCTTAATCTAAATCATTTTAAAACAAAGCAATTGTATGTAACATCATATTGTGTTACTGCATCATAATAAGTCCTTAATACTTAAAAACAAAAGTGGTACAATGAGCAGAAATGTTAAAAATAATCATGTGAGTGCACATTTAGCTTGAGGCAGCTTCTTCTTCCTCATATGACATGCATATGAATCCAGCTTCTCTTGTTGTATTTAACTTTCTCTCATGACAGAAGAATTGACCTGCCCCATCAGCCCAAAGTGTCTAAGTGCTTGGTAGTTGAGCATTCTTGGCAACTATTTCAAGATTGGATATTAAACCAAGATGATCTCATGGCTCAATCACCTATTTGAATCTTCACTAATTATGAAACTCCAATTATTTGCCTATAAAACAGAGGTCATTATTGACCTTTCAGTGGCATGCATACCTCATTTCCACAAAATTGTCAAGACTCTGCCTTCTTAGGAAAACAGAATAGATGGATGCTTGCTTTTTCTGATCTTGCTGACTAATTTTGCACAAGTCTCCTAAGATAATCCTCCCAGACAAATACTCTGTGAGGGTGTGATATTTTTCTGAAGTTTCCTGGAAAGAAAATAAATAGTTAAAATAAATTCTATCAATCAGGTAGTAGTTCAAGATTTATAAATGGTAAAGTGCAAAATTATCAGATGGGCTCAATTTCAATTATAAACTCATTTTGATAGGTATAATTTTGTCTAAGCATTACTGCAAAATTAACCAATAACAAATAATTTTCATTTTGGTTATACAGGTCAAATAAGAAGACAATTTCTACTTCCAGAAAATTGATTTCATGTATCAATTCTCTATCAAGAAGAAAAAGCGACAAAGTTGATTTATCCTGAGGCTGTTAAACTTTCTTGTAGAAACTGAAATTTTTTAGACCTTCAAAATACAATTGTTTATTTTCTTTCTTTATAAGAAAAAGCGTTTAAGAACTGACACTGTCAATCAATTTACTAAACTCAGTCACATTGTTTTGCACACAATATATCCAGAAGATATCCCCAGAGCCACTTCTGCCTGCATCTAGTAATGAGTGGGTTGTCAACACATGCAACCTCACTTGGTTTACATCTAATAGGAATGATGTTCTCTCCATACTCCCCTAATGCAGACAGGTAGATATTCTCCTTACAATTCCCTAATTATGGACCCTCTGTAAACCTCAGAAACTGCGATAAAGACTAGAATACCTAGAAGATGTGGAAGTTGCCGATAGGCTTCTGTAGCCATGCTGGCTTATAAGCTAAAACAATATGGTGGTTTGGTTTATCTCCCTTACAGAAGTTTTCTTTTCTTTCTCTTCTTTTTTCCCTTTCTTTCTGATTTCCCTACTTTAGATCCTTAGCTTAAGATCAGTAGGGTCCAGGCTCAGTTCATTGGACAAAATCTATAATCCCAGCTACTAAAGAGGTAAAAATCATGAGAACCATGGTTCCAGACCATCCCAAGCAAAAAGTTCACAAGACCCCCCATCTCAGCCAATAAAAGCACAGCATGGTAGTTCAGGTCTACTATCTTGGTTACTGGGGAAGACTTAATAGGAGGAGGAGCATGGTCTAAGCCAGCCAGAGCATAAATGAAAGAACTTTTTAAAAAATAACTGAAGTAAAAAGGGCTGGGATCAGGGCTCAAGTGTGAGAGTTCCTGCTTTAGCAAGAACAAGTCCTTGAGTTCAAATAGAAGAGAAAGCGCCTGTAATCCCAACACTGGGAAAACTGAGGCAGGAAGTATATGTAGCAAAAGAGAGATCCTTCCAGCTACATACCATTATGTTAAATGTTTTTTAGGCACTGAGGTAAATATACTCATTCATTGAGGAAAATGCACATTTGCCAAACATTCATGAGACTAAGGTTCATAGCAATATGCTATCATAGGACAGACAGAGTCTCAAGACTTACTACTTTCCCATGAAAAGCTTTCAAAGTAATTGATGGGCTAAACAATAAATCAATAATAAAGCATGTTAAAAGGATTTATTCTTTTTTTGCAACACTGGGGTTTGAACTCAGGACCTTACATTTGCAAGGCAGGCACTCTTAACTTTTGAGCCATTGTGCCAGCTCTTTTTGTTGGGAATGTATATTTTTTGAGATACGATTTCTTGAACCATTTGCCTAGGGCTGGTTTCAAATTGCAATCCTCCTGATCTCTACCTTCTGAGTAGCTACAATTATAGGTATGAGCCACTGGTGCCCAGCAAGGATTTATTTTTATTAAATAATATGTTAAAATGTTACAATTCACCTATGAAGTTTTATGAGAGTAGAAGAGAGGCAGGATTGTTCAGATAAGAGGTTCTCCTAAATTAGAAAAGTAGATATGTATAAATTAGATAAAGAAAATTTAGGAATTCACTATTAATAGAAGGGTATTACAGATATGCATAATGCATGACTTCTTTAAAGTGTGAATATGAAGGACTGGTGAAAGACGGACAGTTAGGAAGTAAATGTCCAAGGTTCTTTGGTAAAATGCTAAGTGATACATATTTTAGATCAAGACAAAGGAAGAAAATGACCAAGTTGGATTTTAGAAAGAACATCCTGGCTGCTATCTTAGAAACTTGGACAATTTAGGAAATTATTCTTAACTATTGTGTATACAATACAACAGATTAAATTTTCAAACTAGCCCCAAATATTATTCTGGGTTTCAGAAACAGTACATCCAAACTGGTGACTGCATTCCCCTGGCATGTGTTAATATACTGAGAGGTGTTTAAAAAACAAAATTAACGTATTTACTCTATAAGTCTGTGATCATCAAGTAATTCAGGAAGTGTGGTGTTGTATAAATATAGCAACAGATCAATGAACAGAAGAGAAGTAACAAAACACCTGCACCATAATCTTTTTTAACAAATGAGACTGAAGTAATTAGATATCTACATACAAGAATGGTAATTTTGATTCATTTTGTACAAAGTACAAAATTAATTAACTAGGTATATAACTGTCCTAAAGATGACACCCAAGAGTATAGAACTTCTAAAAGAAAACATTATGAAAAAAATTTGTCATCTCACTTATGCAAAGATGCATTAAATACTATCAAAAGAACTAAATATTTTCAAAAAGGTAACTCAGACTCCATGATAATGGAAACATGTTATATTTGAAAGGTAACCTTAAGAGAATGAAAGATAAATTGTAGACTTGGATAAAAGATATGAAATATTTACTTCTGGCAAGCATCTTGAATACAAAAATATATTTACATTTAAAACAGTAATGAGAAAATGAATAGTTTAGTGAATAATAAGCAAAAGACTTTGAATGGAACTTCAGAAAAGAAAGTGTATGAATAACACTAAGCAGATAAATGAGAACCAGTACCATTTGTAATAAATAGAAATAACAAATGAGATACAACTTTATCTACCTATCTGACTATCTATCTATATATCTATGGAGAAAATTAAAACAACTGAATATTCCAAGTGTTGACCAGGATGTGAAGAACCTGGAAATCTCATACAAAAACAGCTTAAACATAAAAAGTACGATTATTTTGGAAAAAAGTTTGAAAATTTCTTAAAAATTTAAACAAATACTTCTATCCCATCCATTCTACTCCATCATATTTATCTAAAAGAAATTAATGGAACTGAAATATACATAGAAAGACTTATACACAAAAGTCTAAAGTCCAGAACTGAAAATAAACAAAATGTCAATCATCACATGAATTTTTACTCAGTATTAAATTAGATGAGTTATGACTTTGCTACAAAAATTAATTTCAAACAATGATCTTGAGTGAAAGAAATTATGGAATGATTATTAAATATATCATTTACATTAAACTATATATTTCCAGTCAACAATGTCAGAAAGCAGACTAGTGGTTTCTTTCATTAATGTTTTCTGGTTTTCAATTTGAAAAACATTTAGCACATTAATTGCTTATTCCTAAATATTTTATTCTTTTTAAGGCTCTGATGTATTATTTTTTTCCTAATTTCCTTTTAAGAGAGTTCATTGTTAGTATGTGGAAGAAAAACTTATTTTCTGTGTTGATTTTATATCCTAAAACCTCACAGAAAATTCATTTATTAGTCTAGTTGTTTTAATTGTGAATAGTCTTTATGTGCAAAATCAATCATCTGCAAACAAAGGCAATTTTATACATTCCATCCCATGTTAAAAGACATTTATTATTTTTAGAGTTCTCTTATTATTTTATTTAACTGTTTTAGTTAGAACTTCAATGGTATGTTGAATAGAAATGGCAAAAATGGGTATCCCTATCTGATTACCTTGTCTTACAGGGAAAACTTTTAGTTTTTCATCATTGAGTACAATGGCATGATGTTATCTGTGGGATTTTCATATATGGTCTTCATTGTGTTGAAATATATTCATTCTATATCTAGTACATTAGGACTTTTATCATGGAAAGGTGTTAAATTCTGTAAAATTCTCTTTCTGTAAGTATTGAAATGATCATTTGATTTTTTATCCTTATTTTGTTAATATGGTAAATCACATCTATTGATTTTTCTATGTTGAAATATGCTTGTATCCCAGTGATAAATTTCATTTGGTCATGTTCTGTGGTACTTTGAATTGACTACTGGACTTGGTTAGCTAGTATTTTCTTATGGACTTTTGCATTTTTTTATCTGTCAGATATGTCAGCTTGTACTTCTATTTTGGCACATTTGTCTGTCTTTATTATCTGGTAATTCTGGCATTATGAAATGAGAATGGGTGTATAGCCTCCTTTACAATTTTTAGAAGCCTTTGAGAGGGAGTGGCATTGATTTTCATAAAGGTAATAGTAAAAAGTTTTATGAAGACAGGACACTTTAAAGAAGGTGACAATGATTTAGTTACAGGCAGATAGCTATGTTATGTTTTAGCAATATATATATAAAACAATCTTAATATATTATATGAAATATTTATATAGCAATATTGATAGGCAACAAATTTAACATTGTAAATAATTAGGGATAATAACTCATTTAATGGACCAATGAAAATGGTGTTAAGTCTGCAGGAAAATCAGTAATTAAACTCTTGGTCAAACTAATATAATTCAAAAGATTTTTGTGTAGTACAATTTAAAAAGCGCCTCCATCTAACATAATAAGAAAACTGAAATACAAGAATTATCATGAATAAAAGCATATAAGATAAAATAAAAAGAGTGAGAGTAGACTATTTTCTGAGGTGACAAAGAGAGCAACAGCATCGGGAACTGTTAAGAATTGGTAGAACAACTTAAAAGTGCAGGAAGACATTAAGGCAATACAGAGAAAAGTCGGAAACTGTCCATAACTCTAGACTCAGCTCCTTGGGTCAGGGAGTGGGGAAGGAGAGTCCTAAGACTCTAATACAAGTTAGCCTGAAGAATTCTGGCAGCCTGGTGACAGCAGACAGGCAGTTGTAGCCTCAGGAGAAGCATACAATTCTCACAAGCCTTACATGCAGCTGGACGATTTGGCCTGACAGTGAGTCCTCCAAAATGGCAGGCTATCGATGCAGAAGAAATCTATTGTGTTGCCCTGACATATTTCAGAGTGCTGTAACCAAGATTTTTTTTGTTCATTTATTCACATGTGCATACATTGTTTGGGCCATTTCTCCTCACTGCCTCACGCCCTCTCCCTCTCACCCACAACCCCCTTGCTTCCAGGCAGAACCTGCTCTGCCCTTACCACTACTTTTTTTGAAGAGAAGAAATAAGCAATAATAAGAAAGACAAAGTCTTTTTGCTAGTTGAGGTAAGGACAGCTATACAGAGAGATACCTAGCATTGCTTCCATGGACAAATGTGTTATAACCCAAGTTGATTCATCTCTATCTGACCTTTCCACTAGTTACTGATCCCCTTCCCATATTGACCTCTGTTGCTTTAAGGTTTCTGTATTAGTTCCTCTGCAGTGGGTACGTCAAACACTTTCATGATTTGGGTTTCCTCCCCATACCTCCCATATGTGCTCTCCCCTTGGCATGTGACCCAAGTCCTACAACACTGCTGTATTTGCCCTAGATCTAACGTCCACATATGAGGGAGAACATATGATTTTTGGTCTTCTGAGCCTTGCTAACCTTGCTCAGAATGATGTTCTCCAGTTCCATCCATTTATTTGAGAATACTAAGATTTCATTCTTCTTCATGGCTGAGTAAAACTCCATTGTGTGTAAGCACCACATTGTCTTAATCCATTTGTCTGTAGTGGGACATTTTGGCTGTTTCCATAATTTGGCTATTGTGAATAGTGCTGCAATAAACATGGGTGCGCAGGTGCCTCTGGGGTAAGCTATGTCTCGTTCCTTTGGTTAGATCACAAAGAGTGGGGTTGCTGAATCATATGGCAGGTCTATATTTAGATTTTTAAGAAGCCTCCATATTGTTTTCCAGAGTGGTTGCACTAGCTTACATTCCCAACAGCAGTGTACAATGGTTCCTTTTTCCCCACATCATCACCAACACCTGTTGGTGGTGGTGTTTTTTGATGTTGGCTATTCTAACAGGGATGAGGTGGAATCTTAGTGTGGTTTTTGTGATTTGCATTTCCTTTATGGCCAGAGATGGTGAGCATTTTTTCATGTGTTTTTTGGTCATTTGAATTTCTTCTTTTGAGAAAGTTTTGTTTAGTTCAGTTACCCATTTCTTAATTGGTTCATTGACTTTGGGAGAGTATAGTTTCTTAAGTTCCCTGTATATTCTGCTTATCAGCCATTTGTCTGATATATAGCTGCCAAATATTTTCTCCCCATCTGTTGGTGATCTCTTTGGTTTAGAGACCATTTCTTTTGTTGTGCAGAAGCTTTTTAGTTTTATGAAATCCCCTTTGTCCATCCTTTTTCTTAGTTTCTGAGTTGCTGAGGTTCTGTTGAGGAAGTACTTGCCTATACCTATTACTTCCAGAGTGTTTCCTTCACTTTCCTGTACTAACTTCAGAGTTTTGTGGTCTGATGTTAAGGTCCTTGATCCATTTTGAGTTGATACTAGTACAGGGTGATAAACATGGATCTAATTTCAGTGTTTTGCAGATGGATAACCACTTTTCCCAACAACATTTGTACAAGAGGCTGTCTTTTCTCTATCTTATATTTTTAGTGCTTTTGTCAAAAATAAGGTGGGCATAGTTGTGTGGATTCATATCTGGGTCCTCTATTCTGTTCCATTGGTCTTCGAGTCTGTTTTTGTGCCAGTACCATGCTGTTTTAATTGCTATTCCTTTGTAATATAGGTTGAGGTCGGGTATTATGATACCTCCAGCATGATCTTTTTTCTGAGTATTACCTTGGCTATTCACAATCTCTTGTGTTTTCAAATGAACTTTAGGGTATATTTTTCAATCTCTATGATGAATGTCATTGGGATTTTGATGGGAATTGCATTAAACATGCAGATTGCTTTTGGTAGTATAGCCATTTTTACTATGTTGATTCTACCAATCCATGAACACGGGAGAGCTTTCCATCTTCTGTAGTCTTCCTCAATCTCTTTCTTCAGGGGTTTGTAGCTCTCCTTATAGAGGTCATTCACATCCTTTGTTAAGTTTACTCCTAGCTATTTGATTTTTTTTTGAGGCTATTTTAAATGGAATTGTTTCCATATATTCTTTCTCAGTTTGTTCATTGTTGGTGTATAGAAAAGCTAATGATTTTTGTAAGGTGATTTTGTATTCTGTCATCTTGCTATAACTGTTTTTGGTGTTTAGGAGTTTTTGGGTAGATTTTTTTGGGTCTTTAAAGTATAGGATCATATCATCTGCAAATAGGGATATTTTGACTGTTTCTTTATCTATTTGTATTCCTTTTATTTCTTCTTCTTGCCTAATTGCTCTGGCTAGGAAATACAGGACTATGCTGAATAGGAGTGGGGATAGTGGGCACCCTGTACTCATTCCTGATTTTAGGGGAAATGGTTTCAGTTTTTCTCCATTAAGTATGATATAGGCTGTAGGTTTGTTATATATAGCCTTTACAATGCTGAGATACTTTCCTTCTGTTCCTTCTTTTCTTAAAGCTTTTATCATGAAGTGGTGTTTGGTCTTGTTGAAGGCATTTTCTGCATCTATTGAGATGATCAAATGGTTTTTGTCTTTGCTTCTATTGATGTGCTGTATTACATTTATAGATTTGCATATGTTAAACCACCCTTGCATCCCTAGGATGAAGCCAACTTGGTTGTGGTGGATGATCTTTCTGATGTGTTGTTGGATTCAGTTTGCCATTATTTTATTGAGGATTTTTGCATTGATGTTAATTAAGTAGATGGGCCTATAGTTCTCCTGTTTGGAGGTATCTTTGTCTGGTTTTGGGATGAATGTAATACTGGTTTCATAAAATGAGTTAGGCAGTGTTTCTTCCCTTTCTATTTTGTGAAACAGTTTAAGAAGGGTTGGTATTAGTTCTTCTTTAAACATCTGATAGAATTCAGCAGAGAATCTATCAAGTCCTGGACTTTTCTTTTTTGGGAGACTCTATTGCTGCTTCAATTTCATTTTGTGTTATAGATCTATTCAGGTGATTAATATCCTCTTGGTTCAGTTTGGATGACCTTTTCTTCAAATTTTTCAAATTTTTTAGAATATAGGGTCTCAAAGTAGTCTCTGATGATTTCATGGATTTCCATGGTGTTTGTTGATATCTCCCTTTTGCATTTCTGATTTTACTGATGTGGGTTTTTTCTCTCCTCATTTTAGTCAGGTTTGCCAGGGGTCTGTTAATTTTGTTTATTTTTTCAAAGAACCAGCTTTTTGTTTCATTGCTTCTTTGTATTTTTTTTGTTTCTATTTCATTGATTTCAGATCTCATTTTTATTATTTCTCTCCTTCTGTTTGTTTTGGAATTTGTTTGTTCTTTTTTTTTCTAGGTGTTTAAGATGTAACATAGGGTCACTGATTTGAGATCTTTCTGTCCTTTTACTATAGGTACTCATGCCTATAAACTTTCCTCTTAGGACTTCCTTTGTTGTGTCCCATAGGTTTTGGTAGGTCATGTTTTCATTTTCATTTACTTCCAGGAAACATTTAATTTCCTCTTTTATTTCATCAGTAACCCATTGATCATTGAGCAATGTGTTGTTCAGCTTCCAATTGTTTGCATGATTTTTTACTGTTGTGTTTGTTGTTGAGTTTTCGTTTTAATGCATTGTGATCAGATAGAATGCATGGGATTATTTCTATTTTCTTATATTTGCTGAGGCTTGCTTTGTGCCCTAAAATATGATTAACTTTGTAGAAGTTTCCATGGGCTGCTGAGAAGAATGTATGTTCTGCAGAAGTTGAATGAAATGTTCTATAGATATCAGCTAGGTTCATTTGATCTATATTGTGATTTAGTTCTAGAACTTCTTTATTGATTTTTTGTTTGGATGACTTATCTATTGGTGACAGGGGGATATTAAGATCTCCCAGTACCACAGTTTGTAGTCTATATATAAATATTTTAGGTCCTTCAGAGTATGTTTGATGGAATTGGGTACATTGATGTTGGGTGCATATAGGTTGATAATTGTAATTTCCTTTTTGGTGTATTTCCCCTTTTATTAGTATGGAGTGTCCTTCTTTATCTCATTTGATCAATGTAAGTTTGAAGTCTACTTTATCTGAGATAAGTATTGCTACTCCTGCCTGATTTAGGGGGCCATTGGCTTGGTAAATCTTCCAGCCTTTCACACTAACCAGTGTATGTTCCTGTCTGTGAGATGGGTCTCCTATAAGCAACAGATTGTTGGATCTTCCTTTTGAATGTGGTTTGTGAAATGATGTCATTTGATGGGGGAATTAAGTCTATTAACATTCAGTATTAGTATTGATAGGTATGTGGTGATTCCTGTCATTTAGTTATTTTGTTGTTTAAGGGTTTGATTGTGTGAAGCTGAATCAATGTTACTCCCTGATTCCTCGTCTTTTCCTTTGGTTTGGTACTCCCTGTCCCTTCATGGTTTTGTTTGCTTTCATTTTCTGTGTACAGAATTCCTTGAAGAATCTTTTGTAGTGGTGGCTTTGTGGTCATATATTGTTTTAGTTTCTGATTATCATAGAAGAGTTTTATTACCCCATGTATTTATAATGATGGTTTTGCTTGGTAGAGTATCCTAGGGTTGAAGTTATTTTCATTCAGTGCCCAAAGACCTCAGTCCATACCCTTCTTGCTTTTAAGGTTACTGTTTAGAAATCAGTTGTTATTTTGATAGGTTTACCTCTGTGTTTTATTTGTTTTTTCTTTCTTACATCCTTCCATATTCTTTCTCTATTCTCTGTGCTTGCTGTTTTAATGATAATATGCCATGGGATAGTTCTATTTTGGTCAAGTCTGCTTGGTGTCCTGTAGACTTCCTGTACCTGAATGGGCATAACTTTCTCTAAATTTGGGAAATTTTCTGTTATTATTTTGTTGAATATATTACAAATTCCTTTTACTTGCACCTCTTCTCCTTCTTCAATGCCCATGATTCTCAGGTTTGGTCTTTTGATGGAGTTGGTGAGTTCTTGCATATTCCTTTCACAGGTCTTGAGTTGCTTGATTAATTGCTCTTCAGTTTTTCCTTTAATTTCCATTTTGTCTTCTGAGATTCTGTCTTCCTCTTGTTCTAGTGCTGGAATGGCCTTCCATTTTGTTTTGTATTTCTGTTTCATTCTTTTTTCTGTGGTTTTCCATATCATGGGTTTACTTCCTCTTTAATATTGTCAATTTTCACTCTTTATTCATTTATCTCTGTATTTATGGTGTTCTCTGTTTCATTTTGGTATTTATTTAGGGCTCCTATGTATTCATTTATTTGTTTTTGTGTTTTCTCATATTCTTTACTTTTGTTGTCTTGGAATTTCTTGAGTGCTTCCTGTATGTCTTTGTTGACCATGTCTAGTAACATCTCCATGAATTTCTTGGTGATTACTTGCATGATTTCTTCTTTCAGAGTGTTGTGGGCTTCGTTGTGTTCCTTGGCATAGTTCATCTTTGCTTTATTGGAGTCTGGAACTGGGTATCTGTTTTCTTCATTTCCTTTCTAATACTGTATTAATTTATTTTTGGGGGGAGAATGGTTTCCATCCCTGTTTTGTCTTCCCATCACTCCACTTGGTGCTGTTTCTGTCCCCGGTCTGTGTGTATTAGCTATTAGCTAATTTACAATAGTAAAACTATTAAAACAAAGAAAGAAAGAAAGAAAGAAAAAGAGAGAGAGAGAACCAAAGAAAACAACAGGGAGAGGTGGTGGACAAACAAACACATGACAAAAAAAAATTCCAGGTTCAGGAACAATAGAATTTCAGTCTTAGTAGTTCTGGTGTTACTCTTTCAGCTTCCAGTCTTGGTGTTGTTTTTTAAGCAGTAGCTCTGTCTTAGTCTCACCAGGTTGTTGGGGAGACTTGCCAGCTTTTTTCCTGTCTTTCAGTGGCAGCTGCTGAATCAGCTCCTCCCTCAGTGAGATGTGGCTTGTCTTCATGTTCTGGAGATCAGCTCTATGGCCCACTAGCTATCCTGCTTTGGAATTAGGTTTTCACTGTGTTGGTTTATTGGGGCTTGTTTCTTTGCCTTGTGCTCTTTCTCTGGGGCAAGGTCAGAGACCCATATCCGGCTCTCTGCTTCAGCATGTTATGCTGGTTTGCTGACTGTTTTTCAATTTTACAACATTCTCTGACTTTGGATGTAGCTCACTGGCTCAGGAGATGAGCTTTGTGGACTGCTATCTGCCTTATTTCAGGCAGAGGCTTATCACCCATCCACTGTTGGCCCATCTGCCTTTCCAGTCTTTGTTTACTGAAGTTCTCGCAGAGACAGCTCCTTTCTCCTTCCCTCTTCTCTGGTGCACTCAGAGCATTCTGCCCCATCTGCTGCATGTTCCTTTTCAGTTCCTTGTTTATTATTATTATTTTTTTTTTTTTGCAGGGCAGGGGTCAGTCTGTCCAGGGGGCTATGCTGGCTTATTCCAGGGACAGCTGTGGGAATACCACATGCTGCTTATTTGGTCACCTGTTGGTCTGCATCTCATAAGCAGGTTTGGAGCCAGTGTCTGGCAGCATAGAAGCCCTCCTGTTTTCTCAGTGTAATGTGGTATGGAGAAGCTTTCTATGGGCTGGGGATTCAGGGAGTCAGAGTTTTGATTCTTCTTGGTTGTTTTTTTCTGCCCAGTGTGGTTCCAGTTTCTCAGCAAAATTTTTGATTTACAGAGCTCATGCTGTCTGCTTCTGCCCTCTAGTCACCATCTTGGATCCTTCTCTGTAACCAAGTCTTGAGAGGAGATCTATGTTTTACTCCTGAGATCTGGAAACAAGGAACAATCAAAAGTCATGGAGCCTGAGGGACACATGCTGCAGTGTCTGGGTAGGAGACTGCCACAAGAAACAGTTATAGAGAAGGGGAATGTGAGACACAGACATGCTGAGACGTTTAAGTAACAGGGAGCTAAGGCTTTGGAAGGTTTTGTGGTCAGTGGTTCCATCCTTTGTAGAGAGTACTGAGCCCATTGTCTGTGGATAACTCTGGATTTTGAGAGCTCTGAGCTCATGATTGGTGGATTTCTTATTTTCCATAGTTGCATCCCTGTTGTGTATAATTTGCTTCCAGATGGGCTTAAGAGATATGAGACAAATTCCAGCAGATCATGGAATTTCTATAGCTGCCTTCTGCTCATAGGGTCATTTGCTGCTTAGTAGATTCTGAAAGCAATGAGACTACCAAGTCAAATGCTCAGTCTCCTTAGTTTTCTCCTACTACTGCAGAGATTAGTGCTGTGCTGCCACACTACAACATACTCAGGGAACACTTCTTAAATTGGATGTTTCCTGTCCTGGGTGCACAAACTGGAGCATCTCAGGAACAAATGGGATCATGTCCTGGCCACAGACCACAATGCTCACTGAGGCCAGCAGCAGCTACAAGTACACAAAGAAAAGAAGATCTAATCTGAATGCAACCCCTTAGCTAACAATATACCCTTGAACAGACCAGCATACAGCACCAAAAAATACGTTGAGATCAGAGAAGAAATACAATAGACTCTAGATCTAACCCACTAAAACCCTAGATGTGGCAGATTCGAATATTACAGAAACTGAAAGAAGCCTCCTCAATTCTTTGTTATCTTTTTTAATCTATTTACTTTGTTTTTGTGTTCAGTTTTATTCCCTTTCTTTTATTATATTTTTACTGATATATTTTTCTTCATTTTGTGACCAGATTGTTTAAATCTCTTTCTCTTGTCTCGTTTTCTTCATATTCCTTTCCATTTTTCTTCTGGATTCCCTCTTTCTTTATTTAACCTTGCTCCTTCTTTCTTTTTCCCCTTCCCCTGTCCTCCCATCTTTTACAACATTCTGTTATTACTATTACTTTTATCTTCACTAATTTTTAACCACATAATTTATTCTACATTGCCCCTTTCTTAACAATGGTCAATAATAGTTATGGTACTGATTTTTAATTGATTTTTATTGTTTTTCTGTATCTGGCTTATTTTCTCCTCTCTGCATTGTACTGAGGATTAAGCCCTCAAAAGAACGATGCTCACCCAGACCACCATATGAAATGAAAAGAGATATACATACTAACAGTTGTACAAATCACAACAGAGGAGCAAAAGAAATATAAAAAAGAAATGAAACGTGCATCCTCCATGTGTGCATAACACTAATACCTGAATCCAAAAATACTAAAGTGCTTGAAATATAAGAAAAAAATGCAAAAATCTAGTTTTAAAAATGATCAGTAACTTCAAAAAGGATTTAAGAAGTAAAGAAGTAAATACAAGCCCTGAATAAGAAATTCAGGAGATTGCATTCCTACCAGCAGTACATGAGGGTTCTTTTTCCCCCACATTCTCACCAACATTTCTTGTTTGTGTTCTTGATGGTAGCCACTCTAACAGGACTGAGGTAGACTCTTAGTGTGGTTTTGATTTGGATTTCTTCTATGACAAGGGAGGTGGAGCATTTCTTTGTGTGTTTTTTGGTCATTTGAACTTCTTCCTTGAGAAGGTACTCTTCAATTCATTTGCCCATTTCTTCATTGGGTCACTGATTTTTTGGGTGGAGTTTAAGTTTTTTGAGCTCCCTGTATATTCTGTTTATTGCACCCTAGTCAGATGTATGGATTGCAAAGATTTTCTCCCATTCTGTGGGCATCCTCATCAGTTTAGTGATCATTTATTTTGTTTTACAGAAGATTTGCAATTTCATGTTTTCCCGTTTGTCAATCCTTTCGCTTGGTTGCTGAGACATTTGGGTTCTATTTAGGAAGTCATTGCTTATGACTCTTACTTCCAGTGTATTCCTTGTTCTTTCTTGCACTAGCTTCAAAGTTTCATGTCATATGCTAAAGTCTTTAATCCTCTTTGAGTTGATACTTGTACAGGATGAAAGACATGGATCTATTTCAGTTTTTTTGCATGCATATATCCAGTTTTCCCAGCAACATTTGTTGAGGAGGCTGTCTTTTCTCCATTGTATGTTTTGGATGTCTTTGTCAAAAATCAGTTGGGCATAACTCTTTAGATTCATATCTGGGTCTCCTTTTCTGTTCCACTGGTCTTCATGTCTGTTTTTGTGCTAGTATCATGCTGTTTTTATCGCTATGGCTCTGTAGTATAGATTGAAGGTGGGTATTGTGATATCTTCAATGTTAGTCATTTTGCTCAGTATTGACTTGGCTATTCGTGATATTATGTGATTCCAAATGAATGTTAGGGTTGATTTTTCAATCTCTGTGATGAATGTCATTGGAATTTTGATGGGCGTTGCTTTTGGCAAGATAGCCATTTTCACAATATTGATTTTATCAATCAATGATCATGGGAGATCTTTCTATTTTCTGTTGTCTTCTTTGATTTCTTTCTTTATTGATTTTGGAAAACTTTATGAAGTCTCTTCAAAACACTAGAAGTGGAACTGACATGTGTTCCAGGAATTCTACTCCTAGGGATATACCCAAAGGAATGTAAGTCAGGTTACAATAAAGGCACCTGCATACACTCGTTTATTGCAGCATTTTTCACAATAGCTAAGCCATGGAAACAGCCAAGATGCCCCACTGCTGATGAATAGATTAAGAAAACGTGGCATTTGTAGACAATGCAACTTTATTCAGCCACAAAGAAGGAAATTTTGTTGTTTGCAAGTAAATGGATGGAACTGGAGAACATCATTTTAAGTGAAGTTAGCCAGGTTCAGAAGGCCAAAAGCTGCATGTTTTCTCTCATATGAGGAATACAAATCTAATACAAATACAGCAATATTATGGAAAACAGGTCTACATATGAGAATGGGTAGGTAAAAGAAAGAAGATAAGAAGGTGAATATGTTTTATGTACTTTCTACACAAGAGTGAATATAGAATTTTTAAGCCTGTTGAAATCACCATAAGGAGAATTAGGTTAAAAGAAAAAAATAGAGATGGAACAATTCATGTTATAATACATATATGCAAGGAAATGTCACAAGGAAATTCTCTGTGTAGCTGTCTTAAACAAACAAAAATGACATTTTTTTTCTTTTACAAAATGGGAGAACAGGAAGGTGAAACAGTTCTTGCCTGAGGGCAGTTGGTACCAGTGGGAAGAGGGTGGAAGTGGGAAAAGAGCATGAGTGAATATAGTGCAAATACTGTATAGACATGTATGTAAATGGAAACATGAGACCTGTTGAAACTATCCCAGGAAGGGGGAAGAGGAGATTAAAGGGAATGATGGAAGGGGTGAATTCAAGTATGATATGTTTGATACATTGTAGGAACTTTTATAAATGCCACAATGTACCTCCACCAAGCACAAGAATAAAAAAATTAATTAAAAAAAAGAAATTCAGCAACTTGAATGAGAAATTCACCAGAGAGATAAGAATTCTAAAACTCACCAACACACAAAAAGGTATATCTTGGAAACAAAAAGTTAAAAGAAAAAAAAGTCAATGAGAGCAAAGGAAATCATGAAGACACTAGATGTAATGGAAAAAAAGAATGTCAGGGTAGAAGAATCAATGGGTAACTGGACAAATTGGGGTAAATTTTTAAAATTGCTACAATCAAATAAAATGAAAACAACTTATTAGAACACTAGGAATTTGCAAAAGCATTTCTAAGAAAGAAGTACCTACAAGTAGATAAATTAATGCTACACCCGGAGGTCTTAGAAAAACAAGAATAAGTCAGAAGTAAAATCAGTAGACACACAAAAAATTGTCATTTCATGAAGATTAAAATAACAATACAATGTATCACTCAACAAAGAGTTGATTTTTTGAAAAAATAAACAAAATGGACAAACCTTTATCCAAACTAACCAAAAAATAGAGAAACAATACCCTAATTGATAAAATTATAAATGAATAAGTGAATATTATAATTGATACACTGAAATCCAGTCTATCATTAGGGAGTATTTTGACAACTTACAATAAACTTGAAAATCTAGAACAATTGAATAAGCTTCTAGACATTTATGACACAAAAAATTAACCAACATAATATAAAGAAATAAAAAATAAGCAATGTAATTGCAGAAGTAATAAAATTCTCCCAACAGAGAAAAGCCCAGAGCCATAGGGATTCACCACTGAATTCTATCAGACATTTAAAGGAGAAACAATGTCAATACGCCTCATTGACAAACTATTACATAAAATAGAAAGGAATATTTCCAAAATTATTCTATGAAGTCAATATTACCTTGATACCAAAACTGGATAAATATATAATAGAAAAAGCAAACTATATGAAAATTTCTTTCATGCAAAATTCCTCAATAAAGTACTGGCAAATTAACATCAACAAACATGAAAAAGATACTATACCATGGTCAAGTTGTTTTCACTCCAGGGATTCAAGGATGGGTCAACAAATGTGAATTAATAAATGTAACACATAACAAATAGAATTAAAACAAAAAATCATATGATCTTCTCAACCAGTATAAAATAAAAGCCTTTTGAGAAAATTAAACATTCTTTCAAATAAATACCCTGAAGAAACTAGGAATAGAATGAAATTCCTCAATATAATAAAGCCTTTATGTGATAAACGAATAGTCAACATTATACCAAATGCAGAAAAATTGAAAGCATTTCCTCTAAAATTAGAATTGTGAAAAGGATGTCTACTCTTAATCAATATAGTGCTGGAATTATTAGATGGAGAAGTAAGGCAAAAGAAGGAAATATAAGTGATGCAAATAGGAAAGGAAGATCAATTATCCCTATTTTAAATAATATGATTATATACTCTAAAGAACCTATAAAAACTCTATCAGAAAACTCATAGAGCTGAAAACCACTTTTATCAAATTAGCAAAATACAAGTTCAACATATAAACATTGCCAGCTTTTCTATATTCCAATAATGAGCATTCTGAGAATGAAATCCGAAAAACAATTCCATCACAGTAGCTTAAAAAATAGATGATGATAGATAGATAAAGATAGATAGATAGGTGATAGCTGATAGACAGATAGATTTAGATAGATATGCCTAATAAAAAGAGAAAGTCCTCTATAATGAAAACTACAAAACACTGAAGGAACAAACTCAAATGATACTGAAATAAGGAAAGACATCCCCATCTCATGGATTGGTATAATTAATATTATTTATACAGCCATATTACAAAAAGTTATCTTTGTATTCAATTCAATCTCCACTAAATTTTATGTCATTCTTCAAAGAAACAGGAATCAATTCTAAAATTCACGAGCCAAAGCAATGCTGAGCAAAAAAGAGCAACAGCATAAGTGGAGATAAAGCAGTACCAGATTTCAAACTATGCTACAGAGCCACAGTAGCAAAAACATCACAGCACTGATTTACAAACACAGACACTTAGACCAATGGAATAGAAGACCCAGAAATAAACCCACACAGCTATAGTCATCTGATTTTTGACAAAGGAGCCAAAAACTTATTTTAGAAAAAAGACAAGTCTCTTCAACAAAGATGTTGGACAAATTAAATATTCACATGGAAAAGACTGAAACTAGAATCCTATCTTTCAACTTGTTAAAAAAATAATTTAAAATGTATCAAATATCTCAATATAATACCTCAAACTTCAAAGCTACAGGGAAATATATAAGGAAAACACTTTAAGCATAAACATAGGCAATGACTTTCTGAGTGGGCTTCCAACAACTCAGAAAATGAGGGTAAGAATTGACCAGTCAGATTTTGTCAAATTAAACAACTTCTACACAACAGAAGAGAGAATTGCAGGAGTGAAGAGATAAATAACAGATTTTGAGAAAGTATTTGGCAAGTATTCCTGCAAAATTGAGTTAATAAACAAAATATGTAAAAAGGTTAAAAAAATGACAAAAGAATACATAATTCAATAAATAATCAAGTGAAACTGAGGAGACATTTCTCAAAAGAAGTATAAATGGTAAATATATGAAATAATGTCTAACATCTTTAGTCACCAGGTAATTGTAAATCAAAACTACATTGAGATTCCATCTCATGCCTGACAGAATGGTTTTCATCAGGTAAATATAGAAACAACAAATAGGGGTTGGGTGTGGTAGTCCACATCTATAATTCCAGCTACTAAAGAGGCAGAGATTGGGAGGATCTTGAGAAAAGTTCGTGAAACCCCCATCTCAACAAACAACCCAGGAATGGTAACACACACTGTAATCCCAGTTACTGGGAAAATTGTAGTTCAAGGTCAGTCCCAAGCCCAAAACAGGAAATCCTGTCCAAAACATAACAAAAAAGCAAAAATGGATTGCAGGTGTGTCTCAAGTGGTAGAGCACCTACATGTCAAGCATGAGGTCCAAGTTCAAACTCTTGTACCACCAAAAAAAAAGAAAAAAGAAAAAAAAAAACTACTAGTGAGATTTTTGGGGAAAGGGAATGTTTACACAGTGTTAGTGGGGATGCAAATTCATCCAGCAACTATAGAAATCAGTGTGAATATTTCTCAAAAAACTAAAAACTTTAAGGAGCATATGATCCAGGTTTACCATTCCTGTGTATACACAGAAGGAATCAAAGTCAGAAGAAAATGAGATACCTACATATCCATGTTCATCACAGCACTGTTTACAAAATTATGAAGTAAGTCCATCTACCCATAAACAGATGAATGGATAAAGAGAATGTAGTATAGAAACACCATGGAGAATTATTCAGTCATAAGAAAAACTGTAATCATGGCATTCACCAGAAAATGGATATAACTGGAAATCATCAAGGGAAGTTAGCCAAACTGAGAAACACAAATGCTGCCTGTTTCTCTCACATGCAACATGTAGAACAAAGAATATACCTGAAAGAAGGAGGATTGTTTGGGAAGAGAAAGTAGAATAAAGGGGGGATGCAGGGTGGCAGAAGAGTGTAATGGGATGGTATGTTCAAAGTATGTTATATGTATGCATAAAAATGTCCTAGTGAAAGCATTTGTTACAATTAACCTATGCTAGTAAGCAGCTTTTAAAAGTTCATAAGTCACAACAGTTTAAGTACACAAAATTAATTTCATTAAAGATTTTGGTGTCTATTCATAAGCTATAATTGTCTTTTTTGCTGTAAGAGTAATGCTAACTTCTAACATGGGTTGGGAAGTAGTTCCTTTCTTCTATTTCTTGACTGTGCATGTTTAGTGTGATTTAATCTCCAAATTCTTAGTGGAATTCACTAGAAAAAAGTCTGGGCTAAGACTTACTTTAGAAGTTTGGGGGTTTCCTAACTACAAAATAATGCCGTAGCAGATATAGGCAATACATTAGGAAGGTAGTGAACAGATTAAGGGAGGTTGGATTAGATCACTGCCCAACATATGCATGAATTGAAATATCACCCTGAGCCACATTGACATGTGTAATTAACACATACCAGTCAAAAGTAAAATGAAATGACTGAAGAGCTATCTCCATCACAGTGCATTTGCCTGGTAGGCTCAGGGCTCCAGGTTCAAACCATATCCCTGAAAAATAAAAGTTAATTAAAATAACAACTACTATTAGTCCTCAGAAAGGATTTGTTAAATTTGCTTATGTCTAAAATTCACTTCTAAAATATTTACTCATGTAGATTTGTAAAATCTTTTACTTTATATAGAAGGACATCTATATTTTATTTAAATCTCTACTAAACAGTACCAAGTTCAGAAGATTTCAAACGAATATTTATGGAGTAAGTGAATGGATGAGTAAGTAAAGGAAGTAGTCATGTTTCCATCCTAAGACAATCTGTATTTCCTCTGCTGAAGATATGATCAAGGTCATTCACAGTGGAGTATGTCTGTCTGTATTTCTAGCTAGTTGGGAGGTGGGGATCAGAAGATCGCAGTGTGAGGCCAGCCCTGGCAAAAAATTAGTGAGAAACCCACCTCGACAAATAAGCCAGGCACAGGTGTCACATGCCTGTGTTTCCAGCCACTTGGAAGGCACAGGTAGAATTGGAGGCCATTTCAGGTCAAAAACATGAGACCCTATATGAAAAATAAATAAAGCATTAAGGGGTTGGGGACATGGTTCAAGTGATACTATGCTTGTCTAATAAATGTGAGGCCCTGAATTCAAACTCCAGTTAAAAAAAAAAAGAAAGAAAGAAAATACAATAAATGGAAACCTTAGTAAGGAGTATACTTCAATTTTTATAATATGCTAATTAATTATTGTATTTTAGAAAGTTATTTTTATCCAGATGGATGTATATTTCTCTGACATAAAATTCATTCTTTTTCAAATTTTAGAATGTATTCTAGGTTTCTCTCACATTTGAAATGCTGGTGTTAAATTTCCTGACGAGATTGTTCAATCTCTTTTTAAGGTAACAACACGGGTACATTGATAGTGATGTACCTATTACTTTTTAAATGTGACTTTTTGCCTTTATAGCCAGGAAAAAATTTATTTTGATTGAAGTTATAGACATAAATAAAAACATATTATCACTGCATGTTCACTAGATTTTTTTGTGACATGCTTTACCAGGAACTAAATTCCAACTTCATTCTTCCTCCAAAGTTGCCTATTTCCTGAACCCCTGGACACAGCACTGAATTTAGCCTGGATGTTTAGAGTCACATCTAGCTATATTTATGCCTGGGAGGTTTACTAAGTTTCAAATATTATAATTTCTTTAAGCAACATTTTTCTTTTAATTATTATCTTCCCAAATTTACCTTAAGCTGAAAGAAACATCACTAGGCTTTCACTTATCCAGTTGGTAACCATTGGATTGCCAATGCTTCAGGGAATGGTTGAATGAAGATAATTGCCAGGCTTAGCAAAGCATGGGTCCCTGAAGGAATTTCTCTCCTTCATACTTTGGACTAGGGGTCTAGTGCATCATTCTGATATCAGAAAGCCTGCTGTGCAATCATCCATTTTGTTTTCTTTTGTTGTCATATTTTCTATTTATTTTCAGTAAATACTTACAGAGATGAAAGGAAAATCATCATTTTATTATCTAGTATTTTTATAGTAGCTTTATTGGGAGTATACAGTACATGCCGTATAATTCACCTGCTTTGCATAACACATAGACACCAATTTAGTGTCATGATTCAGGACAGAGATAGTATTGACATTATTCTACCCTGCATATAAATTAATAATGAAAATACTATGGGGAATATCTTTGAATAAAGAATTCAGTCCTCTGAATTTGATACAACTAGTACCAACATACATTTCACCTTATATAGAAGACTTGGCTTTAAATTAGCTTTTAATTCAAATAATAGCATACCACAATTTTCTTTATATGTTCTTATCAATGTCCATGCTGTGACCATCCTATACATTAAACAAGATAATAATGACGAAATCTAATGTTACTGCAAAAAAGCACATAAGTTTCCAAAATATTTTCTATTATAGACAAACCAAGATAATTATGATATTTTGCATTGATTCATATTTGTTTCCAGAATATTTTTACATTTATCATTTCGTTTGAATTTTGTTATTACAAGGGCACCTCACCATCCTGCCTTATCGTTAGGTAAAATTAAGTCTAGATTGCAACCACAACATGTTTGAAATGTGTATCTGCTTCAGACATCTTAGACTGTAGGAGTATTAAAGTCAAGGGAAATTTCAGAATTGGTTACCACTTTACAAACTTTAGCACTGTTAGCTGGGTGCCAGTGGCTCATGCTTAAAATCCTAGCTGCTTGGGAAGCTGAGATTAGGAGGGTCATGATTTGAGACCAGCCTGGACAAATACTTTTGGACACTTTATCTCTGAAATAACCAGAGCATAATGGGCTGGAGGAGTGGCTCAAGCAGGAGAGCATCTGGTTTGTAAGCACAAAGTCCTGAGTTCAAGACCCAGTACCCATAGAAAATTAGACTTTAGCATTTTCTAAGAAAAAATAAACTCACTTTTCCTCTTGTGGCATTCATTTTCCTCCACCATTTTTCACTCTCCCTTATTATTAAATTCAGATAAATGTTTCATGTTTTTTTAAACTTCTTGAGGACAAAGAGCTATGTATTTAACCTGAGTATTCTTACCACCTATGAAAGTTTCTAAAATCCAGAAGACACTTAATAAAGGCCTAGCCAATAATTGAATGTTTCTTTTCTAGAAACAACACGCTTTCATTCTTTCCATTTTACAAGGAAAAATCTATTCAGTGCTGAAAAAATATTTCATATGTATGTTTAAACTTTATTAGGTAAGAATTAAGTATTCCCATGTTGTCACAATCATCCATCTTTTCTAATGTTTGTTGTTTGAATGATTTATTCAAGCATCTATTCGCTAGTTCATTCATTCATTTATTTGATGCACCAAATATACATTAACCTCTACCAAGCATTTGGTGTTATTCTAGACACTGATAATTCAAAAGAAAGACACACACCATCTTTAACAGCATAGATTGAGAAGAGAAGAATTAATCAAACACAACTTAAGATGTGAAATGCATAATGTGAAAAATGCTGTAAAGGAAAAAGTAAGAGCATAGAGGAATAAGAGCTGGCTTACTCTATAGGTGCTAGAAAGGACTTCACAGAAGGTACAAAAATGTCACTGCCATGTGAAAAACAAATAATATTTTAAGTAGACAGAAGAGAAGATCATGCTAGGCAGAGATAACAACATTTATAAAGACCCAGTTTTAGGAGAAATAATGCACAATTTCAGGGAGAGAAAGAAATGTGGTATGGATGAAAAAGGAGAATTACATTATGTGAAGGATACAATGTAAGGACCAGATAATTGAAGAGTAACAATCTGTGTTCAACAGTTTGGGTTTATAATTTCATAATTAAATCCAGTAAAGTAGTTTAGCTAGTAGAAGCACACTCAGAGTTGAGATTGAAGCAACTATGATCGTAATTGTGATTCTGGTATTTTTTGAAGCCTGGATGTAAGAATGGAAAATATAGATTCAAAAAGATAATTTATATGATCTTTCAGATGGCGCTAAATGTAGAGGATTTTATTTTCCCTAGAAACTTGGTGAACTCCAAGCTATTCAGCACTGATTTAAAAAAAAAAGGTTAATGATTAGTTGGAATGACAGAAGAAAGACAACACTAAGGAAGATACATATTTCTGGATTTGAAACTGAAAGTAAAATTGTAATAAAAAAAAAGCCTGACATGGGAAAAATTTGAAGAGGGAAAATTGAGCTCTCATTCACTGAGTACTAGTACTCAGATTTCTGTTTCAGACACTGTATGTGAGATGTCTACAAAATATACAGGTATCAAACTTTAGTAGGCAGCTGTATTAATATGCTTAAAAATAGAGATCTGGACAAGACATATGAATTTTAGGGTCATATAGATGAATTTGTGTATTTATGAGGTAATTATGACTATGGGCATGAGATTTCTTAAACAATGAAAACAGAAGGGTTATTAGGATCCAGCTATGAAATGCTTCAACATGTAAAAGTTACAGACAGGGCAGAGATGTAGTTCAGCAGTGGATTGCTAGTCTATCATATTCAAGCCCCCTCATTAGCACCACAAAAAAAACATAAAAATAAATGTTACAGGCAAAAGAACATACCAGGGAACACAAATGAGGAGAGCAGAGAAAGGGAAGAGTTAAGACGACATTAGGAAGAATAGGCCGATGGGAGGAAGGAAGAACTCAAAACCTGTTTAGATAGTACTTATATTTAGTGGTGAAAGTCATTCATGTCATACAATGATCAGTGACTGTACCAAGGGCCATTTTGGGGGACCAACCAAATATTGTTCTACAGAACATTTCACTGTGAGTGGATAGTGAAAAAAAGGAAACAAAAAGCATAAACAGCTATTTTGAGAAGATTGGTAGTAATGAAGAGAGAAAAATAAAAACAAAAGGATAGATTTACTTTGCTTTAAAAATTATAGAGATAATGGGGTCAAGCTAACCAATGTGAGGCTATTGGGAATTGTCAAAATGAATTGCCCCTGTACAGTGAATATATGCTAAAATGTGAAAAAAGATAGAAATATTAGAAAGTTTACATTCTAAAATAAGGAAGCAAAATTTGATTATAAAATTGAAGATGGAAAGAATAATCCAAAGATAATAAATTTCCTAGAGACTATAACTGCAGCTTTTATTTTGTTCAGACACAGATACCAAGGAGAATGATAAAGAAGTGGGAGACATGCCATGAAAGTGGAAAGACTTGAAATATGAGAAGAACAGAGGAAGATGAAAGTAGTTATTACTGAAAATATGTAAAAGATAACTGGAGGTATACCTCAGTGGTAGAGCATTTGCCTGGCATATAACAAGACCCAGGATTCCATCTGTAACACTGAAAATTTAAAAAAAAAAAGGAAGAAATTAATCAAAAGAGCCTTTTATTCTATACACCATCCCTTTGAATAGTCTTCTCAACTAAGACCAGTTGGTAGTAGTTATCTTTGCTGTTTATCCATACATGCTCTTAAAATTTGTCTTTTCTATATAATTAATGCATGATATTTTAAATATAAAAGGAAAAATAACACTTGAAAAAATGCAATACCACTCCATTTTTATTTTATATTTCTCCTAGCTAAACTTTTGCTGTTTCATTTGCATATGAATTGTGTATAAAGAAAAACTTAGTTTGTCTTCATTAGAAATGTTTCCAGCTGTAAAGAAGGAACTAAAAGTGATAAATAAGAGGGACCTTTTTCTCACAGAACAATGATTATTGGAAAACAAAAGGAAAAAATGAATGTTAGAACATTATTGGACATTTTTTGAAATATGAGCACTATGTGATTATGGCATTTTCTACTATTTTTAAGAACAAATTCCTCAAAGTTAATTTTAAAATGTTTGGGATTAAGTTTTTGCATACTCTATATCAACATTTTATCAAGAAAAATATAAATAACTTAAACACAAATTGTTAAATATCTATTAGCATTCTAGTTAAATAGTTAGTTGTTACATTATCTACCCTGCTTTTATTGATGACTGTCACCTCTAAGCAGCTGGTCTGATGAGATTTTCAGACCCTGTCTTTCTGTTTTAACTCTTCTGAGGGACACTTGCAAAATCATCACCTCCCGCAGCTCTTCTGATCTTTGCGATGGTGCTGAATTACAGGAGCTTTGATTTCTCTCCCACCAACCAAGAAAGACCCTTCTGAGCAGCTATAACCTCCCTTTCCTAGAGGAGAGCTCTTTCATCTTTGTGATTCCTGAGTCCATTATGATACTACCTGGGGTGGTAGAGATGGCCACCAAATTAGCTTACCTATAATTACCTACCAGGGTAGAAAGCAACAAACTCTTCAGCTTCTTTCAATGTGGTAAATGCATTTTTTTTCTTTTGACAAAATTTTGTTAGATCATGCCACAGCCTGCATGCAATTCTACTCAAGAAGTGGGTGGTGTAGACAGATTATATAGATGATGATGACTAATTTATTCTAAATTCATTCTGTCACTGTTCCCCCTGACTATGTATACAAGTGAGACATTGCTTCTCAGGGAACAAATGTGTGCATGATGTCACCTTGCCCCTGGGTATAGATGTTGCTTGTTTGTATCTTAACATGCTTCTTACCATCTCTTTCCTCCCGCACATTGAGCTATAGCCACGCTTTTTATTTCTGTATCCTAAAGTCCCAAAATTTGTTCTACTCATCTTCCTGAAAAAGTACATATCATTTAATGAATAATCAGTAATTGGCCAACAAATGAAATAAAGTTAATAAAAATCTTCAATAAAGAAGATATGCTACAATGTGAATGAAAAAAAGAAAAACTAGACCATAAGAAAAAAAAAATAAAGTCTTGCTTCAGTTGGCCATCACCACCACTATTTGCATTTGACTGAGCCACAGAGACAGACATGCCAAGGAAAGCCTTTAGAATTCAAACACAGCCTTCCTGTATATCCTTAATAGAGGCTATTGATTGGGAAGCTGTAAGTGGTTAATCTAAAACCCGTTATACTATGTGACTGGCCTGACAGATTATTTCGATTTTATAATTGGTCATGTATTGGAAATAGTGACAACAATTAGGGAATCTGTCAGATATTAACCATGCCTTGACCATCTAAAGTTGATTGCTACAGGGGTTGTTTGACTTAATGGACTGGTTGCTGAAGACTGTGTATCAAATCTGCAGTTTCACATATGGTCTGACCATTGAAGCTTTGTATATATATTCAGTCTCTCTCTCTCTCTCTCTCTGTCTCTTTCTCTATTGAAATATATATGTATATATACATATATAAATTAATGTAAATACATCTCCATGTGAAATTTATATATTCAATAGATACTATATTTAAATGATTTATATGCAATATATTGAAAATATCACATAAAAATAGACAAAGAAATAAAAAATAATTAAGACAAACCAAAAATCTCCTTTTATTTTCCTAGTCTGATATTATACCTTTAGTCATAATATACAATATACAATCCTCCCCAATAGATTGCTTCTTAAATTAGAAAATTCATTAAAATGCTGAATTTTCTGACACTTTTCAAAGAAATCTTTTAACTCAAGATCCTTTCAACTTTTAACTTTACAGTGGTCTTTGGATTTCTACAAATGGCTTTGAATGCATCAGTTTGCCCTTAAATCTATTTTGTTGTTATTACTGTTCAACGCATTGTGCTTTTAAACTTTTATTTGCTTTTTATTTCATTCTTGTGGGATTCTAAAAGATATTTAAGAGGTTAATGCTATCTTTATAGGGTTTAACAAAAGTTTATGGTGTCTAAATTTAAATAAAAATAGGTAGTGGAAAAGAAAATCATTTTTTTGTGAGGAGGATTAGAGGCCAACAAAAGGCACAGTGTATCTGAACTAAGCATTTGGGAGTGATTTCAGGGGAATGGAAGAAACTAGAGATTTAGATAATTTCTTATCTATCAAGATTATATGCAGAAGTAAAACACATCCAGAATTTATTTGGATCCAGAAAACCAAAACTTCATTTAAAAAATAAATTCATTTTTCTGATTTCTGTATATCTGAATATAAAGAAAATAGATGAAAAATACTGAAAGCCACAATCACCTAAAATAAGAATGAAAAGTAGTTAAGAACTTCTGATTTTCAAATATTTTTGAATTTTAAGCTGTGAATTTTCTTCACACAACATTAAAATATGTGGTTTATCCAGATGCTGGTGGCTCATACCTGCAATCCTGGCTACTCAGGAGGCAGAGATCAGAAGGATCACAGTTAGAAGACACCCTGGGAAATACTTCCCTAGACCCTATCTTGAAAAAATCCTTCATAAAACAGGGGTAGCAGAGTGGTTCAAGCAGTAAGAGTGCCTGCCTAGCAAGAGTGAGGTTGTGAGAGCAAACCTCAGTGCCACAAAAAAAAGTTTATTTTCTGCTATTTATTAAATAAGTGGAATATTAAAAAAGTATATGTAACCTCAAATTAGCATGAATCTTTAATATTTGAGTGAACAAAACAGAAATATTGATAGACTATAATAAAAGGATATGGTTTTTCAATAAGCGTTTTTAAATTTCTCCTGGAATGAATGATATACCTAAGGAAGGAGTTTTCTGAAAGTCTAAATTGGAAGTTTCAATAACAAATAGTTCACCAGTGATAGGTTTTGAGTTCAGGTCAAAACCTGAACTCAGGTTTGTCCAGGTCAGGAAAGGAATGACAGGCCCAGACAATGAGTGAGCAGCAAAGAGGTTTTTTGGAATAAACAAAGACAGAACACTCGCAGGTGGGACTTAGAAAGATTGAGCCACTCTTGTATGCTTTGGTTGGGGGTTTTATAAAGACTCTTCATACTGAGAAGAAGGGATGACCTCTGTATCCTAACACCACTGGTTTGTTGAAATTGCACCATGTATGCTTTTTGTTGTTGTTGTTGTTGGTTTCCAATTGGTCCCTGGGGTTCAATCATGTGTGGTCTGCAGACTGCTGTGGTTCCAAGGTGTCTGGAATAGTTTCAAGATTCTCCACGCCATGGTTGTCTTGTCTCTAGGCTAACATACATTCCACCCAGTCCCCTTTCCCTAACCTAACTTGCCTAGAAAGTCTCTGCCCCCTAGCTTCCAGTCTCACCAGCAGTGAGAAAGACACAAACAGTACATATTTGATTTTAAAATTAAATATTCCTGTACTCAAAATTCAACCCCACAATTTATTACCTATCTATTTTTGAAAATACTTTTTTAAAAATTTGCATATTTATTGCAGTTCCTTAATATCTTAATGCCTGTATATTCAGATGACATCATTTTCTTTTTTTTTTTTTTCATAATCATTTTGACTTGGATAACTTTGGAAAAACATTTGAAAGGAGATTGATATTTTTGTTTCATTTTTACTTTTTTATTATATTATTGTTTTACTGGTGGTACATTGTGAAAATATTCCTTAAAGTAGGGCTTATTGTCTTCATAAAATGCAACAATAATGGTAATCACATCATTTTAATAGGACTCAATAGGTATTTAGCTTTGCATGTATTTCCTATGAATTATCACATATTTTTCTTAAAGTCACCCTTTGAGTAGAGATGATTATCATCACTCCAGTTTTATGGACAAGGGAATGGAGTCATAGCAAGGTGAAGTGATTTGCATAGCAAGTAAAACAGCTGGTGAGAGGGAGAAACAGTCCATGAACTTAGGCAGTAGGCTTCCCTCATCCCTGCTTGTTGAATTTTTACGATGATTACATGTACCAAAGATACACTTGGGAAAATGTAGAATTCTTGGTTATTGTGGAAATAAAATATGCTACATTATATGTGCTTCCATAAGATATATTATTACCCAATTAACCTTTTTATGTAGAATAAATTCAAAAACAATGAAAGCAAAATAAGTTTGAATTTTGGTTGTGTTGTCTTTGATCGAATGAAAAAATATATATGTGACACACTTCAGTTTATTGAGCTTTAAAAAACAAATTAAAATGTTATCTTTGGGTCCTTTATTCCCTAATGTAATTATTATAAGCTGATTATCTAGAAAGAAAGAAAAAACATAGCCCAAAGAGCATTCAGAAGGACATGCATCATTTTATGAGTTAAATCAAATATGTACTTTGCATTGTATCTTTATTATTATACTGTGATTTTAGGGGATGCTAGTAAGCCCATATGGTGAAAATGTCAATGACAGATTTACAAGCAAACCATGCTTTTCCACTTGCACTATTTCTACCTGTCTGTTGCTATTATTGTAAATTCTGGTGAACATACTTTGATCTTCAGAAACTATTTGGGTAAAGTACCCTTAGGATTAAATCATGTTGAAAAGGTAGTAAAAACTGTTAGTTTTCTCTTCTAGAAAAGTGTTATTTATATAATAAGGCAGGAGATGGCTTGGTAAAGCTATGTCCTCTGATCCAAGGTGGAATTGAAGACTTTAAACTGACATTTTCAGTTCCAATTCAGTAATGATTACCTTTTAACCCATAGCTCATCAGGTTGGAGAAGAGCTAACCTTAAGATCTAGAAATAAATCACTTGACAACTCATTTTCTGGTATTAAGAAAAAAAACAACACTCAGAAAGTGATGTCTCTTCATTTACCATTATGCATAAATAAAGCAAAGTTAATAAACATATAAGAAAAAGTTGATGCAAAAAATGTAAAAAACAGAATTATTTGTAGAAGAACAAGAACACTTTGCTTTTACTGGTGGATTAAAAAAATAAAACTAAGACATAGAGGATGATTTTGAGCACTAAACACAGGGAAATTCTTATTTCAAAAAATATAGGAAATTTATTATGATATCAGAGCAAAATAATACTATGCAAATATTTTTTAAAAATAATCTGTGTGTTTAGACAAAGACTACATTGCTTTGATAGAAGCTGGAGAAAAATATGGGTCAGAGACTTCTGTGCTTTTTTTCTCTTTTGTTTTTTGTCTTTTGTGTATAGAAGCATGTCTTCATATTTTACTTTAAATTATATGATGTGAGTGCAAATCAAGGTAAATTCTAACATGACATACTTCCCCATAGTGACATCTCCATGGAAATGACAAATACAACTTCTGTGGCCCTTCTCACAGAGCTTTCCAGGCACTGGAGCCAGGGTTTGGAGTAAATTCTGTGTCTATAATTGCAAGTACAGTGTTTAATCATGGATAATTGAGAACACAGCAGAAGAAAAAGAAAAAAAGTAACTGTGCGAAGAGGAGCAGTATTTCTCAATTACTGTAAGCGAAGCTCTTGGATAGAGAGAGAAGAAATGAAGGAACTAGTTTGGTTTGATTCATGGTCCCAGGGATATTAAACTACCATAACAGTGTTGAATTGAGTTGGAATGGCTAGTTAAAGTAAGATCGATAAGGATAGCCTGGCAATTTGCCCTATGAAGACATGATAAACCTCCTAGCTGGTAACAAACAACTTCTGGTATAGATGGCTCCATGATGCTGGTGCCAAGTCTCCAGGAAACACTCTACTGTGTAGACTGCCTCCAGTATCTGTCACCAAGTCTCCCAGTGACCTCTCCAGATCTTAGGAGTCATTATTTCTTCGTTAGCATTCTGCCCAGGATCATGACATTGATTTGTCTATAAATTTCTAGTGCTATGCTATTGACCAGCAACAGCAGGATGAAAAGACTCAATCAGAATCAAGCCCAAAGATCATAGCATGAAGATTTTTTAAATTTCACATTTTTACTTTTTAAAGCAACACAAATCTACCTAACAGTTTATATTTTGCAAAGCTCTTTCCAACTTCATTATGTCATCTTTACAATAGCCAAATAAACTATGAATCCAGGGTAAAACTACCACTTTCCATATAAGAAGGGAAGTTATAGGATCTCATAGAAAATGACAAAGATAAGTGAGTGTCAGGAAGTGGCACAATCTCTGACCCTGATTAACTATGTCTTACCTCCTGATTACCTATGTCATATCTCCTAGGAAATATGGCTGCCTATGAGATCTAAACCAAAATCTAAAATGCTAAGCCAGAGAATGACCAAGACTAAAAATATTCATGAAAACAAAACAGATGGAAAACATATTTTATAACATGAAAGTAAATATGTGAATATTGATCTAAAATGGCTATGTGTCAGTTCCTAATGTCTTATGTTCTAACATGTCCTTCCACCATGGCTCCAGTAACCTCCCTGGTGGTATACTCTCATTCTAAGCCTTCACTTTCTTTATCTTCTTGTCTATCTTGCATTTTCCCCTTGTGGATTGTAAATTATGTTTATGTCTTTAATCACCCATTTCCCTTTACCCTGTTCTCTTCCAATCTTTTGCCTTCTTTGGCAGTACTGAGGTTTGAATTCGGGGTCTTGCACTCACTATTCAGATGCTCTATTTGAGTCATATCTCCAGCTCTTTTTGCTTTAAGTTATGTTTTTAGATAGTGTCTTGCTTTTTGTCCAGGCCAGTCTGGGACTGTGATCATCTTGCCTATGGCCTGCCATATAGCTAGATTACAGATGTAAGACACCACACCTAGCTCATTTGTTAATCTAACTTTTTGCCTTGACGGTCCTCACACTATGATCTTCCAAATCTTCACCACCTCAATAGGTGGAATGACAGACACGAGCCATACTATTCAGCCCTTCTTTCATCTTTTATTTCCCTCAAACTGGCCTGTACACAGAGTTGTGCACAGATGTAGATCAGGTGGTCTTTATCTGGATATTTTAGAATTGATGGTAGGCAGAGCCTCACATACTACACACTGGAATTTCAGCATTAAGGAGGAAATGACCTGAAGCTACTAGCATAGTTCTTTCCAGTTCCTGGTAGAAACACTCTCGGCCTCATCCCCATCTAAGTTTATTCTGTTCTATTGTTCTGGTTTTAGTGAAGGTACAGATTGGGAAAAAAGTCATAACATATAAAACCTGAGGGTCATCTAGTTTTAGTATCCTTACTTATCCTGTCACAGGAAGAGGCACTTCAAGAAAAAATGTTCTAACATTTCTTTGCTGAATTTTCTAGGTTTTCTTGAAAAGAAATGGCTGGAACTTGGCAAGCTGTAGTACTACTAGTACAAAACACAAAGTATGCACCCATACACGATCAGTAACTTTATTTTATTTTTATTTTTTGGCAAATAACAGTGGACATTTTTGTCACCAGTATAATTACTGACTTATCTACATTCTGTATGTAGAATAGAAGCTCAGGCAAAAAGCTCACTGGGTGTTTTTACTTTCCATGGAAAGAGATGACTAGGAAATGGAGCTTTTGAAAAGGAAGCTGAGCTCTAGTGTACAGAATTCAATTAGAGCACAAGTAGTATTCATTAAACCAATTATTAATGCCTTGATCTCAAAAGGATTTTAACCAAAAAATAATTGCCCAGCTCTATGCCATAAAATTGTCTCTCCCTGTGTTTCCCTCTATGTTTTCTAGGCATTAGCGCTTTTAGTCTTAAACTTAAGTCTTTTTTTCCCATGGTGGGAAGTCTCACACATACTAGGCAATCACTTTAACCTGAGATATGCTCCCAGCCCCACATGGTTGGAAATGAGGATTCAACTTCATTCCTTTTATGGATATCCAATTTTGTCAACACCACTTATTTAAGACTTTCCTTTCCCCATTGTTTATTCTTGGCACCTTTGTCAAAAATTAGTTACCATTAGATACTTAGGTTTATTTCTGGGCTTCCCTTCCTGTTTCACTGGCCAATTATTTTGTTTATACCAGTACCATGGTGCTATGATTATAATCTATTATGATATATTGTGGAATCAGGAAATGTGATGCTTCAGCTTTGGTATTTTTGCAAAAGATTACTTTGGCAATATGGACTGTTTTCTTGTTCCATATGAGCTTACAATTTTTTTTTATTTCTGTAGAAAATGATAATAAGTTTAGATTGGAATTAAATCTATAGATAATTTTATATAGCAGGAACATTTTAACAATATTAACTCTTCCTGTCCATGAATATGGGATATCTTTTCATTTATATGTGCTTTCTTCAAATTCTTAATTTCTTTCTTCAATGTTTCATAGTTTATTTCATGGAAATTGTTTACCTCCTTTATTAGTAGATAAATGGGATTGAATTAAACTTAAAATCTTCTGAATACTGACAGAATAAGTGGATGAGTGTTGGTAAATTTCTAGAATAAAGTATACCCTGTCCATTGTTGACAGGAATGTAAATTAGTACAAACATTTTGGAAAATAGTATGGAGTTTCCTCAAAAAGAACTAAAAATAGAATTACAATATGACCCAGCAATCCTACTCCTGAGTATGCAATACTAAGCCACATGCAACATGGGACCAAATATAAGACAGTGTTCCCATGACATTATATCATATAGTGATATCACAACCAGCTTAGTCTGTGCAAACCCACTTGGTGATTTTTGCATAATTACAGAAACATTGATGTTACTTCTCTCAAAAAGCATCCCCATTATTAAGTGACTATATATTTAAAATAATTAAAGTCAGTATATCAAAGAAATAGCCATAGCCCCATGTTCATTTCAGCATCATATACAATGGCCAAGCCCTGGAAATAACCTAAGTGTCCATCTACAGAGGAAATAACAAAGAAAATACTGTTTATACAGTTGACCCTCCATATGTCTGGGTTCTATATTCATAGATTAAACCAAGCATGAATCAAAAGTATTCAGGATCTATAAACTGCATATTAGAGAGAATATGTGATTTTTGGCCTTCTGAGACCCAAAACAAATGCAGTAATATTATTGGTCATGGATCACACACTAAGGGGAAAACATGAATGGGAGAAATAGGGAAAGGAAAGAAACCTAAAACTTGAATGTGGTTGATGTGCTCCCTGTTGAGGACTGAATATAGTAATCTTAAATTGGCAGAGACCACTATGGGAGGGGACTAGGAAGTAGAGAAGAGGTCTGGTAGAGATGAAACCAATGTGTGTTGCAATATACATGTGCATGGAAGCAATGCTAGGACTCTCTCTGTTCATCACACTAACAAAAACAACATGGCTTTCTTATTATTTCCTATGTTTTCTCTTCAACAGGTTCTACTCAGAAGAGGTTGGTGGGGGAAGGTGTCACAAACAATGTATACACATGTAAATAAATGTAAAAATAAAATAAAAGGAGAAAAGCAAAAAAAGAAAAAAGAAGTGTAATCACAAGTGATCTTACCACAAGAAGACCAAAGCACCTTCGCAGTGGAAGGCACTGTGACAACAGAAGAGACAGACTCAGACCCAAAAGGCAATTGCAGTCTCCTGAAGCTGGCAAGGTAAAGGGCAGATTCTACCCCAGAACTTGGCCAAGACCAGCCTTGCCAACAGCTTCAGTTTAGTCCTGAAGACTCATTTTCAAATCTAACCCCCAGAGCTGTAATGTAATGTTTTCAGCCACTAAGTTTGTGATGTAATTTGTCATAGCAGCAATCAAAAACTAATACAGTAATGGATATAAGTTTACATCTGTTTGGTATTTGCCCATTTGTAACATATTTAAATTGTTCTCAAATACAATCTCTGGCATGCCTTATGTGAAATATTTCTGGCAACTTTATATCATTACCAATAGTAAATAATATTAAATATTAAAATAAAAAGTATTCAGAAAAAAATTTTCTCTACTGAACATGTACAAACATGTACATGTTTTGTACATGTTTGTACATGTTTGTACAAACATGTACAAAATTTTGTCACAATTTCCTGAAAAATACACTATAACAACAATTTATAGAACATTTACTTTATAGTAGGTATTATGAGAAAAGTATCTGTGAGAATGTTCTAAGGTCATATGCAAGTAAGATACCTTTTAATATAAGGAACTTAGCCATTTTTAGACTTTGGTATCTTTGTGGAGTCCTGAAACCAGTTCCTTGTGGATGCCAAGGAATGTCTGCATAAACAGTGGAATATTATTGTGCAGCAATAAAAAGAAAGAAATCCTGTCATTTATGACAAAATGGATAGAACTTTAGGACATTATGTTAAGTGAAATAAGACAAATACTGTGTGAACTCACTTAAATGTATAATGCAAAATAGTATATCAAATAGAAAAACAAGAGTAGAAAGGTCGCTACTGGAGGCTAGAGTAAGTTAATATAGAAAAAAGGCACAAAATCTCAAACTGGAAGAAAAAGTTCCTGTGATCTATGGCACCACATAGTAACCACAGTGAAAAGCAATGTACATTTTAAAATTGCTAAGAGGACAGATTTTTTTGTTTTAAAATCCACAAAAATGAAATGATTGGTAAAGTAATATATACGGTTTTATTGATCTTCCTATAATGTATACATAGATCAGAACATCACATTTTACTCCATAAATATATAATTATTGTTATTTCAAAAATAAATAAATAGGCTGGGTATGGTGTTTTACAACTGTAATTCCAGCTACTTTGAGAGGATTGAGGTCTGAGCCCAGCCTGGGCAAATATTAGTAATACTCCTTCTCAACCAATAGGCTGGGCACAGTGGCATCACCTATCATCCCAGGTACGAGGAAGGTATAAAAAGGAGGATTAAGGTCCAGGCTAGCCTGGGCAAAGATAGAATATCCTATTCCAAAAATTACTAAACAAATAGGGTAGAAGACATGGCTCAAGCGGTATAGTTCTTGCCTACCAGGCACATAGCTCTAAGTTCACAAAAAAAAAAAAAAAATAACTATAGCAAGTAACTTTAATATCAATATTTTAAAGTTCTCTGCTATTTTGATTGTTGTTTTATTTAAGCCAAATATTCAGTGATTTTGCAAAGGTTAATACTTACCTTTAATTTCTTAAATATTGGTACTAAGAAAGTATAAGTTTAAAACTTGATCTCTGTCATTATTCTTACTTGATGAATTTGATCATAGATAAAATATTTTTGAAGGTAACATAAACAGCTTGCTGAGCACAACTGTGTCTATCTAACTTATAATAAAAGTATGTGCAGTAGTTTCTTCTGTTTACCAGAACCCTGTTTATTTGGGCTTCCTGAGGTGTTAGGAAGCCCAGCAGAAGGGGCTGTGGTTCAGTGCTTTGATTCCATTGTTCTAATGATCCCTTGCTGCAAAGCCAAGCAGGACTGTAGGTCTCCCCTGCTGTTGCCCCTCCCAAGGAGCAGAGCCACTGAAAGGAGATAGACTAAGTCTTACGCTTTGGAGGCACATCGTGTCTCATTTACACAAACAGCATTACTTCTCTGTTCAGTGTACACCATTCACTGACATACAGCAAATTATTTTTAAAAAAATGTTTTCCTAAGTATTTACAAATACGAATCTTGATATTTACTTCAGTCAAATCAATCATAACCCCTAAATAATATGTACAGTAATAATAGCAAAAGAGAATTTGCCAGCTATTTTTCTATGAATCTGATATGTACCACATTATTTAACATTCACAATAGAACCTGCAAGGTGGTTATGAAGCTATCAGACATTACTCTATTTCATAAATAAGAAAATGAGGTAAGATAATTTGCTTCTGTAAGGTCCCACTATTTTCATGAGGTCTTTAAGGCAGTTGAGTTCATGAAGCAGTAGATTTGCTATTGTATTCAAAATAATCTTGAACCATGATCTATCAAATATGAAAGTACTAGATTAATTCTTACATTCCTATGAAGCTCTGAAATTTAAACACTTTATAGTATTCCAGAGTAAGTAAATATAAATAACTAAATATACACAATAGGCTATTATTCATCAAAAAGGAAGAATTAAAACATAGCATTTGCAAAAAAGTAGATGGAACTGGAAATCATGTTGAGTAAGATATGGCAAGCTCAGAAAGACATAAATCACACACTGTCCTCATATCTGGAAGCTAGAAATAATAATAATGATAACAATAATAATAATATGATATGATTGTAATAGGGGACTCCTATATCTATATAGATACATAGATATGTGAAAATTATATAATGAAACCCACTACAATCTGTTATAAAGGAGGAAGAGAAAGGAAGAAGGTTAAGAAATAGTAATGTAGATGGGGTAAATTTTTTGCATAATTAAATTATACCAATAAAAATTTTAGAAAAGATTAGTACACATGCAGAAATATTTAGGTTTTAAAATAAGGACCATTTTAACTCGCAAACCAGTCAGTGTTTAAACAATGTAATTGAATAAAGACCATGAAGAGGAAAGATATTTTGCAAATAAGCCACCTTTCAGTTTCTTCAGAAGTTCGTGATGGGAAGAAGCCTATGCCAAAGATAACACTAGTTTCTGCTTATTCTAAATGCAATTTAATTTATGAATGAAAACTGCGTATTCACAGGGTCTTATGAATTGGATATACCCTCCAAAACTATTTTTTAAAATATCATGTAGATGGCTATGCAATCATTTTAGAAGCTTTTACTTAATGCACAGATGACAACACGTTTTCTGATATAAACACACAATATGCTCCTATGCCATGAAAACCTTCTGTTGGTGCCACAACAAAATGCAAAATGTGACTACAGCACTAACAGAATCAACCATGTTAGTCACTTAAGGGGGGCAAGAGAGAAAAAACACAACTTTGAAAGTACTTAGGAAATCTTATTTATACACTTCAGTCACATCATTCCATTTTACATATCTATGTTAAGTTAGAGAGAAGGGTTAAAGAATGGATAATTAAGATAGACAGGTCTAGAATATTTAAGAATGTCCCATGAAAAGAGAGAGTCATAAAATTTCTTTGTAGTCAAAGATAAATTTTAGTTTATGAATAAGGTAAGTAATAACATACAAGAAATTTATCTGATGGCATAAATACATTAGAAATGAAACAAATACAAAAATCCAGTGCAATATGCCTTTTAGAAAACCTAATTATATCTTATATTGCCTTGTAAAGTAAAAACTTTATTCCAACTATTCAACTTCAATAGAAAATTGGCAATCCATTTGTATTTAAAATTCTCTGACTTCCTAGAAGAGGCAGCAGATTTCCAGACTTTCACAAAGGAAAACAAATTACATTTCTTCTAACCAGAAGCTAGATTTTGTAAATGTCTGTGATGTCCAACGTGCTAATTAAATGTACTTATTTGTAGGTCGAATTACACTGGCATGACTTGGTGTGGTAGAAAAAGTTTTATAGTAATATATCTTGGATATGAGTTAACTGAGGGTCTGTATAAAGGAATAAAACTAAAGCTGAATGATAAATAAAAATATTTTTAAAAGCTTAAAATGAACTAAATTTAAGATGAAAGTTTGGATGTAGTGTGAGTATTATTGTGCAACAGTGAGATGTTAGTACTGGAATTTATGAAACAGTTCAAATTTGGTGCATTCATATTACTACTAAGGCTAACACTTGGTTGAGCACTTTTACCCAGGTTTATTATATATGATTCATTTAAGTCATTTAATTTTCAACATGACTAAGAAATATTTTTGTTCTTATATTTTAAAAAATAAATATCATAAGCCAAGAGAGCTTAATCTCCAGGTCATACAGTTATTAAACAATAGAACAGGTTTAAAAGCTGGCTCTCTGACAACCAAACCTTCCAATGCTACATAATATTGCCTATATGTGTTGCTAATGAACACTAAGCAGAGATATAAATGGCTATAACATGCTATTGTGAATTAAAATTTAAAATTTATTTCTAACACATGAAAAGAGGAAAAATTTTTCCTCCATACTCTTATACTTTATGGATGTAACCTATAAACTAAATTTACAAAACCCAAACTGAGAAAAGGCATAACAATTTTATTTATAGTTAATATATTAACTTTTATATGCACTACAACATGTAAAAGTCAAGACCCAAAGAAACAGGGAAACCTTCTGTACAATTTTAACAAAGGGCAACAAACTATAAAGTGATAAAATAAGACATGAGTTTAGGCTTCTCAATAAATTATGGCACAGAAGATATAAACTAATGGAAGATGGGCATGGAGGCTCATGCCTTGTTGGGCAGAGATAGGATCACTGTTCCAGGTCAGCCAAAGAAAAAAGTTAAAAAAATTCAATCTCAAGGAACAAGCTGGTTGTGGTGGTGTCTGCCTGTCATCCCAGCTATACAAGAGGAAGGGCCAGTGTTGCCCCAGACAAAAGCAGGAGACCCTATCTGAAAAACAACCTAAAAGCAAAAGGACTGGAGATGGGGCTCACAAGATAGAGTTCTTGCCTAGCAGGTGCAAGGACCTGAATTCAATTCACAAAAAAAAATTAATAAAACTTCATTTACTCAAATTAATCTCAGCACTGTCTTCATCTCCTGTGATAGTGAATTTCCCCCTTTCCTGGACAACTTCAAAAGGAAAAGTTATACCCTGTTTTTAGGTAGATAGTGGAAATATAGAGAACTTTTTCTGTCTCTCTTCTTTTCTAAATTACATTTGGCTGAAAATGATCCTTCTGTAAAGTTGCACTTTGAGATGTGACACGTTTTCGTCCCCTTCACATGGAAAACAAAATTGGGCTGCTTAAAATAAAAACTTGGTGCATGAGAAATGTACTTCAATTGAACTGCAGTAATGTAGGTGAAAAGCTAGTTTGTGGAGGGTCTTAAACTATCTTGTCAACAGTAGAAAATGTCACAGTCATTTTCAGTCCTGTAGATACATGAAAAGAACAACTCTTTATGAGTTTTCCCCACTGTTGTGATTGTAGTAAATGCTTGCTGCTACAAGGGAAAGAATAGATTGGTACTTACTGACATTCTTGAAATTTAGAAGCATGATTATGATATGAGTAACACAAAGTGAAGAGAAATAAACATACAAACAGCATTGCATACCACTAAAAAATTTAGATGCATACAAATTTGTAACTGAAGAGGAATAATAAAGCACACAACACCTGTCACCATTTTAGAATCAGTCATCTGGAGAACAGTTGGTACAGAAAATTCACCAATCAACAGAAGTTAGAACTGGCTTCACATTGTAGTCAGAATGTTGCTTGTGGCATTTGCATTTACAGAATGTGGCACAAGGGATTACAGGATGGAGATTTTCCAGGTCTTCTGTATGGAGTTGCAGGCAATTCCTGGGCTGTCACTTGTAGGGAAAAAGAAGTGAATATAAAAAATGGAATTTAATGTTTTCAGGCAATTTCTGTTTAACTGGCTTGTGCATTTAACTGGTGTGCTCCATTGCTGTCCATGGCACACTGAATGTTTGTATACAAACAGGATTCTCTGCCCAACAGTGAACTGCATGCATCTAACAGCAGTGGTATTTTTAACCAGTTGATGCCATTTTTGTTATTAAAATCAACTTTATTGAATTAAATGCCTTCAACATTGAATAATTTTTATACTAAATTGAATATGAGATAACTAAAAGATTGAAAAAGGTAAAGTTCAAATTTGCCAATCATAGTCTTTTTAAAATGCAGATAAGTTTATTTTTTTCAAATTAAGAAAACACTAAATGAAAATACAGTTGCCTTTTGAGTACAGATTAGAAAACAGCTGAAACTAAATTAGTCTTGGTTATATAACTGAAAAATATAAGTGTGAAAATGTTATCCAATCATAGTAATGGAAGTGAAAGGACATTTCTAAAAGAACTTAAACTTGCTCATCAATAGCTAAAAATATTAAGAATGAAATACGAGACTGTCAAATAGGTACAGTGTATAAGGGGTACTAGTGGGAGGGGAGAGGGTGATGAAGGAGATTAAAGTGAGGGGATGTAGTTGATGGAATTCATATACCTACATGACATAGAACAAAGAAACCTCTTGCAATTGGTTTAAGCACAGTGGGGAAGAGTTGAGGGGGAGATGATGGGAGTGATGTAATTAATGTACAATATAAGTCTAATTGGAATTGTCACTATGAATCTGAGCTGCACAATAAATATATTGTAACAAAAATTTTTAAAGATGCCACATAGATATTAATTGACCTACTAAAAAATATATATCATAGTCATTTTCATTCATTTTGAAATATGAAGAGACCATATTCTTGATATTTTTTGTCCTGCTCTTCTGATTACACCATATGCTTTAAAATAAATGAACATAGAATGTATATATTAAATGTATTGCATTAATATGTTGTAAAATGATGTTGGAAATCCTAAGTATACATATACATATTTACACTTTCCTAAATAATAAAATTATTTCAAAGTTTTGCTGCATTTGCCAATTTAACTTAGTGAAATAAATGGAAAGTGATACAATATGATATCATATGGTTCATGTGTTTGGAGTGCAAGTAATACATACCATGCCTTTCCCAATCAGTCTCAACCCACAATCAGAATAACTGAAAGTTACACTCTTGCTGAGTTAGCATTCACTTCAATGTATTTTCACCTTTTAAAGTAAAAAAGTGGACTTTTTTTGGTTACTTATAAATTGGTTTATTTCAGAATTTGTGATACTAATTTCATTGATTATGCTTCATTTATGTCTTAAAAATGTCTTTACACATTTTTCTCAACAAAATTTCAATATTTGGGTATGCTTTGATCTGAGAATGTACAATAATAATGCTAAGTCATTGAGTTCTATATTACTGTATTCTTTTTATACACCAAAAGATGGCAACAAGAGGGAGGAAGCAGAAACCATATTTCCTAAAGTAAAATCTTGGAGAGATGCTGGAGATATGCCTGGCAGGAAAAAAGACCAAGAAGAGACAAAATGTTGATTCCTCCACACCCCCCAGCCCACGCATAGCATCACCACTCCACATTAAATGGAGAAACCAGGAGAGCTCCCGCACAGCCAGACACCAGCTCCCAGACTGCTTGGGAAGATGCAGACCACCAGGTGAGCTAAGCAGCACATGGTAAATCAGCATAGCCCCCTGGACAGACTGACTCCCAGCTAGGGAAAAAAGAGGAAAAGAAACAATCTGAATAATAAACAAGTAGCTAGAAAAAAAAAGATATTTACCAAAGAGGGTGGGGTGCCCTGAGCTCTGGGAAGAGGGGGAGAGGCAATCCCCATTTGAACTTTGAATAAACAAGCCAGCAAGAGAAAGTAGGAGTGGCAGCACCTCCCCCAGTGTGCTTGGAGAGGGGAAGGCTGTAAAAGTGGCTAAGCATGGCACACTCCAGCAGAGAGTAGGGGAGGGTCACCTCCCCATGCGAACTCTAAATAATAAAAAAAAAAGACTGCAATTCTAACAGGCAGATAGGGTTGCATACTGGAGAAAACAAAAGGGGCATGCGGCCAGGAGAACTCTAAATAAACAAAGCCTGCGGGGCTCGATGAGTGTAAAGCTCATTCCTGAGATCTGCATAAATAAAGCCTGCAGTAGAAGAAGGCTGACAGTAGGTAGCAGGTGAGCTGCAGCCCCAAATAGGAATTCACAAAGCTGTCTCTAGACTCTTTTTTTCTTGTTGTTCTTTCAGTCCTTGAAGAGACGACATAACTAGGACTGGATGCTGAAGGACTAACTGAAACTGTATTGCATTTAAATTTGGGATTTATTTGTTTTGTTGTGTTTTGATTTGGGGTTTTTTTGTTGTTTGTTTGTTTGTTTAGTTTTTTCCCCTTTGATGAGACAATGACAGAACTTCTTCCCGGACACCACCACCAGGACTGGAGGATGAAGGACTAACACAAAAATTATTAAGACTGAAATATTATTGCATTTGAACTTGGGGATTTCCTTTTCTTTTCTTTTTTTTTTTTTTCTGTTTTACTATCCTCTTTCTGTCTCTCTAATGACAGTATAGCTCACTGCTGATTAGTATACTACCTCTCCTTGTTTATTTCATTGGCTCTATTTTTTTGTGTATGTGTGTGTGTATGTGTTTGTTGGTTTGGTTTGGTTTTTTCCCTTTTTCTTAACCTTCTTTGCTCTCCGTCTTCTCTCGCCATTCCACTCTAGAAATCACTATTGTTATTACTACAAGCTAGACAATACGAAATTACACACAGTACTGGGACAGTAATAATAGAAAGGGCAATGAGGGGAAGATGGAAAAAAGAGGGAAACCACTTTCCCCCCAATAATAAATCAGTACAGGAACCAGAGGGAAATGAAGAAAACAGATACCCAGATCCAGACTCCAACAAAACGAAGGTAAACTATGCCAAAGAACCCAATGAAGCCCAGAAGAACCACCTGAAAGAAGAAATCCTGTAAGTAATCAATGAGAATTTTATAGAGATGATCCAGGATATAGTCAATCAAAATGTACAGGAGACACTCAAGAAATTCCAAGACAATAAAAATAGAGAATTTGAGAAAGCACAAGAAGAAATAAAAGAAACTATAGAAGCACTGTATAAACACCTAAGTGAAACAAAGAACACAATTAATAAAGAGATAAATGAACTCAGAACAAAAATAGACATGAGCAAAACAAAATGGAAGGCGAATCCAGCAGAATAGAACAAGCAGAAGACAGAATCTCAGAACTCGAAGACAAAATGGTAATTAAAGGAAAAACCAAAGAACTCTTAGTTAAACAACTCAAGACCTGTGAAAAGAAAATGCAAAAACTTACTGACTCCATCAAAAGACCAAACCTGAGAATCATGGGCATTGAAAAAGGAGAAGAGGTGCAAGAAAAAGAATGCATACTATTCTCAAAATAATAACAGAAAATTTCCCAAATCTAGAGAAATCTATGCCCATACAGAAGCAGGAAGCCTCCAGAACACCAAACAGACCTGACCAAAATAGAACTACCCCACGGCATATTATCATTAAAAGGACAAGTACAGAGATAAGAGAAAGAATATTGAAGGTTGTAAGAGAGAAAAAACAAACAACATACAAAGGTAAACCCATCAAAATCACAGCAGACTTCTCAACAGAAACATTAAAAGCAAGAAGAGTGAGGTGAGGTCTTCCAGGCACTGAATGAAAATAACTTCAACACTATGATATTCTATCCAGCAAACCATTCATTCAAAATAGATGGAGCAATAAAAGACTTCCATGATAAGCAGAAACTAAAACAATATGTGATCACAAAGCCGCCTTTACAAAAGATTCTTCAAGGGATTCTGCACACAGAAAGTGAAACCCAACATAACCATAAAAGGGCAGGCAGTATCAAACTACAGGAAAAGAAAAAGCAAGAAAGTAGAGAGTAATATCAATTTAGCTAATCAAACCCTCAAACAACTAAGACAATTAAATGACAGGAATCACCACATATCTGTCAGTACTAACGCTTAATGTTAACGGATTTAATTCCCCCATCAAAATGTACCATTTGACAAACTGGATTAAAAACGAAGATCCAACAATTTGTTGCTTACAGGAGACCCATCTCATTGATTTAAATAAGCATAGGCTTAGGATGAAAGGCTGGAAGAAAATTTACCAAGCCAATGGACCCCAAAAACAGGCAGGAGTAGCAATACCTATCTCTGACAAACCTACATTGATCAAATGAAATAGAGAAGGACATTCCATATTAAAGAAAGGGGAAATAGACCAAAAGGAAATAATAATTATGAACTTATATGCACCCAATGTCAATGCACCCAAGTTCATCAAACATAACCTGAAAGACCTAAAAGCATATATTAACTTCAACACAGTGGTTGTGGGAGACTTTAACACCCCACTATCATCAATAGATAGGTCATCCAAGCAAAAAATCAATAAAGAAATACAAATCAAAAACATACTATAGATAAAATGGACCTAGTTGATGTCTACAGAACATTTCATCCAGCTTCTACACAATATACATTCTTCTCAGCAGCTCACAGAACCTTCTCCAAAATAGATCATATCCTAGGTTACAAAGCAAGCCTCAGCAAATTTAAGAAAATAGAAATTTTACCATGCATTCTATCTGATCACAATGCAATAAAACTAGAACTAAACAACAAAAATAAAGACAAAAAACAGGCAAACACCTGGAAACTGAATAACTCATTGCTTTATGAACAATGGGTTATTGATGAAATAAAAGAGGAAATTAAAAGGTTCAAGGAAGTCAATGAAAATGAAAAAACAACCTACCAGAACTTATGGGACACATCAAAGGCAGTCCTGAGAGGAAAGTTTATAGCCATGAGTGCATATATTAAAAAGACTTAAAGATCTCAAATCAATGACCTAATGATACGTCTCAAACTCCTAGAAAAACAAGAATAAGCAAAACCCAAAACAAATAGGAGAGAAATAATAAAAGTAAGAGCTGAAGTCAATGAAATAGAAACAAAAAAACCATACAAAAAATTAATGAAACAAAAAGTTGGTTCTTTGAAAAAATAAACACAATTGATAGACCCTGGCAAACCTGACTAAAATGAGGGGAGAAAAAAACCTAAATTGGTAAAATCAGGAATGAAAAAGGAGAGATAACAATAAACACCATGGAAGTCCAGGAAATTATCAGACTACTTTGAGAACCCATATTCAAATAAATTTGAATATCTTGAAGAAATGGACAGATTTCTAGATACTTATGATCATCCAAAACTGAACCAAGAGGACATGAAAAACCTGAATAGATCTATAACTCAAAATGAAATCAAAGCAGGAATCAAAAGTCTCCCAAAAAAGAAAAGTCCAGGACGTGATGGATTCTCTGATGAATTCTATCAGACCTTTAAAGAAGAAATAATACCAACCCTCCTTAAACTGTTCAACAAAATAGAAAGGGAAGGAAAACCGTCTAACATATTTTATGAAGCCAATATTACACTTATCCCAAAACCAGGCAAAGACACCTCCAAAAACGAGAACTACAGGCCAATCTCCTTAATGAACATTGAGGCAAAAATCCTCAATAAAATAATGGCAAACCGAATTCAACAACACATCAAAAAGATCATTCGCCACAACCCAGTAGGCTTCATTCCAGGAATGCAGGGGTGGTTCAACATACAAAAATCCATAAATGTAATGAACTACATTAACAGAAGCAAAGACAAACACCACTTGATTATCTCAATAGATGCAGAAAAAGCCTTTGATATGATCCAACACCATTTCATGATAAGGGCTCTAAGAAAGCTAGAAATAGAAGGAAAGTACCTCAACATTATAAAAGCTATATATGACAAACCTACAGTCAGCATTATACTTAATGATGAAAAACTGAAACCATTCCCTCTAAAATCTATCTCCACAACATAATACTGGAATTCCTAGCAAGAGAAATTATGCAAGAAGAAGGAATAAAACAAATACAAATAGGTAAAGAAACTGTCAAAATATCCTTATTTACAGATGATATGATCCTATACCTTAAAGACCCAAAAAACTCTACTAAAAGCTCCTAGGCACCATCAACAGCTATAGCAAGGTAGCAGGATATAAAATCAGTATAGAAAAATCATTAGCATTTCTATACACTAATAATGAACAAACTGAAAAAGAATATATGAAAACAATACCATTTACAATAGCCTCAAAAAAAAAATCATATACCTAGGTGTAAACTTAACAATGGATGTGAATGACCTCTACAAGGAAAACTATAAACTTGTGAAGAAAGAGATTGAGGAAGACTATAGAAAGTGGAGAGAACTCCCATGATCATGGATTGGTAGAATCAACATAGTAAAAAAGTCTATGCTCCCAAAAGCTATCTACATGTTTAATGCAATTGCCATGAAAATCCCAATGACATTCATCAAAGGGATTAAAAAATCTACCATTAAATTTATATGGAAACACAAGAGGCCACAAATAGCCAAGGCAATACTCAGTAACAAGAACAATGCTGGAGGTATCACAATACCTGACTTCGAACTATATTACAAAGCAGTTGCAATAAAAACAACATGGTACTGGCACAAAAACAGACATGAAGATAAATAGAACAGAATAGAGGACCCGGATATGAAGCCACACAACTATAACCAACTTGTCTTTGACAAAGGCACTAAAAATATAGAATGGAGAAAAGACAGCCTCTTCAACAAAAACTGTTGGGAAAACTGGTTAGCAGTCTGCAAAAAACTGAAACTAGATCCATGTATATCACCCTATACCAATATTAACTCAAAGTGGATCAAGGATCTTAATATCAGACCCCAAACACTAAAGTTGATACAGGAAAGAGTAGGAAATACTTTGGAACTAATTAGTATAGGCAAGAACTTTCTCAATGGAACTCTAGCAGCTCTGCAACTAAGAGATAGCATAGATAAATGGGACTTTATAAAACTAAAAATCTTCTGCTCAACAAAAGAAATGGTCTCTAAACTGAAGAGACCACCCACAGAGTGGGAGAAAATATTTGCCAGTTACACATCAGACAAAGGACTGATAACCAGAATATATATGGAACTCAAAAAACTAAATTCTCCCAAAGTTAATGAACCAATAAAGAAATGGGCAAGTGAACTAAACAGAACTTTCTCAAAAGAAGAAATTCAAATGGCCAAAAAACACATGAAAAAATGCTCACCATCTCTAGCAATAAAGGAAATGCAAATTAAAACCAAACTAAGTTTCCACCTCACCCCATTAGAATAGACATCATTACCAACACCACTAACAACAGGTGTTGGCAAGGGTGCAGGGGGAAAAGGAACCCTTTTAGACTGTTGGTGGGAATGTAAACTAGTACAATCACTCTGGAAAAAAATTTGGAGGCTTCTTAAAAATCTAAATACAGATCTACCATATGATCTGGCAATACCACTCTTGGAGATACACCCAAAAGAATGTGACACAGGTTACTCCAGAGGCACTTGCACACCCATATTTATTACAGCACTATTCACAATAGCCAAGTTATGGAAACAGCCAAGATGCCCCACTACTGATGAACAGATTAAGAAAATGTGGTATTTATACACAATGGAATTTTATGCAGCCATGAAGAAGAATGAAATGTTATCATTCACAGATAAATGGATGGAACTGGAGAACATCATTCTGAGTGAGGTTAGCCTGGTCCAAAAGACCAAAAATCATATGTTCTCCCTTATATGGCAACATTAGATCAAGGGCAAACATAACAAGGGGATTGGACTTCAATCACATGATAAAATGAGAGCACACAAGAGAGCTATGAGGATAGGTAAGACACCCAAAAAACTACATAGCATTTGTTGCCCTCAATGCAGAGAAAATAATGCAGATACTTTAAAGTGACAGAGGCCAATAAGAGAAGGGAACCAGGAACTAGAGAAAAGCTTATCTCGAGAAGAACTAATTTAGAAGGTAACACACATGCACAGGAAATTAATGCAAGTCAACTCCCTGTATAGCTATCCTTATCTCAACTAGCAAAAACTCTTAGTCCTTATTATTGCTTATACTCTCTCTTCAACAAAATTAGAGATAAGGGCAAAATAATTTCTGCCTGGTAGTGAAGAGGTGGGGGGGAGAGGGAGGGTGTGGGGGTGGGAGGAATGGGGGAGAAATGACCCAAACATTGTATGCACGTATAAATAAAAGAAAAAATAAATAAATAAAAATTAAAAAAATTCTTAGTCCATAAGCTATCCTCATAAAAATAAATGCAAAGAGTTTAAAAATATTACCTTATAATTTGCAGAAAGTTGCTATCACTATTACTACAAATATGCCAAACATATTAGAAGAACAATTTATAATTTATAATTATTTCAATGATAAAATAAGCATGTCAATGTGAAGGTATTTTCCAAGACAATTGAGTCATTGATGATGTTTTATTTATGCATTGTCTTGGGGAAAGGGCCAGTATTCATTTTTCTGATTAAGTGCTTTAAAAACAGTTCCTTATAGTGGATGAAGTAGGGTGACATCTCCTAAGTGAATCAATGTTTCAATATTCCTGATAAAGACATTTTGTAATAAAGCATTAACCTGTAACTTATATTTAGATTTTGTTTATTGTGTGTATCTTATGCACATTTATTTTCCAATTTGGTATACATCCAACATTCTTTTTCTGCTCTGCCAAGTACCACTTCCATATGAATTACTCATTCAAAGTGAAAGCATGTGACCTTTACCATTTAAAACCACAGGTTAAATTTCTGTAATTTGCCACTTTCTTGCTATTCTTTCTAAGGAAGTTGCAAAAATGAAAATCATACTCCTTAAAAGATTTTTAGGTTAAATGTGCAAATACATATATGAGACTGCCCATGCAAATATGGGTTATATGCTACCAATTCAGAAACTTTTATCAATTTCCTTTCTCAACCACTTAACCTTGGCCTTCTATGTAAGGTGACATTACAGACTTTTAAGTAATTTTCACACTTACATTACATTACTATTGCTGTAATTTCCTTATTTTATTTCCATTACTTATTCATTTAAGTCAAAAACACCAAACCAAAGTTTTTAAAATGTGTATTTCAATCAATTTCTACTTCTGTCAGAGAAATTAAGTACTTCTAAACATATCAAAATACAACAGGATCAAGGGCTGACCTCAATTTGGAGCGTGAAATCCTCTATCTTTCCTTGCTTCTAGGTAAGAACTTCATATTTTTAATATGGCCCACAGGTCTGGTTTAGAAAACATTCTGGGAGTTAGGAAGATGGCTGCTAGAGGGAGGAAGCAGAAAGTGAGCCTCCTACAGTGAAATCTTGGAGAGACGCTGGAGACACACTTTGCAGGCATAATCACTGAGAAGAGGCATAACTTTGACCCCTCCACACCTCCAGCCTGTGCAGAGAATCTCTACTTCACATTAAATGGAGAAACCAGGAGGGACCCCAGGCCTCCAGTCACCCATGCCCAGATGGCTTGGGAAGATGCAGACCAGGTGAGCTTCGTGGTACCATGGTACTCCCACAGACAAGCCTGTACCAGAGCAGCATAGCCCCCTGGACAGACTGACTTCCACATGGGAAAAAAGGGAAACTGACTAATAAGCAATAAGAACAATTAAGACACATGGGAAAGACAATGGGGCACACTGAGAGCTGAAGATTGGGGGAAGAGAATCCTTCCCCGGACTGTAAATAAACAAGCTGGGTGGGCCAGAGAGGCTCCAGCAGGAGCCAGGTGTGTGCCCAGCAACCAGAAGTGGGAAAGCTTGTCAGAGTGGCGGAGGGAGGAAAACTCCACAGGAGAGGAGGGAAGATCCACTTCCCATGTGAGCTGTAAACAAACATGGCGGCTGGCAGGAACAGCACCACCACCCAGTAATCAGAAGCAGGAAAGCTCGTGAAAGTGGCGGTGGGAGGAAAACTGCACAGAAGATAGGGGAAGACCCACCTCCCAAATGAACTGTAAGTAAACATGCAGGCCTGGCAACCCGGGTGCAGTGTCACCTTTCCCAGTGCGCTTAGAAAGGGGAAAGCTTATAGCAGAGGCTCCCGCACAGGAGAACTCCGAGTAATCAAAGCCTGCAGGGCCAGGTATATTTCTAGCATTTGTAGAGTACAAATATTTTAAATGCTTTTTGCATAGTAGATGTTTTTGAAGTGATCCTGTTATATCATTCCTCACTAATATATTTTCATTCTATATTCTTAAAATGAAAAGTTATTATAGTTTTTATATTTGTGAGATGCTTGGTAAAATCTCATGTTAGAGCATTTGTTTATGTAAGTAGTACTTCCATATGCTCACTGTATAGCTTTACTATACATTTCACTCAGTTGGCATTTTCCCCCCCAGTACCCAATCATAGATCAACTAAATAAGATTAAGTATGAAAAGCCAAATATTAAAATTAAGTTTTCATCAACATGTATCATTTATCTCCTCACAAAAAGGTCTTAATATTTCCTGTGCTAGCAAGTGGTAGAAAACACATTTTAAAATTTGGAATAGGTAATAGAGAACTATTTTCACAGTTACTGAGTACATTGAGTACCTTTCCTTGCTCTTCTTCCTTATGTGCAGTTATTGGGCCTTCATATTTCTCCACAGCAATAAGAGCAACTCTCATATCTTTTGCAAAAGACAGTGATATAAATCAGTCATAGATTCAGAAGACTATGAGATGCACTTAAAAATAGGTAAGGCCACAAATGAATTTAAATAATGTATAAAATTTAAAAATCATAGATTTCTGCTTCCAAAAGATTGAAGTGGATTCATTTTGTATATTCCTCTTGCTAAAGACAACTAAGATCCCTGAACATTAAACAGAAAACATACAAGATTCTGACAGAAAAATGAAGACAAACAGTTGGGGACTCTGATGATACAGTGGTGATTTCCCTGGGTGTTCATCTAAGCTTTCGGTTTCTGTTTGTTTGTTTGGATGGTTGGTTGGGACTCATATAATACTATATTTGAAGGATGCTGTAAATTTTATAACCCAGTAAAGACTCTTCTGTTTAAGCCAAAAAAGAGTAGCCAATAAGAGAAAAGATTTGGAAAATTAACAGTTTACTACACCCAAACACTGAAGAAAAATTTGTGACTTAGTTCCACATATCTCAATAAAGGTAAATCAGAGAATTTAGGCTCCTCCATTCCTAAGACCATAATGAAGCTCCTCATGACCACACCAAGTTAATGTCAATAATGAAAGCCTAAATTTTCTTCTCTGGGGAGAAATAACCTCCTCCACATGCTGTCAGTGAAAACCTCCTATAGATCTTCCTCTTACATTCTCATTTGTGGTGAGAAGGGTAGTGAGAATTGGATAAGTAGAAAGACAGGATTTACATTCAATACTACCCTGTGGTTATAAGATAACTTGGGAGGATTCCAAGATGGCTGCTAGAGGGAGGAAGCAGAAAGCGTGCCTCCTACAGTGAAATTTTGGAGAAAGGCTGGAGACACACCTGGCAGGCAAGGCCACTGAGAAGAGGCAAAACTTTGACCCCTCCACACCTCCAGCCTACGCACAGAATCTCCACTTCACATTAAATGGAGAAACCAGGAGGGCCCCTGGGCCACCAGTCCCCTGTGCCCACACGGCTTGAGAAGACATGGCAAGGTGAGCTAAGCGGTACATGGTACATCCACAGACAACTCTGGACCAGATCAGCATAGCCCCCTGGACAGACCAACCCCCACCGGGGAAAAAAGAGAAACTGAGTAATAAGCAATAAGAAAAATAAAGACATGTGGCAAAGAAGGTGGGGCACCCTGAGCTCCAAAGAGGGGGGAGGGGAATCCTTCCCAGAACTGTAAATAAACAAGCCAGGCCTGGCCGGAGAGGCTCCGGTGGGAGCAGGGGCAGGGGTGTGCTCCCGGCAACCAGGAGCGGGAAAGCTTGTGAAAGTGGCAGAGGGAGGAAAACTCTACAGGAGAGGGAGGAAGACCCATCTCCCATGTGAGCTGTAAACAAACACACCGGCCAGCAGGAGCAACAGCACATACCCAGAAATCAGGAACAGAAAAACTTGTAAAAGCGGCAGTGGGAGGAAAATTCCACAGGAGAGGGGGGAAAACCCACTTCCCACATGAACTGTAAATAAACACACAGGCCTGGGAAAATGGGTGCAGTGTCACCTCCCCCAGTGTGCTTGGAAAGGGGAAAGCTTTTAGCAGCCACTCACACACAGGGTAACTCTAGGTAAACAAAGCCTGTGGGGCTTTGATAAAGCAAAAGAAGAAATAAAGGAAACCATAGAAGCACTGTATAAACACCAAAGTGAAACAGAGAACATGATTAATAAACAGATAAATGAACTCAGGACAAAAATAGACAACATTAAAGAGGAAATTGGCCAGGATATGGAAAACCTCAGAAAAAAGAACAAAACAGAGCTGCAAAACAAAATGGAAGGCCAATCCAGCAGAATAGAACAAACAGAAGACAGAATCTCAGAACTTGAAGATGAAATGGTAATTAAAGGAAAAACTGAAGAACTATTAATTAAACAACTCAAGACCTGTGAAAAGAAAATGCAAAAACTCACCGACTCCATCAAAAGACCAAACTTGAGAATCATGGGCATCAAAGAAGGAGAAGAGGTGCAAGAGAAGGGAATGCATAATGTATTCAACAAAAAAATAATGGAAAATTTCCCAAATCTAGAGAAAGATATTCCCATACAGATGCAAGAGGCATCCAGGGCACCAAACAGACCAGATCAAAATAGAACTACCCCACGAAATATCATCATGAAAACAACAAGTACAAAAACTAGGGAAAGAATATTGAAGGCTGTAAGAGAGAAAAAACAAGTAACATATAAAGGTAAACCCATCAAAATCACAGCAGACTTCTCAACAGAAACATTACAAGCAAGAAGAGCATGGGGTGAGATCTTTCAGGCACTGAATGAATATAACTTCAACTCCAGGATACTCTACCCAGCAAAACTATCATTCAAATTAGATGGAGCAATAAAAGTCTTCCATGATAATCAGAAACTAAAACAATGTTTCCCCACAAAGCCACCACTACAAAAGATTCTTCAAGGGATTCTGCACATAGAAAGTGAAACCCAACATAACCATGAAAGGACAGGCAGTACAAAACTACAGGAAAAGAAAAAGCAAGAAAGTAGAGAGTAACCTCAACTTAGGTACACACAATCAAACCTTCAAATAACTAAGACAACTAAATGACAGGAATCACCACATACCTATCAGTACTGACACTTAATGTTAATGGACTTAATTCACCCATCAAAAGGCACCGTTTGACAAAATGGATTAAAAAGGAAGATCCAACAATTTTTTGCTTACAGGAGACCCATCTCACTGACAGAAATAAGCATGGGCTTAAGATGAAAGGTTGGAAGATTTACCAAGCCAATGGCCCCAGAAACAGGCAGGAGTAGCAATACTTATCTCTGACAAAGTAGACTTCAAACCTACATTGATCAAACGAGACAAAGAAGGACATTCCATACTAATAAAAGGGGAAATAGAACAAAAGGAAATAATAATCATCAACCTGTATGCACCCAATGTCAATGCACCCAATTTTATCAAGCATACCGTGAAAGACCTAAAAGCATATATAAATGCCAACACAGTGGTTGTGGGAGACTTTAACACCGCATTATCATCAATAGATAGGTCATCCAAACAAAAAATCAATAAAGAAATCCAAGATCTAAAATATGCAATATACCAAATGGACCTAGGTGATGTCTACAGAACATTTCATCCAACCTCTACACAATATACATTGCTCTCAGCAGCCCATGGAACCTTCTCCAAAATAGATCATATCCTAGGGCACAAAGTAAGTCTCAGCAAATATAAGAAAATAGAAATTATACTGTGCACACTATCTAATCACAATGCAGTAAAAGTAGAACTCAACAACAAAAGTAAAGACAAAAAACATGCAAAAAGCTGGAAACTAAATAAATCATTACTTAATGAACAATGGGTCATTGATGAAATAAAAAAAGAAATTAAAAAGTTCACTGAGGTCAATGAAAATGAAAACACAACCTATCAGAGCTATGGGACACAGCATAGGCAGTCCTGAGAAGAAAGTTTATAGCCATGAGTGCATATATTAAAAAGACTGAAAGATCCCAAATCAATGACCTAATGATACATCTCAAACTCCTAGACAAACAAGAACAAGCAAATCCCAAAACAAATAGAAGGAGAGAAATAATAAAAATAAGAGCTGAAATCAATGAAATAGAAACCAAAAAAACCATTCAAAGAATCAATGAAACAAAAAGTTGCTTCTTTGAAAAAATAAACAAGATCGACAGACCCCTGGCAAACCTGACTAAAATGAGGAGAGAAAACTGAAATTAGTAGAATCAGGAATGCAAAAGGGGAGATAACAACAAACACCATGGAAGTCCAGGAAATCATCAGAGACTACTTCGAGAACCTATGTTCAAATAAATTTGAAAATCTTAAAGAAATGGACAGGTTTCTAGATATTTGTGATTATCCAAAACTGAACCAAGAGGAAATTAATCACCTGAATAGACCTATAACACAAAATGAAATTGAAGCAGCAATCAAGAGTCTCCCCAAAAAGAAAAGTCCAGGACCTGATGGATTCTCTGCTGAATTCTATCAGACCTTTAAAGAAGAACTGATACCAACCCTCCTTAAACTGTTCCACGAAATAGAAAGGGAAGGAAAACTGCCTAATACATTTTATGAAGCCAGTGTTACACTTATCCCAAAACCAGGCAAAGACAACTCCAAAAAAGAGAACTATAGGCCAATCTCCTTAATGAACACTTATGCAAAAATCCTCAAAAAATAATGGCAAACCGAATTCAACAACATATCAAAAAGATTATTCACTACAACCAAATAGGCTTCTTTCCAGGAATGCAGGGGTGGTTCAACATACAAAAATCAATAAACGTAATAAACCACATTAACAGAAGCAAAGACAAAAACCACTTGAACATCTCAATAGATGCAGAAAAAGCCTTTGATAAGATCCAACACCATTTCATGATAAAAGCTCTAAGAAAACTAGGAATAGAAGGAAAGTACCTCAACATTATAAAAGCTATATATGACAAATCTACAGCCAGCATTACACTTAACGGAGAAAAACTGAAACCATTCCCTCTAGAATCAGGAATTAGACAAGGATCTACTATCTCCACTCCTATTCAACATAGTACTGGAATTCCTAGCCAGAGCAATTAGGCAAGAAGAAGGAATAAAAGGAATACAAATAGGTAAAAATCTGTCAAAACATCCCTATTTGCAGATGACATGATCCTATATCTTAAAGATGCAAAAAAACTCTACTCAGGAGCTTCTACACATCATCAATAGCTACAGCAAGGTAGCAGGATATAAAATCAACATAGAAAAATCATTAGCATTTCTATACTAATAATGAACAAACTGAAAAAGAATATATGAAGACAATTCCATTTACAATAGCCTCAACAAAAATAAAATACCTAGGTGTAATTATAACAAAAGATGTGAATGACCTCTACAAGGAAAAGTATAAACTTCTGAAGAAAGAGATTGAGGAAGACTATAGAAAGTGGAGAGATCTCCCATGCTCATGGATTGGTAGAATCAACATAGTAAAAATGTCTATACTCCCAAAAGTAATCTACATGTTTAATGCAATTCCCATCAAAATTCCAATGACATTGATTAAAGACATTAAAAAATCTACCATTAAATTTATATGGAAACACAAGAGGCCACGAATAGCCAAGGCAATACTCAGTCAAAAGAACAATGCAGGAGGTATCACAATACCTGACTTCAAACTATATTACAAAGCAATAACAATAAAAACAGCATGGTACTGGCACAAAAACAGACATGAAGACCAGTGGAACAGAATAGAAGATCCAGATATGAAGCCACACAACTATAACCAACTTGTCTTTGACAAAGGCACTAAAAATATAGAATGGAGAAAAGACACCCTCTTCAACAAAAACTGTTGGGAAAACTGGTTAGCAGTCTGCAAAAAACAGAAACTAGATCCATGTATATCATCCTATACCAATATTAACTCAAAATTGATCAAGGATCTTAATATCAGACCACAAACTCTAAAGTTGATACAGGAAAGAGTAGGAAATGCTCTGGAGTTAGTAGGTATAGGTAAGGACTTTCTCAATGGACCTCTAGCAGCACAGCAACTAAGAGATAGCATAGATAAATGGTACTTCATAAAATTAAAAAGCTTCTGTTCATCAAAAGAATTGGTCTCTAAACTGAAGAGAACACGCACAGAGTGAGAGAAAATGTTTGCCAGCTACACATCAGACAAAGGACTGATAACCAGAATGTATAGGGAACTTAAAAAACTAAATTCTCCCAAAACTAATGAACCAATAAAGAAATGGGCAAGTGAACTAAACAGAACTATCTCAAAAGAAGAAATTCAAATGGCCAAAAAACACATGAAAAAATGCTCACCATCTCTAGCAATAAAGGAAATGCAAATTAAAACCACACTAAGATTCCACCTCACCCCTGTTAGAATAGCCATCATTAGCAACACCACCAACAACAGGTATTGGCGAGGATGTGGGGAAAAAGGAACACCTTTAGACTGTTGGTGGGAATGTAAACTAGTACAACCACTCTGGAAAAAAATTTGGAGGCTACTTAAAAAGCTAAACATTGATCTACCATTTGATCCAGCTCTTGGGGATATACCCAAAAGACTGTGACACAGGTTACTCCAGAGGCACCTGCACACCCATGTTCATTGCAGCACTATTCACAATAGCCAAGTTATGGAAACAGCCAAGGTGCCCCACTACTGACAAATGGATCAAGAAAATGTGGTATGTATACACAATGGAATTTTATGCAACCATGAAGAAGAACGAAATGTTATCATTCGCTGGTAAATGGATGGAATTGGAGAACATCATTCTGAGTGAGGTTAGCCTGGCCCAAAAGACCAAAATTTGTGTGTTCTCCCTCATATGCGGACATTAGATCAAGGGCAAACACAACAAGGGGATTGGATTTTGAGCAAATGATAAAAGTGAGAGCACACAAAGGAGGTGTGAGGATAGGTAAGACACCTAAAAAATTAGGTAGCATTTGTTGCTCTCAACGCAGAGAATCTATAGTAGATACCTTAAAAGGAACTGAGACTAACAGGAGAAGGGGACCAGGAACTAGTTAAAAGGTTAGATCAAAAAGAATTAACCTAGAAGGTAACACACATGCACAGGAAATTAATGTGAGTCAACTCCCTGTTTGGCTATCCTTATCTCAACCAACAAAAACCCTTGTTCCTTCCTATTATTACTTATACTCTCTCTACAACAAAATTAGTGATAAGGGCACAATGGTTTCTGCCAGGTATTGAGGGGGTTGGGGGCAGAGGGAGGGGGTGGCAATGGAAGGGGTGGTGGCAAGGAGGAGAAATGACCCAAGCATTCTATGCACATATGAATAATAAAACATTTAAAAAAAAAGAAAACAACAACAACAAAAAGTAAGATAACTTGGCTCTTCTACAGTATCAATAGAAGCCAAAGATGGTATCATCAAAAGTCAGTGTTCAGCCAAAACATCCAACTTAGCCCAGCAATAAAATAAGCTCCCAACATTAATCAGATACAATGGAGCCCCAGGAGGAATCTTAAACATCAGCCTCAGCCTGGCAAAAATGAGGCAATTTCTCCATAGACAACTGTAGATATTCTAGCAATAACCAATCTGAAAATAAAATTGAGAAAAGTATTCTTTTTTCAGTAGCATAAAAAGTAGTAGATTTAATAAATAACTACACAACATGTAGCTTGAAATTGACAAACCAATATTTAGATGAATTAAATAACACTTAAATTGGAAGATATTTTATATGTATTGATTGAAAACCTTAATATGGTTAAGATAGTAATACCTACAAAAATGATCTTTAAAATTAACATTTCAATAGTTTTCAGTTGTCTTTTGTGCAGAAATTACAAGATTATGAAAATTGCATATAGAAAAGTGAACAACCCACAGTAATTAAAACCATAATAAAAGAGGAGTGCCATCAAGATGGTGGGATAGGCGTCACTAACCTTCATCCTTCCTCAAAATAACAAATGTAGATGGTCCCTGATTCATGATGTTTTGCTATGATATTTTTTGAGTTTATGATGATAAAAAGTGTTATGCCTTCAGTAGAAACTATACTTCAAACTTTTAATTGTGATGTTTTCCCAGGATACTGATATGCTGTATGAAACACTTGCTATTGGTGAATAACAGTAAATCACAGTTCCAGTCAGTCACATAGTCACAGGAGCAGGCAACTGATATTTACAGGGTCCTGTGTTACTATGCTTAGATATTCAGTAAGCTACATGTATTAGCTGCATTTTATTTGTAATATTTTCAACTTAATAAGGGTTTATTGGGATGTAAGTCCTTGTAAGTTAAGGAGCATCTGTCTATACTGATGTTATTCACAAAACAAAATAGCCTAGACAGTGCTCAATGACACATTAAAGAATCTATAGAAAAATAGTAAAGAAAGAAAATGGGAGATGTCCATATAGTTGGGATCTCTGATATTAGCATACTAAAGACACCAGGAGATGGATAGAAACAAAGAAGAAATGCAGAGGTTTTTAGTGTTATCCATTTTATGAGAATGCCATACTCCCAAGCAGCCTGCTCCAACATCTGTGGCCACTGAAATAAACCAGTCATTGCTACTGAGGATTCCCAGAAGAGGAAATTCAGCTGCACAGTTCTCCTTTCCCAAAAAATAATCACTAATGAACTGCTTTGGGACTGAAGCTGGCACCTATGACATGTGTTCCAATCTCTTTCTGCAAGTACCTGCACTCCTGACTTGGGTTGTATGATAGGATATGGCCTGAACACATCTCAAATACTGGTAATCACCATAGTGAGCTATTCACTCTCAGCTCCAGAGTCAAGTCCTTGCTGTGCTTATCCATATTCCATAAAAAACTAGACCATCCCATTCTCAGATCCTTTTTAACTCTGTACACACCTGTCTTCTCATTCATGACTCCACTGCAAGCTGCTTCATAATCATCTACACTACATGTTGTAGGTATGCACAAACACAATACTATTGCTTCCTCCTAACCCAGAGTCCTAATTCTTCCATATATGCTCATGCTTTAGGTCTCGGAACCATGGCCACTCCACAGCACTACACACCACACACCGGTGTCAAGACTGCTGATTAAGCCCAAAAGTCAGACTGACTGCCAAGATGGAGCTCCTCAGCCACAACTTCTTTAGTGAGATAAAAATATATTGAGAGGACCATGACCACCAAGACCCCAATGATTCATGATGCTGTTGCAGACATCCACAGCATTTACCAATGAGCATCTCTACAATGTTTGTCACCATGAATCTCAGAGCTGACAGAGCTTCACAGACACTAGTCTTTCCAGGAAGGCTGTTCCATAGCAAAACTAACCTTCAAAATATGCAAAGGCAACTATTTCACCAAAAGCAGACATCAATGCAAAGCAAAAAGAAGCTTGATAGTTCAAGGATAAAGCTATGTGTGTTGGCACATGCCTATAATCTCAGCTACTTGGAAAGCAGAGGCAGGAGGATCATGAGTTAGAGACAAGCCTGGGCAAAATGTAGTGAGACCTTGTATCAAAAACAAGAATATAGCCAGGTGCTGGTGGCTCATGCCTTTAATCCTAGCTACTCAAGAGGCAGAGATGAGGAGGATCACAGTTTGAGGACAACCCCGGCAAAAAGTGAGACCCTGTTTTAAAAATAACCAACACACAATAAAAGAGCTGGTAGAGTGGTTAGGTAGAGCACCTGCCTAGCAAGTGTGAGGCCCTAAGTTCAAACCCCAGTACCATCAAGAAAGAAAGAAAGAAAGGAATGAGCAAATAAAAAAATGAAGGAAGGAAGGAAGAAAGAAAGGAAGACATGGAAGTGTAGCTCAAATGGTACTGCACTTGCCTAGCATGCATCTTCACTGAAAACCAATCAGTTATGGAAATAGGTCAAAAGTCAAATACATGTTTCTTTGAGGTAGGGTAGATTTTTTTCTAAGAACCTGTGTAGTAAAATATTTTATTTGAAAATGTGAAGATAACATTGATATAGAACTTAGCATTAGCTTGTCTACCCTCTAAGCACTTTAATAATAGTTGATTCTCACAATAATTCATGCAGCTGGCACATTAATTATATTTTTTTATTGAAATCTAGAACACAAAGTCCATTTTATGTGGAAGGATTATTAGTCTGCAGCATGTAGATTGGCTGTCCCTGCACAATGACTACCTCTATAAGTATGAAAACCTTACTTGGTATAGAATGAGTGGCATGGAGGAGAAAAACTAAACCTCACAGAGTGCAGGGCAGGAGCTCTTTTGCGGTACAACTCTTGCTCACATGCTATGATAGTTAACACAGCAACATCAGGAGTAAAATTTCCTGGGGTAGAATACAGGGTTTGTCAATTCCTTGGCATTGGACCCTAGGCACAAATAGTAACATCCCAAAGCACTGCTTAGATAAGATCATGACTGTTAAGTGATCAGCATGATGCTTGACATGAAGGTAGCCACTCAATGGTCACTCTTCCTTTCTAACATGAAGATAAGGTACATAATGGAAGTTTTAAAAATATATAACCACATATGTCTTTTCCATAATCCTCTGCAGACTCACACTGGTGTGGGCATGCACTGTCACCCTGAAAGTGCTCACATGAACATGTGTGCCAGAAATCAACACATATTCACTTGTCAATGCTAAAACTTGCTTCTTTTGAGTAGTTTTTCATGACAAGGGTAACAGACAACCAAGTAAAGATGACCAAGTAAAGATCCTGAAACACATGCACTACTCAGGGTGGAAATAGCTTCTGTTCTGACAAGCTTCTTTCAAGTTGTCACCACTTTGGAGCCTTTGTTAGAGATCTATTTTCACAGGTTTTTGCACAAAGGAGTCTGTTGGTTCAATGGCTTCCTCACTGGTTGTTTCCAGACAATCTTTTCACACCAATATTTCTATTGAATAGCACAATCAGAATTCATCCCTTTCAAAAGATCTAACTGAAAAAGGTTCCAGAGTATCATTCTTCAGATCCTTCTTGGTAACGTTGGTGTGGGAAACAGCTCTAATGATCCCAGAGAGTCAGGGCCATTCAGTCACACGCTCCACATCCCAGCTCTGTGGCCTAGCTAGCCACACAGCTATCTTTACTTTATAATTGAGAGACTTGATGTACAGAGAAATTAAGTAACTTACTCAAGTCATTCCTGTCGTGAGAGGTGGAAATGGGGTTCTGTCCAGGTTGTCAGGTTTCATTACTTGTGCTCTAAACCACTAAACTCATTGGAAGACTAATATTAATATGTCTGCTCTTTACCATATGTGGTTGTTTTAAATTTTAAAATTCTAAGGACAAAAATCCATCAAAAATAATTTGTGAGATTCTGAAAATCATTGGAGGGGCTGAGGATTAGCTCAAAAAGTACAGCATTTGTCTAGCATCTTGAGGCCCTGAGTTCAATCCTGGGTACCAAGAAACAAACAGGCATAAAACAGTTTATATTTTAAAGACTATCTTCCTTCTAATGCCATATCAGTAATAACAACATAGCAGCAACTCTTCATTAAGTAACTATTAGATGTAAAACATCTGGTAGATGTATCACATACTTTTATCTCTTTAATCTCCATGAGAAAACTCTGTCATTCTTGGTTCAGGTTTGAATAAACTGAGATGAAGTGAGGTCATTTGATTGTTATTGAACCCAGTTCTACCCAACTTCAAAGGTCATGTGCTTTCCTTTGTAACATTTGTATTAAATTGGCCGTGAGCATTGGTGCTGGTAGCTCAAATTTGTCATTTGAAATGCCAGAAGCAGAAAATAATACCATACATTTTTAAATGTACAAATAATTTCAAGTCTACCACCAGGTCTTGTATGAAAAACCACATATTTCTGATAAGAAAATAAAATAAAAGTTTTTGATACTAGTTTTTTTTTTCTGCAAAAAAAAGTTTTTCACCTAGATTAGTAAACACATAAGAAATTACAGCAACATTAACAAGAGTCAACAGAGAATTAAAAACCCAAATCTAACCATTCAGAAATTGGAATTATCAGATATAAGTATAAAACAAATATCTATTACAAAAATGAAAGATATAGACTTAAATATTAAAAAAGTAAAACTAGGAAAAAAGGACCATGTAAACTACTACAAATAAAAATTTAACTCTGGAAATTTAAACTCATTGGGTGACTTTTTAACAAAATGTTATTTACTCTTGAAGAGAAAACTATAGTCATGACATTTGATGAGTTAAGTTGGTAAATTTGGCAGTTTTGTCCTGGACTTGTGATATGTTAAAGGATCATCATTTAGAACACTAACTGTGGCACTCTTAAAATATGTCTATAAATTATTTGACACTGTTACCTTCAAAATGTAAAGCCAATTTTCCCATCCTTTGAGTTTGGCTAACTTTATAAATGAATGCACAAAATACAATCAAGGTAATCCTATGTGACCTCTGAGATGGGGTCATAAATAAAACAAACTTTTGCTAAACCCTTTCTCATACTGCTTGCTGTAAGGAAAACAGGCTGCCATATTGTGAAGATATTAAAATACCCCTAAGAAAATTCCTATGTGGAGTGAAATTGAAATCTTTCATGATGCTGAAGCTAGCACCAGTTACCTGGACAAGTGACTGAGCCACCTTGAAAGTGGATCTTTCCCCAGTCAATTTTTTTAACAACTGAAATTTCTGTGGACATCTTAACTTCAACTTCATTAAAAAGGCTTAGGTATAGCTTCCTAACAAAGCTACTGGAAGATTATTCTTTACACTTACTGTGAAACATTATAAATGTTTATTGCAGTTTTGAGCAACTAAATTTTGTGGCAAGTTGTTACAAAGCAATTGCTATTTAATACAATAAAGTAGATAACTCCAAGAAAGAAGCTGCTTGACAAGTTAGTGAACACATAATATAGAAGTTTGGGGAAATGATTTTTAAAAAATTGAAAAATAATAGAGCAGATTATTATCAATGCTGGGCAAAAGATATGAACAGTGACCTTTTCTAAAAAAATTATTATAGATTCTATAGAACTTAGAAAAGGGGAAATTTTTGACCAAGTGTCACTTTTACATGTAATTATAATCCTAAATGAAATATCATCACACTTCATACATAACCTACTTTGTGAAAGAAGGTAACTACTTAGCTGTCCTTTCTGTTTAGTTTCTTTAACCAGAGGCAAACTAAATGAAAAAGTTACCCAATATAATCTCTTTCAATCAATATTTTCTAGTGTCAATGGTCTTTATTTCAGGAATGGTCTTTAATACAGGAATTATGAGTATGTAATTTGCAAATGCTTAGTTATAATAAATAAATTCAGACCTATGGTTTATAAGGTCTCTCAATATCAGATAATAGCAAATTATCTAGGATGCAAAATGGAGATATTTAATAATGCAAAGCATTCCCTCTTTTTTTGCATTTATTTACAATTCTCGCTTAGAGATTTTTACTTATTGTTTTGAGCCAGATTTCTCACGTCCAATAAGTAAAGAACAGCCTCCAAGAGGTATGTAAGATTCTTTTTGAGTTGCTTTATCTTAACAGTTTGACTATCTTTATTACTAAATTATTAGAAAATTTAGAATTTGGTGTGACCTATATTTTCTTGCATGTCTGCAGTACTTTACATTTTTAAACCTAGAAGAATATATTATCTCATGTCCTGTGTGTTTAGAGGTCCCCACGACCAACCTCAGGTTCAATGATGTTGTTAGAGGGATTCTCAGACCCCAGAAAAGATATTATACTTTATTATATTTTATTACACTACAAGTAAACATACTAAAGTCAACAATGATGAAGGCCAGAACAAAGTCCAGGAGAAACCAGGTAGACACTTCCAATTGTCCTCTCCCAATGGAGTCATACAGATAGTGGTTGTTCCTCCCAGGAGTGATGCATGACAAGTGCAGGGTTATTGCAACCAGCAAAGTTTATATGATTATTTATGTCCAAGGATTGAATTGGCCCTAATCATATAGGCATGGTTAGCTTTCTGAGTGGCTGGCTACTAGTTCCATCCTCCCCCAAAGCCAAGTTGATATAACATATCCCAATGCCCAACCATATATCACATTGCTGAAATTAATGATATAATGGTAGCCCAAGAACTCAGATAAACAAATGCACTCTTTACAGGCAGGATATTCTGAAGTCTAACTCTTTAATCTCTCAGGAGATAGGAAACAACAAAAACTTTCTTTGGGATATAAAGTGCCAAGTTTGTACAATTCAGATGTACTGAATTAATGCTTTATTGCATGCCCTGTAGGCAAAATAATCTTTGTTCTTTATGTAGCACACTGGGATATTAACAAAATAATAGAGAGGTAGTAGATAATAGCTAGTATATAGACATAATGATAGAAGATAGACAAAAAGAAAGAAAGAACAATAGATGATAGACTACTAATGAAGACAGAGAGCTAGGGAAGAAGACATAGAAAGAGGTTGAATGTTTAAAATCTACAAAATAGATTGTCAGTGAAGAAGTTCCTATATGCATTTCTTCTAAGACAACAAGAACCATTTCATATGGAAACTTCAGGGTGTCACAATAAAGATGAAAAACATATGTGTGTGTGTGTGTGTGTGTGTGTGTGTGTGTGTGTGTGTGTGTGTGTAGATCTAAACAGGTAACTCTAATTAAAAATAAAAATATATTTTAGAATATGAATTTAAATGCTTTCCTGAAAGGAGAATAAAAATCTCAATTAACTTTTAGTTTATAAAGGTCTGAAGTTAATCAAATTTGCAAGCATCTCAACTGAAATTGACTTAATGTAAGGAAAATACTAATTTTAATGAAATATAAAAGATGGAAAACAGCATAGAAAAGGCAACCATCCTATTCTCACTGTTTCAATCTCCTTTTTTCTCTTTGGACCAAGATGCACAAAATGAAATCAATCATGTTTCTGTGACTTATGACACACAATTCTCATAATATATCCGTGAATGACTCCTCTATAATCTTTCACATGGCCATCCTAATAGTACAGTGAGCTCCTGAAAACCTACCAACCAAAAAACAAAAACACACAACAATCATGGGAGATGTCATATTACCTCATCTCAACGTGCATCTACCACCATTAAGAGAACCATTTCCCTGAATTTCTTAATTAAAGTTTCCTTGTTCCCTTTCTATTTCCCTTATAATCCCTTAAAATAATCTCCTCAACTTGTCTGTGAACTTGTTTACACTCCAGAATACAATCTCTTCATGAACAGAACATGTGTTAATCTTGTTTACTCTTAATTCATTAGCACCTGGAGAAATACTAGATATGTCATAGGCATTTAAAATACTTTTTGTTGAAGAAAAGATGAATGAATGTACAGTTCTTTATTATAGTTTTCAGGATTCAATACGGTGATTATTAGACATGTTTAGAATTTTTGCTAAAATTGATCATATAAATATTCATTAGACCATGCTTCTTTTCCCCATAGTAGACAAAATCTGCATGGAAGTAAACAAATGTTGTATTTGTTTGTCTGTTTGTCACTGTGTCCTGTTATGTGCTAGATCAATTCTCTACAGAGTTAGCGTATCCTGAAAATAATGGAAAAGAAAATTGCTTTATCCAAAAACTAGTGATATGGCCATCCAGTATTCTTAAAATATACATAAAAGAAATAGTCTGTTGGAAATAGTGTTGATGGTTATATTTCCTTTTAAATTGCTCTTTCCCTTTCCACCTTCTAGGAAGAGCCAATTAGATATTTCCATCTTCCTAATCTTCTAAAGCAAGGGACACGGTCAGTTGGAAAAAAAAAGATGATGACTTCATTCTATTTTTTAGCCTGATAGATTCAAATGCACTGTATAATTGCTTCTTAACTAACACTCACCAGAGTTATTTTCATCAGTTTACTTCTTGGGTACTTATTACTGCTGAATCTAAAATGAGTATATGCTATTCACATATTACAGATAGAATCTCCAGGAAACATTTGATGATAAATATTTTCTTCTCTCAGAAGGAACCCACACAATTTTGCTTATTAGATAATTTTTATACATAATTGTTTAGATTAATAAACTAAGATGCTTTGTCCTATGAGAGAATTTTTTAAAATTCAATTACAGTGGCTTATAAATATAAGCTACTACTTACACAAACTGTAGGACATGAGTTATGCCAAAGGCTAAGTACTAGGCTATAACAAGGTTACAAGACTAGAGTACACATGCATAAAAATCATAAGAAATTTGGGTACAGTAGTTAGCACCTATAATCCCAGCAACCAAGGAGGTAGATATTGGGAGGACTGCAATTCAAGGCCAACCAGGCAAAAAGTTAGGAAGAACCTATCTCAGCAAAAAAGCTGGGTAAGGTGGTACTCAGATAACCAAAAGGGGTGGAAGTCTGGCTTAAACAGTAAAGTACCTGCCAGGCAAGTATGAAGCCCTGAATTTGAAGCCCAGTGCCACAAAAAAAAAAAATTCATTTGATCAAATTCTATTGGAAGCAAATTGGAGTTCAACTTTAGGACTCACCTTTATCCTGATCCATTGATTCAATGATCTTTCATCGACAATTCTCTCAAATACACTACTGCATTTTAATTTTGGTAGTCCACTTTCATCATGATGCAACCTCAACTGTCTTTCCCCTTTCTTATTTGTGCTTTTAGCCTGACCACACCCCCATCCTGTTTTAAAGCCAATTGTCTGCTTATTCCACGGATCTGTGACTAGTCTCTGTTTAAGAAAAGAACAGAATCCAGCACTGGTGGCTCATACCTATAATCCTAGCTACTTGGGAGGCTTAGATCAGGAGGACTGAGGTTTTAGATCAGTCTGGACAAATATTTCTCGAGATTCCATCTGCAATATAACCAGAGCAAAATGGACTGGAGGTATGGCTCAAGAAATAAGAGCACCTGTTTTCCAAGGGTGAAGCCCTAAGTTCAAACTATAGTCTCACTTAAAAAAAAAAAAGAAAAGAAAAGAAAAAGAAAGAAAAGAACAGCACAGAATTTCTAACGTCTTCTCATTCAAAATATACTGACTGCTGTTTGCCTTAAGAGTGACCCCAGTGTTGGCCAGTAATTTCAGATCATTCTGTTGCCCACACTCAGGCACATTGCCAGTTCAGTGTCTCTACATTTGCCCTGACCCTTATCCTCACTTGATGTTCTTGCTTTCTGTTTCACAGAGAAAAGTAGAAGTAATCTGGGAATTATTTTTACATCTCCACTTTTAACTGTATCCCCCAAATTTAGTGCTGATTAATATTTAATTTTATGCAGAACAATTCTCTCTTATCTTAGTTATGCCCTTCTAATGCACTGAGTTTTGTTCATTTTGATTTATTTTCAATATTTAGAAAACCTAAAGCTGTGTATTTTGTAAATAAGATTTGTGTTTAAAGGCAATTGTGACTTGGGATGCACTTGAAAGAAATACTGCAGCGAGAGAGCCCATGTACCTATTACTTAGGTATCCACAATGCTAATATCTCACCATCAGGATTTGGATGTTAATACTGTCAAGATTCAGAGCAGTTCCATAAGCAATCCCTTTGGTGTTCTTTTATAATCACGTGACCCCTCCCTGATCTTTGATAACCACCAATTTATTCTATGTTTTACTCAGTGGTGTGATTCTTCCAATTTACATGTCTACAATAATTGGTTCCTTTTATTACTGAGTGTAATTCCATGGTACAGATACAACCACAACTAACAATTTCATTATGTTACATCCAAAATGATAAAAATAATAACATCTATATTTAATATACTTTTAAATGGGACCTATATCTTTACAATAAACTTAAAAGTAGAGCAACTTAGATTTACAAAACAAAACTTCCCCCAAATCAATAAACCAATAAAGAAGTAGGCAATGGAACTAAACAGAACTTTTTGAAAGAAAGAAATACAAATGGCCAAAAAAACACATGAAAAAATGCTCACGATCTCTGGCCATAAAGAAACGCAAATCAAAACCACACTAACATTCCACCTCTCTCCTGTTAGAATGGCTATCATCAAGACCACCACCAACTACAAATGTTGGCAAGGATGTGGAGAAAAAGGAACCCTCATACACTGCTGATGGGAATATAAGTTAGTACAACTGCTTTGGAAAACAATATGGAGTCTCCTTAAAAAAACTAAACATAAATCTGCCATATGATCCAGCAATTGCACTCCTAGGAATATACCCAAAGGAATGCAACTCAGGTTATTACAAAGGCAACTGCACACCCATGTTTACTGCAGCACAATTCACAATAGCCAAGCTATGGAAACAGCCAAGATACCCCACTATGGACAAATGGATTAAGAAAATGTATTTGGACACAATGGAATTTTATTCAGCCACAAAGAAGAATGAAATTTTGTCATTTGCAAGTCAATGGATGGAACTGGAGAACACCAACTTAAGCGAAGTTAACCAGGCTCAGAAGGCCAAAAATTGTGTGTTCTCCCTCATATGCAGATTATAGATTATTATTAGACATGGGTCACACACTAAGGGGAGAACACACAGGGGAGGAATAGGGAAAGGGAAGGAAACTTAAAACTTGAATGTGGTTGATGAGCTCACTGTAGAGAAAAGAAAAAAGTAATATTAAACTGGCCGAGGCTGTTATGGGAAGGGAACTGGGAAATACTGAAGAGGTCTGGTAAAGATGAACCAATGTGGATTGTAATATACATGTGCATGGAAGCAATGAAGGGAATCTCTCTGTATAGCTATCTTAACTCAAACTAGCAAAAATGATATGTCTTTCTTATTATTTCTTGTGTCTTTCTTATTATCTCTTATATTTTCTCTTTAACAAAATCAGAAAACAAGAGGGAAGAACAGATCCTGCCCAGAAGCAGGGCAGGGGGAGGTCAGATATTTTGTAGAGTGTCCCTCAATTGAAATTTGCCTGAACCTTTTCTAGTGATTATACTGAAGCTATGGGTTTTTAAGATGAAGACCAGAAAGATAAAATGTCATTCTAATATCATCACATGATTTCCACTCTAGATGTTAAAAATGTTTATTGAATGGTTGATCATTTGCTCAACTGTGAAATTATTCAATTACCATCCCTCCCCCATTTAATGAGTATTCTTTGGAAAGAAATCACTATGAGCAGCTTACATTCAAGTGATGAAAATTTATTGTCCACCTATTTGAAAGAGAAGTATCTGCATGGATTATTTTATTCTGCATAGATTTATTCCATTCTTCTGTTTACATTTTTTCTTAAACATTGGTTTATATCAGTATGGATTTAAGGATATACATTTAATATTTTTGGCTATAATTCAATATTAGTTAATTTACTTTGTGGTGAAGAGTAAATTGTTCCAACACTGGGAGTATCTTCTATCAGTTGTGCTTCCATCTTTGCTATACCCCCATTAGCTTTTTGGTTTCATTTGGTCTGGTTGTTTTTTAAATTTATGAAATTGTAGGATGTTTTGGACAATCATATCTATTCTCTGACATGATAATATCATTATCATTCAGATAATGATATTAGAAATCAAGATGTGCCTCTGGTCAGATGATGTAGCAGGCATCATTGCTTTTTGTTTCTCTCAGATGAAAGAACAAGAAAACATATGTGTACAAACCTTCTAATATAACCATGTCTATAGATATCTTCATATGTAATGCATTATATCTATATTAAAATAAACACAAGTCCACACTGATGTCTTTATCTATATTTCAGTCATGTAGATCATTTTATTTTATATATTTTTTTATTCATTTATTCACATGTGCATACATTGTTTGGGCCATTTTTCCCCCAACCCACCACCCTCTCCCTCTCCCCCCCACCCCTCCTTGTTTCCAAACAGAACTTGTTCTGCCCTTATCACTACTTTTGTTGAAGAGAAAACATAAGCAATAATAAGAAAGACAAAGCGTTTTTGCTAGTTGAGATAAGGAGAGCTATAAAGAGAGATTTTTACCATTGCTTCCATATACAAATGTGTTACATCTCAAGTTGATTCATCTCTAGCTGACCTTTTCACTAGTTCCTGATCCCCTTCTCATATTAACCTCTGTCACTTTAAGGTTTCTGTATTAGTTCCTCTGATGTGGGGACATCAAGTACTTTCATGTTTTGGGTTTCTACCTTTCCCCATTCCTCCCTTATGTGCTCTCCACTTATCATGTGACCCAAGTCCAACAACATTGCTGCATTTGCCTTAGATCTAAAGTCAGCATATGAGGGAGAACATGATTTTTGGTCTTCTGAGCCTGGCTAACCTCGCTCAGAATGATGTTCTCCAGTTCCATCCATTTACCTGCAAATGATAAAATTTCATTCTTCTTCATGGCTGAGCAAAATCCCATTGTGTATAAGTACATTTTCTTAACCTATTAGTCAATAGTGGGGCATCCTGGTTGTTTCCATAACTTGGCTATTGAGAATAGCACTGCAATAAACAGGGGTGTGCAAGTGTCCCTGGAGTAAGCTGTGTCACATTCTTTTGGGTATATCCCCAGGAGTGGGATTGCTGGATCATATGGCAGATCTATGTTTTGATTTTTAAGAAGTCTCCAAATTTTTTTCCAGAGTGGTTGCACTAGGTTGCATTCCCACCAGCAGTGTATGAGTGTTCCTTTTTCCCCACATCCTTGCCAATACCTACCGTTGATGGTGTTTTTGATAATAACTATTCTAACATGGGTGAGGTGGAATCTTACTGTGGCTTTAATTTGCATTTCCTTTATGGCCAGAGATGGTGAGCATTTTTTCACATGTTTTTTGGCCACTTGAATTTCTTCTTTTGAGAAAGTTCTGTTTAGTTCAGTTGCCCATTTCTTTATTGGTTCATTGATTTTGGAAGAGTTTAGTTTTTTAAGTTCCCTGTATGTTCTGGTTATCAGTCCCTTGTCTGATGTATAGCTGACAAATATTTTCTCCCAGTCTGTGGGTGGTCTATTCAGTTTACAGACCATTTCTTTTGTTGTGCAGAAGATTTTAGCCTTATGATGTCCTATTTGTCCATCCTTTCTCTTAGTTGCTGAGCTGCTGGGGTCCTGTTGAGGAAGTCCTTGCCTATACCTATTACTTCTAGAGTGTTTCCTGCTCTTTCCAGTACCAACTTCAGAGTTTCAGGTCTGATATGAAGGTCCTTGATCCATTTTGAGTCAATACTAGTACAGGATGATAAACATGAATCTAGTTTCAGTTTTCTGCAGATGGATAGCCACTTTTCCCAACAACATTTGTTGAAGAGGCTCTCTTTTCTCCATCATATATTTTTGGCAACTTTATCAAAAATAAGATGAGCATAGTTGTGTACATTCATATCCAGGTCCTCTACTCTGTTCCACTGGTCTTCATGTGTATTTTTGAGCCAATGCCATGCTGTTTTAATTGCTATTGTTTTGTAATATAGTTTGAAGTTGGGTATTGTGATACCTCCAACATTGCTGTTTTTGCTGAGTATTGCCTTGGCTATTTGTGGTCCCTTGTGTTTCCAAATGAATTTTAGGGTAGATTTTTCAGTCTCTGTGATGAATGTCATTGGGATTTTGATGGGAATTGCATTAAATATGTAGATTGCTTTTGGTAGTATAGCCATTTTTACTATGCTGATTCTACCAATCCATGAGTTCAGGAGATCTCTCCACCTTCTTATACTTCCTTGATCTCTTTCTTCAGGAATTTGTAGTTCTCCTTGTAGAAGTCATTCACATCCTTTTTTAAGTCTACTCCTAGATATTTGATTTTTTTTAAGGCTATTGTAAGTGGAATTGTTTCCATATATTCTTTCTCAGTTTGTTCATTATTGGTGTATAGAAAAGCTAATGATTTCTGTAAGTTGATTTTGTGTCCTGCCTCTTGCTGTTGCTGTTTATGGTGCCTAGGCATGTAGATTATTTTAGTTCCTGCCTCCTTATTTGTAAGTAGTCTCCCAATTCAAACTGTGAGAAGTCTGTTTCCTACCACTGACTAATCAGAATACATGCAGTTTCAATTCAGGACCTGAAGTCTGTTACTCAAGCACTCTACAACATGAGCATGTCCCTAGTCATTTTTGTTTTAGATTGTTTTTTATTTTCTTTCATTTTTTTGTTTTGTTTTTAGATAGGATTCCATGGTTTTTCCTTGGCTGGTCTGGAACTGTGATCCTCCTACCTCTACCTACCTAGTCGCTGAAAATACAGGCATGAACTACTATGCCCAGCTTGTCTTTGAAATAAGGTTTTGTTAACTTTCACCTGGCTAATTTTGAACCACAATCCATTTCTCTCAGTAGTAACTGGGATTACAGGCATGGGACAACATGCCTGTTCCTCTTCTTTGAGTTTTCATCATTTTTAGGTAGTTTCCAAAATGATTCAATATATATATATATATATTGAATATATATATATATATATTCAATATATATATATAAGATTTATACATAATTATCCAAATTTCTTATGCCATGTTAAATTTCTTAAAAAATCAAATTCCTAATTTTCATTGGTTAAATACAAAAAAGAAATGGAAATTGATGTTTATCTAATAATATTATATCCCAGATGTTATTCTACATGTTTTTTAGTAGCAAACTTTCTTTGTGTGTGTGTATCCTTTGCTATTTTCTACCTAGATAATCATGTCATTTGTGAATAAAAGGTTTTTATTTTTTTCTTTCTGGTTTTTTATACATTTTATTTATTTTTCCTTTCAGGAAGAACATACTTGCTTACTTCATAGTTTTAGGGAGAGATTATTGAAGTGTTTACTGAAGGATTTTCATACATAAATACCATTTATTAAGTTAAAGAAGCTCCTTTCTGTTGTTTCTTGTGAGACTTTATCATAAACAAGTTTTAAATATTGTCCCTTTTTTTTCTGAATATATTGGTATGATGATATGGTTTACCTTATTCAGTCTATGAAACAATGAAATATTTTGATTGATTTTTAAATGTTGAATAAACCTTGTATTCTTATGTGAAACTCAATTGCTCATCATGTATTTCCTTTTCTCCATATTGCCAAATTGATACTTCATTTTTGCTGAGTATTTTGCAATTATAGTAATGAGACATATTTACCTATAGTTTTATTTTCTTGTAAAGCCTTTATGTCATATTAATGCTAGAGTAACTTGTTCTCTTAAATTAATTAGGAAGTATTCCTTCTACCTTTTTCATTTGGAAGAAATTACAGAGAATTTATTATTCCTCACCTTTAAAATTTTAATAGAATTCACCATCTGGGTATGGTAGTTTCCTGTTTGGAACATTATTGATGACATTTTTCAATAGAAATAGGGCAATTCACTTTATATAATTTTTTTTGTATCAATTTTGATAGTTTACATATTTCAGACAACTGATCAATTTCATCTGAAATTATCAAGTTTGTGGTTGTAGATTTGTTTATATTAATCTCTTCTCATATGATCCTTTTAATGTCTATGAAAAGAATAGTGAGGATTCTTCTTTCATTTCTGATGTGATTATCTGTGCATTCTCTCATTTTTGTGAATAACCTTGATATAATATAATCCATTTTGCTGATCTTCTCAGAGAACCAGTATTTGGATTAGCTGATTTTCTCTGTTATTGTCCTATTTTTAACTTTGTCAATGCTTTTTCTGATTCTAAATTTCTTTCTTATTACAATAAATGTATATTTCTCTTCTCTATTTTCCCAAGGTAGAAGATAAACTTAATATTTTTGATATTCCTTATTTTATAATAAAATAATTTAATGACAGAATATCCCTCTGACCACTGCATTTGTTCTATCAAAGAAATTTATAAGTACAATTTTTGTATTGATTTAATCCAAAATATTTGAAATTGCTTTTGATACTTCTTTGAAGTCTTCAGACCTCAAGGAACGTGTTGTGTGAACAACACATTGAAGAAATCAGTAAATGCCTAAATTCAAATGAAAATGCAGACACAACTTACCAGAACCTGTGGGACACAGAAAAGACAGTCTTAAGAAGGACATTTATAGCTATAAGTGTGCAAATCAAAAAAATTAGAGAGCTCTCAAATAAATAATCTGATGAGGAACTTCAAATTCTTACAAAAACAAGAAAAAGCTAATGCAAAAATGGATATAAAAAGCTTTAAAAACCAGAGCAGAATTGAAGAACTGTATACCAAAAGAACAGTGTAACAAATCCTTGAAATAAAAGGTAGGTTCTTTGAAAAAAATAGTCAAGTTTGACAAACCTCTAGCAAAATTAACTTAAAGAAGAAAGAAAAAGACATGAATAAATAAAAATCAGAGATGAGAAATGGGATACTACAACATACAACAATGGAAATCAGAAGGGCATATGGCAGGAGTTTGAAAACATATACTCCAGCAAACTGAAAAGTGAAAAAGAAACAAATAAAGTTCTAAATAAGTACATCTTGGTTTCTGCAACTCCGTGTATGTATCTTTGTCCAGATTTTTGGGTGCTGGTTTGCTCTTAGACTTCAATTCTTTGTAGATGACAAAAAAAGGTGACACTTTTAGTTTTCCAGCCTTTTCTTGATGTAAGGGTGAATAACTTCCATGTTCTTTACCTGTTAGATCTGAAATTATAAGTCTGAAGTATACTTTGGACATTTGTACCTTTGTACATGAGCTTCCAAAGATATTTAGAATTGTACAAAACAGTTGTATCACTGATAGGACTGAGAAAAAGAGATCCAGAAAAAGTATTGACAAGGTACTTCAATATTTGTTGCTTGTGGATGATAGTAATGGTAAACATTGTCTTTTAGAACCATAACATTTTGTAATTAAAGTGGCTCACTGATGATCTAATCTAATCATCTTTGTTTTAAAAATAAACTTGATCTCATAAAGCAACTGTCAGTGTTTTCAGTATAATCTGCAATATCCTGGGAACTGATTTATTAAACTAATTATAGTGACAAATTAATTAGTATACTTGCATACAAGGAGTAAACAAATTTCCCCAATTTATTTATTCAATGACAGCTAAACATCATATTTTAAATTCTGTGAAACTTTTATTCTCTCTAGATATTGACATTATTATGACTCATGTTTTTCAAGCAGCACTTAAGATGAGGTAATTAATCAGAAACTACAATGGAATTTTTACCACTCTTAAGAAACCATGTGGAGACATCATATGACATTGTAGAATATATTTGGTTCTGAAATCCTGTTATACTTAGTCTCCAGGTGTGCCACACAAGGGCCTTCTTTTCATAGTGAGTTGTACACAGCAGGAAAACTAGCCAAGACAGGATTTAATAAGCAGAAATGGCCTGGCATTTAGGAAGGCTGTGTTCTGTAAGTGTTATAAACAATGACTCCTTCTACCTTAGTTTCTCTGTTTATTCCTAGATTTTCAAACATTTAATAAATGACAGTGTAGCCACTGATGACTGATTTACAACCAATCAGAGAGCACATAGCTTTTGATTTTTAAACAAAACTTTTGTCACATAATTTCTAGCCCTTTGCAATAGTTGAGATAGGTAATAGACATTCCTATTAATATAAACTGTCTACCATATGACGAGTAGTTTGGGATATTAAAAATGCTTATAAAATGTATTAAGAAAACTTTCTAAATTTGATACATTATGCAAAAGTAATAAAAGTTTGTTGCTTTAGGAGATTCTGGAAATCTGCTGTTTGGAAAATCTAGAAACTTCTATTTTTTAAAGTAATGAAGTGAATGAAGAGAAAAACATGCATAAAATATTAAAAACATACACAAATCATTTTTTAAAGAATAAAGGAATATGAAATATCAATAAGAATTGCTCACCCATTTTCAACTTCAAAAAAAGGCTATGAGATGCTGAGCAAAAGATCAGCAACTGTTTCTCATTAGGAAAAGTGTAGGTAAAAGTTCACAGTCTTTAGTAAATATGGAAACAAAAAGACACCTATGTCATGAAGAGTAGAAAGAAGTTTTAAACTTTGGTTTCAACTAAAAATTTACTTAATTTGTTGCTGTGACATCTCTGTCAGTTGAAGGTCTAGTTTCTATGCATAAATAATTTCTTTAATAGAATCTCTCTACTAATTAAATCAGTAGAACCTCTGAGACATCCTGTTGAAATTCAGGTGTATTTTGACTATACTTAATTGTTTTTGAGATCTATGCATTTATTTTTAAATTTCAAGTTCTTAAAATTTTACATCATACTATAAAATGGTTCCATATTTGTTTTTTGTGTGCTTTGTTTTGTTTGATGGTTTCTCAGGTATATTTTCCATGTAAAGCTTTTAAGTTTTTTCTATATGTAAGATTTATATTTATTTCCACATCTGTTTCAAATAATTTTTATTTGCATGTTTATTGTTTTAACTTCTAGCCAAGAACTCTGTACTTCTATGGATTTGGATGTATGTGTGCATGTGAGGGGGTCTGTATATGTTTTATTTAAAAACAGATACATTTGCCTTTTAAATATGTTTGCAGAATTGCTTATTTTATGATGAAGTTGTCACACAAAGAATTTTTTTTTCAGTTTTTTTTTCTTTTTCTTTTATTATTCATATGTGCATACAAGGCTTGGTTCATTTCTCCCCCCTACCCCCACCCCCTCCCTTACCACTCACTCCACCCCCTCCCTCTCCCCCCACCCCCTCAATACCCAGCAGAAACTATTTTGCCCTAATTTCTAATTTTGTTGTAGAGAGAGTATAAGCAATAACAGGAAGGGACAAGGGTTTTTGCTGGTTGAGATAAGGATAGCTATACGGGGTATTGACTCACATTGATATCCTGTGTGTGGGTGTTACCTTCTAGGTTAATTCTTTTTGATCTAACCTTTTCTCTAGTACTTGTTCCCCTTTTCCTATTGGCCTCAGTTGCATTTAAGGTATATGCTTCAGTTTCTCTGCATTAAGGGCAACAAATGCTAGCTAATTTTTTAGGTGTCTTACCTATCCTCACCCCTCCCTTGTGTGCTCTCACTTTTATCATGTGCTCATAGTCCAATCCTATTGTTGTGTTTGCCCTTGATCTAATGTCCACATATGAGGGAGAACATACAATTTTTGGTCTTTTGGGCCAGGCTAACCTCACTCAGAATGATGTTCTCCAATTCCATCCATTTACCAGCGAATGATAACATTTCGTTCTTCTTCATGGCTGCATAAAATTCCATTGTGTATAGATACCACATTTTCTTAATCCATTCGTCAGTGCTGGGGCATCTTGGCTGTTTCCATAACTTGGCTATTGTGAATAGTGCCGCAATAAACATGGGTGTGCAGGTTCCTCTGGAGTAACCTGTGTCACAGTCTTTTGGGTATATCCCCAAGAGTGGTATTGCTGGATCAAATGGTAGATCAATGTTTAGCTTTTTAAGTAGCCTCCAAATTTTTTCCAGAGTTGTTGTACTAGTCTACATCCCCACCAACAATGTAAGAGGGTTACCTTTTCCCCGCATCCTCGCCAACACCTGTTGTTGGTGGTGTTGCTGATGATGGCTATTCTAACAGGAGTGAGGTGGAATCTTAGCGTGGTTTTAATTTGCATTTCCTTTATTGCTAGAGATGGTGAGCATTTTTTCATGTGTTTTTTGGCCATTTGAATTTCTTCTTTTGAGAAAGTTCTGTTTAATTCACTTGCCCATTTCTTTATTGGTTCATTAGTTTTGGGAGAATTTAGTTTTTTAAGTTCCCTATATATTCTGGTTATCAGTCCTTTGTCTGATGTATACTTGGCAAACATTTTTCTCCCACTCTGTGGGTGTTCTCTTCAGTTTAGAGACCATTTCTTTTGATGAACAGAAGCTTTTTAGCTTTATGAGGTCCCATTTATCTATGCTATCTCTTAGTTGCTGTGCTGCTGGGGTTTCATTGAGAAAGTTCTTACCTATACCTACTAACTCCAGAGTATTTCCTACTCTTTCCTGTATCAACTTTAGAGTTTGTGGTCTGATATTAAGATCCTTGATCCATTTTGAGTTAATCTTGGTATAGGGTGATATACATGGATCTAGTTTCAGTTTTTTGCAGACTGTTAACCAGTTTTCCCAGCAGTTTTTGTTGAAGAGGCTGCTATTTCTCCATCGTATATTTTTAGCTCCTTTGTCAAAGAAAAGTTGGTTATTGTTGTGTGGCTTCATATCTGGGTCCTCTATTCTGTTCCACTGGTCTTCATGTCTGTTTTTGTGCCAGTACCATGCTGTTTTTATTGTTATTGCTTTGTAATATAGTTTGAAGTCAGGTATTGTTCTTTTGACTGAGTATTGCCTTGGCTATTCGTGGCCTCTTGTGTTTCCATATAAATTTAACAGTAGATTTTTCAATCTCTTTAATGAATGTCATTGGAATTTTGATGGGAATTGCATTAAACATGTAGATTACTTTGGGGAGTATCGACATTTTACTATGTTGATTCTACCAATCCATGAGCATGGGAGATCTCTCCACTTTCTATAGTCTTCCTCAATCTCTTTCTTCAGAAGTGTATAGTTTTCCTTGTAGAGGTCTTTCACATCTTTTGTTAGGTTTACACCTAGGTATTTGATGTTTTTGAGGCTATTGTAAATGGAATTGTTTTCATACATTCTTTTTCCGTTTGCTCATTGTTAGTGTATAGAAATGCTAATGATTTTTCTATGTTGATTTTATATCATGCTACCTTGCTATAGCTATTGATGATGTCTAGAAGCTTCTGAGTTGAGGTTTTTGGGTCTTTAAGGTATAGGATCATGTCATCTGCAAATAGGGATATTTTGACAGTTTCTTTAGCTATTTGTATTCCTTTTATTCCTTCTTCTTGCCTAATTGCTCTGGCTAGGAATTCCAGTACTATGTTGAATAGGAGTGGAGATAGTGGGCATCCTTGTCTGGTTCCTGATTTTAGAGGGAATGGTTTCAGTTTTTCTCCATTAAGTATAAAGCTGGCTGTAGGTTTGTCATATATAGCTTTTATAATGTTGAGGAACTTTCCTTCTATTCCTAGTTTTCTTAGAGCTTTTATCATGAAATGATGTTGGATCTTATCAAAGGCTTTTTCTGCATCTATTGAGATGATCAAGTGGTTTTTGTCTTTGCTTCTGTTAATGTTGTTTATTACGTTTATTGATTTTCGTATGTTGAACCACCCCTGCATCCCTGGGATGAAGCCTACTTGGTCGTGGTGAATAATCTTTTTGATGTGTTGCTGTATTCGGTTTGCCATTATTTTGTTGAGGATTTTTGCATCAATGTTCATTAAGGAGATTGGCCTATAGTTCTCCTTTTTGGAGGTGTCTTTGCCTGGTTTTGGCAGTTTTCCTTCCCTTTCTATTTCGTGGAACAGTTTAAGGAGGGTTGGTATCAGTTCTTCTTTAAAGGTCTGATAGAATTCAGCAGAGAATCCATCTGGTCCTGGACTTTTCTTTTTGGGGAGACTCTTGATTGCTGCTTCAATTCCATTTTGTGTTATAGGTCTATTCAGGTGATTAATTTCCTCTTGGTTCAGTTTTGGATGATCATATGTATCTAGAAATCTGTCCATTTCTTTAAGATTTTCAAATTTATTTGAATATAGGTTCTCAAAGTAGTCTCTGATGATTTCCTGGACTTCCATGGTGTTTGTTGTTATCTCCCCTTTTGCATTCCTAATTCTATTAATTTGGATTTTTTCTCTCCTCATTTTAGTCAGGTTTGCCAGGGGTCTATCGATCTTGTTTATTTTTTCAAAGAACCAACTTTTTGTTTCATTAATTCTTACACAAAGAATTTTAAAGAGAAGACTCCTTAATAGCTTGAAAATAAAATTTCTAATAAATGAAAATTTAAAATGAATTTTTTTTAGATTTGTTGCTATTTCTCATAGCTAATTTCACTGAGGAGAATCTTAGGAACAGGACAAAACAATCCAGGTTCAGCTAAATTGTTTTCTCAGTCCTTTTCCTAATTGTTTATTCTCCATCAAATGATAAACTCAGTGTGCAGCCCAACTCAGACATGGTCCTTCTCCTTACAGTGATCATCTCCTATGCCAGTGATCAGCAAATATTTCAGTAAAGTGGCACACAGCAAATATTTTAGGCATTATGGGTCATAAGGTCTCTGCTGTTACTATCAATTCTGCTGCTGTAGTGTAATGGAGCTGTAAGCAATATTTAAATTACCAGACATAGTCAATATAAGTTCACTTTTAAATGCTTTATTTACAAAAACAGTGGTGGCCAAATTTGGGGTTTGGTCAGTGGGTCTTGGTTTTCATAACCCTGTTCTAGGCAATCTCTTCCTTTACCATGACTTTTTAATATTTGTTTCTTTCTTTTCATTAAAATAAAACCATATATGTAATTAAGCAAGTATGTATTTACTCTTTATATATATATACACTCAGAAAGAATCCAAAATGGTGGCTAGGGTTGGGAATCAGAAATCCTGAGCTCTGTGACCCCAGAAACCTCCCTGAGACATTGGAGCTACACTTGGGTAATTCTGATTGCTCCTAGCCAAAATAATAACCACTATCACATTAGCTGTAGATAAAATTCAGAGACTGACCCTTAAATTAGCTTTTAATTGCACCTAAGAGCCACAAAAATCCTGCACAGCACAGCCAGAAAGGCGTGTCTAGCACTGGGAAAAAAGCCCCATGGCCATGTTCTTTTTTCTTTCTCCCAACAAGCAGAAGACAGAGCACCAAACAGAATAAAACTGTGTGACATCCTGGACCCCTAGACGATGAAAAGACTCCCTACATCAGGCCACAATGGGAAAAAAAGCAGAGCTATTTCACCCCACCAGCCTGTACCAAAGCTGCCTGAGTGAAACTGCAAAATGAACAGATAAGCATCACATACCATGTGTGACTCCCCTACCCACAACCCAGGAAAATAATCCAGTGCAGCCCCTGGTAAGAGTGAACAACCCCCCACCCCCAGCAAAGCTAAAAAAACATAAATCAAGAACTATAATCTAACATTGACAGTGGAGGTGGGGGTGAAATGCTGAGCCTGTCCCAAAGAACGGGGGTGAGGCAAGGAGCCATATTCTCAATACAGAACTCTCAGTAAACAAATGTGGGTAAAGCAGCAAAGGCTGAGAGTGGGAGCCGCTGGCACCCAGCAGCAATTGGGAAAAGCACAAAGGCTGAGAGTAGGGGTGTGGCGACAAGCCAATATCCCAAAACACAGCAGGAGGTGGATCCCAGAGCTGATGCCTGGGACAGAGGGCAGTATTCAAAATTGAATTACCCCACCTTACTGGTAGAGGAACTGACCAAATAGAGCTGCAGCTAAAGGGCAATACAGCTGCTGCCTGGTGGAAACACAGCACTGATCACCCTGCATGAACTGGCAGTCTTACCTCTCCTCAAAATTCCAACTAATCTTGTAGACAGAAGGCACCAAATACTACTCACAAGACAGTGACATGATGAGACCACATCAGTTCGTCTGCTGGTATGCCAATACAGGATTGGACACCTAAGGAATAACTCTAGAACTTTTGCCAAAAGACTGAACTTTCTGTTCCTGAACTTGGTGTTTTTTATTCTTTCATTTTTCTAATTTTAATTTTTATTATTCCTGTATTATTAACTTCACCATCACTATTCTCTTATCCCTATTCTTACCCTCTTCACTTTCCCTCCACTCCTGTGCTACAATCCATTGTTCTCCCTCCCAACTACACTTTTGCCCCTTTCATCCACTCTTTCCCTTGCCTTCACATCGCCCTGCTATTTTCCCCCAACCTATCAACACACTACCCCTCCCTCCTACACATTTGCCATCTCCTGAGTAGCCTACTGTACCAACTGTACACAATCCCAGCCCTCTGCAATACCTGACACAAACACCATCCACTACAACAACAGAAATACACCCAAACACACACATGGGCCACAAAACTCTTTCTGCATCCACCTATCCCTTCCTTTCCCCTTTTAGTTCCTCCTTTACCAATTCCCCAAAATCTATAACCAGCCTAACAACAACTACCCACCTCAACTCCCAAAGTTTATCAATATTATCATCAAGAGGTTTTCTGTATAATATGTAAACAATTGGTCTGTCATTGAACTTTTGAATTTGTTACTGCTAAATTACACCACCAGGCCAGGGACAGAAAGAAACACATCAACATAGCTAACAACCATATCAGTCACAAGAAAAAAAAATTAAATCAGGAAAAGAAGTCAGGCAATCAAAACCACAAACCAGCCAATAAAAACATAGTTGCACAGCACCAAGTGGAGCAATGGGGAAAAGAAAAGGGAACAGAAACCACTCTCCTCAAAAAAAGTAGTCCCATATAGGAATCAAAATATATATATATAGGAATTCAATATAAGAATCAGTAGGAAATGAAGAAAAAGAATACCCAGTTGCAGACCTCAACAAAACAATGATAAATGTCACTATAGAGCCCAGTGACACCCACACAAAAATCCTCAAAGAAGAAATTTTGGAAGATATCACCAAGAAATTCATGGAGAAGATATTAGAAATGATTAACTAGAATATCCAAATCTTGGAAATAATCACTGAGAAAATCACAGAGAACATGAGAAGACACAGAAACAAATAAAGGAACTCAAAGAAGACTTCAACAAATACCAATGTGAAATAAAGGACACTATAAAAAGGGAGATAATATGAATTAAAGATGACAACCCAAAATATAAAAGAGGAGTTGAACAAAGATATGGGAAAACCTCAGAAAAAAAGAATCAAACAGAAATCCTGGAAATAAAAATCCCCTTAGTCAAACAAAAAATAAAGAATAGAATTATTGGAAGACAGAATCTCAGAGCTAGAAGATAAAATAGATTTTAAAGAAAAAATGAGAAATCTTAATCAAACAACTCAAGAGCTGTGAAAAGAATATGCAAGAACTCAGTGACTCCATCAAAAGACCAAACCTGAGAATCATGGGCATAAAAGAAGGTGAAGAGGTCCAAATCAAAGGGATATGTAATATATTCCATGAAATAATAACAGAAAATTTCCCAAATCTCAAGAAAGATTTGCCCATTCAGGTATAGGAACCCTCCAGGACACCAAACAGAAATGACCAAAATAGAACCAAAAGGTTCCTGGAAGCTAATGAAAATGAAAACATGACCTACCAGAACCTATGGGACATAAGAAAGGCACTCCTAAGAGGAAAATTTACAGCCATAAGTACATATATTAAAAGGACAGAAAGATCTCAAATAAATAACCAAATGATACCTCTCAAACTTTTAAAAAAACAAAAACAAGCAAAATGGAAAACAAGCAAAATAAAAGAAATTACAAAAATAGAGGCTGAAATTAATGAAATAGAGACCAAAAAAAAAAAAAAAAAAAAAACCATACAAAGAATACAAAACAAAGTTCTGGTTCTTTGAAAAAATAAGCAATATTGAGCAAGTCCCTGGCAAATCTGACTAAAATGAGGAGAAAAAGTCTCACATTAATGATAATCAGAAATGAAAAAGGGGAGATAACAACACACTGAAAAATCCATGGAATCATCAGAGACTAGTTTGAGAACTTATATTCCTATAAATTGGAAAATCTTGCAGAAATGTACAAATTTCTAGATGCATATAACCATCCAAAACTGAACCAAGAGGATGTGAACCACCTAAACAGACCTATAACACATAATGAAATTGAAACACCAATAAATCTCCCAAAAAAGAAAAGTCCAGGAACTGACAGATTTTCTGCTGAATTCTACCAGACCTTCAAAGAAGAATACCAACACTCCTTAAACTTCTCCTAAAAATAGAAAGTGAAGGAACCTTTCCTAACTCACTCTATGAAGCCAGCATTACATTCATCCCAAAACTGGACAAGAATACATCCAAAAATGAGAAATTCAGGTCAATTTGCTTAATGAACATTGATGCAAAAATCCTCAATAAAATAATGGATTACCTAATCCAACAACAGATCAGAAAGATCATTTGCCATTACCATGTCAGCTTCACCCCAGGAATGCAGAGATGGCTCAACATACTCAAATCAATAAATGTAATACAGCAAATTAATAGAAACAAAGACAAAAACCACTTGATCATCTAAATAGATGCAGAAAAAGCCTTTTTTTTAAAAAAATGTATTATTCATTTATTCACATGTGCATACATTGTTAGGGTCATTCCTCCCCCCTGCTTCCCCCTTTCCTACTTGGTTCCAGGCATGTCCTGTTCTGCATTTATCACTAGTTTTGTTGAAGAAAAGAGACAAGCCTAATAAGGAATACAAAGTGTTTTTGCTAGTTGAGTTGAGGATAGTTATACAGAAATATTCCTAGTATTGCGTTCATGTACATGTGTTATGACCCATGATGATTCATCTCTAACTGATCTTTACACTGGTTACTGATCTCCTTCTCATAACCTCTGTTGTTTTAAGGTATCTGTATTAGCTCCTCTGGAATGGGGACATCAAACGCTTTCATGTTTTGAGTTTTCTACCTATTTCTATATGTGCTCTCCCCTTGTCATGTGGTCCCAGTTCTAACCACATGGCTGCATTTGCCCTAGATCTAAAGTCTGCATATGAGGGAAAGCATACAATTTTTGGTCTTCTGAGTCTGGCTTACCACACTCAGAATTATGTTCTCTAGTTCCATCCATTTACCTGCAAATGATAAGATTTCATTCTTCTTCATGGCTGAGTAAAATGTCATTGTGTGCAAGTACCACATTTTCTTGATCCATTCATCAGTAGAGGGGCATCTTGGTTGTTTCCATAACTTGGCTATTGTGAATAGCACTGCAATAAACATGGGTGTGCAGGTGCCTCCAGGTGTTGCATTCCTTTGGGTATATCCCCAGGAGTGGGATTGCTGGATCATATGGCAGGTCTATGTTTAGAATTTTAAGAAGCCTCCAATTTTTTTTCCAGAGTGTTGTACCAGCTTGCATTCCCACCAGCAGTTGATTAGAGTTCCTTTTTCCCTGCATGCTCGCCAGCACATGTTGTTGGTGGTGCTTTTGATGATGGCTGTTCTAAACAGGGGTGAGCTGGAATCTTACTGTGGCTTTGATTTGCATTTCCTTTATGGCCAGAGATGGTGAGCATTTTTTCATGTGCTTTTTTGCCATTTGAATCTCTTCTTTTGAGAAAGTTCTATTAAGTTCAGTTGCCCATTTTTTAATTGGCTCATTGATTTTAGGAGAGTTTAGTTTCTTAAGTTCCCTGTATATTGTGGTTATCAGTCCCTTGTCTGATGTATAGCTGGCAAATATTGTCCCCCACTCTGTGGGTGGTCTCTTCACTTTAGAGATCATTTCTTTTGTTATGCAGAAGCTCAGAAAAGCCTTTGATAAGGTTCATCACCACTTCATGATAAAAGCTCTAAGAAAACTAGGAATATAAGAAATGTGCCTCAATATTACAAAGGCTCTATGTGACAAACCTATAGCCAAATCACACTTAATGGGAAAAAGCTGAAGCCATTTCCCCTAAGTCAGGAATAAGACAAGAATGCCCACTCTCCCCACTCCTATTCAACATGGTCTTGGAATTCCCAGCCAGAGTAATAAGACAATAAGAAGAAATTTAAAAAAAATGCAAACAGGTAAAGAAATAGTCAACTATATCTATTTGCAGATGACATGATCCTGTACCTCAAAAACCTAAAATATGTACCCAAAAACTCCTAGACAGCATAAACAGATTCAACAATGTAGCAGGATACGAAATCAACTGACAAAACTGAGCCAAAAGAGCAATGACAGAGGTATCACAATACCTGACCTCAAACTATACTACAGAACCATAGCAATAAAAACAGCATGGTTTTGGCATGAAAACAGATAAGAAGACCAGTGGAACAGAATAGAGGACTTAGATATGAATCCATATACTATGTTCACCTTATTTTTAACAAACGTGTCAAAAGCATTTGATGGAGAAAAGACAGCCTCTACAGCAAATGTTGCTGGGAAAAGTAGTTATCTGCTTGCAGAAAACTGAAACTAGATCCTGTCACCCTGTACTAGTGTCAACTCAAAGTGGATTAAGGACTTTGATATCAGACCCAAAACCTTGTAGTTAGTACACAAAAGATCAAAGAATACCATGGAAAACATAAATACAGACAAGGACTTCCTCAGGAGAACTTCAATAACACTGCAACTAAGAGAAAGGATGGACAAATGGTATTACATGAAACTAAAAATCTTCTGTACAATAAAAGAAATAGTCTTTAAACTGATGAGACCACCCACAGAGTGGAAGAAAATATTTGTTGGCTATACATCAGACAAAGGACTGATAACAAGAATAATCATGGACCTCAAAAAACTAAACTTCCCAAAAATTAATGAACTAATAAAGAAGTGTGCAACAGAACTAAACAGAACTTTTTCAAAGAAAGAAGTCGAAATAATCTCTGGTCATAAAGCAAATGCAAGTCAAAACCACACTAAAATCTGACTCCTGTTAGGATAGATAGCATTAAAACCACCACCACCAACAAGTGTTGGCAAGGATGCAGGAAAAAAAGAACCCTCATATACTGCTGATGAGAATGTAAGCTAGTACAACCATCTTGAAAAACAATAAGGAGGCTTCTTAAAAAACTAAACATAGCTCTGACACATGATCCAGCAATACCACTCCTAGGCATATCCTAGGGATATATCAGAAGGAATGTAACTCAGGTTATTACAAAGGCACCTGCACACTCATGTTTATTGCAGCACTATTCACAATAGCCAAGATGTGGAAACAGCTTAGATGTCCCAATATGGGCAAATGAATTAAGAAAATGAGGTATTTATATACAATGGAATTTTACCCAAAAAGAAGAATGAATTTTTGTCATTCGCAAGTAAATGAATGGAACTGGAGAACATTATCTTAAGCAAAGTTAGCCAGGTTCAGAAGACCAAAAATTGCATGCTCCCCCTCATATGCAGATTATAGACCCAAAACAAATTCAGTAATATTACTGGACATGGGTCACAAAGTAAGGGGAGAATGCACACAGGAGGATTAGGGAATGGGAAGGAAACCTAAAACTTAAATGTGGTTGATAAAAAGTTTTCATTCTCCTTGGTCCTTTATTTCTGCCAATTGTGACTCCAGCTTCTCAGCAAGGTTTTTGATTCACAGAGTTCACATTGTCTGCTTCTGCACCCTAGTCGCCATCTTGGAAATCATCTTTCTTATTATCTCATAAGTTTTCTCTTCAACAAAATTGGAGAACAAGAATGCAGAACAGGTTCTGCCCAGAAACCAGGGAGTGGGGGGAGGGGTGAATAGGTGACCAAAGCAATGTAAACACATGTCTGTAAATGTAAAAATGATAAAAGAAATAAATACAAAGATTCCTTTTTTTAAAAAAAGTATGTACATATGTAAGTAATTCATAGGTACATATTTACCTATATGTATTAATCTGTGCATAGAGTCATATGAAACTATTTCTGCACATACATAGAGATCTAAATGGTAGGTACATATATATGGAGATGGTAGTTATATTTTAAGAACTTTACTCCTTTTATATTAATAATTTTAATTTCTTTTATGTTATTAATAAACTATAATCATTCCAAATTTTTCACTTTCATAAGATGATGTCTGCAAATTTTCTCTACTCTAAAGTTATATAATCCTTTTGCAAATAATTATCTTCAACAAGAATATTTTGAGGATATGGAAATGTTCTGTTACTCCTGAAATTTTTATCCAATAATTTTACCCACCATTGATTTTGTTGGACTATACCAATTATTACAGTGCAGAATAAAAAACTGAAATTTTCTGAATCTATTATTTTATCATTTGTAGGTTATATTTCTACTGAGTGAAAGACATTCCCTTCTAATTATTTCATTGTTGTTTTTATTGTGCTGGGTAGGAGTACATTGTGACATTTACCAAGGCTCTTACAATATATCATACTTGAATTCACCACCTCCACCATTCTCCTTTATTCCCCTCTCCACCACTCCTGGGATAGTTTCAACAAGTATCATCTTTCCATTTACATACATGTACACAGTATTTATACAATATTCACCTTCCTACACCCTTTCTCCACCTTATTCCCCCTCCCACTGGAACCAATTTCCATAGGCAGGACCTGTGTCACCCTTCTGTTCAATTTTGTGAAACAGAGAGAGAGAAAAAAAAGACACTTTTGCTTAAGATAACCCACTATTTTTCTTCTACTTTAAAAATTATACCATTGTAGACTTACAGATTCCTATTACATTCAATGACATTTCTCATTTTTACAACTTACTGTACACCTTTCACTCTGTTCTCTTTCTTTTGTTCTTTTATTTTATAGTTTTTACATTTACTTACATGTGTATACATTGTTTGTCCCCCTCCCTACCCCCTCCTTTCTGAGCAGAACCTGTTCCACCCTCTTGTTCTCCAATTTTGTTGAAAAGAAAACATAAGAGATAATAAGAAAGATGACTTCCAAGATGGCGACTAGGGTACAGAAGCAGACAGTGTAAGCTCTGTGAATCAAAAACCTTGCTGAGACACTGGAGGCACAATTGGCAGAAATAAAGCACAAGGAGAATCAAAACTTTGACACCCTGAACCCATAGCCCATAGAAAGTTTTTCCACACCACATTACACTGAGAAAAGAGGAGGGCTGCCATTGCCATCAGACGCCATCTCCAAATCTGCTAGGGAAACATTTGGCATGCCAAACAGGTGAGTGTCAAGCATCAAGCAGTAGTCCCCCAGCTAGCCCTGGGACAAACCAGCATAGCCCCCAGGCATACTGATCCCCCTGCAAAAAAAAAAAATAATAATAATAATAAGTGAACTGAAAAAAAGTAAAAAACTAGCACACAGCAGAGGGGGTGAGAATGCTGAAAGTACATCTGAGAAGGGAGAAGGGGCAAGGAGCTAATCTCCACGTGAGCTATCAGTAAACAAAGCCTCAAAAGGAAAGCCAACAGTAAGTGAATGATAAGCAACTGCCTGAAATAGGGTACGTAGCTGTCCACAAAGCTCATCTCCTGAGCCAGTGATCAACAACAAAAGTCAAACAGCCCTGCAAAATTGAAAAACAAATAGCAAACCATCACAATGCACTGACAGCAGGGGCTGGCTGACGGATTACTGACCTTGCCCCAGAGAAAGGGAGTGAGACAAAGAAATAAGCACCCAGAAAACAAGCACAGCAAAAATCCAACTCCAAAGCAGGACAGCTGTTGGACTACAGAGCTGATCTCAGGAACCTGAAGACAACAAAAAAATTTAAAATGCCACAGCTCACTGAGGAAGGAGCTGACCAAGCAGCTGCTGCTGGAAGGAAAAAAAAAAAAAAAAAAACACTACTCAACCACCTGGCAAGACTACAACAGAGCTTTGGCTTAAATAGCAACACAAGGACTGGATGCTGAAGGAGTAACACCAGAACTTAAACTAATACTGAAATTCAATTGTTCCTCAACCTGGAATTTCTTTGTTTGTTGGTTGTGTTTCTTGTTTGTGTGCTCAACTCTCCCTGTTGATTTCTTTGGGTTTTTGTTGTTGCTTTTAGTTTTATTATTTTGAATTAGTTAATACTAAATTACACCCAGACAAGGGACAGAAATAGCACATACACACTTACCTAAAAACCCAATACAGCCACAAAAAATGTTAAACCAAGGGAAAGAAAACTGGTGACTGAAACCACTAACTAGTCTATCAAGAACATAGTTACACAGTACCAAGTGGTGCAATGGGAAGAAGAAAAAGGGATGGAAGCCATTATACCCCCAAAAGTAATTTAATACAAGATTCACAGGGAAATGAATAAAATGGATACCCAGTTGTAGACTCATACAAAACCAAGAGAAACAATTCCAGGAACCCAACAATGACCACAAGAACACACTCAAGAAGAAATCCTGCAAGTAATCACTGAGAATTTCATGGAGATGTTATTAGACATGGTTAACTAAAATGTGCAAGAGTCGTTCAAGAAATTTCAAGACACCAAAATTAAAGAATGCAAGAAGACACAGAAACAAATGAATGATTTCATAGCAGCCCTAAATAAACACCAAAGTAAAACAGAGAACACTATAAATAGATAGATATATGAATTAAGCATGAAAATAGACAATATTAGAGAGGAAGTGAGCCCTGATATGCAAAACCTCAGAAAAAAGAATAAAACAAAAATACAAAACACAATGGAAGGCCAATCCAGCAGAATAAAACAAGCAGAAGACAGACTCTTAGAACTTGAAGGTAAATGGAAATTAAAGGAAAAACTGAAGAGCTATTAGTCAAAAAGCTCAAGTCCTGTGAAAGGAATATGCAAGAACTCTCTGACTCCATCAAAAGATCAAACCTGAGCATCATGGGCATTAAGAAGGAGAAGAGGTGCAAGCAAAAGGGATTCATAATAAATTCAACAAAATAATAACAGAAAATTTCCCAAACCTAGAGAAAGCTATGCCCATTCAGGTAAAGGAAGCCTCCAAGACACCAAACAGACTTAAACAAAATAGAACTATCCCATGACATATTATCATTAAACAACAAGCACAGAGACTAGAGAAAGAATATTGAAGGCTGTAAGAGAGAAGAAACAAATAATATACAAAGGTAAACCCATCAAAATCATAGCAGATTTCTCAATGAAAAACTTAAAAGCAAGAAGGACATGGAGTGAGGTATTCTAGGAGCTGAATGAAAATAGCTTCAACCCTAAGATGCTCTACCCAGCAAAACTATCATTCAAAATACATGGAGCAATAAAAGTCTTCCATGACAAGCAGAAACTAAAACAATATATGACCACCAAGCCACCACTACAAAAGAGTCTTCAAGGAATTCTGCACACAGAAAGTGAAAGCAAATAAAACCACAAGAGGACAGGCAGTACCAAATCACAGGAGAAGAAAAGAAAAGGAATTAGAGAGTGACATTGATCCAGCTGCACACAATCAAACCCTTAAACAACAAAAATAACTAAGGACAGAAATCACCACTTACCTATCAATATTAACAGTGAATGTTAATGGACTTAACTCTCCAATCAAAAAACACATTTTCCTAAACTGGATTAAAAAGGAAGATCCAACAATCTGTTGTTTACAAGAGACTTATCTCATTGACAAAACCAAGCATTGGCTTAGTGTGAAAGGCTGGAAGAAGATTTACCAAGCCAATGGCCCCCTAAATCAGGCAGGAGTACCAATACTTATCTCAGACAAAGTAGACCTCAAACTTACATTGATCTAATGAGAAAAAGAAAGACACTCCATACTAATAAAAAGAGAAATACATCAAAAGGAAATAACAAACACCACTACACCTAATTTCATCATACATACTCTGATGGACCAAAAAGCATATACAGAGTCCAACACAGTGGTAGTGGAAGACCTTAATACCTCTATCACTAGAACTCAAGAACAAAAACAATAGTAAAAAAACATGCAAACAATTGGAAGCTGAACAAAACACTGTTAAATGATCATTGGGTCATTTATGAAATAAAAGAGAAAACTGAAAGTTTCCTGGAAGTTAATGAAAATGAAAACACAACCTACTGATGCCTATGGAACCCAGCAATGGCAGCCCTAAAAGGAAAGTTTACAGCCATTAGTGCATAAATTAAAAGGACAGAAAGATCTCAAATCAATGACCTAATGGTACATCTCAAACTTCTAGAAAAACAAGAACAAGAAAATCCCAAAACAAGCAGAAGGAGAGAAATAATCAAAATAAGAGCTGAAATCAATGAAATAGAAACTAAAAAACCATACAAAATTTAAGGACACAAAAACTTGGTTCTTTGAGAAAATAAACAATATTGACAGACCCATAGCAAACCTGACTAAAACGAGGAGAGAAAAAACCAAAATCAGTAAAATCAAAAATGCAAAAGGGGAGATAACAACAAACACCATGGAAATCTAGGAAATAATCAGAGACTACCTGAGAACCAATATTCTAATAAATTTGAAAATCTTGAAAATGGACAGATTTTTAAATACTTATGATTATACAAAATTGAGCCAAGAGGATATTGATCACCAGAATAGATCTATAACACAAAATGAAATTGAAGTAGCAATAAACAGTCTCCCAAAAAGGAAAAGTCCAGGACCTGATGGATTCTCTGCTGAATTCTATCAGACTTTAAAGAAGAACTAATACCAATCCTGTTTAAACTGTTCCATGAAATAGAAGGGAATGTAAGCTGCCTAACTCATTTTATGAAGTCAGTATTACAGTCATCCCAAACCAGACAAAGACACCTCCAAGAAGGCAAACTATAGGCCAATCTCCTTAATGAACATCGATGCAAAAATCCACAATAAAATAATGGCAAACCAAATTCAAAAATACATTAGAAAGATCATTCACCAGGATCAAAAGCCTTCATTCCAGGGATGCAGGGGTGGTTCAACATATGCAAATCTATAAATGTAATACAGCACATTAACAGAAGCAAAGAATAAAAACAGTTGGTCATCTCAATAGATGCAGAAAAAACCTTGGACAAGATCCAACAACACTTCATGGTAAAGCTTTAAGAAAACTAGAAATAGAAGGAAAGTACCTCAACATAATAAAAGCTATATATGACAAACCTACAGCCAACATCATATATAGTGGTGAAAAGACTGAAACCATTTCCCCTAAAAACAGGATGATACAAGGGTGCCCACTATCCCTACTGAACATATTACTATAATTACTCAACATATTACTATAATTCCTAGCCAGAGCAATTAGGCAAGAAGAAGAAATAAAAGGAATACAAACAGGTAAAGAAACTATCAAAATATCCCTATTTGCAGACAATATGATCCTATACCATAAAGACCTAAAAAACTTTACCCCAAAACTCCTGGACACCATCAACAATTACAGCAAGGTTGCAGGATGTAAAATCAATTCACAAAAACTCATTAGCTTTTCTATACACCAATAATGACAAACTGAGAAAGAGTATATGGAAACAATAACATTTACAATAGCCTGAAAAAAATCAAGTAGCTAGGAGTAAACTTAACAAAGGATGTGAATGACCTCGACAAAGAGAATTACAAACCCCTGATGAAAGAGATTGAGGAAGACTACAGAATGTGGAGAGATCTCCCATGCTCATGGATTGGTAGAATCAACATAGTAAAAATGGCTATACTCCCAAAAGCAATCTACATTTTTAATGCAATTTCCATCAAAATCCCAACAACATTCATCAAAGAGATTGAAAAAATCTACCCTAAAATTCATTTGGAAACACAAGAGACTGCAAATAGCAAAGGCAATACTCAACAAAAAGAACAGTGCTGGAGGTATCACAATACTAGAATTCAAACTACATTACAAAGCAATGGCAATTAAAATAGCATGGTACTGGCACAAAAATAGACATGAAGACCAGTGGAACAGAATAGAGGTCCCAGATATGAATGCACACAACTATGCCCACCTTATTTTTGACAAAAGTGCTTAAAATATATGATGGAGAAAAGACAGCCTCTTCAACAAATGTTGTTGGGAAAAGTGGTTATCCATCTGCAAAAAACTGAAACTAGTACCATGTTTATCATCCTGTACTAGTATCAACTCAAAGTGAATCAAGGACCTTCATATCAGATCCCAAACTCTAAAGGTGGTATAGGAAAGAGTAGTAAACACTTTGAAAGTAATAGGTATGAGCAAAGACTTATTCAATAGAACCCCATCAGCTCAGCAACAGAAAAGAAATTAGAGAAAAATGGAATTTCATAAAACTAAAAATCTTCTGCAGAACAAAAGAAATGGTCTCTAAACTGAAGAGACCACCCAGAGTGGGAGAAAATATTTGCCAGCTATACATCCTACAAGGGACTGATTACCAGAATATATAGGGATCTCAGAAAACTAGACTCTCCCAAAATCAATGAACCAATAAAGAAATGGGAAACTGAACTAAACAGAACGTTCTCAAAAGAAGAAATTCAAATGGCCAAAAAGCACATGAAAAAATGCTCAGCATCTCTAGCCATAAAGGAAATGCAAATCAAAACCACAGTAAGATTACATCTCAGCCCTGTTAGAATAGCCATTATCAAAAACACCACCAACAACAGGTGTTGGTGAGGATGTGGGGAAAAAGGAACCCTCATACACTGCTGGTGGGAATGCAAGCTAGTGCAACCACTCTGGAAAAAAATTTGGAGGCTTCTTAAAAATCTAAACATAGATCTGCCATATGATCCAGCAATCCCACTTCTAAGGCTATACCTTAAGAACATGACACAGGTTACTCCAGAGGCACCTGCACACCCATGTTTATTGCAGCATCATTCACAATAGCCAAGTTATAGAAACAGCCAAGATGCCCCTCTACTGTTGAATGGATCAAGAAAATGTGGTATTTGTACACAATGGATTTTACTCAGCCATGAAGAAGAATGAAGTCTTATAATTCTCACATAAATGAATGGAACTGGCGAACATCATTCTGAGCGAAGTTAGCCAGGCTCGGAGGACTAAAATTCATATGTTCTCCCTCATATATGGACTTTAGATCTAGGGCAAATGCAGTAATGTGATTGGACTTTGGTCACATGATAAGGCAAGAACACACATGGGAGTTACGTGTATAGGTACGAAACCCAAAACACCTGATAGTATTTGATGTCCTTAAAGCAGAGGAACTAATGGAGAAACTTTAAAGGAGAAGAGGATCAGGAACTAGACAAAAGGTCAGTTCAAAAAAATTCAACTTGGAATGTAACACATTTGTACATGGAAGCAATGCTAGGAATCTCCCTGTATAGCTGTCCTTATCTCAACTAGCAAAAATGTTTTGTCTTTCTTATTATTGTTTATACTCTCTCTTCAACAAAATTAGAGATAAGGGCATAACCGTTTCTGCCTGGAAGCGAGGGGGTCAGGGGGAGAGGGAGGAGTTGAGGGAAGAGGTAGGAGGCAAGGGGTAGGTGGGAGAAATGGTCCTAATATTGTATGCACATATGAATTAGTCAGAAAAAAAAGGCAGAGCTCAACACACTTAAAAAAATGATTCTGCTAATTGAGTACTCTGGTTAGCAGACAGAATAAATAAATGAAAACAGCAATGTACTGGCACCAAAACAGACATGAAGACCAGTGGAACAGAATAGAGGACCTGGATATGAATCCACACAGCCATGCCCACCTTATTTTTTACAAAGTTGGCAAAAACATACAATGGAGAAAGGATAGCCTCTTCAGCAAATGTTGCTGGGAAAAGTGGTTACCCGTCAGTAAAAAACTGAAACTAGATCCATGTTTATCATTCTGTATTAGTATCAACTCAAAATAGATCAAGGACCTTAATATCAGACCTGAAACTCTGAAGCTTATATAGGAAAGAGCAGGGAATACTCTGGAAGCAATAGGTATAGGCAAGGACTTCCTAAATAAAACCCTAGCAGCTCAGCAACTAAGAGAAAGGATGGACAAATGGGACTTCATAAAGCTAAAATCTTCTGCACAACAAAAGAAATGGTCTGTAAACTTAAGAGACCACCCACAGAGTGGGAGAAAATATTTGCCAGCTATACATTAGACCAAGGACTGATAACCAGAATATACAGGGAGCTCAAAAAATTAAACTCTCCCCAAATCAATGAACCAATAAAGAAATGGGCAACTGAACTAAACAGAACTTTCTCAAAAGAAGAAATTCAAATGGCCAAAAAACACATGAAAAAATGCTCACCATCTCTGGCCATAAAGGAAATGGAAATCAAAGCCGCAGTAAGATTCTACCTCACCCCTGTTAGAATAGCCATTATCAAAAACACCACCAACAACAGGTGTTGATGAAGATGTGGGGAAAAAGGAACCCTCATACACTGTTGGTAGGAATGCAACCTAGTCCAACCACTTTGGAAAACAATATGGAGGCTTCTTAAAGAACTAGACATGGATCTGCCATATGATCCAGCAATCTCACTCCTCTGGATATACCTAATGAAATGTGACTCAGTTTACTCCAGAGGCACCTGCACACCCATATTTATTACAGTGCTATTCATAATAGCCAAGTTATGGAAACAGCCAAGATGCCTCACTACTGATGAATGGATAAAGAAAATGTGGTATTTATATGCCATGAACAAGTGTATAACAACCAGAATTGATTCATCTCTACCTGATCTCTTCACTACTTCCTGGCCCCCTTCGCATAGGGGCCTCGGCCAATTTAAGATTACTACATTTGCTCCTTTACAGTGAGCACATCAGTCACATTCAAGTTGTAGGTTTCCTTCCCTTTCCCTGTTCCTCTCAATTCTGTTTTTTAGATTTTGCTCAATATTTTACATTATTTGTTTAAATATTCAACATCTGATTATCATGTTTTGCTTTTCTTTTCCCTGCCCACTTTCTCATTCTTTTCCCTCCATCCCTCCCATCCTTTCCTTCCTTCTTTCCTTTCTTTCTTTCTTTCTGTCTCTCCTCTCTCTCTCTCTCTTTTTCTTTTCTTTTTCATAAGATCTCACTATGCTGCAGAACAGGCTATCTTATAGCAGTCCATCCTTCTACCTCAGGTTCCCAAGTGCTGGGATTACAAGTGTTTACCAACATACTCTTCTTGGAACACATTTTTCTATTTTTCTAACTAGTATAGTATTTTCTTGTTATATGTTGGACAAGTGAATACTATGTTCCTAAGTGTCAGGGTATTACTCCCTTCATTTGAAAGATGGCAAATTTTGTTCAGTAAAATAATTGTTATACTACTAAACATATTTGTCCTCTAGATGTTTGCTTTTAAGTTTTATTGCTTATGTCTATGGGTGATTGGGACCATCTTCTCATCCTGGATGGCCAAGTCTTAATGTCTTTTAGCACTGTGTAATGATAGGGAATTTCATTCAGTTTATAGGCCCCTAAATTCTAATCTGGCAGAATTTATACAGTCTAAGTGTTTGCATTTGTGATTTGTTAACTGACCCAAAATTTAAGGACAAATCTGCATGTTTCTGACTTAGCTTCTCTGTGCAGCTATCTTCTCTCATGTATTTTGCCTACACATTTTTAAATCAATAATTTTAAATTTCAATCTCTCTTTCCTTTGCTTATCAAAATGATTTCACTGTGTTTGGTGTCTGCTTCCTTGTAATAAGTTTGAAGAATGCCCAAAAGCAGAAAGCTAGAGTGAACGTAACGTGCAATTTACAATATGAGTTTCACGGATCTAATAGATAATATCCCTTTGCTCTGTTATGCAATTCTAAAACAGTTTTTTTTTTTTTTTTTGCAGTACTGGGGCTTGAACTCAGGGCCTACACTTTAAGCCACTCCATCAGCCCTTTTCTTATAATGGGTATTTTTGAGATAGGGTCTCACAAACTATTGCCAGACTGGCTTTGAACCATGATCCTCCCGATCTCTGCCTCCTGATTTGCTAGGATTACAAGTGTGAGCCACTGGTGCTGGGCCCTAAAACAGCTATTTAGCAAAGTTGTTCACCTGTATATTTAAGTCAGATACCCCTAACTATATTATAGGGTTGAAAAGTTGGTTCTTATTTGAAAATGAGTAAATTTAGAAAAAAAATTATAAAATTTAATTAAAAGAGATCTGGTAACAAATATAAAGAAGAAATTGTAGAGAAAAAGCACTTATCACAAGAAGAAAGACAGGAAGATGTGGTTATTTTTGACTTTATAGGACATTTCATATAATACAATCCCTCCAAAATGAAACAAAATCACAGAGCACAGATACATAGTGTCAACAATAAAATTAAATAGCATTGAAAAAAGTCAAGATGAATTAGCAAGGCCTTAAGAAAATTGAATAGAGAGAATCATCACAGTTCAAGTCTGTGTTTTAAGAAAAAAGAATAAAATAGATTTATATATATACCTGAAAAGAAAAGATTAAAAAGAAACAAATGTAGGAGGAATAAAAAAGATTCAAAATGTACTTTTTGATATTTATTGTACTTTTTGATATTTATTTAATGTACAACTAGAGGAGTACAGAACCAAAGGAACTGCTGAAAAAAATCAAAGTATAATGCAATAAAATGTTTTGTGAATAAAATTTTGAATCTGGAAATTATAAAATATATATTTTGTTATAATGTTAGAATTGAAAGAAAAAGCAGCAAAGCTATATAATGCAGGACATAAGAATAAAACAACTTGCATAGAAACATCCAGAAAAAAATTATCTTCAAGATCTTACTTTTAAAAAAGATTTAATCCAAAATTTTCAAACTATCTTATGTCTCTTTCAGAAAGGCATAAGTCATCAAAAATTCATACTGAAGCGTAAGATGTACAATTATCTAGAGTGCATTTCAAATATACATTGTTGTATATGGACATGTGGATATAAAATATAAAACTTTAATGACACACCTAAAGTCATGGGGGATATGTTAGGCATTGATTAATTAGAGTATATTTGAACCATGGAATACTATGCAAATTAATACTTACTGATATTTAAAAGTACAACTAATTTACTAAGCAAAAGTTATAATTTACAAAATGACAAATATAGTTTAAATCTATCTCAATAGAGCATTTCTGTGTGTGAATATGAATGTTTACAATTATGTCTGTAAATACATAAAACAAAATATTAACAAAATGATTTCTGGCTGATAGAATTATACATCCCTTTCCTACATAAGAATGATTTTGTGTATGTATGTTGAGGGAATCTGTCAGTCATAACATAGTCAATTCTTTCTAAGCCTATTTTCTTTGGTTTAAAAGATAAACTACTTCAAGTTAAATAAGTTATTATTATCTAACTTTAGCCTTGAAAAAATACATACAGAATTGTGAGAATTTGCTCTCAATTTTGTAGTACTGGGCTAGCTCACTAGTAACTAAGACTTTTTTTTTTACCTGAATGCAAGGCCTTTCTCTTGTTATGCAGGCAGTCTACTGATTGAGCCACTTGCCAGCCTTTCTTTGTGTTGAGTAATTTTGAAATAGGGTCTCTTGAACTATTTGCCCTGGTTGGCTTCAAACTGTTATCCTCCTGATCTCTGCATCCCAAATTTCTAGGGTTACAGTTGTGAGCTACGAGCACCCAGCTAAAAATGAGGATTTTAAAGTGCAGCTGGGTGCTGTGGTTCATGCCTATAATCGTTGCTACTCAAGAGGAAGCGATCAGGAGGATTGGGTTCCAGGTTAGCACCTGCAAAAAGTTAGTGTGGCCTCATCTTAGTCAATATGCCAGGTGTGGTGGCATATGCCTTTGATCCCAGTTATGTGGGAGGCCATAGGTAGGAGGATCCCAGACTGAGGTAGGGCCCTGGGTGAACAGGCAAGATTTTACTTGAAAAAAATAGCTAAAGTTAAAAAAAAAAGGTTCAGTTTGGTTCATTGGTGCTAATTTATACTAAAGAAAGGGAAGGAATTCTCAGTGTTCCTTCAACCTGATATCTCTGTGGGTAGTATGTACCAAGCTAGAAGAATGGATTCCAGTTCACATGCTAGCTAACTTCTAGTGTTGAAAGAGGTATGTTCTATGAGAAAGCTTAGAGATTTTGGTTTAGGAATTGAACAAAATTAAACACTAAACACATAATCTGGAGTAAATGAAGTATAATAGATTGTTCGTAGCTGAGGTGGGTAAAAATCAAGGCATAGAAGTAATGACAATGAAAGCAATATAACTTCAGACTTGGGTTCTTTGGACCATCAGTTAATATCTCTTACATTTTATAAGAATCCTGATCCCTCAATTGGGTTTTTCACAATAGCCACCGAGTATATTTGCTTCTCTGGCCATCTGTGGGTAAATGAGGATTTGAGAACCCTAGAATGCTGCTCATGGTCCTGGGCCTGATACAGTATCCAAAGGCGAGGCCAGGCCGTTCCTTCCTTCCTCCTAATTTTCAACACGATATCACAACCCTCACGACTATACCTCTTATTAGCTCCTTGAATTTTTTCTTCCAGAGTGCATCAACTAAAAGCAAAAATATATTTTTGTAAGTAAGGAAAAAAGTGAGGAGGGGGAACCTAATGTCCTAATCATACAGGTGAAATTGTTTTTCTGAGCACTCCTTTGAAAATACTGGACATTGCATCATTCATGCGGGAAAGGGGAATATTTTTATCAGTGAAATCTTAAAGTATTCCATTCATTATCCAAATGTCACACTGAGTATTAACTATAAACAATGATAAAATAATTCTGCTAAGACAATATCCAGCGTAATGTTTAACAATCTTTCTTTCTCTCCCTGTCTACTGCCTAACCAATTCTGGTAAAACAACTGTTAGGAAATTTTGACATCTTTCCTTGACAATTTGGCCAAGCAGATATCGGAACTTCCTTCTGTCAAGCTGCAGAGAAAGTTCACGAAAATGTAAAAGTCAGATCTCGCAAAATATTACTTACTCTTACAGTTCCAAAAGTAAATAACCATTAAAATAATCTGTATTTCTGCTCCTTTCACATGGGAGACCTTAGATGAAACAAATTTAAAAAATAGTTTAGATCCCCGTGACAAAACGAAGGCTTCACTAGTACACATGGGAGAAGCTAGACTCAAGGAGAAATACAAAGAAGAAAATGACAATGAAGAAGTTCTCTTTCATAGTCTTTTCTTCTAAAAGAAAGAAAATCTATTTTATAAAAGCAATAAGTTCATTACAGTAAATTTAGGAATACATGGATGATTACTAGTAAAAATGAGATTTCAATATAATGGAGCTAATTACATGTAAAGCAAATTTATAAATGAGAACAGGCATTCTTTTCTCCAAGTTTACCTGGCCCCAAAGCACAGGAGTGAAAAACATTATGTTAACCCTATACTTTCCATGAATAAAAGGCATCTCAAAGGGGTTGCAGGTTGTTGCATTCAACTATTCTTTTATACTTTGAATCAAGGTGATTTTCCCCTTGATTTGTAAGAAAAGTAAGTTACACATTGAAAATAAGGGAATTTCTTCATGGAAAACTGCATAACACAATACAAGAATGCTAATATACTCTGCTATTTTTTTATCATTTAATTACTAAAGAGGTAGGGTTTAATTAAGATTTAGAATCTTAAAAATTACTAAATACTGATATCTATATACCATAAAATGTTCAAACTGTTCAAACCATATAGCACAAATTTTCTAAATGGAAACACTTTCAAATAAAAACAAAACTTTATCTAATTTAAAAATGTAAGGTTAACATTGCCCCCTCTGGCTTCATATTCAAATAAGAACACCCACTGTGATGTTGAGCAACACATTCCAAGGCATAATGCAGCAAGTATGAAACTGAAAACAACTTATAATTCTAGTAGCAGGATAAATATTTCCTCTGTGAGTGATGCTAGGTCAGAGTGAGAGAGACCTGTATTCAGATTTGCCTCACTTGGGCATGTTATGAATGTCTAATGCTGAACAAAAATTGGTAGTAATTTCCATTTTCTCTTTCTTTTCTTTTCATAAACCATCTCCTTCACATAAACACACATTCCTTTTTAATTGTTTTTCCTTTCCCAGTTCTGGGGATTGAACCCAGGGCCTCACATTTGCTGGGCAAGTAATCTACCATTGGAGTCATACCTCCAAGACCTTTTGTTTTAGTCAGGTCTCACTGTCTTTACCTAGGCTGGTCTCTAACTTGTGATCATCCTGCTCTGCCTCCAGAGTAGATGGCATTACAGGGCTGTGCCACCATGCCTGGCTATTTCACACATATTCTTCAGGAACTCAAGAGTGAACTTGAGCATGTCTCTGAAAACTGAGCTTTCACAGTTGAGGTCAGATGGACTCCCAGAGATGGTCTACTACTGGTGGTTCCTTATACCTGGTCACAGTCCTGGTGTATATTTAGCCAAATGCTCAATATGAATATTCCTAGAACTTGTAAGACATATTTAGAACTTTCTAATCAAGCAAGCAAGGACAGTGCTTCATCTTACAAATTTCAGGGTAAAGAAAGAAATAATAGAAGCAAACAAAATTTCACAATATGTATTGGACCCTGGAAAGCAGACTTCCCTTTAATATCTGACAGATATTAAAGACGGATTCAATATCATAGTCTATTCATTGTGAAATATTAAGGAACATATCACCTAGTGGTGTGGACGCTGCCCAGTGGTTCTGTGCCAAGCCACTTAATGTCCAAACACACTTACTGATAAGATGTTTATTCTGAGGAGTAGTAAATCTAACCAGTAGACAGAATGATAAATAACAATGTGCTTTGAGGAAATTTTAAGGAGTTTGCTGTGTAAGGAATCATTTTGAATCTCTTGTCAACCTCTGTCTATACAACATAGAAGTCCAAAACTATCAGAAGGAAGAAAGAAGATAAAAGAATTGCCACTGTTTCACAAGCTTGGAACAATAAAAACAGTGATGGCTTTGGGGAAGACAGAGCTGAAGGATGAGCCATCAATCACAGTGTCTCTGAACAAAACTGTGTGTGAATTAAATAGAATAAGATATTATGCTTTCTTGTTTCTAAGAAAGTGGATAAGAAGTACATAGAAGGATTCAAAAACTACATCCTGTGTTTCTTTTCACTCAGAAGAGATACCTTGTGATAGCTATTTGAAATGTGATCAATTTCTATAGAATGGCTTCAGTTTTCTGTATATTTCATCTGCTATTGAAGCATTCAGAAACACTGGATAACTTATATTTTATCAGTGAAATCCATAATCTCATCAGATATTTTTCCAGAAAATAATTAATGAAATAGAAATACATGCAGGAAAATATGCTGATTTTAGTATAACAGCTACTATGTTACCATGGTAGCTATTCATGTACTGATTTACACAGATTTCTTATAAAATATTCATAATCAATGCTATTTCAAGTTACCAATTTCTATACTATCATCCAAAAATACAGAAAGATACTGTATATAATATTAAAATCTTTAAAGACCTTAGTATACCTATTCTTTAATATGCATATGTTTATATGAAAAAACAGCAATAATTCAATTTTATTTCTTACATAAATGGTCTAAGAACAAACATCACCAACTTTCTGAGGTATTCTGGAGAGTAAAATATATAGTTTCTTGGAAACAGAGCAACTTGCATCCCGAAAATGTTATAACTTCAGAGAGTTCCAGGATGTCTAAATGAAGACAGTTGGATCAGGTACATTATTGAGTAAATTCTGAATCTCATACATTTATAATTTCTACTCACTCATTAAATCCATTAATGTTTTTAAATTTGCACAATTTCAACATTTGACCACAGATGGAAATATATGCATATTAGGATAAAATCAAAGAATATGACCAAGACCAAAGGTCCCTGATCCCAGTGCCATCACAAAGAAGGTATAACATATAATAAATAAAATTGGCACCTGAGCAGAGACATAGAGTTTATCACTAATTCTATAGAAGTGACTCAAAATAAACAGCCTTGGCAAAACTTTTTTATATGAATCTTATTAAATTCAATAAATGAATTGGTCATTTATCCACAATTGTTATTCATATTTTCATTCTTTGATAGTATGAATCATCTCTTAGTTGGGGTAAGAAGCACCCCTTCTGATTTCAGATGGTTTGGGAAGAAGCAGTGCTGACACCTTCTGACTTCCCATGTGTTCCCCATCTAGCCTGACCAGTCAGTACCTTCTACTCCATGGGTGACACCATCTGCTGACCCACATCAACTTAGGAACAATTTGTCTCAAGACTTTTGCAAACATTAATTATAAATCACTTTCTGTAGGTTGTTAGACAATAGAACATTATAAACAAAACTTTCCATGATAGCATCAACCATCATATGAAGCATGCTATCTTGAACAGGAGACCAAAAGAAAATTAGAACTACAAAATTGAAAGAAATAATGTTCAGAAAGTGTCAGTGAGAGCCTGAATCCAGGCTAGAAGATCCATCTCTATGAAGTTGGTAATTTCACAAACCCCAAAGTTCCAAATTAAACTAGAACTTAAATTAATATCATATCATTTGCAACTCATTACTGATAAATAAAAAAAATCAAAATAAAAGTATCAGCACAGGGATCATACTCACAAAATCTGTACAATATTTGCTTAATTCTTTGTCAAAATAAACTAATTTGTGATTCATATATTTCATCAAAGTTTTATATAACATATGAGATTGTGTCTGTCTACATGTATTTCAATATTCTAAACACATGCTAAGTTGATTTTCTTTGTAGCTTTTTATGTGTCTGACCTTGGAATGAATCACCTTATCTAAAACACTTTAATCCATTTAATAAATATTGTGATACAACCAAGGTTTTTAATATTAATTTTCCAGATAAATACTTTCTAAATTAAAGAAAATTACTCTCACTTCTAAATATTTTGTCTCATTCTTTGTTGGAGATCTTTTAAGCATTTAAGTAATTGTTCCTTCAGCATCAATTTCTTCAAGCCCTAGTTTAAGGTCGGCATTCCTCAAGAACTAACATTCAGAAGAAAAATAAGGAATGATGAATCATTCTTTCTTGTTTGTTTCAAACTGACTAAACATGGTTCTAAGCTGAATGGTTAGAATTTGAATAAGTAGAATACATTTAAAATGGAAGTAAGAAGGCATAAAGGAACACCTATGGGAAGTAAAGAAAATAATCCAAGAGAGAAAATAAAAAAATGTCTTATTGGTATTGAGGGAAAAATTCAAATTGTCCACTCAAATGACTTTGAAATAAACTCATCATCTTGGATATTCACTTACCTAATTCATGTGGAATAGAACCTGTTTTGAATGGTAAGCTTGCTGTATTGAAGAGTTCCTTCCTAAGGGCATGAGGTATGGGTTCCTAAGAAAGGGAAGCTATAGATGCTCCAATAAATAAGAACATGGTCTGGCATAAAGTTGATATCACATTAATTTGGTCAGTCTAAACGACTTGGGTGAAGTCTGCTCCTTCTCTCCATTGGAACCAACCCATTATCCCAAAGTTTGGCAGCTCCAAAGATGAAAGTAACAGCAGCAATGCAAGAAGCCCCAAACTATATGGAAACAAGATACAGAAGTGACAAGAATTAAAACAGTGTGGGGTGGGGTACTTGTGGAAGGAGGGAAGGTGAATGAAGGAGATTAAGGTGATAGTATATGTTTGATGGACTTCATATACTTGCATGAAATAGAATAAAGAAATCTCTTGGAATTACTTTAAGTGGGATGCGGAAGGGCCTGAGGGGGAAAGACTGTGAGGGTGATATAAGCAATGCACAATATAAGCCTTATTTGGAATTGTCATAATGAATCCCCCCTGTACAACAAATATATCTTAATTTTAAAAAATTATAGAAAAAACAGAACCACTATTTTAACCATATAATCTTTATTCTTTAAGATGTTAGTAGAATGAATGGATTTCTTTATTTTTCAATCAGAGATGCTGAAGACATATCACAAATACTCTGTGATGAAAGCACTAAGGATATAAAATTGGTCACACAGTCATAGTTCTTACTTACAAGTTCCTATATCATGTAACAAACCAATTGAAACTCTTGTCTGTCCTCTCAAAAGCACAGGACAATTACAACGGAGGCTTTAACTGAGAGAATATGCCAAACTATACCTTAATATTATGATATAGACTTTAATCAGTGTATTTTACAAACCATGACATGAATATATATATCATAGACATATATATACTATATATATATATACTATATTAGATATAAAATATTTCAGGAAAGTCTTGGATGTGTCAGCATTCAATCTTACTTGTATGAGGCCCCACATAGAAATGTGTTTAATTCTTTCATTATGAAAACACAATTCCTTCTATAAAGAGTTCTGCTAAGATAAATTATTATCCTTTTTAAAAATGTCTTATCCCTTTACTTTTTTTGGCTTTGTTTACTCTATCTAAGTATAACATTTATTATTTTAAAAATCCAAATGAATTTAGATATAGATGACAATAAACAAGAGAATAACAATTATGCTAGATAAAAATTGAATAGTACAGTTAGGCAAAACAGAAATCTCTTTCTGCAGGCATTACTACATTGACAAGTTTCCTTTTTTTCATTTTAGTATATATTAAGAGTAATTTTTCCATACTTATTTTGATTTGTATTTTAAACTGCATGAAAGAGAATAGGTTTTTTTTATAGGTTTATAAAAGTAGGAATAGGTAAAATATTCAGACTAGGTCATTCATACACTTCTCAAAACACAAAAAATGCCTTATAATTATTTTTCCAAGTATTAATATCTCACTTTATTATCACTAACATTTTAATAGTAAGGACTAAGTAATATGCCCTTTGGATTTTGGTGTACTTACTAAATTTTGAGTTGGAAGAAGGTTCATTCACTGTGTGCCAGGAACTTTGCTAAAGTAAGACAATATCTTTTCTAACTTGGTAAATACCTATGAAATCATCTTTTTTTTCAGTTTAAGTGGCATGTGAAGAAATATTGTACCAAGAGTTGGGAAGGCAAAATCCTCACTCAGTATTTATATTAAACATGCATTTATTTTTAAAACTTAAAACTTATATGTGGCATAGTTTTCACAAGCTTTACATTTTATCTTAATTTAAAAATAAAATTCTGGAGTGTATAGCTCTGGCTTGCCTAGAATAGTGTTTTCCCAACACTCAAATTATTTGGCAAATATATAAATAAATATATCTATAAATTTATAAATAATCTAATGACGCTTGGACATGACATTTCCTATTGTCCTGACGATTTTTGTCTGAGGCTCCAATGTTTGACAAAAGGAGGATTGAGTTCTCACAATTTTAAACATGCCTCTTTACCAGATTTCACTATTCAAAGTAAGCAAAAGAAGAACAGAGAAGATAGAAAATGATGTTTAAAACAATTAGTGTGGGTAGAGAGGAATGATGCATTCTTTCTCACTCACTTCCAGCTAAATAAAATGAAGCAAATTCATTGGAGGGACTACGAAGTGAGGGTGATATACTGTTAGCTTTCAGAGGGGAAACTAAAAATTTGTTTGTAGCTGTTTATTTTCTAGTTAGTAAAAGCAGATATGGCCCTGACATGACATGATCACTAAGCACAATGATAACATATTTGGAAAGCTTGACATAGACATCTAAAGTTTTGGAAGGACTTGAAGGTTTGGATTTATTTCTCCCCTGAAAGCTCAGAAAAGCACTTGACTGTAGCTGCTTATGGAACAGGATAAGAGTAATGAGTATGTCTTTTGCTTCCAGACTTCTTTGGGGATATGTTATATGAATTTCATCAACTTTATGTTCTCTGACAGGTGGGTTTATCTTAGAGATATTTTAGTCAATGACTTCTACTTTGCGGCTTCAGGTATTCTAGCACCAAGGGTGGAGGTACAGTGCTCGCAGGAAAAGGATAAGAAGGACACATAAGAAGTTATTTGAGTAGACCAGGACTTCTAGGAGGTAATTGTTTAGTACCACAGTCTTCAAAGAAAGGTTCTCAAAAAATACACAACAGAGCTTCATATAAGGGATAATGGGAAGTTGACAATGCACCACACAATGCTCAATTGCATTAGTACTAAGCATAGAGGAAACTGATCTTATGTCTAATTTACCCTATTCATCTGCTTCTGATCCTTTTCTGATTGAATTAGAAATCACAGAGAAAGTAAGGAAATAAGAATAACAAAAGCAACATAAGAATAGACCATGCCCTTACTTCTTACTACTAGGAATTTTAGGGATGACCTAATAAGAAAAGCATGGTAAGTTTACATTAAATGAGAAGTTAACATTTTGATAAAAACTTGTTAGGGCTTTTTAATAACTAAAAATTATCATTCTAACAGCTGGGAATACATGGAAAATGTAGGAAACATGTTTTACAGGTTGACAAAGAATAGAGAAAGGAATTTGGGAAAACTGGTTTCAAGAGTAAAGAGGAATCATATTATATCCTACTGAGAGTAGCATAATAGATACTTTATGGATCACTCTGATTATAGCATTTATAGACCATTCATCTAGATGAAGTATCCTTATTCTATTCTCTGACCACAATTTACTTTTAACATATTTTTCTTGTCCATCAAGATATCATAAAAACATGAAAAATGTAGCAAGTGTTTTCAACATAAGTCAACTCAAGTGGCAACCCATTATCATGTACTTATGCAGTTTTTAGTTTATATTTTAAGTATTCATATGTTAAAATTTGGGAACAATTAATAGCAGTATTCTTCTTTTATTATATAATCATTTTTGGAAAAAATTTAAAGATTGCCAACCTATGTCCAACTCATACTACTTCTAAGCAGTTACATATCTTTTTAATCTGTGGCATGTTTTCTAGATAATCTTTTTTTATGCTGACTTAACTGATTTAAAATTAATTTTTATAAAGTTGATTTGATCTTATAAAACGTTTTAAAAATAAGGATTTTTATGGTCAGAGAAATGAGTTACTTAAGGTCCAATTGATGCACCTGAGATAGGAGGTCATTCTCCACTTACGTGTTCTTCATCACCTTTGCTCTTTTCCATTAGACTGTCTAAGGTCAACCTCTTTACCACTCAGGAAACAACTACAAGTTATAATGGATTACATTACATTTGGGGTGATCACTCTATGAACAAATATTCATCAACAAAAATTTCTTACTAAAAATATCAATGTCTTTTTCTTACTGTACATTTTACCTTCATTATTTCCCATAATAAAATATCTTTATTATGCACAACTGTTAAATATGCATGACTGCTAAAACCATGCAGATAATTATCTTAGACCAGGAAACAAAACCATTCAAAGTTGAGTCATTTTAAAGAAAAAGCTACAAATAGATATTATCCTCTTTGTACAGCAATTTACTTCACAACACAGTGATTTCTACTGAGGTATTTTCTTAAATTAGGCTAGAAAGACAATCAGGGGATGCAAAAAGGCAATTTTGAATTGAATTCAATTTTTTAAAGATTTCTATTTAATTCATATGTGCATACATTGTTTGGGTCATTTATTCCCCCCTTCCCCCCACCCTCTCCCTTATCCCCCCTCCCCCCCCACTGCTCCCTTCCTTACCCCCCGTTACCCCTCGCTACCAGGCAGAAACTATTCTGCCCTTATCTCTAATTTTGTTGAAGAGAGAGTATAAGCAATAATAGGGAGGACCAAGGGTTTTTGCTAGTTGAGATAAGACTAGCTATACAGGGCGTTGACATGCATTGATTTCCTGTACTGTGTGTTACCTTTGTTTATTCAAATCTCATGAGCTCATTATGTTCTCTGCTATGTTGAAGGCTTTTCTAAACTGGAATTCTCATTCTTCCTGTCCCCTCTACCTTTAACACAAACAGATGCCCTTCATTCATCCATACTCCTTTCAAAATAGCCACCATTTTGTTAACTTACCAGTTTTGTGTTCACTGACCTCCTTCTCCATAATTCTACAACATAGCCTGTCGTAGAAAGATCTGTACCTAATTCTTCACTGTTTAATATTTTGCGACCATCACTACAAGGAAGTCAAGATTTACATTTTACTCTCTCTCTCTCTCTCTCTCTTTCTCTCTCTGAGGCACTATAGAACATAGATTAGGACTAGAATTTAGAGTTAGTTAGCCATCACTTGGATTCCACTCAAACACGTGCTGGTGTGTGACTTAAACTGTTTTTGTTCCATTTTTTCTAAATATTAAATTGTAGACAAACCAGGTTCATATTTCTTATGCTATTGAGAGATTTAAGTACAGCTTCCCATATTTAACAGAGCTTGGCATATAGAGAGCACACAATAAAAGCTACTTGATGATGCTGTTGTCAAAATTTCAATGTAATTAAGTTACACAACATAGATCACTTGCTAGAACCTTAAAAGATAATTGTTACTTATATGAAAACTATAAGGATTCTTTAATTCACTTAATCTTTGTGAATTAAAGATTCACTACTAGAACTACCAACCTTTTCATATATCCATGTTAGTCATTATTGATATAGCCCTGACAGTATTTAGAGCTCTGTGGACTTACTCTATGCCATCCCTTTAAAAGTGTTTTTTTTTTTTTTATGAAATTGCATTATATATTTGTATTGATATATATTTTAGACCTGTATGTTGATTTTGAAAATGGCCTCCTTAAAATTGTATTAAAAGACCTATCAATTGTGATTGCTTAATTAATGACAGTCATGATGTTCATGATAATTAAATAAGAGCAGAAATGTCAAATCTCAACAAGAAAATGATAGTCACTGTATCAGGACTCATTTATCTTTTCTTCAGTAAAATTAACTCTAAAGTAGTTGCAATTACTATTTTTTTATCAGCATTTTCAATAAAGAAGATGTTATAATTGATAAATTCTGAACAAGAAACAGGTAAAGCAACTATAGTGCAACTGACAATTAGACATTAAATCTTAGGGGCAAAAAAGCCTTTTTCAGTGTTCACAGTCATAGAGATGGAGAACACAAACAAAACAAGAAAAACATGTATAATTTTCTTAGCAAGATAGCCCCTACCAAGTGATCATAGTACCTCTTTTATCTATCTTCCTTGTAGGTCTTTTTACTCTTCCAATTTGTTTGAATGTAGTTTCAAAGAGTTTTTCTCATCTTAGCAGGGATATGTAACTTCTTTTTTTAATCTCACACTCATGCTCTGAAATAAGAATAAAAAATATATATATTATCTGTCTTTTTATGCCATGGCTTAAAAAAACAGAATGCTTACAGGATTAGAGATCATTTTTCCCTTTCTCCATGTATCATTTATCACATGAGCTCTGTTAGATTGGTTGCAGGGTGAGCATGGAAGTCATAGTTTCTGACACAATGTAGTCATCCTTCTTCTGGAGATGACTCCTCTTAAACTCCAGGAAACTTCCAAGCACCTGCTGCCAGAGGCAGATGTTCCAAGGTTAATAAACATAAGGCTAAAGTACAAAGTGCTCGTCTATCTTCTCGAAAGAAAGTGCATTTCCTTCTTTTTCTTTTCTTCAAAAACATAACAGATCCAATGAATATATATCAGCAATCTAGTCTGCAAATATGAGGGCACATGCAGTGCCATTTGTAAAAGACAAAGCCTCCAATTTATTCATTAAAAATTGTAGAAATTATTCTTAGTGATTATTTTGTATTTGTATAGTTTTAAATATTCATAGATGATTTTTCAGTTCAATAGTCAAGAGATTTGTGTCGCCATATTTCACTGTTTTCTTAAATTGTTGTGCTGGGGATACATTGTAACATATACAAAAGTTCTTAAAATATACTGTAGTTGAATTCACCCCTCCATCTTTCTCTTTTATTCCCCTTCCCGGCATTCCTGGAATAGTTTCAACAGGTCTCATTTTTCCATTTACGTGCATGTGTACGTAATAGTTCTACCATATTTACCCACCTACACCCTTTCCTTATACCCTCCCCCCTCCCACTGGTATCAATCCCAGACCAGACCTGTGTTATGTTCCTGTTCTCCGTTTTTGAAAAAAAAAATTTTGTTTGTTTAAGACAGCTAGCTATACAGGGAGTTGCATTGTGACATTTTCATATATACATGTATTATGACCTGAATTGGTTCATCCTCTTTATTTTTCTTCTTTGCCACATTTTTAAAAGAAATAACACATATAAAATGTTGGCAATATCAGCAGTATAATATTGCCTTTTGTGATAAACCTGTTCACCTGTTATCAGTTACAAATTTACATTCCTTTATGTGTACACACAGGAAGGCTTTACATTGAAAATCCTTAGCATTCTAATGACACACAAGGAAACAGAAAGAACTACTGACCTGATATTAAAAACAAATTAGAAGAGGAAACACTTGAAGTCCTTCTGACTTACTCTTAATCAAAAGCTTCCAGCAAAGTGAATAACAACAGATATGTACATGATAAAAACCATCATAATGAGTATATAAATCCCACTCCCAGAGCAAAAGCTTGAAATCTAAAAGGCAATTTTCCTGTTCTCTACCATGGTGGTGCTAAAAACATAAAATAAATATTGAAGATATTAATTAAAGCATAGATGCTAAAATTGCTATGAAACAGATGTATACTTTAAAATTTGAACTATCATCACAAAAATATACCAGAGGTAGAATTCAATTTTCTCAACAACAAAACACATTCATGTACATACATTCCAGTACCAGTAAATCCTCCCATTCTATAAACTAATCCAAAGATAATATGCAAGTTTTCTTGTAATAGGCTAACTCAGATATATTTTATAAATTCTCTACTTCATACAGATATTAATGCCAAGCTAAGCTCAAACACAAAGAGTACTTAACTTTGAAAAGCACAGCTGTTTTTAATGGATGAATATTTTTACTGGAAAACATATAAAGAAATTTGAACAGAAGTTTAAAAATCATAAACATCAGTTCAAAAATATAAAGCACATATGATCAAATTTTAGTGCATTGAAATTTTATTGTTATTTCTCTTTCCTGCCTTTTGAATTCAGAGCTCTTACTGTGAATATACATTCATTAATAACTTTTCTGAAATATGTTATAACTTCTTAGAATCTTATCAGTAGAACACAAGTTTGAAATCAGGCTGTTTCTGTCAAACTCAAAGTAAATGTGAATATGATGGTTGTGGAGACCCGGCCATACTCTAACATAAAACAGCGCCTGACCATACACCTAAATGTGGCTCTACTACTTAGAACCAAATGTTCATAAAGTGCATTCTGTGAGTCAAGTCTCCCGGCTATGGACTCATGTTAGAAAAGTCAATATTCCATCCCTTATCTTCAAAAATTTTGGTAGCACGGAGGCAAAGGGCATGTGAAAAGGGAATTGTAACTTGTCATTGTAACATTACTGCAAAGTGGTACATAGTTGCAAAGATGGGCTGGGCAAAGTACAACTTACTGGTGAAGATGATAGATTGGAATTCAGTGAATAACCAAAATGTCACCAGTCAGACTAAAGCAATCTACACACAGTGATCAAATTAGATCTCGCACACCTAAAGATGTTAGGGGACTGCCAGAAATTTAGTGTATCTGGGTTGCAGTAAGTTAGGTGAAAATATGGAGGCCATGTTTTTCAAAAAAGCAGAAGCAAGTAAGGGCCAGATTTATCATAAAAGAAACACGATAAAAGAAAGAACTGCACTTTGCAGATACAACCAAAAGGAGAGGCATAATCAGATGCAGAGAAATAATGTAATCAGAATATATCAAGGACACATTAAAAACATATTTCAGAGAACTGGTGGCATGGCTCAAGTGGTAGAGTACATGTCTAGCAAGCATGAGGTCCTGAGTTCAAACTCTGATACTGCCAAAATAACAACAGTGGCAACCACAACAAAACATATGTCAGAATAAATGTTTTCAATAGAATGAAGAAGTCAAGGAAGTCATTTAAGAAATTATATTATATCCACACACAGGAAATCAATGTGAGTCAATGCCCTGTATAGCTATCCTTATCTCAACCAGCAAAACCCCTTGTTCCTTCTTATTATTGCTTATACTCTCTCTACAACAAAATTAGAAATAAGGGCAAAATAGTTTCTGCTGGGTATTGAGGGGGGGAGCGGGAGGGGGCGGAGTGGGTGGTAAGGGAGGGGGGGGGGCAGGGGGGAGAAATGAACCAAGCCTTGTATGCACACATGAATAATAAAAGAAAAATGAAAAAAAAAAAAAAAATAAATAAATAAATAAATAAATAAATAAAAGAAAGTATGGTGACAATGTGTATGAAAGATGCTGAGCACTTAAATTAGGAAAGTTAGAGCTGATAACATATTAAATAGACACCTGCTTGATCTAAACTCAAGTTAATTTATAAACTCAGCTTTTAATAATTACTTGGAATGAAATTTTATGATATAATCATTCATAGCATATCCTAAAAATTTTAGATTAGTAACTCAGATAGGAGTAAAAACATGAAACAAACAAAAACATTTTTCTTGATAATTTAAAGAAACTATGAATACGATTTTTAAAGTATAAAGTGCCCAGGTCCAGTATCACAAACCTGTAATTCCAGCACCCCGAAGGCTGAGGCAGGAGGATGGAGATTTTAACACCAGTTTGGACTATATAGGTAGACTTTGTCTCAAAACAAAAGTACTAAGACATCTATTTTGACATAAAGCTGGTGAAATTTTATAGTATGATGTACAACTGGGTAAATAATGTGTGCAATAGTCTTGCTCCTATGACAAATTTCTGATAAAGATCAGTCACTCATTCTGTTAGTGCTTACATTATTTTGCCCACACGAAAACCAAATCAGAGTTAAAAAACAAAAAGACGTGAAACAGACAGGGACTATTTGGGAAGAGGAAGGAGACCAGTGGGAGGGAGAGGCAAGGGCAAAACAGCATAGGTGGTCATGAAAATAACCAAAGTACTTTATATACATGTATGAAAATGACATCATAGAACCAATTATATTATACAATTAATATACTCCAGTAAAAAAATGATAAAACACCAAAGTTAGGCAGGGTGGTTTTTACTTTTGTTAGCATGTAGAATATATTACTTGTCAATTGCTTTAATATAGTTTTTAAAGAAATACAATTGTTACTTTTTGAACAGAATATCAAAGTTTTATGTAAGTTCTAGCATTTGCCCTCTACACACTTAATCTTTTCCAGAATCAAAGAACTAATAACAAGTTTTCAGTCTTCATACAATTGTAGCAAGATGCTTTTAGGTTTTTCTGGTGTGGCAAAATAAAGTGTTCCATTCCTTTTATGTCAAGACAGAAATGTAAGGATATAAGATAAGTGGTATATTTGGTAACTTAATGTCATGTATTCCAAACTACTGAAAAACATTTTATTTAATGTGGACATCCTGTGCAATGAAAATATTCTTATCATACTCTCAGCCTTATCTTAAACAATGGTGGACACAATGGTACAGGTCTGTCATCCCAAGCTACATGGAAGGTTAAAATAGGGAAAATCTTGGTTCCAGACTAACCTGGGCAAAAAAGTTTGTGAGATCCCATCTCAACAGAAAAACACTGGGTGTGGTCATCACAGGGACAGTGGGAAGCACAAAATAGAAAGATCATGGTCCAGGCTGGCCTGCAAAAGGAATGTGACCCTACACTCAAAATGACAAAAGGAAAAAGGGTTGGAGAGTGGCTCAAGTAGTAGAGTGTCTGCCTACCAATTGCAAAACCCTGAGTTCAAACTCCAGTACCTCCAAAAGAAAAAAAGTAAAGCCTTCATTAAATTTAGCAAAATTTAGATTTTATATTTCATCTTTATAGAATCCATATTACAGTGTAAGATGTAGCAGAGTTTAAAATCTGCTACAGATTTAGAAATGAATGATGCAATTATTTTCTGTTAAGGTGTTTGAGATTATTCACTGCCTTTGAGTTTATTCTGTCCTAATTACAACTCAACTGTCATGAATCTCTTGAACAGGAAATAGTGAGTTATTCTCTGTGAGCAATTACCACTCACATCTGAGAAAGGAAATTTGAGAAATCAAACTCATTTGTAACATATTTTTAACTTTGCATTTAGTGTGGATTTGTTTATACAAATAACCCATCAATTATGTTGTTTTCCAAATTCACAGAATTACACTAAATCTTTTGAAACATCAAAGACATACACAGAAAAGGAAATATTACATAGGAAATCTAAGGGATATAATTTGTTGAAGAAAAATTCAATGACTGAGCCATACCACTGATTCATCCCTGGTCCTTTGATCTTCCATTTCTCATTATAGCAAAGTCATATTTTTAGGATTTTAGAAAATGTATTTTTCTCACGTATCTTTTTATTCATATTTTTGAAAATGAGTTTAGCTCTTTGGAAATGTAAAAGCAGAGATGAGAAAGAACAATATGCTTTATAAAACTATTGACAAGTGTTTGTCATATGGCGGGAGAATAGGTTTATTTTTATTTGGGTGAGGTTCTGAGCAACTCTAGAAGCCAAGTGTGTGTGCATTGGGGTGCAGAGGAGTGCTGAGTGGAATGGAGATGGGTGGGGTGAGCACGACATAGACAATGAGAAGAGGCATCCTGCCCTTCCAGCTTAGTCTGAGGATGTTGCCATGACACTATCAGGCTGGGTCACTGCTCAACAGAATGAAAGCTGAATTTTATTCTTTATAGACCATGGTCCCCCACTACACATGCATGCATGATTTTGCTAAAACACTAGCACAGTCCACCTGTCCCCTAGACAGCAATTTTCCAAAAGGAAGCATGGACATGAACAAGGGCAGTGAGAGTAATTCAGTGACTTGAGACCACTCTAGAATTAGCAAGATAGGCGTGATGGGCTATTGTGATGGCAACAATTCCAACGGCATTGAAATTAGTTTCAGCACTAACACTTATTTACCAATCTGGACCTCATCCACGTCAGGTACAATGTACGATGCTGCCTTTTTCCTGGCACAGAGAGGGTTTTGCACATCTTATGTGTGCTATTGTCACTTCACAAGTTTGAAAGTACCAGAGACACATGGATCAACTTTGGTATTGCCATAGAAGAGGAGACAATGATGAATTTGGAAGGGTAAAAGTAGAATATTCTTAGCAATGAAATATTTATCTCAAGAGAAAATGGGGGTTAGGGACTGGAAAAAAACAAGCTAAAACTTTTTCCTTATACATCTCACATCACCAAATTGGAACTGTACCTTGAAAAGGCTAAGTGAGAAAGTAGTATGAATTTTAAGACAGTATACATACCCTAGATTTACATATTTGAGAGAGGAAGGCAAAGAAAGAGAAGAGCAGAAAATAATGTAAACCATATGTGCAGCTTAGCCAACTGAAGACTATAGATCAGGGCTGGTCTCATCCCTAGATCATTTGAAAAATCTTAGAATAGTAATACCTCACATTTTATTTCATAGTTCTTACTTAAGAGTATTCAATTCCCAACTTAAATATATCCACAATGTATTGTATCTAAAGTAAATTTCTTTGATTTTCTTTTTTTTTAATTGTTCTGGTTAGGGGTACATTGTGGCATTTACAAAAGTTCTTACAATATTTCATATATATCATACTTTAATTCACCCCTTCCACCATTCTCCTTTGTCCTCTCTTCCCCTAATTCCTGGAACAGTTTCCATTTACATATATATATATATATATATATATATATACATGCATTTGCACTATATTCACCCTCCCATGCCTTTCCCCACCTCTTTCTCCCTTCCACTGGTATCAACCTTCTCTTGGCAGGACCTGTTATGCCCTTTTGTTCTCAGATTCTGGAAAAAAAAAAAAAAAGGTGGGGAGAAAGCATTTATTTTCTAAATTGTTCAAATGTCCTCTTAGATTAAAACATAAGACTATCACCATGTACAGCCATGAAATGTTTTCAATCCAATAACTTCTCATCTAAGAAACAAATATGGAACAATACCACTGGAGTCTTAATGTAAAGCCTGTTTCATGGGAGAAGTTTTAAAATATACCATGATAAGAAAAAATTATTGGGAACACAATGTTAATGAACTATGAACGCTACCATTATTCAACAATAGTGAGATAAGCATGTGTCTGCATAGCATGGTTTTGCCCCTGAATTAATCTACAATAGATAGTCACTCACTTTTCCCCATTGTTTGTCCTAACAAATTAAATGACTTAAGGCCATTGGAAGCAAAGGAGCTCAGAATACGGAACAGTCACAACCTTTTAGTGGCTCTTCTAACTTTTAAGTCAGTGGTTTATTCTAAGAAGCTCTGTAGGATGTGTGTATTGAAAATGCAAAAAGCATCTAAGATCTTTTTAGCAAAAAACAAAACAAAACAAAAAGCATACATACTGTCAAGGCATAATCAATATTCAAGCAACCCAATTCCAAGTGAGAACATACTCATGCATAACATAGCTGCAGTTGTACATCATAAAAATAATTTATGTGACAAGTTATTTTATGTTCTCATTTCCTCCATTTAAATGTTGATTGTTTCCCTAAATCACAGTTTTTAGCACCAAGTCTAGAAACCACTGTAAGCATGTTTACTGCCTTTATGATCTTACCAAAAAAGTGTAAATACCTAGAGGTTTAGAAGATATTTTGTAGGAACAAAATAGAATTTGGTAATAAAACTACTAAATAAATCACCCTGGTATGGCAGTATTCCTGGGATCATTCAGACTTATCTTTTGTCTGAGATTCGTATTGCTTCCTATGTTAATCTTGTGCAGACCTACTACCAGGATTCTGACTTTCACATACCTCCAGGGCATACCAATTGTAAATAAGTAAATTCTAAAGCTTGGTATTTTGTCAGTTTCCTTAAGATCCTAGGTCACATATTGTTTAAAATTCTTACAAAGCTCTTGAAATATTATAGGCATTTTTCTCAAGTCCCCCACACAAAGGCATCAATATTAGTTTTTCAATCTTAAATTTCATATATGTTTGCTTAATTTTTTTTCAAGATTTGTCTCACTATGTAGTTCAGAATGGCCTTGAACTCACAATCCTTCTACCTCAGCCTTTAGAATTCTAATATTGCAAATTCAACTTGTTTGCTTAATTTTTTAAGAAAATAATATTATAATTATTCTTGTCCATGTGCTGGAAAAATGAAGCAAACATGCAAATTCATTTCAGAAAAACCAACAAGCTAGTGATTCCCTAAGTTTCAGATATGCTTGAAGGCTAGCAGTCACTCAAGGAACCCAGTGCATCTGTTATATTACTGACTACCAAACAATCTTCTGTCTTATGAACTGGTATGGAAGAAAGCATGGCATTGTAGGATATTGTTTCGTATTTTCAGATATTTATTTTAGAATTAAAGACATTCTTCTCTTTCGTATTAAGTGCATACACAGTGCTTCAGAGCACTATATTAATACAAAAAGAATTAAAAAGGTGAATAATAATTAGAATGGGAAATTTTAATATAAGACTTCTAAACATGCAACGTTTCCAAATTATGAAAGACATGATGAATTTAAATACAAACTTGAAGCACTAGCAAATGTAAAGAATATGTAGAATGAATTCTCCTCTTTAGTGTCCCCACAACTCCTTAGAATCAGAAAAAAATAACTTGCAGAATATGTATTACGGTAGTGCAGTAAATTAGACAAATTTTGATTTGTGTTTACTTTGCTACTATGGAGATAATTTTCTTTGCCCTAGATATTTTTAAATAGGTACATGTTAGAAATTTCTGAATTCTTGCATTATCAACTTAGTTCACAGAATAATATCAAATTCTGTTATTGAAAAGTAATCTTTCTTTCTTAGTGTACACCATATTATTTTGTTGATCAATTTGGTGATTATTTTTAATACCCTGCATTATAATGTATGTACTTTTTCTTCTTATCTACTAAGTTAGAATTAGTACGATGGCAGGGGCCACATGATATTTCATTTTTTGCATTGATGACACTAAGTCTGTTGCTTGGACTAGAACAAATATTTGATGGATGTTTATTGAATAGAATAAGCTATCTTTCCTCATCTTATACTTCCTAAAGTTAAGATTAAATGTGGTCACCCAAAATTGGTGTTATTGAAAAATATGATGTGTTTAAGGGAACAGAAAGTCTGTAATAATGAGAAAGTATCTGTCCCTGTATATTACATATAAATATTTATTTAAATATACATTGGAAATTAAATATTCTAGTTGTATTCTTCGTGTATATTTGCAATGATAGTTTTCTTCCTTACTCCATGTCACTTAAGTAAATTTTTTATGTTTCCTCAAGCTTGGGTAAAGGAAGAATATGTGTTTGTAGCCCCAGGGAAATAGCCAATACGTAATAAAATACTGAAGATTTGTAAAGATAGCTCAAAACTCAAATTTCAAATTCTAAGACATTTACTAATGATACTAATTCTTAAATATTAAAAGTTTCCTTATTTCTATTGCAATGAACATAATAAAATCTCTGCAACAGAAGCCCAGCCCCAGCATAAAGTCCCAAACAAGATTTCTCTACTGTAAAGAAAACATATAAGTCCTTCATATCTTTATCAAAAGGAAAAGAATATAAATAATTTCTGCTTTCAATAGAATATTGCATAAAGTATTTATATAGTGCTTCTGCAAGTCTTAGTGTATGTTAAATCATGATAAACTTCTGTACATGATTTCCAAAAATAAGCTCCATATTTTACAAACACATCTGGTAGACTATATTTAGATTTTTCTGCTAAGGATTTTCCTATTTGTATACACATGTGCAAGTGCACATACAGGGTAAAGACCTTTTGGGTCATGTTAAACTTTCCTACTGTGTCCCATTTAAAGTTGAGTAAAGCATTTTATAACTAATGAAGTCACTGTAATAATGTAATATAGAGCAAAGAAAATTGAGTTCCTTACAAAGAACATGTTCTCATGATTTTCTCTCCAGATCAACCCATATTTAAAAAAATTATCTGTACCATATTTCCTTGTTAAGGACTGAAGTTTGTGTAATATTGTTTTTGACATGTTCCTTCAGGAAACTGAGAACTAGCTTAAAAGAAAGAGTTAAAAAGAATATGAAAATAAATAAATGCACAAAAAACAAAGAGGAGCAAATTTGTACTTAGCTTTCCCATAGGAGCTCAGTGTAGTTGATTACACCTATTTAAAAGGGAATCAAAGATCCACATCTGTGAAGGTGAAGTGAAGCAAACCTTTATCAAGTAGGATCAGCGTTGACATTTATGTAGGTCCTTGGTAGACTCATTAGATGAGCACATGAGTGAGTCAAAAAGGAAGATTAAATTTTCTGTGCACAGAAAATTTGTCTCAATTCATTGGGTTATGAACCCTGATATAAAATGCTGTAGAATTTGTAGACCTGATTTCATTTCTTTAAATATAGAAAAAATCTGACATATAGACAGTTTAACATTAATAGAACTGCGTTTTGCAATTAGCATGGGACTATTTGCCTCCACTTATTTTTTTATACTTCACATATAGGCCAATGATTTATTATTATAAGTAATTTAATGATAGCATTATCAAAACAATACTATGAAATTATGCAAACAAAATTTAAGTGGTATAATTCATATTTGGTTAACTTTGAAATATAATTTATTGCTCACATATGAAGGAAACAAAGCTGATAAATGAAAAATTTGTGATAATAAATATCGATAATACTGAAGTCTGATGAAGTGAGTTAACAAAATCTAGAAAATAAGCTTTAGGAAACAGTTATTGTGGACTGGAAAAAATGAACTTTACATATTATAGGGCTGTGGTTCAGAGCACACGCCCAATAATTTGGTCTTCAGAAAGTCCCTGCCACTTTCCTCAAGTACAAAATATAGACAATATTATTTGCTTTGCTTTGTCTGTGTATGGTGAGTGGTGTATCACTATATGATTCAATTTATGTAGTCATTTAAATGGATACTTAACACATAAAATATTGCAATAGTATATTTTTAATTTTTGTTTTGTTTTTGGTTGATACATAATAATTAATGCTGTAATATTGTTTGATTCAACCCACTAAAGGAAGGTGTTGTTTCTTTGGTATTTATTCATGGAATGAGAAAAATCTTTGCCAAACTTTTCTTTTATAATTGTACTTATTTAGAATCATGACAGAGAAAATGTGGAAAAAACAAATACACATTTCATGTTTGTTGCTAAACAGATTCATGAAAACATTTAAATATAGAGTAATTGTAGAGTAAAAGGAGTCCTGTGTTTCTGAAACAAAGGATGAGAAATAATTATTTGACAAACATAGAACTGAAGACTGCTACAAGGATAAGAACTATTACAAGAAAAGCATAATGTATGAAAACAACTGGAAAATTCACTTAAATGAAATAAAAGTTTACATTAATAATTTTTAAAAAAATCACAAGTTGTTGATACATATGTAATAGTACTTTAACATACCAACATAAATACCTAGATCAGAAGCAATCTTAAAGGTGTTCAAATCTGATTAGAATTTTGAACTATATTTTACTAATGGCCTTTTTAAAATGAACACTTGCATCTTTCAGTCTCATGTGCAAAATCAGGCACCAACCTTGAAAAATAGCTTGATATAGAAAATGAAATTATAATTCCATTGCTAACAGAAATGAAGGTGACATATTTACAGTAATTGAAATAAAAATCAAATCTGGATAGTAACAAAGAAATTGCTCATAATTCTTTTCTTAAGAAGATTTCATGATGAAAAATAAATGTACACTAAAAGTATAAATACATAACGTTCCCTAATCCAATAGTATTACTTTCCTCCACTTCATTATATTCAGTTACATAGTGTGGGATTTGTGGTTCTAAAACCGATATGATTGTAAAGAGGTCTTTAGTGTATCAATTTCTCATTTTAAAAAAATTTCATTCCCTACTGATAAGCAATATTTATTAAGTGATAAGCAGCATTGTCAAATACTGGGCTTGCATAATCCATTGATAAATGTATGAAAATAATATTTGAAACTAGAGATATTAAAAAAGTCTAGATATGTGACAGTGCTCACATATTCAGGAAACATGGGCAGATACTGCTATGAAATATGATTTTATTATAAATAGTTATTATACAGTTACAGAAAGTATTATTCTCTATTAATATAAGATTTCCATATATAAAACTCTATTTTTAACTTATATGATAAAGTTACATAATATTTAATCAGGTTTTTACTCAGAATAGCTATAAAGCTATTGTACCTGTTAGATAATATTTAAACTAAATGTTCTAATTTTACTTCAGTAGGGACATGCCATTCTTTGTTTGGTTTTGTGGATTTCATGTTATTTTTATTGATTAGGAAAAATAATTTTCTGTAGTAAAAAATTAAGGTATTCTTAGTTTCTTGAAGTATGCTATATTTTTTGTAGATATCTAGATATGTAGGTATGGTCATAAGAAATTATATTACTGGGTTTATGGTATTTCATAAAATAGAACAATGCCTACTGAGTACCCTTGCAACAAACAGCAGTAATTTTATATATTTTTAAATACTGTATAAATTAATAAGAACAATGAACCAATGCTGTCAGATACATTCCTATATTAAAATGATATGACATTGCCTAAGATAGGCTGTAAAAATAAATCCCATTAAATTTTTAAAAGCAATAACAAATATTTTTATGATAGTTAATACACAAATAACTCTTATCTCCCAATCTATCCTGGTTCATGTTCCATTTCCCATAGCACTTCAGTCACAGTGGATCTGGATTTACATCAAATAGCTATTTGTCTGAAGAAGTCATCTGCCACCTTCTTCACCATTTCCTCCGATTTTAAAGTGTCCTAACACAAGCACTCATTTCCTATATAATATTATGCAATGCTATTTCATTAATTGAAGTCACTTGTGATGATTCATTCAGACACAGATTTAAACGGCAGCTATTTATATGTTAATTAATAAACTGACACCCAGAGCCCTGTGATTAGTCCATGCACACAGCCTATTGAGCATATTTCTATTGTCGATTTTCCTTCTACATGAAAATGACGAACTGCCCTAATGCCCTTTAGTGTGGTTATGCAAATGAACTATGTCTCTTTAATTTTATTAATAAGGGGCATCCTCATCATTAAGAATAACTCTCAAGGGAAAATAACTCATCTATCATCAACTGATTATAAATCATCAAATTGATCTTATCTGTCAGTAAATACTAAGCCTTATCTGTCAGCCTTATCTGTCTTATCTGTCAGTAAATACTAAGCCTCTCTTAATCCATCCCTAAGCACTGGATCCCCAGAAAGGGAGAATTTGAATACTTTGAAATTAATGGAGGACTAATCCAAAAGTGAAACGCTTTTCCAAGTCACCAAAGAAGACAATTGGCATCTGAAAATACTATCAAACTTGGGAGAGTACATGTTAGGGACCTACTCTGGCAGGCTTTGTGCATGCAATAATGAAAGGAAAACAGGTATGTGGAAATACAACATTCATACAGTATTTTTAACTAACTGTGTACAGCAACAGATTCTCTGGGAGTAATTATTTGATGATTATATTTAAAACATTCCATGGTTTAGGGGCTTTATACAACAGCTAGTTAGATCAAAATTTTGAACATGGGTCAATAATTTTACTCTTGCTAGGTTCTTTTCATGCCCTGTGTTCCTCTGTTGCATCTGTTTCTAAGTTGCTTGTCTCTGGGGTTGACTAATGGATGGTGTCCCCTTCACAGGCATCTACACAAGGTGGAAATAAAAAGGTTCAAGAAAATCAAGGAGGGCAAGTTCCAACAGGGTAAACTCTTTTAAGATCTGTTTTATCAAGCAGGTTTGCTGTTCTAATGCTGACCAAAATGAGCAACGTGGCTAAGCAAGATTCAGTGTTGGAGGGCATGAATGTGAGAAGCATAAATAAATGAAGAACCATAACTATAACGACTGCACAACATGCCCTGAGACCACAATGATTCACTTCCAAGTGAAGCACATTCATTTCTGACTAGAATCTTCAGATGAATCATGAATAATTGAGTATCAAAATCCAAGTCTATATAGTCTATAGTCATATTCAATGGAGATAGTTTGGTATCATGTCTTGATTTTGAAATTTATTAAATAAAAAAGTCAAGATATAGCCATATCACACTCAACATTTAATGTTGAAATAAGAGCAAGGTAATCTCAAATGATTCTCCAACTCAAAAAAGAAAAAAATAAAAACAAGAGGCATATTAAATCTATTGCTGTATAACTTTGCAGAAGTCTAGAATGCTGTCTGTTGCTAAGATCTTTATATTAGGGGCAGAGAATTTTCCTTACACTGGCCCAGTTCTGATCGCTCAGAGTGCCCCCACTCTAGTCTCTTATTGCCTGTTTCTCTTGGCTCTCCTTTGGGCTCTTGGATTCATCTACTTATACATTTTTCCTTTTATTTAAAAAGTGGTCTTTACTTTCAAGATAGTATCTTTGTTGGCTTACAAGCCTTTTTGTAACTTGATCACATTCCTTAACTTGCTATGGTCATTTGTTAATACAACTTTTTAAAAAATGTGTAGAATTTCTATTTATCAGATTATGGCTGATCTTATCTAACAACAACAACAAAAAACTATGCAAACATTTCGTTTTGAGGTAGGGCTCTCTCTACCCTGGGCATTTTGGGCTTCTGTATACAAATATTATAAAATCTTTAGCATCCCTATGTCAAAGTCTCTCTAGCAGTGATTTTGTCCTTTAGGAATCATGTTTGGAGATACATTTAGTCATCACAATTGGCATAAGAAGACTGTTCTAGCATCTAGATGAAGAAGGCTAGGGATACTCTTATGTTGATATTTCAATGTACAACATATCATCTAAAACAAAGGTATGGTTCCAACATCAATACTGCTGACATTGAGAAACCTAGCTTAGTTTTGCATCTACCAGGGTCTGTGTTAAATATTGTACAGTTTATAACAAAAGTTTATGGTACTTCAGCCATGCCCTTGTCTAGAAATTTCTCTTTGGCCTCATTTTGTTTGAAATCAATTATATGCCTGGGGGAATGGAATTGAGAGTAAGTTTTATTTTCTAACACAGCAAGTCCTATTCCTTTGTATGCCCTCTAAATTCTGCTTACACTTAATCCAACTACTTTCTGTAGTATTTTCTATGACTGCAAATAGATAATGAATGTTTTCAACAGAAAACAAACTCTTGGCTATTCTCGGTCTCTTGTGTTTCCATATGAACTTTAGGGTAGATTTTTCAATCTCTGTGATGAAAGTCATTGGGATTTTGATGGGAATTGCATTAAACATTTAGATTGCTTTTGGTAGTATAGCCATTTTTACTATGTTGATTCTACCAATCCATGAACACGGGAGAGCTTTCCATCTTCTGTACTCTTCCTTGATCTCTTTCTTCAGGAGTTTGTAATTCTCCTTGTAGAGTTCAATCACACCCTTTGTTAAATTTACTCCTAGGTATTTGATTTTTTTTGAGGCTTTTGTGAATGGAATTGTTCACATATATTCCTTCTCAGTTTGTTCATTGTTGGTGGATAGAGAAGCTAATGATTTTTGTAAGTTGATTTTGTATCCTGCCACCTTACTGCAGCTGTTTATGGTGACTAAGAGTTTTTGGGTAGAGTTTTTTGGGTCTTTAAAGTATAGGATCATATCATCTGCAAATAAGGATATTTTGACAGTTTCTTTACCTATTTGTATTCCTTTTATTTCTTCTTCTTGCCTAATTGCTCTGGCTAGAAATTCCAGTAGTATGTTGAATAGGAGTGGGGATAGTGGGAAGACCCTCAAAATTTTAGGCACTTTTCCAAGATCCCAAAATATTACAGTGGCAGTTTGTCAACTATTTGTTTCTGCTGTATACAATTTGTCATTTTTTCTGTGCTCCAGTAATAAATTTCTCACTTACTTTTTCAGCTTTTACCAAGTTTTCTCACTGCTCTTCCAGACATCATTAGTAATATCTTTGTTGCCACTGCCTCCCACATAGTCCCAAAGCCAGTGTCACATATTTCATGGTTTTATTATAGCTGTGCTTTATTTCTAGTAGCAATTTTTATATTAGTTAGCTTTTTTCCTGCATAATAAACCACATCAACTTTTAGTAGGAAAAAAATTAAGTATGCGTTTAGCTCACATTTTTATGGGTCATCAATTTGGCCTGGAAACAGCCAGGCGATCTTGCTGCTGATGTTAGATGTGTTTTGTTATGCATCTGTAGTTAGATGCTGCTCATGGAGGCAGCTCAGCTTTTTGGAGATGACTATCAACTTGGGCAATGGGCTGTCTGTCAATATGCAAGCAGGCTATTCCAGGAGCAACAACAGAGAAGAGGTTTCCAAATCTATGCTCTTTTGTCATGTATCCATTGTCCATTCTCCAAGAGGCCAAAAAAAAAAAACCTACATGGACATGTCTAGACTCAAGTTACCCGGAGAGTTTGCCCAAGGTAATTGTCACAGAGAGGCATGAATAAAATTAGTTTGTTATATTATAAACAACCACAAGGGTTTGAGTGATGCTTTTGTTTTGTTTTTAAACAAGTCTTTGCTAGTAACAACAGGAATATTAGTGATTATATTAATTGTTTAATGGTAAAATACTTTGCAATATCATATAAAGTATTTTAATTTAATAAGTTCCTGTAGCAATTATGAATTTACACAGAGATTTGATGGTGTAATCATGGATGGTACCATAATACAATCAATTCATAATATAATATTGAAAACTCTAAACAGATGACCTCCAAATATAATTTTGAAAAAAATATTAGGATCATGATTTACTAGTTTATCCCCTGAATTCTGTATTCTGGACCCATGCAGTAGTAAGTTGCCTTTAGGGAACTCTGAAAGTGAATTTAGGATTTCTTACTACCATGTGTCCAAGAAAGAGAAGTAAAGAGATCAAACAACCTCATTTACTTCATGAGTGCCTCCTGTTTTAGAAATCATTACTATTTTAGAAAAAACACCATTGACATGACAGAGAGTTCTGCAAAAAATAGCAGTTGTGATTTTGAAATGTTCTAATGATGGTGAAAAGATAACTTTAAAGAAGCTTATTGAACAACAGGGCTGGAATTATAAAAATTTAATTTAATTAAGAAAAAAGTAAATTTCCCCACCATATCAAATCCCCTTGCATCTGTGTCTAAGGCTTTATGAATGTATTGATGTATGGGAGAGAGAAAGAGAGAGAGAGAGAGAAATTCAACCAATGTTGTTATGTTTTGGATTCATTTGAGGCACAAAGAATAAAATTTAGGCTCTCTCACCAACTAGACAAGTGTCTCCCACACAGCTGCAAATCAACATTTGTGATCAAGAAAAGATGATCATAAAAATCTCTTCCTTAGATTATACTTCTTCTAGGTATAGTAGTATCATGAAACATGCACACATCAGCTCATTCCATTGCATACCTTTGTTATACAACTATTAGATATTAAGATAGTACTTTTGTTTTGTTTTGATAATCAACATCACAATTAGAAAATTTTGTTTTTATTTTCTAGCTTTTGTTTTTAACTATCGCATGATGTGAAAAATATACCAAAAAAGTCATATGGCAATAATGTTTGCCCATTTCTTTTTTGACTGATTAGCAAATTAAAATTCATGGATTTATATACAATTTGGAGGGTAAGGCAGCTTAATATTATGGTAAATAATTAAATGTGTCTAAAGTCTATAGCCATTGGTTTAGATCCAGATGTCGGAGTTCTTTTAATGCTTTTTCTAACATTAAAATAGAAAAAGAAAAGACTACTTTTCTTCAACACAAATGTGGTATTTAAATGTGATGAAATCACAGTTCTTATCTTCTTTATTAAAAAAAGTAAATTTTGAAAAAAGTTATTTAGCAACTAAATTTACAGTGATGGTTTTAGATAAAATTAAAAATCAATGCATGAATGTGTAAAGTAACAGATTTAATCTCCAAATAATATAATAAACAATTACTGAATGCATAAGCAATAATACTATCAATGATAACACATTGGCAGAATGTTCACATAATTGAATAAGCAAAGATGCAAATACACTAAATAGTTTTCTAAATATATTAACAATCCTGGAGTTAAGTAATGTACTTATCCTTCTCATAAGTATATTACTATAGTAATTTGTCTATATCTTTATGTAACAAATTCACTGGATTAAAGAGGATACATCAAATAAGTCAGGTTAGAGCTTATTAATGATTCAAAGAATTCATGATATCACATGACTATTCAATTCCCAAACATCTTTTTAAATCATACAATAATGCTTTGTAAAAGAACAATAAACAATACCTAAAGATAAATAGCATTCTCCAAAGGTTACATATGATAAAAATATGTCAATACAGGAAAACACATTTATAAGTCATATCCTTTTTGTGTTCTATCTCATTAAACAAACAATTATAGAAAGTGTTTTCTTTTCTTTGAGAACATTACTAGGTACTTGAATCCTGTGTAGTCTTTTACTAAAGAAGAGCAGTTGAGGGGGTTAATTCAAGTATAATATATTTGATACATTGTAACAACTTCTGTAAATGTCACAATGTACCCCCACCCCATACAACAATAAAATAAATCTTTAAATATCATTTGACTTTTCCATTGTGTTTTTCATTTCAATGTCAACCACAAAAAACTTTGTATTTACCCAGATCCACCCTGCCTCCATGCTTTGTGCCTTATCTATTTATTAAATAGAAAATCCACAGGTAATTCTTTGCCTAATATATGAATATTTTCCTCAACTGGCTTGTATATTACTCTCTTTGCTTAGAGTTGATGCCCATTCAGATTAAACCAGGATTGTCTTTTATCACCTTGGAGGCTGTTAGATCACATCACAAGATTCTTCAGATTAAAATGATGGTTTGTCATACTCAAACTATGGCAAGTGAACTGAGATAAACCATGACTAATCTATTAGAGGTATTTTGACATATTTAGGAGGAAAGATAGATGATACTAACACATCTAATTTATTATGTCTTTTAAAAAAATCTGTATTTTTCTTGAGTCTCTGTAACTTCCAATCAATGATTAATCAGTCAATGTCAGCAAATAACAAAGGTCACACTTATAGGAAGGAACTGAAAGCATAAATAATTCAAAGAAGAAAATCATTTTTATTTTTACATGCCGCGTTTCTATTCTATTCGCATTTGAGTATGGGAACATGAGTGCTGATAGTGGTCATTTTTATGAAGTATTAGCATAACTTATTTGGCAATTATTTATTTGCCAATAATTCCTTGTAGGCGTATTGGTATTTAATCAACTGGCCATCCTGGCATTTTGCATAGACTTTCTTGACTGCCAGAGCCTCTCATCTGAACAAACTTGTCAGCCGTGAATAAGGTGCTTCAAAATCATGTAATTAATAATTTACCAATTTTTCAGCTAAGAGGAAATCCCTTCAGAGAACAGCCAGAGAGCAAGGAGACAGAGCATCTATGCAAATCCATTATCAAATACTGTACACCAATGTTTCTAAAGCCATACCACCTTGATTGTATGTTTGAGATATTGTGTGAAAAAAATAAAGGGATAAATTTAAAGCAAAAAAGCTAAAGATGCTGGTATTTAACCATATCACATTTAAATACTCTTGAGAAAAATGATGAATAGGAGGGGGACAGTGGGCACCCTTGTCTCATTCCTAATTTTAGGGGAAATGATTTCAGTTTTTCTCCATTAAGTATGATGTTGGCTGTAGGTTTGTCATATATAGCCTTTATAACATCACGGTACATTCCTTCTATTCCTAGTTTTCTTAGAACTTTCATCATGAAGTGGTGTTTAATCTTATCAAAGGCTTTTTCTGCATCTATTGAGATGATCAAGTGGTTTTTGTCCTTGCTTCTATTAATGTGCTGTATTACATTTATAGATTTGCATATGTTGAACCACCCCTGCATCCCTGAGATAAAGTCGACTTTGTGGTAAATGATCTTTCAGAGGCACCAAAAACATACTATGGAAAATAGACAGCCTCTTCAACAAATGTTGCTAGGAAAAGTGGCTATCTGCCTGCAGAAAACTGAAACTAGATCCTTGTTTATCACCCTGTACTAGTATCAACTCAAAATGGATCAAGGACCTTAATACCTGATCCAAAACTCTGAAGCTAGTACAAGAAAGAGCAAGGAATACTCTGGAACTAATAGGTATATGCAAGGACTTCCTCAATAGAACCCCAGCAGCTCAGCAACTAAGAGAAAGGATGGACAAATGGGAGTACATGAAGACACAACAAAAGAAATGGTCTCTAAGCTGAAGGCACTACCCACAGAGTGGGAGAAAATATTTGCTAGCTATACATTAGACAAAGGACTGATAACCAGAATATACAGGGAACTCAAAAGACTAAACTCCTCCAAAATCAATGAACCAATAAAGAAATGGGCAGCTGAACTAAACAGAACTTTTTCAAAATGAAAAATGAGAAATCCAAATGGCAAAAAAAAACCTTTGAAAAAATGCTCACCATCTCTAGCCATAAAGGAATTGCAAATCAAAGCCACATTAAGATTCCACCTCACCCCTGTTAGAACAGCTATCATCAAAGACACCACCACCAACAAATGTTGGTGAGGATGTGGGGAAAAAGGAACCCTAATATATTGCTGGTGGGAATGTAAGCTAGTACAACCACTTTGGAAAACAATATAGAAATTTCTTAAAAAACAAAACATCAATCCGCCATATGACCCAGCAATCCCACTCCTAGGAGGAGTGACCTGTGACACAGGTTACTCCAGAGGCATCTGCACACCCATGTTTATTGCAGCACTATTCACAATAGCTAACTTAGGGAAACAGCCAAGATGCCCCACTATTGATGAATGGATTAAGAAAATGTGGTATTTTTACACAATGGAATTTTACTCAGCCATGAAGAAGAATGAAATCTTGTCATTCACAAGTAAATGGATGAAACTGGAGAACATCATCTTAAGAGAAGTTAGCCAGGCTCAGAAGGCCAAAAATCGTATGTTCTCCCTCATATGCGGATTTTAGACCTAAAACAAATGCAATAATGTTATTAGACATGGGTCACATACTAAGGGGAGAACACATACAGGAGGAATAGGGAAAGGTAGGAAACCCAAAATTTGAAAGTGTTTGATGTGCCATGGTAGAAGAGCTAATATAGTAACTGTGACCAGGAGGTACTAAGGTCTGGTAGAGATGAATCAATTCATATTGTAATACACATTGACATGGAAGCAATGTTAGGAATCTCTCTATATAGCTATCCTTATCTCAACTAGCAAAAATGCAATGTCTTTCTTATTATTGCTTATGTCTTCTCTTCTACAAAATTGGAGAAGAGGGCAGAACATGTTCTGCCTGGAAGCAAAGGGGGTGGGGAGGAGAGGAAGGAGACAAGGGGTAGTGGGGAGAAATGGCTCAAACAATGTATGCACATATGAATAAATGAATAAATAAAAAATAAAATAAAGTAAAAAAGAACAAGTAGATGAAAATAATAAAAAAAAAAGAAAAGAAAAATGAAATAACAGTTCTGTTATCAGAAAAAACGTGGCCAGTAATTGTATCAAGACCTGAACTGATATCAGGTGCTAGAGCTAACATATTCTGGGTCCTTCATCTCACAGGTGAAGTTCTGCCTATACACCCATCACCAGAGTATCCTGTGCTTCAGCCCCAACAATTTTCTTTTTACTGAAGACTTTTCATTGTGTCTTGAATGATGACATGTACTGATTTTTATGTATTCAGAATGTATTAAAAATTCATCTGGCCAAGGCAAAGTGTTAAGCGCTCAGGCAAAAATGATAAAACTTGAAATGGAACCAATTCATTAAACTTAAAACCTTATTCAAATGTTTTGATAGCTTTTGCATCATTTTTCTTCTTCTGGAATATCTTCCTCTCTTCACTTCTGCTTGATAAACTCATCATGAGACATAAGAATATCTTCTCTTTGAAATCGTCTATGTTGTACTCTTCCTTACATGTTCTTATTAACTCTAGCAAGTATCTGTCCTTTAATTTTTCTCCCACAGTAACAAAGACAATATTTACTAACATTCAATCTTTATCTATATCAGATAACAACCTCTCAAAGGTAACTATTGGCCTATTTATCATTTCTTACATATAATTGAGAGTAGAAAGGTCAGTAATTTTGTTGGATGAAAAAGTGAATGAATGAATATGGAAGCTTCTGTAATTCACTTTTTCACAAGTGAATGTTGAATGTTTATTCTGACCATGTATAACTACTTAACAATATTGGCATAGGCAAAGTGTTCTAAAAAATTAAAACAGTGTGAAAAACACATGAAATAGATTTGATTAAAAGAAAATTGTATTAGTTATGTATTGCTGCATAAAAAAACTGTGACATATATGGCAGGTTAGCACAGCATCCATTTATCATCTCAGCTCATGGCTTAGGAATTGAGAACTGAAGGAACAGCCCTGTTTAAAGTCTCACAAGGCTCTCATCAACTTATCATATTGGGTGTGCTCTGGTGGTCAGGGTCCTCTTCCAGTCCATCCAGTTACTGAGAAAATTCAGTTGTATTTAGTTGTAGGACATAGTCTTCATTTTCTTACTGCCTGCCTGCCAGGATCCACTTTCAGTTCCCAAATGCAAGCAGCAGTTCCTCCCCAAGTGGTCTGCTTTCAGAGACCTTCTTATGACATGGCTGCTGACATCTCCAATGCTCCAAGGAACACTCATTAAGAGGAAGTCTTGTATAACACAATATAATCCAATTCCACTAGGTGGATATTATATGAAGACATGATTTACTGAAGGTTACCTTAAGATATATACATCACAAGCTTTTAAAAATAAATTTATAAATAAAAATAAGAGTAAAAATAATGACTTACAAACCCAACACAATGCATATTCAAACCATTCAATTTCATCTCATTACCAAGAAATTAATAAAAGAATGCTAACTAAATTTTGAAGTAATAAATTTTCTTTAATTTTCACCTTACTATGGTACTTAGAGTCTTAGAAAAGAGCAAGACAGGTGCTTCTGTGGAAGTGCCTTCTTCATGGAAAAAAAGGTCAGAATCATTGTCTGCCTTTTTTGTTGCCCTGTCAGAGCATTCACCACAATGATTTCACAGTCAGAAAAGCATGTGGAAAATTCTTTATACCTAGAGAGCAGCTTTACAGTCTGTTAAGCTGTTTGAACAACCAGCAAGGCTATTATAACTACCACCTATCACAAGGGAAATTTCTATTATAAGAGACAGAAAGTTAATGTTTTTTGACACTGTAAATGTAACAATTCAAGTTCCTCTTTTACCAAAACTAATACACTACAGGGAAATAACATAGTACAAAGTATATCAAAGGTACCAGGCCTTGATATACTCAGTCATCTTGGATTAGGACCTCATGCTTGTACCCCAGAATAAGACAGAACCAGAAATAGATCAACTCTGGCAGAAATTCAGTTGAAAGCATCCAATGTCTTTGTTCAACAGATATGAAATATTGAAGACTCCATTTATTGTTTATTTCTAATACTATTCCATTGTTCCTCACACTGCCAGAGTCTCATCTCCTCAATTCCAGGTTACTGCTGCTGCCACCAGTTAGACTTCTTGTCTTCAATTTTACTCACCGTCAGAACTCCATGAGAATGAACTTTTGGTGTCTTTTTCAACTGATTTCAACATAAAACCTAAAAAAATTTAACTGGTGTCTAGGAATTGTACATAATATGGAGTTTTATGAATACAATGTACTTTGCTGACATTTGCCTCTCCTTTAATCCCTCTTTTCTCCCTCCCCTCTTCCATTTTTCCCTTTCCCTTCTACCTCCGTAGTATTTCGCTATATTTTCATGACTTTATTCCTCCTCCAACTTCCACAAATAAGATAAAACATTTAATATTTGGCTTATTTTACTTAATAGGATAATCACCAGTCTCATTTATTTTCCAGAAAATGACAAAATTTCATTTTCTTAAACACTGAGTAAAACTGCATTGTGTACATATTCAGCATTTTCTTTATTCATTCATCTGTCATGGGTACTTATGCTAATTCCATAATTAAAATAGTGAGCAGTGCTGCAATAAATATGTGTATGCACTTAGCTCTGTAGTTTGAGTCTGTTGGGTATTCACCCAGAGAATCTGAAGTCTTATGTATAATTCTCCAGTTCATCTTCCACCGTTCTCCTCCTTTTTACCATCCTTGTTCTTACCTTCTAACTTCTCTAACCAATTGTTGTTCTTAGAATAGAAAATGCTCTTTTCGTGCCTGACCCTGTTCTGCCAGGCCCATGGCATGGTCTACTCTCTGCACTCTTTACCTGGATAATACTTTCTCCTCCTTCTGATTGAGCTTTGGTCTACCTTTCTTATGGCTTCCAACAACTTTCTTCTAACCGCTCACACAATTGTGTTCGCTGCAGTTGTCCTACAAATGTCCCATTAGGCTGTCCTGAGAGCTCTGTGTGAGACAACACTCTTTTCTTTGACTTTCTTCAACCAAGTGTCTAACACTTAGCATATTTTAATAATTATATGATAAATCAATAAATTACTGCAATATTCATATGTAATCTGTAATGTCTAAGTGTCTAAGGACCAGCCTACAATTGTTCATAAAATGATGAATGATTTTAGACCTCAGAGAACAGAGTAGATGCCTCCTCCTAAAAAGCTGACTGGATACTTAGGTTGACAGATTTAAGTAGGCACTAAAACTTTAGATCAGCCACAGCTAGAAAACTGGGAAGGAGAAGGCAAACCTGGGGCACATCTCAGCTAAGGTTTTATAGCTCATTCTGTCACAGATACCCTGGGAGAGCACACCCGTTTGAGCTCCCATTTACAGTTTCTTTCATTCCATAAGCTTATCATCCTACTTTTATGACTATCTCTCCAGAGGAAGCCCATAAGGGCTCATGTGTTCATTTTTGCAAAGTGTGTGTTGGCATTTCTTGAATGAAGACACTCTATAAATACAAAGCATTTTTTTGTCATTAGTACAGATGCCCTAGCACAGTCCAATCTATTTGATTCTGTGCTACCAAACAGCTGCCAGCACCCACCAAGAGCATCTGGTTCCATTTCCTGTTGGCAAGGGCCCCATTAGCAGTAAAACAGCTAACGTCTTTTAGATGGCCTCATGATTATAGCTTTTATTGGTACCCCAGGTAATTGAGTTAATAAATTTAATTGCCAGTGCTGACACTTCCTCCCACCCACCTTCGCTCTTTAACTTCTTTCCTAGCTCCTCTCAAAAAAAAAAGGAAAAATGCAGAGAAACCATTAATAAAAATATGCATCTAATGGGACAACTGACCTCACAAAATACTTCTGAATGAGTTCAAAATGTCGCTGGGCCCACCCCAGTTTGTTTATAGCAGCATGTGGTGCCATGACTCACATTTACTACCCTTTTCCTTTCAAGCTAATTTATAGTACTGTCCACACTACACTGAGCAATATCCAGAGTATATAGTGTATTGCCACAAAGATTTCCAAGGCAATATTTATAGTTGCATAGCAAAGTATGGGCACAGAATTTTGGATTTCTCAACTAATAAGTCATATAATACATTGTAAATCATAGTGAAATATTAAATATTACACAATAAAACAACAACAGAGAAGAGACAATTGAAAACTGAAATCTTCTCCTGGGAGACATTTTTAAGATCTTGCTGAAAGAAAAACAGATCCTAGATTGCACTACATATTTCTCTCAGGATGGCAGCCTCCTGTTTGGCTCCAGGTCTTTTTGTTGTTTTTATTATTCTTAGAGACTTCCTAACCTTGTCACTGACTAATGATATTACCATATGCCTGCTTCATTCCTTATCTTCTCAAATTAAACATTTAAGTGAAATATTGAAAAACAACAACAACAAAAACCTCTCAGCTCTACCTAATTGAGACAGACTAATGGAGACACCAAAAAGTCAGATATTCGGTGTCATGGGACAGCAAGCAAGCATTATGCAGATTGCCTTCATGCCTGGCTCCAGCTCACTAACTCCTTAAATTCCTTCTAATGATCGCCAAGCTTCTAGCTCCTGTCTCATTTCTTTGTGTAGTTTTTCTGTCAGGTTCCAAAGTATCAGCTTAAATCAGAGTTGAATGTGATAACCAAAAAGAGACCAGTTAGCAATCAATCAGTTCGTTCCATATATTAAGTAAGTGCCTCAAAATATTGTCATGTTTAATTCTCACATCCTATATGGCAATAGTTGTCAACTGGGGCAATTTTGCCCCACGGGATACATTTGGCAATGTCTGGAGACATTTCGTGTTGTTATGGCTAAAGAAGGACTACTGGGATCTAGTGGAGAGTGACTGGGAACACTGTTGGCTGAACACCTCACAGTGTAGGGACAGCCCCACCACCAAAAATTTTCTAGCCTTTAATGTAAAAGTTGTTAAGAAATCCTATCATAAGGTAATGTTCTCATTTTACAGCAAAGGACTTAAAAGCTCAGAAGGGTTAAGAAAACATCACTCATACTGTAAAAGGTGGAGCATGAATTCAAGCCTACTTTATCTGACTCTAAAATTTAGTCTCTTTCCACAAGACAATCTAGCTTTCAAGAGTTTCTGGAAAACAGAAAGGTACACAGAAGATTTCAAGTATAAGCAGCTTTAGCGGCAAAGCACCCCAAACTACATTATGTCAAATGAACTTTATAATGATCGTTATAAAAATCACATTACTATGATCATTGCAGAAGTGCATCCTGTCCACAGTGTGTGTGGATGTGTAATCTTTCTGGCTCAAAATTTCTACTGTGCTTCTCATGATGGTCTATCTGCAAAGTACAGATGTGTTGAACTAATTCATCGAGCAGGCTTATTTATAAAGGTTATAGTACATGGATCAAAAGGACTCTGCAAAGCAAAGGTACCTTGTGAAAATTGCAAATGAAAACTATAAAACACATAAATTACTACTGAGAAAGTCACATACCAGATACAAGTGGAATTGACAAGCAGAAGCAGATGATGACAAGGGCACATTGATTCCAAAGAACTTTCTGTAGGTCTCTTATAGGGAATTGTTGTGTTGAGAGACTTTTGTCCTTATTATCTGGGTTTCCTACTAAATTAAAATCCCATATATTTTGCTATTTCTTAGTTGTTATTTCTTTTTCCCAGGAAAAAAGAAAGTACACTACAAAAACCTTATTTAAAATGCAAAAATTAATGAATTTACTGTTTAAACTGAAATATTTGTTTCATAAAGTGTTTTTTTTCTTTTTCAGCTGCAATAAATGCCAAATGCTTCATTTTCTTCTCAATTGATTTGCATAGCTTATTTAAATAGCAAAAATTATCTAGAATCCTATATTTTCTTGATTTTTACTTTCTTTAAAGCCTATGACCATTTGGTGTGTCTTTTTTTTTTTTAACTTCCTATATTGTTTCTCTCTTAGAAATAAAATATCTAACTTCTGGAATTTACTTGGATTGGGAAGGTCATACTGGTAATGGAGAGCAGACAGGACTAAACAAATCCATCGATGGGCCTGGTTCAGGGAATCAGGAAGAGAGATAACAAAGCAAAACATGCCTAAATCCAAGACAGAAAAGCCAAAAGCTATGAAACAAGAACCCAGCTAGATGAAAATACTGAATGTGCGTTAGAGACTAAAACCAAAATCCACAAAATAAAGTGACTATAATTAAAGACAGATGAGTATTCAGAAGAAAGCCAGGAATGGGCTGGTGGTGGCTAAGACTGGACGAATCATAAAATTTAGAAGCTAGAAGAACCTTGGAGCTGTCTTTATTCAAAATGCAAAAACTGAGACTCAGGGTTATCTCATGTTGCACTACTAACGTGACGGAGTGAGAACCCAGGTTCTCAATTCTTCCTTTTGGTCCACGGTCTCAGACAGAGGAGGAAAGATGCTCTGAAGCCTCAGTTCCTTCATTGCTCATGATTGCTCGGGAACTCTGCAATGCCACTCGGTCCCCATACCTGTGTGCATATGATTGATTTGGGCCTTATTTGAGGATCTTCCATCGATTACAGTTTAATTTCAACTCCTCAGTATTTAGTTGTCCTCTTGGATTACAAAGATTATGTATGTGTCCTCGTATCTTTTCACTTACATCTCTGATTCCCTGATCACAGACCTCAGGCCTCCACCTGTCCAAACGTGCTCTGCTGCCACCTAGAGGCAAACTCACCTGCTACAGGATGCATTACTGTATTGATTAATGTGTTTGTATTTCTGAAATCTTTATTTTCGACCATTTTTTCCTAATGTTTAAAAAAAAATGTATGCATTGTTTTTCACAGTTACTATTTGAAATAATTAAGGCTGTCCTCAGCCCTCTATCAAACATTCAGTTCCCAAAGAGCTCTAGGATTTCTGTCCTATCATCAGGCATTTTCAAAACCACAAAATCCCAAAGAATTTCATATGATATATATTCAAAAGAGCTTTTCATGCTGCTCTGAATAAATATCATATCTTTATATGGTAATATAACTAGAATTCAAGTTTATCATTCTACTTCTATGCCCAGAATTTAGTATTCCCACCAAACTTGGCTTACAATAAGTTTTTACTCTCTGTCCTATATACACAAAGCTTGCATGTTAACAAAATAATAAAAAGAAGAGATTGCCATGATATTTAACCAGGTCATCTTTATATAAAAGCAAGTATATTATTTTGGTGGTAACAGAATCATGTAAAGTTTCAGAAGAGGTATTCTCTCTGTCTCTCTCTGTCTTTCTCTGTCTCTGTCTCTCTCTCTCTCTCTCTCACACACACAGACACACACATACACACACACACATACACACACATCTCACTACCCCTATACCTCCCTCTGTCCACGCATGAAAATATACTTAAAATATAGCGTGGATGGTTGAGAAAGAAAAAAGTTTTAAAAAGTTAAATTATCCTGGAGCATATACCCACACATCTCCCTCTATGCTTTGAAATATGGCAGAGGTAAGGAGTGGAAAAATATTGCAAGACTTTCAAATTTTTATTAGTGACAAGGTCCTTTAAAATATATATAACCAACCAACATTTAAATATTTAAATGAGACAAAAGCTTAGAGTCATTTCTAATTCACACGTAGTCCAGATTGCTGAAGAATTTTCTGTAGCTTTAGGAATATCTCAAAGCAGAGGGAACAATCTTGGCTGTGGTGGGAGGTCCAGGTTGTCGAATGAGACAGACCTTGGAATGAGTTCAAATTATTATCTATGCGACCTTGAGGAGATTGTCTTTCCTTTTGAGAGACATCTATGGAAAACAGAACAGTAGATCTTCTTATGTTATAGCCCACAGGAAGCCCTGTTTAAGACAGACTTCCCAAGGATGATGAATTTCTCAGTGTCTAAGTCTCAGTCAATGACTTCCCAAAACTCATATTCCCAGGGGAATATGAGGATGTAAGACCATCTGCCTAGACCCTTCTCCTGTCTTGAGGTGATTTATAGAGTGTCCTGTATCTACTGAACTTAAGCAGTCCTTTGTAATCCAATCCACAAGTCTTTGATCCTGAGGATGGCTGCCTGGGTTCTACAACTTTTGCCAATTCCATTCCCATGCAGAGGTCTTAACAAACCCAAGACTTCACACATTGTTGATTGAAGACCCACTTATTTACTGTTGATGATAATGGTATCTTAATATCAAGCAAAATAAAATCTGTCAATCTGATGACAAGAGGAAAAGGAACCCAAACACCCCAAATAAACCAAAAAATCCTTTCTCTCAAGGACTTTAGGCTGTGCAGTTGCCACCATTCTACAAGCACAATACTAATATGATAACTTCTCACTTTGGATGTAAAAAAAGTACTTGTAGGTATCCATCAGCAACAAATCCTCATAGATGCATCTGTGACTTTCTGATGGAACAGAGCATTATGAAATTCACATTCTTATCTTTTGAGGATCCTTATTAAAACTTTGTTTTGATTTAAAAACTTATCTGCATACTCCTAAAGCAAAGCAAACTTCAAGGAGAGATGTGAAGGAGGAATATTACAGCTTCATTTTATTCTCTAGTTTCTTGGCCAGCTACTCTCTTGAATAATTGGTGAAAGAAGAACAATAAATTCTTCTCTGACAAGCTGTAAGTTATCCTGTGGAATAGTTCAAAAATCTCTCTCATTAGGTGGTTTCTCACAAAAGACAGCCATTCTTCTTTGGTAAAAGGGTATAATGTGGATGATAATAGGCTTTCTTTCCCCATTTTTACTCTTCTTTGGAGTCTATATCATTTAGCCAACTAACATGGAAAATGATACTGACTTTCTAGAATCCTGTAGTTTAGAATCAGAGTAGCTATGTATTAAAATGCAAAGCTTCTGGCTGTCTATAAAACAAATCATTTCTACTCAAATATAATATCGAGTTTTAATAATGTTGATGCTTCCTCTGCTATTATAAATTATAGTTCATTCAAATTCGCCCATATAAACAACTTTCAAGCACGTATCTCTGACCTGCAGAAAGACAATTTCTGTCATTACTATCAACACTTAACTACCCCCATCCCATGCCAATATAGAATATTTTTTCCACAAACATACTAAAAACACAGAAAGCTAAATTTCATTTAACTCTAAACATACTTTAATACTTTGAGTACAACTTTAGTGTTGGCATATGCTGCTAAAAATGCACCTGTGTGACACTGTAAATATATCAAGAGGTGCAGAGAGGATCACCCCTTTGATGTATTTTGCCTTTTAGGTATAAAACTATCAAGTGTTACTTGATATAAAGCCCAGTGGTTACCAAAAGCTACACATATATTCTCTATCTTTTTTTTTAAAAAAGTGATACAGCATAATATATATTACATTAAGTGAAATGCTAAGACATAGAGTGCTGCTCAGGCGTGGAGCCTCCAGTAAAACAACAGAGGACTGCCTGGGAGTTAGACAATGTTTTAGTTGAACAAACCTAGTGATCTTGATACCTCATATTAGAGATGAATGAATTGAAACCCTAACATCATTAAATTGGTAACTGGTAGGACTGGACAAGAACTAAAATCTCTGATTCTTGCTCTGTGTGGTCCTTCAACAATTATTTCCACCCATAGTGCTTACTTCTTTATTGCCATAAATCATAACAATATAGATTATGAAATTATAGCTACTTTCTTCTACTTTTTCCACATTAAATCAACATAAATTTATGATCCCACTATTCTTGTGCATCAGAAGTTTAGGTTGTTAGTTAGTTGAGGCCTTTACTCATCGTCTTACCTGGCTGAAATCAAAGTGTGGGTTGGGGTTACAATTCTCATAGGTTCTTGGGCTCCACTTTCAAGCTCATTCAGGTTGTTGGCATTATTCATTACCTTACATTTGTAGGACTGAGACTTTATTCTCCTGCTAGCTGATTATCTGAGATATCCTTAGCACCTAGGGATTAGCTGCAGGTCCTTGACACATGCTCTCCATAGGCAGTCCACAATAGGGCTATTTGTTTTCTTCTTGGCCAACAAGATTACATGTCTGCTTTCCCATTCAAGAACCCTCACAGTATAGTCACCTTTTTGCAAAGTCAATCCATTAGTAACCTAAACACTGGAGTGATAGCTCATCATAGTCACAGATTCTTTCTATATTTAATGGGCATGAGAATTTGAAAGGCAGAATCAAAGTAGATAATACTGGGATTCATGGGAGCCATCTTTGATTTCTGTGTACCTCAGCGTATATAGGTCCCTAGCCTTTACTTGCCTATCTAGCTTCAATTGACAACTACTTTCTCACATTTTACCATTTCACTGTAGAATTACAGAACTATGTATAAGCTCTGGACTATTAACTTCCCTACTTCTGTACATGCATAGTTTTCAATTTGAAATATTCTTCCTTCTATGTGACTACCTTATGAAGTTCTATTCCCCTCAAATTTCAGTTTACATGGTCCTCCACAGTATGCCTTTCTTGACCTCCAGGTGGACTCAGATGTTCCTCCCCTCTACTTTCACTTTGTGTGTGTCCTTTAAAGTTATCATCTACTTCACTAAGAATCTTGAGAGCAGTTACCCTATATTTGGGCTATATCCATAGCTGGTGTCATACCAGTTATGAGTAAACACTCTGTCAGTTATGGTGGGATGAAAGAATAAATTAACGAATAGTTAAAAAATTATAAGAAGACTGATAAGGACCAAAGAGACTGTTAGGATCTACTTTGTGAGAGTTTTGTGTGTGCCACATGAACGGATTTGAAATTTACTGTAAAAGAAATATGGGGGCCAACCATGGGTTTTACATCAGGAAATAAAACTATGAGATTTATGTTTTAGTAAGTTCACATTGAAACACAGTAGAAAAGTGTTTCTCAAAGTATACTCCTTGGAACCACTTGCATAAGACTTGGTGATACCAGGAGAAACACAGATTAGCCATCAAATTCTAGACTTGCTGCATCAGAGTATCAATGAGTAGAATCTTAGAATATATATTTAGTATATATATTTAGAATACCTATTCACTCATGATACTTATGCTCACTAAAGCATGAAAATCATTGCAATACATATTACTGTATTGTGCAAGCCTAGAAATTTCTTCTTTTCTCTCTGCCTCATTTTCTTCTGTAATTTGGAAATGATAATAGCACTTAACATTATTTCTGGGAGGAATGACAGTATGAATAGGAAAATCTTTTGCAGTCCTTTGAATGAGTGATCATAAGGGCCCAATTTAAGATTTTGGTGTAGAAATAAAAAGAGGGTCAGAGTTGAAGATGGATTTTGGAGGGACTATCAAAAGGACCTGTTCACTATACAGTATAGGGAAAAATAAGAATTTACAGTTGATATTGCAAAAGTTAAAGGAGGAAAGTAAAATTTGGTGAGGAAAATCCTGACTTCACTTTGAGCTATGGTGAATCTCAAACGAATACAAATCTTACAACTGGAACCATCTTGATAGATTAGTGAACACATGGCAGAGGAGTGGAACACATTGTGGAAAACAACATCAAATCACTGGGTAATCACTGGATTGCAAAGATTTGCTCAGTCAAAATATCTGTAGTACTAATTCACCCACAAGTCAGTCACCAGCCCCATAAGAAGTACCTCTTTAAACCAGAAATCTAAAGTTGCTTCAACTAGAATGAAAATCATTAGAAATGTGTCTCTAGAAAAGACAGGTTGAGAAGCTAGATTAAATGTAGATTAGGAATTTACGTTTGCATTTGCAAAGTCTTTGCTGTATGACTCAAATGATACTAAGCAAAGCATGGCAGCAGTGAGGAAAATAATCCCATGTGACTACTCTAAAGCAAAGTAGGGGTAGTGGTACTGCAAAGTAATGGCTTCTAGCCCTGGAAGTCTGGAAAAGAGAGCCACAGATTCAGGGTATTTGTTGTGGTTTTCCCATAGCTTTATTAAAGTATAATTTAATAAATACATACATAGATATATGTGAATATATATATTTGTAATCTGTCTTTACACTGTGTATGCAACATAATTTGACATATACATATATGAAATTCTTAAATTCTTAAATCAAGCTAATTAACATGTCTGAGTTCATATACTTATTTTTCTGTGTTGAGAACATTTAAGATCTACTATCTTAGCAATTTTTAAACATATAATACATTATTATTAATTATATTCACCATGCTGTAACTTAGATTTCCCAAAAGACTCCTGCTATCTAACTGAAAGTTTGTATCATTTGACAAACACATCCTTATCCTGTTTGCCATCTCCTAGCAGCCACCATTCTTTCTCAGTTTTGATAAATTCAAATTTTTTGACTTGTACATGTAAGTGAGATTATGTGGTATTTGTCTTTCTGTGCCAGTCATATTTCATTCAGTGTCCTCCAGGTTTGTCGATGTTGTTACAAATGACAGATTTCCTCCTTTTATAAGGCTGAGTAATATTCTATTATATATAAATACATATCACATTTTCTTTACTCATTGTCCATTGATAGAAAATTGTCCATATCTTGAAAATTGTGACTAATACTGCAAAAAAACATTGAATGTAGATGTCTCTTCAACACACTGATTTCATTTCCTTTGGATATAGACCCAGTAGTGGATGACAGGATCATATGGCAGTTCTATTTTTGAAGAACCCTATACTGTTTTCTATAATGACTGTACTAATTTCCATTCCCAGCAACAGTATGAAAGGATCCCTTGTTCTCTACATTCTTGCCTGCACTTACCTTGTCCTTCAATAGTCACTGTTCCATTAGATGTGAGGTGGTACCTCAATGCTGTTTGAATTCTAATTTCATTGATATTATTGGTGTTGAGTACTTTTTCATATATCTGCTCACCATTTGTATGCCTTCTTTTGAGAAATGTCTATTCTGTCCTTTGCTCATTTAAAATCATTTTTTCTTGCTATTCAACTGTTTTGAAAGCTGTTTGAGCAAGAACAGCTGCTTTCCAACTCCATCTTAGAATGTCAAACAGGATATAGAAGTAAAATATATCAGGATGAACACAGGTTTTAGGATGAAAATTTTGCTGTGATATAATTATTTATCAGAGATCTTTCACCAATGAGAAAACCAAATATTTCTAATTACATTACCCTATGTAACCTAAAGTAACTACCACATTCGCAGTTTACACAGGCTGAGGCTCACATTTGACTTAAAGGATCTCAGAGAATTTACTTATCAATTGTAATATCACAACCAGAATAATATCAACACTGAAAACAATTGCTTATCTTCTTCAGTTTTCTCCAGTTTTACTGGTACACATTAGTGGCGTGTGTGTGTTTGTATTGCACACTTGACTCTATACATTTTTTTCTCCTGGGTAGATTTGTGTGTGTACTATAAAATCAAAACACTGAACAATTTCAATACAAAGGTACTTCAATGCCCTTTTATAACCATCCACATCTCTGTCCTGCTGCCCCTTCCCCCATCCTGACCCCTTGCAACCAGTAATCTGTCCTCCATGTGTAAAATAGTCAATTCAAAAATATTATATAAATGGAATTTTTTGCCTTTTTGTTTTTATTAAATAAAAGGGGCAAAGAAAAGAGGGTGCTTGTGGTCTCTTAGGCTGTAGCAAATAGCCATGGTCCCTCCCCAACCTCTATTCATGACACATTGTGCTTCCACATTGAGGTGGAAGTGGGCCAAGTAGGACACCTGGGAAAGGTCCCAATGGCTGCATCTAGTATTTCTCAGAGGGGAGGGCATTACTACCTCATCCTTGCCTCTTTGCATTTGCTACCTTCTTGAATGAGTTAGGAGATTAAAGTTAAAACCCCTGCAAAAGAAAAACAAACCATTCTTTCTGCGCATCCAACAAGAAAATTGTGAAAATCTAATGCCATATAAGCCTCTACAGAGAGTGTAATTCTACAACACACAACTTTGATCAGCAAATGAGTGCTAAGGGAGGTGGATAGACAAGGGTGGATTGCAAAAAGCCATCATCATACACTTTCTACTGTCCATTCATCCTGTGCTGTTCTATTCATCCTGTGCATAGCGATGATTTAGAGCTACTGTACTGAATGTTGATACTGAACACACAGACATGCAAATTTAAAAATCAGTGTTTCTTTATCAGGCCAATTTTATCCAAAACCAAGACCATTCCTTTTTTTTCCAGTGGTACTGGGGTACCAAGGCCATTCCTACTGACATGATAATGTACTCTCATGTCCATGTACAGAACCTCTGACATTCTGGGAAAACTTAATGGGTGTGGCAATCAATCATCTTAGATTCCCTAACCAGGAATTACATCACAGATTTCCTAAAAACACCTTGGGATTTACCATCTCCCAATTATGTCTTAAGTAAGCCATGAATGCTTTGTGATTTAATCATCAACAGAATGCCATCCCATCTGCAAGGATATCTCCTAGTACTTTCTTTTTTAGCAGTACTAGTATTTGAACTCAAGGACTTGCACTTATGAAGCAAGCACTTAAGCAATGTTCCCAGACCATCTAGGTCTTTTTCCAAAACATATTTTCCTTTTGGGTCCCAAAAAGGATGTGGAGGACTTGGGCATAACTAAAGTGGTATGGCATCTGCTTAACAAGCACAAGGTCCTGAGTTCAAAACCCAGTACCACCACCACCAAAAAATAAAAGTAGATGGAATTTAATGTTTGAAATATATATTAAGGAATAAGAACAAAGGTTTTTATTAAAGGTTTTCAGAACACCATGTGCCTAATCTTCACTAGAAGTCAAATTCACTATTCATTGCACCAGAGTTACCTAACCCAGTCTTCAAGTAGTTCATCACATTGCCAATGTAATTTGTTTTATAAAATCAAATTTAAATTTCTTTTTAATTATTTTAATTGAATAAATTTAATATACTGTCAATGCTGTTATTTTCACCATTAGAAAGTTAGCTTACTGAAGACAAGAACAATGTTTGATTCCTTTCATTATTCATTTTTCTTCACCTATCACAGGGTTTGATGCATGAGACATTCAATGAAAAAAATGACTACAAAAAAGAAAAGAAAGATGTAAGTGTAAAAGAAAAAAAGGTAAAGAATAAAGACAATTTCCTTCAAGTAAGGAAAAAAGAGAGGAGTTGGGAAGGTTAGTTCCTGCCTGAGAACAAAGGTAATAATTTTAGAGGTATCCCATCACTTCTTAGGAAAAGTTCTGGTTAACATGCTGTTATCCCAATAGGTCAATTCTGTGATGATGTCTGAAAAACTACCCTTTGTAGATCTCGTACTATGTGACTAATTCTATCTGAAACAACTCACTTCCTAACTATATGGTGTGGAGGGGGTAGGATTATATGGAGACATTGCTAAGATGTCTTAGATGTTGTTAATTCTTTCTTTTGTCTTGTCTGAAGACTCTCTGGAGACCCCCACATGCCTATCATATTAGCCTGCTGCTGCTAGCACTGCTCCAATCACAGAAAAAGTCAATAATTCCTTCCTTCTTCCTTCTGAATGGTGCTTCTGAAATCAAGAAGTAGAATTTCATCTTCTTCTCTTTGAATCGAGTCTGTTCATAGTAACTTGCTTTCCTTAAAGAGTGTGGCACAAATAAGTTTATAGAATGTCTACAGAGGGCTAGGTAATAAGAAGCTTTGTAGCTTCTGTCTGAGACTCTTGATACATGTGATTTTACAAACCTCATTTTAGAGAAGTCAGCCACCAAGAAGTCTGAGTTGCATGATACTGACACACTGTGAGGAAGTCCAAGCTACACATGTAGAAAGACTTCCTGAAGAGTTAAATACCCAACCATCCTGAAGCTGTTCCAACTAATCCTGCTATGCAAATGAAGATGTTATCTTTGGCCTTCAGCCTAGTTGAGTCTCAAGATGACTTCTGCTGTAACTATCATCCTACTGAAGATGCCTAAGAGACCTCAAGACAGCCCACAATATTGTTACAGATAATAAATTATTGTCTCAACTCACAAAGTTTCAGGATGGTTTGTCATGCAAGAGTACATAAGCAAAATGCTGAACAAAACTATTACCTTGAAGCATTTTTTCAACATGTAGGCAAAGATTGTTATGTCATGATAAATATGACATACATATCTAGGATTTGTTTTCCTAAGAACCATATTTATTACAAGTGCATCTATAAACTCTCCAGGTATGAAATAAGATCTTCCCTAATAAGTAGAAAACAACTTGTCAGGCTTTCCTCTTCCTTTGTGAAAATCAAATCTTTTCCTATAGAATGTTAATTTTCTACCAATTTTTGCATTTCTTTGGCTTCAGTGCAGCCATCAGTCAAGAGAAAAACAATACCCAGTGATTCCAGTGTCTTGGGATATGTTCTTTTTAAAAACAGATCTTCACAATGCCTACTACCTCTCTCATTTCTAGAATTTCGAATGTCTGCCAATTGTTAACAGCTTGCTGCACTCCACCAGTAACTCATGTTAATGTACTGTGTTTTTGCTGTGACATTCCTGTCACACAGACTACTAAAACTCAAGATGCCTATTTTGTTATTTAATAAACATTTTTGAGTATTTACTTCATTATTCAAGGAAAAAGTTAGAGCCAGAAAGAGTCAAAAGTAGAAAAGTAGGCAAATTTATTTAAAAAGTCCCAAGTTAGAATACTAGAAACAAAAACAATCTCAAGGCTAAATTCAGTGGTCATGGAATAGAATTAAAATAAGAGTCCCAAGACCAGAAGTACAGCTCAAGTGGTAGAGAGTCTGTTTTCAAGCCACGAAACCCTAAGTTCAAACCCCAGACCCACCAAAAATACATTAATTAATTAAAATAAAAGTCCCAGAGCAAAGTATATTCAGAAATGAATCTCTCACTAGGTATTCCTGGCTTTCTGATACACTTTGCAAACAAAAGAATCAAATTGAAGGCTCTTGAGGATAATAATTTACAATAATGAAATGTAAAATTTAAACATTAGTAAAGCATACTATCAATGTCATTCCAGGTAATAAATTTAAAAACCAAAATCAAGATTTTAAACTTAACATGAAAAATAAAATTATGTTCTATAATATTTTCTAGTCTTTTACAACTCACATTTAAGAAAGAAAAAATAAACAAGTCTTCTTTAAAGTTTATTGAATGAAATTGGAAGTTATTACTGTGCTTATCTTTTGCACTGAAATAATTTTCAATATTGTCTAAACAAAAACATTGCCTTCACATGGACCTATGTGATTTGACTATGATCTTTCTCATCATAACAGTCAAGCTGGAGCTTGATTTCACCAGTTAAATGAAAATTGGTTTTCTAATGGAAAAATGCATCATAATTGTGTCAGTAACATGTCTAAGCAAAGCCACTTAACAATACAAGATCCAGCACCAACTCTTTATTTGCAGAATACCTATGCAAATTGCTGTCTCAGAAACCAACTACTCCAATATACGTTTTTTTCTTAAACTAGGTCTCTTTTGATTATTCAGTTTTTATAAACTACATATTTGATTCACTAGCTACCAAAGATTTATTTTAAAAAAACTGAGAATTGCAATAATTTATTTCTAATCTTCATTTTGACAACATAACTGTTTTTCCTTCTAATATAAAAAATTTTACCTCTAGCTAAGACACTGATGTGATAACTGAATGCCAAGGTCATTGTTATTTCCAAAGATTACTCAGGGGAAACATTTTTCTGTCTCTCTTTTAAACCTTAGTTCCTTTGTTAGTCTCTGCATTTTAGTTATTTGACAGCTTGAACAGAGAATACAAAACATCACACTGTATATTCTCCTAATCTCTAATCACATTACATATGCATATGTCCTTCTGTCTCAATTTCCACCAGAAATATTGAAGATAAAAATATCTCATTAATCAACTAAAAATTTAAGTATTATTAAGCAATTGTGGAACAAGTTAATTCTTTTTCAGAAACATTAAAAATTCTAGATCCCTATCATTGAAGTAAATTGTGAGCCAAAGAACTTAAATTGTCACACCTAAAATATGAGAAGCACCTGAATTTAATAATACAATTTTTCCTCTAAAATATCCAAACTATTGAAATTTTAATGTGCAGTCTATTTAAACTTATTCATAAGATGTTTTACATTCTTATTTTTTCAAGTTAAGTTTTCAAAATCCATCATGTACTTTACATTTGCAGAATATCTCAGTCTAAAGTTGCACATGGCAACTTCTTAGATTCCACAGATAAGCTAATTTATACAATGTTTGTCTTCCAGTGATTGTCATATTTCATTTAGCATAATGTCCTTTAGGTAGCTACCTTGTTGACACAAATGGCAATATTTCCTCCTTTTTTAATAAAAAACAGTCCATTGTATGTATATCTATGCCATGTTTTATTATGCTTTTAAATAAAGTGAAGGTTTATTAGAATTCTAAAACCTGATAAGCCATTTTACATTTTGCCATGTTCAGTGTTTATCCATTCTACCTTGTTGCTCCCAACTGTGTAGGATAAAATATTCTCCGAGGAGAGATGAAGCAGTCCTTTCATGACATTGCACATATGTTTGTCCAATCTTCATATTGTGCCACAAAGTAGTTATGCTAACATCATTGGAGCAGAAATTAATGTTATTCCATACTGCGAGAGATGGGGTGGAGATCTGCACATGATAAGTAAAACAGTTTTTCCACTGTGAAAAGGGATGAATTAAAATGCATAAAATTTTCCCCTTTCAGCATCTCATTTTACCATACTCAGAAAGCATGTTTATCTCCTACTGATTCCTTCCTTATAGCTGCTCTTGAAGAGGTCTGAATGTTAGAAGAGTAGAGATAACAGCTAATACACCTTTAAACTACGAAGTAAGCTTTTTAAGGTCAAATATGTATTTCTAACCAAACAAAAAACATTCTGTTTGGGGAAAACGGCTGGTTTTAGTTCCAACAATGGCACACTTTATCAAAATGTCTTCAGAAAAACAGACAAAAAGCAATGCCTAATGGAAGAAGTTAAGGCTTAAAAATAGAAATATACTGGTTGATTCCTTTACCATTTATTTAATGTTAAGTGTCAAATAAATGTCATGTTTAAGGCAGCACTGATTGTAACCTATCTTAGTAAACTAGAGCATAAGAAATGTTAAGGTCACTTTAGCTCTGTGATAACAACTGACTAACAAGGCATTCCAGGGCATTTTACTGAGCTGCCTTAGAAAAATTGCAGTGAAACTGCTAGCAATGGTCAAATGAAAATTTTGTGACAGTAATGTCACATTAACACAGACCAAGCACAGCAGCATAGCAATGAGGCCAAGGAAGAGAAAGAATAGTGAATGTTTTGACAACTCTTGTCTGGATATTTGGAATTATCTAGACAAAAGTAGAGAAAACATTCTACTAAGTCAGGTGATTTATACAAATCTGAGCAAAAAGAGCATCCAATAATCCTCCTAAAATTATGTCTGCATAAAATATAAGATAAAAGCAAAAGAAGAGGAGATATTGAGTAAAATGGGAACAGTAAAATTAAGATTTATCTGGAGAAGGGAATTGATGGCATAAATCACTCTAAAAGCAAATCTTAACTTGCTACCTAGTGTCACTTTGCTTTGAGATTATCTCTGCTATTGTAAGATGTGAAAGTCTGAGCGTAATGATAAGATGTTAGGCATTCTGGGAAGCTCACTTTCCTAAACTGAACCTAAGATTAAGACACCTAAAAAACTAGATAGCATTTGTTGCCCTCAACGCAGAGAAACTAAAGCAGATACTTTTTTTTTCTTTTATTATTCATATGTGCATACAAGGCTTGGGTCATTTCTCCCCCCTGCCCCCACCCCCTCCCTTACCACCTACTCCACCCCCTCCCTCTCCCTGCCACCCCCTCAATACCCAGCAGAAACTATTTTGCCCTTATCTCTAATTTTGTTTTAGAGAGAGTATAAGCCATAATAGGAAGGAACAAGGGTTTTTGCTGGTTGAGATGAGGAAAGCTATACAGGGCATTGACTCACATTGATTTCCTGTGCATGGGTGTTACCTTCTAGGTTAATTCTTTTTGATCTAACCTTTTCTCTAGTTTCTGGTCCCCTTTTCCTATTAAGGTTAGTTGGAGAAGAATTAACCTAGAAGGTAACACACACGCGCAGGAAATTAATGTGAGTCAACTCCCTGTATAGCTATCCTCATCTCAACCAGCAAAAACCCTTGTTCCTTCCTATTATAGCTTATACTCTCTCTAAAACAAAATTAGAGATAAGGGCAAAATAGTTTCTGCCGGGTATAGAGGGGTTGGGGGGAGAGGGAGGGCATGGGGGTGTAAGGGAGGGAGTGGGGGAAGGGGGGGCAAAATGACACAAACATTGTATGCACATATGAATAAAAAAAAAAAGAAAATGAACTGGTAGAAAGCAGAGATAGAGAGATTGTTTATGATTGTAATCTGTAATGGAAGTATCAACTAGTGCTTGTCAAAATTTAGCATGAACACAGATCAGATTGAGATTTGAACACGGATTCTAATTCAGTAGGTCTCAAGTAGACCTTGAAATTGTGTATTTCTACTAGACTCTCAGGTGTTGTTAACACTGTTTCTTTGAACACCATCATTTGAGAAATAGGCTATAGTGGACTGTGATGGCTGCAATCCTTGTCTTCAGATCATGAATTTTGCACCCCTTCCTTTGGCCCTCTTTTTGTGTTTAGGTATGTCTTAACCTGTTCACCCTAGAACCTGTCACCCACAAAGGTGTTGAAATATTGCCCAGGTCTACCAGTAGGACTTCTGTCCCCTAAATTCCAATAGTTTAGAGGAATACACATGACACAAGCCAGGCAAATCACAAACCTTCTTGATCCTTTACTAAAACTTTGGGGAAAGTACATTCTTTCATTAAAATTTCTAGTTTGAAATAAACTCAGCCCATCTGTGGTGGCTCCCTTTGTTCCCTTGAGTAAAAACTTACTGAAAATAAAAGCAACTTGGACAGAAGTAAAGTTGAGAGATGAAGGAAGAAACTGATTTCTAAACACATAATTTTAATGCTTTAATTTAGTCTTGTCTGCAGCCTGTTTGCTCCTTTGAAATTCACAAGTGAGCTAATGCATGCCCTTTTCCTGTTAAAGCTAATTTGAGTCAGTTTCCCTGATAAGGAAGAAAGAACTGATCTTACTCCCCTCATGCATCTAATCTTCTCAATTAGCTTTCACTTCAGTATTCTATTTTAACCTTCAGCAGAATCCAAGGACCTTTGGTGATTCAGATAGAATTACAGATCCAAGTAAAAGTAGCTGAATATTTTGACATCCATCTTTTGTGCCATTACTTCTTTCTACATTTATGCTTTGGTATTCTTGCAGTTCAGATTTTTTGAAAATACATATTCAAATTCAGTAGGTATCAGGTGGGCCTTGCAAGTCTGCATTTCTACTGAGCTCCCAGGTGTTGTTAATGCTACAGCTTTGAATGCCATCATTTGAGAAATAGGCAATAGTAGACTGTGATAGCTGTATTGTATTTGACTTGATATGAGAATATCATTTTACAATTCTATAGCTAATTTTTTGATAATTAGTTCTAATATATTAAATGTTCAACTAGAAATTTGAATGTTTTTTGCATTTATTTATTTTCTACTATTGAGATAAAGACAGTTCTCTCTATCCTTGTTCTGTAACAAATACCTGAAAGACATGATTTCAAAGAAGAAAGATATTTTTTTGCTCATGGTTTCAGTGTTTTCCACCCACAGTCAACTGCTTCCATTGTTATGGGCTAAAAATGAGCCAAACATCATAGTGGCAGAAACATGTGAGAGAGGAATCTGCTTGCTCCATGGTGTCCAGAAGCAGAAAGAGACAGAGAGGGGTTCAGGACAAGATATACCCTCCAAGGAAATGTCTCCAGTGACCTACTTCCTGTAAGTAGGGCCCACCTCCACAAATATCCTCCCTAATACTGCCATCAAATTTTTAATCTATCTGTGGATTAATCCATTGATTAGGTCAGAGCTCTCATGGTGCAATCACCTCTTAGTGATTGGATCCATCAGTTGGAAATCAAGACTTTTACACAACCTTTTGGAGGGAATATTTCATATCCAAATGATAACACTTGAGTTATGCATTCATGGATTCAATCAATGATTGATAAAAAAATTCAAAAAAAAAGAATTACATCTGTACTGAATATGTGTAGACATTTTTCTTGTCATTATTTCCTTAAGAACTATAGTAGAGAAACTATTTTCATTGTATTAAGGTTTATAAGTAATCTGGAGTTGATTTAAAGCATGCAGGTGGATATATGTCATTTCTATGGAAATACTGTATCATTTTATATGAAACTTGAACAAGCATGGATTTTGGTATCATCCATGTATCCTCCTACCATTCCCCCATGGATTTCATGGGAGTACTATATTTTCATTTCACTTATTTAATATAGAAAAGTATAAATAGGAATCTAATATCCAACCAGAATGTTCCCAAACATAAAAATTTAGCTAATATCATATAGAGATTTTCCTTTTATCAGTCAGCATTTATGTTGTTCATCATGTTCTTAAATTTTTATATTTCTCTTTCTCTTCATAAATTAATGCCTATTTTATTAGGTGAGGTAAGAGTTCAAAAGCATCTCTTTCAAAAAGCAAAATAGTTCCAAAGTCAGTAAGTGCCTAAGATGTCCAACTGAGAATTAAATTATACTACACACACATAATTTGGTATGAAAGCCTGATTTCTTTCAGAAGAAGTTTGTTTTTTAAAAATAGATTCTCATTTTCACACTTGGTATCATTTCACTGTAAGACAATTATTAATACTACATTATTCTTGAAATTAAATTTCCATTATTTAGGAACTACTGGTTCACTATGGATCTACAAAATACTGAATTTTCATGAGTTTTCTCATCTTGGGAAGATGTATTACATACCCAAGTGTTTCCTACGATCAACACACAGCTTTTTTTTCTGTAAAAAGACACAGTTTAGAGAAGCATAGTCAACCCACGAGACTGTGGACTCTTAGGAACATCATGAGGCCAAAATAACAGTCACATTTCTAGCATTTCTCATCTGGCTTCTCACTGTCTATGTATTGCTAAGTCATATTCATTGTCAGCAATTGTTTCTCTTAACTGTTTACCCTATTTCACACTTTATCTTTGTAAGGTACTGCAGAATAAAGACTACACCAAGTGTGGAAAGGAAAGGTTTATTGGTCCAGACTGCAGGGCCGTCGTCTCAGTTTCAGAGTGAGGCGGCTTGGTTGAATTGGGTAGTGGGCTTTATAGGAGGGGCCAAGCCATGGGGGAGAGAAAGAGTCTCTGGTCTCTGATTACCTGTGATCACCAGATGGAACAGGTTGACATGCCTGGCTAGTTGAGTAACTGGAAGTTCCTGAGTTGTTTTGCAAGCTGAGAAACAATCAGCCAGGGAGAAACAAGCAGTCATAAATCAGAGGGTCTGGTTTTAAGGTCCTAGCCTTGGGTCCTTCCACCTGCCCCAAGAATGCCAGGGACCTAACATTCCAGCCTTTTGTTGGTATTATGGGTACCAATTGATCTAGCTGCTTCATGCTGAGTGGGGGCATCCTTAAAGGAGGTTCAGCTGGAATTTGGAAAGTTCTGAGGTCCCCAGGAGTGGAGGCTGATGGTTTTTCCCAGGCTTCATTTGCAGATAAGGCCATTTGTTGGGAGAAGGTTGTAATAGCATCTGGTGGGAAGTCTGTCTGCTGAGTTCTCTGAATGATCCTGGAAGCATCTAGAGTTAAAGAGCATTTTCCTGGTTTAAGGGTTTGTATTTCCATAGCATCATTACATGTGCAGCTGTTTTTCTTTCTATAGTAGCCTCTATAATGGACCTAATAGATCATATAACCAAGAGAAGGTAGCAGGGAAGTATTGTGCATGCTCCCAGAATTAGGCCCACTGCCCTCACCAGTGTTTTAAATCCACCTATGGCAGAAAACCATCCTCCAAACAAGCTATTAGGATCCCAGTTTTTCCAAGTCTGGACAGGGACGTGGGCAAGCTTTGTCATTCCCTCAGTGATCTCCTCTATTCCTTTTTCTTCATCATCAATCTGCAGGCAGCAGTTGCTCAGGTTAAATTTTCCACAAACTCCTCCCTCAAATAGTCCAAAGCCAAGCAGTTTTGATGGATAGTATTGCACATCTTAGTGCCTTGTTTTGTCAGCAAATTGAGGGCTCTTGCAGTCTCATTAGTAATAATAGACAAATGAGGACCAAGAACTTATGCAGGAGTGGAAGAGGGAGAGAGTTTGCAGGGAAGGCGTAGCCACATGGGGCCCAGCAGTATGCAAGATTACTCATCCTTTGCTGTTATGGAAGAGTCTGAGGTTGGTGGGCAATGTTTTATCCTTGAAAGGTGCTGCCACTGGGGGATTCCATTAAGCTTAACAGAGTTGGGCATTGTGAGGATGACCAGATGAGGGCCGGTCCACCGAGGTCCCAATGGAGAGGGTTGAAGATCCTTTTAGAGAACAAGATCCCCTGGTTTAACAGAAATTGTTATGGGGTGGGGCAAGATCTGGCTTGCATGCTGTCTGAGAAGTTCCCAGCAGAGGTTAAGGTAAGGCAGATAGCCAGAGGAGGCAAGTTTTCTAAGAGAAATGGGTGGCCATACATTATTTATGACTCAAATAGGAATATTAGGAGGAGCATAGACAGGTGTCTGTTAAAGGCTAGAGATCCAGATTCTGTGAAATCCTGTAACTCCCAAGAAAGCCCTAAGCTGTTTTTATGGTTTATGGGAATAGGAAATGGAGGATTGGGTTGATTTACTCATGACTCAGGGAGTGAGTCTGTCCCTTTAAGAACACATCTAGGTAGGTGACCTGAGGGAGACATAATTGAGCCTTCTCCTTAGAGACTTTGTATTCCTAGAGGCCAGAAAGTTTTAAAAATGACTTAGTTGCCCTGCAGATAAGGGGCTCTGTGGCTCCCCATTGAAGAAGGGTGGCCTCTGGGTAGTTCCAATCTAATAAGTCTCTGGTTAGGGCTGTCCACAAAGATGAGGGCTACCTTTAAATTATTGTGGCAAAACTGTCCCTGTTAGTTGTTATGAAGCATTTGTGAGACCTTTAAAGGCAAATAGAGGCTGACTGTCAGAATGCAGGTTAAATGTAACACTTTTGGATAAAAGAGAGATTTAGCTCATTATTTTATATAAACTGACACTTTTAACTCTGTAAATGTTTGTATCATATTTAGATAAAGTATAGACACAGAACACAATTATAAGGTGGTCATTTAAAATATATGAGCATATATGTAAATGAACTCTGATTTAGTAGTACTTAAATCTTGACAAGGTTAGCAGAAATAATTTCTTTGATAAAATGTTTTCCTGTAACTGTTTTTTTGTAGATGTTATTTAGAGCAGAACAATATTAAGATAACCTTGTTGTTTTATAAACATAGAGAATCTGATTTTAGTCTGAGATGACCTTAAAAATCTTTTAGGCAACTTTAAATTATGTTAACATTAACTTTATCATACATTGAAGTTTACCTATTTATATCCTTTTCAGTAGTTTACTTTATAACTTATATTTTAAAATTAACTTTTATAAGAATTTTAATTTGAATAAAACTCTTTCCTTTTGGCTGGTGGATGAAACTGACCTCCCCCACCACAGAGATCTGTGAAGGATAACACTTACCTGACAAGTCAGGTAGTACCAAGTAGGTGATTGAGGCCTACCTGCTACTTGGATGGCTACCCTGGGCTCCTCCGAGCTGATCTTGAAGGGGGCCAAGGTCCCAGGGCCACATCAGTCTTCTGCTGCCAGGCCCAAGAGGTCCATGAGGCCTTCACTCTGTTGAGAGTGGGAGTGGGAGACTGACCTACCTTGCAGAGATAAAGAGGAGCAGTCGTCCTTCCAGTGTCTGTTCTGGTCACATTGTGGACAGGGTCCTGGCAGTGGATGAGGTGAAGGACAGTTTTTTGCCCAATGTCTTGTCTGGTTGCACTTGAAGCAGGCCCCTGGAAGTGTGCATTGTTGTCTGGCCCATCTCAAAGTTGGAGGAGGCAGCCTCAGGGCAGCCACCAAGAATTGGGCCTTTCGCTGGTCTCAAGCCTCATCTTGGTTATTAAATACCTTAAATGCCATTTTCATAAGAACTACCTGGGGGGGTTGAGGGCCATTCTCTGTCTGTTTAAGTTTTTTTCAAATATCAGGGAAGGACTGGGAAATAAAATGAGAGTAGAGAATAATTAGGTTAGGTATTTAAATTTTTTAATATAAGAGGCTGAGTCATTAGAGAAGAAGACATGTCTCTTTTCAATTTGAGAGAGGTCAGTCATGGAAAAAGGCACATGAACTCTGATAATGCTGTCAGCTCCTGTCACTTCCTGGAATGGGTAGAGATGGGCTGGGCATGCTTGGGAGGAGGTGTGGAAGCAGGTATGTGATGCAGGTTGGGAGGAGAAAGGTGAGGGTGTAGCAGGCTGATGGCAAGCCTGGCAGTCTTGGTTCCTGAGGAGCTGATGGTTTAGGGTAATTGTAACTATTGTAGAAAGGGATGAGGGTAGCAAATGTTTATGATTGGGAGAGCCAGGAGGGGTGAAAGAAGGGGGGTCTGAGTCATGGGAGGATGGAGTGGGAGTAGAGGACTGGCAGGAGGAGTTGGGAGGTGGGCAGACAGAGCCTGTGAGGTCACAAGTAAAAGAGTTCAGTGGGAGGGAGAGACACAGACTTTGAGGGGGTTTTGTCACTGGCAAGGAGGATTTGAACAGCATTACAAGATTGGAGCAGGGAGGGTTGAGACCAGAGAAAAAGGAAAGCTTGGATGTACGGTACGGAATCTCTTATCACTTGCTGTTGCGATGGCAGAAATTGTTAAGACCTAGGAATGTGTGAAAATCAGTCGCTTAGGTTTTATATTGTCTTGGAGACCAAGAGGGAGGGTATGGAGAAGGCATCCCAGTGGATGCATCTAATGTAGAGTGGGAGGTCCCCATAACATAGAAGGAGAGAGAGAGAGAGAGAGAGAGAGAGAAAGAGTGAGAGAGAGAGATAGGTGCCTTGGTGAGTTTACCCTTCAGGCCAATATAGATCTAGGTCAAGATCTAGCCTCACTTACATGACTCAGGAAGGAGAGCAGAATCCTCCATTTGCTGTTTGGTCATAGTAAGTTGGAGAGGCTGTTGAGCTCTCACCTTAGGTGAAGGAAAGGAAAACAGAGAGGGAGGGCAGGAGAGAGGGAGTGAGAGTGGGAGTGTCACCCGGATGGGTTCCCAAGGGCTGGCGTCCCGGCCTGGGTGCTGTCCAGCAGGAAATGTCCCAACCAGTTAGCCAGGAGTCTCTGTGCTAAGCGGTGGGTGCCCCTGTGGGCAGGAGAGGCATACCTGGCATAGCTAGGACTTCAGGACCAGATAGAGCAGGTAGCCTCGGCAGGAGGGTGACAATTACCAAGCCTGGGGAGTAGGCCAGGTGGAGAGCCATGAAAGAGAGAAGCTAATGATGGGTGGAAAAACCAGCAAGGCAGTAAGGTCCAAAATCCATAGTCTGGAGGCACATGGGGTCAATTCAGCAGTCTGGGTTCAGGAGAGGGCAGGACATGAAGGCCAAGGGAGCAGCCCCAGGCTGGAGTGTCCTGTTAACCTCTCCCAGGTTTTGGCACCAAATGTAAGGTACTGCCGAATAAAGACCACACCATGTGTGGAAAGGAAATGCTTATTGGTCCAGACTGCATGGCTGTCACTCTCAGTTTCAGAGTGGGGCAGCTTGGTTGAATTGGGTAGTGGGCTTTATAGGAGGGGCCAAGCCATGGGGGAGGGAGAGAGTCTCTGGTCTCTGATTATCTGCGATCATCAGATGGAACAGGTTGACATGCCTGGCTAGTTGAGTAACTGGAAGTTCCTGAGTTGTTTTGCAAGCTGAGAAACAATCAGGCAGGGAGAAACAAGCAGTCATAAACCAGGGTGTCTGGTTTTAAGGTGCTAGCCTTGGGTCCTTCCACCCACCCCAAGAATGCCAAGGACCTAACAATCTTACCCAACATCCAGTATTCTTAAACCTTTCTTCACTTTTAGGAATTCTTCATACATGTGATTAACTTTTTTAAATCATCTATTATGTACCTAAGTCTGTTCTATTCTTAGAAGAAAAAATAGTGCCTAAAGCACTATTTGCTTCCTATTTGCTCAGAATCTACTAATTTAATTATTGCTACCAAATCATTGACCATTAGTGATTTCATGTATCAGCCTTGCAAATATATGTGTATGCATACATATATGTACATTACTTGCACAAATGGGTTTCCCCATGGTATTTCACACACACATACATTACATAACACTTTAATGAGATTAACCCCCTCTATTACCTTTCTCCCCAATTCTCTGTCCCCATTTTTTAACAGCATTCAGTAAGTTTCCTTATACTATCTTCATACGCATACACAATAATATAAGGTTTATAAACAAAAATAATAATTTTAGGTATATACTTATTGCAAAACCAAATTCTCTAAACAGAGAAAGCCAACCAGCATTAACTTATGATTCTTTATAGATAGCCTTGCTTGTGTTTCTGTTTTTTCCTTCCAAAAATGTTTACTACATATCCCAGTGCCTAGCACCAAACAGATACCTAATCACTGCTAAATGTAATCTGGAATATGCATTTATACCAGCTTCTTTTCATGGTTTCACCCAAGCACTAGTTTAGAGCTGCCTTGAAGGGACAGCTTTGTGTAGGTCATTAGTTTACTAACTGCATCAATCATTCTTCATTTTTCTTTATGAAATAATCTATTCAGGACCCACTGATCCTTAAATATCCTTGTCACAGCTGCTGAATCTTTCAGTTTCTTCACTGAAGTTAAAGTGGCTAAATCACTGATGACTTTGGTATAAAATTTAAATGGACTATTTTAAACCTGTCCTCAGTGGAATACTGGTGAGGTGGAGGAGAAAAAATAATCATCTTATTTGACTTTATAGTATTATCTCAAATGTTATTTTTTTAAAGCTTATGTAAGTACTAAGAACTGACAATGACTTAGTCAAGCTTATGTAACTAAACCAGATTCAAGTAACCTCAGGAAAAAAAGGATGCGACTACCATCAGAAAGTGATGACCTCCTTCAAGACCAGAAATAGTGTCCTTGCTCTGATCCTGTGTGCTCCTTCGTCTGTTAGCCAGCTAATTCTAATTACTAATTGCTTCTTTATCACATAAGCTTACACACAATCCATTTCAATCTTATTTATAAATCAAGTAATCTCTCAATTAACTAGCTTTTTTTTTTTTTTTTTTGCAGTACAGAGGTTTGAACTAAGGGCCTACACCTTGGGCCACTCCTCTAGCCCTGCTTTGTGGTGTTTTTCTTTTTTTTTTTTTTAAATAGGGTCTCACGAACTATTTACCCAGACTGGCTTCGCACCATGATTCTCCTGATCTCAGCCTCTTGAGTAGTTAGGATTACAGGTATGAGCACTAGTGCCCAGCTCATATCCCAACACAGATGCTGCAGTCACTGAGTGATGCCCAATTTAAATACTCAAAGGAAAAATTGAATGATCGAGTTCACCTTTGTGCAAAAAATTACATATGGGGCTTTTAAGACAGTAGCCAATATTTTGGTATGTGTACATACACTTCCACTTTAATACCTGATGATAAATTGATAAATGATAGTGAATATGGTAATTTAGATAACAGGCCCTATGTGCAAAATCTACCCTAAGTGGAATGTGACCCAGTGCAGGTGCAATAGTGGAGCAGAAATAAAATAATTGAACACCTATTTATAACAGAGATTTTTTTCATTAAAAAATGAAAAAATTTCCAAGAAAACAAATCTTCAAAGTATTAATACTTGAGGTTAATTTGTTTTCCTAAATCAATGTTACCTTTCTGTTTATATAGAGTGACCTCTCTATTACTGTATTCTGTCTTGGAATAAGCATGTGGTTAATGCATGAAATTAGGGCATGATATTCCTTTTGAAATTTGCTCTACTAGAAAACCAGAAGTAGCAAATAAAGAAGAAGAAAGGGAGAACTAGCTTCTCACTCAATAGAAAAGTTAAAATCTGAATACAGTGGAAGACATCCATATGTAAAGAGTGTGAAAGACACTGTCTGCCTCATGGATGGAGCCATTTGAGGAAACCAGCGAAGTATCTTTCTATACTTGAGATCTGATCTCAATAGAACAGAAATTTTAGGAAATAATCAAGGACTTACACAAAGTAAGAAAAAAGGCCATTTGCCTCAGGCTTCACATTTCTAAGGAAATTAAAATTTAACAATATAGCTAAGAGATGTTAAGTAATGGAAATATTCATGTGTAAAATTGCTTTCATTATATTTAAATAACAACTGATTCCTTTATCAGTGTGTTTGGATATCTTCATTACTTACATATTGGAAACCTAAAGAACTGCTTGTGCAATTCTAAAACGCTATAAACTTTCCATCTAATTCAGATTGTTCAGCTCTTTTGTCCCATTAGGACTCACAGACCTTCTCGTTAAGTCTTAAAATATTTGTAGCAGTTCATGAATTGTAACAGGAAATACCTGTTTTTCTCCTTCACTCACATTGTTAGAAGGGACAGGGCAGCTTCTTAGGTAATAGCACTGACATCAGCAATCAGAGAGAGCACTTTAAAGGAACAGATCTAGAAGCACTTGGTGAAGTTGCCCCTCCAGTTCCAACTCTTAATGACCTAGGACCCCCACGCCTCAGGGATACCATCCTCTCATCAAGGTCTGTTAAATGCCTTCTCAAGATGTCACACGTTTCTGAAACGTGGAATACGGTCCTCAAATTCGTCTTATTTGATTCCGTGTAAAGAAGAAACAAATCTTTAGTATTTGGGAGATCATTTGCTAAATTAAGAATTATGTGAATAGTACTAAAAGAAAAAAATTATATGAATACTACTACAGGAAAGAGTTCAGACACCACTTTTGACATCTGCTAAGCCTTATCTTTGTTCGAGCTTGTCTCTGCTTATGCATTTAATTATTACACTTTTTCTTTATAATTAAGGAAGGATGAAAGTAAAAGGTAAAGTAGAAAAATGTTAACAATCAAGAACAGGGACTTTCTAAAAAACTGCTTCTGATCCTTCTAAATCATGCTTGACACATTTTTCCTTGTCCATTTATTATTTTATAACTTACCTGTGTCATTTAGTTGAATTTAATCTCACTGTGAGCATGAAAACAATGATTATTATATTTTAATACTCAGGGTTTTTGAGGTCCAAAACTTCAATTCACATTTAGTAGTATACTGTCCCTTAAAATAAGAATAATAATTAAGATAATATCTTAAGCATATACATTTCATTGAAGTCCACTGATGTCAGGAAGTCACTATATGCAAGAAGACTTCATGAGGCACTTAACATTTTCAAGTTTTTGCTCTACTCTGGTCTCATTAGCTTTAATAGCCCTTTGCTGTCCTGATAGGAATTTATCCAGTTGCACAGACACAGAATGTGCTTCAACTCATTAAAAGAAGAAGCATTTATTCTAGCAAATTTTAATCTGTTCTACATTCCTCTTGAAAGTGCAGCTAATTTTGTTCCTTCTGTGAGAATTTTTATATTATTATTATAATTATTAAGCTCTCTAGTTTCAAAAAGTGGCACATCATCCTTTTCCTTCTGTCTTTAAATGGTGAAAGTGCTGGTCACTGGTTGATTTTGAATAATCGAATGCTGTCTGAGTGTAGGCGTAATGTTTTCAACACTTTGAGAAAATAATGACATGTAAAGCAGACCCTCATTTCTAAAATTAAAATACCAGTTTCATAAAGATAACCTTTTGATAAAAGAATATGACACTCATTTGTTTTTCTCTTAAAATTTGAGACTGTATTTTGAAATAAAAATCTATTGATATTTTAATTATTTGAAGATATTAGTGGTACTATTACCTACAACCAGGAGTAAAAGAGAAGCAATATTTATATTTTGCCTTGAGATTTGAGTAGGACTTCAGCTATTGAAAGTAAAATTAAATAGAACAGTTTGAGAAAAAGAACCAGTAAGAAGAACTCCTATGTACTCTTAACAACTCCGCCCAAGCACTGTGCTGTTTACTTTTCTTAAGTCATTTTGTGAAATTTAATTTTGAGATAACACTATATACCATTACAGGTAAGAAAACAAAGGCAAGTTATGTTACATAAGCTCCCCAGTCAAATTGTCAATTATTTAAATTAAAAGTGCTGCAAAGTTAGATTTGGTCTAGGTTTTCCCTACATCAGAATCAATGCTATTTCAAATACAACCATCTTTTAGCAAATGAAGTATAGATATCACTGTTTGTAATGATTTTATATTCATGTAAAGAAAACATAAAAATTAATAGTAATAATTTTATGGTTATTTGCTATTATAGCAGGTTTTATTGATTTCTTAATAGTGTTCTAAAGATCCCATTTAAAATAAACTTGTTACAAATGAGGACATAGCATTCTCTTCATAACATAATTTTCATATCTTTGTTTAAGACAAGTACAGACAAGAAAGGTATCTCTCCCTGAAATGGTAAAAAAAATAAAGCAAAGAAAACCATACTGATTTTCAGTATAATGAAATTTTATGTTTTCAGAATATCATTGATCACTTTGCTGACTCTGTAGATAACTCAGCACTCTCTATTTACCTGAGATGAGCTATGTACGTACATACATGCTAACCATTTCGACTACTATCTGCAGTTATGTTCCTAGAAGTACATAAGAAGATATATGCTCTTTTGCATCAGTTTGTTTAAGACAGTTTGAACTCAATCACCGCATATGGCTTTTAATAGGTAGGATGAAATAGCTTCCTTGTGGCCTGTTTTCTGTCTCTGTGGTAGCAGACTTTTCTAGCCTTCATTACAATTTTAGAATTCACTAAACAAATGTGTCTGTGTTCATCCAGCCTGTGCTCAAGTGCAATCATAAACTCCAAGAACATAACAGGCTCTTTTAAAAACTGTCCATCTTCCAATCTAATTATATTTTCCAAATATTTTCTTTTTCCACTATTTTCATAATGGAAGTATCTTTAAAGTCAAGCCTATAAACACCAATATCTGGATCATCTATTTTTCCATTGTCTTCATTTTCCCTAAAAAGTATCATCAGGAGCCTCTAAAAAAGATCAAGTGAAAATTGTCTTTAACCTAAAATTACCAAACATTCCAAGAAAAGGAGTAATAAACACCAAACAAAGGGAATAATGCAAATTTTGTACATATTTGAATAAAAAAATTACAGAAAATATCTGACTTACAATTTTTTAACCTTACTATGATGTAAAAGTCATATGCACTTAGTAGAAATATGGTTTCGGTAAGTAACTGGTACTCTACAGTGGCCTTTAGCATCTTCACCATCTATCGATTAAGTTCAGTTTAATGCGTTGAGTATTTTTCAAACCCAGAGTACTTTCAGCCAAATTTCTTAGTGGTGAGTTCTCATACAGCCATTCTGTTTTTAACTTTCAGTACACTATACAATAAATTACAGGAGATATTCAACATTTTCTTTTAAACTAGGGCTTGTGCTAGATGACTTTGCTTAACAGTAGACTAATGTAAATATTCTAAACACACTTAAACTGGGTTAGGAAAGGCTTGGATAGTTGTTAGACCAGGTGTATTCAGTGGATTTTTAATTTATGACATCTTCAATTTATGCTAGGTTTATTTAATTTTATCATATAAATATATATGTGTGTGTAAAAATGTGTATTAAACAATTATGGTGAAGTAATCTTATTTTTAAATACCTAAAAGCTTAGAAAAGCAACAAATATAGTTATCAACAACAGCATTTTCTTTGATACAGTAAAAACATGAGTGCTACATATTCCTATTGCAAATCTTATTACCTACCTATTATATTATTTTAATTTTTAAGTTAAAATAAAAGAAAAAAACCAAACAGACACCCTGTTCTAGAGGGTCACAGTCTACTAAAAGTCAAACTTGATACGATGGAATTAGTGACATAATGGGGAAAATGGAGGGGGCAACCTAAACAGGAAGGCACCTAAACACATCAAAAAAGTGGAATCTAAACAAATGAAAATGAAAATCTGGCCAAATTGAGATTTGGGAAATGCTTCAAGAACAAAGTTCTGTATCTAGAACAAAGATTTCAGTTGAGAAAGAGGAAGAAATCTTTCTGAAGCAAAGAACAGAGGAGATGGGTGTGAGATATTGCATATAGGATAAGAACAGAAGATTAAATAATTAAGGGCCTTGTAAATTGCCACATTTGTGCCTTTATGTCATCTTCTTTGATATCTACAAATCAGCTTCAACTACTTCGAATTGCTCTGTGTTTTGTCTTATTAACCAAGTGCAAGTGACTTCCCCTATGTCCTTTAAAGAAAGAACTCAAGCTCAGATGAACCTGAATATTATTTCTGTGTCCAGAAAAGTTCTAAACATTTCTTAATTCTTGCTCATTTCTTTAAAATGATAGAGTGTCTGCCTAGCAAACACAATGCTCTGAGTTCATGTTCCAGTACTTGCTCATTTCTTTAAAATCCTCATTAGTTAGGAACCATAATTGATTTGCTAGTGGGATAACCAATTTTCACCACATGTTATATGAATATATACATTTTTCAGAGAAATTTTAGTATCAGTACTGTAATTTCTGAACTGATAAATCACAGGTCATATGAATGAGGAAAATTAATATCCCAATATAATATAAAAAATATTTTTGGCAGCAGGTTAAATATACATGCTAGAAAGCTCTGGTTGTGACATTTACAAACATTGCAGAAGGGGTGCTTACTTTCTCTAAGACAAACACAATAATAGCAAATCAATTAAAGTTGGTTGCATAGAACTTAGTATATCTACTACATATAATTTCAGAACCTGCAAAAAGCAGAAACTATGATAGACTCGATGATTATGAATTTTTATACACATATTTAGTACATGGTTAATTGTTCTGCAGATTTTTTCAGGTGTCCTGAAGTATGTATCTCTAGAAATGTTCTTGTGCTACTACGTTAGATATTACTATATTTTGTATTTTTTGCTTTATTGCATTGACATAACGAATTGGATAGCTAGTTTATTTTCATAAACAGTTATCTTATTGCTGCTGTGGTTAATTTGTTTGAGGACCAGGGACAAAGGCCCTCTGACTCATGGCATAGCAAGCAGGCTGAGCCTCAGCATATTGATTAGGTTCGACTTCTCACTAAGTCACACAGAGGGATGTGCAGGCCCAGAGGAAGTCTGTTCTGTCAGTGAGTTACATTATAGAAATGGAAGACATAGCAAGCCTGGTCTTTGTTCTGATGGGACATATTACCTCATCCCTCAAGGTTGCTCATTGCAGACTTGACCTGAGAGCCTGGGGAAAAAGCCATCAGGACCATGCATTCTTGACTCACTCAGCAAGAAAATGCAAGGTTATTAAGGGGCCATCCTCAGACCCATGATCTAACATCAAAAATATGAATGACTTTGAATTCTAGTATGCTTTTAGGGGCTAAGCTGGCATTTCCAGGTTTTGTCTTAACTGTGTTTTATATTTTTCCATCTATCATTTAATATGTAGAATTCCATCACTACTCACCCTTTCAGATTTCTAAAACATATTAATTTAGTCATTTCAATGAGTCATTTTAAAGTGTTAATTACAAACAATGCAACTAACTTTAGGGTATTAATTATAATAACATATCAGGCATGGTGGCTCCCACCTGTAATTCCAGCTACATGGGAAAGAGATAGGAGAATCATGGTCTAGAATAGCCTGAGAAAAACATGAGACCTTATTTGAAAAGTGAAAATAACTAAAAGCAAAAGAGAATAGGGGCATGGCTCAAGTGATAGAGCACTTGCTAACAAATGTGATGCCCTGAGTTCAAATCCTAGTATTGCCAAATACATACTATATTATATACATATGATTATATTATATTGTCTGGCCAAATTAATATCGTTCTAATTAGATAAGCCTATGGAAGCATAGAATTTGACAAGAAAGAACATTTTATAATCAAAAGAATACATCAATATGAGATACTACTCAGATTGGATGGGGAAATATTAATGTCTAATGTCAACATCAGTGTTTGACAGAGACTTTGAGTCCAATGGAAATGACAGCTGGTTTCTTACTAAGTAGAAAGTTAACAGCTGTCATACCACTGGTATCAATAATTTCCACAAAAGATGACTAAAATACCACTAAATAATGTAATTCCTTTGGTGAAAATAGTCAATTTGTTTTCCTTACTCTTCCAAATGGGAAGTTTACAAAAACTGATCTTGAATTAACTTCATTCCATAGAAAGCCACAACCCCATAAGCAAGTGGCAAAAGCCCAGACTTTCACAGTTAAAAATAATCTTTTATCTAATTAATACTAGACGATTTCTTCCATTTAAATGAACTATTTAATCCACCATTTAACTATGTTTTCCTCAGGGTTTTCTGGCTTTTCATGTTATTCATAATGATGCAACTCTGCAATAAACTTTTATAATGGCATTCAATAAAGTTGTGAGTGAATGCACAATAATAACCATGCATCAGTGATGCCTCTGCAAACTCATCATGGTAATCAAGACACCAGTGGGCTATCTTTCACCATCACCTCCTGCGGTTAACATCATTACGGAATGTCTGTTTTTACACAGCCATAGAAGAAACAAATTAAGTTGCACTTTTCTTTCCTTTTTCAATTATCAGAGCGATTTAAATTTACATGAAGTACTATTTTTTAAAAGCTAAACTCTGAAAATAAGGTGAGCTTTAATAATAAAAACCCTAGTACCAAACCTTTTTACCATAAAAGTATAACTTTAATTTTTCTAGGCATTTCTGAATCAAAATATTAACCAGAGTTTCTGTGGACCTGTTTTGCGATTTTGTCACAAAATTTTTTATTTTCATTGGGTATGCCGGGGTTCACTTAAAGCTAACAAACAGAAGTTTATAAATGGTAAACTGTGTCAATTTCACTTAATTAAAAATATTAATTGGAATAAATTTCAAGAAAAAAATACTTCAAAATATAATATAATACATATATATATATATAATACAACATATTATATTTTAACTGAAGCTAATAAGGTTCAACCCAAAAACAGTGGCTCCAAAATGCATGGTATCCAGGCCAGCAACATTACTGTCACCTTGCAGCTTGTTAGATATGGAAACTAACTGGTCCAATTTTAGGCCAATTAAATAAGAAAACTTCATATTGCTATCTGGCAACCTGTGTTTTAGTAAGTCTTCATTGTGAAACAAACTAAAATTTGAGAAGCTTTGATTTAGAGGTGAGTTCTCAACCCACTGTAGATAGCTTTAAAAATATAAGGAAAAGCCAGGTACCAGTGGCTCATGTCTATAATCCTAGCTACTTGGGAGGGTGAGTTCAGGAGTTCGAGATTTGAGACCAGCCAGGGTTAATAGTTCTGGAAACCCCCTCTCCAAAATAACCTGAGCAAATGGACTAGAATTTTGGCTCAACCAGTAGTGTCCTTGCTCTGCTATTCATAGCAAGCATCTCACAATATTTGATAATTCATATGTATTCCAACTTATGTTCTGAAAAAAAAAAAAAGAAAACAAGGACAGGTTCCATGTGATCATTCTTAGGAATCTGGGAGATGGAGGTCAGCTTTACTAACTTCACATTGGACAGCAAACAACATCAGAGATGAGAAAATAATCCATCTCCATTTACTTTTAAAGTTACTTTTATTAGCATATGCTAGTTGTGAAAACAGAGGGATTTCATTATGATGTTTCTATACATGCATATAATAAACTTTGGTCATATTCACCCTCTCCCTCTATTACTTTTTCTTATCCCCCTTTTCCCAGACCCCCTTTTAAAAATTTTTCTTACAGTTTTTAACTGATTTTCATTATATCTTTCCATATATGCATACTATATGTAATTAAATCATATTCTTTCCCCCATTCTCTTTTCCCATCCCATCTACTGCTGCTCCCCTAATAACTTCCTTTATGTCTATATTTAAATCTAGATTCTGTATGTATAAGAAAGCACGCAGTATTTGTCTTTTTGTGTCTGGTTTATTTCACATGCCATAATGATCTCAAACTTAAATAAGGAGGTGAAAGACAGTAAAGAAAGAAAATGAAGACACTAGAAGATGGAAAGTCCTCCCATGTTCATGGATTGGCAGATTTAATATTGTGAAAATGTCAATTTACTGAAACTGATCTACAGATATAATGTAATCCCCACCAAAATCCTAATGACATTCTTTATGGAAATAGAAAAAAAAATCCTAAAATTCGTGGGGAGACAAAAAAGACTCCGTTTAGTCAAAGCAATCTTTGAACAAAAAGGGAAGTGCTGGAGAGAGCAATACCTTATTATACTACAGAGCTACAGTAACATAGCTCTCCAGGAAGACAGCAGATCTTGCTGAATGCCCAGGATATAAGTTCAAGGGTGAGATACCATCAAATAGCTACACAATAAAATAGTAACAATAGAACACTGAAGTTAATCACCCCTTCAAATCAGATAAAATTGTTACATAGAAATTCACATCTACTACTTTTGCCCTTCCCCTAGCTTCAGTCAAATATGTGGAGCAAACTCTGAACCTAAATTCTTAACTGGAAGGTTCAAATGCATCACCAATCAAAACTGAGGAAACCTAAGCCAAGAGAAGATTTGTGGGCTGAGCATGGTGGTATGTGCCTGTAATCCCAGTGTTCCAAAAAGAGAAAGAAACCTAAAAGACCTCTTGAGTCCTGGGCTCATATTAAGCATAGCATCCTTTGCCCTACAGTGTATTTCAAAGTACAATGTAACTTAGATTTAAGGGGTAGAAAAATAGACTCCAATCTTGATGTGAGAAGTTACAAAAGCTGTTGCCAAGGGGAAGCACACATGAAACTTATGTAAATATTTGCAATTTCCACAAGCTTAAATCTTACGTATACATGGCCATTATTTTCACTTGGCACTTCTGCCATCATTAAACCCACATGACAACAGAAAACCTGGTTCATTTGCTGTGAGAGAAGAAAATGGAGCAGGATTTGTTCTAGTAACTAAGTACACTGGCCTAAGAGTGGGACAAATCATTTCCCTTCACCTCTGAATCCCAGAACTACTCATAGGACATTAGTTGTAGATTCAATGAAAAATTAATATCAGGTATGTCTTATTAAAAATTATTAAGACTTTAACAACAGTAGCAACAGAGAATTAAATGAAGCATGAGATCATTTTAACAAGGACCCTGACTGGGTACAAGGCCTTATCCAATACTAAGAAAGTGAAAACTACAAGGCCTGGAAGCATACGATTAGAAATATTTAAAGAACATTACTAAAATTCTCCATTTTTTCCTATTCTGAGAGTGAGTCATTTATGTAAAGCCTTTTTTTTTTTAATTTGGCATACAGTTGGTTATACTTTGTCACTTTATGGAACCCAATGCCATTATGTTTTCCTGATGAGAGTCTCTTACAAAACTCTCAGTAAATATACTACTTGAGCCTGATTTTACTGAGTTGCACCTAGATTTTTCACTCTATTACCTCCTATTTTACTAAGTTCACTCATAGAAAACTTCTATTAATTTTATTCAAACTAAGATTCTTGTTGTGGTGGTTTGTTTGTTTTGTTTTATTTTGTTTTGGGCAGTGCTGGAGTTTGAGTTTAGGACCTTGTACTTTACCACTTGAGGCACACTTCCACCATTTTTGCTTTAGGTTGTTTTTTTAAGGTAAGGTCTTGTTTGTTTCTCCCCACAACCACCCAGAGCTGGCTGGCCTCAGTCCATAGTCTTCCTACCTATGGGCCTCCCACATACCTAGGATCACAGGTACTGGCAATAGCACCCAGCCTGTTTCGTTGAGGTGAAATCTCACTAACTTTTCCCCCAGGATATTCTTGAACTGAGACCCTCCCAATCTCTGCATCTGGAATGGGTTGGATTACAGGTGTGAGTCATCATATCTGGTACGAGGTTTGAACTGGCTCCACCATGATTGACAGGCAGGTGCTCTACTACTTGAACCACTCTAGCAGCCTCCAAGCGTTTGATATTAACAATGATTCAAAGTACTCATTACTCAGGATACAATTACATAATTATGTTAATAAGAGATACTATCTTAATTCAGTGTAACAACTAATAGTGGGCATCTGAACATCAATGTCTCACTGGAAATTTTTGAATATGAGAAATATTGATGCCTTTTAAATTAGACTGGACTGTAGCAATGCTAGTCTATGTAGAGAGAGTTGCTTTCTCAGTTTCCCATCTGTCACCCTCATGTCAAACTTCCTTTCCATTCATGTGAGGCTATTATTGATATTTAAGGCTAATAGTTTGTGGAGTAGATAGCTAGAACTTGGTAAAGCAAAATAGAGCTTGTATCTGAATCACCAGCCATCTCTCTTTCTGCTGTGATTCTAGAGGCCTTATATACAGATGATGATACTGTAAGATGTGAATGAACACCCCAGGAGCCTAGATTCTTGAATTAATGCATGAACAAATCCTCCTCACCCCCAACCTACATTGTTCATGTAGGAAGCAAGAAGAATACTATTCATTGTACTCAGCCACAGAATTGAGGATTGTTTAAGGTGACCAGAATAGCCTATTCTTACAAAATTCCAACATATATAATTGGTTGGCTCAAAGGTATTATTTTGGTAGAGATGCCACATCACATCAAAGCATAACAACATGGGATATAAAATAAAGTCCCAAGCTTTTTAGCTTGAAAAGAGCATAAAAATGCCTAGGAAAACAATGGAAACATATAGCATTAAATATGGCTACAATGTTTTAATCATTTCTCTTATTGGGAGTGTTAGGCCTCAACCAGACATCACTTAAGCCATTTTACAGGCTGCTTGACACTTGAGTTGTTTAGCTCAAGTAGAAGTGCCCCCACACACACCCAAGGGGAACATCTTGTTCCTAACACCTGTGCCAGAACACAAGACTTAGCTCCTTAACTACCCCCAGAAGCATACTATTTTTGGCACTGGTCCATGACTAAAGCACCCTGTTTCCCAACACCTGTAACAGAACACAAGACCCAGTTCCTTGACTACCACTAGCAATGTATAATTTATAAGCCACAATGAAAAATTCCCTCCACCCTTTACCAGGTCCTTCCTCTCCAATAAAACTCTTAGTTCTGTAAGCAGCAGTGGGATCTAGCTCTCTTGCTGGGACCACTTCCACAGGTTTCTTCTCCTGCATAAACTTGTGCTAACATTGAGCCATCTCCTTTGCCTATCTCTGTGCTTTTTCAGTCTAATAGAGAGTTGAGTCTATTTCGCTCCCTCTAGAATCTGTGTTTACCATGTGAATTGTTTCAACAAAACTATGTCTGCTCATATAAACTCTTTAAAATCTTATTGTGTCCCAGTCTACCTACTAACATAAAGGAGCCACAAGAGAAATTGCACTGGACCCAACACAGAAAAACATACTCTGAAATTCCTTTAACCTTTATCTTCCTGAAGTCACACAATCATACAGTTGTTACTCATGGCTTCTTTTCTTCTTCTTGTTGCATTTCTGGGGTTTAAATTCAGGTCCTTGAACTTGTTAGCAGGCACTCTATCACTTGTGCCATAACACCAGCCTTTTTATTAGATAGGGTTCCAGATTTTTGTTCAGGGCCAGCTTCAGAATGCTATTCTCTATTTAAAAGATGGGCCCAAAGAATTCAAATATTGAAAGGATATTTCTCAGAATCCATAATAAACTCTGAGCTGAGTAGTACCCTAGAGGGAGGATGGAGAAGGGAAAAGAGAGAGTAATAAGGGGGTGAATATAATCAAAGGATGTTAGGTACATGAATGAAATGTCACGAGACTCATTTTTGTGTAATTAATATACTTTAATAAAAAAGTTAAAAAATTAAATATAGTCATCTGAGTTCAGTCAACCCACCAAATGATGAAAGATAAGGAAGGGTTGCTGATTCTGTTATAGTTTTAAGCCATCCAGTTTTTGTGGCTGGCTTTACCATAGCACACAACTTAGGAGAACAATCATAGTAATCGGTACCTAAATTGGTGAAGGTGATTAACAGGAAGGAATAGAGTGTTGCAGCAAAGAGGAATATACTGCGTTAAGCAAAAATCAATGAGCAAGTAGGCAGGGAAGCAAAAACTGAGTAGTTTCATGAATGAGTAAACTTTCAATTTTGAGTAAAAAAGCTAAATTACAAAAAGCAGGTGAAATATGCTGGTTCATACCTGTAGAGATTGGAAAGATATCAGTTCAAGGCCAGCCCAGGCAAAAAGTTAGAAAGGAGACCCATCTCTCTCAATCATTACTGGGTGTGGTGGCATGTGTAAGACCAATTACTATGCAGGAAGTTGTGGGTAGAAGGATCATGGTCCACAGCCAGCCTTGGACAAAATGTGAGATACTATGTGAAAAAATAAACAAAGGGTTCAAGTGGGAGAGAGGCTGCCTAGCAAGCATGAGGGCCTAAATCCAAACCCCAGAATTACAAAAAAAAAAAAAAAAAGAGAACATGACTGTGTGTCTCCAGGGAGATAAAGGTTAAAGGAATTTCAGGGTATATTTATCTATGGGGCACAATACAATCTCTCTTGTGGCCTCATTAAGTGTGCTAGCAGGTAAACTGGGGCACAATAAAAATTCAGAGTTTATATGAGCAAACAGTAATTTATGGATCAGACAGCTCCAAATCCAGAGTGGTTCAGAGGTTCAAAGACCCCACTGCAAGACATGAGGGGAGGTTAAAGGAAGGAAAGCACAGAAAATATTTGGTTGGTTATTACAGTTGCTTTTTTTGGTCTATTCTGCTGGAGAGTCCTTAATTATATAAATTAGTTGGCAATTTCTAATTGAGTTGCCACAGATTTTATTATTCATTAATATAAGAAATAACAAGAAAAACTCTAAGTTTCATTTGGGCTTAATGTTTTCAATGCAAGTAAAGTTAAGGTCATTCATGAAATTTAAATGACATTTTCTGCTCAGTGATTCTATATACCTGTCCTCCATTTTAACTGACTTTAACAACAGTCATGTGTAAACATTTGAATTATTTGTCAATTCATTATGTGCTTGTTTATTTTCTCAAACCTGTATTTCTTTTAAATTAGTCACAATGCTGATTTTTGTCAAAAATAATCCAATATTTCTTGGAATACAGTTAAACAATGTAATAAAGGGCTTTCATTTTTGATGTTTGAGTACTGACTTTTTGAAAACTGACTCTTCTTTTTTCATTTGGTCCCACATTTGAACTAGCCAATAAGAAAGTCTATGAGGTCACCTTCTCCTATAGTGTCATAAGAAATTTATATCTTGTACCAGTGGGAACTTTCCCCAGATCAACCCACACACCAACCCTTCAGTCACTGTAAAGTTCTAACCAATACCTTCTGCTCTGCCCAAGCCAGCCTAGATTTTCTTTAATCTATCCAGTTCTTGGGAGTCCCTTGCATGAATAATTTTTTTTTAACTTTGAGAATACTATGTGCAAGCATGATATTTTACACAACGAAATGAAGAACTGTTTAAACTTCAAAAGTAAAGGAAACTATAAAAGCCAAGTTTTCTTATTTTTCTTTTAATAGCTATGTGGTCTAATATGGTAGAATTTGGTAAAATGCAGCTATTTATATTTAAATTTAAATGAATTAAAACTAAGTAAAATTGACAAGTAAATTTCCTGTGCATGCTAGCCATAGTTCAATGAACAATTAGAACTCCCCATGCACCAAGAGCAAAGTACATTATTTTACAATGAAGTAGAACATTTACCAAGATAGACAGTACTATCAACAAATGCAAATGAATACAAATTATACAAATTAAAATTTCTGGCCTCAATAGGTATCACATTAGTATTCAAAACAGAAAGTTAACTGAGATATTTCCTAATTTTGGGAAATTAGAAATGTACAAATAGAGTGTTAAATAACTCACTGATAAAAGAAAAATTATGAACTATTCAAACCAAATGTCAAGGTTTATGAGAGGCAGATAAGCAATATTCAGATAAAATTGCATGAAATTAAGTGTATGTAGTAGGGAAATAGGGAAGGCCTTAAATTAATAATTTATCAAACCTTAATAAATAAGAAAACTAAAAAAAAAAATCAAACTGTCAGGAAACATTAGGAAACTCTGAAATTGAAAGCAAACAAACAAAAGTAGGCAAAATTGGTGCTTCCAAAATCTGACTTCTTTAAAGAGGAAATAAATTGATAGGTCTCTATCTGGTCTGAAAGCACAAATTGTCAATATTAGGAATGAAGAAAGGGATATCACTGCAAGCCCAACTAACATTAAATGAATTTATAAAAAAGGACAGCATGAACAACTTCATAGCAATATATATTGTGTATATAAAAATAGCTATCTTAAAAACACAAACTACCAATGTTAATTCAGGAGGAATAAATAATCGGGATAGATTGCTAACTCTTAGCCATGTGGAATTCATGTATAAAAACATTCTACAAGGAATACTTCAAACCTAGATGACCTCATTGGCAAATTAAACATTTAAAGGAAATGGGCACATGAATTAAACAGGAAATTCTCAAAGGAACAAGTACAAAAGTCCAGTAAATACATAAAGAAGTGTTCAACTGCTCCAGGTATAAAACAGATGTGAATTGAAACAACAGTTAGATTTCATCTCACTCCAGTTAGAATGGCCACAATTAAGGGAAATAACAGCAACAAATGCTGGTGAGAATGCCACAAAACAGGAACTCCTATACATTGCTGGTGGAAATGCAAATGAGTACAAACATTATGGAAAGCAGAACAGAGATTCCTCAAAAATCTAAAGATAGAACTGCCATATGATCCAGTAATACAGCTCCTTGGCATCTACACAAAAGAACATCGGTCAGGATACAATAGAGACACCTGTACACAAATGGTCACTGCAGCACTATTTAGTGAATAGTGCTTTGGAAACAACCCAGGTGCCCTGGGTTGGATGAAAAAAATGCCGTATAAACACAACAGAGTATTCCTCAGTCATAAGGAATAATGACATGTGACTTGAAGGTAAATGGATGCAATTGGAAGACATCATGTTAAATGAAGTAAGACAGGCTCAGAAAAACAAAGGCTTAGACATTTTATATCATACTAGGAAGATGGGTCCAAAAGATAAACATATAGAAAAAAATAAGCATGATCATATACAAACTCAGATGTAGAACAAGTTTGTAACAGTGGAACTACTCTATGGAACTCAGAGAAAGAGGGAAAGTAAAAGAGAATGATAGATTATCAGTAATATCGTAAAACATAAGATGTGAAGGTAGAGGGCATAAGGATGTGTATTGAAAGCTGTTGAAAAATGGGGGGGTGGGAAGTAAAAGGGTAAGGGAGAGTAATGGAAGGAGTTTAATGGACCAAAATAAAGTATACCCATAGTGGGCATACATTATGACACTCTTTGAACATCAACTTAAATATTAATAATGAAAAACAGGACTGTAAAATAGGTACAATATGTGGTGGGGTACTAATGGGCTTTGGGGAGGGTGAAGGAAGGAGATTAAGGTGATGGTATATGGCAGATGACTTCATAGATCTATATGAAACAGAATTAAGGAACTTCTTACAATTGCTTCAAGTGGGATAGGGAGGGGCTTGAGGGGGAGAGATGATGGGGCAGTGTAATATACAATATAAGTCAAATTGGAATTTTCACTATGGATTTCCCCCCATATAAGGAATATATACTAATAAAGAGTTATTTTTAAAAATTTAAAAAGTGATGGAAGAAATGGGATTCTACAAAATCTTACATAGAAAATAAGAGGGAGAGAACATCCCACCTTTTGTTTTTCTTTTGCAAAGCCAGCATTACCATGTTACCAAAATCACAAAAGAATTTGCAAGTAGAACTACAACATAATATCTCTAATGAATACAGATGTAAGGAAAGTATTAGAAAACCAAATCCAGCAATCTATAATGGATAATTTTTCATGTCCATGTAGATATTATTTCAGATAAGCAAGGGTAGTTTAATTGGAAAATCATTCAAGTAAATTTATTGCTTTAATAGGTGGAAAGAGAAAAATCTGCTTATTTTGTACGCTCCCTGGGCTAGTCAGTAGCTCACATATTTTCTTTTCATAAAAGGCAAAAGTCTGGCCAAATCCAACCACAGAAGCACATTACAAGCTCACATCACAATAGCAAACAATCCATTCATCAATGCAAATTTCACAGTGAGACTCAGTGGGGTAGGATTCTGTATTCTACTCAAGTGGAAGGTGAAAGGAGACAGCATATTTCTTCAGCAACAGTCTAAACCATGTCATTCACCATCTAGCCATCTTTATACAACAATACCTTCGTCAAATATTGTATTACAGATTGCACAAGCAGAATAAATATCTATCAGTATAACAGATAAGAGAAAGGGAGGTTTTCCTACAGACAATTGACCTTCCATTTTGTGTTTAATTGTATCAACAAATTCCAGCAAAAATAGATCTAATAACAAGAGAAGACATGCCCAGTAAATTCTGTATGTATGAGTTGGTTGAAAGACTACAAATGCAAAGTCTGATACACATTGTATTTTAGTCTCTGCCACTTACTAGCACATGAACTTGAGCAAGATGATTTTTAGTTCTAAATCTTAATTTATTCATTAGTAAAATAATTGTAATTATGTCTCTTATATTTTGGCTCTAAGAAGAAATTCTTTACATACCCAGAATAAATTACATATTTTATATGTGGTAGCTATTTTGAATTAATAGATATATTATGTAATTAATATGATGAAGTAGTAGGTAAGTCTCCACATTCAAAGAAAATGGTGTACTAAGGCAATTTTTCTGATAAGTCTGCAAAGCAGGATGTTGTAACAAGTCTGGTGATAGGGTCTTAATTGTTTTTATAATTATATCTCATCTATAGCTACCTTTCCCTCACCTGGAATACCTATCCTAAGGAAACAAACACACCTTTTAAAATATCCAATTTTCAACTTACTTAGGAGCTAAAGACACTAAATATCAGGCCCTTAAAAGAACAAGTCCTTAGTTGAATAATATATTTACAGAAACTTTTTTCAATTTTGTTTTTTGGTTTTTTGGTATTATGGGGGTTTGAACTCAGAGTCTTGCCACTTGAAACCCACCCCCAGCTCTTTTTGCTTTAGTTAATTTTCATTTAGGGTTTCAAACTTTTGTACAACCTAGCCTCAGATCATGATCTGCTGACTCCTGAGTAGTGGGAATCACAGTTATGCACCATTATACCCAGTTTGTGTGTTTGTTTTTGAGATAGGGTCTCCTTAATCCTTTTTATCTAGTTGTCCTTGGGCAGCATTTCTCCTATTCTACTTCCCCAGTAGTTGATACAGATGTGTGCCATCCTGACTAGCTGGAAAGTTGTCATAGAAATAAATATTAGATAAAACATAGATCAAATCTGTTAATAACAAAATCATTAGTAATAGTAAAAATTTGGAATAATTTAAAAGTCTAAAATTTTGAGAATAAATAAGTTGCAGTATTGTATGATGAACTACTTACTATATAAAGTGGTTCCTTAAATGATAATAAAGTTTAATATTTAGTGACATCTAAATACATTTGTGGGACCCTTCCCTATTTACTGGAGAAATCTTTGTGTGAGCCTCCCACACAATGATGGGTCCTGGGGCCTCCCATCCAGGATCCTGAGAGCATCATAAAAGCAAAGGAGCCCTAGGCAATACTTATTGTTGAAAAGCACAAGGTCAGCCTCCTTATTGATACTGGAGCCAGCATTTCAGCTATTCCTTTCTCTCCTGGACCCAGGTCCTCCAAGAAAATTACTGTTTGGGACATATCAGGCCAGCCCTTAGAGCATTATTTCACTCAGCCTATAGCTTGCTCCTGGGGAGATTTCCACTTCTGTCACTCCTTTCTAATTTTGTCCCAGAAACCCCTACTCTGTTACTAGGGTGAGACCTTCTATCTAAATTGGGGGTACAGCTCCTTTTACCCCCAGGGAAGTACTTTTGCTTGCTCAATAGAGGAACAAGTGGACCCCATGGTGTGGACAGATGGACATACCATACAATGGGCATGAATGGTGGTCCCAGTCCTAATTCATCTAAAGGACCCCTCTTGGTTTCCCCATCAAAAACAATATCCTTTAAGACCAAAAGTTAAGAAGAAACTAATTCCCATAATCAAAGTCTTAAAGAGATAGGGACTGCTAATAGAATGCTCCTCCAGCCCATATAATACTCCTATCCTCATTGTCAGGAAGGAACCTAACAAATGGAGGCTAGTCCAAGATCTCTGCCTGATCAATGGAGCAGAAGTGCCTCTCTACCCTGTAGTTCCAAATCACTATGCGCTTTTATCCCAAATACCCCCAGGTAGTGCTTACTACTCTGTCCTGGACTTAAAGGACACCTTCTTTTGCATTCCCTTACACCCTAAAAGTCAACCTATCTTTGCCTTTGCAGACCCCACATGAAAGGCTGCACTGTCCTCCCCTAGGGATTCAGAGACAGCCCCCCCTGTCTTTGGGTTGACTCTAACCCAAGAATTGGCAGAGTGGCAATATCCACAAGCTACTCTGCTACAATATGTTTATGACCTCCTCCTCTGTGTTCAGACTGAACCTATCATTTTGTGAGCCACTGAATCCTTACTAAACTTCCTAACAGATAGAGGTTATAAAATCTCTACCAAAAAAAAAAAAGCCCAATTTTGTCGTTCTAGCATTACATATTTAGGTCTTGTCCTGGAGAAAGAAATGAGGGCTCTAGGAAAAGACAAAATCCATCCAATACTGATGTTTTATCTACCTAAGATTCTAAAACAATTGACAGCCTTTGGGAGGTGATAGGATACTGTAGAATTTAGAACCAGGATATACAGACCTAGCCAGGCCCTTTTATAAGATCCTTAAGGAAACACAGAAGGATGGGATGACAAGTCAAAAAAAAAATGCATTCTCCCAGTTTAAAAAAAAGCCCTTATGACAGCTCCAGCCCTGGGTCTCCTGCTACAAGACAAGTATCAGTTATATGTCTATGAAAAGGGAGGACTGGCCTTGGGAGTGGTGACTCAGCTCCAGGACATCACTCCTAATCCAGCAGGCTACTTAAGTAGAAAATTAGATCAGGTAGCCAAAGGATGGCCAGGACTAGCATCTTTGAGTAGTCACTAGTTAGCTTCTAGTGCCTGAAGCTCAAAAACTTATCCCAAACTGGCCCCTGACAGTTTACGCCCCACATGACCTAGGGAAAACTTTAAACTCAAGAGAGGTTACTCTAATAGTTTGAGGGATAACAACATTAATTATAGCCCTAGCTAGAATAAGCTATAAGGTGATTGGCAATCACATAACTACAAAAACTCTAATCAAAGTAGTACAGGGCACATTAGACCAGATAGGCCTTGCCATTAAGGGCATGCAAAAGTCTTTTTCATCCCTTGCCTAGATGGTCACGGACCACTGCCTGGCCCTAGATTTTCTTTTGGCTAAACAAGGTGGGGTATGTGCCATCGCCAATTCTTCATGATGCACATATATAAACACTTCAGGCATCATAGAGGAATGTGCAGATTATATTCTCCAACAGGCTAAGTGGCTCAGAGAACAGTCCCTCAAAAGTCAGATATCCTCCAGGACATGGTTCCTACCCTGTCTGGGGCCTACAGTTGCTGTTATTCTCTTTCTTGTGTTTGGGCCTTGTATTTTAAACTAACTTGTCAAGTTTGTTTCCTCTCGCCTAGAATCCATCAAACTACAGATGCTCCTGATGTAGATAAAAATGACCTACTATCACGGTCCCCTCAATAACCCCTCTCGTGGTCAGCTCTGATATTATGGGTCCCTTCATCACCCTCTGTCAGCAGGAAGAAGTCACTGAATAGACTTCGTGGTCCCTAATTCTAACAGCAGTTAGGGAGATCACTGAGGGTGGAGGTGAATTGAAGGGCAGGCTACAGGAGGTCCCAAAATGTGATAATTGGCCAAGGAGACACCTCTCCTTCCAAGGATACATCTGTTTGTACCTGAGAGACATCTCCACCCTTGGACAATAAAAAAATAAATAAATACCCTATTTCTAACCTGACCCACAGGACCACTGATTTCTGGGTCCCACTGCATGCTCTCATGTAACCTTTCTCTTCTCTTCTGTACAAATAAAATCTTTCTGACCTCTGCTGCTGCAGTCTGCCTCAGCTTTCAATCTCAGAGCAGACCAACAATCCCAACACCTGAAAATTCCTGCATGGAAAGTTGACTTAGAAATAAATATCAGAAAAAACATAGACCAAATTTGTTAATAATGAAATCATTAATAATATTAATGATTAATAATATTTGTTATTATTAAATAAATATTATTATTATTATAAACTTGACAAGTTTATTAATAATATTAAAAATTTGGAATAATTTAAAAGTCTAAAATTTTGACACTACCTAAATAAATTGCAATATTGTATGATGATCTACGAACTATATAAAGCCCTTCCTTAAGTGATAATACAGTTTAATATTTAGTGACATGTAAATACATTTGTGGGATTTTGTTTAATTAAAAAGCAAAAGCCAGAAATAACACAGAATGCAAACACTGAGTCAAATTTTATTACATTCAAACATTATTGGGGTTCTGTTATGTCTAAGAAATTTCCTAGGCAAGTCAACATCCAGCCCTGGGAAGTTTTCTGCTTATTAACATAAACCCATTATCAATATTAAAACAATTATCTCAGGTTGGTTTCATTGCAATTACTTATTTCATTTCATAATGAATTTGAGTTGCTGATGTAAAAATTTCAGAAGTTTAAAAGGCAAAATTCAGTCTTTATATTCTATCATGTGTCATATTCTGTTTGCATACATGTTATTCACTTGTCTCTCAAACATTTTCATGTACATTGAATTCAACTGAAATCTGAACCAGACTCTTCTAAGCCATGCTTTTAACCCCTTTCCCTACACATAGAAATGAGAACATGTGTTATGCAAAACTTCAAAGCTAAGAATGAAAGCCAGTATATCAGTTTCTCTCTAATATATCATCACATCCAGTATCATTATTTTTCTAAACCTCACAACAGTGCAGTGTTTATTAATTTTCCTGATTCCTTCCTGCAAATAACATTTGCTAAGTTTGAAGGAGTATTTGTCCCAAAGACATCAACACATTTCAAACAAAGTGAGATCATTTGATCTCAAATTTACCTGATTATTAGACTCAAAACATTTTCTTTTTGGGCAAAGCAGTTTTTATTATCTATTTGAAAGTATCTGGAAGATTAAAATGTGCCCTTTGAAAATATTGAGAATTTTAACTTATAAGACTTTCTTTTTAATAATGCCATAAGGAAGTAATTTCTATGTAGATAAACTTAGTCTCTCATTGATTTTACAAATCTTGCTGTCAACTATTCATTACCACAGACCAGAAAAAAAAATGCATGTCAATTCCTGAATAATGCTTTTGAAATTGTCAGTCCATAATCTGTGATTTTCACTTTCTATTTGGGTTGTCGACAGTAATGAAGTGCCATCCACTTTTCTGGACTGACACTGTCCATCAGGGCACACCCAACAGATTAGAGAAAAATACTGAACAATTCACATATGCACACTGATGTATGACACAATCAATAAGAGAGGAAACAGTGTCTACCCATGAACATCTTTATATACCAATGCCTTCCACAAGCTGGAATTTGGCTAGCAGTTCAAAGATCTGTAGAAACAGGTGTCATTTTCACACTACAATGAATAGATTATTGACAAATATTACAGTTTTGTATATCTAATTTGCTCACAACCAAACTGTTTATACAAATAGGAAGAGAATGCTCCATGAATTTCTTACATTCCTATGTAGTCTAGTCCTGAGCAAAAGCTGTGTTTGAATAAAATGCAGGTAGAAAGATGGAGATAGTGTTTCCACATAGGAAAACATACAGCTATATCTCTCTGGAAACATACATGGATACTGAAGAGAAGGTACAGAGATATTTACTTACACTGCAGTATAGTTCTCCTCTTTTTTATATTTTGTTAATAGAATCCTTTTTATGTGTGTAAACCTACGATACAATGAATATGAAATCATGGGTTCAGAATGTAAGTACCAAGGATTTAGGATGTGAACTGAATCAGCCACAGAGTACCACTGTGTACTTTTAAATTACAGACAGCTTGAAAAGAAACTTTGTTTCAGAATAATAAATTTGGACATTCTAAAAAATCCTCTTGGTGAAAATATTGCTGAACAAATTAGAAAGAAATTTTTATGTCAATAATTCATTTTATCTTATTTCAATAAAGTTATCATAACACAAGAATTCCCATGGTCTCCCTGCCATAACAGTATGCATTGTATACAATTAAAAACTATGTTCACATTGGCCTCAAATTAAAACACATGTATCTACATGCTTTCTGAGGAATTGGATGGCAGGTAGAAATGGATGGATTCAAGTAAATAATGCCTGATGTTAACATTGGCATATTTTATTATTAGTCTATTTGATTGGTTTCTTTTCTCTCCTCTATTTTTGTATTATGCTATTTTTTGGTGGTACCAGCATTTGAACTCAGGACCCCATTCTTGAAAGGCAGATGCTCTACTGCTTGAGCTCATTCTATCAGCTCTCTCTCCTTTTTTTTTAATTAGGCTAAATAACCATTTGTATGGTCTCTCATTTTTATACAGATTTAAAGTCAAATTTCAGATTTCTCTAAAATCAGAGAAATTCTGGAAGGAATAAATTAAGTTCATTCGTGTGCAATGACAACCATGTCATTGATATGGCGACTGGTCAATAGGAATTTCAAGAAGGGTCTGACTACAAAATGCATGCCAGGTTTATTTTTTTTTTTGTTTTAACTTCTTTATTTATTATTTTTTTATTATTCATATGTGCATACAAGGCTTAGGTCATTTCTCCCCCCTGCCCCCACCCCTCCCTTACCACCCACTCCGCCCCCTCCATCTCCCCCCTACCCCCTCAATACCCAGAAGAAACTATTTTGCCCTTATTTCTAATTTTGTTGTAGAGAGAGTATAAGCAATAATAGGAAGGAACAAGGGTTTTTGCTGGTTGAGATAAGGATAGCTATACAGGGAGTTGACTCACATTAATTTCCTGTGCATGGGTGTTACCTTCTAGGTTAATTCTTTTTGATCTAACCTTTTCTCTAGTTCCTGGTCCCCTTTTCCTATTGGCCTCAGTTACTTTTAAGGTATCTGCTTTAGTTTCGCTGAGTTAAGTGCAACAAATGCTAACTAATTTTTTAGGTGTCTTACCTATCCTCACCCCTCCCTTGTGTGCTAAAGCTTTTATCATGTGCTCAAAGTCCAATCCCATTGTTGTGTTTGCCCTTGATCTAATGTCCACATATGAGGGAGAACATACGATTTTTGGTCCTTTGGGCCAGGCTGACCTCACTCAGAATGATGTTCTCCAATTCCATCCATTTACCAGCGAATGATAACATTTTGTTCTTCTTCATGGCTGCATAAAATTCCATTGTGTATAGATACCACATTTTCTTAATCCATTCGTCAGTGGTGGAGCGTCTTGGCTGTTTCCATAACTTGGCTATTGTGAATAGTGCCGCAATAAACACATGCCAGGTTTAGAGATAGTAAAAAGTGAAGGGAGAGTTCACTGACTGCCATATGAGGAAAACATAGAAAACCCTTGATAAGTGAGAGATCAATCACACAAACAAAACAGAACTCAGTGTCTCAAAGAAATACCTGCATTCTTCCCTGCATTGTGGCATTATTCACAATAGCCAAGATATAGAAGCCACCTAAGTATCCATCACCAGGTGATTAGTATAAGAAACTGTGAGATATATATACCTTATATATACATATATGTGTGTTCATATGGGCATATATATGTATACACACTCATACATAAATATAGATACATATGCAACCAAATATAGCACTATTCTGCCTCAAAAGGGGTTTTCCTGCCATTTATGACAACAAGGCTTCACCTGAATACCCTTATGCTAAGTAAAATGAACAAGATACAGAAATACAAATTTATGATCTCACTGATAGTCAAAATCTGAAAAAGGTGAACTCATAGAAACTGAGAGTAGATATGTGCTAAAAAAGTGTCAGAGTGGGGACAAAGTGAGGATATGCTAGTCAAAATGTATAAATTTGTGATTATAGATGAAATTTTTAAAAGAAAACAATTCTTATCCTTATTTATCTCTCATTTTTATTATCTTTAAGAATTATTATTTTTATACAGCAGTTTTGGCAAAGAACTTTTTTAAGCAGTATAGTTACATTTTTTAAATGTAACACCTTAATTTGCATGTAAATTTTCCAGACAGGAGGAGTGGCTCAAGAAATAGGAGGCATTTCAAACCCCAGTACTGCCAAAAACAAATAAATAATTGAATGTTAACTTTCCTTCTTAATTAATTTTGAATTACACAGAATATCTTTAAAAGTCAAGTTTGTATATTAATGAGACATTTGATAGAAACTACATGACAGAAGCTAGTTTAACATACCCTTTCTTTTCTCTTCCAGGTTGAAGATTAGAAATTCCAAGAAATTTTTTTCTAAAAGAAACGAAAAATAAGCATATGCTTTTGTTTTCTTCTCTTTTCCCTTCTCTTCCTCACTCCATTTAAATGCTTTAAAATCAAACCTTAAAGAAGTTTTATAACAATCTAGCTTTTTAAAAAATAAGTTTTCTGAAGAGATTATGTCAAGACATTAAGGCTTTCATGGGGAAAAATAGAAATTTTGGGAAAAAATGCAGGGTCAAAAGAAGCAGGGTGAGAGAGGGAAGAAGAAATTAGGTATAAATTAGGATGAAGAGGATGCCAGAGACAGCCATTTCTCTCGACCCAGGAAAAAAACCATCATGGGTAAAGTATTGCTGCAGGAATCTCAAGCTGAGATACGAGACACTGAGGCAGTTTAGCAGGAAGCAACATTTTATTTTGCTGGCACAGATTCAGCAGACTCGTGTCCAAAGGCTGAGCCCCAAGAACAAAGGTGTCTCACCTTATATACCCTTGCAAGCAGGTTACAGAAGCAAAAAGTAAAGCTCAACTCACATATGGCTGCATGTGACTTCATTGGCTATTTCACTCCCCCAGTGTTCTGTGACCTCCTTCATGTTCGATTGTTTTAAGTTTTATCTCTCTGCTGTACCATCCCTTCCCCTTTCCTCATTATCAGAACACAGCCTGTTTGTTTCTCTTCTGATCCTCTTCCTTGCTATATCATAAAACACTTTTCCCTATCTCTTCCTCTCCCCTTCCTCTGGTGATGATGAAAGTCAAGAGAATAGGTGGATGAGTGTGCAGGAAAGGAATATAGAATTAGTATAGATGAGGACATGAAGATGGCTCAGACAGAAATCTGCATTACCATTGTCAATTCTGAATTTCTGGGACCTGCCTTAATGTTCATCATTGGATAAATGCATAGTGAAATGTCACTTTTTGCAGGTGACACAGAAGCCAATATAACTGGCACTTTGAAGCTGCTTTTACTAAAAGCACTGACTGCTTACTTGGGCACACAAGTTAACTGGATGTGGCATTAAAAGCTTAGCCTCTGTTTCATATCTGAGTTCTTTGCTCTGAGCCATGCTCTCCTGGCCATGCAGCCATGTTGGAATTCGAGAAGGACAAGACTGATCAGTAACATCTTGTGATAAGAGTAAAAATACTCCCCTCCCCAAGTCACCAATGACTTTCTTATAGTGACTAGGTTCCACATGATCAGAACACACCTCTGAACACCTCTGTAATAAAACCTGTGACCAGGACTGTTTAATAATTATGCATACCTCTCAATCCTGCCCCAATTCTTCCTCTATTTGAACCTAAAGCTCACGTCTGTACCCAAAAGATAGGCTGAAGTGCCTACTGTGCCTCTCCCAAGACATGCCCTTGCCATCTATGAATTTCCTTCCTCTGCCCTTTATCACTGTTCCTCCTTTTATTTGGCATATTGGAGCAATTGGACATATCTGACATATTGGAAACCCTGTTGGCCCGTGGCCTAGAATTCCAGTTACACCAAGACAATTGCAATTAGCAGTTGGTGAGAGAAAATAGTGGCTAACGGTTTTTTTCCTGGAAAGAGTCATACAATGGCATTTCACTAAAAGGCCAGAATAAATTAGCAGACTTATTTCTGTAGGATCATGTGATCCCAACTGCAGTAACAAATTTGAAATGTCTTTAGGTGTTAATAAAAATTGGTTTTACCTGTTTATTTTTTGTTGTTCTTGTTTTATTTTTTGTTAATTGTTTTGAAGTTGGTTTATTTGCATTGGTTTGATTTTTGGCAGTACTAGGGTTTGCACTCAGGGCCCTCATGCTGAGTAGGCAAGCACTCAACCACTTCAGCCATGCTCCACCCTTTTATGCTTTAAGTATTTTAGGGAAAGTGTATAGTGCTTTTGCTTATGTCCAGCCTCAGACCATGAGCCTCTTACTTGTGCCAACTGCATACCTGGATCACAAATGCACAATACAACCCCCAGCTTATTTGGTGAGATAAGATCTTGTTAAATTTTGCCCAGTCTGGCCTCAAACCACAATCCTCCCAAGCTCTGCCTCCCAAGTAGCTTGGATGACAGATGTGAGTCATTTAAATCAACCTACTTTAAAAAAAATATAATAAGAGAGTGATTGTGATCAAAAAAGTCAGATAAATTTCCTCACTTTTCTATGGGATAGACCTATATATGCAGCTTCTTTTAAGCCCTAAGCTAGTATCTTACCAGTCTCCATGACTAGAATATTAGTAGTTAGATTGAATACATCTTGAGAAAAATTTCAAAATATATGTTGCTGATTTTTTATATATTTTGTTATTATATTTATCAGTACAGCTTAAAGAAGACAGTTTAAAGAAGACATTTGCAAAATTGAAAATAAATAGTTCATTTTTCCTAAATTTGATTTTTCTCCTTGATAACTTAAGAAAAATGTCTAGTGTGAGTGTGTGTATGTGCATAAACACCCCACCACACACACACACACACACACACACACACACATGCACACATACACATATATATGGAGAGAGAGAGAATGATTTCACCTCGAAGAATATTGTACTTTTATTAAATCTATAGTATTTCAGTATAAATAAAAGTAGTTATTAGAACATAGGGTGAGGTCTTTCCAATAAAATTTTAACTTGTATTTTTGTATGTTCTTTTGGTAATAGTTATAATAATTTATTTAGAGATTATATATTGCAACTATAGATAGGATGGGGTAGGGAGACAAATTACTATTTCTAAATAATTGGCACTTTTTTTGCTATATGCAAGATTCTTAATGTTTTGCTTATTTATTTATTTGCTGTCATACTGGGGTTTGAACTCAGGGCCTTGCACTTGCTAGGCAAGTGTTCTATCACTTGAGACACATTCCAGCCCTTTTTGTTTAAGTTCATTTTCAGGTAGTGTCTCAGGGCTGGCCTTGAATTATGAACCTTCTTTCTCTACCTTCTATGAAGCTGGAAGGCATGTACCACCATGTCCTCAAAAGTTACATTTAAAATCTATCATTAAAATATACATATTTTGAGGACATTGAAGTTGTGCTTATAATTAGTTGATTAATTACAATTACCTTAGAGAAGTTTTGTGAATTTGGAAAGTATGCAAAATCTGCATTTCATAAGCAACTACTAATTATGAAGTCATCAAAAAGAAATTGTCAGTAAACCTGAGAGAAAACAAAACAAAAGCCAAAGTATTCTCAAATTTCCCTCATAAAAATACATTGTCTTTATGTATAGCCAGTTCATTTTTAAAAGATGTAGGAAGTATTGCTTTAAATAAATCATACAAATTACATCTCTTGTCACACAAATCAAGTAAATAGGCACTCTATCCACATAGTTCCTGCATGGAGACACCAGCAGTCATTTTGTTCTATGACATATTTATTGCAGAATGGCTACATTCTTTGTGGCTAGTCTATGCCCTGTTAGAAATTTTGCTCTATATAATACATACAAGGTCAGAACCTGGATGACTGTGGAAAGCCATGTGTTGAAGAGAAAGGAGAGAACTATGCAGCTTGCACCGTATAGTTTTTACACTGAACTACTACACCCCAGATAAGGTCGAGTCTTCATATTCAGGAGCAGCCATTCATAGTATTGCTAGGGTTCACTGTGTAAGAGCTCCCAGCTCCTGGTAGAAAGCATGCCAGTGGCCAAGGCCAGAGATACAGAAGAAATTTCCCTCAAATTATTGTCAGAGAGAGAATGCTAGAATGTACTAACTCTATCCACCAGGACAAAATTTAGTTTTGCTACTGATCCAGTCATCAGTGTGCTTGGATTTATTTTTTTTTTCTTTTGCTGCGTTCCCTTAGATCAGAAAACTATTGAGAGCAGGCTCACTATTTTGACTCTGATAATCTTTGTTGAGGGGGGCGGTCAGTCTATGTTTTTATGATAAGAAGCATCCCTAGTCTCAGTTCAGCACATGACAGTAGTAGCTCTTCTCACCACTAAAACAACCAATGTTTCTGCAGATATTACAAATATCCTCTGGGGTTGAGGGGGTTTCAAAATTGTCCTGAGTTGAGAACCACTCTTTTGGAGTAATAAATCTTTAAATGGACTGAAATCATCCTCTCAAAATCACTGCAGAAGCAACAGTGAAGTTTGCACTTATTAAAAATTTATTTTATGCTAGAAAGTGAATTCAGTGTTCCACATTTATTAGTGTATCTATTCTTGCCAAAAAACCAAGAGAGGTAGGTATTACAGATGAGGAAATGGGGACTTGGAAAAGTTAATGGATTTCTTGGACTTAGAGTTAAATTTTTATGACATCCAACAATATGAAATGAAGAAAATGAGGAATTTTAGTATTGTATACATACAACAGTCTAATGTTCATCATTAGACTTGACTTGAAACTTCTAATACATTCTTAGACACCTATATGCAATGCTTTGGTTCTCTCAAACTGAGTTCATGTCAGGAAATGAGTTTTGGCATTTGAAAGGAAGTCATTTGCATCATCACATTTAATTTATTGTAAAGATTTGAGTTAAAAATAAAATCATTTGAATTACCTAGATCATTATTAGAAAACACTTGACTTCCATGTTCTTGTACATTATAAAACACCTCCACAAGGCACATCAGTTATAAACATTATATTCTAGAACTTCGATTTATCTTCACCAAGGTGCATAGGCAGTGAAGCATTCCCACTGGAAAGGAAATTGTACAGCTATGGAATTTAGACAGGAGAACAGTAACTGAGATTTAACTGAGCAAGATGTCTCTTCATTGATAGGTTTTTCATATAGGCCTTTTATCAGATTTTGTAATTTGTCTTTGATTTCAAGTTCTTTTGCTTCTTTTACAATAATATTTTCTTCTTTATTCTGTAAACATAGTAAATAACATTGATTGAACTGTAGTTGTGGTATAAAACTCACTATATCCTAATTTTTATTTTATTCTATTTACTTTTTATTATTTATTGATGATACTCAGATCACCAAAACTCAGAAGACACAGATACAAAAGACTATTTATAGCAAATATCATAGCACAATCATTTGAACCAAAAGGACATAAATTTCTCATGCTTTGGCTAATATGTGATCTAAGTATTCAATTTTTCTTAAATTAGAAAGAACAAAAAATGTTGCTAGAAATGTATTATGAGACATTATTTGGTATTCAAACTTTATTCTCCCAAAGAGTATAGACTCCTGAAATATGACATTAAAACATACTCCAAACCTATTGACTGCAGCAGACAAAAAAGGCCTTATACTTTAGAAATTCCTCAACATGAGATACTTTCTTGGATGTTCTTCAGACATATAATTTCTCTTGATATTATTTTAGCAAACTTAATGAACTGTTTTTCTTTTGTGTTTAAACTTCTGTGTTTCTAGATATTAAATGACACTCATCAATGATTTATAAGATAAACAATGGTTTCACTTTTATTTCCTCACAGGTATTAGATTACTATGGACAGGACTACATGTAATTCTCAATGTAAACACAGTTCTAAAAATTATCTAATATGAAGATACCAAAGGATTTGTATTTATGACAAATTTATAATTATTTTAAAGCCATAAGTAAAAATTATTTCTTTTAACCTAAGATTGTTCATTTGAGCATAAATTGAACTTTTTTATTCCTGCATTCCACTGCTTCTCATTTTGAATTTATTTTCATTTTAAAAATTAGAATCTGGACTGGTGGAGTGACTCAAGTGGCAGAGCACTTTCCCAGCAAGCATGAGACCCCACGTTCAATACCTAGCACCACCAAAAAAATAAATAAATAATAAACATTTAAAAATAAAATAAAAATTAGGATCTGATGACTTTGGAGACCTAGAATTGATGTACATGGGTAGGTGATTACAAGAACTGGAAAGGGAATTAATGAATAGTTCTTTGCCATATTGGTACTCTAGTTGTCAGGGTTTTTTGTATAGATACTAAATAAGAGTACATGAAATTTAAAAGCTTCTAAACAACAAAAGAAATAGTCTCTGAATTAAAGAGACCACCCACAGAGTGGGAGAAAATATTTTCCAGCTATACATCAGACAAAGGACTGATAATGAGAACATACAGAGAGCTCAAAAAACTAAGCTCTCCAAAAATTAATGAACTAATAAAGAAAAGGGCAACTGAACTAAACAGAACTTTTTCAAAGGAAGAAGTCCAAATGGCCAAAAACACATGAAAAAATTCTCACCATCCCTGACCATAAAGGAAATGCAAATCAAAACCACACCAACATTCCACTTCACCCTTGTTAGGATAGCTATCATCAAAAACACTACCAATAACAAATGTTGGTGAGGATGTGGGGAAAAAGGAACACTCATATACTGCTGGTAGGAAGGTAAGCTAGTACAATCACTTTGGAAAAAAATATGGAAGCTTCTTTAAAAACTAAACAGAGATCTGCCATATGATCCAGCAATAACACTTCTAGGGATATACCAGAAGGAGTGCTACTCAAGTTATTATAAAAGTACCTGCACACCCATATTTATTGCAGAGCTATTCACAAATAGCCATGTTATGGAAACAGCCAAGATGCACCACTACTGATGAATGGATTAAGAAAATGTGGTATTTGTACACAATGGAATTTTACTCAGCCACAAAGAAGAATGAAATTTTGTCATTCACAAGTAAAGGAATGGAACTGTAGAATATCGTCTTAAGCCAAAAAATCACATGTTCTCCCTCATATGCAGATTATAGATGTAAAACAAATGCAATAATATTATTGGACATGGGTCATACACTAAGGGGAGAATGCATACAGGAGGAATAGAGAAAGGGAAGGAAATCTAAAACTTGAATGTGGTTGATGCATTCACTGCAAAGTAGCAAATACAGTAATCTTAACCTTTCAGAGGCCACATTGGGAAGGGGACTAGGAAGTAGTGAAGAGTTCTGGCGGAGATGAACCAATGTGGGTTGCAATACACAAGTTCATGGAAGCAATACTAGGAATCTCTCTGTATAGCTATCTTTACCTCAAACTGCAAAAACACTATGTCTTTCTTATTGTCTCCTATGGTTTCTCCTCAACAAAATAGAAAAAGAGGGCAGAACAGGTTCTGCCAGGAAGGGTGGGCAGGAGAGGGGAGCAGGAGGAAGGGAGAAGATGGACCAAACAATGTATACACATGTAAGTAAATGTGAAAATGATAAAATGAAAGAAAGAGAAAAAAAAAGAATAATGAGCCAATTATGAGGTTGTTGTACAATATGGAAATCCTGTGCACCAAGTCAAATGTTTAGCAGCTCCTCTACTAATTGAATTCACACTTTTAAACATGATTATTGTGATATCATGTGCAGCATAGAAACAACTTTGCTGCCTATCCTAACGTTTTAAAAATATAAGCAATACCAAAATTAGTCATTTGGTCCTTGGGTTTTAGATAATTTTCAGAATTCCTGATTCATTTTGATATCCACATGCTAACGGACATAAAGAAGGTCATACTTTGGAAAGGTCATCAAATGTTAGGGAAATACAAATTTAAAAAATAATGCATTTCATTGACAAAATAACAAAGTCTGTTTAACTTTTTTCTTTATCCAAAATTATTCTTTTTCCTTTTCTGAATCAGAAGATAAATAGAATAAATAGTATATATGCACATAATTTCAAACTTCTAAATAGTGTTAAATCCTTATTAAAATATTAACAATCTAGACCCAAAAAATTAATGACATGTGAAAAAAATAACAGCAACAGGAGCTTCTTCTTAATTGGACTTTCCAGGCCAGTCTCACATTCAGACACATTCCTATGCCCTTGGTTAGCCACTTTCAATTCTTTCATCCATTTCTGCCTGTTTTGACATCCATGTTATGAAATAACAAATAGTTCAAACAAGTAACGGTGGTGCACATCTGTAATTCCAGCTCTTCAGATGCTGAGGTAGGAAGATCGTGAGTTCAAGGCCAGCCTGGGATACATAGGAGTTCCAGACCCCATAAAAACAGATAAGAAAAAAAAAAAAAAGGAGAAGGAAGGAAGGAAAGGAGAGAGAGAGGGTGGGAGGAAAAGAAGAAAGAATGAAAGATGGAAAAAGACGGTGAACCAGATGTCTGTGGCTCACATCTGTAATTCTAGCTACTTGGAAATAAGGAAGATTAGGGTTCCAGGCCAGCCCAGACAAAAAAAAATATTTGCAAGACTCCCATCTCAACAACAACAACAACAAAAAACTGGGTATGGTAGCATACGTTTGTCATTCCAGCAATGCCAGGAAGCATAAAACAGGATAGTTCTGCAGACTGGCAAAAAGTGAAACCCTATCTCAAACATAATCAGAGCAAAAGGGGCTAGAGGCATGGCTCAAACAGTAGAGGGCCTGCCTAGCAACAAAGCTAAGAGTTCAAGCTTACCCTCCCTCCTAACAATAAAAAAGAAAGAAAAAAGTTTGGATAATAGCTCTTCGCTAATCAATTTTAGTCATTTTCTATTGGGTTAGATGTAGATATCACCCTTCTCACACCTGTTTTTCTGTTCTCCCTCATTACAGTAATATTGTTTCTTATTTTTATGCTAACTTACTTTTGGCCCAAATAGTATAATTATATTTCCTTTCCTGTGCTACTTTTTGCTTTTCTAGAATTAATTTATTTAAAACTAGTTGTGCTTGGATATTATTTTTTTCATAGTAACAATAAACATTTATTGAGGCAAAGAGTAAATTTTATTATACATTTCAAAGGAAATTTGCTATAACAATTTGATGGGTGGTCAAGCAAACTAAATATGAGGTAATCTACTATAAACTCAGATTTTAATAAGAGCAAAAGATCAGTACATCCCTCAGCCCAGAGGAGGGTGACATGACTAGAAAGTTGGTGTTATTAGAGTCTCAGGCAGGAGTATGATGCATAGTGGGACTGCCTAGCTCAAACTAAGTGGGACTAAAAGTGAAAGTTTGTACCGGCTTGGGAACCATGGAAAAGATGCAGCTGTTGTTAGAGATGTCACATGAAGGCAGAAACCTTGGGAAATTTGCTTCCCATTATACAGAAAAGAGAAGAAGAAGGATGTGGAATGGATTTGAACTACAAAAACAAACAATCTCCCAAGAAAAAAAAATGTGCATTAGTTCTTAATCAATGCATAATGATTTTTCACAGAGTCAATGACTTAAAACAATTTTCATGGGTCAGGAGTCTGAGCTAAGTTTAACTTTTCTACTTAGCTCACAGAGCTTCAATCAAGCAGTCAGTCTATAATGGGATCTCATCTGAGACATGCTATTCTCTATTAAGCTCGCTATATTATGAGTGAATTCTTACAGTACCTAGAAGGCCATCCCTCTTGATAGGCAGCTCAAAACATAGCTGTCTTCTTCTTCAAGACAACAGGAGGCTTTATCTCCATCATGCTATGCTGGAGGCTTTTATAATCCAACATATTTATAGGCTTCCTGCCCACTCATAAGAAGAGTAGATTCAGAAGAGTATATTTAAGGAGGCAAGAATATGTGAGAGCATCTTAGAAGTCTGCCTACTACAGCATACATGTTATTTCCACCTGGTCAAACATGCAGAATTACCTATCAGTCTCATTTCTTTCCTAGGAAATCACCTTAGAGACCCACTGATCTAAGCATCCCTCAGATGGTGGCTCTCTCCACCTGCCACAAACAGCCTAAAAATCTCCTTCACACCCTCACACTGGCAGCTGTTTTCTTTTGGACTGTGTATTTATCCTGGTTATTCCACTATTACCTAGCTCATTGCTTCTGATAAGGTGTATGGAATAAACTTTTAGTGACTAAAATCATTTAATATTATTCTTACATTGTTGTATCATATTCATAATAAATATATTTTATTAATATCATAAAGTTATCTACCATTTCTCATTTTAAAAATTCTTTAAAGTATTAAGATAATTTGCTGAAAATACTACACTTGGTTAGAAATACAAAATATATTTCAATAAAAATAACTTTAAAATATACTTAGAACTACTGTTATTGAACAATTTGAGACTTTTTTTTACAAAAACAACATGATAGCTAAAAGCACAAGGTTATCAATAACATGCTTTAATTCCTCTGATCACATTTTAAGAAAAAAGATACCTCTGTAAAGTATAATTCACAAAAAGTGTACACAGTCACCTACATGTTGTGACATGCTCAGAAACAATACTAAGTAAATTCAAGCTTAGCAAACACTGAATATTTTAATATACTTAATTTTAAAAAGCGGTACTGGGGGAAGAATGATTTTATTAATCATTGACAGCCTTTTTGGAATATAATTTAAGTATTAAGATTAAATGTATTTATAAGGTTGTAAGTAACAGAAATGTCTAATGTGGCAGTAATGAAACAAAATAGAAGTTTCTCATACAATTTAAACCTGGATGTGGTCACTCTAGTTAAGACACTCCCTAGTCTCCAGCTGCTATGCTGTCCATAGCTACCATAGCACACAGATAACTTCCTGTGACTTGAGATGAACTGTTGAGTTCCAGCCACTGTATTTAAATTTAAGTTAATATATGAGGGGACTATTGCTTCCTCAAGTGGTAATTTCACTAAGTTGTGTTCACATTATTTAGTCATACAGTCACTTCTAGCTACAAGAAAATTGTATAGTCAACTAAAATTTTCGGAGTATATTACTAAGGAAAAGGGTGAAAATGGTTATTAAATGATTAGCCATGTACTCCTTGATAGGGAAGAAGAAAGTAATAGCATACAAGAATATATATGCAAAGATACCTGCTGTAATATTATTTATAGCATTGGAAGAAAACATGAAATTTAACAAATGTATTTTAGTAGAGTGCTGGTAAATAATTTGGCATACATTTACAACATATAGTACTAAGGAGTCACTGAAATGTATTGATTAAAGATATTTATGTCTTAGAAGTATTTTACCATAGTGTTTCTAAGTATGAAAATTGGCATAATTGTTGATACATATATTTACCTATAGCCATTCTCTTCTGATGATCAAATACACCAATCACTCCAAATGCACTTTGAAATATAAAGAGTATCAGAGAAATTCAAGAGATATTTATGCAACCCTGAAAGTATAAAGTTCAAGACACTAGATTTACACATTCAATTTATATTGAATTCAATTTATATTCACTCCTTCAGTGTGAAACCTGTACAGAATAGAAATCTAAACATTTTATTACCCAGAATCCTTTATACCTAGAGCAGTAAAAGTGACTTAGGTTGACCAATTTGAAGATTTTTTAGGGAACTAAAATTCAGAAGTAAGTTAAGTGGGGACAGAAAAAGGCACTTTTGCTGTTGTGCTTTATGATAGAGACACCAGTGTCCTGGAGCAGATGGCTGAACATCAGTTTCCCAATAAGAAAGCAACAGCTCCTCATGGATGGAGCAGCAGATCCCTTAGCTACACATATTATGACATGACACAAGAGATCATTTTTGGATGTTCATCTAAAGTCTTGTTTTTTTATCAGTTTTCCTAATACAGTAATTTTAAGTGTATCCAACAATGTATAGTAAATCTTTTTCTGCTAAAAGTAGCAATAGAATATTTTTCTCTGAGAAAGTGAACTCCCTCTAGTGTAGCACTGATGCTACATTAATCTGAAGGCATTAACAAACATCTCTTTATTCTTATATATAATAGTCCTCTAATATTGTCCTAAAATATGAATTATGCCAATATCACAAATGTTCAAGATTCATAATTTACCTAAAATGACTGGGTCATATCAAAGCATATCAGTTTTAAAACCTGTGACAAGAATCTCTATAAAATGACAGTGCTGTATTATCAGACTGAAGTAATTTCCTAGTCTCTTCTTTCCTCTTATTTTAGCAACAAATATAAGGGGTTCTTAGCATTTTATCTTTCTCTCTGTTTATTATGGTCAAGTAAATATTCATTTAAAAAGTTATCGATATTAGCATATTCTTCTTATATGGGGGAAAAGTACATAGATCCAAGAGACTGCAAGACTTAACTTTTCCATCACTTACATGACTCACTACAGCCTTGTCACGGAGATAATAAGACATGTTATTCACATTTATTAGCATATTATAATGAGTTATTGGATAAATGACTTTCCACCAAAATAGAGACATTCAGTCAGCTGAGGGCCAAACCATCTGGGACCAGCAATTCAATGAAAGTTGTAAAAATGTGTACTGACAGCACATCTTTTCATCAGCTAAAGAATTATTAATGTATATGCCCAGCAGTTTTGTTACTGATGAAGGGGTTACATTAGAAAAATCCTGCCTTTAGCAAAATAAGCATGGCCCACAGTGTCCCTGTTCTTTGAGGGGTTGACACATCCGCATATTTTTCTGCCATGTATCTAATTATCTACACAATGAGGAGAGTGATAAGGAAAAAAAGCAGGGCAGGGAGAACAAAAAGGAATTAACTTATATGGCATTAAACACAGGACAAGTCTCCGTTCTCAAATAAATACCAAATTCAAAATCTTGCCAGGAAGACCATTCACTTTAACTAGAATAAAACACAATAGCAATGTAATTTTCTTAATCTCCCATATGAATTTCCTTCCTTGCATTACATTTGCATCCTTCATTTCTTTTGTCTAATTTCATGGTTTGTATTAGAGTGGCTTTAATATGCTTACTCCCAGTCTCTTATTGGTTCTGCTTTAAATCACTTATTGTAGGTAATTAGCTTTTGTGTGTCTGAGCCTGTGTTATCTCAGTCTGCTCTGTTAACACCAGAGTCTTTTATGAGTTTTCTTCTTCATTTCGATGAAAAGTGTCAGGAAAAAGTCAATGTCTGGTGAGATGTGTGTGGGTTTGTTTGTTCATAATTTCAAGGTATTAATTGCACTGTTTCATATTCTTGATTAAAATAACTCAAATTTAGCAACATGTGCACTGTTTAATTAAAAATAACAAGTGAAGTCAGACTAAAATTAAAGAGAATAAGGGATTTTATGTAACTGAATCATTATATACAAAAATATATGGAACATCTACAAAAATATACAGAATAAAATACTCTAAGAAAATTTAGGGCAGACTGAAACCAGATCACTACTTTGGCCAAATAAATAATGACAATAATGATAATTAATAATGTAAATAATAATAACATTTACCAGTAATTTTTTTTACCAGAAGCAATGCCTCAAGAAAAGAGAGAGAACATCTTTCCATAAAATTTGAAAATAAGTGGACCAAATGAAATGATATGAAAATTTTGTTATGTTTCTATACTGATTCAATTTGCCCTCCCTCAAATATACTGGGTTCGAAAATATGTTTAGAGAGTCCCCAAGCATGTTTATTAATCATAAACACAGAACATGGCATGCTGAAGGACCAGTTCTACATCCCAAAAAATGTTATGAAGGAAATCATCACAATGGGCTTCAGCAGAGAAAATTGCAGGAGACAGCACAATCTATTATGCCTATTCAGGATGAAAGAAAAATGAGAGACAGGGAAAATAAAATCCTCATAGGTTTGGAAACTGCGAGGCTCTTCAAAAGAGCAGAGCATTGAGGGGGTGAGGTGGAGAAGTACAGTAAGAGTTCAAGGCCTCTTATCCTTCATCCCCCTCTGCTGTATGGGGCAGTGGTACCAACTGCCAGGGAGAGACATTCTGATGAAGTAGACTGAACAATGACAACTTCATTTCTCTAAATTGAATTGCAGAGTTCCCATACCATGGGAGTAAGATATATTTGAGGTTTAGTGAGATTTTGTGACCTTGGTAGATTCTATTTAATAGGCATTGAATTAAATGAAGGGCACTAATCCAATATGAGTGTTACCCTCATAAAAAGAGGGAGAGACACCAGGGCTGTAGTAGCACAAAGAAAAGCATATATGAGGATTAAATGAGAAAACATTGTCTAAAAACCAAGGACACAGGCCTCAGGAGAAAGCAAACTGCCAACACCTTGACCTTTTTATGTCCGGCCACCATAACTGAGAGAAGTAAGTCACACAGTCTATATTCCATTATGGTATTCCTAGCTCAATGGTACACTGGTTTGTACAAATTTTCACCATCCACACCTGCCTTGTTCTCCAGCCCTCTTTAGTCACTGTGACCCAGTTTTATTTTCTGCTTCCTTTTTTCCCTTTGAAACATTCCAATCATCCCATGCTCAAGGACCCAAACCCTTATTGTTTATTTGAAGATCATCATACGGATGGGTCATCCTTGTTACGCCAGTCCCTACTGAAATGAAGATAATTGAAAAATTAACTAGCAGAATGGCTGCAGACTTAATCGTATGTAAAACATATCAGGAGGCTAGAGCCTTATAAGAGCACTGAGAATGTATTCAGCTCAGGAAAGTTTTATTTCCACATAGAAGGTCAGTATGACTTTAGAATGAAACCACATGGATACAAAAAGGCAGCACATATAATGAGAGAAAAAAATCTTCAAGGTGAAGATTTGAATCCACAGACCTCAACACTACAGTCCATTTAAAGATAATTAAGCCCAGTATATTTAACTGCAAGATATAGCCTGGATAAATAATTGAACTTTAAACATAAAAGTTATTTAAGCATTTAGGCAGAAAAGGCAAATTATCTACAAAGGAAAAAAGTTAAACTGTCCTCAGTCTTCTCTACAGCATTGTGTCCAAACACAATAGAACAATCTCTGAAACTTGGAAATAAAATATGACTCATTGATATAAGCCACAAAAACCTGACTTTCATTTTGCTGTGTAACAGGCATTTGCATACTTGCATATCTTGGGGGTGGAGGGAGGTGAATTACTCAATGAAATTAAGCCCAGAAAATGCAAATGGTAAAAATATGATTTAAAAAAAAAATCAATGAAACATTCTATTTCAAACAATAGAACATTGTCTCTAGGTGGTGGGCAAAACTGAGACTCACAAATTTTCTATGTAGTCAGAGTCTACTATAAATAGATCAAATGTTATCTGATAAGGAAGAAGTTAAAGAGTAAATCACCCAGGAGCCTGTATGGAAAATACAAATTTCCAGCACAACTTAAGCAATTAGGAGATGTGTAGCATGCAGATATCAAAAGATAACTTTTGAATATTGGAAATAATATGGGATAATGAGTAAGTTCACTCTTTTGATGAAAGTAAAAATTAATAAAATTGTTTGAGGTAAAAATTTGCAAAAGAAAAATACTTCTCAATGTTTATATTCTCTGTTCCAGTTATTCACTTTTAGAAATTCATAATAAGAAAATTATTAAAGCTTTGTAAAAGCATCTGATGGAAGGTACTGATGGCACTATTACTGTTAAAAAAACAAAATTATAAACTTTCTAATGTATTATGGACTAACATGTCACTATTTTACAAAGTAATGCTATGTATGTAAATAATGTGGAGAAAAGGCTACAATATGTTATTAATGTCATAAACTAAGTCATAAAAATAATGAAAACTGCTCAGTACAGATCCTTTGGGGTCACTTCTCTCTGCTAGTGCTGGATCCACTCAAACTAGCGCTCTCCCACCTCCATGAGCCACCAAGTCCAAAATCAGCAAACTTGAGTTGTCGGGAGTCAGATGCTCAGTAACATTGTCAGACACTGTACTAGAGGTCAAGTTAACAGACGCATAAGTCAAAATACATGCAGAGATACAAGGCCATATAATCACAGTCATGTGAAGTTGCAAAATAATGAAAATTATTATGCCAGTTGACATAGAAGAGGCACAAAGAGTTATGTTGTGCTTAACACACTGACTACTTCCTAATATCTTTTGCCACTTCTGAGTCATGGTTTGGCAGTAAAAGACCAAAACAGTTTTCATACAAAACTTAATAGTGGAGAATTTATTAAATGTACACCGTACTGGTTAACTGATAGCCAAGAGATGGTATTTAAAGAAACACAATTCAGTGTGAAGCTTTTTTCTGAAGATATAAAGTTATATTACATAGTACAGCTATAACAATTAGGAAGTATCAATAGAGATAAAACTGGAAGTAAGATATTGCTAGTGATTTTGAATCACAAGCTTCCTTTTTCAAAAACTACCTGTTTGACAAATAAATGAAAAGGTGTTCAACTCCCTGGTTGTAAATTAGGTGCAAATCAAAACAACACTTAGCTTTCATCTCACCCTAGTTAGAATGACCATAGTCAAGGGCATAACAACAACAAATGCTGGCAAGGATGCAGTGAAACAGGAACCCTTATACACTGCTAATGGGAATGCAAGTTAGTACAACCACTGTGGAAAGCAGTACAGAGATGCCTCAAAAAGCTAAAGATAGAACTACCATAAGATCCAGTGGTACCACTTCTACACATCTACCTAAAGGAACATGTCAGGGTACAATAGAGATACCCATACACCAATGTTGATCACAGCACTATTCACAATAGCCAAGCTTTGAAAACAACCCAGGTGCACTACAACTGATAACTGGATCAAGAAAATGTGGTATATATTCACAATGTCATAAGGAATAATGACATGTGGTTTGAAGGTAAATGGATGCAACTGCAGGACATCATGTGAAGTTAGCCAGGTTCAGAAACACAAAGACCACATCTTTTCTTTCATATATGGAAGATAGATCTAAAAGGTAAGCATATACATAAAAACAAGCATGATCATATACAGCAAACTCAGATGTAGAATATGTTTGTAATAGTGGAAATACTGTATGGAACTCGGGAAAAGAGGGAAAGGAAAAGAGAATGATAGAACATCAGTGAAATCATAAAACATAAGATGTGAAGGTAGAGGATATAAGGATGTATATCAAAAGCTGTTGAAAAATGAGGTCTGGGGGTAAAAGAGTAAAGAACAGTAATGAAAGGGGTTGAACAGAGCAAAATAAAGTACACCCACAGTGGGCATACATTGAGACATCCCTTTGAACATCAACTTAAATATTAATAATGGAAAACAGGACTGTAAAATAGATACAGTATGTGGTGGGGTAGCAGTTGGGGGGGGAATGAGGAGATTAAGGTGACAGCGTGTGGTTGATGGACTTCATATACTTATATGAAACCTTGCAGTTGCTTAAAGTGGGGTAAGGAGGGATTGAGGGAGAGAAATGATGGAGGCAATGTAATGTACAATATAAGTGTAATTGTAATGGTCACTATGAACTTTCCCTTGTATAATGAATATATCCTAATAAAAGATTTTATAAAAAAAGAAAAGACCCTACCTGTTTGAAGTGAGAGAATATGTTTCCTTGAACCTGGAGCACAGGCCTGCTCCAGGTTCCACTCCAATATAGTGATCCACTATATTGCAGGCATTGGATATTAAGGCACTCCTTCTCTGGTAGACACCTGTCCTGTTCTGATGATATTAAAATTAATCAAGACTTACTGAATATGCAAAAATCAAATGAGATTTATTCAAATACAAGATTAATTCAAATTCTCTTATACAGAAGGATCAACATGTATAATTTGAAAACTACAGAAAGGGTAGAAAAGTTTTCTAAGGAAGATTTTTCTCCTGCTTTTGTTCAATCACCAACAAAATCATGGTGAAAAATACAATGGAGCAGAATAGGTCTACAAGGGAAAAAATTCACAGGTGACCACTGGACAGGACTTTCCTCAAAAATGCAAGACACTATGAAGAACAGCAAGAGTATTCTGAGGAAATGAACTCCAGGACAGAAAAGCTACCAAATCTCAGTATTTGAAATAGAGTCTAAACAAGATTGAATGAAAATGCAAATGGCCAAGATTGAAATATACCTAAACATCCATATTTTGAGAATATTCTGCAGCTGTATAATTTGAGCCATTGACATGCATGACCTGAAGCCCACTCTGGGATACCAAACTGGGGCTTGCTAAACCTATAGTTGCCTCAGAGTTGCCTATTTACTTAAAAAACTGAATCAAGACCATCCACCAGGAGACGATTTTGCTGAACACTTTAGTATATGTATTGTTGATTGCTTTTAGCATGTATGAAATATAGAGACATGTAACATAAGTAAATTAGGAGAGACCACTTTGCATTAAAGTGCCATTTCTACTGTATTTTTACACCGTCTGCTAATAGTAAATATTTAATTAAATGAAAAATAATGCAGGGGAATTCCAAGATGGCGGCAAGAGGGAGGAAGCAAAAAGCATGCCTCCTATAGTGAAACATTGGAGAGACGCTGGAGAAACACCTTGCAGGCAAAACCATGGAGAAAAGGCAAAACTTTGACCCCTCAACACCTCCAGCCAGTGCAGAGAATCTCCACTTCACGTTAAACAGAGAAACCAGGAGGGCCCCTGGGCTGCCAGACGCCTGTGCCCAGATGGCTTCAGAAGATGCAGACAAGGTGAGTTAAGTGGTACATGGTACTCCCACAGACAACCCTGGGCCAGAACAGCATAGCCCACTGGACAGACTGACCTCCACCCAGGAAAAAAAGAGAAACTGAGTAATAAGCAATAAGAACAATAAAGACATGTTGCAAAGAGGGTGGGGCGCACTGAGCACCAAAGAGGGGGGAGGGGAATCCTTCCCTGAACTGTAAATAAACAAGCCAGGCCTGGCCGGAGAGGCTCAGTGGGAGTGGGGGCACACACCCAGCAACCAGGAGCGGGAAAGCTTGTGAAAGCAGTGCTGGGAGGAAAACTCCACAGTAGTGGGGGGAAGACCCACTTCCCACATGAGCTGTAAACAAACATGCAGGCCAGAGAAAGCAGGTGCAGTGTCACCTCACCCAGTGTGCTTGGAAAGGGGAAAGCTTGTAGCAGAGTCTCGCACACAGGAGAACTCTGGAAGTCCAGGAAATCATCAGAGACTACTTAGAGAACTTATATTCAAATAAATTTGAAAATCTTAAAGAAATTTTCAGATTTCTAGATACACATGATCATCCAAAACTGAACCAAGAGGAAATTAATCACCTGAATAGATCTATAACACAAAATGAAATTGAAGCAGCAATCAAGAGTCTCTCCAAAAAGAAAAGTCCAGACCTGATGAATTCTCTGCTGAATTCTATCAGACCTTTAAAGAGCAACTGATACCAACCCTCCTTAAACTGTTCCATGAAATAGAAAGAGAAGGAAAACTGCCTAACACATTTTATGAAGCCAGTATTACACTTATCCCAAAACCAGGCAAAGACACCTCCAAAAAGGAGAACTACAGGCCAATCTCCTTAATGAACATTGATGCAAAAATCTTCAACAAAATAATGGCAAACAGAATTCAACAACACATCAAAAAGATTATTCACCACGACCAAGTAGGCTTCATCCCAGGAATGCAGGGGTGGTTCAACATACAAAAATCAATAAATGTAATAAACCACATTAACAGAAGCAAGGACAAAAACCACTTGATTATCTCAATAGATGCAGAAAAAGCCTTTGATAAGATCCAACACCATTTCATGATAAAAGCTCTAAGAAAACTAGGAATAGAAGGAAAGTACTTCAACATTATAAAAGCTGTATATGAGAAACCTACAGCCAGCATTATACTTAATGGAGAAAAACTGAAACCATTCCCTCTAAAATCAGGAACTAGACAAGGATGCCCACTATCTCCACTCCTATTCAACATAGTACTGGAATTCCTAGCCAGAGCAATTAGGCAAGAAGAAGGAATAAAAGGAATACAAATAGGTAAAGAAACTGTCAAAATATCCCTATTTGCAGACAACATGATCCTATACCCTAAAGACCCAAAAAACTCTACTCAGAAGCTTCTAGACATCGTCAATAGCATTTCTATACACTAATAATGAACAAACTGAAAAAGAATGTATGAAAACAATTCCATTTACAATAGTCTCAAAAAAAAGTCAAATACATAGGTGTAAACCAGACAAAAGATGTGAATGACCTCTACAAGGAAAACTATAAACTTCTGAAGAAAGAGACTGTGGAAGACTATAGAAAGTGCAGAGATTTCCCATGCTCATGGATTGGTAGAATCAAAATAGTAAAAATGTCTATACTCCCAAAAGTAATCTACATGTTTAATGCAATTCCCATCAAAATTCCAATGACATTCATTAAAGAGATTGAAAAATCTACCGTAAAATTTGTATGGAAACACAAGAGGCCACGAATAGCCAAGGCAAAACTCAGTCAAAAGAACAATGCTGGAGGTATCACAATACCTGACTTCAAACTATATTACAAAGCAATAACACTAAAAACAGCATGGTACTGGCACAAAAACGGACATGAAGACCAGTGGAACAGAATAGAGGACCCAAATATGAAACCATACAACTATAACCAGCTGGTCTTTGACAAAGGTGCTAAAAATATACAATGGAGAAATAGCAGCCTCTTCAACAAAAACTGCTGGGAAAACTGGTTAGCAGTCTACAAAAAACTGAAACTAGATCCATGTATATCACCCTATACCAGGGTGAGGGCGGAGTGGGTGATAAGGAAGGGGATGGGGTTGGGGGGAGAAATGACCCAAGCATTGTATGCACATATGAATAATAAAACAATAAAAAAAGAAAAACAATGCAAGCAATAAAACAATAAAAAAGAAAAATAATGCAAACTATAACCCTTGTTTAGCATATGAATAGAAAATGATCCAAGTCTTAAGTTTGTGTTTAATTTTATGTACACTTTTTTTCCCACAGAGCTGGAAATTGAACCTAGGATCTTGTATACTGCCACTGAGTTACATCCCTATTCCTATATATTTATGATAAATAGAATGATGTTTTGATATGTATACATTATAGATCACTAAATAAAGGCAACTAACATAGATTGCTCCATATGTTTATCAGTTTTGTGACAAAAAAACTTAAAATATACTCTCTTAGCAAAATTTAGGTATACAATTTGTTGTTATTGCATTAGTCCATTTTTCATTACTGTAACAAAATACTTAAGACAGATTTCTTTAGAAAGAAAAGCAATTTATATAGTCCCCTGGTTCTGAAGTAGCAAGGCCTGGGACCTTCTCTACTGATGACATTCTTACTGGCAGAGTCCTAAGGTGATGCAGAGCATAAAATAGCAAGACTCACACACAGTGTGCCTGTGTATGACTGTGGGTCTTGTCTCTGTCCCTCTTAGAAAGTCCCCAGGATTCAGTCATGGGGGCTGTTCCCTAATGATGTCATCTATTCCTACTCACTCTGCTAATGAGCCATCTCTAAACAACATAGTTCAATACTATTAGCATATGACTTTGAAGATTAAATTCCTACTTGTGTTCAGGTAGACAAACCATGTTCAAAGCTGTCCAATTATTAACTATAGTTACCATAGTACACAATAGATCTCTTGAACTTATTCCTTCTACCTAACATAAATTTTGTCCTTACCAACCAAAATCTCTACTCCCAGCTTCTGGAACCACCATTTTGCTTTCTGCTTCTATGAGTTTGGCTTTTTTTAATATTCTTGTATCAGTGTCATCCTGTATATGACTTTTCATCTTTGTCCGTTTTTGTTTAGCAATGAGTCCTTCTAAGTTCATCCATGTCTTCACAAAGTAAAGGATTTCATGTTCTTAAAAGACTGTCAAGCATTCCATTGTGTATATGTGGCACATTTAATCAATTTGTTACAGTTTAAATATGAAATTTCTTCTCACACAACTCATGTTGAAGACTTGGTCACCAGATGGTGTATCTAATCATTGATTTTGAAGGCTCTGATCCAATCAATGGATTAATCCACTCATAAATTCATAATTGAATAAACTTTTGGATGCAGGGCCTGACTGAAGTCATGAATCACAGAGGGATCACTTTGAAAGATAACATCTTGTGCCCGGTCCTTTCCATGTAGTCTTTCTGCGTCCTATCTCCCATGAGGTGAGCCACTTTGCTCTAACACATACTCCCCACATCATGTTCTGCCTTACCAATCAGGGGCCCAGAAGCAATGAAGCCAAGTGGTCATGGACTGAAACTGTGAGCCAAAATAAATCCTTTTCCCTCATATTGTTTTGCTCAGACATTTTGTAACAGTGATGAAAAGTGAGTAACATACCATTCGTCCACTGTTGGACACTTAGGTTGTGTGTACATATTGCCTCTTGTAGATAATACTGAAGTGAACATAGGGTTGCATACATTTCTTAGACACACTGACTCCAATTCTTTTTGATGTACACCAAAAGAATTGTTGGATCATATGGCAATTCTAGTTATAAATTTTTGGGGAATTTTCAAGTTGCTTCCCAAAATGATTATGCTAATTTTCATTACCAGGAACAATATACAAGAGTTCCCTTTATGGCAAAAATTCACCAACATTTTTTTTTTATAATACGCATACTAATAGATATGATTGATAGCTCATTGTGATTTAAATTTGTACTTCACTGATGAGTGATGATGTTGAACAATTTTTTTAATTTATCTGTTGGTCATTTCTATGCCTTCTTTTGAAAAACATCTATTCAGGATCTTTTTCTATCTCTAATAAGGTAATTTGTATTCTATTTATTGAATAGTTTTTCTTATATATTTTAGATGTTAGCCCATTTTGCAATCTATGAATTTCAAATATTTTCTCCCAATCTGTGGGTTGTCACTTCACTCTGTTGATTGTTTCATTTCAAGTGCAGAGCTTTTTATTTTGATATCATACCATTTTTCTATGTTTGTTTTTCTTATCCATGTTTTTGAGGTTGTATCCAAATGGTCATCATCCAGGTTAATATAATAAATCTTTCATTTGATGTTGAAAGATTGAATTTATACTTGTTTGATAGCACTATGTGTGGGTTATGTAAGAAAGCAAATAAAATTTTAGCCTAATTTTTTTTCAACATTTTGCAGTAAGCATATATTGATTTTATACTTTTTTTTTTTTTTTGGTGGTACTGGGGTTTGAACTCAAGGCCTTGCACTTGTTAGGTAGGTGCTCTATCACTTGAACCACTCCACCAGCCTCTGATTTTATAAATTGAAATACATTTGAAGATAGATATTAGAATAAGTGACAGTAAATGCTGGGTGCAGAGTGTGTGCTTGTGGTCCTAGCTAACTGGGAAGCTGAGGCATGAAAATCACTTGAGCCACAGTTTGAAACCAGCATGGAAATGTAGTGAGACCGTGGCTTAAAAAAGAAAAAGTGAGAGCATTTCAAATCTAAATGAAGAGTATGCATGTGTCTCTATAATACAAAGTTATCTGAGAAAGGCATATACATTTTACATGAAAAAATAGATCTATCAAGAATTTATAAACTGATGATTCATAAATTGAAAATCTTAGAGATAATGGACAAATAACTTTCAGGATGGGAAAAATTGTATGAGTAAGCTTATTGAATAAAAATATGATTCATGAGTTTAAGTGCATTGTAAGTATTGAAATATATAGTTACTTAAAGATAAACTGAAAAGAAATTTTCTTCAAGTCAGCATCAGTTTTATACCACAAGTATCTACAAAATTTATACTACAAGTATTATATGTATATCTATAATTTACATGTTTTGAAAAAATTATTGTAGTCTGTACCATTATTTTATATTATCATGACATTTTAGCAAGCAGATTAATAAAATGTCCCCTGATTTAACTTAAACAAGAATTAAATTATGAATGTAAGAGAGCATATACTTTGGGGAAGCAATTCTTAACAAAAACTTGGATCCAGGTGCCAGAGGTTCACATCTGTAATCCTAGTTTCTTGGGAGGCTGAGATGGCAAGGATTATAACTAAAGGCCAGTCAGACCAAATGGTTCCTGAGGCTTCATCTCAACAAAGTAGCTGGGTGCAGTGGTTCAGATCTGTCATCCCAACCAAGCTGGAGGCTGAGATCAGGAGCCTCGTGGTTCCAAGCCAGCAAAATCAATAAAAAACATTAATGAGATCCCCATCTCAACAGAAAAGAGCTAAGAATCCTCTAATACAAATTGAATACATTTTCTGAGAGACTGTTTTTAGGCAAATGCTTCAGAATCTTCATCTTGTTTTCTCATGACCTGTAACATGGCTTAGTGAAAAAATCCCCATAAGCTGTGTCCTCTCAAGAACTTAATCTCCTTATTTGAAAAGTGGTTTGCCTTTTTTTGTCTGGTTGGTTGGTTTGTTTCCACATTTGAGGAAGGACATTGAATACTTATCATTCTCTGTCTGGCTTATTTTGTTCAATGTGGTTTTCTCCTATTTCAACTATTTCGAGATAAATGAAAGGATTACATTCTTTATGGCTAACTTATACACTATTGTGTATATATGCCACATTTTTTAACAGTGTTTCTGTTGATGCATATAGAACCTGATTCAATATCTCTGCTACTTTGAATAGTGCTGTAATAAACACAGGTACACAGTCATCATTTTGTCTATATAAAAATGATGACTACATATATATAATTTCAGATATATAATGAGGTGACAAAATATATGATATTCTATTTTTAGTTTTTTGAGAAATTTCCACAGTGCTTTCCATAATGATTGAATTAATGTACATTCTCACCAACCTTGCTAGCACTTCTTTGTTTTCCACATCCTTGCCAACATTCATTATTTTTGTTTGACTAGTATTGATAATAGCCATTATAACTGGAGTGAGGTGGAATCTCACTGTAGTTTTGATTTGCATTTCCATGATGGGTAATGATAAACCAGAAAGTAATACATTAGTAAGTCTAATTAATGAAGAAAGCCAAGAGTTTCTAGAGAATTAAGAAATTTAATATAACCCATATTTGGATGAACATATACTGTATTACCAGTGTGAAAGAACATTGCCTGACATTTACACACAGAAATATTGAACACAAATCAGACAAAAGCTTGTGGATATACTACATAGTTACACTTTGAGCAAATCCATTTTTTATAAATCAGTGTAGCTTTTCTCTATTAAAGTATATTTTTTGCACCTGAAATAAAACATTTGTAAAAGTTTATGCTCACTTGAATATCAGCATATATAAAGAAAAGCAAATAATTTCTTTAAAATGTGGGAAGAATCGTTAGCTTTTGCCAATAATAGCAAATGTAAAACAGGAAAGATATTCATGGAAATAAAAAGGTATTTTAAAATAAAAATTTCATGAATGCATTGACTTACAATATTTCTTTAACTTATAATCAAATTATAATGGTATTTATATTGTTTCAAACAGTATGGCATATATCACCCATTTCCTTAACATATGTATGTATATATATTTTTGAGGCAATGTAAGCTGTTTCTTGCAATTAACTGAATATTAAGATGATCAATTAGGTGATGAATGTACTTATTAGGTATCTGGGAGGTGAAGATGAAATGTGTCATGGTCTCCACCCCCATGAATTCAGAAAAGAGATATATAAAGGAGTGACCATTTTTTTCTTTACTTATCTATAAGACAAATCGCTTTTAATATAATATAGACATGGAAATGTCACAATGAAACTCCCTGTACAGTTATCTTAAACCAACAAAAGTACCTTTTTTCAAGCACAGAGACCAGGAAAGTAAAACAGGTTCTATCTGGGGGTTGATACCAGTGATGGGGATAGGATATAAGGAAAGTGTATAGAAGGGTGAATGTAGTGGAAATATTATGTACTTATGTATAAAAATGGAAAAATGAGACATGTTGAAACTGTCCCAGGATTGACAGGAAAGCAGAATGAAGGAGAATGATCCAGGGGGTGAATTCACCTATGATATAGTGTAAGAGCTTTCATACATGTCACAAAGTATGCAAAGTACAACAATATAAGAAAAAAAGCTGACTTTTGATAATTTTTCAAAAATAAAATTTAAAGGATATTTTTATTCTATAAATGCTTATAAGTACAATATATTTTAAGTTTATGTCTAAAGAATATACATATACCTATACATATAAAACTAACAATGAATATAGTCATTCAACTGAAAGCTTTATATTTGTGAAAAAGATATGAATAAATAAAAGGTGCATATTAAAAGGACAGAAGCTAGAATTTGTTAAGATACATGGAGAATGGATGATGAACACGTTGAAGGGCAGGAAAGAAATTTATTGTGAAGTATTGCCTAAGTGCCTAAGAATATCAGCTGATTAGGGATCTATTTCAAAACAGAAAATAGAACAAGGTGATATCTACTAGAAGAGTTTATAGGAAAATGGTTTATTATAGTAGCACCTCAAATACAATATAAAATATATTCCCTTTGTATTCTATCATATGGGAATGTATTTAATTTCCATCAATCACATTTTCCCAGCTTTCATCTGAAGCATCAGTAAAGAGGAAATATTAATTATGAACTAGAAGGTATGGTCAGGACAAAGTCACATACAATGTATGTTTTTCCTCACTACATAATGGAAAATAATTTCATCATCTTGTAAAGAAGATATTGAATCTGAACTCAAAGAGTTAGATGAACCATTGTCACAGAACAAACAACTAAGGGACAAACCTGAACTGAAACCAAAAATCAAGCTCAAGCCCGTATGAATGTCCACATCCACATTCTTTTCAACATAATATGTTGTTTTTGAGATCAAAGTTCCTCATATCTTACACAGAGAAGTAGCAGTACTAAAGAATATGGGTAAATTTTTAAGATTGATTTTCCCATTTCTAAGGGTTAGCTTCGAACATGCCTTTTTCTTGCACAATTAAAATAATAACTATTTTAACACAAAAATACAAAACATTCTTTCACAACAGATGTTGTGATTTTTTTCTTTTAATATCCTAAGAAAGAAAACATCTAACACCTAAAAATCCTATGCAAAAATTGTCTGAAAGTGTATATTTTGAAACTTTTATTTGTAGAAATATTCTCACACTGTTTAAATCCATACTTGTACTGAATCCAGAAACTCATATACATATGCAGAATTCTACAATATGACTATGAAGTACCAATCTGCTATATCAAGTAATGAAGTAATATAACTTTTAAAATTCAAAGCAGCCAAGTAGAAAGAAAATAGTAGAAAATACTTTCTACCCTAGTGAATCTTTATAAATGTTTTATAGAGTAGTATGTCTGTCTGTGATCAATTGCCAGCCCAATTCTATTTGAGTTTGAGTCACTACAGTGAAATAAACATCTGATAAGTAATTTTATTTTTAATGTTTTATTTCTTCAAATATGGCTTTAAGGTGCTTTATAATTATAAAATATTTCATAGAATAAAAATCAAAAGAACTTGCAAATAAATTGTTGTATGAACTACTTGTTTTACTTTTTAAAGGCAGAAAGAAAATTTGGAAATCAATATTATCTGCTCCTCCTAAGCAACCTTTGAAATATAATTTGTTGATTTTAATGACACAGTAGAGTATTAAGAAAACAGTGTAAATAGTAAATCAGTGATAGAGGTCTCAGCATACATCACTCAAGTGCGATTCTTTTGTTTTTGGTTCTACAGCTTGGTGTGGTTTTTAATTTGCAGTTATGTGAATAAAACTTTCTCCTGAAGACTCTTGTCCTTACCTTCCTCTAATCAGAGTTAGTCACACAATATTACTTAATCAGAGCTCATACATCAATCCATTGTAGCTGTTTACTCAGCCCTCAGAGGTAAATGCCAATTCTAGGAGCTCGAATTGTATGGTATACATCAAGACTAGTTGTGGAATTTTGTTTTCCATTTAAAAATGTAATTTCATAAAGTTGTTTTGAAACAAAGACACTCACAGAAGCCTTTTTAATGTCTTGGTTATTCAAGGGGATTGGACTTTGATCACATGATAATGCAAGAGCACACAAGGGAGGTATGAGGATAGGTAAGACACCCAAAAAATGAGATAGCATTTTTTGCCCTCAATGCAGAGAAACTAATGCAGATACTTTAAAGCGACAGAGGCCAATAGGAGAAGGGGACCAGGAACTAGAGAAAAGGTTAGTTTGAGAAGAATTAATTTAGAATGTGACACACATGTACAGGAAAGCAATGCGAGTCAACTCCCTGTATAGCTATCCTTATCTCAACTAGCAAAAACCCTTGGTCCTTCCTATTATTGCTTATACTCTCTCTACAACAAAATTAGAAATAAGAGCAAAATAGTTTCTGCCTGGAAGCGAGGGGATAGGGGGAAAACAGAGGGGGTGGGGTGGTTAAGGGAGGGGACTGGGAAGGGGGGAGAAATGACCCAAACATTGTACGTACATATGAATAAAATAAAAAGTCTTGGTTTTAAAATAAAAGTTACCTTGTGTCTTTTATTACATTTTCAGTAGTTTGTTATAGTATTAAACTAATTAATTTTATTTCCTAAACCAAAAGTGCACATAGATTACACAGGTCCATAAGGCTTACTATGACTGATCACTATCATTACTAGGATTTTTATGATAAATTATTGTTCTTAAATAATCATTTTAATTACTGATTTTTAAAGGATAGGCAATATGAAGCAAAACTGGACTTTTTTTTAAATTGTAGCTTTATTACAATAGGCAGATCAACACATAGACTACTGAAATGGAAAGCATGCTTGGAGGTTCTAGCAAGGAAGCACAGCTATGGGTATACTGTTTACCAAAGAATGATCTTCTTCTGTCAGGGATGGTTGTCCTCTTTGACTGAATGCAGCTTTGGACTCATGTGGAGCAGTGAGGGAGGAAGGGGACACTCACCTAGTCATCCAGATCAGTTGAATCAACCCAAATGATCAAAGGGGTGACAGATGTCACAGTCAGATCGCCCCCACATCCTAGACTACCAAATTTGATATTGCATGTATTACATATGTCATTTTAAATTTCATGACTATATACCTACAAGCATTGGTTTATGTTACATTTATATATATATATATATATATATGCACAATATATATATATTTTATATATATATATAAAAATTTCTTTTTTTTTTATTATTCATATGTGCATACAAAGCTTGGTTCATTTCTCCCCCCTGCCCCCACCCCCTCCCTTACCACCCACTCTGCCCCCTCCCGCTCCCCCCCCAATACCCAGCAGAAACTATTTTGCCCTTATCTCTAATTTTGTTGTAGAGAGAGTATAAGCAATAATAGGAAGGAACAAGGGCTTTTGCTGGTTGAGATAAGGATAGCTATACAGGGCATTGACTCACACTGATTTCCTGTGCGTGGGTGTTACCTTCTAGGTTAATTCTTTTTGATCTCACCTTTTCTCTAGTACCTATTCCCCTTTTCCTATTGGCCTCAGTTGCTTTAAGGTATCTGCTTTAGTTTCTCTGCGTTAAGGGCAACAAATGCTAGCTAGTTTTTTAGGTGTCTTACCTATCCTCACTCCTTCCTTGTGTGCTCTCTCTTTTATCATGTGCTCATAGTCCAATCCCCTTGTTGTGTTTGCCCTTGATATGTTTGGTGAAGAAATTTGAGATAACTGAATAGGAAATGTCATTCAATTTGCATTTATTCCTGTAGAATGTTCATTATCTTTAAATGGGAAGTAGAATTGTATTTTATCATACATTCCTTGTATGTTGTGTTTTGTTGTGTACTTTCCAAAAGTTAGTATGTATTTTCCTCAGGTTCTCTTAAAAGGAATGATAATACATTATTTACCAAGAAAGTTGGATAATTTGAAGAACATTTCTTACAGAGGTCTTAAACTATGAAAAAAACTCAGTTGCAGAGGAGATATAATAAAATCTAATGAATTTCCATTTTCTCTTTAACTGTATTCAGCAAAGTAGCATCTAAGTAAAACTGATATGCACTTTAATCTACATTTAAAGGCAAAGTCATAATTGAGATTGAATCAATGATTTAAATAAGAAATGTTATACACCAAAGTGTAACAGATTATATAAACTAACATGTATTAACTGCTATTAAATAAACTGTGATACATAAAAGTAAGAAATTATTACCTTTGAGGAGTTGAAAATGTTATTGAAGAAAATAACAACATAAAAAATTTAAATTATATTTTACAACTCTAAAAAAGTGATGTCTTTAAAAAAGTGATGTCTCAAAGAAGACTTCCAAATAAATGATTCCACAATATTGTGTCTGGAGTATGAAGAAGAGAGAGTCCATGTTGACTGGAGAGGTGTGGCACTGCTTTGTTGCCCAGAGGAAAGAGAAGGCTCTGCCTAACTTGGACCTTGGAAGAAAGAACAGGTACCACATAACTGTACCAGAGGGTTAAATAAGGTCATCCATAGACATACAAACTGTTCTTTCCTGGAGTTAATACGCTAAAGAAAATTTGCCTTTCTGTGTCTTTTTTTGGACAGAATTTGTGAAATCCTCAAAGCAGTTAGAAAAACACTGGATTAACATCAGTTAAAGAAAGAATAATGCTATGCTTTCAAGGAGTTACAATTAGTATTAGCTATTTTCATGTTTCTCAATTTCCTGCAAATATAACAAATGAAATAAAAAAGGAACTATAATTTCCAATGAATAATTCAAAAGTGCCTATATATATTAGTATTCATTTAATACTCACTCAATAAATAGTTATTGAATAAAACAAAGCAAAAACTTTCCATGGTGGGACTTACTTTCAACAGGAAGAAAAGCACTGAAAAAATGTAGAATATTTGAAAAATTAAATAACATCTCTCAGTTATAAGAACAAAAAATAAGAGAAAGAGAAAGGATGAAATGGAAGGAGGCTATTTTAGAAATGGTAAATAGGAGGTTTGCTGTGAGCATGTGGCATTTGGACAACACTCAAGTCTCAGCTTTTAGTTCAGATAATAAAATCCTTATTATATATTTTTTTAGATCAAATAATTTATACAAATAAGTTAATAATTTAATTTATAAAAATCTACCAAAGGGGTGCAAGTGAATGCACTTCTGCAGAATTCTTTCTAGCATATATAAATGTTACAGAGATTTATGTTCCTATCATAACATAGTAAATATGACTTCGCAGTATGACATATTCCCTGACACGGGTGTTAAAAAGTACATTCTCTGTATAAATACAACAAAAAGATATGTTAGAATTCAAAAGAAGAAAAGATGAGTAAGAGAGAAGAAAAAGGGAGACTCTTTCAAGAAATTGATACTCAAAGTAAATCCTTCTACAAATCTGGAACTGAGATATTATCAATTAAAGGTAAAATAAAAAACATTTTAAAAGAATTTCTCAAAGTAGGCTTTACTCTAATTTCAATTCACTTTTCCATCCAGCTTATATGGAACATTTTTCCCATCTGAAAGCATATTTATTGTTTAATATAAACAATTTTAAAATATACTTTTAAGTTCTCTCTGGGATAGTATTAAATATAGAAAAGAATAAGATGTGAATTACAAATGCTTTGTTAAATAGTTTAATCTGTTACTGTGAAAATAGTGTATACAAAACTCACAGGTTAATCCCTTAATGTGCCAATCATATGATTTTACTTTTATGATTCCACATCATTCACTGATCGTGTTTAAACTGGGCTGGGGCACTTATTAAAATACCCATACTTATAGAATAAATCAGTGCTCAGTATTCTGGCCATGAGTAATATATTCCACAGCATGATGTGAAATTCATTATTCATTATTAAACAAATTCTTTTTATATATGACCAAAAAGAAATTGATTTTGCAGCTGCCCAGGGAGTGCTGAAAGATTAAAGAACTATTAATGAGAGATCAGCTCAGTTACCATTCTGCAATGGAACACAAAAATACTTTCAGCTCTGTGAAAGTAAGAATTATTTTAAGAGGCACAATACATTATTTTAATAAGTAGTTATAATGAGTGGTAAGTGGTAGTAATTCCACATATGTTAAGGAGAACAAATGAGCAAAAAAAAAAAAAAAAAAGGAAAAGAAAACAGATTGAAGGATAAAGGGAATGTGTTTACATTAGAACAAACACCTACAACCGTACTTTTTGGAATGTAAAGTTTCTCCAATAAAGAAAAGTAGGATTTCCAGAAACAAACTATTTAAGTTAATTTATAACCAATTAGAAATTTCCTTAAAAATAGCTCCAGCCTATCTCAGCACAACAAAATCATTGCCACCTCCTATAAACTTCAAAGTTATAGAGGTGATATTTGTTAGAGACCCCATCTGGACAAATACAAGAGAAAACTATTAAATCTGTGTGCATCATACCCAGTTTCTACAGATTTACCCAAGTCTATAAAAACTCTTTTTACAAGGACAGAAAGTAACGTGGTATCTTTTATAGTACTCTATTTCTGTCCTTCAGATTCACATGTAAACCTATGGCCATGGCAAAGAGGAGAAACAGAGAGGGAAGGGATTCCTTGCATTTAGGTCTTTAAATTCAGCCTGTCGTGAAACAAGCTTTCTCTAACTCTTCCCTATGAATAAGGAACAAGAAGAAGAAATTACGACAAGATTTCGCTTGAGTTTTCCCCACCCATTTGAGGAAGAAAGACAAACAACTTTGTTGACACTTCTAATGTGATATCTTGGGCTTGACACAAGTGTCAAAATCGGAGCACTGAGAAAGTTGAGCAGTTACTGGGAGCTGCCTAAAGAAGCACCAGAACACAAACAGACTCCATTACTTATTTCATCTCACTTAACACACAGAAGTTCACAGGAATACACTCACTACCCCAGTCACCTAACATTTTCATTTCATTCACTGTTTAACTTTTTATCATATTCTGATTTACCCACGAGTTGTATTTCCCTGGTCCCTCAGTGCTTGCTAATTCTCTAGTCTTAGGAGCCAACATTGGCAGATCATCCACCTCGTCCTGATCATTATGAGCGTTCTTTGACATTTCAGTCAATTACTTAGGAATATCTCATCTATTGGTACTTCCACAAATTGCCATCACTAATGTATTCTATTACTCTTAACCATTTCTCAATCAGCAAAACTGAAAAACTAAAACTGGTAGAGTATGGCCTCCATGTAGTGATGTTGGGAATTCAAATCCTTTTGCACTAGCTCTTTATTTTTATGTTTTTAGACAAAGGTTGATCTCCAATTCATGTGAAATGATCCTCTGCCCCAGCTTCTTTGTACCTAGGGAGCACCTGCCACCACATCTGGATAATTTTTTTATTTTTAAAACAATAATTTAATATATTTTGTATTAAAAATGAAACATCAAAGAAGACAGATGTAGAGAAATATCCAGCATTTCTTAAATTCAGCTTGCCTTAATTGAATGATTACCATGGAGCAGGCTGTGGGTGAAAGTGGGAGAACATACAAATGAATAAAATATAGCCCCTGATCAGAAAAGGAACTCATTATCTAAGAAGGAGTGACACTTAAACTGAAAGAGACTGCAATATTTACAACTCTGTAATAGTAGAACTTGAAGGCTCTGTTACCTGGGTAAGCTGTTAAGTTGCTAAGTTTTGAAGGCAAGGATATTGCAGGAAAGAAAGGCATCTTCACTGAGGAGGATACTTCTGAGTTGTGTTTTCAAGAATGACTAAGAAAGAAGACAACAGGATGTCCTAAATAGAGAAGAGTATCACAGTGTTAGAAGCATAAAAATAACAGCATTTCAAAAAATATCAGACTGTTTAACACAGAGGACTAAGTAAGAAAAGAGACTCTGAAAGAGAGAAGGTTAAATATTCAAGTGAAAATGTTGCATTTCACAAACACTTGTAGCTAGAACTGTAGCAGAAACTCAGCGGGATGGTTGGTCAGACAATAAATATTAGATTAAAATAATAAAACACAACTGGCTCACTAGAAAAATAAACAAATTATCCAAGGAAGAAATTATTATAGGAAAAGTAATTTGCAAATTAAGTCCTAAGGAGGAAAAACTTTAAATCCTATAATGCTGTTCATTCTAAAAATTTTATAGGATATCATGTTGTGAGTGTATTCATGCCAGATCAACAAGAATCTAAGAATTCTGCAACCCACATTAAAATAATTCAATGATTAGAAAAGTGTTTGTTACTTGGTTAATGTAATTGGGACATGACATGCCTAACCTTTTGATTTTTCAATAAAAATATGGAGTATTCAGGCCAAGTTGACAACAGTTGACTGTCTCATCACCATGCAATATAAGGAAACAATGAAATGGTAATTCTGTCAATTGTTCTAAGGTTTATTTTATAAATAAAAATATCACTCTGATACATATTGTGAAAAGCAAATTCATTATATAGAATGGATGCCTTGGGGCTTATTCCCACATGGACCTCAGAAACACTGGGGTCAGCATTTTTTGATTTACCAATTTTGTAGATGTATTTTTTATAAACTGGGTTTACTTAAGGTGAGTGATTGAGCAAATAAATAAATGAAGCATTTGTGACTTGAAAATGTGAATCAATGAATACTTACTGGTTGAGGCCTAAGGGAATAAGTAAAAATAATGAGTCTAATTCACATCTGACCTGTTTCTGCTCAAAGTAATATAAATAGTTGATCTCCACTCTGCACTGCCACAATTATCTTTCTTCACATTCCTCTCAAAAGCTTTCTGTCAATACATATGGTAACTTAGAGAAAATTGTGTTCTCCTAATATGACAGCTTAACCAAATTGCATGTTAGTTATAATTGTGACCTATAATTAGAAGAGTCAGGAAAATGCATTTTAAAACTCTCTCAGGAAAATTCAAAATGTTCATTGCCCTTCACTGCAATCTAAAGTACAAACCATTCACTTCTTAACCATGTGCCTGGATGAATACAAAAGACACAGTAGTGGAGGAATGGGGCTGGAAATAGTTTGAATCCATCACACACACACACACACACACACACACACACACACACACACACAGAAGGTGGAGGGGAATGAGTCACAGAGAAGAAGAGAGTTCTCAGCAATGGTTAATAAAACATGTATGGTGGTAAAAAACTAGCTAGCATTTCTTGCCCTTAACGCAGAGAAACTAAAGCAGATACCTTAAAGCAACTGAGGCCAATAGGAAAAGGGGAACAGGTACTAGAGAAAAGGTTAGATCAAAAAGAATTAACCTAGAAGGTAACACCCACGCACAGGAAATCAATGTGAGTCAATGCCCTGTATAGCTATCCTTATCTCAACCAGCAAAAACCCTTGTTCCTTCCTATTATTGCTTATACTCTCTCTACAACAAAATTAGAAATAAGGGCAAAATAGTTTCTGCTGGGTACTGAGGGGCGGGAGAGGGAGGGGGTGGAGTGGGTGGTAAGGGAGGGGGTGGGGGCAGGGGGGAGAAATGAACCAAGCCTTGTATGCACATATGAATAATAAAAGAAAAATGAAAAAAAAAAAAAAGGTGTAGGCCCAGAGTTCAAACCCCAGTACCACAAAAAAATAAAGTGCGTAGATTGCACAGAAACATTTGTAGCAGCAACAAGTGAAAGTGACAACCTCTTTGGCAAGATAGAGCAATCATTTTCCTTTTAAGTGGACAGGATGATTTATTGTTGCGTGTGATTAAGGAGGGGACAGCACAGTGGGGAGCCCTCAAATGCAGGGGACCACGATTAGGGATCTATTTAGCCCCACAGCCATCAGGGATGAGCTACTTCTCAGCTACCCTATCTTCAAATTCATCTGCATTAAACTTGGTAAAGCCCTACTTCTTTGAGATGTGGATCTTCTGGCGGCCAGGGAACTTGAACTTGGTCCTGGGTGGGACCTCAATAACATGTTCCTTATTCTACAGCTTGGTGCAGATGGACACGATTACCTGACCAATGCGAACCCTGGCCACTGTGCCCTGGGGCTTCCCGAAGGCACCCCACATACCTGTCTGGAGCTTGTCAGCCCCAGCACCGGGCAACATCTTGTAGATGCGAATGACGTGGAAAGGGTGCAGTCGAACTCGAATATGAAAGCCATCTTTGTCACAGCTTCTGCCATGTACTTGTTGGAACTAATACGGGCAGCCTCCAGGGCTTCCTAGAAGAGCTGCTCATCTTCATCAGACACCATGTGGCCACAAAGTGGGAGTTCGTCCACTTTCGCCTTTTTCTGCCCCACGTCAAAAATGTGGATCTTGGCATCAGGTACACCTGGGCAAAAGCAAAATTTTGGGTATGGCTTGTTCTTACAATACCAGTGACATGGGGCGGGGCGGCGACTCATGGCGACACCAGGATCTTCCTTGGGGAAGGAAAAGAGGCTGCAATCATTTCATAGGTGGCCTGCCTACACTCCCTGTAAGGCTGCATTATTACATAATACAGCATGAGCAGAGTGGAGGATGATGTAATCACTCACACTTACACTTTGCGTTGTTTGAGTTCAAGTCAAGGAACTCTGTACTATTAACTGTGTTTTATTAAGTAACAATAAAAAGTCCTGGGAGAAAAAAAAAAAAAAAACATGTATGGTGGGTAGAAGTCCAGCAGAGACCCTCAGCATCCATGGGAGGCTCTGTTACTTATAGTACAGACACCCTTACATTTCTGGTGAGATTGCTTTCTACATAAAGAGGTTTGTGGACTGCTAACCGCTTCCTGACTCTTGGTGGACAGGCTTCTTCTTTGGCATTAGAACAATTAACCACAAAACAGATGTCAAAGCTCCAATATTCAGCCCTATACCATCCATTCTCAGAGGGAAAAAAAAAAACAGAAAAACAAGCTTAAATAGACACATTTGACCACAAAGAAATCCAACTCACTACCTATCCCCATGATTAGACTTACTCAGACTAGTCAAAGGGTAAGAGATTTGATCATAATTATAGAAAAACTTTGTATATCATTTAGTTCATTACTTGTGAAACCTCAAGTAAAGTGGTTTTAAGATTTGCCTAATACAGCATTCATTTATTCAGCAAAGATTTAGTGTGAGTGTCTTTTATGGCAAGAATTGTACCAGGCTCTGGAGATAAAGCAAAAAATAAAAAAAGACTCATTTTCTTAAGTTCAATCATGGAATTAAAATTCTAGACACAATTAATAATGACAGTAAAGAAAGTATAGGGGAAAAGTAAAATGGATAATAATTGTTGGGGGGGGTCAGAGAACACATATCTGAGAGATAATATTGACATAATGCCTCTTCCCCACAGAAAAGAATGAATAAATTTACCAAGACTCAGAAAGAACAGAGAAATTTAAGTCTAGAAAGCCTAGAGTGGTTTGGCTAAAATGGTTGAAAATGAATATTAAAAGATCTAAGAAAACTAGGAATAGAAGGAATGCACCTCAACGTTATAAAGACTATATATGACCAACCTAAGACAACATCATACTTAATGGAGAAAAATTCACACCATTTTCACTGAACTCAGAAATGAGACAAGAGTGCCCACTCTCTCCACTCCTATTCAACATAGTCCTGGAACTCCTATCCAGAACAATAAGGCAAGAAGAAGAAATAAAAGGAATACAAATAGATAACAAAATAGTCAAAATATCCCTATTTGTAGACAACATGATCCTATACATCAAAGACCCAAGAAACTCTATCCAAAAACTTCTAGACACCACAAACAGCTTCAGCAATGTGGCAGGATACAAAATCAATGTACAAAAATCAGTAGCCTTTCTATCACCAACAATGAACAGATTGATGAAGAATATAGGAAAACAATTCCATTTTACAATAGCCTCAAAAAAAATTTAAATACCTAGGAATAAACTTAACAAAGGATGTAAATGACCTCTACAAGGAGAACTACAAAACACTGAAGAAAGAGATTAAGGAAAACTACAGAAGCTGGAAAGATCTCCCATGCTGATGGATTGGCAGAATCAGCACAGTAAAAATGGTTGTACTACTAAAAACAGTTCAAGGCAATTCCTATCAAAATCCCAATGATATTCATCACAGAGATTGAAAAATCTACCCTAAAGTCATTTAAAAACACAAAAGAGGTGAATAGCCAAGACAATTCTGAGCAAAAAGAGTAATGATGGAGGTATCACAATACCTGACTTCAAACTATATTACAAAGCAATAACAATAAAAACCGCATGGTACTGGTACAAAAATAGATATGAAGACCAGTGGAACAGAATAGATGACTCAGATATGATCCACACAGAAATGCCCACCTTACTTTTGACAAAGGAGCCAAAAACATTTGATGGAGACAAAGACAACCTCTTCAACAAAAGTTGCTGGGAAAGCTGACTGTATACCTGCAGAAAACTGAAACTAGATCCTATTTGTCACCCTGTACAAGTATCAACTCAAAGTAGACTAAGGACTGTAATATCAGAACCAAAATCTTGAAGCTAGTACAGGAAAAATCAAGGAATGCACTGGAAGCAATACGGAAAGGCAAGAAGTTCCCCAGTAGAACTCCAGCAGCCCGGCAACTAAGAGAAAAGATAGACAAATGGAACTACATAAAATTAAAAAGCTTCTGAAGAGAGAAGAGACTACCCACTGAGTGGGAGAAAATATTTGCTAGCTATCCATTGAAGGATTGATAACCAGAATGTACAGGGAGCTCAAAAAACTAACCTCCTCCAAAATCAATGAACCAATAAAGAAGTGGTCGACTGAACTAAACAGAACTTTTTCAAAGAAATCCAAATGGCCAAAAAAAACACATGAAAAAATGTTCACCGTCCTTGGCCATAAAGGAAATGCAAATCAAAACCTTACTAAACTTCCAACTCACCCCTGTGAGTTTACCAACAACAAATGTTAGTGAAGATGTGGGGGGAAGGAACCCTCATACACTGCTGATGAGAATGTAAACTAGTACAACCACTTTGAAAAACAGCATGGAGGTTCCTTAAAAAACTAAACAGATCTGCCATATGATCCAACAATACCACTCCTAGGTATATACTTGAAGGAATGTGACTCAAGTTATTTATTACAAAAGCGCCTGCACACCCATGTTTATTGCAGCATTATTTACAATAGCAAAACTATGGAAACAGCCAAGATGCCCCACAACTGACAAATGGATCAAGAAAATGTGGTATTTATATGCAATGGAATTTTACTCAGTCATAAAGAAGAATGAAATTTTTTCATTTGCAAATAAATGGGGATGGAACTAGAGAACATCATCTTAAGCAAAGTTAGCCAGACTCAGAAGGCCAAAAATCTCATGTTCTCCCTCATATACGGATTACAGACCCAAAACAAATGCAGTAATATTATAGGACATGGGTCACACACTAAGGGGAAAATGAGCATGGGAGAAATAGGGAAAGGAAAGAAAACCTAAAACTTGAATGTGGTTGATGTGTTCCCTGTTGAGGAACAAATAAAGTAATCTGAAAGAGCAGAAGCCACTATGCAAAGGAGACCAGGATGTAGTCTGGTAGAGATAAACCAATGTGAGTTTCAATACACAAGTGATTCCTAGCAATGCTAGGAATCTCTCTATATAGCTATCTTTATCTCAAACTAACAAAAATGCTGTCTTTCTTATTATCTCCTATGCTTTCTCTTCAGCAAAATTGGAGAACAAGAGAGTGTGTAAAAGCAGGGTTTGGGGGATAAGATTTCAAAAACAATGTATACACATGCACGTAAATGTAAAAACAATAAAATAAAATAAAAAGAATAAATACCATTATGGCTTGTGAAGCAAATTGTATGTTTGTGAGAGGAGGGTTTTGAAATATGTGAGAAGTAAACATACAGTTATTTCACAATGTGGAATATCTATTGGATTATTAAAGAAATCATTTCTACTCAGAAAGTTTGAGGGAATAGACTTAATGAAACACATTTCATACTTGTTTTATCTATTTAGGTAGAGGCACAAAGAAGATGTATCTGTGTGATTAAAATCTATAAAAGTTGAGGATTTATCAGGCAATATGACTGAGAGAGTCAGAGCTAGAGAAAGACAGAGAGAAGCAAGGAGAAGAGTAAATGTTGGAAGTGATTTACACATGATGATTACCATAACAGATAAGTAATGGTCAAAGCTAGATGAATAAGGGAATAAAAATAAAAGGATGATGATGATAGATGTAGAAGAGTTGATAGATCAATTAAATGAAAGCTTTGGTGATGTGAAGGCATTATTACGATAGGAGAACTAGAAAAAGTGAGCTGAACATATGAGGTGGCGGTCCGAGAACAGGATGTGTGCCATTGAGATTTCAAAGATAATGCTATTAGGGTGTTGAAGTAACCTAAGGTTCAGGGTTTGATATGAGTAAGACACTGGATCATTTGGTAGAGCTGAGGAAGTTGAGAAGCAGAGGCAGACCAATGTTCTAAGTGTATCTGACCTGTAATTATTTCGTGAAAATGATGAGGGCTTGCGTAAGTGGGGAGAAGTAAACTGAATTAACAGCACCTCAGTGACTGTGAGTGAAGGGATGAATGATAGTGGACAGCATGCTGAGAGGCAGAGGGAGACATCACTGTCATTGAAGTCCTTCTGAAAGAAGAATGAGGAATGTTTTTCAGTTTGTAATGGGAAGCAAAAGAGGCTATCTCCCACATCTTCTGGCTATATTTACATAACTTATGAAAGAAAATAGAGCCTTGGCCTGTGAATTGGCTGCTGTGAAGAGATTTCTCCTCAAATACTCCTGATAGGTAAATAACCAGAATAATAGTAACTTCATCTTAAATTGTCATAACCAAAAGGCAAAGAAATCATGCTTTCTTTAGCAATTGTACATTATTTAGAAATATTTTCTTGTTTTATATGAATTTATAATATTTTAAGCAGCATCCCCACTCTTATTTGATAAATAAACTAAAATGGATTCAGTATAACAGGTACAATTCCAGTACCAAAATGTTTGCCTTTAGTCATTATTTCTTAAATGAGTACAAGTTTATTAGCTAGCAACAAACAAACATTAGGAGGTTTCAACATATATTTCTTTCTTTCTTCCTTCCTTCTTTTCTTCCTTTCTTTTCTTTCTTCCCTGTGTTACTTATTAATACCTGCTAGTCAATTGCCACGGTCCTGCTCTGCATATTTATTTGCTCATTCCATATCCCAGAATGAAGAAGTGGGCCTTGCCTAGAATATGAAGAAAATATTGGGCAGACATTTCCAATGCCTTTGGTGTTATATTCACTGAAATTTCACTGACTGAGAATGAAGCTCATTACCTGGTCAAGCACAATACATGAGGAGATAGCACACAACTTCCCTCAGTGGAGCTTTGTGTGTCTCATGGCAAAGTAGATATATATCTTTGCTGTTGTTGTTTGAGACAGAGACTGGCTTCAAAATCATAATCTTTCTGCCAACAAGCCTAAGGCCCTGACTTCAAACCTCAGAACTACCAAAAAAAAAAAAAAAATGTTCATAGGTATAATTTTAGCAGAATTACTAAATCATCTTATTAACCAGTTATACTCAATGATTCAAGTTTATATTTTCTAATTTTTATTCTCTTCCTTCCTCCATGCTGGGGAATTCATAATTCATCATAATGTTGATGGCGCTGCTTCAGTCTGTGATCAGAACACTTCCACATTCTTATCCCACATGGAAGAATCCATGGTAGGAACATCTGGGTATAAATGGGTTTATTAAAAGTTAGGGAAGGGAAATACAAAGAGAAGCATATTGAGGCCCAGGTGGAACCAGAAGCCAAGAGTTTCTAATCCTCAGGCACTTTTAAAACCTATGAAAACCTATGGGAAGGGGAGAAAATGGAGATTCACACCCAATAATTAATGAGTGGGGAGGGGCATGGGCAATTCCCAGCCAGATGAGGTGGTTCCTGAGCCAAAGCATGGTTAATCTAAGATGGAATTTTTTTGTCTATGAGTCCCTAATTTAGCTTGCTTCAAATTTCCCCTGTGAGTCAACATTCCAAAAAATTCTTTTTGGGGTTTTGCTGAAGGGGGTGGTCCATCTTCAGTATCTGCTTTGAGTTGACAAGGTGCATCAGACCTTCCCTACAAGAGGAAATTGTCTCTCCTGTTTGTTTACCTTGGGGCTCATTTGACACAAGGTGTCTGAATTATTGTTTATTACAATTATGGTTTCTCATGGAGATCTAGCTTATTTATTGAGATTTTTTTCATTTGTAGAGATTATTAACCTGGTTGCCTTATGATTTGTGTCCTAAAGGCTTTTATTCTGGAAGAGATAAATCTGGTTTAGAAGGCATGACCTGAACATTGACAATGATAGAGCATCAGAAGTGACCCTGCCAGGTGTAGCAGGAAGGATAGAGAACCTAACTTCATTTTGGAAAGTGATAGAGAGTCTTATGGTTACTTTGCCTATAGCTATCTTTAATTCTTAGATGGCCATCTATTTTGGACAGTCACTATAGTGGGCAGTTAAGGGCTGACTACATTAGGGGCCAGGTATCAGTCCAATTAGAGAGTAAACATAAATGAGTCAGTTCTGAACAGAAAGAAAACTCACAGTGTCCCTAAGCAGAAGTTAGATACCATTGAAAGTTATATTGCCTTTGCTTAAACAGAAGGCCTTGGCCAAAGGCATGAGTTTGTCTTTTGTGGAAGCCTAGAGGACTTAAATATTAGAGTACATGCATATGAGACCCTCTTAAAAAATCTTTCAACTTTGGTTACTTTTAGAGGTCTGGCATAATTGACTCCATCTGGATCTGGAAGTCTCCTCATTTGTGCAGTCCTTTTGAACTGTCTCATGTGGCTGAATGCCACTTGTTCCTCTAAGAAGTTGGGGGATGCCAACCACTCCTGGGTTGCATTCTCTTAAACTATTTCTCTTAACAATCCTATCTGAAGGTTTTGCAAATTTGGCAGTTTTGTCCCATGGAGCAAGAGTGGCTTTTCCCAGAAAGTAAGATTTTGTCCCTCGGAGGAGGCGGAATATCATTTCTAATAGATCTGAAGTCAGTGTCAATGTGACCTTTCTGACCAAATTAAGCAACAAAGAGATTTATTTTTAAAAAATGGCTCTTAGGTTGGGCTTAATTAAATCTAATTGTCTGTCCTATAGAGGATGTACTGACATCTTTAAGTTGCTATATAGTGTTAGCAGACAACAATTATAAAGTTTTCACAGGAAAATACAAAACAACCCCAATACTTAAGAATTTCTGTCCTGGTTGACAGATAAACACTTGTCAGAGTCATTTTCCATAGGCTTGTCTGTAGATGTCCCAGTAGGATTAGAAATATAAAAACAAAAAGTAAGTACTGTGATTAATAGTTTAGCAGTTAATTTAATAGTATATTACTACTAAACCTCTCTTATTACAAGTGGGAACATATGCACAAGCTTGTAAAAGTAGTTAAGACGCCAACTTGGTACAGTGTCTTTATAACTATTTTAGAAGGCTTATTATCTTGAAGAAAACAAAGACAGCTAACATATAAAAGGAGCCAGAAGCAGCATCACAGTTTACACCTTGAATTTTGGTTAGGTAAAGTAAAAAGTTAGTGGTTGTCAGTACTGTCAAATATAGTACTAACAATTAAAAACCCTGAATTTTTCAATGGTTAAGGGAAGGCAGTGTCAGTAATTTCAAATTTCCCCTCTTTTGATGCTCCATTGCATATTATATATATAGCACAATGTTTATCCAATGAACAAATAAACATTTGCTCCGATGTCAAACCTAAATGGCAGAACTTTTAGCATTTATCATAAAGAGCAGAAATGTCAAAGACCTTATTAGATAGAATGTACCTTAGATAAAAGAACTATAGCTGTTTAGATGTATACACTTTAAACTCTGTAAATGGTTTTGTAACATTTAGATAGTAGACACTAGCAGTATTAGAACCATTTAAAAGAATTTTTACTTAGTTTAAACTTAGTTTCTTTACTGTTATTAGAAAAATACCTTAGGGTTTAGGCAGGATGTAAAGAATAGTAAGTAATTTCAAATGGACTATATAGGGAATTTGTAATTTTATTTTTTGGTTTGCAGAACCAAAGCATCTCCCAGTACTTAAGGATACAGCCACGTAAATATGGTGGCTTCCCCTATGTTGGTTGCTGGAAAGAGAGAGAAGGAAGGGAAGGGAAAAAATACATTTACCTCTCCACTCCTGCACAAGGACATCTGACTGGAATTCCCTATGCTGGCTGGTGGAGAGTGAGAGAGAGGAAAAGGGAAAGAAGAAAGCTGCCCTTTGGTAGAGAATGATGCTGATTTCAAGATCTTCAGGGCATCCCCTTATATCTTGAAAATCTCAATTGCAAGTCCTCTAGACCTTGCTTGCCTAAAAAGGTTTCCTGAAGAAGTCTCTGCGTGAACAAGCTGCAGGGTCCCTGACTTCCTACCATTCTCCAAAGGACCATTCTCTTCCACCTCTGCATGATGGTTCTTAAATGGGATACTGATCCTGAATACTAACCCAACTATTAAAACATCAGAACTCTTATAACCAGTACAGAACCCAAATTGCACCAAGGTAAGCTTGACTGGTACAAACACACTGCTTGTGGTCACTTTTCACATCAGACCATGGAGTTGTAGTCAGCCTATAAACTGAGAAAAATAGGAAACAAGTACATTTTATAGAAAGATAATAATAAGCCAACAAGATCAATGTCTCAAATTATTAAATACAGAAACAGAGATAAGGAAGTAAGCATAAAGTTAGGAAACACAATGACTGAGCATCATGGCTTGAATACTGATAGAAAGTAAACCTCAACATTCTACCTGGAGGGTGATTAGTAAAATTTGGTTTTGGTAAAATTTTGTATCAGCCTATAGCACCAAAACTCCTGACAGTTATTTTGATAAAATAGAAACCCATTTGTAAATACACATTAGTACCTTAAATTTTTTTTTTTCATTTTTCTTTTATTATTCATATGTGCATACAAGGCTTGGTTTATTTCTCCCCCCTGCCCCCACCCCCTCCCTTACCACCCACTCCACCCCCTCCCGCTCCCCCACTCAATACCCAGCAGAAACTATTTTGCCCTTATCTCTAATTTTGTTGTAGAGAGAGTATAAGCAATAATAGGAAGGAACAAGGGGTTTTGCTGGTTGAGATAAGGATAGCTATACAGGGCATTGACTCACATTGATTTCCTGTGCGTGGGTGTTACCTTCTAGGTTAATTCTTTTTGATCTAACCTTTTCTCTAGTTTCTGGTCCCCTTTTCCTATTGGCCTCAGTTGCTTTAAGGTATCTGCTTTAGTTTCTCTGCATTAAGGGCAACAAATGCTAGCTAGTTTTTTAGGTGTCTTACCTATCCTCACCCCTCCCTTGTGTGCTCTCGCTTTTATCATGTGCTCATAGTCCAATCCCCTTGTTGTGTTTGCCCTAGATCTAATGTCCACATATGAGGGAGAACATACGATTTTTGGTTTTTTGAGCCAGGCTAACCTCACTCAGAATGATGTTCTCCAATTCCATCCATTTACCAGCGAATGATAACATTTCGTTCTTCTTCATGGCTGCATAAAATTCCATTGTGTATAGATACCACATTTTCTTAATCCATTCGTCAGTGGTGGGGCATCTTGGCTGTTTCCATAACTTGGCTATTGTGAATAGTGCCGCAATAAACATGGATGTGCAGGTGCCTCTGGAGTAACAGTCTTTTGGGTATATCCCCAAGAGTGGTATTGCTGGATCAAATGGTAGATCGATGTCCAGCTTTTTAAGTAGCCTCCAAATTTTTTTCCAGAGTGGTTGTACTAGTCTACATTCCCACCAACAGTGTAAGAGGGTTCCTTTTTCCCCGCATCCTCGCCAACACCTGTTGTTGGTGGTGTTGCTGATGATGGCTGTTCTAACAGGGGTGAGGTGGAATCTTAGTGTGGTTTTAATTTGCATTTCCTTTATTGCTAGAGATGGTGAGCATTTTTTCATGTGTTTTCTGGCCATTTGAATTTCTTCTTTTGAGAAAGTTCTGTTTAGTTCACATGCCCATTTCTTTATTGGTTCATTAGTTTTGGGAGAATTTAGTTTTTTAAGTTCCCTGTATATTCTGGTTATCAGTACCTTAAATTTTAACCTCAGAAAACTTTCTGGCCAAACTTTAAACTATAACCAACCCAATCACATGTATAAATTTACAAGCTTTGAGACCTTAATTTGTATCTTGAAACAGTCTTTATAAAAACCCGAATTTAGATAATGCTGTTTAAATAAAACTCATAGTAACCTTATACCTTAAAAGACTTAGGAAGAAAACTAAATTAAGCCATCTTATTAATAATAGCAATCTACAAGATCACATGGGTCAATAAACTTAATTATAAGTTAGTTAAGTATAAATTACAATCATGACAGAATGAAAGAGATTGAGATTATTGTCATAAATTTTCTTTATTCCTAAAGGAGAGAAGAGTTAGGCCTGGCTGGGATTAGAACTTTACATAACTTTTGAGATAATTGTACATATTAACTTTATAAAAGTATCTTAAAAACCATCCTAAAGACGTCTAATCACACACACACAGGCACACAGATGTTATGACCTAGGCATGACAAAGAATATAAGGGTGCATAATGAGGTCTAAATTTAGTGGCCACAAGTACATAGGTAGGAGACAGACTAAGACATGCACAGAAAGAACACAATTACATACAAAATAATCACATTAATTCAAAGTGCACTCATAAATCAATTTTTGTCATTATCTTTAGTAGATTAGTCAGCCAGATTCCTAACTAGTTTATAAAAGATCTCTAACATAAATACTCCATTCTCGGTCCAATTCTTAACAGATTGATGTATCAAAAACAACATGTATAAAAACTATATTAATTTAGAGAACTTTAATCACAAGTTAGTTATAATTTTCCTAAAAGATGGCAAGACAGCATCGCCCATCCTTAGGGAGTTGTAAGATGGCATTGAATACATGGTGGCTCCATCATGGTGGCTCCATCATGATGGCAGCATTTCCTGTGACCACATGGTTACTCCAAAGGGCCTCTCAAATGGAAAACAAAGACATGTTACATGCAACATACAGACTCAGAATAGCAATCTGTTATAGGAATAAAAGACATCTCCCCCCCAGAGAGACAGGTGTCCATGAGTTAGTCATCCTAATGAAAAGGTCAAATAATTGAATCAAGCTAGAGTTTTGTTAGCCTCCTTGTATGTGACATCATTTGATAGTTTTGGAGAATTAGTCATAGGTTGTAGAACTTTTCCTGTTTGAATATAATGTCCTCTCTTAGTTTTCAAGGCTTATCTAAAGGCTTTTCCTTAATAGGGGTAGGGAAAATGGCAGCAAAACTTTAAGCTTTGAGGGGCTTTCGTTGTTCAGTTTACTAATTGAAGTATCATAATGGACTAGATTTAATTGCTAAGGATAAAACCTCTAATTAAATTGCCTATTTAAAATACACACACATAAGGACCCATTCATTTTAACCTCTATGTTATAAGTAAGTAAGTCTAATTTCATCAACAGAGAACAAGTAAAGTTTTGTAAGGAAGATAAAAAACAAAACCAATGATTAATTAGTACAATTAAGTTCCCCTTATCTCAAATATATTTTTAAAACTCATATTCTAGTGTAAAAAAAAATTGACATTAGGCAGCAGCCACCAGAACTGGTTCCTTTAGCTTCTAGTGGCAGAGGCAGATTCCATAGACTGGCTAGGCGGGGCTCCTGGGCCTGTGCTGAGAGGCGGAGCTGGCTCCTGGGCAGCCCTCTGTGCCTATCTGGCAGGCCTGGGTGGTGCTCATGCCTCCCAGCCTCTGAGCTGCCTCTCCCAGGCTGGTGCTGAGAGGCGAAACCAGATTCTTGGAGCACGGGCATGTACCCAGTTTCTCAGATAGGCAGCAGGTAAATGGTGGCCACAGGAAGAAATCACTTTAACTTCCCAACTTCACTAATCTCTATTTAAGATTAGCTAGCCAGATCCCACAGGCCACCACAGGAAATTCTAAAGTTAGCCACTACTCTAAAGCCTAATTCACTTTCCACCATGAGCAATCCACATCTTAAACAGCTCCTGTTTGGAGCAGTAAGGTTTTTACAAGTGAATTTGACAAAGACTCAAACCAAGGAACTAGATATAGCAAAAGCTAGGAACTTCAAACTGAAATTCTCCATCAGTCAGAGCAGGAACCAGTAGATTACTCAATGTCTCTCTTAACAAGACAATGACCCAAACTCAGAAAACCACCCCAGGGCCAAAAGAATCCAAAGCTAAGAGTTTTATAATAAATATTTTAACATTAAAATCTGACCCCATTGCTCTCACTTCAGAGACAACCCACTTTCAGTCTTCTTAAAGCATTCTCACTTTAGCCCAGCATATCCCAGCATCCCCCAGCAGTATGCACTGGGTAAAAAGCTGATGTACTGGGAGACACCCATGCATCAAGGAACTGGTACAGGGCCAGAGGACAGGGAGAGATTGGTTATAAGAAAATGAATCAGTAAGCATAGCATTTTATCTTTTTTATTTTTAAACTCTTTGGCTGGCTTCACCAAAACTACTAATAGTGCTTGTTCAGTTTGTGATCAGAAGACTTCCAAATTCTTGTCCCTCATAGAAGAATCCATGGCAGGACACGTGGGTATAAATGGGTTTATTAAAAGCTAGGGAAGGGAAATACAAAGGGAAGCATGTTGAGGCCAGGTGGAAGCTGGAAGCTTACAGACAGTTTCTGCTCTTCAGGTGCTTCTAAAACCTATGAAAACCTATGGGAAGGGGAGAACAAGGAGATTTCCACCCAATAATTAATAATTGGAGAAGAGCAGCCAGGTGAGGGTGGTTCCTGAGCAAAAGCATGGTTAATCTAAGATGTAATTTTTTTTTTCTGTGAGTCCTTATTTAGCCTGCCTCAATAACAGTCCTTCAGCCACCTTCTGGAGCATCATGCTTCTTGTATCACTGAAAGGAGAAGTGTAGCCTCTGGGAACATGCAGCTTCCGAGAATTGCCAATAAGCCAGGAAAGACCCAAAAGCACAACACCCTCTGGCTTTCATTTAAAACTCCCTCTTCCCCTTGGTAAACTCCTGTATTTCCTTTACTCACAGCATAGCTGTAGTCATGAGTGTACCTGGGAAATTGATAAAGCATTATTTCCTTTCCTTTACAATCCCTAGTCTTAGTATGTAGGCCAGAGTATGGAAATTCAGTAACACTGAAAATTTCTCATGCTGTGGAATCCTATAAATACAAGTCTTATGAGATCTTGAATTATTAGAGTGCTGTAGAAATTGTACACCTGGTAGGTAATGTTATGAGTGCTCTGTGTGTACTGTTTTATTACCAGCTGAATTTTGTTTGGTAGGACTAGAGTTTTTCTCAGGACCTCACCCTTATTGTGTAGGCATTCTACCATGTATGCAGCTGTGGTAGCTCTATTTTTGTTGTTGTTTTGGGGGAGGGGTTTGAATTCAGGGCTCCCAGCTTGCAGAGCAGGCATTCGAACCACACCTCCAGTTCATTTTGGTCTGATTATTTTGGAGATAGGTTCTCTCAAACTATTTGCCTGACTTGGCTTTGAAACTTGATCTTCCCTGATCTCAACCTCCCTGGTTTCAGGATTACAGGTGTGATCCCCTGGCACTTGTCACTACTGGCTCATTTTTTAAAGTGAATCTTTGTACTATTTGTTTCTTATATTCCCCTTGAAAAGAAATGTTGAGATGGCTTAATTCTGTCCTTTCATTCAAAAAAAATTAATAATTTTATGGGATTCTTTCCCCTTTCATTTTGAACCATGTTAAGCCTTGTGTAAAACTAGATGTTTTTCTGGTATACTGAAAGGCTTGATATTTATGCATGCGTTTTTGAGATAGTAATGTTTAATGGTCACTGAAGATGGAATTTTTGTTAATTTTTCGGTCTAATTAAATGGAATCTTTGTATTAAAAAAAGCTAAAACAAAATCATAATCTTTCTGTCTCAACCTACCAAGTGCTTAGATTAAGAGGTGGGTCACAACATCAGGCTAATGCCTTTGGATATATATATATCCAAATATATATATATATATTTTTATATATAATATATATAAATATATATTATATATATAATATATAAATATATAATAATATATATTATATATATATAAATATATATATATTACTATTAAGGAAAGATAAAAAGTGGAAAAGTATAGGACAACAGAAAATATTGTAACCCAAATTACAATAATTGTAACTCAATTGAAAGAAATATATCTACCAAAGTTAAAATAAATCCTGAATAATGTCCACCATAGACAAAGGCATGTATAAGGAAAACACAGAAGTCAAGTTCATCTGTTTGTTTTTCTCCTCCTTATACAATAGAAAAAAAATTCAGGCAAAACAATGAGGTATTGTTGGTTTGGTGGAAAAGAAAGGCTTCCAAACGTGTCACCCTAAAATCTTCGAAAAGTTTTTTATGGTTCAAGGCCTGATCACACAATATGTTGATTTGGTTATGTGGTGTGATTACTCTGATTTAGGTTCTAGGCATTTGGAAAAACGTTATTCCACTTATAAGTCAACTGAGCAAGTCATCAAGATGTCCTATAGGGAGTTTCAGATTTACCTGACATTACTCTGCTTAATCCCTTAATACTGATTCCTTATATTTATATGAATGAATAATTTAGGGACCATTTTGTTTTATTCTCAAAGAATAGTCTATATTTATCTGGGAAACGAAGCTGCTTCAAGAGTATGCCAATGTTTATTCTATGCTTTCCACTATACAGATATATAAGCCAGCTAGTTTAAATGTATTGTATGGAAATATATTCCTCTGAAGATTACAAAATGTTTCATTAAAGAAAACTTGAACCACATAATGAAAAAAATAACTCTTACCTCAAGCCTTGTCCAAAGATTTCCTCACCAACTGTTAAGAAAGAAAAAATGTAAAACTCGTATATTTCATGTGAATTTTATACATCTTACTGTTTGAGGCATGCTCTCTTCCTGACTTTGTGATACGTTATTATTTGGACTTTAAAATTTCATGTCAAATTTAATGCCAATGAGCTATATATTCTTATTGAAATAAGGGCATGGAAGGCATTTCAACTCTATTGTTTCTTTGCAGTGAGATGATAATGCTCAGAGCCATGGAGCTAGGCACAGAGATATAACACCCTATGGTACATAGTGTAATATCCCAAAGAAGTTATGTATAGACTTGTGTTCTAGTACTATATTAAAAATCTCACAGTAAGTTACTATAAAATTATGGATAAATGGCAGAGTTTTGTGAGATGTTGTACATTCAAACATATTAGGAAAAATGCCACTCACAAAGAAAGCTCACGAGAAAAGTCTCACGTCCAAGAGCAAAGTTTAATGGCAGGCTCGACCTGCCAGGCTGGCCAGGGAAAGATGGCACAGCACAGACTCTGGGCCAGGTGTGGCTTTCATAGAAGGGGGAGGTTAAGGAAGTTAGCGCATGTGCGGTAGTCTCTGGTAGGGGTGGGGCTGTCTTAGAGCACAGGAATTTCTGTTAAGGGGCGGGGCTGCTATTGGCCAAAATTCACAAAATGGCGACATTGTTACTCTATCAAAACATACTGAACAGTCAATGTGGCATTTACTTAGAAGGGTGTGGAGATTTAAACAAATGTTCACAAATGATCACACAATCGCACATTGGTTTCAGAAATACCTGAATGTTTTTGCATTTCTAAGAACTGCATTAATGTGCAAAGCTATAAACATTTAAATTCAGGATTAATATAAATAAATCTACTCTATAATATTCTGGGCATCTTCTAACTACATTAATTAATGCATTGAGGGCTTCTTTGTGGATTTCAAATTTAAGAAGACATATTGAATGAATTTTATAAGAATATTTACCAGGCTATCCCAAAGTATAAAAAAGAAAGATGTATCAGATGCCATTACATACAATCATTCACAGATTAAAAAATTATATGAGGAACATTTACACAATGAGTGTTTCAGAAGCTTAAATGGTCTGGTTTCTGTTTGAGAGACTGGAAGACTTCCAATTTTGGGCTGTCCTTGATACAAAATGACAAAATTCCATCCTCTGTCTGTTCTATTTTCCTACGTGTTAAAATTAATTAAGTTTAGCCTAAATCTGCCTTGGTATATATTTTAAGTTTGGAGTAAGGCCCTTCTTTAAGTGAACAGACTGCATATAACTTACTCTTAGAATGAGCAGCCAAATCTCAGCCAGTCATAGTCAACTGACAATACAAACCAGGTTTAAATAGGGCAACTGCTAAGTTTTAACCATGTAAATAGTTTCTGTACCTCACTTCCATTTTCTTATTCTCTTTTTCTTTTTTTTTCCTCTCTTTTTTTCTTCCTCTTTTGTGTGTGTGTGTGTGTGTGGGTGTGTGTGTGTGTGGCTTTGGGGATGGAACCTAGGGTCTCACACTTGTTATGCAAGTGCTCTATCACTTCAACTTTGCCTCAGCACTTTTGTTCCTATTTTGTTTTTGAGATAGGGTCTTGTCACTTTTGCTCAGACTGGCCTCAAACTCTTAATCCTCATACATCTGCTTTCCAGTTGGCTGGGATTAAAGACAGGCTCCCTGAAACCAAGCCTCACTTCCATTTTCTGTAAGTCACTTCTCTCTTTCCATCTACAATATTATCCAGCCACATGACAGCCCTAGAGTCACTCTGAACCTATTATGCTTCTGGGGTTGCCTGATCTTCAAATCATTCCTTTCTCATTTAAACTCTGTTTACATACATCCAAGATAGAATGATACACAGAAAACATTTCCATTACAAAAGGAAGTGGTTGAATAGAGAGAAGGAATGACATCAAAGCAAGATTGAAACCTATCAGGGTAAGTATTAAATCCTTTAGCTCTGTGTCCAGCATTTGGGGTATGTGGTAGAGTGGTGTGAGCACCAAATAGTTTGAGCAGCTCTACATTTATGGTCTTCTGTTTGCAGCCCAATGTCCTTTCCCTTGGTCTGGCTCCACTCATTGCCTGCAGCTTTTCATGGCATACGTTCCACATTTCTGGTATCTCTAATGTCCTGCAGCTTCATTGCAGCTTAGGCTTCACCCTCACTCCTTCACATATCACCCTCATAGGGACTGATTGTAGGAATACCGACCCTATCACACATTGCCTGGTATCATAGGCCTTCCTTTAAAATCTGGGTGGAAGACTCCATGACCCCATAACTCTTGTATTCTTCATGACTGCCAAGCCAGTATCATGTGGCTGACTTTGAGGCCTGCTGCCAGCTTAAGCAGTAGCCCAGCCCCCTTGGAACCTGGCTTCAGTGGTCTCTGAATGCCTGGGCTCAACTCAGTAAAATACTTCTCTAGGCAATGCTATATAAGCAGGGTGCCACTCTGGCACTGTCTTCTCAAGGGAAATTCTTTCAACTGAGTTTACAATTTTATAGGAACTCCTGATGGGTTCTAGATGCCCTCATGGTATCTTTCCTATTGTTCCAGAGTCAAATGTTTGGTTTCTCTTCCATGGCCCTAATCTTTTCAGCAGTCATACCTTCTTTTGCCCCAACTTTACAACCATGTTTATTTTGTTGCTGTTGTTTTCAATTTTTCCACTCTACTTTTTGCTTCTAGAAACCTAATTAAAAGCAGTCAGTAATATTCATGCGACAGCCTGCATGCTGTGCAACTAATCTGCCAGATTAGTCTATCCCCTTTAAGCCCAACTTCCTCCAAATTCTCAAGATGTGAACAAAATGGAAACAAGTTCTTTGCCATAACATATGTAACATATAAGTGTAACATATAAGGTCTCTAGTCCGATTCTCAATAAAGTCCTCATTTCATCTGAAACCTCATGAGCCTGGACTGTGCTATCTGCATTCCTGTTGATGATTTGTTCTTCTGAACTCCCACCAGTACTGGACATTAAGCTCTGTTTGAAGACTTTTAAGATTTTCTAGACTCCTTTTCTTAACTTTTCCAAGTTCCTTCCACAAATCAGTTCCAAAGGCTTAAGAATCCCATAGTCAGGAATAATCACAGCAACCACCCCACTTCTCTGACACCAATTTTCTGTATTAGTTACTTTTCTTGTCACTGTGAGAAAATACCTGATATAAACTGCTTAAGAGGAAGAGTTATTTATTTGGTTCAAGGTTTCAGAGACTTTAGTCCATCATGGCGAGTTCCATTATTTCTGGGAACCTGGTAAGCAGAACATCCTGGTGGTGCTGAGGGAGAGCTAGCTATTCACCTAAAAGCAGGCAGGAAGCAGAGAGAGCACTCCTAGTGACCTATGTCTTCCCACTAGGCCCCACCTTCTAAAGTTTCCAGACCTCCCAAAATAGTGTCAACAACTAGGTACCAAGCTTCCAAAACTTGAGCCTATGGGAGACATTTCATATTCAAATAATAACACCAGTCAAATTCCTTTGCTGTGTAAAACAGAAGGAAGATGTGGTAAGCAAAAGGTTTATAATTTTAACCTGCCTTGATGAAAGGGCAAAAAAGAAAAAATACTTGCTAGAAATAGTGCCTAGGAGATTTTTGTTTTCTGGACCTCACTGTTTGATTCTTGTCTTGGGATCTAAAGGGATGCTTAGACAAATTTAAAGGAAGTAATTCCTGGTTCCTTTGTGTTGAGATGGTAGTCAGGCTTATAAAAATGGACAGCAGTATTTCTCTTTTCAGAAGATACCAGGGTTAACACAGCTATATTTTCTCTTTGGAAGTGTATACATGTATAGGTGAGATATGGAAATTGCATATTTCTGGCTTGATTAAAAATGTTATTTACTTATGCTACTAGTACAGTGCTTTAGTATATGATATAGTATATGTCCTGAAATAGTTATTGCTCATAAGTCTTTTTGGGTATCCTTTTGGATACCCTATATGGTCCTTGTGATACTCCTTGTGATAGTAGTGCATACTCTACAGTTTTAATAAATGAATGAAAATATGATACTGGAAATCTTTTAACATCTTTTTCTAGCTGAGAAATTCCCATTTCAGTGCAGTTTTCTATACCATTCTCTTTTTCCCCTTTCCATTCCAAACTGTTATTATTAAATATGATCCACTGACCATGTGGACATTGGTCAGTTTATCAGTCCCACTCATTTTTAAGTTTTCTTTTTCCTGTCTTTATATTATGAAGGTCTATAGAGTGATCATATTAGCAGAATTTTATGCAATGAAACCATGGAGAATTTACCCACATAAATTAAATCAAAGCAAATTTGATGAAGTTAAACCCTGTCAAATAATTTGTCCTTTAATTATCTTCTTCCTTCCATGAATACAGCTTTGTTTCTTAAACATTTCTTTACTTATCTTTTTAATGGAGATACTTATTTAAACACTGAGTAGCAGGAATTCTTCTCAACAAAAAGACAATGTTAAAAAAGCAAATGTTTCATATTCTAATCTACGATTGTTCCAAAGCAAAGAAATGAGGTTGAGAGAAAGGAATAAAAGAGAAAGATAATAAAAAAGTTTTCAAAAGGATTATCTCATATTCTTGAGATTAAGGAGAGATCATATGTAGCTATACATAGCCACCAAGGCATAAATGTGCACTCTTATTTCTAAGACCTTGTTTTAACTTCCTGATTTTCCTGCTTCTCTTAGCTAGAGACATAGAAGTAAATAATAAACTATGAGAAGTTCATGCATTTTAAACTAATTTTTAAGACACTACTATATTGTCTTATACTATATTCTCTTACTTTAAAGGATCACTGGTGCCCTCATATACTACAAACGCAGAATTCATCCAATCATAACAAAGAAAGTAGCAGTGATAGAACAAAAGAAGTAGCATGAATAGCTTAACAATGTAGAGAAACTTTATGTTCAAAGTGTTGATTTTTCCATGCCTTTTTCTTTTAATCTTTGGTAAAACCATCATGTAAGGATGGTTATTTTATAGATAAGGAACCTATAGCCCACATTGGTTAATGCTTTGCCTGGCATCTCATAACCCACAAAAGCAGAGACATGATTAGCATTAGATCTTCTGATTCCAGGTTCACTGTCCCTCTCACTATATCCTCTTTATAAAGAATGTTCTTGGCAGTGCCCAAGATAGATAATGGACAATATTAAGGATCTACTGCATTATACACTAGAAAGCTTCTGTTCCAGGCTTTTGGGATTCTTGTAGGGAACAGAGTACTAAGTTTACCTAATTTAACTACACATCTCATAACGAACTTCATTCAGGGCCCCCCTCCAAGCCCAGCATCATAACTGCTCCTCTGTATTCTCTAGTTTTGGTGGAGTACTTTCTTATTCTGCTTGTTATTCTTAGGTTCTACCACTGCTCCTAGCACAGTTTGATTCTTTGTTCCAGTTACTTCATTTTGGGTCGCCCTTATGTCCTGCTCTTGTCTGTCTACTTTAAATAGTTTTAATACAATTTTTTGTATACCCATACACTTTAATTTTCTAAACATTTAAAAGTGAAATTTAATGCAGGGTTCACTTTTAGAAAAGACTTTTATTCAAATTGCAACTCATAAAAGATATTTTGCCCTTGACTTTCAAGTGAAGCAAATAGTTAGAAATTTGATAAGTAAAGAAATCACTAAGTTGTTTGAATCTTTTTCTCTCCCACAGGAGCAATTGAAAGCACAGAACTGCATATTTCTATGAATGTAAAAATATAATTCTAAAACATTTCAGAAAGAATAATTTGAATTTCAAAAGTGTTTACGCTTTAGTACATATATATTTCCTTCTGGGTCAACAATATGCACAATGTAGAGCCTGTGAAGCACATTATTTCAAGAAACTATGGAGGAGAGTTGCATTTCTTTTGTTGCTAAGGATGTTGAACATTTCTTCATGTATTTATTGAAAGACAAACAGCACATGTTCTTTCCCATATGCAGAATCTAAACCTAAGAAATAAAAATGGTGTGAGTGTAAAATGGGGACTGTTTTGGGACCAGCAAGAGGAGGGAGGGTGATAATGATCAGAGTCCTTTATATGTATGTGTGAAAATAGAACAATTAAACCCATTAAATTGCTTTAAAAATCAGGGTATGGGGAGTAAGAGTAATAGATGGGGTGAATTTCATTAAAGTACTTTATGTATATATATGGAAATATCACAATGAAACCCATTTGTACAATTAATACAGGCTGATTTGAGAAAAGAGAATAATGGAAAGATGAAAAGAGATGACAACAGAGTAAGATCCTCCAGAGAAAAATCTCTCTGTATCTAAGCCAATTTGAGCTGCTATTCACACACCAAATTACCTTTACTAGAATGAAGGAAGCCAGACCATAATGTCTGGTTTTATATGATAATGGGAAAAGAAACATTGAAGATGATAGGAAAGGAAGAATTGCCAGCATCACCCCTCTCCCAATGCCAAATAGTCCAGTGAGGAAAGAGAGGAGTTTAGCTAAGTGGGGAGATAAGGAATTAAGTCTAGGTTTTAAACTTGAATCCCAATAGCAGGCCCACTATGGTGAAACTCAGTACTGGGAGGGTCACAGAACCCTTGTCCAGATCAGTCCCTGAGCACTGAGCAACTGAGCCAGTCAGGAGAGTGCCTATACCACTTTCCCCCAACTTATGGAGCAGAGGGAGGAGCAAGACATTACCTGCTGGCAAGCAGGAACTAAAGTTAGCATAGGACTTTGTCTCAATGCTCAGAATTAGGACTGCTGTGGTGAGACCTAGAGAAAAAGTAGAAACGAAGGTCCCTATCCTTAGCCAAAACTCATACACAGAGCCTCTAAATGTGCTCTGGCATTAAAAGAAGATCTTCACTGTAGTAGGACAGACTTGAGTACTGGCCTGTGTCGTTGGTAGCCTTGATTGGGCCTGCAGTGACCCCTCATCTACAGACCATACAGGTCCCTATGGCTGTGAGACTTAGGACTGTCTCAACCAAGTGTCTCCCAAATTTGAGCAGCACATCTATCTCCAGGTCAGTGTTCAGAGACAGAACCTTTTTGCTGAAAACTAGGAAGAGACCTGTTCCCTGGTGAGACAGTCTTGTGCTTCAGCCTTCATTACTGCCATCTATGGCATGGGCCTGAGTGTATTCTGAGGCTATGGTCATTGTGGCTGTGAAACTCAGGTGCAACCCATCTAATGTCAGCCTTGATGGCCAAAGCACTGCTATTACCAGCATCACCCAAATCTTGGGCAGCATAGCACACAGAAAATTCCCATTTAGTGCAGTCAGCATAGGATTTTGCCTTGGACCTCTGTGCCAGCCTCATGAAACCTAACACTGGGAAGATCCAATCCCAGGCCTGTGCTTAGGGAAGAGCTTCTGAAACAGTCCTGATACCAGCTAGAAGTAAACAATACCAATCAATCATACTTTTATTCCAATCAGCATTGTCTGTGGCTAATTAGTCACCTTGAATCAAAAGTCTGTTTCAAAAAGCAGCAATGTGGATCTTGGCTCTACCCCAGTGCTCTGCTTGTCTTGGAAGGATGTGGGTTGCGGGTGTGACACAGGTTGCAGTGTTGATTGAAACATGGGAGCCTGGGGTTGTTTCATATGTATTGATTCTCTGAGAGCCAAGCAGAATCCTGCAGTTTCTGACTACAGGCATCTGACTATGAAGGGAGACACCTAGATACCCCCATGGTTCATTATGAACAACACACTATGGATTTGGGACAAACCAGGGCTTAGATTTCCTTCTAGTACTGAAACAGTGTCAATTCACCAACAGCAGACTTAAGAGTGAAAGAAATAAATGAATAATAAATAAATAAAATGCCACCTAGTGCTGAAATAGAAGTGATTACAGGCCATGGATTCCACAAATAGAATTTGTGGAAAGACAGGCACAAAACAAGCTAGATTATAAAAAATACCTTCACTGGGCAGATGACATTGTATATAAAGCGTCAAGAACATTCAAAAAATCATGACTTAACCAGCATAAACTAACAACAGTATAAGCTTGGTTGAATTTTAGATAAAAAAATTTAAAACAATTCTTTAAGGAAATTTAATTTAAAACACACACACAAAAATTCAATACTCTATTAGAGTCATTTGCCATAAAAAGAAAATCTATGAAATTAATTTTTTAGATTACACTTATAAGTAAGTTCATACAAAATTTGTCTCTGTGACTGGCTTATTTCACTTAATATAGCATTTAATTTTATCCATGTTATTGTGTATAAGTTTGAAAATAGGATAATCTCGAAATGCTTAATATTTTCAGAATATTACTCAACAACTTTTAACTTTGAGAAGTTATACCTATTTCTGACTTTAAACAGAGTCTGTAATGTCATTTTATCAACATAAATTTGATCATTTCATAATGTTTACACATATCAAAAGATCACATTGTACCCCATAAATACATACAATTATTTACTCATTAAAATAAAACAAAACTCACAAAAGAAAATGTTAAAGTAGTAAAAATGGTTTTCATTCTTAGATTTTAAAAAAGCAATGTGATTTTCTTAAATGTGTCTAAAATGAAATTTGGGGAGTAAAAAAACTAACTTTATATAAAACTGGGAATACATTAAAAAAAGACAGCTTTTAAATGCTAATTGAGTTTTCCTTGGAAGTCTAAGGCATATAAATGTTCCATTTCAATGCTACTTACTTTGTAATAGCTATTTTCAGGATGTCAGTTTTGTATTTACATTTTCTATCTATGATGACTCATGAGGTCATTGGTCTATTATGTTTTTATGGAGAGCTGGTATAGAATAAAACTAAGAGGATAAGTCAATTTTTTAAAATAGATATGTGTTTATCCATGTAAATAAAACTTTGCCATTATTTAACATATGCATACAGTTTTACTATGTTATCATAATTGTATTTATGATGGAGAATTATTCAACCATAGAGAAGAATGAAATTATATCGTTTACAGGTAAATGGATGGAACTAGAGAACTTCATGTTAAACAAAATAAGCCAAGTTCAGAAGAACAAAGGTCACATGTTTTTCCCTAATATGTGGAAGCTAGACCTGAAAGATAAATGTGTAAATAAGTACATATCTGATCTTATATACATAGCTACACACATGTATTTATAAAGAGAGAAGGAGAAAGAGAGAGGAGAGTGAGAAACTGATTGAAATAGTGGAACTGTTTGAGAGGACTAGGGGGAGTCAAGAGATGACAAGAGAAGGACAGAGAGTGAATAATATCAAAATACATTGTATCTGTACACAAAGATGGCATAATGAAATACACTGAAGCTATTCAGTAATAGGAGAACAGGAAGCTGGAGAAAGAGTGAAAAATAGAGAGGGTTAATCTAATGAAAATACAATATATGCATGTGTGAAATAGTATGACAAATCCCCTTTGAACAATTAATATATACTTAAAAAATGAAGATTAGGAAGGTAAAGCAGGTCCCGTTTGAAGGTAGGAACAAGTGACAGAGGGGAGGGTAAAAGAATAGGATGTAGGAGGGTGGATGTGGTTAATGTATGTTACATTTTTGTATGAGAATGTAACATTTTCATACAAGAAAGGGGAGATAGGATGAGGGAGAATAACAGACAGGGTGAATCATAATGATACTCACCTGTACAACTGATATATATTATTAAAAATGTAAAAAAAACTGCCATTCATTACTAAGCATCTTGAAAGAAAATCTAAAAACTGCGCAATTCAATTTCCATTGAAACTCCAAGAGACTTCCAATTTTGTTACCTCTCTCTCAAATATCCAAATAAGACTTCAAAACATGTGTAAATGTCACAATGTACCCCCACCCAGTACAACAATAAAGAAAAAAAAAGAAATTTGGCATTAAAAAAAAACTTCAGTAGTGTCAGCAGTTTAGACTAAAATTTTTTAGCTAGAAAAGCTACTACCTCCTACAGCTAGTAAGTACTAACTATTTTTATGACACATACCTTCATATGTGTCCATATGAGGCTCTCCATACCAAGGCCACACAGAGAAAAGTAAAGAAAGCCTAAAAATGGACCAATTATCATTGAAATGCAGGCCTCAAGTTCTCCCAATCTAGTTTACAAATTACCACCCAAGGCCATGGCCTCTATTAAAATTGAGTATGTAGGACTTCACATAGAAAATAACATATTTCTGCAGTATCAAGAGTTTAATCACAATCTCCTAACTCAAAGTGCATCCTCGTATCTTAACATCAATCCCTACCCATAGGGAAGAGGGAAAAATGGAAGATAAAAACAGACTAGAAGGGAAGAAGAAGAGAAATAAAGAAGGAGAAATATTTTCTTATTTTTCATCCACCATTAACTATGGAATTTTGAATTTACAAGGAATGTAAAGGCAATTTAATCTAAGTTTAACTTCAATGATGAAATAAGTCTAATGAATTTATAAGTAAAACAGTATTGTTAGAATAACAAACACTAAATACACAGTTAGAATATCTCATTTGGCATTTGTGAACCCATGGGGCTGTCATCTAACCTTTCTGAGTCTTCTTTTGTCTTCCCATAATAATAAGTGAAATGAGCAAAGAGAAGCCTGTGAAAATACTTGCAAATTTCAAAGAACAACCCAAATATAAGATATACTTATTGTATTTTATTTGTGTCAGATCTCAAAATAGTAAACTTAGAATTTCAACTAAAAGCTGAATTGATATAAGAAGCTTTATTACATTTTTTAGAATATGATAAAGCCACTACTAAAAGAAAAGAGCCTTGTTTGTGTATGCAAACACAAAATAAATCAGTTTACCTAAGCAATAAGATATTCAATTGAATCATAAAGCTATCTGGTGGGTGGAAATAATTTATTTACAATGAAAGAAAAATAGAAAAGGAATCACTAAGATTTAAGGTTGAAGTTACAAAATGTTAACTGTTCGAAGTAATCAACCAGTACTATGTTCAACATTGAAAACAAACCAGAATTATTCAACAACACAAACTAATATACTTGGAAAGAATACTGTAATGGCATATAAATGCATATCAATAAACAAGCTGTTTACAGAAAATGTAAATATAAATCTAGAAAATATAAATATAAATAAGGAACAAGGTCTATGGTTGAAAACTGATCAGACAGTTCAGACCATATTTAGACCAATCAAAGGAGTATTGAGTCTTGGCATGGCTACAAATAGGTAATGAAAAGATCCTTTACCAAAGCCAGATAAGGATCGTTATTACAGTATTAGTTTATTATTGGAGATAAGGAGACTGGACTAAGGCATGTAGGAATTTTAGTTGAGATAGTTTTCACTCAAATTTTCTTTTTTCCAAACCAATGCTTGTAGGATAGCTATATCTCTTTATTGGCTCCCTTTCTGTTACTAAAACAAAATACCTGAGATAAAAGGTTTATTTTGGCTCATAGTTTCTGAGGTCCAGTCCGTGTTCTATTGACTTCCTTGCTTTAGTCCTGTAATGAGGCAGTACATTATGGCAGAAGTAAACACCTCATCATCAGAGAAACAAAAACAGAAAGGAGAAGAGATCAGGGTGCCACAAATCCCATTATAGGCACTCTCCCATTGATCTATGTACCTCTAGTTGGCTGTACCTCCAAGAAGTAACACCTAGCAATAGCTCCATCTTAGGGGCAAAGCCTTTAACACATGGGTTTTTGGGGGACATTTAACATCCAAAACATACCAGGCCTCCTACATGAATTAGTACTTATGGATTCCTATGTCTATTGGGTGTAGTTTGGTTGGAAATTCATATGGTACTTGATTTTAGGAGAGTTCATTGAGAAAACATGACTAGGAAATGCTTCTGTATCTCTAGTAGAACAGAGACAGCAGAAGGCACAGAAATCTTTTCCTACACTTCTGAATTGACTTTCAGTCCAAACTTCCTATTTGCTCTCTTATTCAAATTAAAAAGATTAAGCACATATGGGACTGGCTGATCATGAGAGAGACTCATTTCTGGGAAGTATTGCAAAGTGGATACATATTTTGGCTAACATTTTTTTGAGATAAAATCTTAAAACTAATATTACTGAATCAATGTGTAAAAGCACTAGTCTTTTGTTAGGTATTCACAAACATTCCTTTGTGGAGGTTTCTCCACTAACAAGATACTAGTCTATTTTCCCAAGGTCTTGATAAGAGAGTATATAAAATTTTGGAATGTTCCCAAAAACATAGGCAAGAAATAGTATTTCCATGTAGTTTTTCTGGAAGTAGTTCTATCTTGTATTTGCCTTATTGTCAGTGAGCCAAGCATGTTTACATTTGTGAAAAGCCATTTACATTAATAGTATTATGCATATTAATTTTTAATTTCTCTTACATATTCCTTTATGAATTCATTGAATTTTTCACTGCTATATTAATGCTCTGCCCATTAAATATTTTTATGCAATTATAGATTACACAAAATCTAGAATCAATCATTTCATTTGTTAATTTTTTGACATGTGAAAGATTTTTCATTTTTATATAGCCATTATTGATTGAGACTGACATCCTTATTCAACACTACATTTTGAATTATAGTTTAGAAAACTTTCCTCTATTCTACACTATGGAAAAGTTCACTCACGCTTTCCTGTATTATTTGTATGGGCTTAATTCCAAGTTTAAATCTCTGGCACATATGAACTTTATCGTGAATTGTAGTATGATAAATGGATCCATTTTATCTAGTTCTGTGTTGTTTTTCCCCAATACCTACTTTAAAATACATCTTTTTCCCAACCAATTTGCAATGCTGCACTTACCATGCAATAGGTTTCACTTCTGGATTTTGATTCTGTCCCACTGACTTTTGACAAATGTTTAAAGTTATTTGAGATCCACTATAATCAAATTGTTCTTAACTTCAAATGTCTATGCTCTGTTGAAGTCAAGTCTTCCCTGAACACCCAGGCCCTGGAACTCCCTGTATTTGTCTTTTTCCAGAAGTTCATATACATAGAATTTAAGTCTGGATTTGTTAGCTTAGCATGATCTTTCCTTTGTCAAGAGGAAATATAGATTGCAGTCTGGGCCAAGTATGTGCAGACCAAAGTGGCTTCTGGTAAGTCTGATGAACAAAGGAAAGGTTAGGACAGAAGAGAGTTCTTTTGCAAGATTAACTTTCTCACAGAGCCTAATGTTGTGCCCATGTTGCTTTTACTTGTCTTTCTACATTTAAATAGATGGGTTAGACACATAAACTTTGGCTTTTCATAAGATAGGTTTAAGAGCTGTGGAGAACTGAAAACTGGATAAATAACGGGGGCAGGCTACAGTGACATCATGATATTCCCCTTACTTTAAAAAAAATGTGTATTAAGAGAGGGAGAAGAAAAAAACAGGAAAGAAGAGGGAAAAAAGAAAAAGAAAAGAAAAACAGGAAAAAAAAAAGACAGAAGAGTCCACTCAAATTATATGGAAGTAAGTTTACTGACGCTTTCTGTGCTAGAGGGAGCTAGAAAGCAGTGATTGGTGAGCTGCAATAGTTACTATGACCAGTCTTTCAGTTGTAGTTGGCATTCCTGTTAACAGTTGCTAAAAACAAACTATACAAAAATATGGCAGGCTGTTTTGCTTATTGGCCAAACAGGGGAGTTCCTAAAACAAGCATATTTCATAGTCTCTCAGCTCTGTTTTATTTATTTTTTTATTTATATTCATTTATTCACATATGCATACATTGTTTGGGTCATTGCTCCCCCCTACTCCCCACCCCCTTCCTCTCCCCCCAACCCCCCTTACTTCCAGGCAGAATCTATTCTGCCCTTATCTCTAATTTTGTTGGAGAGGAAACAGAAGCAATAATAAGAGAGACAAAGCGTTTTTGCTAGTTGAGGTAATTATAGCTATACAGAGAGATTCCTAGCATTGCTTCCATGTACCAATGTGTTACATCCCAAGTTAATTCGTCTCTTACTGACCTTTTCACTAGTTCCTGATCCCCTTCTCATGTTGAGCACTATCACTATAAGGTTCCTGTATTAGTTCCTCTATAGTAGGGACATCAAATACTTTCATACTTCCCGTGAGTGCTCACCCCTTATCAAATGACCCAAGTCCAACTACATTGCTGCACTTACTGTAGATTTAAAGTCTGCATATGAGGGAGAACATACAATTTTTGGTCTTCTGAGCCTGGCTAACCTCACTCAGAATGATGTTCTCCAGTTCCATCCATTTACTTGTGAATGATAAGATTTCATCTTCTTCATGGCTGAGTAAAATTCCATTGTGTATAAATACCACATTTTCTTAATCCATTTATCAGTAGTGGGGCATCTTCGCTGTTTCCATATCTTGGCTATTGTGAATAGCGTCTCAGCTCTATTTTAGATAGTTAAAACAGGATGTTTTTATTCGTATGCTCAATTTCCACACCAGGATGTCCTGGAAAATTTCTATTTTTTTGTTTAATTTTTGCGCATTCATCTCTGCTTTTTTTCCATTCAGAACTCCAATTACTACAACACTAGCATGTCAGCATGCATTTTCCGACTTTGTTTCCCCTTGACTTCTACTAGGAATTTTGTTGTTGCTCTGTTTTATGTTGGCCATTGGTTTACATCCCAGAGACATATCTTCCCTTTAATATGTCAATTGTTTTAACATTGAGTAACCACAATGTTATCTTTAGAGAATCTCTTTACTACCTGCATATCTTTAAGTGATGTTATTGCTTTTGTTCACATTTTAATCTCTGTTTCCTAGTTTTTAATTTGGTTGCCACTTCTAATTATTATCCTAACTTTACTCTCTCTTTCTCTCAATTTCTCTATCTCTGTGTATTTCTCTCTGGATGTTGGGCACATCTGATAGGTGTATTTATGTTACTGTTGTTGTTGGCACATGGCAATTCAATCCTAGTGCTAAAGTTTTAAAATAGCAGGAATTTCACATGTGCTGAAATCTAGCCTATCCACCTCTGTCTGTGCAACTGTAGCTTACATGAAAACTCTCATTGTGTTCTTTTTAACATAAGTCATAATTATATAAACCATATGATTGTTTTGTGTATTTACTAATATATCTAAATAATTAGATATTAGATTAGATATAATCTAATATCATATCAATACATATATTGATATAAACATGGATAAATCATGTGTAGGAAAAACACTAAATAATCATTGGTAGAAATAACTTGCTAATAGGATTAAAAGTACCTTATTATTTCCTTTTTATGTTTTTTAAATTCTTTCAAATTTTCTGTACCAAAGATATTTTATTCCTGCAATCAATATAGTCATAGTTATAAAACTTTTTAAGGGAAAAATCACAATAACCTATATCAGTTTTTATTGGCAAAGATTTAAACGTATATAAATCATGAACTTAAAACGGCAATATTTATCTTTCATCTCTGTCAATCTCAGACTTTTTGAACATTCACATTTTTGGAGTTCAGGACAGACTATCTACTCTTGGATAAGTAGTGAGCTTATCCAGCTTTAGCAGGTGGCAACACCATTTTTGCACTGCATTCTCTGATATAATGTGAATTTGTATAATCAGTTCAATTTAAATTACTCTGAAAGTCAAAGCAAGTGATTAATAGTAAGAAGAACTATTTATTACTCAACAGTCACAAAGTGAACAAAATTAAGGCAGAGAGAATTTACATGTAGAGACTATATTTAAACCCAAGACTTGTGGGTTCATTCTTCAATAAAAACCGATGCCTTTAAAGAGATTAAACATAATTTAAGGCTGAGAATCATGGCATGCACCTGGGTGTCTCAGCAACTCAGGGAGCTGAGGCAGGAGGCTCACTTGAGCTCTGGAATTCAGGGCTAGCCTAAACAATGAAGCAAGGCCTTGACTCTAGAAATAAAATTAAAAATGACTGGAGAGAAGTATTCATTTCAGAGACATTTAGGGAGATAACACTAAGGCTACTTTATTTTAAAGGCTATAACCATGGAAAATGAGATGACTTTCAGAAGAATAGTAATTGTTAAGAATGATTAGATGATAACTTGTATATCGGTTTTTTCATTTTACTTTATTTTGCTATAAATAACTAAATATCCGATCATAGTAATACAAACATTCTTTCTTTGCTTTCACACACACTAGTTCTAAATGATGAAAGCATTCCATACAACAATGGGCTATTATGATGCCCATGTTGTTTGTTGCATTATGTTGGTAAAGCATAAGTTAAATTCAAATGGAAAAAGTTATAAAAATAATAAATAATGATACCTTTTAAAACTGAAAGAAAATATAGTGCTACAAAAAAAAAGCATTTGTTCACAAAATGAATGCTTTGCTCTCTAAACGCTGTATTATTTTGTTATAAGTATGGTTTTATCTCTGGCAAATAGTTTTACTTTTTGAAACAGTAGGAAACATTTAAGTGCTCAAGTGCTCAAGAACCTGAATATGATAGTTCTGACAGTAAATCAGCTATGATTACATTATTGCAATTAATTTACTATGATTAAAGTATTTCTTTAATATCTTCAGCATCAAGATTTTAAAAATTAATTTTTATATACTTTGGGTGGAAAAACATCAAGAGAAGTGTAAATATTAATTAGTAAAAATGCATTTGAAATTCAGTTCTGCCCATTTTAAGATTCACAATTTTCTGCTTCAATGTTAAATTGTTACAATTAAATCTATTTTAATGATTCATAGTTAATTATTTAATTAAACACAAATAGTTTTATTTTTGGGTCATTGATGGCTTTCACTTTCTTATGGTCTTTAATCCAGGCTAATTTGGTTTTAATTAACCTGCTGTGAATTCTATCCCAAATTGTAATATTATACATTAATATTTTAAAAATATTCTCCAAATTATATAAGCACATCATTATATAATTATATACATAAACTATATACATATTACTGAAGATTTAATTTTATTGATTTATCTGGTTATATAACTATATTATTTTACTTTATTTGCAAAAACGTTGTATTACTATATATGCTGATTATAACTAGAATGAACTTTTTAACCATATTTAATGAACATGTCAGGAAATTTTATTAGCAGAGTGAGGTTGAAAGAAATCACACACAGATAATAAAAGACAAGAATTTTAGGCTCTAACTATACAGTGTAAAGAAGAGTTTGTAGCCAGCCACCAATGGTACAATCTTGTATTTCTAGCTAACTGGGTGGCTGAAATTGGTAGGATTTTGCTTGGAGACCAGCCTGGGCAAAGTTCATGAAATCCTATCTCAACCAATAGCTGAGTACAGTAATGCATGCCTATCATCCCAAGCTTTGCGGGATGCTGAGATTGTAAGGATCATGATTCCAGGCCAGTGCAGGCCAAATTAAAAACAAATTGTAAAACACCCATCTCAATGGAAAAATGCTAGGCATGTGTGCACCTGTTATCCCATCTATAGCAGGAATAGTAAACTAGGAAGACTGTGGTCCAGGCCAGCCAAGGCCAAAAGCAAGACCCTGTCTCCAAAATAACCACAGCAAAAAGGGGTGGAGGCTGGCTCAAGAAGTAAAACAACTGTCTAGAAAGCAAAGAAGAGTTTGATAAGGCACTCATATTTATAAAACGCTATGAATACAAAATGATGTTTCTCATTTAAATGTCTTGCATAAGTATGTCAATATAAAGTTATGCTATACAATTTGTACATTATATCTACAATATGTATAACTTTATATGTTGATATATTAAAGTTTTCACATCTCTGATATATTAGTACTTCCATTTAAAGAAGGCACTTCATGTCTGTTTTCAAGAGAATATTATAATGGAAGAAAGATGACAGCATCAAGCTATCTATAGCTACAAAAACAAGAAAGAATAAAATTTCCCAGCAAGGGCTATCTTAGCCTTGTATTGTAATAATACAGTAAAAGTATTTGGAAATTGTATAGTTGTTGATGAAAAAATATGCAGTAGAAATTCTGTTATCACTCCCACCACTGTGATTCAAGATATGAAATGCCATTAAATTAGAAATTAATTACGGGATTGAAATTATTTGAAAATATCTCAATGACAAATTTTGGGTTGAAAACAAAACAAATTTTATTTGTTATTGATAAACTCCCTCTAAAACATATTTTGCTCCTTCCTAATAATTCCTCTAATTTGTGGGACTTGGTATAATATTTCATGTAAGAATTACCTGAAAATACATTTTGAAAGAAGACTTGGTACTATGCTTTTCTAGGGAAGGAAAATTTGTTATAACGACTGTACAAACATAACATAAATATTATATAACTAAGAATATAATATACATAGAAAGTCTAGAGTAGTTTATAGAACAAACTTGAGGAAATATAGATTGGAGCAGAAAATATTTAAGATGTCAAAATTTTACAGGAATGATTCCACTGAAAGAAACAACAGTTGATATAGTGACAACTTAAAAATAGTAAATTTAAGTGATACTGAAAATGTATCAACAGGATGATGATCTATTTGTGTAAGATGAACCAAAGAAATAGAGAAATATTTTATTTTATTTTTATCATTTTTACATTTACTTACATGTGTATACATTATTTGGACCACCTCCCCTCCCACAACCACACTCTGCTTTCAGACAGAACTTGTTCTGCCCTCTTGCTCTCCAATTTTGTTGAAGAGAAAACATAAGAGACAATAAGAAAAACACAGCATTAGAAATTTTAAAATTCTGTAGATTTTTTAATCTGAGTGATTTAGACAATAGCGATTCGAAAAGCTAAGTATAAGATAAATTTTATATGAAGAATGCTGGAGTGAAGCCAGTAGTCATATTTATTTTAATAATACTAGTGGTAAGAAGAAAAAGGGCTTGCTAGCAGCTGGAAATTAGGAACTAACATTGGGGAGATTCATCAGGAATTCAGGTATAAATTAGAGGACTAAGTGCTTAAAATAGGGTTACTTTCATTGTGACAAAAGGTATGGAGAAAATGCAAGACAACAGCAAATCAATTTAAGAAAACAAGTATGGCAATCCTAAAAAGATATTTTCTGAAAAAAATTGGAATATACATTCAAAATATGTCTACAATTTTGTATGAAGATAAGTAAGTGATTACTGAAAACAAATTTGGAAGGATATAGACAAAATCAAGGAGGTACTAGCTTTGTGACAAACCTATAGGAGGATTTGGTTCTGACAATAGGACAGACGAGAGCTCTGTCAGCACCAAGGGAATATACTTAAACATGAGCAAAAATGGTCCTTTGCTAAAACTACATAGTGTCACAGTGAGGCTGCCTTATGTCTTAGTCTGGAGCCATGAGAATAAAAGTGTAAAGCGGAACCTCCCCGGTAAAACCAGGTGATGTGATTACCTACCCTATTAACTTTGTTTTCTTGGTCTAAATATTATTCACTAGGAATGATATTCAGATGAACATAAACCATTCACTGTGGTTCAATATGCATTAAATATGACAGTGGTAATCGGTAACATTTTTTACTTTGTTTAAAATAAAGTAACTGCTTCAACTCACAGATGATTAGTAAAATCTGCCTTGATTGTTTTACTATGCTGTGTTGCATTTCATGCTGCTTCAGTATCCTGAGTTGTTGTCCTGCTGAATGGTTTATATTGATGCAAATATCCACATTATAGTGCTTGCTCACCTTGCCTGCTTAAGAATATTATTGCCTTTAAGCAAATAATCAGAATATTTACACCTGGATGGAAAATATTTAATTCTCTATATTTTTACATCAATACCTAAGTGATTTGGTAAGGGAGTATTTCAAAACAAAGACTCTAAAAATATTCTTCAAAATGAACTTCATCAGTTCTTTTGTAAGCTTATTACCTGTAAATATGACTTGATCTCAGCTACAGTCTAAAATTAGGTAATAATTATCTAGCATATTTATTAAAAATATCTTCTATCATTTGACTATTCTGGTTACAGTTAAAAATTGTCAGTTTTTCATCTATTATAATTTAATTCTAAGAGACATTTACACAAAAGGAAAAGATACAAAATGTTACATCAGTGCACATAACTGATCACCTTCTTCACAAATGCTAATTTTTCTAAATATCTTAATTTATAAGTGGAAAAGCCATGCAGCTCTTATTAATTATCTACATAGAGACCATTAAATACACTAGTTAATGCATTTTTTTCTACTGCAAAGCTAATTATAACTAATCACAAATGTTTCAGTTTCGTCAGCATCACTTGTAACTGGAAGTTGGCAAGGGCCTTTGTACTAAAGAGTATGTTGGTAGAGGAGACAGGGCAAGAAATAGTGAAAACAGCCTGACTGTGTTATTCTGATAAACCTAAGCTATTTGTGAACATTTCAGTTTTAAATCACTTTTCCAATGCTTTGAAAATTATAGTGATTAAAGTTCACTGTAAATGATAAATTGGCACAAAATCCTAAGTAATAAAGCAACTACTTCCAATTAAAAGTTTTCCAAAAAAAGTTCATTTGGCTGGTTTTTTTCTCAGAAAAATTATTAAGAAATAAATGACACAAATGCATCCAAGCAGTTCACTACAAAAATACATCCTTCATTTTAATGATGTACCACTGATTGATCCCTGCACTATGGACATACAGCCTTTTTTTCCTAATTTCAATCTAATCAAGTTCATCCTAGACCTTTCAAAATTGTTATATTATTATGAAAACAGTCAATATTTCTCATTAATATAAGCTATTCTGTTTGGTACAGGCTGAATCCAAAGTCAAAGGCACTTATTATTTTAGTAATAAAAATGTTTTTACTTATTGAATTATAGAAAGAATTTCAGATCTCAAGCAGTAGAGAGGTACATTGTGTTATGAAGCAAATGACAATGGTAATAAATAAAACCTAACTGGAGATCCCTCTGCCTCTGCCTCCTGAATGCAGAGATTACAGGTATACACCACCATGCCTAGCCCATAACTAACTAATTTTAAATTTAAACTTTCAAAATGATTTTTTACAAACATTATTTTCCCCAAACATATCTTCAGATAATAAATTAAGATAGAAATCTAGGAATCATTCCTTCCATTTATGCAAAGCACACAGCCCATCAATTGTTAACTGTGGCACTCAACAATCTCTCTTACTCAGTTCAGCAAATATAGTACTTTGTGTCAAAATATCTTTTTGAAGTCACTAGTGGCTCCTAATCACTGATAAAATAAGTGCCAACAGTGTGAGCATGTACGGCAACGTCCCTTGAGTCTTTCATTTCAATCCCCCTGCATTGCTTCCTGAGGTCCCGCACCCTGGCTATTAAAAATTACAATGCTTCGTGTTCATCTGTCTGTCCTAAGTGTCATATCATTATGCCTTTTCTCTTCTTCTCTATTTCTCCTACGCATCATCTGATATTTAGTTTAAATGTCAAATATCACTTCAACTGTGTATATAAATCAATAGCCTTTCAGAACACTGTCTATAAAATTCTGTGTGGTAGTTGCTGCTTTGTATTTCAATTATTTATTTATCTTTCTGCTTCCTTTATTAAGGTAAAATGTCTTTGAACACCACAATTATGCTTATTCTATATTTGTGCCTGAAAATTTTGGTCTGACTATAGCTAGAGTCAGGTATAACAAATTAAGCCTGAATGAAAATGAAACAATGGTGGGGGAGAGGGGAATAGTGAAAATTTAAAGATAAACAGCAACAAAGGGAATGTCAAATGGCTGACTAGATTTGTCTAAAATACAATCAGAGGGACATATGGTCTTTCAGACGTTCTGCTCAGAAAACCAAATCACATTCTGGCATTAATTATAAGCATAATACCAATAACAAATTATGAAAATTCAGAGAATCTCCATTACAACAAAATGAGTATAAACATTTAAAACAGTTCTCAGATATCATCCTACTGCCATCTTGGAAACCAGTAGCTCTTCTCTCCACACACCACCCCCAAAGTGAGTAGAATATTTGCGCTAAAATTCATCTTTAGTTATGGTAGTAGAAAAGTGACCTCGATTTATTATTTACTGGTTTATTATCAAAATATTGTGTATGTATTCTCAGTGAAGTTAATTGTTAGGACTTCAATCTGAATTAAATCTCCATACTATACAGCTAAATTGGAAAAGGAAAATTCTCCACTTTCATGCAATTGTACCAGGCAGAGATCTGTGGGCTGGAAAAATTTCATACAGTTACCAGATAAGGAAAGAGGAAGGCTAATTTCTAATTTTTATTCTACCGTGACTTGCCCACGTGACCTTGGTAAGTAATTCAACTTCTCTATGCCTCAGTTTTCTAAAATCCACATTGAAAAGATCAAATTATAGGCTGAGATCTGTGCCAGTATTGTAATATCAATTGCCTTAGACAGAGCCTCTGTGGTGTAATTTTTTGATTCTTCAAAAATATCTGCTCCATCATGTTTTAATTCATCTCCTCTCAGCTGCAATCAGGCACATTACCTTCCTCCTTTCTCCAGATCAAGTACAGAGAATTCTGTAAGGGCCTGAATATATGGACATGCTTTAACTTCTGTTCCTGTTTTTTTAAATCCTTTGCCCAAAAACATCTTTAGTTCTATCTGGATAGAATGAAGATACTTACCTTAGTAATTTGAATGAGTCATTTCCTAAATCATGTGCAAGTAGGATATTCTGGACCATCATGAGACAGGATTGTGGATCATTTTCTATAGTCAGACATTAAATGTAAACATCTTTCAATTTTCTTTGAAAATCAGTCTTTTCTTAGTTAATGATTCTTTTTAAAAATTCATGTAGGTTATTACATTAGCTTTCACTCTGTAGCATGCTTTAGTTCTAGTTTTCCTCAAACAAATTAAGTTTGTTATCAAAGTAGGATTTCTAAAATAATCATGTACTTCTAATGGTCCTTCATCTCTTCCAGGAGAGTGTATGGCATAGTCTTTCAGATAAGTATATAATAATGCAACAATATAGTGTTAATTTTCATTTCCCTGATGACAAATGAGACTTACCACTTTTTATGTGTCTAAATGTTTGAAGATTTTACTTGTCTTTTATAATGATTTATTCTTTCTAGAAACCTTCTCTACTCTCTAAGGCTCTTTTTCTCTCTCAGATAATGGAATAGAATCCAGTTTATCAATCTTTTCTTTTTTGGTTTATGCTGTATTAACAAAATTAACAAGGTGCTTCCCATCATAAATTCATAAAGATTATCTGTTGCTTTATCACTTATAACTTTTTGGCAGTGTTCACAACTGAGCCCAGGGACTCTTACATTTTGGGCAAGAGCTCTACCACTGAGTTACACACCCAGCCCTCAAATAAAACTTTGAACAGTTTACCCTACACATTGAGATCTGTGCTCCATTCAGGAACTAATTTTGGAGTATGTTCCAATAGTGATTAAAGTTATTTTTCCCATGCTGACATCTAATTTTCACTAATTGAAAACTGTTACTTATTGAAAATGATACTATTTCTCTACTCTGAACCACAACTAACTCCTAGATGTCAGATAAATTACAGTGCTCCTAGTTCCATTTGAATTTCATATAAATAATGAAAATATTTGCACTGAAATATCACATCAGGCAAATATATTGAATGAGACACAATTATAATAAGAAATAATGTCTGAAATTCAAATTTAACTTGGTATTCTATATTTTTTTGCTAAATCTTGAAGCAATTCCAAGTCTTAAATGCCACATAAATAGAATCAGTTATTTCAGAATATAAAATTTAATTTCTTTTTATATCCTTATATTACTAGGGAAAACAGTCTGTCATCAGACTGGGATTGGATAAAGATGATTATACTACCTATATCCCCTGTGATACATGTAGGGGAAGAATTACAGCCAAGGTTGAGGGAAAAGCTCAACCTGTGAGTCCTGTATGTAGTTTTAAATTTTCTATTAGTTACACGTAAAGAGTACAAAGGAAAAGATGACATAAATTTCAATGCTACAGTATATTTTGTTTAAATAATAATATCCCAAATATTATTTCAACATGTAATAAAATATTATATCAGTAAGATATTTTATATTCTTTTTAATATGAAACCTATACTGCAGATGTTGCATTTTCATCACAAAGATTAGATTCTGCTTTCACATAAAATTATATTGGTAGCTGAGTATGGTGGAAAACAACTCTAGCCCCCAGATACTCAGTAGGCGGAGGCAGGAGGATTGAAAGTTAAAAACCATGCTGGGCCAAGGTAGCATGGAGACCCTCTCTCAACAATAAAAAACAAAAGAGCTGGGGCATAGTTCAAGTGGTAGGGTGGTGCTGGGTCCACTCCTTAGGACTGCAAGAAGTAAGTAATAAAGATAAAAATAAATTGGTTACTTAAAAAGTAGATCAATATACATAAGTTTTTCCAAAATTACTTGAAAGTATCTGTTTTTAAATTTCAATTTAAAATTTAAAAATGAAAATTCAGATTGTAAATAGCACTAATTTCATTTAAAGTGCTCAGTAGCTACATGTGGCAAGTAGTTACTCTAGTGGGCAGCACACATCTAAGAGCAGTAACTGAGTACCCAATAAGATACTCAACTTTTTAAAAAGTGACAGTGTCACTAAAGAAGGTGGTTGAGAAATGTTGATACCATGATTTGTACACATGTAACATACAAAAGCTAAATGACTAAGTGCCAGTTCATGACATACTTGCCAAGCTATTTCTCCTGTTCTTAGAATAAAACTACAGCATAGTATACCCCCCATTGCCAATGGCCAGACCTTCCAGTGCTAGAAGTCACCCTTCATTCCCAACTTTTTAATGACTGACCTACAACTTTTTTTTTATCGTTTTTACATTTACTCACATGTGTATACATTGTTTTGGCTACCATAACATGTTTTAAAGAGCTCTCCTATTATACAATGATATGATTCAGCTTATCAAACACTTTGATATATTCATCCTGAGAAAAGCAGAAAAGAGTTTTGAAATGGAAGTATTCATGTCTATGTTTTGGGGCAGAATACATGACTATTCAATGCTAGGGATCAGGATTTGAGGAATTGTTTTGGACACTGACTGGTCTATGTCTTTAGACAAAGATGTGTTTAAATCCTTCAAGGCAACTATCCAAGTAAAATATACCATGTTGCATCTCAATACTGAAAGCTGGTCATGTAAAATGACTTAACATCAGAAGACACATATGACTTGCTCAATATTAATACCCATCTGTCCCCAACAAGGACACTATTTCACCTGAACTCCTCAGGAATATTGTGGCTGGGTGCCATGCATCTCTTATAGTTAGAGATTACATTTTATTATGTTATGTGTCCATGTTCAATTACCTGTGTACTAATACAAATATTGAAATGTTTTTTTTCGGTCAAGTTGTAAGTCTCTGACATTTTAAATATTTTTAAAACTTAATGGTAAGTTATATGTAAATGTTAACACATTTTTATAACAGGAAATTAGATTTGTCATTTCATGGTGTGAGAGTGTCATGATCAAATGGTATACTCAGTTAAACTGCCATCACTGTGACAGTATAAACAACTGAAAGAATTTTTGTCAGGAATATCAATTTGTTCAATAAGGATTAAAAAAAAAAAGCATTCCTGTTAAACTTCAGAAGACATGTTCAGACTGCTTTTTAACTCACCCTTGCAACTAAACACCACTGAAAAAATAACTTTCCTGGGTATCTGCTCTTTTGCTTCCTTTCCACCAAGTATAGAACTCAAGCAGTATGTGAAATATCAAAAAGATGGGCATGTTCAAGTAAAATGTGTTAGGGTGATGGATTCCTCTGCATTTTTATTAAGACAGTAATCATATAAGTTGGCAGTTTCCTATCCCTCTAAAACTTTATATACTTTCAAAAAAATTTTATAAACTTGTTTCTTAAAATGGCATTTTTCTTCTTTTGCTTGGAGGATTTTTGATTCAGTTTTGATCCTAAACAATCTGTCCCTGATCCAGAATATTAACGGGAAAAGCAGCATTCCTATACATGCACACTTGAGTGCATTTACTTACAAAGAAAATAAGGCAGGGAAGCAGATCATTCGCACATCTTGTGTGGACATAGTTTAGAAGATATACTAGAACCTTGAATGGTAATGGGATTTAAATGTGTACCCCAAATACAAACAAAGAACAAATAACAGATGGATGATGCCCACATTATACTCTTTAGACTGTCTAGATGAGGTAGATACACTTCAGGGTAATATTTAATAGTCAATACGTACAGCTGATTTATGAATTAACTCAAGAAATGAATTTTTAAGTTCAAGCTGCAATTACAAATAGAAGAAATAGTATATTTTAACAGTAGTTGTCCGAGAGGCTAACAAAATTGTTTGATATAGACAGTTTTCTTTCTCTTCCATATGGCCAACCCAACAGATGTTATCTAATAAGTTTCCCTATCATAATCCCTATTTGCTACTTTCTATTTTGGTGGATGTTTCTCAGATTTCAAAAGAAAGAATACTTACCTGAGAAGAAATTATAAAACACAGTAGGTTTTGAGTGGATGTTTTTGTCAACCAAAACTTAATAAAGAATAGACTGAGATTTTATGGTGGTAGTACATAAACTCTGTGGTCAAATGAGTTTATAAAGGCACATTCAAAGCTGTTTCATTTCTTTTCCAAAAACTATTATTAGCATAAATTAATTATACAAAGTATTATCATTGTGATATTTATATACTTTGATCAAATTTATCCTATCTGTATTACTCTTTCTTAACCTCCTCTGCTCCCCCTCTTCTTTAATAGTGCATAGTGTGCTTCATCATGTCTTTTTCATACATATATACACACACACATATAAATATAATAATTTGTATTTCTGTCATATTCACCACTGTTTCCCTCATTACTCTCTCCTTTTCCCCTACCCTCTCTCATCAGTTCCCCCACCTTAGCAGTCTCCTTTTTATACCAATGTTCTATTATTATTTTTTGCTTTAGATTGCATACAAGTGAAAATATGTGGTATTTGTCTTTCTGAGCTTGTTTTACCTTGCTTAACACAATGGTCTCCAGGTCTGCCCATTTTCCTGCAAATGACATAATTTCATATTTCTTTATGGATGAATAATTTTCCATTGTATATATTTACCACATATTCTTTATCTGATCATTGGTTGTTGAATTAGATAGCTTGGATATTTTAAGTAGTGGTGTTATAAACATGTGTATATGTATGTCTATTTTATGTTGACTTACATGCCTTTGAAAATATGCCCAAGAGTAGTGCAGCAAGACCATATGGTCATAAAACTGTTTTCTTTCCTTACTATAGGAATTTGCAGGTACTTTACTCAGAGTCTGTGCTTTTTGAACCTTTAATGTAAAGGTGTGAAATATAGAACTTTTTTTTACAAACTGCATATTTTCAATTACAAATTTCTTATCATTTTTACATCTCAATATTTTAAAAGAGATTCACCTCAAACAGAATATTATTATTATAATGACACAAGGATTTTGTTTTCCACTGAGATTCCATTTTATGTCTTATATTCTATTAAACAATTATGCTCAAAATACTAAATATATTTTGGAGAGTTTACCTTTGAATATTTTCATTCTTATTTTAAAAGTTCTGTTAAGTTTTCTTTTGGTTTATTCTTTTAGTTAACTACAGTTTTGTAAATTGGCTAATTATGAGTATTAAGATAATTAAAATAAATTTAAATTTCTGACATGTTTAACATCTGGTATTTAGGCATGAACATATGGCTCAAGCACAGATGTTTTTTAGATATTTGACTATTTTCCCATGTGAATCATAAATCATGGTTATAACTAAAGGCTCCAGTGCTAAAATAACTAATTATCTAACTAACTGAATGAACAAACAAGTAATTTCATGTAAAGTTTTCCTACAACAGAAGGAGATATATTTGGTTAAAAGCACACTGAATCACCATTTATCTATCTCCTTTTTAAAATTTATTTTTCCTAGACTATTAATACTTAAGAGTAATAAATTTTATTACTAATATTAGGGTATAACATTTTATATCCTAATAAAGGTAGGGTATAAAAATGAAGCATCACCTCTCAAAATTCTGTTGGTGTCCAATTGTTCCTACACAGGCTACACTGAAAATAGAACTCGGTAATGTTTTACTCGGAGCTTACTCTGCACCTGATACTGCTCTCAATTCTTCACATTTATCAACACATTTACATTCAAAACCTCCTCATGATGTAGCTCATCCCACTGTTGCTTTCAAGACTAAACTGAAAGGACAGAGTCTGAGTAGCTCAACTTCACATTCTAGTGAGCCCCAGGTACAGCACAGGAAGTGACTCCAGAATCCACGGCCTGAACACGTGCTGTGTTGATTAACTTTACGTAATTTACTTGGCTAGGTGACGTTACTCCGTTATTTAAAAAGACACTAGTCTGTATGTTGTAGAAATATTGTGTAGATGCAATTATCATTTTTCTGTTAATGAGATAACTTGGTAATGTGATGATCTTTGTCCAACCAATTGACGGAACTTAAAGGTGAAGATAGTTTTCCTGGGTATGAAATGAATTCCTGAGTTTCCAGTTGTTGACCTGTCCTAAAAATTTAGAATTTTCCAGCTCTTCAAATCAAGTAAGATAATTTATTAATATAATATATATTTTATTAGTTTTCTTTCTGTAGAAAACCTTTACTGGTACTCATCATATTCTATAACAAGGTATAATGTTTCTCCTTATTATACAAAAATATTTCTTTATTGCTGTGCTCCAACTAAATGTTCAAAAAAAAAGTCCTTGTCATTCAGTGGTTCATATTTAATGAAAACTTGGTACACTGAGTTAAGTTGTTGCTTAAGTGGTATTCCAGGAATAATTATACTTAATAAAGAGCCTGATATCAATGCATGGGATCATGACATAGAGAATAAGCTATATATGGCTTCGTGCATTGATGTCCTTTTCACGTACTGAAATTCTGCTCATCTTTCAAGACCTGGCTGAATCTTGTGATCTCTATGAAAATCCTGTCCATTATTCCATTAGGAATGAGTTCCTCCCCTTGGAACAACTGAGTTCTTATTCTACACGTTTCATCTTGCCCTAAGATTGTTCAAGTTTGTACTTCTTATCTTGGGAGGCACAACTGGATTCTGAACTCCTAAACTAAATCTAACTAATTTACACCAAGGATTTTAGCAGATGACTGACTGAACAAGTATTCAGAAAATACTTTTTGGGTTGTCACTTTGACTCATTAACATCCGGCAATATTTAGCCTTTTTTGTAGAATATGGCTCCTAGAGGAATACCCAATCACTTATCCAAAGACAATGTGCTCTGCTTAAGTAACCACAAAAGCCCATACAGCACAGCACATTTGTGAGGCAGAACAAAGGATGATCTTAGATTGCATATCTAAACAATAGTCCAAGAATGTGATGATGTTCCACTGAAGTTGTAAGTTACATATATAATTCACATGTTATAGATTATGTGAAATCATTTTAATTAATGGAAATTTCTAAGAATCTTAACATTGTTTTTCTTTCACATATCTCTAACCTAACTTTTATTATCTCAGTGATATTTTGTATGATCTGGTGATATTAGACCAAGGACTTTCAATATATGTTTATTCAGAGATATTCATGAACATAAAAATTCACAATTTTTATTGTACTATATAATTCTGCATGAATTTTTTAATGTTTTAATTCTTTTATTTATTTTTTATTATGCTGGGTGGGGGTACATTGGGGCATTTACAAAAGTTCTTACAATATATCAAATATATCATACTTGAATTCACCCCTCCATCATTCTCCTTTATTTCCCCTTCCCTCCACTCCCCCCATTGCCAGAACAGCTTCAATAGATATCATTTTTCCATTTATGCATATGCATGCATGGTATTTGTACTGTATTCACCCCCCTTCACCCTTTCTCCACTTCCTTCCCCTTCCCACTGGTACTAACTCTCTCTGGCAGGACCTGTTCTGCCCTCCTGTTCTCTGATTTTGCAAAAGAAAAAAAAATGACATTTTTGTTTATTTAAGATAGCTATACAAGACGTTTTCTTGTGACATTTTCATGTATATATGTATTATAACCTGAATTGATCTTCTCCTCTTTTTTTTTTCTTTCTACTTTAGTCCCCTTCTTATGGTGGTTTCAACAGGTTTAAAAATTCTCTATATAAAAATGAATCCTTTTTTGTTGGCAGTACTGGAGTTTGAACTCAGGACTTCATACTTGTTAAGCAGGCACTATACCTTTTGAACCACTCCTCCAACCCCATGAATCCTATTAAATGACAGGAAACACTGTTGGTACTTAAAATTTATTTTTAGAACCTTTCACGTGCATACTACAAGTTAAATCACTTCAATGGTGTTTTTCCACGTGTTCTGACAAGTGGAGATAACAGTTCATTGAAGCACACAGGGTTTAACTGTCAACTCAGCAGCTTATTCCCTTATTCGTATCTTTAGCATGTGAATTTTCAAGTGTAGACCTAGAAAATTCTCACCTCACTATTCCTCAGGAATCATTGAGACTGTATTATTAATGAAAACATATATCTTTTATTTGAAGTAATAAAAATTTGAGGCACTAACCTGATCAGAGGTGATGGAAATGGGAGTTCAAAACTGAACAAGAAAGACATCTTTTCTTTTCTTTTTTATTTTATTTTGTTTTTTTTAATTTCATTATAATTCCATTAAGAATGCTTTGGCTGGGAAATTTTACATAAAATTTCATATTTATGATTTATTTAGTTATATTAAGATACTTAACAACATGTATATATTCCTCCATGGCTAACACTAAGTATCACTTTTCTCTAATAACATTTATTTTTCTACCAACTACAATCCCAACTTAATTATATTACAACTGACAAAAAAATCATCATTTAAGTAACCTGATTGTTCTGTATAGGATTCAACATCAGCAAACTATTATTCTAGAGTCAACTTTACCTTTAAGGTCTATTCCCAGTTTGTGACCAATTTTGCATGAGATTCTTGTAATGTATTCACTTCTCCTATTCCACCTACTCAATTACTATCTCATGTGGCATTAGTCAATCAAACATAACACTACCACTCAAATCCTCTTGCTGGCTCAGAAGATAAAGGGTATTTTACAGAATAGTGTACTTGAGCATGTCCCCATCACTTACTGAACTACTTGCTTCTATTTTTTCCTTCATATCACTGACAATTTCTATAAGGGAGGAATTGACAGAATAGTTTCAGAGTACTGTAATAATAGTTTTTAGCACCTAATTTGCTTTAATTAATAGAAATTTTTGTGTTTTCTTCAAGACAATATCACTACATGAAGATATGGCTTCTACCATATTAAAATGTGAAAATGGAGAAATGGTCTCCAGCTGACTAGACTGGCACCAGCATTAAGTATATTGAGCTGCTCAATGTGATGTGTCCATGACAGAAAAGGAGTTAATTCATCAGCACAATAGGCTAGAAGGAAGCCCAGTGTGCTAATTGTCATCATCTAGGAAAACAAATGCCTTTTTAATAATTGTGCCCAGACAATTCATATTTGGTAGAATAGTGACTCCACGTGCAGGACTGCACACCACACAGAGCAGCACATTTGCCTCTCATTACCTGAAACGACACAGCATTCTTCACGCACAGGTGAACCCAAATCATCTATCTGAAAAATAAAAGAGAAATATCCAAATCTATCAACTGGGAATGGAGCTTGGTGATATAGCACTTGATTAGCATTGTGAGGCCCCAGTGTACGAGGGTTCCTTTTCCCCCACATCTTCGCCAACACCTGTTCTTAGTGGTGTTGCTAATGATGGCTATTCTAACAGGGGTGAGATGGAATCTTAGTGTGGTTTTGATTTGCATTTCCTTTATGGCTGGAGATGGTGAGCATTTTTTCATGCATTTCTTGGCCATTTGAATTTCTTCTTTTGAGAAAGTTCTGTTTAGTTTAGTTGCCCATTTCTTTACTGGTTCATTTTCTAGATTTTTAAGTACCCTATATATTCTTGTTATCAGTCTTTTGTCTGATGTATAGCTGGCAAATGTTTTCTCCCACTCTGAGTGTGCTCTATTCAGTTTAAAGACCATTTATTTTGTTGTGCAGAAGCTTTTTAATATTATTAAGTCACATTTGTCCATCCTTTCTCGTAGTTCCTGAGATGCTGAGGTTCTATTGAGGAAGTCCTTGCTTATACCTATTACTTCCAGAGTTTCCTGCTCTTTCCTGTACCAACTTCAGAGTTTCGAGTCTGATATTAAGGTCCTTGATCATTTTAAGTTAATACTAATACAGGGTGATAAACATGGATCTAGTTTCAGATTCTTGCAGATGGATAACCACTTTACCCAACAACATTTGTTGAAGTGGCTGTCTTTTCTGCATTGTATGTTTTTTGGTAACTTTGTCAAAAATAAGGTGGGCATAGCTGTGTGTATTCATTTCCAGGCCCTCTATTTTGTTCCACTGGTTTTCATGTCTGTTTTTGTGCCAGTACCATGCTGTTTTTATTACTATTGCTTTGTAATATAGCTTGAAATTGGGTATTGTGATACCTCCAGCATTGTTCTTTTTGCCATGGCTATTAGCAGTCTCTTGTGTTTCCAAATGAATGTTAGGGTACATGTTTCAATCTCTATGATAAATGTCATTGGGATTTTGATGGGAATTGCATTAAACATGTAGATTGCTTTTGGTAATATAACCATTTTTACTATGTTGATTCTACCAATCCATGCACACGGGAGATCTCTCCACCTTCTGGAGTCTTCCTTGATCTCTTTCTTCAAGGGTTTGTAGAGGTCATTCACATCCTTTGTTAAGTTTACTCCTAGGTATTTGAATTTTTTTGAGCCTACTGTAAATGGAATTGTTTCCATATATTCTTTCTCAGTTTGTTTGTTATTGGTGTATAAAAAGCTAACGATTTCTGTAAGTTGATTTTGTATCCTGCCACCTTGCTATAGCTGTTTATGGTGTCCAGGAGTTTTTGGGTAGAGGTTTTTGGATCTTTAAGGTATAGGATCATATTGTCTGCAAATAGGGATATTTTGACAGTTTCTTTACCTATTTGTATTCCTTTTATTCTTCTTCTTGCCTAATTGCTCTGGCTAGAAATTCTAATACTATGTTGAATAGGAGTGGAAATGGTGGGCACCCTTGTCTTGTTCCTGATTTTAGGGACAATGGTCTCAGTTTTTCACCAGTAAGTATAATGCTGACTGTAGGCTTATCATATATGGCCTTTACAATGTTGAGGTACATTCCTTCAATTCTTAGTTTTCTTAGAGCTTTCATCATGAAGTGGTGTTGGATCTTGTCAAAGACTGTTTCTGCATCTATTGAGATGATCAAGTGGTTTTTGTCTTTGCTTCTATTCATGTGGTTTATTACATTTATAGATTTATGTATGTTGAACCACCCCTGCATCCCTGTGATGAAACAGACTTGGTAGTGGTGAATGATCTTTCTGATACGTTGTTGGATTTGGTTTGCTATTATTTTATTGAGGATTTTTGCATCTATGTTCATTAAGGTAATTGGCCTGCAGTTCTCCTTTTTGGAGGTGTCTTTGTCTTGTTTTGGGATAACACTGGCTCCATAAAATGAGTTAGGCAGTTTTCCTTCCCTTTCTATTTCATGGAACAGTTTAAGGAGAGTTGGTATTAGTTCTTCTTTAAAGGCCTGATAGAATTCAGCGAGAGTCCATAAGGTCCTGGACTTTTCTTTTTTTGGGAGACTCTTTATTGCTGCTTCAATTTCATTTTGTGTTACAGATCTATTCACGTGATTAATTTCTTCTTGGTTCAATTTTGGGTGGTCATAAATATCTAGAAATCTGTCCTTTTTCAAGATTTTCAAATTTATTAGAATATAGGTTCTCAAAGTAGTCTCTGATGATTTCCTAGATTTTCAAGGTGTTTGTTGTCATTTCCCCTTTTGCCTGTCTGATTTTACTGATTTGGGTTTTTTCTCTCCTCATTTTAGTCATGTTTGCCAGGGGTCTGTCAATCTTATTTATTTTTTCAAAGAAACTACATTTTGTTTCATTGATTCTTTGTATAGTTTTTTGTTGTTGTTGTTTCTATTTCATTGATTTTTGGCCCTTATTTTTATTATTTCTCCCCTTCTGCTTGTTTTGGGATTTGCTTGTTCTTGTTTTTCTAGGAGTTTGAGATGAAGCATTAGGTCATTGATTTGAAATCTTTCTGTCCTTTTAATATATGCAGTCATGGCTATAAACTTTCCTCTTAGGACTGCCTTTGCAGTGTCCCAGAGGTTCTGGTTGGTCGTGTTTTCATTTTCATTCACTTCCAGGAACCTTTTAATTTCCTCCTTTATTTCATCAATGACCCATTGATCATTGAGCAATGTTTGTTCAGCTTCCAATTGTTTGCATGTTTTTTACTGTTGTTTTTGTTGTTGAGTTCCAGTTTTAATGCATTATGATCAGATAGAATGCATGGGATTCTTTCTATTTTCTTATATTTTCTGAGGCTTGCTTTGTGCCCAAAGATATGATCAATGTTGGAGAAGGTTCCATGGGCTGCTGAGGATGTATATTGTGCAGAAGTTGGATGAAATATTCTGTATCTTTTTTTTCTCTTTATTCCCTTCTGCTTGTGTTGGTAAAGCTAAAACACAATGCACAGAACAGCAGAGATCTGCAAGCTCCTGGGAGTACCTGAACCTGACATAATACACGTAGACACACCACCTCCAACTGCCACCCTCCTGCACAGATCTATCACTGCCTTAATGTGTATGCAACTTTACCACAATAATGCAACACAGAGAACCACAGAAAGAGAGCTTCTGCAAGCATCTAAGATGGCTGGGACCTGACAAACACAAGTGGACACCAAACCTCTGTCTGCTGCCTGCTTGCACTGCCTTATCGCTGATCTGTTTTAAACTAAGCGAATCTGCTAACACATGAGTGAGCCCAACACACTGTTTGGAAGACAACCACATTTTGTAGCACAGCTTGGGTGCTGCTTGTACCCCTTCTGGTTGAAACTGGTGGCTAAATACATGGATGGAATATTTCCCCTCCGCCTAGGGGGAAGGGGCAGAACACAGAGCTGAAAAAGCCTGCACAGGGGTGGAGCAACTCAGCAGTCACTGTGGAGAAAGCAAGGCACTGCCCTGTCTTGGAGAAACCTGGAGCAAGCTGAAACTGACAGTCTCACCAAGAGAAAAGCTTATTTCTAACTCACAGGCTTGCCCTGTGAGTTGAAGGGGCTGGCAACTGCTCATTTACCAACCCCTCACTGGACCAGTTTGGAGAACCTGCTTTGTCCAGAGGCTCCACTCCACAAAGGAAGCACAGGCTCAAACACCCACAGCTATCTGATAGGGAAGAACAACACTCATTGTCATGCAAATCAACATACAAATCTTAAGAAGGAACAGTCTTGGCTAAAGCTCATAAAAAAATAAAAGTATCACTACCTCAACCTGAAATTAGGGGAGAGTCCAGAACATTCATTCCACTGATACATATACATAACTATATATAGTTATACTATATATAGTTATGTATATGTATTTTTTAAATTTTTATTTTGTTTTACTTTTGATTTTATTTTTTATTGTACTTTTAAAAAATTTTTAACTTTAACTTTAATTTTTTTGATTTTTTTCTTCCGTATTTCTGTTACCTACCTCTATTCTCCATTCTGTTTTAACACTAACTCACTCAGCCCTCTATTGCTCAACTTTTCTTTCTCTACCCCAATTTTTTCTTTCTTATATCTTCCATCTTCTTGCCTTTATTTTCCCCCTCGTCACCTTCTTCTCCTCCTCCTTCTCCTCCAACTACATCTACCTCCTTAAAATGTACCACACACTGAATAGTCTATTATACCAACCTTACACATTGCCCCATCCTTCCTACCCTTGGCAATCCCTGACAATAGCACACTCTTCCACAATGACTGAACTACACCTCAACACACACTAGAGACCCCTATGCCTCACACCCCTCCCCAACTCATTCCATTTCCCCATCCTGTTCATCTCTCCAGTGCCAGCTATTTCAATACCTAAGTATCCACCTGTACCTAAACAACTTTTATTCCCCAATCTCCACAGCTTATAGATAATATCACCAAGGGACTCACTACATATTAAATAACTGGTCTGACACTGAATCAGTGAATTTGTTATTACTAATTTATACTGCCTAGTCAGGGAACAGAAATAGCACATCAACCTAGTTAATTACTAAGCCAGTCATAGCACAGTAATTGAGTCGGGGGAAGACAATTAGACACTCAACAACATAGGAGCATAGCACATCACAGAAGCATGAGAAGAAGGAGACCAGGAAATCCTAACCCCCAAAAGACTAGCAATTCAATAGAAGATTTAGCAGGAAATGAAGAAAATGAATACCCCATTCCTGACCCCAAAAGAACAATGATAAATATCACCAATGAGCTCAATGACTCCCACAAAAAAATCTCTCAAAGAAGAAATTATGGATGAGATCACTGAGAAACTCATGAGAAGCTACAAGACACAGTTAACCAAAAAGTACAAAATGTTCTCAAGAAATATCAAAACACCACATATAAAAAACTTCAGAAGACACAGTGACAACTAAGTTAACTCAGAGAGAACTTAGACAAACTCCAAAGTGAAACAAAGGAGACTTTTAAAAAAAAAAAAAAAGAGATACATGAAATAAAGAAGACAACACAAGACATGAAAGAGGAATTTAACAAACATGGAAAACCTCAGAAAAAAAGAATTAAACAGAAACTTTGGAAATAAAAATTTCCTTAAATCAAATAAAAAATACAGAGGAAAGCCACTCCAGCAAACTAGAACAAGTAAAAGACAGAATCTCAGTACTCAAAGATAAAATAGATATTAAAGAAAAAAACAGAAGACCTCTTAGGCACAGAACCCAAAACCTGCAAAAGGAATATGCAAGAACTCAGCAATTTCATCAGAAAACCAAACCTGAGAATCATGGGCATCAAAGAAAAAAAGCCAAAGGATTATGTAATATATTCAATAAAATAATAGCAGAAAATTTTCAAAATCTAGAGAAAGAGTTGTCCATTCAGGTACAGAAAGCCTCCAGGACACCAAACAGATTTGACCAAAATAGAACCTATCCATGGCATATTATTGTTAAAACAGCTAGCACAAAGGACAGAGAAAGAATATTGAAGGCTGTAAGAGAGAAAAAACAACATATGAAGGTAAACCATTCAAAAACATAGCAGACTTCTCAACTGAAACCTTAAAAACAAGAAGGGCATGGAGCAAGGTAATTCAAGCACTGAAAGAACAATTTCAGAACTAGGATGCTGTCCCCAGCAAAACTGTCATCCAAAACTGATGGAGGAATAAAAGTCTGCAACAATAAGCATGATCATGGGTTGGTAGAATCAGCACAGAAAACATAGCAAAAACAGCTATCCTACCAAAAGCAATCTACATGTTCAATACAATTCCCATCAAAAAGTCAATGACATTCATCATAGAAATGGAAAAATCAACCTAAAGTTCATTTGGAAACACAAAAGACCACAAATAGTCAAGGCAATACTGAGCAAAAAGAGCAATGCTGGAGATATCACAATATCCCACTTCAAACTATACTACAGAGCCTTAGCAATAAAACAGCATGGTACTGGCACAAAAACAGATATGAAGACCAGTGGAACAGAAGAGAGGACCCGGATATGAATCCATGCAACTATGTTTACCTAGTTTTTTACAAAGGTGGCAAAAATGTGCAATGTAGAAAAGACAGCCTCTTCAACAAATGTTGCTGGGAAAACTGGATACTGCCTGCAGAAAACTGAAACTAGATCCATGCCTGTCACCCTATACCAGTATCAACTCAAAGTGGATTAAGAACCTTAAAATCAGACCTGAAGCCTTGAAGGTAATACAGGAAAAAGCAGAGAATGCTCTGGAAGCAATAGCCATAGGAAATGACTTCCTCAGTAGAATGCAAAAGGCTCAGCAACTAAGAAAGGATCAACAAATGGGACTACATGAAATTAAAAAGCTTCTGCACAGCAAAAGAAATGGTCTCTAAATTGAAGATGGAGAAAATATTTGCTAGCTATACATCAGACAAAAGACTAATAGTCAGAATATACAGAGAGCTGAAAAAACTAAACTCCCCCAAAATCAACAACTCAATTAAGAAATGAACAACTAAACTGAACAGAATTTTTCAAAGGAAGAAATCCAAATGTCTAAAAAACACATGGAAAAATGCTCTCCATCCCTGGCCATAAAGGAAATGCAAATCAAAACCACACAAAGATTCCATCTCACTCCTGTTGGAATAGCTACCATCAGGAACACTACCAAAAATAAGTGCTGGCAAGAATGTGGGGATAAGGGAACCTTCATGCACTGCTGGTGGGAATATAAGCTTGTACAACCACTGTGGAAAGCACTGTGGAGGCTCCTTAAAGAACTAGAAATAGCTCTGCCGTAAGATGCAGCAATACCACTCCTAGGGATATACCCAAAAGAATGTGACTCAGGTTACAACAAAGGCACCTGCATGCCCATGTTTACTGTAGCACTATTCACAATAGTTAAGCTATGGAAACAGCCAAGATGCCCCACTACTGATGAATGGATTAAGGAAATATACTTATACACAATGGAATTTTACTCAGGCAAAAAGAAGAATGAAATTTTTGTTATTCTCTGGTAAATGGATGGAATTGGAGAATATCATCTTAAGTGAAGTTAGCCAAGCTCAGAAGGTCAAAGCTGCATGTTCTCCTTCATATGCAGATTGTAGACCTAAAACAAATGCAGCAATATTATGGGACACAGATCACATACACTAAGGGGAGGCTGTGCAAGGGAGGGATACACCAAGTAAGGAAACCAAAAACTTGAATGAGGTTGATGTGCTCACCATACAGGAATGAAATATTGAAATTTTAAACTGGCTGGGGCCACCATGGGAAGCAGACTAGGGAGGAGTGAAGAGGACTGGAAGAGATGAATCAATTGGAGCTGAAATACACATATGCATGGAAACAACACAAGGAAACACCCTGTGTAGATATCTTTATCTAAAACTAGCAAAAAGTCCTGTTTTTTATGTTTTTTCTTCTATAAAATCGGAGAACAGGAGGGTAGAACAGGTTCTGCCTGGGGGGAGGATTACAAAATTTTTTAAAAGTTAGTAAGACCACCATTTTAACGAATACCATTTTAACGAATAAGCCAGCCATGGTGGTGCATGTATGTCATCACAGTTATATGGAGGTATTAGATAGGAGGATCTCAGTCTGAGTTTAGCCCTGAACAAAAACACATGATCTAGAGAAATAACTCAAGCAAAGAGGTTTGGGTATGCAACTCAAGTGGTACATCACCTGCCCAGCAAGCATGGGGCTTTGAGTTCAAATACCAGTTACATACACACACACACACACACACACACACACACACACACACACACAAACACAAAAACTGACTGAAGTCAATTACTTGCCATTGTGGTATGTAGGAGACCTACAGCTATAGTCTAGTAAGATAGGCAGAAGGACTACTGAGTGCCTTGTCCAAAGCCCATCATTATGTGTTCTGAGAAGTGAAATGTGTGCTTTGGTCAATATCAACAAATACTAAACACTGCAGGGAGTACTTTATAGGGATTTATATTGTAGAGACATGTGTACTTTTGATTCTCCCTTTTAAATCTGTGAAATAAGAGTCCAGAGTCCATTAACCTAAAGGAGGAAAATTGGATAAGACATGATTGTTGAGATTATAGGACTAGATAGTAGATATGGGCAGTGTTCTTCTTTTCATTAGGTCTTTTGTGACTATTACTATGTCCTGAATGTGTATGACAAATTAATCTTGAAGGAGGAGGATATCACTAACTTGGTGTCATACTTGTTCTACTGGAGAAAGCTGGATACAGTTAACACATATTTACACATTTAACTGCTTACAGTTATCTCAGCTTAAAATCTGACTACAGAAAACCTACTACCTGTTCATCAATTCATTCAACTCCTTTTAAATATCTAACTGCCTTGTCCTCCAAGTAGCCTCTCCTGATTGTCCCACATGTCCTTCAGAATCCTCTGTGTGTCCTTGGACATTAGCACCTTCACCTGGCCCACTTCTCCCCACTCTCCTGTAGTCTGCTCTCTTGTTTAGATAGTGTTTGCTCTTCTTTAGGCTCATTTCTCCTAGCCCATCATTTTATTTATTACTGCCCCTAAGATAGAATCTGTCAGATTTCTCTGCCCTCAAATCTTACGACCTCAAAACATAATCATTCAATAGAATTCATGGGTTGAGAAGAAGATCCAATAGCTTCTCAACCACAGTCCTCACAATGATTTTTGTAATCATTGAACATATTTTACGTTATTACCTGAATGAAAAAAATATTTTCTCTACACTTTCCTGTGAAAGTTGAAAAGAACATTTAGATATATTTCTTCATTTGATTTACAATGAAACTAACTGTTACATTCTTAAAGAAGAGAGAATTGAATATCTGGAAAGTAGAATAAAATCCTTAGGGACACACAGTGACTAAGTAGGAGAGGCACAATACATATTAAGTCTTCCAGTTCTTGGACAGTTCTAATCTGTTGTTCTTATGTATGAGCTCAAACCCTACAGAGTTATAGCTGTATCTTTCCAATGTCAACATCAGGAATGGCCTCAGGTGCAGGTAGATAGGAAGATGTTTTCATGGTATGCTTAACAGAAGCTGTTAAAAGCCTCTGACCTTTAAATCTTTCCCTCCACTTGTTGGTTTGACATCAGTCCACTATCAGCAATGAATTAAACCTGGTTCATTCTTGAAATCTCTTCCAACATACAGTTGGAAGAGGAATTGTCTCTGATAATTGATATACATAATTGTACATTATGAATTATTTTTCCATATTATTTAGTAAAGATATGGAAATGTGGGTGATAGAACAAGTCACTTTTGGCAGGCAAGATTGATTAGAAGGTTGATTAAGATTTAGAAGTCCAACTTTCAGTATGTATTGCCTAAATGAAGTTTAACACATGGTTTCTGGATGACAGAGGTCCTGACATCAAGGATAAAATTCAATAAATAATGGGTAATATGATAAAATTATCTATGAGTCTTAAAATTTTGTGTAGTTTTGTTAACTTTATAGATAACAAAATATTAACAGCTTTCTATGGATTGTGTTAAAGTCTGAAAAATTTCAAGCAAACATTTTGAAACCCATAGAATCATAAAAATTAGAATTTGAAAAAATGTCAAATAACATTAACCTATGTCATTTTTTCCAGATAAAGACATGAAGACACTAGATAAATCTAAATAACTCATTCAAGATCAGAAAAAGGGCTTGGATTGAGGTTTATTTTATTGCCATTTATATCCACGTGAACTACATGTAGTTCTTGAATTTAGATTTTTTTTTCTCTTTTCTCTGACATTTGCTACAGCTCAGTACTTTATTGTGCTCCATTTTTAAAGGGAAAAGAAGTTCCATTTTTCCTTTAAGACTCAGTTCAGGACATCCTTATAACCTCAATCTGGGTTAGGACACCTACAGTTTGTCTTCTTAGCCATATAAGTTTATTATCTAGTGCTTATCACATAAGAGATTGCTTTTAGAATACTTTAGTAGTACAAAGACTTTTCATTGCAACATGACCACACTTGCATATCATGTACTTTGACTGAATTCACCACCTCTATTCCTTTTTCTCTTGCTGTAATGTTCCTGCCTCTTATAAGGGTCATTGTAATAGAAGGAAACCACCTACATGAGCCAAGATAATTTATCTCAAGTTCCTTAACTTAATCACAATGCAAAGTCCCTTTTGCCACATAAGGTAACACAGTTACAGTTTCTGGGCAATAGGAAGGAGACACCTCCGGAAGATTTTAGTCTGTCTGCTACAATTGACTAGAGCAGGAAGAAAGACGATGATATCTGGGACTCAGAGTTCAGGAACACATAAGAGATTTTTAACCATTGACATTTTTTAGATCCCATTTATATCCTTACATTCTTATTTCCTACTCAGCTGGGTATTCCCTAATGCTAATAACTGTCCCTAATCACTGTACCTGATATTTTAGTGACTGACACAAAATAGGTGCAAAATAAAATTTGAATACAAAGCAAATACCTGTTAGAACTTTCATTATACACAGTGTTAATCTCCTCCCTTATTTTTACTTAAACAGAAGATGAAATCTTCTATACACCATGAAATTCAAAATGGTCCCAGATTTTTTTTCCTGCCAAATTATAATTTGAAATATAATAATGGATGCTAGTAATTATCTTTTCAATTTAATTATATCTCTCTTCATCATGTTATTGAATTAATATTCTACCTTTAATTCACCATTATTTCCCAAACTTATTGTAGCCCTGCCATTTCCATTCCCCAGGAAGTTCTCTAACACAGAATAAATCTGTTTAGAAGATGCATTATAATTTTCAATTGTCATAGTTCCATTCATTTATTCCACATATCCGACAGGCATTTCCCTCTATATTTTGACAGCTTCAGTTCCACTGAAATATTCATAATGTTCCCAGCCTCAAGCAGTATTTTCTTTAGAAGCTTCTGTAAATTCAGAATGCATCAAGAGGATAAGGCATTTCAGGTTATTTCAACTATTTTGCATTGAACAAAAACACATTTATCAAATTAAAGGGAGATTGTCAGAGGCACAATAGAGCAATGAGGCACTCTGTAGAAAAAAATAACTAATATTTCATATGTAGGGGAACATTTTGTGAAAGTTTTATTCTTCTAATTTCCCAAGTAGGAAAGAAAAGGTAGACATTCTATCCTAGTACTTGACAACTGTTTTAACGTCCTAATATACTCAACTTCTGTTATAACAGAAATTTCCTTTGGCTTCTGTAGTTGTCTTTCATTTGAGGTGTTTGAATAATTTTGATAATTGTGGTATAAAGATTACACATTTAACAGTTCATCAACCACGTACTCCACGAGATGTGTGATAATCTAACTCAAAGCATGTCTTAACCATTTTCAGGTGGTACATTGAGTTTCTACTCATTGTTATTTTAGGAATTTAACTTAGACATACATCTATAATTAGAAAATTATGTGTTGTGCTCAATTATACAAAGCATAAATTGTAGGTTATATCAAGAACAATGAAACATCTGTGATTTCACAATACTCAGAAACTAACAAGTTAGTCCATCACAACTCCACAGATACTGGAAGAATATGAGATATGCTTGGGTCAGAGAAAAAACACACTTGATTTCTTACAGAAGAAGCAGTAGTGAGAGGGCTACGTTTACACATTTCTGTATTTCTGTCCCTGAAGGATGATATTATGATCCTGTAATCATCAGACAAAGTCTGCACTTGCAGTGGGCTGTGTTATAGGAGAAGAGAAACCTGAATTTAAAGAACTTAAGTCTTTTGTATGCATCTGCAAATGGACCTGCTTTTGCCATACAGCTGGACAAGTTAACTTTGCTATACTGAAGTAACTGTCTTTATTATACTAGACATTCCCAAATGGAGACATTATCTCTATCTACATTGCTGTTTGCAATCCTTGAAAAGAGAGCTCAAAACAATTCCTCAGTGCCTCTGCTTGCAAGGTGTGCAGAAATGTGATAGATTTGTGGATAATTGACCTTTAAATAAATACCTATCATGTTATCTTTCACTTCAGATACAGGATAAAATTGACTTTGGTCACTTTTTTTTTTTTTTTTTGCAGTACTTGGGTTTGAACTCAGGACTTTGCACTGGCACAAAAAAAAAAGTCCAGCCCTTTTTTCTCTGGTAATTTGGAGATAGGACTGACTTGGAATGTGATATTCCTATTTTATACTTCCTGCTGGAATGACAGGTGTATGCCACTATGCCCAACTTTGTTTGGTTGAGATGCGGTCTTGAGAAATGTTTTTTCTGGAGCTGACCTGGAACTACAGTCCTCCTGATCTAGCCTCCCAAGTAGCTAGGTTCCAAGTGTAAGCCACGAGTATCAAGAGTGTTTTCATATTTTTTGATGGAAGGAGAACTAATGAACTAATCTAGACAGATATTTGTTAAGTAAAATCCAGAATTGTATAACATATGGATAACAGAGTCTAGAATAAACTAGGATCTTTTAACACATAGTCTTGAACTATTCTTTCATAAGAATTCCTTTATGACTCCTGACAAAAATGCATGCTGATTCCTGAAGCTTAGTCTCAGACACACCGTATTATTATCTTTCCTATAGTGATCTTGAGATTGGAATTTTAGCAGTCCATGAAAGGAGTTCTATGTGCACTAAGGTTTTAGAACAATCAATAAAATATTGTTTGATATTTGAGCTGATTGTAGAGATGACTTAAAAGCACTATATGAGAAAAAATATCAGAAATAAAGAGGTTAGTCAAAAGAATGCGGGGAATCCTGAATACTGGAAGCAAAATCCAGAAAGGTTAAATGTTTTGTCTCATTTACTGACAATTCATATACCTCCCTTTAGAATGAGAGCCTATAGTACGGGCAGAAATGGCAACAGACATTACATTAACTTGTGCAGTTCTCTCCATAAAATCCTCATCCAAAGACTAGCAAATAAAATCCAGAAATATATAAAAAGCATTATATATCATTACCAAATTTTTTTCTCAGGAATGTAGGTTATGTTTAATATTTAAATGTAATTAATGTAACATAACAATAAAGTTCATAGCCTATATAGTCACGTAAAGATGAGAGGAAAGCATTTAATAAAACCAACACCCATTGATTTAATAATTCTCAGCAAAACAACCACAGAAAGGTGTTTTCTTAGACAGGGACAGTGATTCATACCTGTAATCCCAGCTACTCAGCAGTGTGATGCCAGAGAATCACAAGTTTGAAGTCAGCCTAAACAACTTAAACAGACCCTGACTCAAAATGAAAGAAGAAAAGGCTGAGGATAGTAGCTTAGTGTTAGACACACTACAGTGCATGAGGCCCTGGGTTCAGTCAGTAACACATTAAATAACAAAGGTAACAACAATAACAATGACACATACACACAAATGAATTTGATAGTGAAAAACTGAATTTTAACTCTAAAATGAGATGTTCACTTTTGCCACTTCTACTCAACTTAGTACTGGAGATTCTAGTGCTCATATAAAGAAAAGTAAGGAAGGAAAATAGAAGGGAGAGACAAAAAAGACAGAAGAAGGGAAGAAGGAATAAGGAACTGACAAGAAAAGAAAAAGAATAAAAGCAGATACCCATTATAGAAAGGAAGACCATGACAATGGTTACAAAAGACAATGACCTTTTATGTACAATCCCAAGGAATTACTTAAAAACATTAATGAACACAATTATCAACATCGCAGTATACAAGATTAATGCATAAAAAGTATTTGTCCATGTATAGCTAATGAGCAATCTAAAATAAAATTAAGAAAGCAATTCCATTTATCGTATCATCACAACAGAATGCTTCAGAGTTATTTAAAAAGAGAAGTATGATTAAAATAAATTAATGAAGATTTAAATAAACTGCAAGACATTACATATGGATGTACTAGAAAACTTACTATTGTCAAAATAATCATTTAACACAATCCTATTAAATTAACAGAAGGCTTTTTGTTTTGTAAAAAATGATATCACAAATGTACAGGTGTAAATTCAAATGACAGAATAGAAAAAAACAATGTTGATAAAGAAAAGAAGTTGGAGTACTTAATGCAATTTAAAAACTTTCCATAAAGCCACAATAATCAAAAACTCTTATTTTTGGCACATAGATTTACAGACAAAGAGAATATTTTTATATTAGTACCAAGAGAATTCAAAGGGGAAATGATTTTTTTGCAAATTATTTTTATATGAACATTTAGATTTATTATTTTGATATGAACCTTAGATTTATGCTGAAATGTTAACCAAAAATTGGTCCTAGACCTGCATTTAAGAGCCAAAAGTACACATCTTCTAAGTTACAGAAAAACCTCCATGTTTTAGGATTGGACAAATGTACATATACAGCAGCAAAATCTCAATTCATAAGACTAAGTTAAATAAAAATTAAAAATCTTTGCTCTTAGAGAAACAAAGAAAGTGAAAGAGATGATACACACTAGAAGATACATTTTTAAATAATAGGTCTAACAAAAGATTTTTGTCAAAAAATAAGCATTTATGAGTCAATTTAAGAATACCTCATTTAAACTGGGTAAAATATTTGAATAAATATTTTACAAAAACCGTGAGTCATGAATAAGTACATCAAAGAAAGCTCAAATTAATTAGTCATCAGGAAAATTCAAACTAAAACCGAAGTGAGGTACCATGACTCAAACATTTAGAATACCTATAATCAAAAAGAGAGGGGCTGGAGGTGTGGCTCAAGCAGTAGAGTATCTTCCTAGAAAGTACAAAATGCTGCATGTCAACTCCAGTACTGGAAAAAAATACAGATAATATTTTAGGATATGGAAAAACTGTTTCTCTCAGTAATGCTGTTAAGATATAAAACTGTCCACCTTAAAAATGTTTTTTCTGTTTCTTAAAATTTACACATAAATTTACCATAAGACAAAGCAATTCCATGTCAGCATTTTCTTAGAGTAGAAGGAAGGCAGGAAGGCAGACAGGAAGGCAGGAAGGAAGGCAGGAAGACAGGCAGGAAGGCAGGAGGGAAGGAAGGAAGGGAGGGAGGAAAAGAGGGAGGGAGGAAGGGAGAGAGGGAGGGAGAAGGGGAAAGAGAGAAGCATTTTCTCACGAAGATACATGAAAAAATTCATGATAACATCATTCATGATAGCAAATATAAAATTGAAATAATCCAAATGTATATCATCTAGTGAACAGATAAACAAAATGTGCACACAATGTATTGTTTTAGTAGTAAAAAGGAATATTGCATACTACTAATAATATATGCTAAAAATTTATTAGCTTCAAAAATACTATGCTAAGTGGAATATATAAGATACAAAAGATGAAATGTGTGATTCCATTAAAAAGTAGTATTCAGAACAATTCTACTTACAGAGAGAGAGAAAAAAACATAATGTTGAATCTTTGGGCCTCCAGATAGGATGAAGCAAGAAACCACAAATGGATACAGGATATTTGGAGTGAAGAAATAACTAAAACTGGATTGTGGTAATGATCGCACAACTCCATAAATTTACTAAAAGTCACTGAATTGTGCAGTACAATGGGTGAGGTTCATGATAAGTTACACTCCTTAATAAGGCTATTTTTAAAAAGAAGATTAAACTTAATGAACTTCCTTTAGCAGACCAAAGAAAGAAGTAAAGCCATTAATTTAATGGAAGATTTAATTCCCAACTTACTTACCTCTACTCCCTTCAAAATGAAAAATCATTATGTAGATTCTTCTTATTTTATTTTAAGTAAAGAAGAATAAAAACTTGAATGTTAAATTTTACATCTGTTATCATCTGATGTGATTTATTTTTAAAAAGTCACTGCCATTAAAAATATCAGATTGACTATTTCATAGTTTAAATTAAGCTAGCCTAAAAAGTGATTTTTGATAATGAAAATTTTGAATGGTATTCAAAAATTAAAGGGTAAAAACTTTCAGTATAAGATTTGGATGAATTCAGTTAATTCTTTCAATTTATGGTACTGCTTGCAGTCTATGGCATTATTCTTATCAGATAATGACATGAACATTGCAAGATATATGATTCATAGAGACATAATAATGTTAAATAATTCCTTACTCTTTCAATTCAGTTGCAAAAAAGTGTGAAAATTCATTAAATAATAGTGAAATGCATATGTCTATATGATTTTGAAAGTTAAATATTTATCACATAAATATATTAGATAGTCAGGTGCAAATCATTCGGTATATTAGATGATTTTTGTTTCTTTTGAGTAAATTTGTTATACTACAATACTGTCCTTACAGTGCTCCTGTTGTATGTTTCTTTTTATTAAATTAATAAGACATAACACATTGTGTAATGCTGTGCACTTTGTCCCTATATTTTCGTATTTCTAGAATGTTATAAATGTGGCATATAGAAAAGGCTAAGCATAATTAATAACAACAGGGTACAGTACACTTAACACTTCCATGCATTTAACAGCTTTCCCACAAACATAGTTTAAGATGTACTTTACCCATGATACATCTGGCAAACTTTTAATTCTGATACTCTGTGCTCTTATATTGCCACTGAGATAAATAAAATAGCTCATGAGCTTTCTTATGCAAAATGAGGAAAATAAATTCCCTGATTGGAGAAAGGCAGTTAACTAAATGTTACATACTTTAAGCATCAAGACACAAATTTCAGCTGGCTTAAACAGTATCATAAATTTGGTAACCCATGTGACTTAAAGCTTAGCAGTGTCTTAGGCTTTAGGCTAGTTAAATCAAACTAGTTTGATGATTCACAATTTTCTTATGTCTGGCCTTTTTCATGTTTTGATTTTATCATTCATGGTCACAAGATTGCTACTGGTAATACAAGACCTACCTCATCCTTGCACACACCTGTTGGAAAGATGTCCTCCTACATCCAAGGAATAGATAAATCTCACCTTCACCTTGATTGTACTGACACTTTACTGGGCTACTGAGATGTCGTGTACTGATTGACGCAGGTGGGGGTCAGTGCTTGTTATTAACATATATGCTCCTGGTGTTAGGAGTTGCCGATAGCACTCCAACTGCACTGCTACTACACAAAAGGAGACAGTGATTACCTGAAGAACCTTTTGACTATTACTTGAAAGATAAAAGGATGGATACAGAGCAGCTCAGAAATAGCTCAGAAGGTTGTTTTAACCTGGAAGCTTGTTCTACAAAGATCACAACTGCCATTACTATCTTCCGACTCCTTTTTCTCACACAAAACAGGAATAGTTGTGTTGCTCTTACTATAAAACTAGTTTCAATTTTGCTACTATATACTAACTGAAATCTCCAAAGCTACAAATACTAAAATTGACTTATTTTTCTGCCTTATTGCTCATTTTGTTTTTATTGCATATTCAATTATAAAAGAGACTTTTATTTTATTATTTCCTTAGATGCATGCCCTGCACTTTGAACAAGTTCATCCCTTCTAGTATACTCCTTAAACCCCCTTCTCTCATTCCCCCCTTTTCAAAAAGTGCTTAGTGGGCTTCATTATGCTTTTTCCATATACATACATACATATATATGTAACATACTTCAATTCTGCTCATTCCTCAGGACCCTCTCATTTCCTCTCATCTCTCCTATTGATTTGCTCCCACTCAGCCCTCCTTTATGCTCATGTCTCATTATTATTATTAGCAATAATAATAATAATATTACCATCATCATCATTTTAGGTCTAAATTCCACACGTGAGGGAAAGCATGTGACATTTGGCCTTTCACTCAAGATGATAGTTTCCAGTTCTATCCATTTTCCTGAAAATGACATAATTTCATTGTTCATTGGTTGAATAAATACTCCATTGTGTATATATATACCACATTTTCTTTATCCATTCATTGATTGGTGGGCATTTAGGCTAATTTCACAGCTTGGTTAGTGTGAATAATGCTACAATAAACATGATTATGTAGATGCCTTTCTTATATATTGATTTATACTCCTTCAGATATATGCACAGAATGGTATAGCAGAGTCATAAGGTAGGTCTGTTTTTAGTTTTTGATAAATATCCACTCTGATTTCCATCGTGATTGCACTAGTTTACATTCCCTACCAACAGTACATGAAGGTTCGTTTTCCCTGCATCCTTGCCAGCATTTGTGGTTTTCTTGATGACTGCCCTTCTGGTTGGAGTGAGATAGAATCACAGTGACATTTTCTTTTACATTCCCTTATAGCTAGGGGTGTTGAACATTTTTTCATATATTTATTAGTCATTTTATTTCTTCTGAGAACTCTGTTCAATTCATTTGCCTATTTATTAATTAAATTATTGAGGGAGGTTGGTGCTTTATTTTTGGAGCTCTTTCTGCATTCTGGATATTAACCCATTATCAGATGAATAACTAGCAAAAATTTTCTCCCATTCTGTATGTTAGCTCTTTATGCTGGTGGTTGTGCAGAACATTTTAATTTGATGAAGTCTCATTTGTCTGTTCTTGCTCTATTATTTCCTAGGCAATTGGAGCCCTATTCAGAAGGTAGCTGCTCATGCCTTTATCTTCCATTCTTATCTGTGTGTTTTCCTATAGCAGTTTCAGACTTTCAGGTCTAATATTTCTAACCACATGCAAAGTATTCATAAGTCTACCTGATAGGTATTTCTTGGAATAAATAATAAATAAATATTCTCTTCTGGTTTTGGTTTGTTTTTATTTTATTTTTTATTAGTGTATACTCATTGTACAAAGGGGTTTCATTATGATATCTCCATGCATGCAGATATTGTGCCTTGATCAAACTCATCTTTTCCATTTTTTGGTATGAGAGATTTCTCCACAACTTGCCAAAATTAGTACAATTGTACCACAAATGCCTTTCTTCTACATTTTCCCATTCATCGTTCTCTCCTTGTCTATCTGATTCCTTTTGATGTTCCTTTTCATCTAAGTTATCCAAGTAGTAGTAGGCAGAAGTTTTTTATAGTACAACTTTAAGTTTTACTGAGCTTATAATTATCTTCCTATTTATAGTCATTATTGTTTATTTCTGTTCTATTTTTATTAATGCTGGCAAAATTAGCACAGTATATATTATAAAATCTATTTACATTTACTTTATGTTTATTTTATTCTTACATTAATTTCTATTTCTATTTAGTTTGAATTGTATTTTATTTCTCCATTTCATGCCTTCTTTATGCTTTAATATTTTCTTCTCTCTTTGGACATTTACTAACTTTTTCTAACTTACTAAATTAAAGTCTTACTAAATTAAACTAAATCATAGTTTCTCTTATGATACATGCTTTTGGGGATAAACATTTCCTCTAAGTATAAATTTAACTATCCTACCAGTTTTCTTGTCAGTAATAATTAGTCTCTAATATAATTCAACATTAAAGGTTGTCAAACACTCTAAAACTTCTAATTTAATTATATAAAAATGTTTTTAGTTTTAGTTTTAAGTCTTTTTTGTGATGTGACATCCTATCAATATCTGAATATTATCATATGGGCATGTATATTGGTTGTAGGTCTGCAAGTGTATTAAAAATGTGTGTCTTTTACCTGACTAACTTTCATTTACTTTTAGGACTGTTGTAATCATTGGTATTCTTACCATATTCTTTGTGAAGTATTATTTTGTTTTATTTTTTATTATTCTTTGCTCATTATATTTTCTCCTGACTTATATAAATTGATCCTATTTTTTATTCCTCATCTTTCCCTTTATCTCATTTCTTTTGCTACCATTCACCATTTAAAATTTAAATTACCTCCCAAGTTCAAATCCCTCAAGAGTTCTGCATTTGTATTTACATGAAAAGATGAGTTACAAACCTTGAACATTCCTGTGCTTCAGTGAGAGTCACAAGACATGGCTTTGAATACAAAAGCAAAGTGATTAAAATTAGTAAATGACAAATGACTTTATAAAATTAATTTTCATTTTCTTCTTTTTCTTTTCAGTACTGGTATTTGAATTCAGAGCCTATACCCTGAGCCACTCCACCTGCCCTTTTTTGTGAACTATTTGCCCAGGCTGGCTTTGAACCATGATCCTACTGATCTTTGCCTCCTAAGTAGCTAGGATTTTACAGTTGTGAGTCCCTGGTGCCCTGCAAAATTAGTTTTCTTTATGCACTTCTGAGACTTAACATCACTGACATGGAGATGTGCACAATAGAGAGTGCTAGTAAAGTGTCTATTAAGAAAACTGTATGTTCATTCTCCAGGGATAGAAAAATAACATTTAAGGCAGCTTGTACTGATTTACATTTTAAAAATCACTGAGAATATAGCACAAACTACATGTGCACTTCATAGTTTAAATATGTGTATTGTAGAAAAACATTTATTCTAATATATTCTTCAGCAATAGTGCATCTGTCTGAAAATGTTTTAAATGGACTACTGCTTGTCATGCAGACTATAATAAACGAAGTAATTTTAGATGCATAGCCCTTTGCTTAGTTTTGTTCTCCTCATTGAACTATAAAGGAGTAAAATCTCTCCACAGCATCTTCCACCACTAAGCACATTGGCTCAAGAATTCCAAGCATTCATGGCCTCATTTCTATCTTATTCTTAAGACCACAAATTCCAAACTTGCCTCTATTTCTTTAATGCAAACACATATGGAGTAACAAGGAGGAGAAAGGTAGAAATTAAGAAAAAGACAGAAGTTCTCACCTGTGTGTTCATGGATTAATCCAAAGCAGACCTGCAAAGCAAAACTCCACCCTACAAATACACTTGCCAAATATGCTTTTCATATTAACTAAAAAATTATCATTTTGTTTCATTCTCTGTATAACTCCTACCTTAAACACATAAAGTTAGGTGATGCACATTTTATTCTGCTTCCTCTTGCCTAAATCATTATCTTGAAGCACTTTCTCCTAGTGTTCTCTCTTTTTCTAGAATTCATAGCTACACCCCTATGAATGTATAGTCTTCTCCCATCAAAACATGGATGTTGGATTCCATTTATCCTGATAAGAACTCGATGGTTATATTTTTACTATTAGCCTATGAATGTAAAAACTTGAGATTAATATCTAATTAAGTCATCTCAATATCACTTAGAAAAATGTCATTTGATCATTTTGAAGCACTTTCTAACTTCATTTAAAAGAGAAATGCTAAATATCTAAGAAAGGAAAAACATTTTCTTAAGTACCTCTATTATATCGAAACAAATTTCAGCCTTCATCAAATCAATTAACTTCTCAGAAATCAATTTGAAAATGCCATAATTGAGTAGAAATTCAACTCAGAAAAGAAAGGTCAAATTTTTAAGTGAGCAAGGGTCATTGAATAATCTTCTCTGAACTTTTATCATGAACAATATAAAATCTTTTAGTAAAAAATTAAATTTGTAATTTGTGTGGAGGAAACAGAAACAAGGAAGTTTTCTCAAGTATCTCAACCATTAGTGAGATAATTACAAAATTCTAAGAGAAAAAGATTTATTCATATTAAGATTTATTACCATAACCTGTTGGCTTATACAACATTTCAGCACCTCTGTATAGGTAAGGACTATTACCTTTTAGTATTGCTCATTGTTCATTCTTCTGGGAACAGAAGCAATATACAGACAAACACAAAGAGTTTTTAAATTCCTATTTATGTATAATACAGTAACATTGTTTTAATTTATATATGTTTCAGAAATATTCACAAAAGATCATAACACTCTTTTATCCTCAATGATTAAATAAAATTTGTCAAAATTCACATTTTATTACTGTTCAGAAAATTGGTTGAGTTGTTAAATTTTCCAGAGTTCAATTTTATAGTTTATCCTCTATATTTCCAATAGAGGGGTGATAGAAACTAAAAATCAGCCCATTTTTATGTATACTTAAATGTCATAAAAATATGATTTGATAAAATAAAAAGATAGAGCAGCTAAAATTCCAATGAAAGAGTTGGGCCCTAATGGCATATATATATATATAAAACATGACATTGAGTTGTGTTAAAATACTTACAATATAAAATTTACCATTTAATCATTTTAACTTATAACATTTGGCAGCATGAATTACAATGACAATGTTATGCAAACATCACTATTAACTAGTTTGATAAATTCTCCATCACCCCAAGGATACCCTTTAGCCAGTAAGCAATCAGTTCTCATCTCATCCCCCAATCTCTGGCAACCACTGATCTGGTTTCTGTCTCTAAAGATTTGCCTACTCTTGGTTTTACATAAATTAAATCTTGCAATGTATGATCTCTTATGCTTGACTACTTTCACTTAGCATAATATAGTATATGTTGCAGCATATACTGTTACTTCAGTCTTTTATGGCTGAATAATATCCTTTTGATTGGATATAGTAGATTTTGTTTATTCACTAATCAGGTGATGGATATTTGAGTTGTTTCCATCTTTTTGCTATCATAAAGAATGAAGTTATGAAACACTGATCAAGATAATAACTATCTTTCAATTTCCAATGCTACGCAGTGAGAGGAGGGAATTATTCAGATTAGTTTCTGCTGGGTATTGAGGGGGGGAGAGGGAGGGGGTGGAGTGGGTGGTAAGGGAGGGGGTAGGGGCAGGGGGGAGAAATGAACCAAGCCTTGTATGCACATATGAATAATAAAAGAAAAATGAAAAAAAAATTGATCAAAAGTAAATAAACAAGTGGGCATCACTGAACTTCAAGGAGAATAATGGATGAATTCCATAAAAAAGAAAAAAAGATAAAATGAGCCGGAAGACATTACTGTTCTGGTGATAAAGACATGTTGTTGTTTTTTTTAAATCCCAATCAGAAAAAAGGAAAAGTGATTGGATCCAGGAGAAATAAAAACCTTACAAAAAATACAATTACCTAAATATCAAGCAAACAAAAATATGGCACAACTTTGAGTAATTTATAGAGTGTAAGAAAAGCTATTACATTTGACCTTGATGCTAAGGAATATCATTCTTCAAGCTGTAAAGATGTGTTTTGACACTGGACCTACAGAGAAGATACCACACATAGCACAATGGTTCGTGGTGAACAATACTTTGTAGCCCTGGCTTAATAATATAATCAAAAGCCTTGAAGCTAGATGATGGTTACAGAAGAAAACATACTTGAATGCCTCACTCTTAACAATATAAAAATGAATAGTTCAGCAGACAAAAGTGGGGAGTGGATGGAAAGGAGTCAAGAAATAGAATTTTAGGGTAAGAAATGAAGGCTGCAGGATGATTATAGGTAATCTGGTAATCCTTGGGAGAATTAAAAATAATATTACGAAGGGGAAAAAAGTAAAATGGGAGATAAGGGTGGTGCTCCTTTCATAGCAGAAATGTAGAAATGTCTAAAGTTAATAAATCAAGAAATTTAGAACACACACACAAAAAAAAAAACAGACCAGAGAAATGATGGTATGGCACAGGATAGAGATTTGACATCCAAATTTTTGAAGATCAAGTAGAATCTTAGAAAAGAACGAGCTATATGCTTAGATAATGTGGAGAATTTATGTTGATAAATTTCAAGTGAGAATGTGGAGTTATGTTTTGGGTATACTTCATAAGAAATTCAAACTCTCAGGCCACAAGAGGATGATGCTTTGTGGGAATTTATGTAATTGTAATACAACCAAAGGCTGTATAGAAATCACAAAAGGTAAAATTTCCAGCATGATAAACTTAAGTTAGTATTGACCTAAGAAATAGAAGCATATTCTATATTCACAAAGAAAAAAGTACTGTTTACCACACTTAAAGGTGTTAAATAATTGGGAGATAAGGAGGATAGGAAAAGAGAGACAAGTACAGGATGTAAATCTTATTAAAATATAATATATTATGTGTGATATATATTATGTGTGATAATATATCATTTTACCCTTGCAAAACTCCTTTGAACAATGAATATACACTTTAAAAAATTAAAGACAGAAATGTGAAACAGGTCTTATTCAGGGGCGGATACTAGTGGGAGGAGGGAGAGTGAATACAGAGGGTGAAGGAGGGTGAATATAGTTGGTGTACTTTATATACCTGCATGAAGGTAGCAAAACAAAACCTGTTGAAATTATTTTAAGAAGGGGAGGAAGAGGTGAGAAAGAACGATGGAGGGGATGAATCTAACCAACAAATGTTATAAGCACACATAGAAGTGTCACAAGGAAACCCCCATGTACAACAAACATATGTCAATAAAAATGTTTTTTTAAAGAGTTGGTTACAATGTAGCATAATGTAATAGCCATATTATAATTACCTTAAATTCATTATATAAATGAGGTTACAGGGCAACCAACTCACAAGAAATCTAGAAAAAAATTTTTCCTCCAAAAAAGTGGTTGGATGAAAACACTGCTCCTATAAGGCAGAGTGCAAGAGGATCAGAATGAATACTAGGAACTGAAAGAAACTTCTTTCAAGTGTTAGAGAACCTGTACCTACAGGTGACGTTAGATTTCACATTATATTTATTGATGAAACCTACTTCATTTCCATGAAGTTCAGGAAAAAAGGCAGGAAGTCTGCTTTTATCACTCTTATTAAGCCTTGTTCTGAATTTCTCACCAAGTACTTCAAAAAACGTGAAACGTAAAAGTTATGCCATGTATAGAGGAAGAACTAAAATGTTGCCTATTCAAAGAAAATATGATTGTTATGCTAAAAATTTTTAAAAGACAAACAAAGACACAACAAAAATCAACTGTATTCACTATTCACAATAGCCAAGTTATGGACACAGCCAAGATGCCCCACTACTGACTAATGGATTAAGAAAGTGTGGTATTTATACACAGTGGAATTTTACTCAGCCATGAAGAATGAAATCTTATCATTTGCAAGTAAATGGATGGAACTGGAAAGCATCACCTTAAGCAAAGTTAACCAGGTGCAGAAGGCCAAAAGCCATATGTTCTCCCTCATATGCGGACTTTAGACCTAAAACAAATACAGTAATATTGTTGGACATGGGTCACACACTAATGGGAGAACACATACAGGAGGAACAGGGAAAGGTAGGAAACCCAAAACTTGAAAGTGTTTGATGTGTCCACTGTAGAGGAGCTAATTATAGTAACATTAAAATGACAGAGGTCACTATGGAAAGATAACCAGGAAGTAGTGAAGAGGTCTGCTGGAGATGAGTCAGTTCGGGTCGTAATACACATGTACGTGGAAGCAATGCTAGGAATCTCTCTGTATTGCTATCCTTATCTCAAACTAGCAAAAACGCTTTGTCTGTCTTATTATTGCTTTTGTCTTCTCTTCAACACAATTGGAGGAAAAGGCAGAACAGGTTCTGCCTGGAAGTGAGGAGGGTAGGAGGCAGAGGGAGGGGCGGGGTGCAGAGGGAAGAAATGGCCCAAACAATGCATGCACATATGAATAAATGAATAAATAAACAAACAAACAAAAGAACCAGATGGTGAACTGGATTTGGCTCACAGAACACTAAAAAGAAAGAGAGAGCATTTAGACTCAGGGCCTCTGAAAGCTAGAGTGCAGGTGAGGAGTCTTCAGACAGTTTATTATTTGCAAAGCCTCATTCTTGATAGCTCCTCTTGTTTCTGATTTTTCCCCTAGAATTCAACATCAGTTGTCTTTTTGTTTATATAAAATAGGCCACAACTGATGAAAAATTTGTTCTCTGAGAATAGCACCTGGAGAAATAGTTATCCAAAGTGTTCTGTGCCCTGTCAAAGTCTGCAATAACCACCACGACTGAAATTGTGTTGACAGTTAATAACTCCCTATTTTAGGTTTTTCTTAAAAAATAAATTATTATCAGTTTAAAAAAATCAATTCTATTTAATTTAACTAACAAGGGGCAGTAGAAAATTGAGATTAAAAACATATACATAAGAAAAACAAAATGAGGAAATGTTTTAGTATAAACCTGTTAAGATATGTTTAACAACTATATGAATAAAGTTATAAAATATAGATAAAAAAGTCCAAGGAGATCCATGTAAAAGAAGCAATAAACAATGTTTATATATCAGATGCCTACTTTTCCAAAATAGAACTATCAACAGAGTTTTAAAGAAATACATTAATTCTAAATATCTATAAAGGCAAAGGAAGTAAAATAGTGGATAAAATTTTGTACAGAATGATAACATTAGAAATTCCCACTATCTGATTTCAAAATTTACTACAAAGAATATAGTAATCTAGACAGTATAACAGTAACCAAAGACATATAGATTGTTAAAGAGAGTCAAGAAGTAAATGAATGTACACATAGAGAAAGAAATAGATACATAGGTGATTGATGATAGATAGACACTTTATTTTCCTAAAAAGTACAAAAGAAATTTGAAAGAGAAAGAATCACATTTTCAACAAGTAGTGCTGAAATAATAGGATATACATTTACAAAAAAGTCAAGAGTATTTTTATAAGAATGTTGGTTCAAAACTTGTTCAATAAAAGAACACAAAATGGATGCATTATATGCATTATATGCTTTTGTACAAGTCGTAAAATTTTTATTTTTCTAGGGAAAAACAAAGGAAATGAATCAAGTAGGGAAAATAATTTTTAAATAACAGAATAATTGCTTGATCCATTAAAAAATTAAATTAGTCTTCTTCCAGGCTAACATCTTTTGTTCTTTAAAAGCCTGTTAGAAAAATAAAGCAAGTCAAATTCTGCACAATGTGTTTGAAAAGCCTATATCTGAAAAATAACTTGTATCCAGGATACATCAATACCTCTCCAAACATAATATTAAGAAAATATTAAAAAACTCACAAAAATAGACAAAACATTTGAATATATATGCCATCAAAATATATATGGATGTCAAATAAGCACATGAAAATATGTTCACTCCATTAGACATTAGAAAAAACAAATGTAAATTTGAAGCATAATTTAATGCTACTACACTTGGACTGGAATTGATAAGATAAAATATATTTGATAATGCCAATACCTGGTTAGGAAGTGGAACAACTGGAACACATACTTTACTGGTGGCAATGCAAGATTTTGCAGATAACTTGAGAAAGAGTTTAAGAGACTCTTACAAAGTTAAACATATTTCTAAAATATGACACACTTTTCTCAATACTAGGAGATTATTGATCAGAAATGAAATTCATTTTTTACCCCCACCAAATTTACATAAATGCATTAATAGATGTCCAAACCTGATGTCTTAGTCAGTCCAGGCTACTTAAATGAAATACAGTAGACCAGTACCTTAAACAACAAATATTTATTTTACATAGCTCTGGAGGATAGACACAGAAAATTCAGCATCTAGAAAGGGCCTCCTTCCTATGTTCTAACATGTCAGAAAGAAAGACAGAGAGAGATCTCTCAGGGTTTATTTATAGAGAACTAATCTCATTGATAATGGTGCCTTTCTCATGACCTAATCACTTCCCCAAAGCTTCCACCTCTAATACTATCACATTGGGATTAGAATTTTATGATATAAATTTTGAGAAGACACATATAATCCATTGTACCTTTTACAGGGGAATAGATAAGGAATTGGTGTTGCTTCCACAAAATAGATACTACTCAGTAATAAGAAAACAAACTATGGATGCATACCACCAACCACGTGGATAGATATCAAATCTATTTTTATGAGTGAAAGAGGCCAAACTCAAGCATCTACACTTTGCATATTTGTATTTGTGTGACACTATGGAAAAGTCAAAATTGCAGAGGTAGAAAAAGGGAAGATATTGCCAAGAGCTGAAGGTCAGTGATGGTTTGAATCCAAAGGGGCATGATAGAACTTCTGGGCATGACGAAATTGTTTTGTGTATTGCTTTTGGTGTTTGTTAGACAGCTGCATGTGATTTTTAAAATTCATGGAACAATTTGCTTAAATTTTTTATTTTTTGAAGTAAATGTTACTTCAAAGAACCTGATCCAAGATAAGGCAAGATGAAATAATAACAACATAGCACCAACAAAAGGGAAAAGGTATTCAGAGAAGGCTATATACATATATGTGTGTGTGTGTGTGTGTGTGTGTGTGTGTACACATATATACACATACATACAAATTATACGTGTTCATATAAGTGTGCATGAGAGGAGAAAGGGAGAGAGATTTGCTGCAGTGTGGAAAGAGCAAAAAAGAGAGAAAAGACTGAGCAAGGAGACAAATTAACAAGACATAGCCCAACTGAGCAACTTTTATCATCAGAATTAAGAGTGGCATTGAAAGTAGAGAGAACTAAATGTTTGCAAGCAGTGTTTATTGAAAAGATTTATTTAATAATATGAATGTTTTGTTTGGGAATGGGTTCAAAGCCAAAGAATACATCCAGTTTCTGATTGGGATAAAGGAGTGAAAGTAGAATCAATTATTAGAATCAGATAGCTATAAAAAGAATCCAGTGTTTATGGCAATGGGTTTTTAATGGGAAGTTCCTGTGAGGCTATGAGGCACATACAAGTGAGGTTATTAGGTATGTAACCAGGTGCCTAAATCAAAGGTTTAGAGAATTTAAGAATGCAAATTTGATTTTGGAGCTGTCAGTATCCGGTAAGTGAAGCCAAAGACTTCATAACTTTTCTTGACTTTTCCATTCACTTCACCTGCATTTATCAATACAAACAAGTGTAATGCACAATGCATTGTTATAACTTAAAGTTGGTATTAATAACCACATGAAGCTGGGTGCAGTGCCATATGCCTATAATCCTAGCTACTCAGGAGATGGAGATCAGAAGGATCTTGATTCAAGGCTTGGGGCAAAAATATTGAGAGATAACATTTCAAGAAAGAAATGATGGGTGTAGTGGCAGGTGCTGTCATTCCAACTAAGTCAGAAGCATAAATATTAGTAACATGTTTCAGGTCTGCGACCCTAATCCAAAAATAACCAAAGGAAACGGGGCTAGACATATAGGTCAAATGGGGAGCACCTGCCTAGTAAGCACATGCACCTGAGTTCAAGCTTCAGCTCTGACAAAAAAAAAAAAAAAGAAAAATGAACTTTGCAAGGAATAGGTATATACATCCTTTTAGCATATTAACAACATTTTTGTTCCAGGTGTAGCTAGGTGATCCTCAACTGAAGCTGGTAATGATATTTAGATGACCATGGGAATGGTGCTACCATAGCTTCAGACTCTAGTGGCTGACAAGAAGATAGAGATAACAGGTGTCACCAAGGCATCTTTCAGTTATTGTTGTAATGTATGCCAAGAAACCTATTCCTTGGCTATAAAACATTTGCTTTTACTTCCTCCAGTTTTAAATTAATCCAATGATATCTTATTCATATTTTATCAGAGAGAATTTTGAAAATGTGCTACATTTTTAAATATCTGGGGAGTGATATGAGCAAGATGATATGAAAGAAAATGCCAATTCTTGTTTCCCCACAGAAACACAGATTTAAAGAGAACACATGGACTTAAAAACCTTTATGAGATGTCCAAAATCTAATTAATTTATAGTAGTATAGGCAAGTGCAAAATTGAGAACGGCCATTTTGAAGTACGAATGAAGAACAATTTTAATTTACTCAAAACGGCCTCTTTACCAACACGGTGCAGCCCACCATTGACAGAGATCAGCTGAGCCTGCAACTTCTCACAGGAAAAAGAGAGAGTGGGGCATGCTTCCAGCATCTATGAACTCTAGACACCCTGCCCAAGGAAGCAGTTTCTACCTCACCACACAAGGAGTGCTGGGGGTAAAAAAGAACAGTGTTGTTTGAATATCTGGGGGTAGATAAGAGAGGACAGGGCAGGTGACTTGCTACAGGCCACACTGCTCTGATCCATGAAATTAGGAGAAAGCACACCAATCAAGGCTTCTCCCCAATCAGAAAAGAAGAGAAGTAGGGTATCCCTCCAGTGTCTTAACCTGTGGTACAATAGTCAGATACCACAAAAAATGCGGGATTATAGTCTCATTAAAAAAAAATAGTGTTTCTCTAATTAGGAGTTCTCAAGCCCAATTACAAAGAAGACATACTCACAGGAAAGGTTGCATTGTGCCCAGAATCTGGACCCACACTGATTGCAACAGGTCTTTCATGATTGAAGTCAGGTTGTAAAGACTAGGAAAGGCAGCTGCCTCTTCAAATATACAGATACAAATGCAAGGCTACAAAAAATAATAAGGGAAACATGACTGAATCAAAGAAACAAAATGAGTTGAAATACAGATATGGAAGTCCAAGAATTATCTGAAAAAAATTAAAAATAATTATCCTAAAGAAGTTCAGTAAATTACCCAAGAACACAGCTAAAAAATCAAATCAGATAAAGGAAACAATTCATGAAGAAAATGAGGATGTTTATAAAGGTATGGAAACTAGAAAAAAGGAAGGAAACAGGAATCTGGAGGTGAGTAATAGAAGTGAAAACTCATGAGAGGCTTTTATCATCAAGCAGAAGAATCAGTGGACTCAAAGATGGGTTATTTGACATTTTCTAGTCTGTGGAGGAAAAAGAGTAAAGAAAGTCTAACATTATGGGGTGATACAACAGAAGCAATGTATGCATTGTGGCAGTCCAACAGAGAGAATAAAAGTGTGGAAAGGGAAAGAAAACTTACTTAGATCCCTCAAATCTTGGAAGAAAATTGACATCAAGATTCATAAAGCCTAATAAGTCTAAATGAAATGTAACCCCAAATTTTTACTCAATATTTAAAAAATTTTTAAAAGTCTGTCTTTGACAGAAAGATTTTTGAAAGCAACAAGAGGAAAATGTAAAAAGGAGTCTGCATAACCCTTTCACAGATTTCTCTGCAAAGACCTTTCAGTCTATAAGTGAATAGTATGATATACCCAAAATGGTGAAAGAAAAGAAAGTCAACCAAAAATATTGCTTCAGTATGAAGGAGAGATTAATACTTTTCCCAGATGAAAGCAGAGGGGGCCCAACACCTCTAGACCTGCCTTGAAAAAAACGCTGAAAGGAATCCTTCAAGTTAAAACAATAGGATGCTAAGCAGCATCATGAAAGCGTGAGAAAACAAAAACTGACCAGAAAAAGGTAAATGCAGAGATGAGTACATAATGCTGCAATAGCGTAGGGGTGTATAAATCACTTATAATTCTAATAGAAGTGCTAAAAGACAAAAGTATTTAGAACAACTCTAAGTACAAAAATATGTTAATGTGTACACAATACGAAGCATGTAAATTGTGACATCGATAACAAAGTATGGTAGTGGGAAAAGGAAATCTGTAGCATCTTTGTAGGAAATTGAATTTGTTCATTTTAAAATGAACTACTATAACAAAAATGATTCATGTAAGCTTCATGATAACTATAAAGAAAACACTTAGAGCAGATACTTGAAAGAAAAAGAAAGAAATAAAAATATAGCACCACTTAAAAATTAGTGACTCACAAATGAAGACAGCAAGAGAGGAAAAGAAACAAAGAGAGGAAACAAAAAAAAGAGAAGAAACGAAACAAGTATGAGACTGACAGAAAACAATAAAATGGCAATAAGGAGCCCAAATGTCTACAATGTGACAACACTGATGCAAATGCAAGACTTTATGCTAAGTGAAAAATGACAGTCACTGGAGAAATACTACCCAATTCTAATCATTAAGGGTGTCTAAAATACTCAAACTTATAAAGTAAAAAACACAATGGTGGTTGACATGGAATGGGAGGAGGAAGAAATTGTCACTCACAGTTAGAGTTATATGAAATGATTATGCCTCAGATATCTGTTGCACAACATAGTGTGTGTATAATTAACAATATAGAGGTGTACATGTAGAATTTTGTTAAGAAATTACATCATGTTAAGTAGTCTCATCACAAAGCACAGAAAAAGTGAAGAGACGTGGAAAATTTGGAGGTGCTGACTATTACCTTGGTTGTATTATTACAGGTGCATACATCAAATTGTACACATTATATGTATTTTTGTACAATTGTACACCCATAAAATTGTAAGAAAGAAACATTTTAAAACAATAATGTTACTGGTTTCTTAGGCAATTATTTGAAACAATTCATTTTCCTTGGGCTGTTGTGCATTTAGTTGTGCTTGGCACATGCCAAAGAATTGTTTTATTCCTTGCATCAATCAACCTGGAATAGCCGTTGCCATTCATTATTTGGTGATGTACCGCTTAGGGAAATGCAGCACAAAGAGTGTGAAGGTTTAAATATGGAATGTCCCCACAGGCTCTTGTGTTGAATGCATGGTTCCCAGATGGTGTTTCTACTTTTGGATGATGGTCAAACATTAGGAGGCAAGGAAATAGGTCACTAAGAGTGTGCTTGTGAAGATTATATCTGTTCCTCAGATACTTCCTCTTTCTCTATTTCCTGCCTACCATGAAGTAAGTAGCCTCTGCCAGTGGCAGAGCCAATGGCTCCCATTGCCATGTTGTTTGGCCTCACCATGGTCCCAGAATCAATGGAGACAAGTTCTATGGACTGAACACTCTAGAAACAAGAGCCAAAATGAATAATTTCACCCTTTATGTTGTTCTCTTGAGTATTTTGGTCACAACTATAGAAGAGTAACTAACAAAAAAATCTGATTATATGAAGAGTAAAGGGAAACATGATAATTGAAAAGAAGGCAAACTATACAATTATTCACAGCTTGGCCTAGTTTACTGTTTCTTAGAACTTAACTTCTTTGAACAAAAGGTTTTCTTTTTAACTTTTACTTATCTAACTGGAATTATTTAAACTTGTCATCAAAATGCAGTGTAAGGAAAAGAGACTACACTGAAGTTTCTACTTATGCTCAAAGAATATAGATAAATTGTGCTGAATTTATACCTCTTTTATTCTTCAAACATCTTATTTCTTTATTTTCATTTCTCTTATCCTCTGCTACTTCTGTTTACTTCCCATGATGTTTGATCTGAAAGTGGAGATTTTTTTGAAGTTAAGAAGTTAGATATATATGTCTATACCTGCATCTTTCACTACTCAATATATATAGCAATATAAAGATATTTTCTGTCATAAAAATACAGGGGCCAAACCAAAACAAACAGCAAAAGAGTGAGTATAAATGATACAAGAAACATTTAGAAAGCTAGAAAGAAGAGACAAAGAAAATGTTAGGACTGTGGACCTTTGAAACATCCTGTAAGTGAGCTTCCTTGGTATGATGGAAAAAGGTTAGAAATGGTACAAAGTATTAGTTAAGAGGAAATATAATGTTTTCATTCAAATTCTGATTAACTCATTTTTTAGGTCATTTTACAGAAAACTGATCTTGTGATTCAGTTTCCTCAGCTGTAGCATGAAGCCAAACTTAGTGATACCTACTACATAAGGCTTTATTTACGTAAGATTTCAGTTAATTTAATCATTGTTCACAGTGCTTGGCTTATTTTTATTTCTCAAAACTACCAGAACAGAGTTTCAGTCCCAGCACTTTCAACTCATATAACCTGCCACTGTGTGTTCAAGCCTCAAGTTTTCTTCATGTTGGCACAGAGGTTCCCGAATTCACTGGTCAACATAGTAAGACAATGTTCTGTGTGAGATGACAGACTGATAATGAACATGACTGCAGTTACCTTTTCATAATGTATGTCATATTAAGTCATCACATTATAGACCTTAAATAGATGAAAATTTTATTAGTCAATTATACCACAACAAAGCTGGAAAACAAAAGGATATAAAAATGACACAAACCTCACTTGCTTAAAAAGTCCAGGAAGGGTGGCTCTAAGATCCATAATGCTGGGGGTAGATGGGACTACTGCTGAAAGCTGTGGACAGAAAAGTCAGTCTCTTACACAAATTTCAGAGTTAATAAAGGACTTAGGCAGTGTGGATGTGTGTTGAGAGCACAGGATTTGAAATTGACAGATTTAAAGACAAATATTTTTTCTTCATACCTCTGTCTTTAAGCAAGCTACTTAATCTTCCTACCCAACCTCCTACTCATTGAAGCAACTAATCTTCCACATGGGCTAATGCCTATCTCACAGTCTTACTATACAGTCTGTCCTGGCACATAGGAAACACTCTAAAAAGAACAGCTAACATAGCTATGAAAATGTTAAAAATCTCTCACATGTTTCCCAAGCATTATCCAGGTTTATATGTCACACTGGTTAGTATATGAGGGTAGCCGATTGGTGTGGTTTAACTGTGTGAATTTAATTAGCCTCCACTAATATGCAGTTATTTTCTAATAACATGATCCTATATCTTTATCCAGAGAAAGTGAATATCTCTCAGGCAGTTATAACACACACTCTGTTTCTCTGAATCTTTTGATGTTAACTACTATTTGTACAAATGACTTAACAGTAACTTCATCTACTTTTATTAATGTTGTAGTATAGTAGTGATGTTCAAAAACTCATGATGTAGTTTTGTGATGTCCTAAATTCTGATGGTTAAACTGGAGGTGGCACTGGGAGATTGTATGAACACAATATACAGACTAAAAAGAATCTTTTAAAAAATAAAACATCCTGGCAAAGATTTAGACATCTTGCTAGTGATCCTTAAAGTTTGTCCATATAGACAAACATTTGAATGAACAAACATATAAAAATATATTTGTTTCTAGTTAGGCAAGTAAAGGAGTGATGTTAATTATCTTGGATAAAAGAAAGCAAAGAAAAAAGCACATGCATCTAGAGGTCAAATTATTTTTCTAAATATATTCATTTAATATTTTATATACCAAATAAACAAAGTCATTAAATTATGATACAGAATTATATAAAACATTAAAATCCATATCAAAACATTGTTTATGCATTAGAATAAATTCCTAGTTGTTATAGAAAATTGAATAAATTTTGTGACTATTGACATAAAATGCCCATAGGGACATAAATATAGTTTGATCAAATGTGTTCTAGTGCCTTTGAATAATGGATATGTCCTCAACTATAGATAAAATGCCAGCACATTCTTTCTGTTCTTCCACTTTTGTTTGTGATAGTTCTATAGGTAATAAGTATTTGAGTTAACATTAGTTGCACCTTTTAAAAATATACCAAAATATTGTCCTAGTGATTATAATAATCATGGAGTCTTTATATTTTACTGCATATCAAAATTAATTTAATGCTTAAACTGATAGGGGAGCTTGCAAGCTATGAAAGTAGGAATGGAATTGATTGAGGAGAGAGTCTGTGATTGGCACCATATTAAGACAAATTTTCTTCAAACGGCTTTACTATATATTGCTAGATGGTAATTTACACAAATGTAAATTTGCAAACATTTTATGAGATGTTGTTTGTATGTCTATTTTATATTTGACATACTTATGCAACTTTGTAAGGCTAACCTCCCATCACAATTGATCAAAATGATCATAAGTATTCTTTTAGTTTTCTTTGGTAGGAAAATTCTGGTTGAAATTTATGTTAAATCTCAAACACTTTACTAAACATGCCATCTATGGACTCTTGAACCAAAAAATTTACTGAGCATTACACTAAAGTTAACATTTGCTAGACATGCAATGTAAAATTACCAAGCAATTGCTGAAATTTTTCTTCACATTTGGAAAATGTGAAAGAATGTTGTCTTGTAATTGTTCCCCTCATAATCATATAAGAGCGTGTTTTATTATCACTACACACAGTTTTAAAAAATAGACCCAGGAGTTATCTTCTTATATCCCAGTATTTATCAGAGAGCTAAGTATTATTTTGTTTTGTAAATGAGGACACATAGCAAGATTTTATATATCTTTAGGTAGAATGCCATTCAAGCAGAAGAATCATGAATGTCACATACTAATAGCGCTATTTGCTGTTTAAGAGAAAACATATTTAGATTGTTTTATGCAATTTCAAGTTTCCTAGTACATTATCATTATCAGACATGAGATTTATGGTTTAGAAATATTTGTTTTCAGGCAAATAGAATCCAACTTAATGCAGATGTTTTATACTCCATAAAGTAATTTAGGAAACCACTTAGCAAACACATTTTCATCAATGTTACAATTGAAACCATTCCATGTCAGTTGCATTTACAATTCAATTCCCATAAAACCCACAGATCTTTGTTCTTTTAAGTAACACCTCAAGGGGCCAGTAATTGACTTACTGTGTTCTATGGATTAGTGAACTTCAGGAAACTAGGTACTCCTTTGGATACCAGAATCCCTGCAAATAATAGGATTATGATTTTTTGTGAGTAACGGTATCTTTTTAAGAGAAGAACAGTGTGAGGGAAAAAGAAAAATAGAGTTTCCCAAGTTCATGTGAAATAAATGAAAATATAATAAGAAAAAAAGGAATCCATACGTCCCTCCTTTCACTAAGACTCTTCTGCTTAGCTATCTTCTAGTATGCTCTGAGAAATGCCAACATGTTAATCTCCTACATCTTCCCACTCAAAGGTGCAAGTTATTTTTTATCAACTCATCATTTACCCCTTTTATGTTACTTCACTCCATGAATTACAATCTACCTGCTTTAGGACACTATGAAACTGAGAGGAAAATCTCAGTGGGAGATATAAGGGAAATGGACCAATCATTACTTATAAAAATAAAAAGTAAATTATACAATAAAAACTATATTCTTTGAGTACCATTGTTCTAGAACAGTGTTATAAAAAGAAATCACATTTTGAAATATTCATTGTAGAATTAGACCCTAACTTTAGATAATGACAAACTTTTCTTCTAATAATAAAGCATCATAATTATTAGGCTGTTTTTAAAATCAGATTCTACATAACATTGTACACTCCAGAAAAAAATTAATGCTTTTTCATAACATGATTATCCAACTCTGGTGGCAATTAACACACCAAGAGAAACATATTTTCTCTTACCATATGATTTATTCTACTTCAATTGATCATGAAGGAAGCATTTTATGTACCTAAAGCTAGTCTACTGGCTTTAGTCATCAAATTACCCTATAATACTTCCTATACATTCTTTTCCTGAAACTATTTCTTGATGATTTGCTTTTCCACAAGCTGCTATGTAGAACTACATAATGTAAAACTGTCATAATTTTACACTATATGTCATGCAGAGAGTTTTTGAAAATTTCCCTATGAAAATATGTATTTCAAATTGTGCTTTTAGCAGGAGATATCCCCCTTCTCCAGTGGCTAAATTATTTGAAGCTGATGAGTTATGTAATAGCTCTTTATCCCCCAAAGCACTCCCACTAACAGAAAGTGCCCCTGTTTTGTCACTTATTTTGTGAAATGTGAGATGCTGATGTGTGGTACCTTCTCTACACACCTGAGAAGAAAATCTAGATGTTAATTGCTCACGAGGTAGAAATCTTAAAAGGCAGAACTCATACAGTTCATGGGGAATTTCTCCAGAGAGCTCTTACTTAACCATCTGCTAATGTTGTGCTGTAATAATCCAAAACTTAATTTTAGAAGTGAAATTCAGTTTTTAAGACACCTACTGCTATTTCCTTATTTTACAAATTGAATATCATAGGAAGCAAATAAAAAATATGGTCTGGAAAAAATAAGTCACAAATAATGGTGACAATATAAAGCTGATTGGGGGGTCTCACTTGATATTTTAGAAACTTGATACAATTCTGATAAATTCAAGACCTACACTGGTGCTAGAAAGGTATGAAGTAAACATGATCAAATAGAGAAGAGGTATAGTCAAGGTAGAATTTTCTGTACATAATAAATATAATTTAAAACCTGGATTTTTATGCAGCCATGAAGAAGAACGAAATGTTATCATTCACTGGTAAATGGATGGAATTGGAGAACATCATTCTGAGTGAGGTTAGCCTGGCCCAAAAGACCAAAAATTGTATGTTCTCCCTCATATGTGGACATTAGATCAAGGGCAAACACAACAATGGAATTGGACTTTGAGCACATGATAAAAGCGAGAGCACACAAGGGAGGGGTGAGGATAGGTAAGACACCTAAAAAACTAGCTAGCATTTGTTGCCCTTAATGCAGAGAAACTAAAGCAGATACCTTAAAAGCAACTGAGGCCAATAGGAAAAGGGGACCAGGAACTAGAGAAAAGGTTAGATCAAAAAGAATTAACCTAGAAGGTAACACACATGCACAGGAAATCAATGTGAGTCAATGCCCTGTATAGCTATCCTTATCTCAACCAGCAAAAACCCTTGTTCCTTTCTATTATGGTTTATACTCTCTCTACAACAAAATTAGAAATAAGGGCAAAATAGTTTCTGCTGGGTATTGAGGGGGTGGGGGGGAAAGGGAGGGGGCGGAGTGGGTGGTAAGGGAGGGGGTGGGGGCAGGGGGGAGAAATGACCCAAGCCTTGCATGCACATATGAATAATAAAAGAAAAAAAAACCTGGAAATGAAGGTGGAAAACATTTCAATTTATATTCTAGATTAGTGTTGTTTTTACATATATTAATGTAATTTACCATTGAAATGTGCTAAACCTTTCTTATTTTATTATTGCATTTCTTCTGTATTATCAAGTCTTGGACTGTTCAACAGATGCTCCATAATGAAAGTTCACTAACGTAAGAAATTATAGATCTGGTAAGGACAGTTAAATAAAAGAAAAAGAAGAAATACAAAAATCGATTAAGTGACAGGAAAAAATAGAATATGGGGCTGTTGGGATAAGGAAAATAATTTTTTCTATTTTAGCCAATTATGGGTTGTTGGTGAACAAAAGGAAATGTAACATCCCTGACTGTACACTTAGGCCTGAGCTGGAAGTGTCTTGAATGAAACTTGATGAGAAGCTGAAGGCAGAATAACACTTCAGTGCACATTCACTGTGTTTAGAAATTTATTTCTTCTGCTTAAGTTAATTAAACCAAAAAAGGATAATACATATAGTAAAGGACATCACTCCTGATGAGCACAATTTTCTTGTACTTCTTGGACATTAAAAAGTAATGCTCTAGTGAAGAAAACACATAATTTCTTGACTTACCAAAGGGAAAACTAACAAAGATAACAAAATTTTCACCTCACTATTAGAAAGCAGAAAGCAGAACAGGAGAAAAACTCATTGATCAATGGATTCAATCTGCCACATATCATCCATTAGAAAAAAAGAAATACTTAAATTTTTAAGTTAAAAAAATTCTTAAAGTTTTAAAAATGTGGAGATTTCAGTCCTTTCTATATTAGCTACTATCAGTGTAATCAAGTACCACAGGCTAAATGGTTTAAATAATAGAAATGTATTGTTTCATGGTTCTGGAGACTAGAAATTTGAGACCAAGGTTCCAAACAGGGATGGTTTCTTCTGAAGGATATGAGGGAGAATTACATTCAGTGCCTCTCTCTTACTTTCTGGTGGTTTGCTCGTAGTATGTGGAGTTCCTTTTCTTCTGCCTTTCAAACTGTGTTTCATCTTGACAAACGTTCTACCTATGTGCATGTCTGTGTCCAAATTGCCCTTGATGTGAGTCATATTAGGAACTCCTTCCACTGCAGTATAATCTCATCCTAAGTAATTAGAACTCCAATGCCTCTGTTTCTATGTAGAGTATAAGATATGGTTTAGAACTTCATATGCATTTTATGTTATGCATTTCATACATAATACTAACAGTATTCCTTTTCAGTAGTATCATAAACCATGGTTTAGACTTTCTATAAAATGGAGCCATCATTAGAATGGCATGGAGGATTTTAAAAATTACCCATTACTATGCTGCATTCCCAGAAACTACTATTTTTTGCTCTGCAGTAGTATTTGTGTGCTAATTTTTTAACTACTCATATTATTCTTAAATGCAAGAGATGAAGTCTTTCAATATCAATATCCAAAGCAATCTGAAATATTTTAATACCAAAATTCCAAGCAGTTTAGGATTGTAATTCATTATCCCAAACCTGTTGTTATTTTCCAAGTTTTTGTTTAAGTTGAAAGCTATACCATATTTTCTAGAGAAAGCCACTTACTCATCTAGGTTTAAATTTAAGTTTAAATTCTGTTTGCTTTAAGTCCTCCTCTAAATTCTAATGACTACATTTTGTCTCACTGTACTTTTTACTGTCATATGCAGAAGCAATATTAATTAAGTCACCCTTTAATCAATTGATAATGTTAATTATCTGATAAAGCAAAGATCCTTATCCAACAGATTAGACACCAAACTGATCAGAAGACAAATGACCATGAACACTGAGAAACCATTCTCATGCACTGGCTAAATGTCGTTTGTGAATGTGCTTGTGCAATCTGAGACTGGCTCTGGTTTCTCTGATTATTCATTTATTCATTTGAGAGAAAATATATTAGTGCTAGAGCACTCAACCCAGCATGACGGCATTTGGAAACCTCTGCTCTAAATTATACTACACAACCCTAAAGAAACTTTATTTTCTAAAGCTATGTGTACCTAATTAAAACATCCTAGGGAAATCCAGCTTGAAAAGCATAAATTTTAATAAAGATGATCAATTCATATTTAATGGATGAAGCAAACTATCCTTACAACATTCCACTTCATGTATTTCCCAATTATATTCACTGTTTTCTTTCCCCCAGGGGCCAGAATAACTGAATGACTAAGGAGCAAGAAGACCACTTGTAGTAACAGCTCTATCTTCATAGACAATTGTTCAAAAATTACTTTAATTCTCTCAGTTTCCAATGATATAAAGCAAGTGACAATTCCAGTTACTCTTGATAAAGTCCTTAGGTAAATCAGACAGGCAGGAACAGCCTTACAAAAACTATGAAATGTGCTAAGCTCTCTTCTTCTATTCATGATCCACATTCTTTTTTATTTTACTAGGTCATACAGATATATTAGAACAATGTTCTAATAAGGTGTATCTGAATGATGTACATGTTGGAATAAGGCCAGAAAATTTTTAGGAGCTAAATTTTGTTGAGAAAATTTTTATTCCCTGACCATGAAATCTCTTCAGGCTGTTGAACATTAAAATTGAGCAATCTTTCTTTAAAATAGCTACCAAGAGTAAAGGAAGGTGAAATATACATCCTCCACTGACTGGGAAAAGTAGATCTACTTTGTCTATCAATTCTGCTCAAGGGAGTAGTTTAATATTATTTCCACTACAGCAGTCTGTCACAAAGATCATCCAATTTGAAAGAACCTCACTCAAAAGCTGAAATGAGGTGCCTTACTGTAGTCTAAAAGTACATTATGATACTCTGGTTTCTCTTCTGATCATATAAATCTTTCACCCCTTAAAAGTGCATTATAATGGACATAAGAGTCAAAGAACTTTTTCTCTAGTGTAAAAACTCTCTCCCATAGTGGTCCTTTTGATATTCAACATCTGGGAAAACTTGATATTTTTATAACTTGATATTTTATGACTGCCCACATCTTGAACTAATTCCTTTCATGCAATAATGCTTTTCTACATCTTTGCCTAGCATGTATGGAACATAGCATGAATGTAATTTATTTTCAAGTAAAGTACTTCTGTCATAATAGAAAATAACCTGTATTAATCAGTTCTGGCTGATATAACAGAATTCTTATAGATTGGGTGGCCGAAACAAGAGGCAAGAATTCTTCACAGTTTTGAAAACTTGAATTTCAAGGTCACAATGCTAGCCTGATTCTGTTGTTGTTAAACACCTTCTTGTTGGCTTATAGGAGCTATCATATTGCATTCTCACATGCTAGAGAGAAGACAGGATGTGCAAGCTCTCTTGTGTCTTTTCTTAGAAATATATTAATCTCATTTATGAGGACTCCAGCCTTATGACCTAATTGATCACCTCCAAAAGACCTCACCTTCTAAAACTGTCACACTGGGGACTGGAACTTCAGTATATGAATTTTGGGGGAAATCAAATATTCATTCCATAGACATACACTCACCTCCTAAGTAACTGGCATTACAGGCATGAACACCATTCCCAGTGATATTATGAATATACTTTTATTATATAAAATGAAATGTTTAGTACATCCAAAAATAGTTTTTAATTTATTTTATTTTGAATTTTGGGAAAAAGAAAATATCCAAACCATAGCATAATCAGAAGCAAACTAAATATCTATTTGGTGTCAAAAGTAGTTAAATATATTTCAGAAGTAAATTACATAGAAAGAAAATAAATACATGTGACTTTTTGGTAAGTTGTGGAAGGAAGGAAAACATTCTGCAATCCTATAACTGGGCTTTATTCTTTAAGTGGGCCTGTGCCCCTTGACCACGACCTTCACAATACTTCCCATCTTTCTTCCCCATGAAGGTAAAAAAAGAAGGCTAGCAGGTGCTAGAGTTGGGTAGTTCCCTTCCCCCAGTCTATTAAACTCTGGTAAGACACTTTTCTTTTAAAAAACAAACATTCGTTAAAGAGAACAGAAGCTGCAGGTGTATTTAAAAATGGGTACTTGTCTGCTCCCTCTGCATGAAGGGGTTTTTCCCCAACTTTCCCAATGAGGATGTGTTGAGACTTCACATGAAATCTAATTTATCTCTTGTTTCTAACTGCTCAAGCCATTGATGATTTCCAGCTTCCATCCAGCTCTTCTACTGGAATTGTCACCTAGGCAGCATGTCCAAAATGGTGCATCTTCTTGGAGTCAGATACCTTCAGTCTTTTCCCTATGCTAAGACCACATTTCTACAAGTTTGACTTAGGTACCTGTGGCTAATAATAATAGTTACAGTACTCGGCTTATAAAAGTAGGAGTTAAATTGTTTTTACCAGGAGATTTTCCTTTTTGATGATGTCCAAATTATCATAGCATGAATTAAATATACATTCCAGCTGGATCAAATTATCTTGTAAGTAAAACTATACATGTCTTCAGTTAACAGTTTGGAGATTATGGGCTAGTCCTGTCAGTCTATTTAAAGTTAAAATGATCACCTATGTTAGGAAAAATGCCGCTCACAAAGAAAGCTCACAAGAAAAGTTTCACGTCCAAGAGCAAGTTTTAATGGCAGGCTCAAACTGCCAGACTGGCTGGGGAAAGATGGTGCAGCACTGACTCTGGGCTAGATGTGGCTTTTATAGAATAGGAAGTTAGCACATGCAAGGGAGTCTTCAATTGTGGTGGCACAAGCCAGCAATCAACAAGGCAAAGAAGTGAGGCCTGAGGATAAAATGGCCATCGATTCACAAAACAACAACATTATTACTCTATCATTCCCCCATTTTTTCTTTAATAATGATGAGGGTAGGGGCTGAGGATCAGGAATTGGGGTGAAGCATCAGCCTCTTAGCTGCTTCCTGCTGGCAGGGGCTGTTGTATGGGACAAGATCCTCAGACTCATGTGGCATCTTGGTAGGGGCCCTCACAGCAGTCTTCCAGATGGTTTTGGAGAGGTTGATATCCCTGGAGGTACAACTGGTAAAACTTTTGATTAGCAATAGCAGACATGTGGTCTAAGAGAATTCTTTGCACTGTTTTTATGATACAAGGGAGGAAGCTTAAGAACAGGAGAGCAAGAAACATAGGCATTAGGATGGGCATTAGCCAGGAGAACCACTGTGAAATGTTGTTCCCTAGAAGATTCCAAGAGTCCTCCAACTCCCTTCTCCATTTTTCTAACTGTTCCTGGAGTTGTCTAATTTTATTTTTTACTATCCCTGACTGATTAACATAGAAGCAGCATTCTTCTTGCAAAAACAGGCAGAGACCACCCTTCTCTGCAGTAGCAGGTCAAGGCCTCATTGGTTTTGGAGTAGCATCAACACATGTGCAGCTGTTTCTCTTTCTATAGTAGTCTTTGTAATGGACCTAATAGATCATATAACATAGGGAAGGAAGCAGGGACGTATTATGTATGTTCCCAGAATTAGGCCCACTGCCACACCAGTGTTTTAAATCCACCTATGGTGGAAAATCGAGAGCCAGATGAGGACTAAGAACTTATGCAGGAGTGGAAGAGGGAGAGAGTTTGCTGGAGAGGCATAACCACATGGGGCCCAGAAGTACACAAGAGTACTCATCTTTTGCTGTAGTGGCAGAGTCTGAAGTTGATGGGCAATGTTTTATCCTTGAAAGGTGCTGCCACTGGGGGATTCCCATTGAGCTTGACAGCAGTGGGCATTGTGAGGATCCTTTAGCAGAACAAGATCCCCTGGTTTAACAGAAATTGTTATAGGATGGGGCAGGATCTGGTCTGCATGCTCCCTGAGAAGTTTAAGATAAGGTAGGTAGTCAGCCAGAGGAGCAGGGTCTGTTGGAGGCAAGTTTCCTAAGAGGAATGGGTGGCCATACATTTTTTTCAAAAGGGCTCAAGAAGGAAGGGCTTCGGGGGGTGGTCCAGTGTGTGGGGTTTTCCCTCATCAGCTGTGGATTCGTGGGCTTTCTCAGGTGAACTGGTTTGGTTTGCACCTTCATTGGGGAAGGGAAACAGTCTTGAGAACATTTATTATGTAACACCAAAATAGAAATATTAGAAGGAGCATAAAAAGGTGTCTGCTAAGGGCTGCATATCTATGGATCCAGATTCTGTAAAATCCTGTAACTCCTAAGAAAGTTCTAAGCTGCTTTATGGTATAGGGCTGTGGGAAACAGAGGACTGGGTCGATTCCTTCATGACTCAGGGAGTGAGTCTGTCCCTTTTAGACCACACCTAGTTAGGTGACCTGTGGGAGGCAGGGGCTGACTGTCAGGATTTAGGTTAAATGTAACACTCTTTTATAAAAGAGAGCTCTAGCTCATTTTTTATAAAACTTTGTAAGTGTTTGTACCATATTTAGACACAACACTGTTACAAGATGGTCATTTAAGACACATGAGCAAATATGTAAATGAACTCTGATTCAGTAGTACTTCAGGCTTGACAAGATCAGCAGAAAACACAAATAATTTCTTTAATAAAATCTTTCTCTGTAAAAATTTTTTGTAGATATTACTCAGAGCAGAACAATATTAAGATAACCTTGCTATTTTATAGACATAGACAATTTGATTTTAGTTTGACATGACCCTAAAAATCTTTTAAGCAACTCTTAGTCAATTTTAGCTTTATCACACATTGAAGCTTTTTATTATACACTTTTAAAACTTGCTCAGACCATCATATAACATACTAAACCCTTTGATGGCTTGTCCTTATCCCTTCTATTTGAAACAATCTTTAGACAAACCCTTCTTTACAAAATCCTTTCTCATTCAAAAAAGAACCATTCCTTTTTCCTTTAACATCTCAAAAAATACATTCAATACCTATCAATATCCTTTCCAGTTGTTTATTTTATAACTTATATTTTAAAATTAACTTTTATAAGAGTTTAAAATCTATTATAGGGACTGGAGCAACAAATTAGTAGCCCTTTTTTTTTTTAAGGCATTTATGATAGGCATAAGGCCTCTTGTCCCTCAGGTTTGAGGGGATATTGTTTTTAGGTGTGGAAACTGTGAGGGATTTTTGAGCTTTATTTGAATACAGAGGGCCGTCCATGCTCGCCCTATACTTATCTCATCAGTCCACACTGTGGAATCTATTTGTTCCTGAAGGAGGGGGCAGCAGAGATAGATGCCTTGGGAGGAGGAGAATTTGAGCTTTTAGTTGAGATAGTAAATCCCATCCCAGCAGGGACACTGGAGTTCAGGAACTATGAGGAAAGAATGACAGAAGAAGAGTTCTCCCCAAGAGCAGGCCAGAGGCTGGGTAAACTAGCACTCTAGGGACTGTCCAGATTTGCCCTGAATGATAACTTTTGTCATTGGACTGGGGACCCAGAAAGAAAGGTAAGACAGAGAAACGAGCTCCACTGTCTAGCAAGAAAATGACCTTTTGTTTTTCTGCCACTATGGCTACACCAAGGCTCCCTCAACATTGATGCCAAGAAGTGGCACCTTGCCTTCCATCTGGAGACGAGGGCACTTAGACCTCCAGTGCTCCAGTGGTTACCTTTGCAGAGGGCAGGGTCCTGGTTGGGGGTGGGGCTGTCTCCCAGGCTGTCCCCCTTCTGAGCATTCTCTGCAGAAGTGCCCCTCCTGTCCTCCACAGTAGCAAGTTCAAGATACAGGCCTTCTCTGAGGTCTTGGACATACAGACATAGCTGTATTACTTGGTTCAATGACTTTTTTCCTTTCAGCCACAGACTGAGTTTTTATGAATATCTGGGGCTGACTGTTAGAAATTTATCTTTGAGGAGAACCACTCTCACCTGTGACTCTGGGTCCACCATGGTATGCTTTCTGATAGTGTCCTCAAGATGCTACACAAAGGTAAGGGGGTTTTCTTCAGGACATTGTTGTACTACAGTTACCTGGGAATAGTTTAGAGGTTTGACTTTGGCCCTTTTTAGCTTTTCCACTATGAGATGGTTGAAGTGACATTAACACCATTTATCTTCCTTCCATTTTTTTAATTTAGCAATGCTGGGTAATTGAACCCAGGGCCTTCCACATGTTCGGCAGACACTGTCCCACTGAGCTACGTCCTCATCCCCAAATATTTTTTTCTTTTTCCTTTGGCTGTACTGGGACTTGAACTCAGGACTTTATGTCTGCAAAGCAGCACTCTACTGCTTGAGCCATATCACCAGCCCCTCTTAGTGTGGCTCTGTCAAGGGGACTCCCTGTGTTCCTGTAGGTAGGCACATTTATTCCCTCATTTTTAGGTGCCACTAGTATTGGGGTTCATTGTAAATGGTAATCATTTCCAACCTGAGTGGCCTGGGACAGAGCCCAATGCTTTTCTAACGAGGAAAGAGTCTGGTCTAATAGAAGCATAATGTCAATTCAAAGGTTTGGATGACAGAGATAAAGACTTGAATGTATTTTTCTGGGCATCAATATAGCTGTCCAGTTGTTTTTTAATTTTCCTTAGATCCTACAGCTGGAAGGGGACATAGACTTGCCCTCTTCCTACCATTACCTGTTGAAGGATGAAGCACCCATTAGGAGGTTAGGGTGGCTTAGAAGGTAGGGCACAGGGTGGAGCAGTAGGGGTAGGCCTTGTCATTGATAAGGGGCTTTTCTGGTCCTCCTTTCCCATATTTATCCTGTGGCTTACAAAGTATGGCCAGCATTTGAGCACCTAGATAGTAATTATGGAGCCAATCGGGGTGGTCTTGGAGATGCAAGAAAATTTGTATAAGGGACCTAAGTTTACTTTTTCTACCTTTTACAGAAAATGTCTAATTGGGGTATGGTATTGTAATTTAAAAACCCCATGTGAAGGCCACTTCTCTTGGTCACCCAAGGCATACTGAGGCCAGGCCACAGTACAAAGCTTCCAACATTTACAAGCCAGAAGACTGGAAGGGGCAGGTCCCATCTAGAAAGAACAAAACTCTAGGATCCTGCCTTTTAGCTAACAGCTTCTTTAATAAAGGCTACCTTTTTAACAAAGGAATAAATTGTCTGTAAAGTTAGAGAAGGGCATTCAGAGGGAGTCCCAGGGAAATAACAGTACCACAAGGGATGACTAGTGCTAATAATTGGAGGGAAAATTTTAAATGAGAAGTTTAGAGACCACAGTAACTCCCATTTTGCTGTTGGTGGGACTATAACCTTGAGCTAACAATTGGCTTACAAGAGGTGGGTCTGGTGGCCCAAGGTGTGAGGTGGGACTGGGAGCAAGGACTGCACAAGGCACCCCACCCCCCCCCACACACATACACCAGGACAAACAACCCTGTCTGCCTAGGCCTGATCCTGTGGCCTGTCACCCCTCCACCCTTCCTGTGTACTTGCACCTGTGCGTGTTTATTCTAGGGGAAATGACGGTGGACTGCAGCCACCACCATGTGTGGTTGGCGGCCTAGGATGTGTGCTGGGTCCTCTCTATGTATTCTCTTAGCTATGGCAGGCATTCCTGATGTGCCCAAGGGCCAGCATCCCTGTGAGTGAGTGCACCTGTTTGTTTTCCTTTCTCCCCTGTAGGGGCGGAGTTAGGGCATGAGGGTGGCAGCTGCAGTTTTTTTTTTTTTTAAGTGCCTCTGCCTCCACAGGTGCCTAACAGTTGATTTAAAGTTGCTTTAGACTGAGGGGGCTGACAAACTTGTGAGAATAATTTAAGTCATAAGGTACCAAGCTATAAGTTTTTTATGGGAGGCCAGGGTCCCAGTAAGCCCAGGGAGGGGAAGGCAGACAGAGATAAAGGACATGCAGTGAGACCATGGAGGGAGCAGAAAAGGTGTCCTGACATCTTAGGTAAGGGAAGGGAAGGCAGAGCCTGGAAGCATGACACACACCTGAGGGATTAGCGATCACCTGTGCCTGTAGGTCACTCCCATTGACTGGTACTGGAACACTTTCAGAAGCATGAAACCTCCACTCTCAGGACACTGTCTCAGGCAGAAGGGGCATTAGACGGGGGAAAGAAGAAACAGTCATCAGGTGCCATAACAATCAGGACTCGCCCAGTGTAGCATGAGGTGTACCTGAATAAACCCCAGGCTTGGTCTCAGCCCGCAGTGAGGGAGCATGAACTCCCCCAGAGCCAGAATCACCTTAAGGCCAGAGTTGGCAAGGAGCAGCTGGCTTGACACCATGATGGAAAAGTCCCTCAGGAAGATAGGAAGAGACAGGCAGGGCAAGCAGTCAAAGGAAGTCTGCTTACATGAGAAGGAGGAGGTTTGAGAGAGGATTTGGTTGGTTTAGAGACTGGTTTAAAAGCTACTAGAACCTGCACACACAAGGGAACAAGAAGTACAGAGGGAGGGTTTGGTGCAGAGATAGGAAAAGGATTGTTCACAGAAATTGTATAAATCCCTTTAAATATTGGGATTGAAAGTAGCACTAAGTGGCCATTTGGAGGCATTATTTAACAGATATTGGGACCAGGCCTGATTACAAAGGAAAATGAGCTTTTGGGGCTTAAGATCAGGCATTAGGTGAAGGGCCCAAGGTTGGCCAGGAGACATCCTGATGGGGAGTCTGAGAGAGTAGAGGTGGGATTCCTGGGAGGCATGTCTCAGTCACTGGGGGCCCACAGTCCTAGGGGACCTGGTCTCCAGGGATGAGAGAGAGCTGAGACCCAGCACTAGGATTTTGAGGTATTTAGAAAGTGAGATCACGGCTCTGCGTGCAAGGAGGACTCACCAAGAGAGGACCTCGAGGGAGGATTGGCTGGTGGTAGGTGGTAATTGGAGGCACGCTAGGGTGGAGGAATTCCCTGTAAGCAATGAGGGCATCTTCTAGGATCAGGGGTTCTGGCAAAGCAGCTGAGATCCTGGAGGAAGGGAATGGGAGTTGAGAGAGAGAGGGATGGGGAGGGGCCGATAAGAGTCACAGCACCAAAATGTTAGGAAAAATGCAGCTTGCAAAGAAAGCTCATGAGAAAAGTCTCACATCCAAGAGCAAATTTTAACAGCAGGCTCGAACTGCCAGGCTGGCCAGAGAAAGATGGTGCAGCACTGAGTCTGGGCCAGGCATGGCTTTTATAGAAGAGGGAGCTTGAGGAAGTTAGTGCGTGCGCGGGTGTCTCCAATCATGGTGGCTCAGGTCAGCAATCAACAAGGCAAAGAAGTGAGTCCTGAGAATAAAATGGCCACCGATTCACAAAATGGTGACATTATTACTCTATCAACCTGCGTTTGTAATTTGTTTTCACGTTAGATTTATTCTGAATTTTCAAGTGTAGAAAAGGTAGTCTGAATTATAGCATTTAATCAGATATCTGATTTTTATTTTTTACAAATTCAATGACAGAAGTATAATATAGCATTATATACAAAACACTGACAGCTATAAATATAAACATCAGGAAATGACTGATTTCCTTATTTTGATGCACTCATATATAGGAGGAACAGAATTAATGTGTAAATAATATTACAAGTAATAAGAAGTAAATTAATGTTAATTAAGGATAATGTGATGCAGACTATGATAAACATTTGTATATAAATCCATGGAAAATCAAAGGAGTGGTGCAGGGCCTGATGCCTAATTCCAGCTACTCTAGAGGTTGAGACTGGGAAGACTGTGGTTCAAAGCCACCTTGGCCAAAAAAGTTAGTAAGATCCCACCTCAACCCACATTGATGGCGCATGCCTGTCATCCTGAGGCAGGATATATGGATGAGGAGACAGGGAAATTATATTATTTTAATAAATATTTAAAGGACCAGACTTATATTAGAATAGAAAGTAAAGGCTAGAGAACCTAAGCCACTAGCTCCCTCCCACCTCCTTTTAGATGCTAAGTTACAGGGACAAGGTGACATAGAGTTACTACCCGCTTCTCTTTTCCTCTTTGAGATGTTAACAAACTGCAAGGATCCTTGGATGGGTGGAGAATAATTATGTCTGACAAAGGGAAGTTCTAGAGCCTACCTATTGTCTCTGTGTTTTTCGTGAGCCAGGATTGACCCTTTGCTGTTTTAACAGCCATCTCAGCCACCCAGACCATTATCTTTGACCACGTGTATTCCCCCAGCTCTCTAGTGTAAGAATAGGAGATGGGGGGAGTGGGGCACAATTTTGAGTCTTTACTCCTATTTCCTACATGGGAAACAGGAAATGTTAAAATCTCTCTCTTCCCCTCCCCCCTTGTCTATACTTTATCCCTTTATACTAAACACATGAAATAAATGCAAAAAACAATAAAATAGAGTAAAATAAAGAAGCATTAAAAAAAATCCTTGCTAAAACTTCCACTTTGTAAGACTCCTTGTTATGAGACCCCTTGAAATGCTTTTTAATGTTTGTGGATCTCAAGGACCTGTGATTTGTGGGAGCCCTCCATCTGTCCTCAGTGACAATGCCAGCCACATGAGAGGCTTTAATTGGGAGTCTCTTGGCCTGAAACTGGCCCCAGGCAAATATGTGAGATCCTACCTAAAAAATTACTGAAACAAAAAGGGCTAGATGCAGGCTCAAGTGGTAGAGTACCTGCCTAGCAAGTGCCAAGCCCTGAGTTCAAACACCAATACCATCAAAAATAAAAAGAGGAAGCCAGCGCGTTACCTTGACAATGTCATGATAATTGTGACTCTAGAACATAGGCAGTGTTTCCACAGGTGAGCGTCTCAAACAAGTGTCCATTAATTAGGAGAAACAGATGAGAAAACCAGAGTCACAGAAGCATGAGTGGCTCAGGATGGTAGGAAGTTTTGCAGGAGAAAGATAAGGCAAAACCAATAACAGTAGATTTTTTTTTTATAGAATATGTGCTTAATCTTGGTTGGGATAAGTAATGATTGAGTAGCAAAAGATTAGTTCAGAGAGATAAACTTCAAGTTGTTAATTCAGGCAATGAGTTTGTAATATGTGGGAATAAATTAGAATAAAAGCATAACAAGAATCTGAAAGAGGGTGGCAGTAGTAGTTATGAAAAGTAGAGATAAATTCAGTACTATAGACATAAAATGTATAAATTGTGACATAAGATCAGAATTCAGTATATATCATCTCAAGTAGCATGAAATTATGCATAGAAAAATGCTAGGAAACAAACTGTAGAGTTTGCTCTTTTTCCTGTATGAGTGACATATTGTAGCAACATTGAAATATGCATACCAAAACATAAACAAGGAAGAAGTTCTCTGAGAAGTAGCACAGAATCGATTTTTAATTTCACATTTTTTTATTAATAGAGAAATATACAAAATTCTGTGATGAAACAAAGAAAGAAACATTTAGTACTTTCTGGGAAATTAGGGGGAAAATAACTCAGAAAAAGGCATATTTAAACTACTTCAAAGAATAGAAACTCAGGGTAAACGCTGGATGAAGGAAGAAATCTAATACAAGAGAAGCATTAAAAAACATGGTATGTTCACTACATAAGGAGATATTTATTGCCTTATGATCAGGGCATTTGTAAACAGAATAGAGTCACAAAGTGGAGCCAATAAAACAGATTAGGCCAGATGATAAAGTTGTGTATGCCAAACTCTTTGAAGAGTATCTTGATGTCATAGAACTTTGTAAAGAACTTTTAAGCAAGAAGTAATTCCACCTGGTACCCGTGGTCACGTCTGTAATCCCAGCTACTTGGTCAGCAGACATCAGGAGGATGGAGGTTCGAGGCCAGCCCTGGGCAAACAGTTCATGAGACCCTATCTCAAAAATACCCAAAACAAAAAAGGGCTGGTAGAGCAGCTCAAGTGTTAAAGTGCCTGTCTAGCTAGCATGAGGCCCTGAGTTCAACCCCCAGCACCACAAAAAAAAAAAAAAAAAAAAAAGTCACTTCATTCTCAGGCCAAAAACATAACTTTGATCCCTACCAGAATAATGGTAGGAAAGAAAAGAGATTAATTACAGAAAGGCCAGTTAAGAAGCTTGTGTATAAGTTACCCTGAGACAGGTTAAATATTTTGCTCATTGTAGACTAGATAACTCCTTAGATTAGCATATATTTCTAAACACTTTATTACTAGGAAGGTAATTAAAATTTTTATAGGTATATAAGCAATCATATTGCCAAATTCATGTGTAATTGATTACTGAACAAGAGTGAAAGAAAGTGTTCTAACTTCTAAGTGTTCAGTATGACTTTCTTTTCTTTTTTAATAGATATCATGTTCAAACTACTGGATCTGAGAGGAGAACATAATGGAGGGCAAGGTTCAGGGATTTTTTTTCCTAAGGGTTGCTCAATTAAGTAATTTACTTTCTATTAATTATTTTTCTTTTCTACTCAAACACTGTTAATTACTCCAATACAAAATAATGATTTTTGCCTTTTTCCATTATTTTTACTTTATGTATAACACTTTCAGGAAATTTCTTTATATACTCAAAAGCTATTCTGAGATTCAAAAAAAAACAAAACAAAACAGAAGCACTCCAACCAGAATAAAAACAAAACTTATTTTTCAAGCTCTTTTCTCTGCTGTGACCTCTGTTATGAAACCCTAACATCAAGAAATGGCTTTTCATTATTTGGGATTTTCTGTGGGATTAACCCTTCCCTAAAGCAGTAATTCTAGTTTTCAGGCTTTCTACCAGCTTGGGAGAAAACTGAGTACAGTACATGGTGGCATTGGTATTCTGTAACAAGCACAGCCCTGCATCTGGGTCCTGAGGATTCCTCCTGTCAGTAACTGTCTGGGGCTCTGCTCCTCAGGTCATTTATTTTGGAACTCTGCAGTGCCCATTTACTTACCTGCTTTTGTATTCCGTGTTCTCTAAAAATGCTTTTCTCAATTAAAGGGAATTTAAATTTGTTTCTGTGAAGTTTACAGACAAGGTATTTGGTTACCCTTTGAAATTGGATTGAGCAACCATTCTAGGCCTTTTCTGAATAATGGCTGTATGATACAATTTCATACAATGCTTATTCAAAGGGTGTTTAAAGAAGATAATATTTAAGAATATTTTTAAAGCAAAATGCTTGTAATAGATATGCTTGCTTTCTGGAATTATGTGTGATAGTCCAGTTCTATTAGACCAGAGTGTAGACTGTTTCTAGTATCATGAAATACATTATATCAGTCATGATAATTATATCTCATACACATATTTAAGTGGTAACATATACCTGTAAATAACCTATGTATTTGTTCCTGGACTATTTTTTCAAAGATAATTCATATACAATCACACATACACATATCTTAATAATTTATTTTCAGAGGGCTAATTATTGATGGCAAACAAATAGGCATAGTTTAAAAATGATTTTGAAACGCATAGAGCCACACAAACACAGACAAATAAGTTTATACCCCACCTAAGCAATTATACTCTATTGTTGCAGTTATCCCATAGCAAAAAAATCTTCTTAACTTCTGTCAGGAGTTCCATTATACTGTCCAATAAACAGGAACACTATATTAAAACACTTTACTCCTTCTTGTTACATGGTCATCTACCTGTTTTTGAAGAGACAGATTCAAAACATAATTGTTATTGTTCCCTGGCAAAGGTGATTTGGAAAAAAGCAGTTTTCCATGAATATTCGGGACTGCCTATTAAACGGATCAAATAAATATGCAGTAATTAATAATCATGAAGAATTCTATATCCTGAAGTTCTAACAAATTGATGAGCCTTTTTGTACTTTTGAATTATATAATGTCAAAATTTTGTGATTCTAGCATTTGAATATCTTTTTATTTTGTTGGTAGGGATGAAATACAGGGATTCACATATGCTAAGCACTTGTTCTATCACCGAGATACACTACCAATCCCTAGAATTTGAATCTCTTTAGATGAAATTCTGAGCCTAAAATTATATCCCAAGCAGAAATTATACTATCAACATGCACTATCATGTACTGTTACAGTGTCACATACCCACAAAATTACTATTTAATAAATATAAGTGTTGCAAAGTATAAAAATAAGTAACTAATAAGTACATGAGGTAAACACTTGTAATATTTGTGGATATTTTTTAATTCAAGATAAGAAAGGGATTGTAACAGCATTTGAACTGAATCAAACAACTACTCAAATATATGATAAAGGCAATCACTACTATTATTAGTCTAGAGCTCAGCTATGTAGCTTTATTATTTTGCTTGAGAGAAAGGAACTTCTAACAGCATCATATATATGAAAAATTCAAACATGCAGAAAAAAGAAACTAATACTTTGGACTGTGAGTTAGAGCATTCTTCTTCTACCTCTGTCACAAAAGAAAAATGAGATTTCCATAAGTCATATAACACCTGTGAATGCAAAATTTCACATTTCTATCATAAGAAGATAGAAAGTTGGCATAAAACATCTGTAGGCCTTTTTTTCTTCATGATTTTTATCTTTATTTTATTATTCTTAATTCAATAAGTTTCTTTCCAGTACTATATTCTAAGATTATATTTTCTGTTTTCTGGAAAAATTTAGAAAAACACTAATTCTAAGAATATTGTGTTTGTGTGAATATTATATAGTGCATATTCCGTCATAAAGGAATGATCAGGAGACTAAGAGAAGGGAGGGAGAGGGACAAGGCACAGTTGAAGGAGCACCACATAAAATGATATCTCTTTCTGACTACTGTTGTGAGGGTCTAACAGTTAAGCTTGTACATTCTTTTCCCTAATGTTTTCCTAAATAGGTCTTAACAATAAGACCAATAAACCAGGCCCCTAACACAGTTGACAGACTCCACTTTTAAAGAAGGTACTCAAGTGGAAAAATAACCCTCATCTTGTTTCTACAATAACCTTTACTTCCAGATCAATGTGAAACACTGACAGTAGTGGTAACAAACTATGATTTAAGCTATTGGATGTTTAACATTTGATAGATGAAATTATTAAAATCAATGCCATGTGAAAACAAAATCAGAGAGTTATCACCTAACTACACCTGGTAATAGTTTTATAGATATTCATTTGCCTTGGGAGTCCAAGGGTGACATTTCACCTCCTTTACAAAGTTAAACCAGTTCCTATCTCTAACTTCATTTATCATTGTTTCTATATAATTAATTTTTCAGGTTTTGCATCCACTGTACATGATGTGGAAATTGACTGTAGGAGACCAATCTTGGTTTTATAGATATTGAAAATATGATAACAATATTGTGATTGCTAGTCAATTATTGTCAACTTTATTTTTGCCCCTTATCATTTGCCCTAGTTACCACTTTTACGAATTCTTTTTTATTTATTTTGGTTTTGACCCCTGAAATTAAAGCATTTTTCCCTTCCGTTCACTCCTGAGCAAGTTCACTTGACAGCTCTTTGCAAATTGCACAATGTAGTTTCAATGGTTCACTGCTTTTATCTACTTCTGCTTGTATGTTATGGCTTCTGTTGATGTTTTATTCTAGGAAAGAAGTTAAAATTTTATTATTCTCTTTGTTTTCTTGTACTCAGAATGTAGATAAAGGTCATGCAGTAGACCTTTCCAGAATACACAGGAAAGGCATCTAGACCAGTAATATGTGCATTATATATGATTTTGTCATGTAAATTCATGCCTCACAAAAATGAAGAGATATTTAAAGCAGCTTTAAAATGAATTCTTTTTATTTGTTTTATATCTTAGTTCTTGATAAATTTGCATTATAATTTTATCTAATAAAAACACTTAAAGGGTAAAGTATACATAGTATAACTGTAAGTTATGGTTATAACAATTTTGTTATGCAAGACAACTGTAGATAGTTTGACAAGTCAATCAAATAGAACATCTGATTTCAATAAAATTCACTGCGAAATCTTCCTAAATAATCAATATGACTTATGTGTGAGAACCAACTACTCCTAATATACTGGAATGATTAATCTTCATATTAATTTACAAACTTTTCCAATATAAAGTGTTGAAATTATCATGCACAATCTACAGGATGTAGTAATTTCTTTGATCTGGTTTTTAAGGCCAATGGATTTTCAAACTACCTGCCCTGCTAGAATTAAGTATAAAAGAGTATTTTTGTATCTGTAGTACATATTATGTAGTTTTATGTACACAATGTAAAGATTGTTAGAAATTATATGCAGTTCTGCACCATCACTACAATCTAATTTTAGGACCTTTCCGTTATCTCAAAAATTTCCTTATCTCTTTTTTGCTTACATCCCTTTTTCAGCATTGGCCCCAAGAAATCACTCAGAATGTAGAAAAAGGTTATAGAGTAGACTTTTAAAAGAATATACAGAAAAACTATACAGACTATATAGAAATCATGGATCTAGTTGGTGAATGTATTCTCCTATATGGATTTACCATGTTTTGTTTGTCCACTCAGCAGTTGACAAACATTTAGATTATTTCCAAGATCTACCTATCATGAATAATTTGATTATATATTTTCATTTCTCATGAAACAAAAACATAAAAAGAGTGTCATACAAGTAACTGCATGTTTAAATTTTTAAGAAATATCCAAACTATACTAAAATGACTGTTACAGTTCTACCAGTAATGTATGAGTGTTTCAGTTTCTCTGTAATCTTGACAAGATTTGCATTTACTCTTTCTAAAATTTTATCCATTATAGCAGTTGCTTTTGGATTTAATTTACATTTTCCTAATGATATATTGTTGTAGCATTAATATGCATTTCTGTGATGATTACTGAAAATAAGTCATTTGTATGTCTTCTATAGTAACACACCTGTTCAAATATTTTGTAAATTTTGTTCTAATGTCAAGGGTAGTCAACTTATTTTTGAGTTACAGTGTGCTTTACATTTTATAGATGAAAGGCCTTTCTCAGATAGACTTTAAAAATATTTTCACCATCTTCTTCATAGTGTGTTTGAAGAGAAACCACTTTGAATTTTGAATCTCATGAAGTCCCATAAAGTTATTTTCCTTGTTTGGATTGTGCGCCTTTTTTTATCATATTTTAGAGAACTTTGCCTAATTGAAGGTCTCCAGAAGTTACTTCTGTGTATTCTTTTATAATTTACTGTAATTTTTCTAGTTAGATCAGTAGGGCATTTCTAGTTCATTTTTATAAGGCATGATGTGAGAGATTGGGTTAATTATTTTATGTTGATATCCAGTGTTTCCATTGGTTCATTATAAACACCATTTTCTTATTTCATTCAAACACCTTATCTCTTTTGTTAAAATAAATTGGCTGAATAGGTAAGAACTATGTCTAGATTCTTTACGGGTCTGAATGAAAGCCCTCATGCAATTGCAAGCTCTCTTGATTACTGTAGTTCTAGTCTAAGTTTGAAAAGAAGTGAAAGCCTGCTAATTCTGATCTTTTTCAGTACTGTTTGACTATGCCATGTGTTTTTTTGCACTACCATATACATTTATGATCAGCTGTTATGCCTATTATAATTTTGATGGATATTTCATTAAATCTCTGTTAGGTAATTATTTCCATCTTAACAATATCTGTTTCCTAATACATTATAAGGTATGTTTCTCTATTTAAATCTTTTATTTTTTTGAACATTATTTTGTACATTTCACTCTGGAAGCTATAATTTTAAGTTTATTTGTAATTATTTTACTTCTTTTGATATTTTTGTGAAAAGAACTTCATTCTTAATTTTGTGTTCTTTTTTTTGCTCATCTGTAGAAATACAATTGATTATTGCATATTGATCTTCTTATTGATCTGTAATCCTAAAATGCTAGTGTAATCATTTCTAATGCATAGTAACTTTCAAAGTTTCCTTACAATTTTTTACATAAAAATATCTTGTTATCTCTGAATAAAAAGTTTTACTTCCTAATTATTTTTTATTATTATTGTACTGGGGGTACTTTGTGGCATTTACAAAAGTACTTATAATATATCATAGTTAAATTCACCCCAGCATCATTTTCCTTTATACCTTCTCTCATCCCTGGAATAGTTTCAACAGGTCTCATTTTTCCATTTGCATACATGTATATGTAATATTTCCATCCTGTTTACCCTCATACATCCTTTCCATATAGCCTTCCCCCTTTTCTAATTTCTTTTGTCTGCCGCCCTACAGTGGCTAGGACGTCCAATACTATGTTGATTAAATGCAGTGAGTGAGTTACTTTCTCTATTCCTTCTCTTGGACATATGCTCATTATTTCAGCAGTAAGTAGGATGTTAACTATAGGTCTTATGCACTTTGTCAGACTGAAGAAGTGTTCATTATGCATTGTAATACTATTAGATTTCATGAACATTGTGTACTTACTTTAAATAATGGCAATAAAACCAATAGAGAAAAAAATTAAATTATTTTAAAAGAAAAAGAAAAATAGACTGGCAGAGTGGCTCAAGTAGTATGAGTGCCTGGCTAGCAAGCATGAAGACCTGAGTTCAAACCTAAGTGCTGCCAAAATAAATTCTGAAAGAAAAAGAAAAAGAAAATATAAAATAGGGACTATTTTTCTGCATTTCTTAGGTCTTATTAGAAACAACTGAAAATTATAATTTTGCTACCTATAAATAAAATAAAATGGAAACAATCTATGGGCATAGAGCACTATTTAGGAAATATAATCCTATCTTTTTATTTTAAACCTTATATAATCACTTAATAATAGCATTATAATGAAAAATGAAAGGTATTTATCATGAATATGTGTTTATATTGAATCAAAGGCTTCTATGTATTTATAAAGATAAGCATGTGATTTTTATCTTTTATCAACAGAAAAAATAAATATTAGTTAACATATTTAGTTAATTGGTTTTCAGATGCTAAACTAACCTTGGCATCCTGGGTTAAGTATGACTTGGTCATGAATTACAATTATTTTTATGTGAGACTAATATATTTAGGTACATGTGATACATTGGTCTGAAGTTATCTTTCTTGAGAATGTTTTCTTTCTTCTGATTTTTGTATCAGTGCAATACTGGAGTCAGAAAAAAAATGTGAACCGGGTCCTTGCCCATTAGTTTTGGAAACAGTTTTCTAGAGCTGGTACTACTTTGTTTTTAAAATCAGACACAATTCACCACTGAAGTTGTCTAAACTTGGACTTTATTTTGTGGAAAGATATTTTTTCACATATTTATTATTAGTATATATCAATTATAGAAAACAATGGGCTTCATTATGACATGTGGGAAGTAAAAAGTCTGGAATCACTAAGTGTTGGTAAGGATATAAGTAACTGCACTACCATACACTGCTAGTTCTGTGCTAAATACCAAACCTTTAGAAGTTGGACAACTTCTAAAAAAAAAATTAAACATTTGCCATTCAACCCAAACACTCCACTCTTAGGAATTTATTTACGAGAAGAACTAAGATTTGTGCATAAATGCTTATGGTTCTTTATCTGCAGTATTGAAAATAACAAACAAACCAGAAATCTGTCAAATATAAGGCAGTATGACCACATTATAGGGTATGATTCAATCATTAAAAAAGAAAACAAAACAAAACCTAGGAACAAACAGAAAAAAGATAGAAACAAACAAAAACACTAATATCTGCAACACAGCAACATAGACAGATGTAAAATAAATATTTGAGGGAAGGGTGCCAGACTTACATAAAAATTTACATTATGATTCTTTTTATATGAAACTAAGAATGCAAATGAGTCTGTGATGACAAAAAGCCAACTAGGAGGTACTGGGACTGGAGCAATGAGAACCATGGGCTACAAATGAGCATAAGAAAATTTTGTAGAGAAAGGCTGCTCTGTATCTTATTTGTAGTAGTGATTTCATGGGTGCATATCTGACAAAACTCATAAAATTGTAAATTCCAATTAATGTAGTTTTGTTTGTGTGCATTGTGTGTACTCATACATGTCTCAACAGTTGGTAACACATATAATTCACATGTGTATTATAATACTTAATAATTTGACTTCCTTGTGGAGTGACTGCTTATATAAATTTAAGATAGCTAGATATGTTCCAATAGTGACAAGGACGACAACATAAAGAAACTAGGAAGTTCAAGCTTTGAGCCATTAGACACAAAATACTTTCTATGACAGATGATCATCTTAACCCAGACTGACATCTCAAATTACTATGATTATAATAAACTGTATAGTATATCCTTCCTATTTCTTAATCTAACTTGTATTTTCCAAGCTGTCATTAAAACAACTTCTACAAACTATTGGAAAAATAAGTAGGAAAACAAAATAAGTAAACTTCCACATAGTTGTAGTACTTAAATAGAACTTATGTAGAACACAGTGATGAAAATTTGAAAGATTGTGATTTAGTTGATGATATAAGACAATACTCTAAGTCATTGTTTTATTTTGTATTGCTTTCTTTTTTATGTTTGAGACAAGGTCTCACTATGTTACCCAGGCTGACTTCAAACTCATGATCCTCTTCCCTTAGCCTACCAGGTAGCTGGTATTGCAAGCATGTACCACTGTGCCCAGCTAAAAGCAACTATTTTCTAAAGAAAACACAATCAGAAAAAAAAAAATTGCTATGACACTTAATGCATTTACTTTTTTATCAATTATCATTACTTGAGCTCTTCACCCTTTCCTATAGGCCCTGAGATACAGACACAAGAAGTATAATAGAGTACTTGTCCTCATTGAAGTGAAAATCCAACAGAGGAAATCAGGCAATGAACGGTAAAATATAAAAAGACTTTTTTTTTTTTTTAACATTTTTTTAAGTGCTATCAGAATGCAGATGTGATAGAGCAATGATAAGTCTAAGGTTAGGCGTGAGTACTGAAAGTTAAGCAGGTGTGCACTTTAGAGAGGTAGGTGTTGCCTCTTTGAAAAGATATTTGAGCAGGAATCTTGAATATGAAAGAAAGTTATCTGTGTGAATGTCTCTAGGAAGAGAATTTGAGAAATAGATCTAAATGGCAAGTGCATAGTTCTGGAAACCAGAAAGAGCTCTTCAGTTTCCAAGTGAGGCTGAAGGTGCTGTATCAAGTTGGAGTTGGGAAAAAAGTTGAATGAAAAGACATGATTCATTAATCTGATCACTTTACCAAATAGCATTTTTTCTTGATTAAAATTCCTCAAATTCCAGTTCACCTGAAATAGTTTTTTCAGTGTTAAATGAGACCATTAATCCCATAGGGTAAACATTCAGGGTATACAAAAATAAAAAAAGTTAAAGCCAACATAAAATTTGAGAAATTATGTGAAATTTGTTCTTCAAAGCTGCACGTGTGGTACATGTCAAGCACTCTGGCACTTTGAGGCAGAGGATCACAAGCCTCTCTCCCTCTCTCTCTCTCTCTCTCTTCCTTTTTTTTTTTTTTTTTTTTTTGGTGACACTGGGTTTTTAACTCAGGGCTTCATGCTTGCTAGGCATTTGAGCCACTCCTACAGTCCTCTCTCAAAAAATAAACAGGTAAAAATTGGTCTTCAAAAGACCCATAGAACAATCCCTATAATTATAAAACACAACTTTAAGTTACACATTCAATAGTTGCCTGACCGATTACATTCATGGCATTAAAAACTGAAATATTAATTGAGCATGAGATTCAAAATTGTGATATCTTGCTAATCTGAAACATTGTTGCACACATTGACATTTCAGATTTTAGGTTGCTTTTAGGTTACCTGGTGCTCAGGAAAAAAAGCAGTTTAGCCACTAAAATGTAAGCAAACTACATTTATTGCAAGTAGAAAGGTAGAAATTGCTGTCTATATTTAAGTTAAATCTTTTAACACTATTCCATAATTTGAGCAAACACATTTCTAATAAAATATGTGTGTAGAATATGAAATTTAATTTCATATTTACTGACGTGTTGAATTTGAACTGCTGATATGTTCACCTGCTCAGAGATCTGTGGTTAGAAGATTTGAAAGCTTTTAGCCTTTGAAATACATTAAATAAAATCTTTATTTTTTATTTTTATTGCTCCAAAAAGCAGCTTTAGCTAATGATTTTTAAATAGTCATTGTCTTCATTGTATTTATAATTTAATTTTAACATGTTCAACATTTTTTACATTTATTCCTATGTGCATACAATGTTTGAGTCATTTCTCCCCCCTTCCCCCCTGCCCATTCCCTTTCCTTCCCATCCCCTCCTTCTCCCCCACCCCCCACTTCCAGGCAGAAATGGTTCTGCCCTTATCTCTAATTTTGTTGAAGAGAGAGTATAAACAATACTAAGACAAAGCATTTTTGCTAGTTGAGATAAGGATAACTATACAGGGAGATTCCTAGCATTGCTTCCATGTACATATTTGTTACATTCTAAGCTGATTCTTCGTGAACTGACATTTTCTCTAGTTCCTGATCCTCTTCTCCTATTGGCCTCTGTTGCTTTAATGTTTCTGCATTAGTTCCTTTGCATTGAGGATGTAAGGTGTTCAACATTTTAAAGTTGTCAGTTTCAAAGTATTTAGGGTTACAGTATCAAAGGAGTTCATGTGATATTTGACTAGTGATTCTTAACCAGTAGCTGTCTCCTTTCTTCTACCCAGCTTCATGTTTCAGACCTTTGAGATTTTTTTAAAAGACACAAACACAAACTCTATTAATGAGCCATAATAGCCAGATAGATGTTTACATAAATAATGAACAACAATTAAATAAAAAAACATAGATTGTCATCCCTGAACTAAGCAGTTAAATGCCAGGCATGTAGCTAGATGCTGAATATGCAGTGTCTTTAAAACTAAAAATTATTATATGTGTATATTGTTATCAGATCTCATATGAAAAGGAGAAATGCAAATAAGCTTGACTAATAAAGGAGAGAAGCTAGGTTCAACAGCAAGTCTCCCTGGCCCCACTCAGAACATTTGGTCTTCCTCTATGCCATGGTGCTACTAGATAAGTTAATGACAAAAACAATTCATGGATACCTTAGTTTTATGTATCAGCAGATTGTAAAAGTTATAATAGTATTGTTCATGAGGACGGTTCATGAGCAATTGGCTAAGCAGAATGGGGGAATATGTGTGCCTACTGGGCTTCAAAGAGCAGTCACTTTCAGGACCCTTCACTTAACCAGAAGTCACTGAATCACTGTTTTACTCATGCCCAATTCTATCAAACAATAGTAAATGTGATGTCAACTTTGAAGCAAGTATGGGAAAGTATAGGGAATACACTGGAATTTATAAGCCTAGGCAATGAGTTTCTAAATAGAATTTAAATGACTCAGCAACTAAGAGAAAGTATTGACAAACTGGACTACATAAAATTAAAAAACTTCTGCACAACAAAAGAAATGGTCACCAGACTGAAGAAGCAGCACACAGAATCAGAGAAAAATCTTTACAACTATATTTCTGACAAGGGATTAATATACAGGGAGCTCAAAATACAAAACTCCCAAAAACTCAATGACCCAATGAAAAAATAGGCAAATAACTGAACAGAACTTTTTCAAAGAAAGAAGTTAAAATGGTCAAAAAATACATGAAGAAATGCTCAGTGTTCCTGGCCATAAAGGAAATCCAAATCAAAATTACATTAAGATTCCACCTCACTCCTGTTAGAATGGCTACCATCAAGAACATAAATAACAAATTGTTGGTGAGGATGTGGGGAAAATGGAACCACCATACACTGCTAGTGGGAATGTAAGTTAGCACAATCAGCATGGAAAATAGTATGGGTGCTCCTCAAAAACTAAACATAGAACTGCTATATGATCCAGCAATAACAGTCTTAGAGATATACCTAAAGGAATACTAAGTCAAGTTACAATAAAGACCCTGCACACCCATATTTTTTACAGCATTATTTATAATGCTATTACATGCCGGTGTTGAGGGTCCTTGCCTTCACAGTCCAGAGAATTGGCTCATGAGGCAGCTGAATGATGAGCCAAAGCCAGTATATAAAGTAGGATTTATTAGAGAGACAGGAAAGGCTACAGCTAGAGAAGCCCAGCAGAGCCCAGAAGCCAGTAGCTCGCTGCTCAGGTAAAGGCTGGAATTTTTATGGACGTTCTAATCTGGGATAGGTGGGATTTTCTCATTGACCATGGATTCGTGGGCTTTCTCAGGTGAACTGGTTTGGTTTGCACCTTTATTGGGGGATGTAAATCTTGAGAGCATTTTGCTCATCAGCCCTATGGCAGATCTATCAGACTCTGTATCTCTCCTTTAGGATGCAGGAATGCAGGCCTCTGACTCCTTAGGATTCAGGAATGATATTGCTCTCCATGGGGGATGGTATTCTCACTCATCTGCCTTAGGTCTCTAGACCCAACAATGCTAAGCTATGGAGACAGTCAAGATGCCCCACTACTGATTAATGGATTAAGAAAATATGGTATTTATACACAATGGACTTTTATTCAGCCACAAAGAAGACTGAAATTTTGTCATTCACAGGGAAATGGATGAAACTGGAGAACATCATCTTAAGTGAAGTTAGCCAGGTTCAGAAGGCCAAAAGCCACATGTTTTCTCTCATATATGGAATATAGCCCCAATACAAACACAAGCAATATTATAGAAAGAAAGAGAGAGAGAGAGAAAGATACAGAGCACATATCCAAAAGTGGGACTCATAGAGGAGACCAAAGGAGGAGGAAAAGAAGGAAAGAATAATAGCTAATAATAATGAAATATATCACATCTGTGTAGGAACAAGACACAAGGAAACACGCTGAAAACTGTTATACAACACAGAATGGGGAGAAAGGGTGAGGAAGTGCAGTGATGGGGTTACATTTACTTAAGCACAGTGCATGTACAGATGTAAAACCAAGGCAAAAACCCCACTAACTAACGAACATACACCTTAACAATAAAGGACAAGAATGAAAAGCAGGTCATGCTAAGGGGAGGACACTAACAGGAAGGACAGGCTAACAGAAGGAAGTAAAAAAGGTAAATATAGTTGATGTACTTTCCATACAAGAATGAATAAAGAATTTTTATACCTGGTGAAATCACCATAAGAAGAGCACTAAGGTAGAAAAGAGAAAAATGGAGGGGCTGAACCAATTTGAGATATAATCCATATATACATGGAAATGTAATAATGAAACTCTCTGTATAGATCTCTTAAACAGAAATGTCTTTTTTCAAAAATGAAGGACAGGATGGTAAAACAGGTCCTTTCTAGGGCTTGGTACCAGGGAGAGGGCAGAGAATATAAGGAAAGGATATAGGAGGGAGCATATGATGAAAATATTATGTACTCATGTATGAAAATGGAAAAATGAGATCTGTTGAAACTATTCAAACAATGGAGCGAAGAGGGATAAAAAAGAATGATGAACATTAGCTGGTAAATGGATGGAATTGGAGAACATCATTCTGAGTGAGGTTAGCCTGGCCCAAAAGACCAAAAATCTCCCTCATATGCGGACATTAGATCAAGGGCAAACACAACAATGAGATTGGACTTTGATCACAAGATAAAAACCAGAGCACACAAGGGAGATAAGAGGATAGGTAAGACACCTAAAAAACTAGCTAGCATTTGTTGCCCTCAAAGCAGAGAAACTAAAGCAGATACCTTAAAAGCAACTGAGGCCAATAGGAGAAGGGGACCAGGAACTAGAGAAAAGGTTAGATCAAGAAGAATTAACCTAGAAGGTAACACACACGCACAGGAAATTAATGTGAGTCAACTCCCTGTATAGCTATCCTTATCTCAACTAGCAAAAACCCTTGTTCCTTCCTATTATTGCTTATATTCTCTCTACAACAAAATTAGAGATAAGGGCAAAATAGTTTCTGCTGGGTATTGAGGGGGTGGGGGGGAGAAGGAGGAGGCAGGGTGGGTGGTAAGGGAGGGGGTGGGGGGAGGGGAGGAGAAATGACCCAAGCATTGAATGCACATATGAATAATAAAAAAAAAAGAATGATGAAGGGGGTGAATTTAACTAACATATAGTATAAGCACTTTTGTAAATGTCACAATGTAACCCCAGCACAACAATAATATCACAATAAAAAATTATGCCACTTAAAGCTGTAACTTTCCTTTGAGGATAATTTTCACAATATCCCATAAGTTTTGAATACTGTACTTATAAGAGAAAATGGATTGTAAATCTTCAATTTGTTTGATCGTTTTCTTTTTTTACACAGGAATATCTATTTAGCAGGTAAAAGCATATTAGGCCAGTACATGCAAGGTCAAGTCATTACTTCTGCAATCTTATTTCCATACTATATACCTTATGAAATACAGCTTGGTGTGGCAATGCCATTGTCCTCAAGACTCCCATAACCAGTCAGTTGTGCAGATAAGACCAGAGATGTACATTTGTCTCATCTCAGTCAGTTTGGTCAACTCAATCACTGCCATATACATCATTGTCAAGCCAATATTTTTCTTGAATTCAGTGAAGTCATGAAGAAATATATTTTAAATAACTCAATAAAATAGATACAGTGACATAAGCCTAATTTTAAATTTTTTCTTGAGAAGTGCCTAATAATATGACAGCAGAACACTCAGAAACATAAATTTTCATGTAAAAAACAGTATTTTCTTACAAACATGTGAAATGTAGGAAGTAGAACTATATCTTTCCTGTCTTAAAATAACATGACTACTCTGGTACATTGGGTATCTATTTGACAAATTGATTCGTACACATTACATACTATTTTGGAAAAAAATGTAATAAACTGAAAATTATTTCATTTTATTTTAGCTCCACCTTAAAGATGAACTTACCAAAACAAACAAACAAAGAGAAATATTCCAAAAAATAAGGTGATTAATTAATAGTGTACTGCTTTGGGGTCTTATTCAAAGTATAATTACTCTATGTGTAAAATAAGTAGTTACTTCAGTTGATAAATTCTGAAACTTCCTCATACACAACAGGTATATAACTATTAAGAAAGTATAACTTCACTAAGTTTTATAAGTATTTTGTTTGAGAACAAAGCTAATAATACTAAAAGTGGATATCTAATCACATTCAGTAAGCAAAAAGATTTCTATTGCACCACTTTTGTAGAAATTTTATAAATCTACCACAAATATAAAATTGTGTAGGTTCAGTCTAGATTTATAAATAATATTTTAATATAATATTTAATCATGTTAATTGTGCAAATTAATGACTTTCACTGTGACAATAGCTAGTATTTATAAAAATGTATTTCTTCTAAGATTTCATTACCAATATCTAGATTTAGGAAGATTTTCACCATCCAGGAAATGTTAGAAATAACATGCTTTGAGATTTTCATCACCTGTGAGACAGATAACATTGCATTCACGAGTTGTCAGGGATCACATGGGCCACTCCTCATTTGCTTTTAAGCACAATAGAATAATACTTACAATAATTCTGGAATAGGCCTAAGTCACTTCATTTAAATACTTTACATGTAAGTTCAAATATAAGCTATGAATTCTAAATCTATTGATACAAAATTAAAATTCATTTATCAGAAATGGAAACATAATGGAATAGATGAGATGTTCTATGTCTGTTTCTAGATTTCTTGCTTTCCTGTCTCTCTCTGGAGTCCGTGTGGCTCACGGGAGTTGCTATGGTTTAACTGTGTCCCCAAGGAAACATATATTGGAAACTGAATCTCCAGTGCAATAATGCAGGGACCCGCATGAACTGATTAATGCCGATTATAAAAGGGGCTCTGGCTTCAAACTGGATTTCCTGCTTTCTTGTTTCTCTTGTCTTTTCACCTCCTGTAATGAGATGATACAGCACAAAGGCCATTGCAGGATACAGGGCCGTTGATCTTGAACTTTCCAGTCTTCAGAATGGTAAGAAATAAATCCCTGTTCTTTATAAATGATCCCATCGCATCTACTCTGTTTTGACAGCATAGAAAGGATTAATGAATTGTTTGATCTTGGGAGACAAGTCGCAGACTTGAAATTCCCAAGTATCACAGGGAGAACAAACAGGAAACCCGCTGGCAAACACTGAGGGACTATGAAGCACAATATCCACTAGCTTTGGTTCAATGCAGTCAGAAAAGTCAGTAGATTTCAGGGTGACTTGAGCCAAAATTGCTGGTTTATTCTCTCAGAGAAAAATTGTACATGCCAGCATGCTATTTGTACTCTTTCTTGACACTTCTCCCATCTTCTCCCTCCTTTTCAACAGTTTTTAGTAGATTTCATTGTACTGTTTTCAGATATATCTATAATACTTCAGATCATATCAAAATGACACAGAGATTCCATCTCACCCCTGTCAGAATGGCTATCATCAAGAAATCAAACAACAAAAGCTAGCAAGGATGTACAGCAAAAAAGAACATGTATACACTGTTGTTAGGAATGTAAACCAGTCAATTCATTATGGAAATCAGTATGGAATTTCCTCAAAAAACTAAAAAGAGAACTGCCAAATGATCCTGCTACACCATTCTGGGCACATATCTGAAAGAATGTTGGTCAACATACAAGAGATACCTGCACCCTCACATTTATAGCAGCATTTTTTATAACAGACAAGTTATGGAATCAACCTATATGTCCAAAAACTGATGACTGGATAGTTAGACTCTTGAAAGACTTTGTATGCTGACATTTCCTACTGGAATAGAAAAAAGAAAAAAAAGCTTGCTTCATGTAAAAAAGGGAAAGTCTATCCAGCTGTTTCTCTTGACTTATCATAGACCAGAAACATGTCTTGGGATGACAATCTGCCAGCTCATTGGTACAGGTTCCATGAAAGAAAACAAAGCAAAATGCAGAAGCAGACCAACAACAATGATGAAAACCTTTCTTATGTTGCCTTTGATTTATAAAACTTCAGTTTAAAAACAAATAGGTAATAGTCAAACAATACAAAGAGAAGAATGATGTGATACATTCAACAGACTTCTAGCTGGGAAAATTTTCAATTGAACCCAGAAAACAATGTCATGAAATAATATAATAATCAACATAAAAGTGTATAACCAGTGATACAAACTGAATTATTCAGTCTTCCCCAAAAATCCATATGTTGAAGCCTTAACCCCTCAATGTGATTATATTTTTATTAGAGATGCAGCCTTGAAACTACCATTTAGCAGACTACATAGATGAATCCACAATAAGATTTGTTCATCTGTGAGAAATGAAACCAAAAATTGCTCTCAGTATCGCACACTCTTACTCAATCTTCAGGCATGTACAAAAGTAAGGTCATGAAAACATACCTACACGATGAGAGAAAGTGGCTCAGAATCAAATGCACCTTGTTAACATTTTATTCTTGGATATCTCAGTCTCCAGAACTGTGAGACATAATTTTAAATCATGTCAGTTGGTGGTATGCATTTTGTTATCGTACCCCAAGAAGATTAATGCAATTAACAAAACAATCTATTTAATTTTCAAAAAAAAAGAAAACAAGGAATTTTCTACTAAGCCATAATAAGAAAGTGTTTTATCCAGTTCAAGGATAAAAAGGGCAAAGAGTGATTTTTAAAAATTAACATGTAACAAAATCTAAATGTGGCCTAGGTAAAACAGTAACAAAACTGTTTGGATTAAATATGTCTATAATTAAAACAGTTGCCACATATTCAAGCTCACTTAGATATTCTGGTCCCTCTACTTTGGAAACTGCTGATCTCACAAGATTATTTACAAAACAGAATATACATATATGACAGGGTCTTTCTCATGTGGGTCTAGATATAGGATATTCTATTTAAAAATTAAACTTGAATTTTTAATTTTTTTTCTTTATTATTGTGCTGGATGGGGGTACATTGTGGCATTATGAAGGTTCTTACAATGTACCAAATATATCATGCTTGAATTCACCTCCTCCACCACTCTCCTTTATCCCCCCTCCTCATATTCCTGGAAGAGTTTCAACAGGTATTATTTTTTACTTACATACATTGTATACATTATTTTCAACGTATTCATCCTCCTACCCACCCTTTCCCCATCATCTCCCCCCTCCCACTGGTACCAACCCCCTGCAGGACCTGTTCTGCCCTCCTGTTCTCTGATTTTGTAGAAGAAAAAAGATAAAAGATAAAAAGAAAGACATGACATTTTTGTTGGTTTAAGATAAAGGTAACTACACAGGGAGTTTCCTTGTGATGTTTCCATGCATATATGCTCTACGCATATATGTATTACAACCCCAATTGTAAACTTGAATTTTTAAAAGAATATTTTTTATTCCATTTAAGTGTTAAATAATGGAGCTACTGATTTTGTACTAATTCAGTTTTTATCAATTTTATAATTCTCAAACAAACAGACATTTGCTAAGTTTTGATTGTGTGCATCATACTGTGTAGTCAGGTCTGTGTTTAGTAGGAAATAAGATTATGGTTCCCGTATTTGTAGAAACATAAATACATTTGATACCAACAGTAAGTGCAAAATGAATTTAGAGAATGAGTAATGGGAAGAGGCTTCTAAGACTAGAACTGCCAGAAAGTTTTGATTGAGAGACAGGGCATTTGTTGAGTGTGACTTAAAATATGTTGTGAATCACCAGAGTGGAAAGGAAAGGATATTATTAGGAGCCAGCATCACTCTGTGTGGAGATCAGAATGAGAGAAATGACCTTGATGACCATTAGGCTAGGACCTCAGAGGGCCTGAATGGTCTGTGTCATGGAGCAGGGATTAGCTCCATGACTTTAGTTTGTTTTGGGGGTGGAAAACTACTCAGAGGAGACTCATCTGGGGACTCATGAATCATTTTTGACACATAATAAGTCAGTGTAATATAAAACATTACAGAAGAGAATGACCTGGATACTGCATGGCATTTACTTGGACTTTTTAGCTTCGTATGTTCTACAGTAATCCAATGAGTAAAGTTTGGTAATCCTGAAAACATGAAGTTTTATCTCATTTTTAATCATAACATAGCATTAAAATTCTTCTCTTTATGTGTTTATTGAAAATGGAGTATCAAGAGAAATGGTTAAATATAACTACGTGTAGCCATAGGATAGTATTTGAGAACAGATTCTCATAAAACCCTATAAGAAAATCATTAATAAGACATTTGTAGAAGGTTTAGTGTTTCCTAATCTTCATGAGCAGTTTCTGTTGGTTGGTGGATTATGTGGTGTAAAAGAGGCTGTGTTTCTTATTTCCTCCATCATTACCATTGCTAACGATGGGTAGGGAACATAATATACTAACCATAAAATTGAATAGCATCTAGAGAAAGACAATTTAGTAAATTGAATCACAGCACAAATGTCCAGTTCAAATGCCCACATTGATTCCTTTCTGCGTCTTTGGTACAGTGTATAAGTAAAGAATAAAACAGAAAGCCAGAGAGGGAAGAGATCAATTTATCAATAGAAAGAGATGTTTGGTTGTGTCATGAAAGTGAGAACATAAAAACTCCAGTTTTCTTATGAGTGACAGTGGCAGAAGACTGTTGCATTGCCCACTGTTCGTGCTGTTTGGAAGCTGATAATGAGACAAGATGAAGCCAATGCGGAGCCTCTTCTCTGTGTGGCACACAGAACCAGGCGTAACTAAACAGCACAGTTAGCTGGCACTGGAACCGTGTCACATGCGGCTTGCTTTTTTTTTGTTAGTTTTCTCTAAATCTGAATTGTCAGCTAAATAAATCTTTGTGTGAAGTAATTCACTGATCATAAAGGAATTAGAATAGAATAGGTTGTGTTGCACACTCTTAGCTCAAATTTGCTTATATTCGTCAGAAAGGGATAAAAATCTCCCACACAGTTTCTAGAATCCTATAAATAAATAGGTCTCAGGTGTATTTGGGTGGGGAGATATTAGAGTAACAGTACTTAAACCTATTTTGTTGAAAAGCGATGACTCCTTACTTGGGCCCACAAATAACCAAAAGCAGAAGAGTGAGGTATCCCTGCCTCCATTTTGTGTGCGTCTTTGTTCTAAGCCACTCCCTCTGAAATCACTTTTCCATCATCTAGCTTCCAGGAAGAAAAAGACTGACGGATAGCATCTTTATGACAAGCAACTGATACTACCCCTAAGGAACAGCAGAACATTTCAGGACAGACCCTATCCAATCATCAAATAGGGACAATTACCTTTAATAATTAGGCTGCACACTGAGGTTACCTGAGGCTCCCCTCAAGTGACGATAGCAATAACAACTTTTCTGGAACACTCAGAAAATAAGGACAGAGATAATGACCAACCAAGCCGCACCTATAGCTGAAAGTATGCACACCTTTTGTGCCCTGTCCTAATTCTTTGTCTGTTTAAAGCTTAAGCTCCTATCTGCATTGTAAAGACTGCTGGAGTGCTTACTTTACCTCTTCCCACAGCTGCTTGTGCCATGTAACAAATCTCCTTTCTCTGCCCATCACCATGTCTCTTTATCTGCTGTACAGGGGCCAGTGGCCGCATGAGACATATGGAATCCCAGGAGTTTGGGCCTGTGCCCTGTAGCTCTGGTTTCATTAAAGCCTTGGATCATGCATGGCTCCTGGCTCGTTATACTGGATTTCTGAGGGTTTTGACCTGAAAAACCTTAACTGTTCTTTAAACTTCACTAAATTTTCCTTTTTTTTTTTTTCTTGCCTCTAGGCAAGGTTCTACCCTTTCTTTTCTCAGAAGGCTTACTTTAGAAAACACTCAAATTCTTTCTCTGCCCTTTGAGAGGCAAATTTTTCTAAAGCTTCTGGCCATGAATACCCTACTACTCTGTTTTTATAACTGAACCTTTGGGATTCCACACACAAGTGATGCCATGCCAGGGATCAAAGATGGGGGAAGTAGGATGTGTTCCAAATGGTGCAAAGGAGGAGTTATAAGATAAGAAAATTCCGGAAGCCTAAAGGTAGAAGGTGATTCTACAATTAATGAAAATGTGTACTTAAAACTTGCTAAGAGAAGCTGGGCTTGGTGGAACACATCTGTAATCTCAGCACTATGGAAGCAGAGACTGCATCTTGAGCTGGAGGCTAGCCTTGGTTACACAGTTACACAGTGGAAAAAAAAGAAAGAAACTTGCTAAGAGAGCAGATCTTAAGACAACCACATGAGGTAATGGATATGTTAAGTTAATTGTGGTAATCATTTCACATTATATGTATGTCAAACATCACCTTGTACACCTTGAATACAAAGAACATTTTTTGCAATAATACTTTAACAAAGTTGAAAATAAGTAAATAAGTAAGCTTTCCTCAAAATGTTACTCAAAAGAGAAATAATCTTTTGAATCAAAAAATAATGTAAATATAAAAAATACTCTGACCAGTTTTTCATTCAACCCAGGAATGCCTTTGTCAGGCACCTGGAGCCATCTCAGAAATGTATTCAGGAAGAAGAGAGAGCCCCTTATCTCCTTCACATCTGGGAACAGGAGACTATCTTAGGCAACTAGCTCCAAGTAGCAAAACTACCTTTTTGTCCTGAAGGTAGCAGAAAACTTTTTCTTTGAATAAGACTGACTAACAGTCACATGTATCCTAACACAGTCTTTGGATTTTTCAGCCCTTCCTTTTTGTAGGTAAAATTCAGTCTCGCCTTTTCCAACAGTCTTAAAATCTTTCTTGACTAAGTTGGTTTGGTGCAATTTTTTTCTTTCAACAGCTGAAGAAAAGTGGTCAAGTTACAACTTGTCCTACTTTTTCTTGCTATAGAATGTATTTCCAAACTCTTTCTGTGCTGCAGTTGACACTAGAATTAATACATAATTTTATCAACACTATTATCCAGGTAGACCTTATTAACACTTTTATAACCAAAACAGCAGAATATAGCATTTCTTCTTCAAATACACATAGTCACCAAAGTAGACCTTGTTCTGAGTCATAATCATACCTCAATGAAATTGAAACAACAACCAAAAACATACCATACTCACTTAGATCAGAAAATAATTTAATTTTTCATGTTTTTTTTTTTTTAAACCTGGAAAATTCCTAAATACATAGAATTAAGTCAACCCTATATTAGTCAAACAAGTAAAGGAGAAATTTGAGGGAAATAAAAAATTTTTTTTCAACTAAACAAAAATGAAAATACAAAATTCTAAATTTATGGAAATAAAACAGTGTTTAAGTAGAAGTTAATGCATTGAATGCTTACATTAGAAAAGAAGAACAGTCTGATAACATAAATAAGAAATTAGAACACGAAGAATACACTAAGCCTGAAGCAAGCAGCAAAGCAAAATACCAATTATTAGTTTTCTTAAGGACAGTCTGAAAACCCATGAATTAGTAACTCTCCTTTTTCTAAGTTTTAATTATTTATGCACAGAAGAGAAAAGTAATGCAAGCAAAGGCTCATTTACATAATTAATTAGCTAGTGGTGTGAAAATAATTATATTTACCCTTTAATCCATTTAGAAACATCTGTTTATAGGAAATAACAATGCTATAATACTGCAAGGCACTCAAAATGTGAATCTTGGTTTTATTCACCACTGAATGAATCAACTGTTAGCCAATTTTATATCAGCCCCTGAGATATATAATAATGAGCTATTTGAATCCAAATATCAGTGTTTTTAATGACCTCTTAATAGAGATTTACTCAGTAAACAAATGCTATATTTTATGTACTGTATCTATAAACATAGCCAAAAATATTTTTCAGTTTTACAACAATTTAATAATCTAAGTGTCTCTTATTAATATATTCTGGACTCACATTTCAAATAAAAAGAATAATTTTCTATGAAAATTCAATAACATTAGCATATTTATATAATAAGATTTGAAGGACAATAAGGTTCTATTTCAATACTTTCATACTTTAGAAGAAAGTTTGCAAGTCTGCAATTGAAGTTCAAATTATTCATGGAAAAGGAACACTATATTTTTTTAACCCTGTGATTATACAGACCAAATCAAGTATGATTAAATAAGACTAGAAAATAAACATCACTCATGTTATTTTTATCTTTTCAGTAAGACATAGAGAGATCTTAAGCAAAACCCTAAACTCAACTAAAGCAAATATATGAATTGGGCTAATGTCCTATTAAACAATCATTTTCCAATTATGGAGAAGGAACAGAGAAATAGTTATTTGATATAAAATGTAGATTATAATTTATTATCTTAGTAAGCTCTTATAAATAATTATAAATACATTTTTATTTATAGAATATTCTCCCTATATCAGAAAAAAAACTTTTTCCCCAGAAATGGAAAATAGAGGCTAAAAGAAATCTATACAAATATATTTTTTAAACAACCCATATATTCCTTTGGTTTCCATATAAATTTTAGTTAGTTTTCAACAGTTGCTACTCTGTTCAACCTAGTGTATAAACGTTCCAGCCTAGCCACTTCTATGGTTCATTTTTCCTTATGAGGGCTGCCATGTACGTGTAAATATTACTAAATTAAAATTTAGTGATTTTCTCCTGTTGATCTGTTTTATATGGGTCCCAAACAGAAACCTAAGACATCACAAGAGGTCCCTGGCCTTCCCTGCAAGGGAAAGGAAGAAGCCAGCTTAGAGCAGAATGTTCAAGGTTATTTAGGTCCAGCTTTCACATCTAACTCAAGGAGAACTCATAGCTTCTTGAAGAAATGTATTCAGAAAGGACTGATCAATTAAATAGCTCTTATGAAAAGCATGGACTTCTTTCCTCTACTGTAAAATAAAAAGATTACCTAATTGTCTGAAGCCTATTTGCAATCATGCAGTTTAAATGACAAATGAGATCCCAAAAGCTGGTGATTGCCTTCTTTAAGGTAGGCACTATGACAACACTGACAAATATTCTGAACAAAATGAAAGCTAAGTTTAAGCTGATGTAATTTTTGGAGAAGGAAGAAACTCCTTTCATAAACCCCTTTCATGTCTGTGCCAGTGGTAGCATTTTATCCTCAAAAGAAGTAATATATTATTTTCTCGATAATATATGAATCAATTTATAAATAGGAGCAATTTTTTCTGTTAGAAGGATTAGTGCTTATGTTAAGAGTAATACTTATTAATATGAGTTTACAATCTATGCGTGACATGCTCTGACCTTGTCCTTGGGTGTCTATGCTTTCCATGAATTAAATGTTCCTTTGAGGCCTCTGTAAAACATTGGAGGAAAAATTGAAACATCATCACCAAAATTCAACTAATTATTGGATTTTCTATTGCTGCATTTCTCCCCTCCACTGTTCCTCATAGAATGGTTTTCTTTAACTCCAGAGTCTGCGTCTTTGATATTCAGACTTAAGTCATTAAATTATTTTAGGTAGTCAAATTTAACTTTTGGGACTCAGGGAGGAATAAAAAGGTGGGGAGCCTCAGAGAATTAGGAACTACTTTAGCAGACCTTTGTTAAAGCAATTCCAAAGAAACATAACAGATATGTTGAGATATTAGGCTCCTAATTTTTAAAATAAATATGATTTATGAAGAGGAAACAAACATTCAAACAAACGTATTTGTTTGAAATACAAATCCTAAATGAAAAACCACAATACATCTTTAATAGCCAACTGAGAATTATGATTAAGGTACTTCTCAAGTGGAAAACTTTACAGTCTTGGTTCCACCCCAGCATTGGTTCACTTATTTGCCTGTTGTTTTCTCTGCTAAGGATGGCAACTTAGCGCACAAAACACATGTGTGTAAAAAGAGTAATAGTGGGGTGAATTTAGTCAAAGCACATTGTATGCATGTATAGACAGATCACAATGAAACTACTTTATACAATTAATATATGCTAATTGAGAAAAAATACATGCTAAATTGCTAACTGGTTTCATTCTGGAAAATGAGAAATGGAAAGGGATCAGCACAAAACTCTTTTTCCTTTATATGCTTAGAGATCATTTGCAATATTTTGGAAACATGATTTATATACTATGGAACCCAGGCTGTTATTACACTCCTTGGATCAAGTGACTTCCTGTGTCAGTCTCTGAGTACCAAGGACTATAAACATGAACCACTACCATCACCCCTGACTATTTGCACTTTTAACCAAGAGGATCTGTTTCAATTGTGATTCCTTTATTAATTCCACACAAACACTTTTTTTGCCTTTTGTTTTATTGTTGTGCTGGGTGGGATACATTGTGGCATTTACAAACGTTCTTACAATATATCAAATATACTTGAATTCACCACCCCCCACTGCTCTCTTTTATTCTCCCCACCCCATTCCTGGAATAGTTTCAACAGGTATCATTTTTGCATTTACATACATCTCATAAATATTTTTAGAAGCCCACCATGTAGTATATATTATTCTAGGCTCTGGGAAAAATGCAATGAACAAAGCAGATAAATCTACCCTCACAGAACATAAATCCTGCTAGAGGAATCACAAAACAAAAAACTTACAGAAGTAAAAGTAAACATGCAAAACCTTGGTTCCTAAAATATTTCTTATTAATAAGGATAGCAACAAATTGATTTCCTGTTGTTTGAAGTTTTACTTAATAGTGTAGTTGATTTTTATGAAATGTCATGCAATTATTTATCAGGAAAATAATCATGCCATATTCTACAAAAATAAAATTCTCCATTCATTATAAAAATATTAATCTTCATTTTGGTTTACTCAATTATACAAATGCAAATTATTCCATGGTAAATGTTTTTAAATTTCTTCCAGATATCTAAAAACAGTAGAGTTAATTATCACATATAAATTCTTATTAATATTTTTCTACTATACTTTTATAACTTTACTATCTACCAAAGAACCATTCCACTTTTTCCATAGAATTGTACAAATTTAGGAGAATGACTTTTTAAAGTTCTTTTTCAACAGTAAAACAGAGTGAAGGATTTTAAAACAGGTTTATGACATATCATTAGGCTAAATAATAGAACAGAATTACTTAATAAATATAAAAGGAGACATAGGAAAGTACAGAATCATTAAATAATCTAAACACCATGGTTCCCTTGTTCTTGGTATGCAGACATTATTAGTCTGTAATCCTCTAAAATTCCTGGACCATTTTAGGGACCATTTTATTACCCAAATTAGGATATATAGACAAGATTCAGCAGATTCATGCCCTGCACCCAAATACAGAGCATATTACGTTAGACACTGTATTAACTTACTAAAGCTGCATAGGAAAGTACCACAGAGTGGGTGACTTAAGTGACAGAAATTTAGTTTCTCCCAGTTCTGGAAGCTGAAAGTCCAAGATCAAAGAAGAGGGATGGTTTCCTCTGAGTCCTTTCTTTTTGACTTATTGATAGTTACCCTCTTGTTTCTTCTTCCCCAAGTCATCTTTCAGTGCACATGTGCTCTCCCCTGTTATTGTCCATGTGCCTAACTTTCTCTTTTAAGGACAGCAGTCAAGTTAAATCAGAGCCCACCCTAATGGCCTCATTTAATTGAATCATCTTTTAAAGATCCTATTCCCAAATGCAGTCAGATTCTAAGGCACTGGCAGTTAGTGCTTCTAGCAGAGGACTTTAGTGAGCACATTGCTGTCTACAAGTATCTCCTTCTGCTTCCCTCCTCCTCCTTTGCTCCCTCTTTCTCCTTCTCATATTTGCCCCTTCCCCCCTTTCTCTTGGTGCTGAGGAGACTGAAATTTATTATCTCTACATTGAGACATAAAATTCCAGCTTTAATCTCTTAACTAAGCATCCACCTTCATTCCCTATCAGTCAATCTGAATCTGCCCACTAGAGGGTCCCAACAGAAAATACAATCTGGTTTCTGAGAATCACAACATTTCAAACTGATGCATGGGGTTTTGGCTAAGTGAATCTTAGATCTTAGAAGGACACACATTTTGTTATAAAAAGCATTTCAAAAAGTTCTAATGGGGTTCCCTATACCTATCTTTGCACATTTCCTCATGTAACTTTATGCATTGTGATATATCCAAATAACATTTTCATGTACTCGAAATTCTTCTGTTATTTATATTTTCAGCTTAGCAATTTTTTTGCCATTAGTGTATGTTAATTGTAAAAGGGGTTGCATTGTGGTATGTCCATACATGCATATAATGTGATTTGACCAAGTTCAGCCCCTCTATTACTGTTTCCTACCCTCCCTGCCCACTTTTAACAATTTTAATGAATTTCATTATTCTATTTTCATGCATGCATATAAAATACTCGCTGGCACCAGTGGGAGGAGGGAGGTGGCAGGGAAAAGGGGTGGGAGGATGAATGATGTGCAATAAAATGTGTACATGTGTATGTAAATGCAAAAATGATACTTGGTCAAACTACTCCAGGAATCAGGGGATGGGGGAAGAAGGAGAATGGTTGAAGCGGTGAACTCATGCATGACATATTTGATACATTGTAAGAACCTGTGTAAATGCCACAATGCACCCCTACATATCACAACAATAAGACCTCAAAGTCACAGATAATTTATTAATATAATTAATATTTTATGTAATTCAAGAAGAAATAGAGACCTCAGACTTTAATAGATTTCAAGATCTAAGTGTATAAGGTCACTAACATTGGCAGAAGTGGGACTATAATCTAAATTTCCTGACTCTCAGTCCATAGCATGTTTTGTTGTTTTACTTATTTTCCATACCATATTATCATCTGCACAATTATCATTGAACAGCACTATTGATTCTGGATTAATAAAAATAAAAGGAAATTATGACATATTAATAGTAGAAATTAAAATCATATGACAAGGTATATGATTTTCAGTTATTTTTCTTATCTATCTAACTAACCAATTAAGTCTCAGACTTAATGGGAGGATCTTGTAAACTAATATGAAACCAATTTTGATAGGGTAAATAATGCCTTTCCCAAGATGACCCTGTCTTAATACTAGGTACCTGCGAAGATGCTACCTTACATAGTTTATTTATAAGAGGAAAACTGATACCTTTCTGACTACCCCTTTGAAGAGCTACAGCTGCTCATATTTCCTCCAGAATAAAATAAGAAAGGTTTCCAAGAAGCACTTATCAGTATTACCATTCTCTAAATCTTGTATCGTGAGTTCTTCTATCATCTTGATAGTTGAAGGACACCTTGTCTGCTTATAAAATCTTTCACTCATAATTTGGTCACCAAGTTTTGTAAAAATATTATTCTCTTACTGTTTTGTTTTCTGTGTTAATTTTGTTGCTAGTCTAATAGTTTTATCACTGTAAGTTATTTGATCTTTTTCCTGGAAACCTTGAGGATTGTATCTTCACCTATAAAATTAAATAGCCTTCCTAGAATATGTTTCAAAGATGATTGTTGTAAATTAATTTCTTTAGGTAGCTATCAGTGTCTTTCAAGGTATAGATCCTGGCATTGTTCAATTTATTGACTATTTTCTTGAGTGATAATATTAAATATTAGCTCTGCTTTTTTTTTTTCTTTTCCTTTTCCTTTCTGGTATTGATATTTTGTTTGGTTGGTTTTGCCCCTGCAGCAGCTACGTTGAAGAATACTCCTATAAATCACATCTACCTATTTATATTCCGAAGCACATCCATCATGCAAACTTTGAATTCATGCTCTTATCTGCCTAGATATCATGAAGTGTTTCCAGAATAAGGAAATTCCACCTTTCTGGCCAAACTTCTCTCTTTCTACCCTTTATTCTCTTCTCTTATACGTCCATCATTTGCCTCACACAGCTTTCATTTAATCTCTCTTCCTTTCTCCAGGTTCTGTATTACAAAGACTCCAAACCACTCTGAAAGACATATTCACTCAGGAGCATGGGAAGAAATTGAGCAGGCAATTTTTGGATTCTTTAGAAACAGAGATGATGTTGTTGAAGAAGATGATTAACACTTATACAAAAATATGTTTTATCTGGCACTTACGCACATCTACACATAATACTAGCTTAGATCATATAATCAGAAATGTAAATGTTTTCTAGTATCACTAAATTTAGTGAATCGAATGTGAATTTTCTCTTTAAATAAATATTGCATGATAAAAGCAATTCATAAACACCAGATTATAATGCTGGTGGGAAGAATTAATCAGATCTTATTGCATTGAAATAGAAACACCTGTGTCTATGTGAAATGTAAATAAAATGTTACTTACTATAAATATTCAACCATGTAAAGAAAATTATTAAAAACAAGTATCTTTATGTATCTTCCCTTCCTCATACTTAATTTTTCTTAGGAATCAGATGACACAATAAATATTATGTATATTATCTTTACAACTGTGAATTTCAAATAGGAAAATATGAACATAAGTTCATGTGAATACACAGAGATAAAATTAATTTTCTTATAAATTTGCATACTATTTCATTGTGTGCAAGGCTGAATTCTAGCTCTCAGTTTTATCATTGTCCTTCTGTGTTCTCATTTGTTCTGTAGGAAAGGTGGAAGGGAGCAAAAGGCAAACTATATTATATGGACTCATTTGAAAATTGGCTTCAAGTTCGTCTTCCAATGAGTGCCATTGGCAGGATGCTGTATGCGAGGTAGGAGAAGATGAGCCATTTCTTTTTTGTCTAGGAAACAGCTCTACAATAAAAAGCCAGTGTAGATTCCAAGGTTTCTATTAAGACAGCATGATTCCAACATCAGCAGTAACATCCATGATCTAGTGTTCTCTCTGAACTTCTCTTTTGTAGCAGCAGCAGGTGAGCATGGCTTACTGTGACTCACTGCCACCATGGTAACTAGTGACAATGTATCTGGAATCAGTTGTCTCTCAAAGAGGGGCTTGTGATCGTTGCCCATTGCCGATATGCTTTTTGACCTCTGGGTAAATCTAGACTACATTTTGTTTCTCCAAGCATACAGAGTGGTAGCAGCTTGCAAATGTCACTAATTCCTCTCTGGACCTTCAGCCACTGTTTCTTTTTTGGAGAATATATGTTTTGTCTATTAAAACACATAAATTACTTTTATTTCTCTACATAGAAACTAATATACATGTATATGACATATATAACATATATAAATGCCATAAATTAATATAAGTAAGTCATATATATGACAATATTTGTTCAAGAAATTCTTTATAAATGGATAATGTTTTACCTGAAATTCTTCTTCTATAATGAATTTCAAATTAATATATTTAAATATGAGTACTTATCTGATCATTGCCTTAGAATAAATTCAAGAAATGATAAGAATAATTAGACAAGAATTTATGTTAGTTTATGCATGCAGTCATATATTCTGCCTCAGATTCTGAAATATTTCCAATGTAGTACATGTGCTTGCCAATACTGAATGATATAATATAGTTGTTTGTAATCTGCAATATTTCAAAGGACTAAAATAATGACTGATTCATCTTCTGCAAGGAAAACCTGTGATATTTTATAACTATGACTTAAAGATGTAAGATTTAAAATATTTCATAAGTTTGGGATATTTGGGGTTTATCTTGTTTTATTTCATTTTGGTTTTTTTCCATCTAATTAAAAAAAAAAACAAACATTCATTGAGAGAAGTTCCATTTCCTAAATATGATTCCTGGATGATTTATTAGGTTTATATTCAGCAAATAAGCCTTTAACGTTCCACAATAGCAGGATAATAACAACCCATCACTCTTGTGTAAATAGTTTCAATGTTTACTATGAAAACTTCCATGTTTTCTCACTTCAAGGTGCGCTTGCATCTCAATTTTTTCATAGCATCCTTAAGCCAATAGAAACTCAAATGACTCCTTTTAAAAATAGATCATTCTTCCTGGAGGTGGAGATGGGGAGAAGTGGCCCAAATAATATATACACATGTAAGTAAATGTAAAAATGATAAAATAAAATAAAAAATATTCAGATCCAGGCAACTTAATAAGTACACATTGGCCACTGTGTGACTTTTCAAATCTTGGAATTACATTGAACATCACAACCTCATTTTCAACCAACCCTGTATAAAATTTTTCACAAGATACATGAGTCCTTATCTGCATTTTAATGCAGATTTACAAATACATTGTCATTATCAAAAGTAATTTACTATCTCATAAAAGTAATTAATGTCATGTGCATGGGAGGTAGTTGTTTTTCCCTTGAAAATATAAATACCTCAGAGTACTCAATGGCTTTATGAAAATTTCCCCAGGTGCCTTGACTTATAGTTTAAAAGTCTCAAGTTTAGAGTGGTTTGGTTTTGGATTTTGGGCTTTCCTGTAGTCTTTTTTTTAAAAAAAGTTGAAGGTTATTGCCATGCTTGCTTTCATCAAATGATTTCTTCACCTTGAAGTGATGTTATGGCTGCTATGTTGAAAGCTTTCTAAAGATCAGCAACTTCCACTTGCACTTACTTTAGAATTGTCCTTTAGATAGATATGTCTGTTAACTCTGGCAGGCTTTGTCCTCATTATATTTTATTAGCCTAAAGCTTAATCCCCCCTTAAATGTTAATGATCCCATGATTCTCTTCTATATTTTACTGAGACATCCTTTTCATGCCTATATGTCTTTTAGCTTGTTCAAAAACCTAAAATTTTCAGCATTCTGTAACTTAGTTATGAAATTTAGTTATTTTAGCTATAATCGAGCTGGCATAATTGCAAGCTTTCTTAAGGACATAAGTCCTTAAGCAAAAAAGAACTTCATGTAAGCACAGCGACAAGAAATGGTCTTTATTTTGCTGAGTGTACTTTGAAAAAATTCAAGATGCAGTATTTTACTCATTGTTATGGCTTGAATTTGTCTCCCAAATTTCATTTGTTGGAAACTTAATCCTCAAAGTTATATATTAATTGGGTTTGGAGGTCAGCCTTTGAGATATAATTGGATCATAAGGGCTGAGCCCTCATAAGTGGATTGACCCATTCATGGATTAATGGACTTTACAGGAAGTAGCTTTGCTATAAAAGCAAGCTCTCTCTGAAATCTTGCCCTGTCTCACCAGCTGATACCCTCCACCATGTTATGATGCAGCCAGAAAGCCCTCAACAGCTGCCAGTGCCATGTTGCTGGACCCCAAAAACCTTAAGAACCATAAGAAATACATTTGTTTTCCTTGTAAATTACCCAATCTCAAACACTCCATTGTAGCAACAGTAAATAGACTATAGCAGCTAATATAATGATTACAAGCCTCAAATATCAAAAAAATCTATACTCACATATTTAACAAAGATATAGAATACAATCTTCACTCCTTGGTTTCTAATGTCCTCAGATTACGTAGGGTCATGTTTATACAAGGCGGTGTTATGTCAGTATTTATCAGATTTTAGCGTATTGATTTTTAAATATTTTTGGCCTTACCATGTGTACTAGTTTCTTGGGGCTGTTGCAATATAATTCAAAAACTAGATGTCTTAAAACAAAAGGAATTTATTGTCTCATAGTTTTGAAAGCTCTAAGTCCAAAATCAAAGTGTTACCAGGACCATGATCACTCTGAAACAAGTAGGATCTGATCTTTGCTTGCCTTGTCTAGCTTTGTTAATGCCACTGTTGCAGTCTCTGATCAGAAGACTTCCAAATTCTTTGTATGCCACCAGGAAGAATCCATGGCAGGATACATGGGTGTAAAGGGAGTTTATTAAAAGTTAAGGAAGGGAAATACAAAGGGAGGCATGGTGAGGGTCAGGTGGAAGCTGGAAGCTGAAGGAGCCGTTCAGCTCTTCAGGCGGTTTTAAAACCTAAGATAATCTATGGGAAGGGGAGAACAAAGAGATTCCCAAACAATAATTGTTGATCGGGAAAGGGCATAGGCAGTTCCCAGCCAAGTGAGGGTGGTTCCTGAGCCAAAGCACGGTTAGTCTCAGATGTAAACTTTTTTTGTTATGAGTCCCAATCTTTACCCAATTTAAATTGCCTCAGTTTCTGGTGACTTGATGGCAGTTTTTCAGGTTTCCTTGGTTTGTAGATATATAATTCCAGTCTCTGCTTTGGTTGTCATATGGTGTTGTCTTTGTGAGTCTCTGTGTGACGATTTTGCTATGAAGATACCAGTCATATTGTATTAGTGGAGCTTCCTGTTTTTATGACCTTATTTTAGCTTAATTAATTAAATCTGCAACAATCCTATTTCCAAATCAGGTCACAGTCTGAAGGTATTAGGTGTTAGGACTTCCGCATACCTTTGGGAAGGACAATTAAACCCACATCAGCACACCCTTGATTCACTATCTTAAGAATTTGGTGTATGGTTTAAACTTCATAGCATAAAATAATGCTTCTGAGAAATAGCTCCTGTGTTAATCATATATTTACTCTCATTACTAACTGTCAAGTGCAACTAATAAGTGCTCTCAGAAATGCTTAAAATTTTCATGAAATAACTGTAAAAAAGATATCATCTCAAATTCCACTCATACGGAAAACCTAGAAATAAACACCACAGAGAGCCACTTAGAGTCACAAACCTGAGAACAATTGTGTCAATAGCATATGGAATAATAGAAATGCTGCCATGGGGACACTAAGGAATTAATGCTTTGCTCTTCTTTGACTTCAAGAGCTATCTTTTTTTCCAGAATAAGCTAGCCCTACATAATATATGGCTCCCTTAACTCTTGATTTCCTTCTTACATAAAAAAAGGAAGAAATATAAGAAGTGTAAAACAATGGTAGGAACTAACTGTACAATATCAGTTATTTTTCATGTGCTTAGCAAAGCAGAAATTAAATTAAAACTGCAAACAAATTTTATAACACACCTATACTCCAAACTCTAAGTCATTGGAATTTTCTCTAAGTCCATTTAAATATTTAAAATACCTTGAACAATTTCTTAATTATCTTAAATAATTATTTTGTACTTATTCTTTTTGTTAATTTTGCTCTCATAATTTTAAGGAATTTTTCAGTAATTATGTATGTGAAACTTGTAGGAAAAGAGTAAATAGTACCTCAAGTGGATCATGCCAAATCTTATTATCTAATCCTAGATATCTTAGTCCGTTAGAGCTTCTATAATAAAAACACAATTGATTGGGTGGCTTATAAACAATGAAAATTTATTATTCACATTACTGAAAAATTGTAAGTCTAAAATAAGGGTGCCAGCAGATTTGATGTTTTATGAGGTTTCACCTCCTGATTCATAGACAGCTGCCTTCCTTATCTCACACTAAAATATCTTCCATAGTAGCTCAATGTAATAGTTTTTAAAATCTTCAAATTAATCAACAATATAGAAATCATAAAGTAGGTGATTAATAAATCTATTATGTTACATTTACAGTGAAATAATATTCCTTCAGTATGAATGACAGTGCAGGTACATTTTTATTTTCTTAAAATATCATATATATTAACAAAAAGTACTTCAAAACAATAATGAATCTATTATTAGTATACACATTAAAATATATTTGCCTACTCTAATTACCTAACATCTATCTGGTGAGTTTGAGGGCATTATGAAATTTTCTCTCAGTGTTTCATTTTTAGTAGCTATGTTATGTATAAAAATTTAAGAAATTCACATAATTAGTATTGATTATACTGCCTCCACATTGGGCTGACCTTAAAGTACAATACTGTGAAAGACAGAGATATTTTTTTCATACAGAGTTGAATCTGCCCAGGAATTAAAATTGTTGAAGAGGAGTGGTATATTTTCTTTGTGTCCTCAGTATTTACCGAATGCTTCTTACTTAAGTTACAGATAACTTTGTGGCTCTGAATGGCTTTTCACATAAGAAAGTTCTCCAGAGGTTGTAGACCAACAATAAAATGTTTACAAGGTATTCTACGAGACAGGCGCTTTAGCCAACTAAGCCACAGAGCCATATGACTACAAGGTATTCTAATTAGCTTAAAAGTTCATTGGGTTTCCTATGTATCAATTTTATTAAAGAAAACTTAGAAATATATCAATTCATTTTTATTTAAATGTGAGGTAAATGTAGGATGTTATAATACTTTATTAAAAATCTTAATGCTAGCAAACCTATTTTCCAAAATGTAAAAAAGAAACCTTATATTTTCATACTTGTACTGTTAAAGCTTTTTGAGATATTATTTATTATATTTCCCAGTAAATAGGCCCAAAAGGAAATTCCAGATCTATACTTACCCCATAGAATTTCTAGGCTATGAATAAACTCGAATGAATAATAAATTTGGCTTTTTCCCCCTCAGTAACCCTGTAACTGAGAAGGCATGTGAGAATACCAGAGTTTTTCTGTTTACTTTAGGTTTTAGAGTGTGTGTAAGGAAATTAGGGAGTGTGAGGATTAATGAAGTGACATTTTCACAGGCTTCTTAGCATGCCATGCTGCCATGCTGTGTGCTTTCTTTTTCTCTCCCAGAGTCACAGCACTTACTTGACTTAGTTTTCCCCGGCCTCCTTCTGGTACCTATTTCCATCCAGATCTTCTGTCAACACCCAGATTCAGGAATTCTTTAAAAGCTCCTGTCCAGCATAGTCTCATAGTACCACATAATTGTTTTATTGAACTACATGGAGAGCAGTAATTGTGCAGTATTAATGGAGATTGCAGAATGAGAACTGTGTGCAAAAAGCAAGAGAAAATACTGTGGAGAAGCAATGTGTGTTTTATGTCCATTTTGCTACCAGGTTTCTGAAGCTACTTACAAAGATTTTTGTCACTGACCATATTCTCAAAAGACCTACTCCCAAATATCATAAATAACAGAGTAAATGTGCTATACAATGACCTGACCTGTTGTTCTTAGTGTAGAACAAATAATTTCCACCTTGATTTGGAAACCCAAAGGCAACCAAGAGGCTCACATTTTAATTGGAAGCCATCCATTGTGAATATTCTCTAGCTACCTGCCTTTATATAGTTGTTATGACTCAAAAGGGAGGGGTTCCTTTTAGTGTCTAGAACATTAATTTGAGCCAAATGTGCAGCAACAGTGGCAGAAAATGAGAATACAATTTAGGTCAGAAGAGAAGACATTTTAAATAACTGAAAATGAAATTGAAGTACTTTTGCTATTTTTAAAGACTAACCAGAGGCTGGGGCATGGCTTAACTGGTAGAATGCTTGCCTAGCATGCCTAAGGCCCTGGGTTGAATTCCTAGTACCAAAAAAAAAAAAAAAAAAAAAAGGCTAAAAATACTAGCCAGGCATGATGGCCCATGTCTGTAATTCCATTACACAGATGACTGAGTAAAGAAGGTAAATATGGTTGATGTACTTTCTATAGAAAATGAATATAGAATATTTAAGCCTGTTGAAGTCACCATAAGAAGGGCTGTAAGGTAGAAAGGAGAAAAATGGAGGGAATAAACTAATTCGGAATATAATATATATATTTCTGGAAATGTCATACTGGAACTCTTTGTATAGGTATCTTAAACAAACAAAAATGTCTTTTTTCAAAAATGAACAGGAAGGTAAAGCAGGTCCTGTCTGGGGGTTGTACCAGTGGGAGGGGGAGGATAAAAGGGTGTGGAAGGTGAATATGGTGGAAATATTACTTACTCATGTATGAAAATGAAAAAGGGACTTGCTGAAACTATTCTAAGAAAGAGGGGAGGGTGAATAAAGAAGAATGATGGAGGGAGTGAATTTAACTAAGATATATTGCAAGCACTTTTGTAAATGCCATAATGTACCCCAGGTACAATAATAATATGCTAATAAAAATTTTAAAATAAAAGTATAAAAAAGAAGGTTGAGGTAAGAGGATCCTAAGTTTAGAGTCAGTCAGGGTTACATAGCAAGATGATGTTTAAGAAATAAAAAGCAGTGACTTTTGTTACTTTATCAGTGGAAATATTGATAAATACCACTTATATAAATATTCTAAATATTCTACATTTATATACATTTTTCTAAATTTTGCACTTTTGCATGTAATTTTATAATTACTTTATAGAGTTGTACAGTTTAGGGAGTTTGTTATGATTTGATAATTTCCAAGCAAATAGAAGTAAGAGAATTTCAAAGAGGAGGCAGAAATAATTTTAGCTTACCCAGAGGCACTATTTGGGTTAAGAATTTTTTAATTTGATTACTATGTCAATCTGAACCAGGTATGGTGGTGCATGTCTGTAATCTCAGCACATGGGATAAGATAGGCTAGCAGCAGTGATTTTGGGAATCTGGTGCCATGTGAATTTTCTCAGCGCATTTCATATTAAACTCCTTGTCTCAGCCCAGTGCCATCCTTTGCAGTTGTAAATTTCTTTTCAATTATAAAATCTTAGCAGTCTTCTTCAACTAAATCCTCTTCAGTTGCAAGTTTTGTCAAAGATAGAAAGCTTGGGGGAATTCCATTCTTGATTACCTCTCAGACTAAAGCCTTCTGCTTAAAACATGAATGTTGATCATACCTCATACACGTAATTAAAATGTCTAGAGTTAGCATAAGTACAGGTACAGAGTGCCTCATGTTGTACATGACCTTGTTAATCAAATATGTCAATCACCCTAGCCCATCCTTCAAAGACTACCCAGATTCTTCCACCATTTGCCGTTTCAGTTTATGAAGGCCCTTTAAAACAAAGATCAGGCTTCTATCCCACCTGCCCAGGGCCCACCAGTGCTTTCTCTTTTGGTGAGTTCCTTTCACCTTCAATAAACTTTATTACCACTTTCACTGCATTTTCACATCTTGCCAGAATTTTCTCACTAAAGGCAAGAGCCTAGGAGTCTTCCACAAGAGTCTTCAGAAGGTACCCATCAGTTAATGGAGAGAGTTCCAGGCAGTCAAAACTACAATAGTGAGACCCTGTTTCAAAAATATAAACAAAACTTTTTCTTAAAATATTTTATTTTTTTTTCTTTCACAGATGTATGTTATTCTTGAGATTTATTGGTTTTTGAACATTTGTTACTAATAAGCTGGAAGCTTTGAGTATATAGTGTGTGCCTTGTCTCATCATTTCCTGAAACATTGAGCACATCAACTTTCTTACTGTAGGAACACAAAAATATTGACACCTCTTAATGAAGTTGTATTGAAATTAAAATTGTTAGGATAGAAAAAGCAGAATCTAAGAGCTGCTGAATCACAAACACAAGTAAGTACCTTTCATAACCACTTTTTTCAACTCTGGAATATTCTTTTCACATGGTTTATCTAATGAATGACCTGAAATGAATTAGCACCTGAATGACAATTACACAATACAAGAGGGAATCATTCCTTAGATCATGCTTATTTGTCCCATTCCTCGGGAATGTATTATTTATCATATTTTCTTGTTATTTAAGACCTCAACTGGAGGGGAGTGTGAACAGTCTAATTGGCTTTTAGGTACTCCATCTGATAGCTGAGGATCTCCAGCTACATGACTTCAAGTTACTCAAGGTGAATGTGTTCCCTCCTATGACAATTTAATAAATGTGGATGCTCCACAGTTATGCTATCAGGATTTCCTTAGAGAGAAGTTAATTTAAAGTTAGATCATCCTTTTAGTGAAGTTTTAGCTCTTTTCTCACAAAAAAGAATCTTGAAAAATTCATTTATTTTTTGCTACAAGATAGTAGTATTTGTATCATTTGAATGGAGATGTGTAGAGATGGAATTGGCTTCAAAATTTTAAAAAGTATATGCAAAAAAACCAAAACCAAAACCAAAAGAGCACTCAGATTCTGGTTCTTTTTCAAAGATACCTCATTATTTCCTTTACTACATGGATCCTGCAGAAAGAAGCTAACCAAATCCTTAACAGTCATGAGCCAATTTTCACTCCTAGAAAGACCTCCCTCACTGAGATGACTCAGGTCAGTAGTTATAGACATAAGCATTGCTGTAATAATGAGATTCCTTTCTGGAAGCATTTTTTTAGCAAAGCTCATAAAATCTATGATTATGTATACATATATGTACATATATAATTTATATATGGAATATATTATATAATATATGTGTGTATGTGCATATGTTTATATAATAAATGCATAATACACATATGTGTGATTATACATACATATAAAACATGTATATCTGGTATTTGCATATATTATATATATGTATCATATGTGTATATATTACCTGGTACTTATATGGATTACCTACTGCCTTCTTCTTAATTAGGAAATGTAAAGTTTAATAAAATATTCTTAGGTAACAATGGAGATTTGTAAAAGAAAATAGAATGCTTCTGAAAGGACTTACATATATATGTGTATATATACACATATGTATGTATATCTGTGTGTGAGTGTATGTATGTATCTATATGTGTGTGTGTGTAAATAAACACACACAAAAAATACTTTGGTTGCCAAAATCTTCACTGCATGTGAGTTTTCCACAATGCCTGGCAAAGATATTTTGGGATCAGAAATAAATGAGGACTTTTCTCCAAGGTGGATTTTTCTATGTGCAGGAAAGTTCGCTTTTAATTCCAGCTATATACATTGTACTCCATATTCACATTCTATTTAAGCCAAAGTACTTTCTGATATAGAAAAGCACAGTGGACTATGCTGTTCCTAACATGATGAAAGGTAATTTGATACAGTAGCACGTTCTTGCTTAGCTGTAGCAAGTTAAAGAGTCCAGGGGTAATTGAATTTTCCTAAACCCTTTGGAGACATTTCTGCTATTATTCCATGCTTTCCTTCTGCCTAAATTTAGGGATTACATCCACTCTCTGGAAACTTCATCTTAAATTCATAAAAAGTATAACTTCAGCATCTAATTTTTTTCTATTTTTTCCAACCAGGGACATTGTGCTCAATAAATACAGTTCCATTGTGTTATTTTTCAAATGATTTTCCCTTTATACTTTGTTGTGAGGAGGGTAATCTGCATCTTTTTTTGATGTGGCTAGCCAATGGCTTTCTCAAGATGCAGTTTCACAGCATGTTGGAGGTTAGCTGACAAGTTGCCGGCATCCTCCATAACATCTTTGACTGTCTTTGTCATCATGTTAATTATACCAAAAATTGCTCTACCTGCTTTGTGGCTGCAAGTCTGTAACCCCAGTACTTGGGAGACTGAAGCAGGAGGATTATGAGTTCAAGGCTAGTCTGGACTATATAGCAAATTACAGGTTACTCCCAGCTACAGTTTACTCCCAGCTACAGGTTAGACCCTATTTTAAAACAAACAAATGAACAAACAAAAACAAAACATTATTCTGTCATGAGAAAGTCAACTTTTCATGAATCTAAAATATAGCTGTTTAAAACAACAATCAAATATGAACAAATGATGTATTCCTATGTAATAACTCAGAATATACAGGATAATTTGAAATATGTATCAATTACTTTTGCTTTTTAAGTGTTATTCTTGGACATGCATATTCATAACCATAGACCCTCAAAATCATGTAAGGAACCAAAAAGACCTAATTATCTCAAGGAAAAAAATAATATTTCACAACCATGTAGAATTTAGTACAATGGCTACTGTTCAATGTAAATAAAATAGAGATTATTGAAGTTATTTGTGGACAGGTAACCCTCACTATACTCCACCATTCTTTCTTTTCTACATTTTCCCTTCAATTAGCTGTATCTATGCATGCAGGCACAAGGAAGAGGGTGTCTCTGATTCTGTATAAACCATTCCCAGCCCATATATATACACAAGGAAAGGCATTAAACTTGGATAAATCCTAAATACCTTATGCTTCCTTTTTCTTTGTCCTTAATTAAAATAACACACAGTAAAAATGAAATAAACAGAGCTGGAAAGTCATATTCTGCCTTGGGTATAATTTCTGTTCTCCAAATATACCCCTGCTGATGCTGTGTGTCCATCATGACTGAGCAGCGAGTAACCTGTACAAAAGCCTATCAACACACCACTCTATGGGAAGCCCGCCAAGGCTCCCTGCATAATTGCCATGTGGGAAAAAGCAATTCTTTCCCTTTGTTAAAAGTGTTTCTTTGATCGCCTCCCTTAAAATATGAGGTGATTGGGCAAATTGGTCAGTAAATCCCTTCAAGAATTAACATTCTAATTTTCTTTGGAAAACTTAAGAATATCTTGTTAAGCTTTACTTTTCCTAGGGAACTGGAAGGCAGTATGTGACAAGGAAATAGGAAAGAAAAAGTTTTTCAAAAGTTATGCTTTTACTGATGAAAATGAAAATGTGTTAAACACACTTTTAAATTAGGCATTTTCTTAAATTACAGAGTTGAGCATCTGTTGGATTTCTGTTCCAGGGACCTTTTAGCGCAATGTCTCCTCTGTGAGGAGGTAATACAGAATTCTGTGACATTATTAAACCTGCTTGAGTCTTTTCTCAAATTCAAACTTATCTAGTAAGCTGACTAAAATATCATATCCCTTTTGATTAGAATAAAATATGTATTTTTTCATCTTTTGAAGTTTTAATATCTTGAATTTATCATTTTTATTCAGGACTAAAATAACAAAATTTTGTAGCCTTTAGGCAGAGATATTATACCATGAATTTTATAGTAAAATTGAATTCTCATTATATATTAAAGCCTAACATCTTTTAAAATGTTCCATCTCTCTCAATATTCACAAATACCATAAATGATATTAAATTTTCATTTCTTGAAATTTTAATGAGTGATTTTAAGTGATGTTATTTTTGCTTTCCTAATGTAAACATATTTTCCTATTTTATATTAAGTATTTTTTGCAATATTTTGCTAGTGTGTTGATAGATTATTAAATTTGTACAATTAGTAACTATTCACACAAAATGTATGATGTTCTTTATCTTTTATTAAACTACTCTTGTATGACTCATTGCATAACCTTAAAAAATCAATTCAAGAGTTTTATAATGGTAAACATTATAGGAAATCTCTTTTCACTTTGGCATTGTCAATTTACTTCATCAAAGATCAATGTTGTTTACATCTAAACAAAGATACACCTGATTTTTTTCTGCATTCAAATGTGATCAGACTTTAATAGATATAGCTATATATTCTAATGGTATTTTAAATATTGACAAAGAATGTGTAGTTTTGTGTTCAGTATTTTTTTTCATAACTGGAATCAGACCTTTGGGATTTTCTATGATTGTATTTTAAAAATATGATGCAGAAAAGTTTTTGTCATATATATATGAATCTACTTCATGACATTCCATTTTTCAGTGCTATGATACTTCTTACCATGATTTAATGAAAAGGTGTGGACATTAAATTATTCCCAATTTCTAAAACCTATTTGTAAATGCAACATAGTTCTCTTTACACACATACTTTTCAAGATTTTTTAGGAAACAACTCTTTCAAATTATGTAAAATTTTTTATTGTTGTCCTTGGTGGGGGTGTACTGTGGTACTTCCAAACTTCTTACAATATTCACCTACATCACACTTGAATTCACCCCATCCACCATTCTCCATCATGCCCCTTCCTCCATTCCTGGAACAGTTTCAACAGACCTCATTTTTTCATTTACATACCTGCATACACAGGATTTGCACCATATTTACCCTCCTTCACCATTTTCTTACCTCCTCCCCCTCCCACAGGTACCAATCCCCCCAAGGCAGGACCTATTCTACCCTCCTGTTCTCTGATTTTGTCTAAGAAAAAAAGAAAGGAAAAAAATGACATTTTTGCTTGTTTAAGATAGCTACACAGGGAGTTTCCTTGCAGCACACTACCATGTATATATGTATTATATTCCTATTTAGTTCATCACCTCTATCTTTCTTCTTTCTACCTTAGTCCCCTTCTTATGGTGGTTTATACAGGTTTAAAATTTTTATATTAATTCTTACATAGAGAGTACATCAACCATATTCACCTTCTGAACTTCCTTCTTTTACCCTACCCTTCTCAATATGTGACCTCCCATTATTGTGACCTGTTTTTCATACCATTGCTGTATTTGTATTAGGTTCATATTCCACATATGAGAGAAAACATGTGGATTTGGTCTTCTGAACCTGGCTAGCTTCACTTAAGATGATGTTCTCCAGTTTCAACTATTTACTTACAGATGACAAAATTTCATTCTTCTTTGTGAATGAATAAAATTCCATTATACATAAATGCCATGTTTTCTTAATCCATTTATCAGTAGTGGGGCATCTTGGCTATTTCCATAGCTTAACTATTGTGAATAATGCTGCAATAAACACGGATGTGCAGGTGCCTTTATTGTAATCTGATTTACAGACCTTTGGGTATACCCCTAGGAGTGGAATTGCTGGGTCATATGGAAGTTCTACTTATAGATTTTTGAGGAGCCTTCATATTGTTTTCCATAGTGGTTGTACTAGCTTACATTCCTACAGCAGTGTATGAGGGTTCCTTTTTCCCCACATCCTCACCAACATTTGTTGTTCTTGATGGTAGCCATTCCAGCAGGAGTAAGGTGGAATGTAATGTGGTTTTGATTTGCATTTCCTTTATGACCAGGAATGTTGAGCATTTGTTCATGTGATTTTTGCCATTTGGACTTCTTCCGTTGAAAAAGCTCTGTTCAGTTCTTTTGCTCATTTCTTCATTAGGTCATTGATTTTTTGGGAGCTTAGTTTTTTGAGCTCCCTGTATATTCTGATTGTCTATCCCTTGTCAGATGTATAGGTGGCAAAGATATTCTCCCATTCTGTAGGCAGACTTTTCACTTTAGTGACCATTTCTTTTGCTGCATAGAAGGTTTTAATTTCAAGTAGTCCCATTTGTCAATCCTTTCTTTTAGTTGGCGAGCCATTTGAGTTCTATTTAAAACTATCTATTCCAATGTATTCTGTGGTCTTTCCCACTCTAGATTCAAAGTTTCAGGTCTGATATTAAGCTTAACCCATTTTGAGTTGATACTTGTACAGGGTGACAGACATGGATCTAGTTTCAGTTTTCTGTATGCAGACGTCCAGTTTTCCCAGCAACATTTTTGAAGAGGCTGTCTTCAAAAATTTTCAAAATCAGGTGGATATAGCTGCGTGGACTCATAGCCAGGTCCTCTCTTTTGTTCCACTGGTCTTCATATTTGTTTTTGTGCCAGTACCATACTGTTTTTATTGCTATGGCTTTGTAGTGTAGTTTGAATTCGGGGATTGTAATACCTCCAGTGTTGCTCTTTTTGCTCAGTATTGCCTTGGCTATTCATGGTCTTTTGTGCTTCCAAATAAACTTTAGGGTTGATTTTTCAACCTTTGCAATGAACATCATTGGAATTTTGATGGGAGTTTCATTTAATATGTAGATTGCTTTTGGTAATATAGCCATCTTCACAATATTGAGTCTACCAATCCATGAGCATGGGAGATCTGTTGATCTTCTGTAGACTTCTTTGATTTCTTTCCTCAGTGGTTTATAGTTTTCCTTATTCACATCCTTTGTTAAGTTTATTCCTAGGTATTTTGGTTTTTGGGGGTACAGTAAATGGAATTGTTTTGCAACATTCTTTCTCCATCTCCAACCATCATTGTTGGTTTCTAGACAGGTTACTGATTTTTGTAAATTGATTTTATATCCTACTACTTTGCTGAAACTGTTTATGGTGTCAAGGAGTTTTTTGCTGGAGTTTTTTATGTCTTTTAGATTATGTAGTGTGCACATAGGGATACTTTGACTACTTCCTTTCCAATTTGAATTCAATTATTTTTTTCTTCCTGTCTTATTGCTCTGGGTAGGAATTCCAAGACTATGTTGAATAAGAGCGAAGAGTGTGGACACACAGGTCTCAATCTTGACTTTAGAGGAAATAGTTTCAGTTTTTCCCCATTTAGTATGATGTTGGCTATAGATTTGTCATATATAGCCTTTCTTATTATAAGTAATATTCTTTCTGTTCCTAGTTTCATCAGAGCTTTCATCATGAAGGGATGTTGAATTTTATTGAAGGCTTTTTCAGTGTCTATTGAGAGGATCAAGTGGTTTTTGTCTTTGTTTCTGTTAATATGCTGTATTACATTTAATGATTTGTGAATGTTGAACCATCCCTGCATACCTGGGATGAAACTGACTTGATCATGTTGTTTGATCTTTTTTATATGCTGTTGAATTTAGTTTGCCAATATTTTGTGGAGTATTTTTGTATCTATGTTTATTAAAGGGATTGGTCTGCAGTTCTCTTTTTTTGTAGTGTCCTATTCTAGCTTTGGGATGAATGTAATGCTGGTTTCATAGAATGAGTTTGGCATTCTATTTCATAGAAAAGTTTAAGGAGTATTGGTATTAGTCCTTCAAAGGTCTGGTAGAATTTAGCATTGAATCCCTCAGGACCTGGACTTTTACTTTTTGGGAGACTATATTGCTTCTTTGATTTCATTGCATGTTTTAGATCTGTTTAGGGGATTGATGACCTCTTGCTTCAGTTTTGGATGGTCATATGTAACTAGAAATACATCCATTTCTTCTAGATTTTAACAATTTATTTCAATACAGCTTTTCTTTTTTTTTTCTAGTTCATTTATTCACATGTGCATCCGCTGTTTGAGTCATTTCTCCACCCTCCCCCACTCCCCCACTCCTCCCCACCTCCTTAGTTTCAGGCAGGTCCCATTTGGCTCTTGTGACTGATTTTGTTGAAGAAAAGACATAAGCATAATAAGAAAGGCAAAGCATTTTGGCTAGTTGAGTTAAGGATAGCTATACAGACAGATTCCTACTATTGCTCTCATGTACCCATGTGTTACGACCCATGTTGATTCAACTCTAACTGATCTTTACATTGGTTCCTGATGCCCTGCTCATGATAACCTGTCGTTTTAAGGTTTCTGTATTTGTTCCTCTGGAGTGGGGACACCAAACACTTTCATGCTTTGGATTTTCTACCTATTCTTATATCTCCCATATGTGCTTTCCCCTCTTCTTGTGATCCAAGTCCAACAACACTGCTGCATTTGCTCTAGACCTAAAGTCCGCATATGAGGGAGACCATAGGATTTTTGGTCTTGAGCCTGGCTGACCTTGCTCAGAATGATGTTCTCCAGTTCCATTCATTTACATGCAAATGATAAGATTTCATTTTTCTTCATGGCTGAGTAAAATTCCATTGTGTATAAGTACCACATCTTCTTAATCCATTCATCAGTAGTGGGGCATCTTGGTTGCTTCCATAACTTGGCTATTGTGACCAGTGCTGTAATAAACATGGGTGTGCAAGTGTCTCTGGAGTAACCTGTGTTGCATTCCTTTGGGTATATCCCAAGGAGTGGGATTGCTGGATCATATGGCAGATCTGTGTTTAGATTTTTAAGAAGTCTCCAAATTTTTTCCAGAGTGGTTGCACCAGCTTGCATTCCCACCAGCAGTGGATTAGGGTTCCTTTTTTCCCATATCCTTGCCATCACTTGTTGTTGGTGGTGTTTTGGTTGATAGTTATTCTAACAGGGGTGAACTGGGCTGCTGGGGTTCTATTGAGAAAGTCCTTGCCTATACCCATTTGTTCCAGAGTGTTTCCTTCTCCTTCCTGTAGTAACTTCAGAGTTTCAGGTCTGATATTTAGGTACTTTATCCATTTTGAGTTGATACTAGTACAGGGTGATACACATGGATCTAGTTTCACTTTCTTGCAGACGGGTAACCACTTTTCCCAGCAACATTAGAAGCTGTCTTTTCTCCATTGTATATTTTTGGCAACTTTGTAAAAAATGAAGTGGGTATAGTTGTGTGGGTTCATATCTGGGTCTTCTATTCTGCTCCACTGGTGTTCATGTCTGTTTTTCTGCCAGTACCATGTTGTTTTTATTGCTATTGCTTTGTAATATATTTTGAAGTCAGGTATTGTTATACCTGAACATTGCTCTTTTTGCTGAGTACTGCCTTGGCTATTCGTGGTCTCTTGTGTTTCCAAATGAACTTTAGGGTATATTTTTCAATCTCTGTGATGAAAGTCATTATAATTTTGATGGGAATTGGATTAAACATGTAAATTGCTTTCAGTAGTACAGCCATTTTTACTATGTTGATTCTACCGATTCATGAGCATGGGAGGTATTTCCATCTTCTGTAGTCTTCCTCAATCTCTTTCTTAAGGAGTTTGTAATTCTCCTTATAGAGGTCATTCACATCCTTTGTTAAATTTACTCCTAGATATTTGAATTTTTTTGAGGCTATTGTGAATGGAATTGTTTCCATGTGTTCCTTCTCAGTTTGTTCATTGTTGGTGTACAGAAAAGCTAATGATTTTTGAAAGTTAATTTTGTATCCTGCCACCTTACTGTAGCTGTTTATGGTGTCTAAGAATTTTTGGATAGAGTTTTTTGGGTCTTTAAGGTATAGGATCATATCATCTGCAAATAAGGATATTTTGAGAGTTTCTTTACCTATTTGTATTCCTATTATTTCTTCTTGCCTAATTGCTCTGGCTAGAAATTCCAGTACTATGTTGAATAGGAGTGGGGAGAGTGGGCATCCGTGTCTCATTCCTGATTTTAGGGGGAATGGTTTCAGTTTTTCAGTGTTAAGTACAATGTTATCTGTAGTTTTGTCATATATAGCCTTTACAATGTTGAGATACATTCCTTCTATTCCTAGTTTTCTTAGAGTTTTTATCATGAAGTGGTGTTGGATATTGTCAAAGACTTTTTCTGCATCTATTGAGATGATCAAGTGGTTTTGTCTTTGCTTCTATTGATGTGCTGCATTACATTTATAGATTTGTATATGTTGAACCACTCCTGCATCCCTGGGATGAAGCCAACTTGGTCAAGGTGAATGATCTTTTGGACTTGGTTTGCCATTTTTTATTGAGGATTTTTGCATTGATGTTCATTAGGGAAATTGGCTTGTAGTTCTGCTTTTTGGAGGTGTCTTTGTCTGGTTTTGGTATGAGAGTAATATTGGCTTCATAAAATGAGTTAGGCAGTGCTCCTTCCCATTCTATTTTGTGGAACAGTTTAAGGAGGGTTGGTATTAGTTCTTCTTTAAATGTCTGATAGAACTCAGCAGTGAATCCGTCAGGTCCTGGACTTTTCTTTTTTAAGAGGCTCTTGATGGCAACTTCAATTTCTTTTTGTGTTATAGATTTGTTTAAGTGATTAATATCCTCTTGGTTCAGATTTGGGTGGTTTTAAGTTTCTAGAAATCTGTCCATTTCTTTGAGATTTTCAAATTTATTAGAGTATAGGCTCTCAAAGTAGTTTCTAATAATTTCCTGGATTTCCATGGTGTTTGTTGTTATCTCTCCTTTTGAATTTCTGATTTTACTGATTTGGGTTTTTTCTCTCCTCATTTATATTTTCAAAGAACCAGCTTTTTGTTTCATTGATTCTTTGTATGCTTTTTTTTGTTTCTATTTCATTGATTTCAGCCCTTATCTTAATTTTTTCTTTCCTTCTGCTTGTTTTGGGGTTTGTTTGTTCTTGTTTTTTTAGGATTTTCAGCTGTAGTGTTAGGTCATTGATTTGAGATCTTTCTGTCTTTTTGATACATGCACTCATGGCTATAAACTTTCCTCTGAGGACTGCCTTTGCTGTGTCCCATAGGTCCTGATAGGTCATTTTTTCACTTTCATTAACTTCCAAGAACATTTTAATTTCCTCTTGCATTTCATTAGTGACCCATTCATCATTGAGTAATGTGTTGTTCAGCTTCCAGTTGCTTGTGTGTTTTTTACTCCTGTTTTTGTTGTTGATTTCTAGTTTTAATGCATTGTGGTCAGACAGAATGCATGAGATTATTTCTATTTTCTTTTATTTGCTGAGGCATGCTTTGTGCCTAAGATATGATCAATTTTGGAAAAAGTTCCATGGGCTGCTGTGAAGAATGTATATTGTGCAGAAGTTTGATGAAATATTCTGTAGACATCAACTAGGTCCATTTGATCTATGGTGTGGTTTAGTTCTAGGATTTCTTTATTGATTTTTTGTTTGGATGACCTATCTATTGGTGATAGGGGGGTATTAAAGTCTCCCACTACCACTGTGTTGTAGTCCATATATGCTTTTAGGCCCTTCAGAGTATGATTAGTGAAAATTGGGTGCATTGACATTGGGTGCATATAGATTGATAATTGTTATTTCCTTTTGGTGTATTTCCCCTTTTATTCATATGAAGTGTCCTTCTTTATCTCGTTTGATCAAAGTAGTTTTGAAGTCTACTTTTTCCAAGATAAGTATTGCTATCCCTGCCTGTTTTGGGGACCATTGGCTTGGTAAATCTTCCAGCCTTTCACTCTCAGCCAGTGCTTATTTCTGTCGATGAGGTGGGTCTCCTGTAGGCAGCAGATTGTTGGGTCTTCCTTTTTAATCCAGTTTGCCAATTGGTGTCTTTTGATGGGGGAATTTAGTCCATTAACATTCAGTGTTAGTATGATGATAAATACATGATGATCCCTGCCATGTAATTGTCTTTGTTGATTAAGGGTTTGATTGTGTGTAGCTGAATCAATGTTACTCTTTGCTTTCTTGCCTTTTCTTCTCCTGTGGTTTGGTTTTGCCTGTCCTTTCATGGTTTTGTTTGCTTTCATTTTCTGTGTACAGAATTCCTTGGAGAATCTTTTCTAGTGGTGGCTTGGTGGTCATATATTGTTTTAGTTTCTGCTGATTATGAAAGACTTTTATTGTTCTGTCTATTTTGAATGATAGTTGTGCTGGGTAGTGTATCCTAGGGTTGAAGTTATTTTCATTCAGTGCTTGGAAGTCCTCACTCCATACTTTTCTTGCTTTTAATGTTTCTGTTGAGAAATCTGCTGTGATTTTTATGGGTTTACCTTTGTATGTTATTCATTTTTTCTCTCTTATAGCTTTCAATACTCTTTATCTACTCTCTGTACTTGTTGTTTTAATAATAATATGTTGTGGGTTAGTTCAATTTTGGTCAGCTCTGTTCAGTGTTCTTGAGGCTCACTGTACCTGAATGGGCATGGTTTTCTCTAGATTTGGAAAGTTTTCTGTTATTATTTTGTTGGATATATTACACATTCCTTTTTCTTCAACCTCTTCTCCTTCTTCAATGCCCATGATTCTCAGGTTTGTTCTTTTGATGGAGTCAGTGAGTTCTTGCATTTTCTTTTCACAGGTCTTGAGTTGTTTAACTAATAGTTGTTCAGTTTTTCCTTTTTTTTTTTTTTAGTTTTTCCTTTAATTGACATTTTATCTTCATGTTCTGAGATTCTGTCTTCTGTTTGTTCTATTGTGCTGGAATGGCCTTCCATTTTGTTTTGTATTTCTGTTTCATTCTTTTTTCTGAGTTTTTCCATATAGTGGGTTACTTCCTCTTTAATACTGTCAATTTTTGCCCTTAATTCGTTTATCTCTCTGTTTATGGTGATCTCTGTTTCCTTTTTTTTTTCTTTAAGTTTTAATTTTTTTTTCCATTCTTTAAGGGATTTGCTGCCTGGTTTACTGTTTAATCATCCATCATCTCTACCAATTTTTTTTTCTCTTTTCCTCTCTACTCTTCCTTTTATCTTTCCATGTCTCTCTCTTTTTTATCCTTCTCTCTTGGTTTTGTTAGTATTAATATTGCTACCCAGCTAATACTAAATTACACATGGTTCAGGGATAGAAACGTTATCTAGTGGAAATATGGGAAGAAGGAAAAAAAAGGGAAGGAAACTATTCCCTCCCAAAAAATAAAGTACTGCAGGATTTAGAGCGAAATGAAGAAAATGGAAACCCAGTTCCAGACTCCAACAAAACAAAGATAAACTATACCAAGGAACCCAACAAAGCCCACAAGAAAAGTCTGAAAGAAGAAATCCTGCAAGTAATTAATGAGAATTTCATAGAGATGTTAATAGACATTGTCAACCAAAATGTACAAGAGGCACTCAAGAAATTCCAAGAGGACAAAATAAAGAATATGAGAAACACAAAAACAAATAAATGAAATTATAGAAGCCCTAAATAAATGCCAAACTGAAACTGAGACCACCACAAACAGAGAGATAAATTAATTAAGGTAAAAAATTGACAATATTAAAGAGGAAGTAACTCAATATAGTTTTTCAAGATAGTCCCTGATAATTCCCTGAATTTCCTTGGCATTTATTATTATCTCCCCTTTTTCTTTTCTATTTTTATTAATTTGGGTCATTCCCTTCCTCATTTTAGTCAGATTTGCCAGGGATTTGTAAACTTTATTTTTTCAAAGAACAGCTTTTTGTTTCATTGATTCTTTGTGTGGATTTTTTGGTCTCTATTTCATTGATTTGGGCCCTTATTTTTAATATTTCCTTCTGTTAGTTTTGGGTTTTGCTTGTTCTTGTATTTCTAGGAGTTTGAGATGCAGCATTAAGTAGTTTATTTGAGATCTTTCTATGTTTTTAATATATGCACTCATGGCTTAACTCTCCCCTTAGGACTGGCTTTTTGTTTCCCATAGGTTCTGGTAGGTTGTGCTTTCATTCTCATTAAATTCCATGAACTTTTTGATTTCCTCCCTTATTTCTGCAATGACCCACTGATCATGGAGCACTATGTTGTTCAGCCTACAGTTGTTTATTTTCTACAGTTTCTTTTGTTGTTGAATTCTAATTTTATTGTGTTGTGGCCAGACAGCATGCAAGGGAGTTTTTTCAGTTTTCATATATTTGTTAAGACTTTGAAGAAAATTCCATGGACTGCTGAGAAGAATGTATACTGTGCTTTTGCAGACTACAATACTCTGTAGATGTGTGTCAAGTCCACTTGATCTATGGTGTCATTCATTTCTAGAGTTTCTCTGTTGATTTTTTTGTCTAGATGACCTGGTGATAGAAGAGTATTGAAGTCTCCCACTACCACTGTGTTGGGGTCTATCTGTGTTTTTAAGTCCAGTAGTCTAAGTTTAATGCATTTGAGTGCCCAACATTGGGGTAGATATAAATTAGCAACTGTTTAATAATGCAAATTTTAATCATAATAAACATGTTATTACTTTCTGAAAACAATAAACCAACTAATATTCCTTTGAAGACTTTTTGAAGATTTTCCACAACTGGGTCAAGTCTGAACTTTACAAGTGTATCTATTTTTGTTCCTTTTCATTTTGTTCTTTTTGGGATGAAAAACATATATGCTTTTATTTTCCCAAATAATGTGAATTTTTTGTGATTTTTTTCCTTTACACAAATTTTTCAAGTTATTTGGTTACATTTCTGATTTTACTTTCCTCTTTTCATTATTTTCCTGCAAATCTTTAAATATATATCCCGTTATGTCATCTGCTTCTTTATAATGTCTTCATCTTGTGGCTTAATAAACTTATCCTAAAGTTATGAACATAATTTATCTTCTTCTAATGTTTTATAAGTTTTATGTGTTATATCTAGGGCCTGAAATTTACATTGTGTGGTTAAATGTAGATGTGCAGCTTTTTTTTCCAAGATGGAAACACAAGTTTTAACACATCGTTTTTAACTTATCTGATATGTTATTGATGCCAATTTATATACAGAAAAACTCACTCTTCTTACTCTACAGTTTTGCAAGTTATAAACACCAACTGTCCTATTGCTTCCACCATAATCAAATACAGGCAACAATAAAGAAAAAAATAAAAATAATAAATGAATAAAAATTTTAAATAAAAAAAAAATCAAATACAGAACAATTCCATCTTACCCCAAAACACCCAGGATGACTTTTGTAATCCAACCCTCTGAAGAAAGCATTCAGTTTCAGGACATTCTTAATCCCATCACTGACCATAAAAACCTTTTTTTCTTCCAAAACAGAACCAATATTATGTAGATTTTGCCAGATGTTGGTGACTAACATCTGTAATCTTCGCTACTTTGGGAAGCTGAGATAGAGAGGATCATGATTTGAGGCTAGCCCAGATAAATATTTACCGAGACCCCCCCCATCTCCAAAATAGCCACAGCAAAATGGACTGGAGGAATGGCTCAAGTGGTAGTGTGCTTACTTTACAAGTACAAAGCCCTGAGTTCAAACTGCAGCTCCACCAGGAAAAAAAAAAGTTCCTTAGTCTTTGAATCTGACTTTTTTGACTGACTGTAATGAATTTGAGACTTACCCATTACCAAATAGTTTTGCATTTCCTTGATGCACCAACATCTGCTTACCCATTTTCTAGTTGACAGACATTTGGATGATTTTTTGTTTAGGGCAAGTATGGGTGAAATATCTATAACATTAGCATATGGGTTTTTCAATTGATTTTTTATTTTTGTTGGGTAAACTACAACAGATCACTGGTCTATATAATAAGCATAGTGTTTTTAATTTTATAAGAAAGATCCTAATCAAATGCTACAATTGATGTGGGGTACATGTTTTTTAAAACCAAATTCATTTTTAACTAATATATGAAAGCATAAAAATTATACATACTAATGGAGTACCATGTGTTGTTTTAATACAGGTACACACTGTGTACTACTTATATCAAGTTAAACATCTATGTCCTCAAACATTCATTTATTTATGACAACAATTTTCAAAATCATTTCTTCTAGCTTTTGAAATCCACAGTACATCATTGTTAACCATTGTTACCTATAGTCTCCCTTCTATGCAATTGCAAACCTGAGCTCCTTGCACCTAACTGTAACTTGGTATCAATATATCAATCTCTCCCAATCCCTACCTTCCTCTAACTCTCCCCAGATATGGTAATCACCATTCTACTCTCAACTTTTTTGAAATCAAATTTTAGACTCAACAAATCATTAAGATTATACAGCATTTGTCTTTCTGTCCCTAGGTTATTTCACTTAACATAATGATCTCCAATTCTATCCATGTTGTCACATATGACAAGTTCATTTTTTATTATGGTTGAATGGTACTCCATTGTGTGTATGTACCAAGTTTTCTTTACGTTTTTCTGTTGTTAGACACTTAGTTTATTTCCATGTCTTGAATATTGTGAATAACACTGCAATGAACATAGAAGTATAGATATCTTATCAACATACCAATTTCTTTCCTTTAGATACATACCCAGAAGTGAAATTATTGAGTCACATGAAAGTTCTATTTCTAATTGTTTTGGAACATCCTTACTGCTTTCTGTAATGACTGTACTAACTACATTCCCACCAGCAATGTACAAGGCTTCCCTTTTCTTAATGTTCTTGACAGTACTTCTTTAGTGTTTTTGTTTTTTGATAAATGTCATTCTTACTCAGGTAAGATGATATCTCATTGTGGTTGTGATGTGAATTTCACTGATAATTTGTGACACTGAGTATTTTTTATATGCTTCTTAGTATTTCTATGCCTTTTCTTAAGAAATGCCTATTTGGGTCTATTGCCCCTTTTTTAATCAGGTTGTTTATTCATTTATAACTATTAGGTTTTGTGGGTTCCTTATACGTTCTGGATGCCAACCTCTTTTCAGACAGCTTGCAAATATTTTCCTCATTCTATAGGTTGCCCCTTTACTATTGATTTTCTCCTTTACTATTCAGGAGCTTTTTGGTGTGGTGTAATGCCATTTTTGCATTTTTTTCTTAATTTCCTGTGCTTTTAGGGTCTTATCCAAAAATTCCTCACCCATTCATTTCCCTATGTTTTCTTCTAGTAGTTTCATAGTTTCCTGTGTTACATTTAATTTTTAATACATTTTGAGTTGATCTCTCTAACTCATGAGAGATAGAGGTCTAGTTTCTCTATGTGTAGATATCCACTTTTTCCACACTGTTTATTGAAAAGACTAGCTTTTCTTCCATGAACATTGTTAGCATCCTTGTCAAAAAGTGGCTCAAGTGGTAGAAAGTCTTCCTATCAAGTGTGAGGCCCTAAGTTGAAACTCCAGTACTACCAAAAAAAAAAAAAGAATTAATTGACTGAATATCTGTGGTTTTATTTCTAGGCTCTGTATTCTGTTCCATTGGTCTATAACATGACTTTCTGAAAATTTACAATTTATTAATTTTTTAATCATATGTGCATTTTAAATCTTAATAAAATTTTATGTAATGTAAGATTATTATAAATTTTCTCCTATGATTTCTTTCAGCAACTTAATAGTTTTGTATTCAGTATTTATATCTACAATCTATTTGGAGTACATGAAGTAGATTTGTTCCCTTCATCTTCAGAGATGTATCCCAAGATTTCCAGTGGATGCCTAAAATTGGTCATAGTACCAAGCCCTAAAATTTGATAGCTTTTCCAATTTAAGTACTTATCATACTCTGTGGGCATAACTTTTACAGTTTCATGTGTGGCAGAAAAACTAGCAAGAGTTTCTTTTTCTTTCCTCACAATTTCATGACAGAAGATCTGTCTATACCATAGATCTTAGCAACCTCAGCATATGATTTTTTTCTTCTTTTATAAAGCAGCAAATTGTATCTTTTTATTTAAAGGACGCACTTTAGGGCTTTTGTTTGGCATATCCAAATTGCCAACACCATTATACTTCTGCTTTTGAGTCAGTTTTAAGTTTTATTTTAATAATAATTACTCATACACAAAGCACAGTCCTGCAATGCTTGATTTAATAATTCAGGCAGCTACTAAGTGAGAAATGGGTAGGTAGTATATACAGCATGAATATGCTGTATGAAGGAATGACTGGTTTTCCAGGTGAGATTGAACAAGCTGGTATGAGATTTCATAATGCTATTGAGGACATTGTACAATTTAAAACTCATGAATTCTTTATTTCTGGGACTTCTTACTTAGTATTTTTTTTTTGAACTTTAATTAACTGTTGTCAACTGAAACTGTGAAAAACAAAACTCCCAGCTAAGGGGTTGGGCATATGGACTGTTGTCAACTTAATTTGTGTTTGGAATGAGGTAAGCATGAAATTTCCTTTTTTAATAAATCAAAACAAAACATGTGGCTCTCCAGTTGTTCTACCAACATTTATTTAAAATATTTTCCTTTCCCTGATGGCATCTTTGTCACAGGAGGAAGAGGTAAAAGACAATGATGACAATAATCATAACAGTAGTACCATGCTTGTGAGGATATGTATGAATATTCTAAAAGTAATGTCTTGATAATGATAGGGGTCACACTACCATGTGATAACATTGCAAAGAACTAAACACGCAAATACATTATCCACACACATGAGGACATTTAGGACTGGTGAAGACTTACTAAGTGAACTGTATCAATACCAATATCTAATTGTGATATTGTTCTATTGTTATACAATGTTACCATTTGGTGGGGGGACTGGTTAAATGGTAGACAGCATTATTAAAACTGCACATAAATCTATAGTTATCAATAAATCAAAAGTCAAAAATTATATAGAAAAATATGTTAAAAGATACTATTTGGCACAAAAATAACAAGAAATTTCTGAATCCTTGAAAAATCAGTGAACACAAGAGCAATAATAAAGTGAAATAAAATTATCAAATCTAGACCTATTAAATAAATAAGCAACTATTAGAGGATAAATTGTGTTACTGATCTGCACAATGATCTCATTTGCCAGAGTATACGATTTCATCTGAATAGAATGACCCAGAAAATAGTAGAGTGAAGAGATCAGTAGGAATTAGTTAAGACTTTCATAAAGCAGGCTAATGACCAGTTAAAATCTATAAGATGAGATATTTACTCCAACTTTCCATGCAACATTGGTTTGATTATTCGACTCTCCAGTCAATTAGTTCAAAGAACCTATTCAGTAAAAGCTATTAAACCAGTTATGCAAGCAAATGAAATAGATAAAAATCCAGTTGCAGCAGAAAAGTACTTAAATGATTAATTAATTAGGATCCTATCTCCCTTGTAATGATTTAGACTTATAATTATTGTGAACCAAATCTTCTTTCTTCATCTACAAACTGCCTAGGGAAAATGATACTACCATGAAATTCCATGAGAATTTATTTAAATGTGCATATCACCACACCACAGGGTTACTACAGAAAGACAGATGCCCATTCAATACAAAATAAATGATTGCTATTTGGACATACTTGAAGACAAAGCATCTCAATTGGAGATAGTAAATTTTCTTTTGGAGGATGTGTTCAACCAAAGCAGTAATATAATTTTTCCTGGAAGAATATTAACTTATGCATTATATAAAAGTGTACTATCTAACTGATGAGTTAAAAAAAAAAAAACTTTAAGTCTGAATGACTAAGTAATCATCTAGCAATTCCAGCACTGAATTACATTGGAAAATAAGGGGAAAGTGTACAGCTGTGAGTGCTGCAGCTCAGAACAGAGGTCAGCATCCTGAAATCATCAATAAAGACTCTTAATTGGCATTTTCTTCTTGAATTTGACCTAATGATAAATTTCCATTTCACATAAAACTCTTAAAAAGCAAAAATTTTAAGTATAATTAATAAATGTTAATATTTTTCATATTTCTTTCTCATTTGTTTCATTATTAATTGCCTCCCCTGCCAATCTACTTGACACATTATACATAATCTCATTTAATCCTCACAACAACCTTCAAAAGTGTATTTACATTCTAATAACAGAAGAAGAAATGAGGCACAAGGATAACAAATGACTTGTCCAATACAGCATAGGATGTGAAGAGTCACACTACTTTTTTTTCCCCATTATACCAGGCTTCAAAAAGAAGGGCTATGAAGCAATTTCCTTGCACAGTTTTTAATAAATTTGAAGATATATGAACCTGATGGTATAAAATTCAACATTTACATATATTCTGTGTACATTTTTGCACATGAGAGATGTAAACAAATGCCTTTATTGATTAATTTAAATAAACACATAAAATGTTTAATATATACAGTAGAAAAATGGAGAGCATTTAAAATAAGTATATTCCCATCTCTCTCTGCCTCTTCTTCTTACTGTTCTCCCTTTCCCCTCCTCTAATCCCACTGTCCTGAGATAAATTTTGTGCTCTTTTGGCAAATTACTCAAAATATTTACAGACAAAGACAAATTTTAATGAAAAGAAACCTAAAGGCTTCTTTGGTAAAAGAACCTAAAAGGCCAAATATCTATGGTAACATCAGCAAAAACAGCCTAATTCTAAATATAAAAATGTAGAGCATGAGAGAGTAATTTAAGTAAGTTTATAAATTGAAAATATTAGTTAAGGAAAATCTCCAAAAGAAAGTCCCACTTCAGATAACATACTCAAAAACTGATGCAATTAAATTATAAACAGAAAGGCAACAGACGAGACGAGATGAGATGACTGTTTAAGGCCTTAAGTGAAGCGATCCACTTCTCCACCTTAGCACACTTTGATACTCTAGCATATCTTCTAAAACACTTGCACAAAAGTTTGTCAAAGGCTCTGATGATTCCTTGAATGCTTCTCAGACTTTTTTCAGCAGTCAGAGCACATTACTTTGAGTATTAATCCTTAGGTGTCCAGGATCAAGTTGATCACTTCTAAGAGACAAACAAAAATATCTCACAGAATTTTACTAAATGCATGAAATACTACATTTTGCTTTCTGTTTTCCTATTTAATAGAATGGAATGAATAGTTTTCAGACTAAACGTGCATACATGGTTATCTTCAAATAAATATGCATACAGGGCTCATCTTGAAGCCCCATTCCAATGATCCAGGCCATGAGCACTCACACAGTCCTCCTTTGTTTCACATTTTTATTGGTTTCCATTTGTACTTTCACTAGAATCTTCCACGAAACAGCTGTACAGTGGTACTAAGAGATCACTTAACCAAAATTCAAGCAAAAAATCTGGTGAAAAAGTTGTTACTGACATGCTTTCTCTCCAATACATTTAACAGACTCTGAAATTTGGGGTATTTACATTTTTTTAGGCAAGTTCTTTGATTTGTTCAGTTTTATTAATGAAATCTCACCTTTTGTGAATTACATACACTTTACAGGATACATGTACATAGGTTATGTTCTTTGGGTTATTATTATTATTATAGTGGGTGGACCTACATTATAGCATTTACAAAGGTTCTTACAATGTATCAAACATATCATATTTAAATTCACCCCCTCCACTGCTCTTTCATTCCCCCTCCCCTAATTCCTGCCTGAGAAGTAATCAATGGAAGTATGTCAACCTTCTGTTTCTTTAGGTAGGAAAAATGCAGAGAGAGCATGAGTGACTTACAGACCATATCACAGTGGAATTAGAGTCACAACTTAGATTGAGAATTCTTTTCTTTCTATGACAGCTCTTTGTTTCCCATAAGAAAGACTGCTACAAACTTATGCTCCCCAAAAAATAGCCCTCCAAAGCTATTTGCTTCTTCTCCTTATAATATGTGAATGTCATCTCACCCTGTAAGCACCATGTTATGACTACAAACTTAGCTTTCAAAAGAAAACCATGGAGTTACTTCAAAGTAACTCCATATTCTTGATTTTTTATTTTATCGTGTTTTCTTTATCTTTTCACTTTTCACATTTTTTTTGTTTCTGTTTTCATTTTGTTTTTGAGACAGGGTATCACTGTGTGGCCAGGCTGGCCTCTAACTTATGATCCTCTTGCCTCACCCTCTCAGGTGATGGAATTTCAGGCATGTGCCAGTGTACTCAGAACTCTTTTAATCTTTTTTAATCAAAATTTTCATTTTATTTATCATACATAAGGGATAAGTTTTCCACATTCTTTTTTAAAAATTAGGACAGATTTGTTGTACAGGGAGGATTCATTGTGACAATTCTGAATAGGCTTACATTGTACATTGGTTAGATTGTCCCCACCATCTATCCCTCTGAACTCCCTCCCCACTTAAAGCAATTGCAAGAGCTTTCATTGTTCTATTTCATATATGTATATGAAACCCATCAACCATATTCCCTTACCATCATTTCCTCCATTCACCTTCACCTCAGTCACAAGTGAGCACTCCCAAAAGACAGTCCTGTTTTTCATTATTAATTCCTAAGTCAGTGTTCAAAGGGTTTCTCAGTGTATCCCTGCTGTAAGCATACTTTACTTTGGTCAGTTCTACCCCTTCCATTACTCTCCCTTACTCCCTCCCTCCCACTTTACAGTCTTTAGAATCCTTTTGGACAATTTTATAAAAAGGAAGGATGATTGTTCATTGTTGCATGATATTAGTGAACTATATGTGTTCACAGAACCTCACTATCAGGAGAGGTCAATGTTATAGGTTCCAAAGAGTCTTATTTCTGGGTTCTGTAAATATGAGAAGTTTTAATTTCCAGTTTTCACTCACATATATGAAATTATTATTTTACTTTAGCCATGCAAACTATTTTCTTTATAGGCCTCCATTACATTTTGGCTATGTATAAAATTAATCTGTAAAGTGAAGTTAATCCTGGTTATATATGTGCAAGGATTACAAAATAAATAGTTCCATATATTATATACCATATCTTTTGCTCTTAGAATGGGATGTTGCTCTTATAATATTCTGACTTCAAGGCAGGCATCATGTCTGAGGTCAACATGCACTTATATAAAGAAATACTCAGTTAACAGTTTTAAGGAATTCTAAATTAGCTCTTAGAAGTCAGGGCCATTTTCAGACTTATCCTATCCCAATATAAAGCATTCAGAAGTTTGCTAGTAAAACAAATGGTAGTGGAAACGGACGATGTAACAAATCTGTGGATGTGTGAGTCCTTATCGTATTTTCTGTAGACTGCTAGAAAACATTTGCAAATCTTTCCAAAGAAGGAATAATGAGCAAGGATATATTCAACACCTTTCAGTAACTATATATGCTAATGCATTCAAAGAGTTAGAAAGTTCAAGTTCAATTTTTTTTTCTGTTCAGTCACCATGGAATTGTGCTTGTTTTCTTTTCAGAGACATTTCATTTTTTAAAAGACAGAGTTTATTATTAGCCCATAAACTATGTATATCCTTCAACCATTTAGAGAAAAACTCAGAGCTAAATTATCATATCTGTTTCATGCTGTTTACCTTCACTTGTCTTCTGTGTTTTTATGAGCTACTCTAAATCAAAGCACTTAAATAGTCTTACAAATATCTACTTGCCTACCCATCCAGAATTCATTATTATTTATACTGAGAGAATAAAGAGGCACTGGTTTCACTGACATCATGATTTATAGTGCCTTGAGGACTGAAGGAGATTACAATAATTTAAAGTTATTACTGTATAGCATTTCTTTCAATGCAGACTTCAACATTTTTGTAGGAACTACCTCCTCTTTTTTATTTCAGTAACGATCTTTGGAAACATCAGATGAATTAGTTAAAAGAAAATTATTTGTTTGCTCTCTGACATCCTCTTTTTTTCCCACCCCCTGAATGGTGAAATTACATTTTACAAATTTCAATTAAATCCCACTTGCATCTGAATGATGGCAATAATCATGATTACATAGACAACAGTATTAGGACTTTAGTACCAAGGCTGTGTAATATAAATATTTAATGTTGAAAAAGATACACTTCTGAAAGTTCATTTTAAGATGTATGCCAATTCAAAGCAATGATAAAAATCACAATTTAACCAAGTATTGTAAGTCCAATAATAATGGTCTTGATTTCCCAATTTGCTTTCTCTTTCTATAGTCCATAAAAATGGTAAATGATAATTCTGAGAGAAAATCAGACATTGTACAGCAATCCAAGAATTACCCAAAGGTATAAAAAATATCCATTGACTATGGACCAGGCATGATGGTGTATACCTGTTATCCCAGCTGTTCAAGAGTCAGAGACAAGGAAGATTGCAGTTTTTTACGTAGGCAAGAAAAACCAAAAAAACAAAAAACACTACTGAGACCCTATCTTCAAAAACAAGCTGGATGTGGTGGCATGTATCTGCAATCCAAGGTAAGCAGGAGTAAAGGCATAGGCAGGAGGATTAATATTCAATGCTGAGCTAATCCCAGTAAAAAGCATAGGTCTTTATCTGAAAAATACCACAGGCATAGAAGGGCTGGGAGCATGGTACAAGTGTTAAGAGTGCCTACCTAGCAAGTGTAACTCTCATCATAAAAAAATCTATTGGGTATGTAACTTGAATGCACATTTTTTACTTAATAATTTATAAGGTATTTTAATGCACATAGGTGACTAAAAAAATTATTAATATAATTTTAGTTCAACAAATACTAAATTAACTTGATATTTCAAACAACATGTTCTCTGGCCTGGTCCACTCAAATTAAGTTCTAAATTTACATTTTAATGTTTAAATGTAAAATTGTTAAATTTATTTGTAGTGCAAATAAATTTGATTAGTTATTAGTATAAGTATCTCACTCCAAATGTCACATTATAGAAATTAAATTTATAAAAACTCATTATATGTAATATTTATGCATAGTTTTTATCTCCCTACAGTTTATTTATGCATTTTAATTTATAATTTATGTGTCGTCATATGTAGTATATAAATATATAATGTTGGAAGGCTTAAATACTTATAGAACTTATTATGACTTGCACAATTTTTGCAAACTCTTAGTTGTACTCCAGACAAAATATGCATATCATTGAGAAAATATTTCACTTAGCAATCAGAAAAATTGAAATATATAAATTTAATGTAACACAAACCTTTTTGGAGGCACTAAATATGAAGAATAAAAAGATAGCATAAGAAACACAAAAATGATGATAAGGATAATCAATGAAAGAATTGGCAAAATGTACTCTCATAAATTTAGAATCTGCTCTGGAAAAGACTGCTAAGAGAATCAAAAAGGAGCAAAGTAGGATAAAATATTTGGAAACACATATCTGTTTAGGAACTGTATCCAAAATATGCAAAAACATTTGAGACTCAACAATAAGAAAACAAATAGCTCAATTAAAAATTGGGCAAAACACTCAAACAGATGCATGCTCAAGGAAGGTCTGCAGATAGTACATAAGTATATAATTTTTAATATGTTTTTTCATTTTGAAATTTCAAACTAAGAACCAGTTTGAGAGTACTGCACATCTATTAGAATAGCAAAAGCTCAAATAATTGACAATACCAAATGCTTATAATTATATAGAACAAGAGTAATTCTCATTTATTGCTGCTGGAAATGCAAAATGCAGTTTCTTACAAACCTAAAACTTGCTTTAGCATGTAATTCACACTCCTGTGAAGTGATATGAAAACTCAAGTCCATGCAAAAACTTGCACATGAAGATTGTTAGCAGTTTTATTCATAATCATCACAACTTCAAGCAATCAAGATGTTCTTCAGAAGATGAATGGATAAATAAATTATGGTGCATCTATGTGATGGCATACTGTTCAGTGACTAAAGGAATGAGATGTCAAGTCATGAAAGGACCAACAGGATCCTTAAATGCATACATATTTCTGAGTGACAGAAGTCAATTTGAAAAGGTGATTCACTGTATGATTCAAACTACCTGGTATTCTGGAGAAGGAGAGAAAAAAAAAACTATGGAGAAATGAAGTCCTTGGGGTTTGCCAGAGGTTTAGGAATATGAGGAAAAGGTTGAGTGGATAAAGCACAGGTACTTAAAGTAATGAATTCTTCATTCTGCATGCTACTGCAATGACGGGAGTATGAAACGATCCATTTGTCAAACCTTTACAACTCTACAGCACAAGGGCTGAAACTTAATAAATGCAAATGAAAAAATTGGAGTACAGAAGATCTGAGGATAAAATGCAGATAATGAGAACACAATCTATCTGTATGACAAACATGAAACAGAATTCCTGAGGAAAGTAGGGGGAAGAATAAAGTTGCTGACTATAGTAAGTTTGGAAAAGAGTAGCTTTTATAAAAGTAGATATAAAAACTGAACAAGTGTACTACTGATAAGGTTGTTTCCCATATTTGTATAAATTTAAAATTCTGATATGTATATATATATATATGTATGTATATATATGTATGTATGTATATTATACATGTATGTATATATATGTATGTATATATGTACGTATATCTATATATATATATTGGAACTGAGTAATTAAGTAAGGAGATTGTGGAAGGTAGGAGCCAGTTTCTTACTGTTGGTGGGGGAATTTACAGATAAGCAAAAGGAGTAAGCTAGAATTATTAATGTGGCAGTAGATTAGAGTTGGAGGCATCAATACAAACTAATGTTATTTAATACAGATACTGATGTACACAGCTATCTGCAGACTTGTGAGTATATGTGGATGAACATACACACATATATTTCCTTGCTCTTTCAGCAGAGTGGACCTAAAAGCAATGTCGTAGCAAAGAACACACCAGCATTCAGACTTCAGTTTCTAATACCATTCACTCTCCAGTAAACACAACTGAGGCTTCCTCCAAAACTGACTTAGCATAGGTCTGGCCAGGAAATACACAAAATGAGCCTCTATGTCTTATGCAGTGAAAAGCAAGGATGCAGTACAACACATGCAAATGTCTGCACTCACACACTAGTAAGAGTATGTTAGAATGACACAAGAGCTGACTGAAAGAGATATAGCCATTGAACTAATTTCCTTACTTAGAAAGTTCTGAGAAATATTTAAAAGAGAGAAAGTCTTGGACAGAGAGAATGAAAGGATGAATGAATGAATAAGTGCAGCCTCTAATATTCAGAAGCTGACCTGACACAGCTAGTCTAATTTATTCTTCTATTACAAAAATGATCTCATAGTGTATCAAATTCATACAAATTACTCTGAGACCATGTTTAAATAAGACAAACTAAAGGGACTATATAATTTTATCTAAACACAGGAAAAAGCAAGGTTACTGTGCCATCCACAAAATATCAAAATCCTCGCTCATGCTAAATGAGTAGTAGGCACTGGTTTTAATCACAAATTTGTCTGTTTCCTATTAGTGTCCATTTGTAAGTTCTTGCTTCTCTAGATGATTGAACTAAAGCCCAAATCCCACCAGAGTTCCTTTAGCACCTTCCTATGAGGCAGCCCAGATTTCCTATGGTGTGTGTTCTTCCTCACCACAGAGAGTGATAAACACAACTTGTTCAACTGCCAGTGTGTTCCTGGAGCTCTTTGCTAAAGGGAGGTCATTGACAGAAATGAAGAAATTAACATCACAAAACAGCCAGCCCTTAAACTTCAGGAGATCTAATCAGGAAATACTCTGTAAATTACCTACAACTGGGAAAAGTCACTCCAACCACCAAAGTAGTTCTTTAACAGTATTAAAGCAACTGCTTACTATTGAATGGAGTTTATCACAGAAAATACTGGTTTGACAACTGTTAGAGTATTCCCGTTTCTCTCATCCATTCAACCAGGCTCTTCCCAACCACTAAGCTTGTCTTGTCTCCCTGCCCCCTGTCATTCTTCTTGCTGCTTCTTGCTGTTTTGGAATTTATAATTCTTAACCATTGAAAAGTTAACCAGTTTTGTCTATCTTTCTGAGTCTGGAATGACCTCTATTTTACTTCCATAGACAGCAATGATAACATAATAGGAAGTCAGAACTTGATGCCTTCAGTTATTTGGAAAAATGTAAGAGGTAAGGTCCAAAAGAAGAAAATGGAAGGAATTCTACTCTCCAAATGATACTACCACAGATTGAGAAAACATCTGAAAGACTAGACTGAAAACACAGATGTTCCTAGACTGAGAAATCAGATATCAGAGTCATTACCTCAAACAGATTGTGGCAGGCATGACTGTTGATAGCTATATTGATCTTTACAGCTCCATTAGACTCATATTGGGTTGATGGTTCTCAAAATAGGTATAACATGTAAACGTATTATTACAATTAACATATTTTCTTGTCATAGGAAAAAGTCCTCCATAAAATTATCTTCTCCTTCTATCTAATATACTTTACTATGGATCCATTTTTTGTCCCTCAAAAGATTTTTCTTTGCTTATTTCTTAATCTTTTCAGTCCCTTTTGCTTTGACTGTGGATTTTTATCTCTAATTCCAAGAACTTGAAAGTTTTAAACTTTTTATATCTTCCTGTGGCTGCTGAGATCAGAACCTAAACTTCATCTAGCTTTTGCTGTCTGATTCCTTTTTGTTACATGGTCAAAAACCAGACATTGCCACTCTGTCTCCTGAACACAGCATCACTCAGGGAGATCAAAGCAAAGGCCAGAAGTACTTCACCTCTTTAAAAGGGAAATGTGAACACGTTAAGCCAAGTTTATTTCTTCCCAGAGTGACATAGATCATAAGACTACATTATCTTCAAATATGTGGAGGGTTGTTGAATGAAATAATCACCAAAAAGAAGATAAAGAAGTGTTACTTGGAGGTTTATTATAGGGGATGTTTTTATTATATAATCCATACATTTCCAAAATAAGAAATGGCCTCTTTTATAAAGTACCTTATCCCTATTCCTGAAATTTATTGAAGAGGCAATAGTGTCATGTCAAAAAAAATAACAAAAAACAAGGTCTAGAAAAGTTCTGAGCAGATTGGACAATAGTCATCCCAATGTGTTCTGAAGAGCTTCCAATGTCTTGCTGCAGAGAACAAGGCCAAACTTGCTTCTTCCCCTGGAAGCAGAGCTGCTTCACTTTCTGTGTTATGATTATTGTTCCATTTACAATTTTATTTGAAAACAAATAAAAGGTCTTCTGGCAAACTAAGTTATAATTCACTAGACTAGATGACTTTGAAATGTCCTTTTATTCCAACAGGTCCCAAGGTAAGATTCACTGTGCAATAAAAAATATATAAAGTTAAGGAAGCAATTAAAGCTGCAGGCTTTCCATTATTCTCCAATTATTATTTAATAACTCTTCATTTCTTTTCTACAATATGAAAGAAAACTTAATAGAGTTTTGAGATAGAGCACCTCTGTAATAAAAAGTTTGCTTACAGGTAAGATTTCAGTGGAGCAAAGGTCACCCCATCTAGAATACAGAATGATTCCCTAAGTATGGACTTATGTAAAATATATACTAAATTAGTGCTCAATATATTAAGGTATCTTTTATAAGCACTTAGGTGCACTATGATTTAATTTTTAAATTAGGTGCTTGTTTGTTAAGGAAGTATCACAATACTTGTGGTAAACAAACTTCCTTATGAAATACCGGGAACCAATGCATTATATGTTAAGTACCAGGACCCTCTTTACAACATTTGAAGTGGTAAAAACTACTCTGATCCTGATATACTTGAGGAATACAAATTTATATATGACAAGCCATAACCGTGAATTTCAATATGAATTAAATTCCCAGTTCTATAAAATGGAAAGATATAACTACTTAAGTATATTTGTCATAGAGAAAAAATAAAGTGAGAATCTGGTTCATTATTTATTGAGTACAGATGATACAGAGGAAGTGTGATGGTAGCCCCTTTCCTATTTTCTGTTGATAATGGGAAACATTCTCAAGGGCATTTCAGTTTTTCTGTGGTTCACAATTCATATCACTCTGTGACTTCAGATATCTATGAGAATCCTGTAGCAATAATATACTGTTCTTTGATCATATTTTTGTGCGATTGAGAACACTTCAGACCTACATTTAAATTTTTTTCTACTATATAATACAGTGTTATTAGCATAACTTCCATACTATGTTTAACTTCTCCAGAATTTATTCATTTTACTTAATTGAAAATTTGTACTTTTGGCAAATGTCATCCCATCTCTGTGCTTCTGTTTCTATGAATTCAACAGTTTTGATTGCACATATAAATGAGATCAAGAAGTATAGAAGTATTTTTCTATAGGTGTCAGTTACAATATCCTCCAAGTTCACCTATGTTGTCACAAATGGCAAGATTTCCCTTTTTAAAAAATGTGGATAATACTCCCATGTGCGTATACACACACCACATGTTCTTCATGCATTTATCCATCAATGGACACTTAAGTTGTTACTGTATCTTGGCTACTGTGAATAATGCTGCAGCTAACATGGGAGTTCATATATTTCACTGAGATGCTTATTTCATTTGCTTTGAGATATTAAAATCAGGGATTTCTGGATCATGTATCAGTTTTATTTTTTCAATTTTTTGAGGATCCGCCATGCTGTTTTCAATGATTATATTAATTTATCCTCCCATCAGTAGTGTATAAGAAGATCTTTGCCAATACTTATCTTTTATCTTTTTTGATAATAACCATTCTAACACATATGAGGTAATGTCTAACTATTTAAGGTATATTTAAGGTATCTAAAATAATATTTTGGTGTCTTATTTGGAATGTAGTTACTAGAGTCAAGCAAATTACCTTATCTATCATCTCATACATTTACCCTTTTTGTGGTAAGAATACCTAAAATACACTCTTAAATTTCCAATATACAATGCTACATTGTTATAAATTATTACTATATTGTACCTTATGTTTACCAATAGATCTTTAGATTTATTCATCCTACATATCTGCAACTTTGCACCTACTCTTTGATTTAATATTCCCATTTCCTTCTCCACCTCTCTCCTTGGTAGCCACCATTTTATTCTGTTTGTATTTGCCTTTTCCTTCTCCTTTTCCAATGCAAGTGAAATCATACAATAATTTCTTTTCTGTGTTTGGTTAGTTTCACTTACCCCAATTTTTCCAGGTTCATCCATGTTGTTGCAAATGTTAGGAGCACTTATCTCATTGTGTGTTCTATTTGATGTCCTTAATGATTAGTGATTTGTGTACCTTTTGATATACCTGCAAACTATCTATATGTCTTATTTGAAAAAAATGTCTATTCACTTCCTTCCTTCATTTTTTTTTTATTACGATAAAATTTTCAATTTTTTTTTTCTTTTATTATTCATATGTTCATACAAGGCTTGGGTCATTTCTCCCCCCTGCCCCCACCCCCTCCCTTATCACTCACTCTGCCCCTTCCCTCTCCCCCCCATCCCCTCAATAACCAGCAGAAACTATTTTGCCCTTATCTCTAATTTTGTTGTAGAGAGTATAAGCAATAATAGGAAAGAACAAGGGTTTTTGCTGGTTGAGATAAGGATAGCTATACAGGACATTGACTCACATTGATTTCCTGTGCGTGTGTGTTACCTTCTAGGTTAATTCTTTTTGATCTAACCTTTTCTCTAGTTCCTGGTCCCCTTTTCCTATTGGCCTCAGTTGCTTTTAAGGTATCTGCTTTAGTTTCTCTGCGTTAAGGGCAACAAATGTTAGCTAATTTTTTAGGTGTCTTACCTATCCTCACCCCTCCCTTGTGTGCTCTCGCTTTTATCATGTGCTCAAAGTCCAATCCCATTGTTGTGTTTGCCCTTGATCTAATGTCCACATATGAGGGAGAACATACGATTTTTGGTCTTTTGGGCTGGGCTAACCTCACTCAGAATGATGTTCTCCAATTCCATCCATTTACCTGAGAATGATAACATTTCGTTCTTCTTCATGGCTGCATAAAATTCCATTGTGTATAGATACCACATTTTCTTAATCCATTTGTCAGAGGTGGGGCATCTTGGCTGTTTCCATAACTTGGCTATTGTGAATAGTGCCGCAATAAACATGGGTGTGCAGGTGCCTCTGGAGTAACCTGTGTCACAGTCTTTTGGGTATATCCCCAAGAGTGGTATTGCTGGATCAAATGGTAGATCAATGTCTAGCTTTTTAAGTAGCCTCCAAATTTTTTCCAGAGTGGTTGTACTAGTTTACATTCCCACCAACAGTGTATGAGGGTTCCTCCTTCATTCATTTTGTGATTGAATTGTTTTCTTGCTATTGAATTACATGGTTTCTTAATATATTTTAAGTTTTAATCCTTAACAAGTATATGATTTATAAACAGTTTCTCCAATTCACTAGGTTGCTTTTTCATTTTGTTGATTATTTCCTTTGCTATACATAGGCTTTTTAGTTTGATATAGTCCCATTTGTTTATTTTTGCTTTAAATACCTAAGCTTTTAATGATCAGGTCAAATAATCATTGCAAAGCCAATGATAAGAGGTTTGTTCCTTATGTTTTCTTATAGAAATTTTCTGTTTTCTGGCTTAAGGTGAAGTCTGCAATCCATTCAAGCTAATATTTTTGAATGGTAGAAGGTAAGGTTCCAATTTCATTTTTTGCATGTGATTATTCAGTGCTTTTCCCACACCAGTAATTGAAAAGACTATCATTTCTCTATTGTATGTAAGTTCTTGGCACTCTTGTTAAAAATCACTTGAATATATATGCATGGTTTATTCTGTTCCTCTGTTTTGTCTGTTTTTATCCCACTGCCATACTGTTTTGATTACAATAGCTTTGTAGTAGAATTTCAAATAGTGTGATGCTAACAACTTTGTTCTTCATTTTCAGGATGCTTTGGCTGCTTGGATATTTTTATGATTCTACATAAATTTGGGGACTTTTTTCTATTTCTGTAGAAAAGTCCACTGAAATTTTAATAAGGTTTTAATGGCATCTATAGGTCACTTGAAGTAGTATGGATATTTTAATAGTAATTCTTTCATATATGGACATAGTACACATGCTGTTTTTCAGACAATTCTTGTGGTTCCTTCATGAAACAAGTTTGCCTAGCATCATCCAATAGCTACTATAACATGTCTTAAATCACTCCCAAGCAACATTCTATTTTGGATAAAAGGAAATTTTTTAGTGTTATAGTTAATTGCCAGAAATTATGTCCAGCAATTCAACTTTCACATAATTAATAGAATTTCTAGAATCATTTGTGGTGGAAGATATGATCATAAAACAATTGAAGAGATGCTTTCATGTCCCAAAATATAATACCTGTTTAGCACTTAGTAATTGTGCAAACTTGGACCGATTACTTAATCTCTAAGTAATCTCTAAGGAAGGTATGCTCATTTGTATAAGGGGAACAATAATATACCAGAGCTCTTGAGAAGTTACAAAGAATAATGCAAGTAATGTGCTGGTTACCATGCATGGTACAAAATACATGCTAAATAAATGTCACACATATAGTCTTGTGTTATTTTATATCACATTGTATAGGGTGGTTGTATAATACATGCAACCACCATTAAGGTCAAACACTCATTACTGTCTTGGCAGATATTATTATTAGTTAATTGTTTTAGAAGCATTATTCAATTTTAGTTACAGACACTATTTTAATATGTAGAAATGTCCATAAGTGCTCTATAAGACATGATTGCAGTTTTAAAAGGCAATGTATTTTGAGTAAGTTTACTATGACTGTATAAGGCTATTGTTTAAGTAACACATGAATACAAGTTAAATGGTATTTGCATGACCATAAATCAATTGTAATATTCATAATAAGTTACAATCATTATATATAGTTGTACCTTTATGAATGGACCTAATTAGCTTTAATTTACAAATGATTACTTTCGAATAATGATTTTGAGTTTTCATCATTCCCTAACAAGTTTAAATAAAGTACTGGCCACTTACAGGGTCAATTTGGTTCCATTTTCTTAGTGTCTGGATATAAAATAACAAAATATGTGAGATGCAGCATAAATATTATAATTACATATCAATGACTTTGTGAGGTTTCCCACTGCAGTCTACTTCACCTCTCCACTACATTGACTATGGACTTGCCCATGTATTTGCTTTGATGAAAGGAATATGCACAGAATGGTGTAATACCAGGCATAAATATCAAAGAGCATTGCATATTTCCAATTTCCCTCCTGCCTTCCTGATATTAACCATGAAAAAAAGATATCCCCAATGATTGCCATTCCTTTCACCTCAGTTTTTGAATGAGAGATACATGGAATAATCCTGAATCCAAACCTAGCCACAGATAAATAGATTATTGAAATTCTTTGTGTCATGACTTGACTAATAGTAACTTGGATCTCTTTGACATTCTTGTCATGTAGAGAGCCACATCTTTCTGTCAGGATGACATGAAGAAGCATAATAAATTTAAAAGTTTCAAAAAGATGTAAATCATATCTCATATAATAGAATAAAAATCATGCCATATTAAAGAACAGTTTTTCAGATGTCAAGCTTATTATGACCATTTTAATAGTAATGACAGTTTAGTTTCACTGTTAAAGCACAAGGAGACATTTCTTTATCAGGAGTGTATGTTGAGACTGTCAAATACTTGCACTGCTCTCAAAAAAGTACATGATTAGAGAGCTGTGTCATATGGGGTTTGGAAGTTGACCTATGAAAACTAGAGTTATACTTACTAACAAACTTAAGATTTGTTAACTAAAAAGCTCGCTCTTTAATTATGAACTATCTGTGTGCAATCATTTTTTCCCAGATACTCTGAAGGCTTCCAGCAAGACAGATGGCCAAACTACAATTGATTACCACAATTTTGACATTTTGTAGTTTCTTGTTGATTAAATCACTTAATATATTCAGTAATTTCAGCTCTTCTATATAGCATTCCTGAACACATTCAGTATTACTGCAGTAGTCTACTAAGTCTATTAAGGCAGGTAATATAAAATAATACCACAGACATTTTTCAAATCACACTTTCTTTCTTCCACTTCTCTCTGGTTTCACATCTTCTAAATTTTTCAGTTTTCTTAATGATTTAAGTCCTAAAGAACTCAAAACAATTTGACTAAAGACATTGACAATCAGTTAAGAGATATCATAAGTCAAAGTTTATTTAAATGAGAATAATTTAGTTACTCTTCATCCTAAAACATACCACATGGTGAACCAAAAGAATTTAACGAATATCTAATGTATGTTGCATCATATTTGCCTAATTTCATTTTCATAGAGATCATTATCCATGAGGTAGACTAAAAATATTTTATCTTCCAATATGCCCCCTGAACACTATCATAATAACAATTAATATTGTGACAAGACATTGTGCTAAATATAGTTGTCAGGATCAGCTATTTTAATGTAATAACAAAAATCCCTGAAATATCCAGGCCTTTATGCTATAAATATTTCTCATTTATGAAGTGAGTATAGTGAGACAGGTGTTTCCTTTTGTCTCCTGATGGCTACTTTTTGTGGTGTTTAAGCTTGCCAAGGCAAGACAAGAAGGAAATGGAAGACAGGTGAAAACACAATGACTCTCAATTGCCTCAGGTAAGAGGTGGCAGCACTTTTCTTTTTATGGTTCTACACTATCTCCAATCAAGGCTTGTGAATATTGTCAACCTGTCTGCACAGAAATTAAAAATGGCCAGGTGAGCAATTAGAATTGTCTTCTCTAAGTGACTAACATTTGTCATCCTTTTAAATCTATTCATAATCCTATGAATGTATTCTCATAACTATTAATTGGAGCAATCCCAGGCCTCTTTGAAAATCAGGACTTTTTTTCCCATCTGTCCCCACTTGTATAGTCATGGGATTCTTGTCAAAATTTAAAATGCAACGTGCTCCCAAAAACACATTAGCTAACTAGACATCTTTTTCTGACTCAAGTCTATATGGTCCCACTTGAATATTTGCTCTCAGCATTTGGAGAAACTCCTTTCCTTGGTTTCCTGGCTGCCATTTTCAGAACTGGATAGGTTCTGGTGTTTACAGGTATATTAGTCTCACTTACCTAGGGTAAACAACCAACAGAAAAGTTCTAGCAGTCATTATAGGATTGTTGAAAAGTGTAACATGAAGGATTTTATAGAGAAGAGAATTTAGAAAGAAAGTAAGATAATAGCAATTACCAAGGAGAGATATAAATAATAGTGATAGCAAAAAAAAAAAGAAGTAGATGAACTGAGTTTTAAAAAAGCAGGGAGACCCCCCCACCATCTCTAACAATAGCACAAGTTTGAAGAAGACTTTCCACCCACCCCTTTCTCTACTATTATTTTCTTCGCATTTTGTTTTGTTCTATTTTTTCTTTTCTCCTGTGACATTTGTCTTATTAGAAACATCATTGAAATATCATTGAAAAATATTTGCTTTTTTAAGTTGAAAGGTTATTTAGTCATTGAATTTGGAAACTTGATAGATTTAATCTGAGTCCTAAAAGAAAACCAGGTTCAGGCAGGCATGGGCTGAGCTGCTGTACTCTGAGTGCCAACACACCTATATATCTCTCTATTTTTTGACAGTATCCAAAGTAATTTCCAAAGTTGATAAAAAACAAATGACTTCTCACAACATTGCCATTAGAGCATTTTATGCTGGCATAAAAGAGGCACTAATTACCATAGGAAGTCAGGGACAGCTTTATGTGTTTCCCTCTAAATGACATAAAACATTGTAAACTCTGAAGTTAGTATCATTCTTGTCATGAGTTCTCTTTTAGATTTAAATATAGATCATTTGCAACCTCATTTTGCTAAGTTCATGTCTGAAAAATCATGAATGACATATTTAGACCATAAGCATTTCTTAAAAGTAGAGATAGGAAGATTTTTCAGTCCCAAAACAAAAATGATCACTTATGCTAAATAATCACCAGAAAGTTTCAGATCCAGGAGTTCAGCTTTCAGCAATATTGAAGCTTTCCTGTAAATAGAAAGGATCTAAACATGCCAACTTCCAGTGGGAGTGCTTCAAAAGTTGTTTTCATATTACTACTCTGTATGAATGAGTACAGAGAATTATATTTTATTAAATTACTAAAAAGTGTGTAGCCCTAAGATCAGAGTACTTATGAAATAGAATAAGATTGTAAGTGTTATTTAATGTATTTTGCTATACTGTAGTTTAAAATAAAAATTCCAAAAGGTCCTCAATATGAGAATGTTCTTAATAAAACCAAAAGGAAAACAAGGACGGTTTGCAATTACATAGACATTAGTTATAAAATGGCTGAAAATGTATGTTAAATAATAGTCTGAAAACAATCATACTTTAAATATAGCCTGCTATTTCTTAGTGTTTAATTATTACTAGCAATTAAAATGTACTTTTCTATTTTGAAACCTATACCTTGTGAAGTCATTATATTTTATTCTATAACTATTATACTTAATGAACACTAGTACCAAAATAGTTTGCTGCATGTGTCCAATAGATATAACATAGTAACAAGTGAAAATATATTATCATATATTCATAACATAAATCCTGATTTTAGGGTCATTTTTTTGTGTGGAGTACTTTTAAGATAGAGTCTCACGAATTATTTACCAAGGCTGTCTTTGAACACCAACCCTCCTGATCTCTGCTCCAGAGCTTGAGTCATTGACACCTGGCATCATTACACTTTTTTTATCATGATGTGATTTTACTTTTTAAAAATTTTTTATTCATTTATTTGCATATGCATACATTGTTTGGGCCATTTCTCCCCCCTGCCACTCTCCTTTCCCTCCCATGGCCCCTCACTTCCAGGCAGAAACTGTTCTGCCCTTATCTCTAATTTTGTTGAAGAGAAGACATAAGCAATAATAAGAAAGACATAGCATTTTTGCTGGTTGAGATAAGGATAGCTATACAGAGAGATTCCAACATTGCTTCCATGCACAAGTGTGTTACAACCCAAGTTGATTCATCTCTACCTGACCTTTTCACTAGTTCCTGATCCCCTTCCCATATTGACCTCTGTCACTTTAAGGTTTCTGTATTAGTTTCTCTTCAGTGGGGACATCAAACACTTTCTTATTTTGGGTTTCTAACCTATCCCCATACCTCCCATATGTGCTCTCCCCTTAGCATGTGACCCAACTCCTAAAACATTGCTCTATTTGCATTATATCTAAAGTCTGCATATGAGGGAGAACATACAATTTTTGATCTTCTGAGCCTGGCTGAACTCGCTTAGAATGATGTTCTCCTCTTCCATCTGTTCCCTTGAGAATGATAAGATTTCATTCTTTATGGCTGAGTAAAATCCCATTGTGTATAAATACCATGTTTTCTTAATCCATTCATCAGTAGTGGGGCACCTTGGTTGTTTCCATAACTTGGCTATTGTGAATAGTGCTGCAATAAACATGGGTGTGCAGGTGCCTCTGGAGTAACTATGTCGCATTTGTTTGGATATATACCCAGGAGTGGGATTACTGGATTATATGGCAGATCTATGTTTAGATTTTTAAGAAGCCTCCATATTTTTTTCCAGAGTGTTTGTACAACCTTGCATTCTCACCAGCAGTGTACCAGGGTTCCATTTTCCCAACATCCTTGCCAGCACCTGTTGTTGGTAGTGCTTTTGATGATGGTTATTCTAACAAGGGTGAGGTGGAATCTTAGTGTAGTTTTGATTTGCATTTCCTTTATGGATAGAGATGGTGAGCATTTTTTTAATGTGTTTTTTGGCCATTTGAGTATCTTCTTTTGAAAAAGTTGTGTTTAGTTCAGTTGCCCATTACTTTATTGGTTCATTGATTTTGGGAAAGTTTAGTTTCTTAAGTTCCCTGTATATTCTGGTTATCAGTCCCTTGTCTGATGTACGGCTGGCAAATATTTTCTCCCACTCTGTGGGTGGTCTCTTCAGTTTAGAGACCATTTCTTTTCTTGTACAGAAGCTTTTTAATTTTGTGAAGTCCCATTTGCCCATCCTTTCTCTTAGTTGCTGGGCTTCTGGGGTTCTACTGAGGAAGTCCTTGCCTATACCTATTAGTTCCAGAGTGTTTCCTGCTCTTTCCTATAGTAACTTCAGAGATTCATGTCTGATATTAAGGTCCTTGATCTATTTTGAGTTGATACTAGTACAAGGTGATAGACATGGATCTAGTTTCAGTTTCTTGCAGACGGGTAACCACTTTTCCAAGCAACATTTGTTGAAGAGGCTGTCTTTTTGCAAAGCATATTTTTGGCACCTTTGTCAAGAATAAGGTGGGCATAGCTGTGTGGATTCATATCCGGGTTCTCTGTTCTGTTCCACTGGTGTTCATGTCTGTTTTTGTGCCAGTACCATACTCTTTTAATGCTATTACTTTGTAATATAGTTTGAAATCAGGTACTGTGATACTGCCAGCATTGTTCTTTTTGATGAGCATTGCCTTGACTGTTCGCAGTCTCTTGTGTTTCCAAATGAATTTTAGGGTAGAGTTTTCAATCACTGTGATGAATGTCATTGAGATTTTGATGGGAATTGAATTAACATGTAGATTGCTTTTGGTAGCATACCCATTTTTACTATGTTGATTCTACCAATTCTTGAGCACAGGAGATCTCTGACCTTCTGTAATCTTCCTCAATCTCTTTCTTCAGGCATTTGTAATTCTCCTTGTAGAGGTTATTTATATCCTTTGTTAAATTTACTCCTAGGTATTTGATTTTTTTTAATTGTTTCCATATATTCTTTCTCAGTTTGTTTGTTATTGGTGTATAGAAAAGCTAATGATTTCTGTAAGTTGATTTTGTATCCTGCCACCTTGCTGTAGCTGTTTATGGTGTCTAGGAGTTTTGGTGTAAAGTTTTTTGGGTCTTTAAGGTACATGGTCATATTATCTGCAAATAGGGATATTTTGACAGTTTCTTTACCTATTTGTATTCCTTTTATTTCTTCTTCTTGCCTAATTGCTCTGACTAGGAATTCTAGTACTATGTTGAATAGGGGTAGGGATAGTGGGCATCCTTGTCTCATTCCTGATTTTAGAGGAAATGGTTTCAGTTTTTAACCATTAAGTATGTTGTTGGCTGTAGGTTTGTGGTATATAGCCTTTACAATGTTGAGGTACTTTCTTTCTATTCCTAGTTATCTTAGAGTTTTTATCATGAAGTGGTGTTGAATCTTGTCAAAGGCTTTTTCTGCATCTATTGAGATGATCAAGTGGTTTTTGTCTTTGCTTCTATTAATGTGCTGTATTACATTTATAGATTTGCATATATTGAACCACCCCTAGATCCCTGGGATGAAGCAGACTTATCATGGTGAATGATCTTTCTGATACAATGTTGGATTAGGTTTGCCATTATTTTATTGAGGAAATTGGCCTATAGTTTTCCTTTTTGGTGGTGTGTTTGTCTGGTTTTGGGATGAGTGTAATTCTGGCTTCATAAAATGAGTTAGGCAGTGTTCCTTCCTTTTCTATTTCATGGAACAGTTTAAGGAGGGTTGGTATCAGTTCTTTATTAAAGGTCTAATAGAATTCAGCAGAGAATCCATCAAGTCCTGGACTTTTCTTTTTTGGTAGGCTCTTGATGGCAACCTCAATTTCTTTTTGTCTTATAGATCTATTCAGGTGATTAATTACCTGTTGGTTCAGTTTTGGGAGGTTGTAAGTTTCTAGAAATCTGTCCATTTCTCAAGATTTTCAAATTTATTTGAATATAGGTTCTCAAAGTAATCTCTGATGATTTCCTGGATTTCTGTGGGGTTTATTGTTATCTCCCCTTTTGCATTTCTGATGTTACTTATTTTGGGTTTTTTCTCTCCTCATTTTAGTCAAGTTTGCCAGGGGTCTGTCAATCTTATTTATTTTTTTCAAAGAGCCAGCTTTTTGTTTCATTGATTCTTTGTATTTTGTTTGTTTGTTTCTATTTCATTGATTTTGGCCCTTATTTTTATTATTTCTCTCCTGCTGCTTGTTTTGGATTTTACTTGTTCTTGTTTTTTTAAGAGTTTGAGATGTACCATTAGATCACTGATTTGGGATCTTTCTGTCCTTTTAGTATATGCATTCATGTCTATAAACTTTCCTCTTACAACTGCCTTTGCTGTGTCCCATAGGTTCCAGTAGGTAATGTTTTCATTTTCATTAACTCCCAGGAACCTTTTAGTTTCCTCTTTTATCTCATCACTGATCATCGAGTAATATGTTGTTCAGCTTCCAATTGTTTGCATGTTTTTTACTGTTGTTTTTGTTTTTGAGTTCTAGTTTTAATGCATTATGATCAGATAGAATGCATGGGATAATTTCTATTTTCTTATATTTGCTGAGGCAAAATTGATATGATCAATTTTGGGAGAAGGTTCCATGGGCTGCTGAGAAGATTGTATATTGTGCAGCAGTTGGATGAAATATTCTGTAGACATCAGCAAGGTCCATTTGATCTATGATGTGATTTAGTTCTAGGATTTCTTTATTGATTTTTTGTTTGGATTACCTATCTATTGGTGATAGGGAGGTATTAAAGTCTCCCACTACCACTGTGTTGGAGTCTATATATGTTTTTAGGTCCTTCAGAGTATGTTTGATGATATTGAGTACATTGATGTTGGGTGCATATAGGTTGATAATTATTTCCTTTTGGTGTATTTACCCTTTTATAAGTATGCAATGTCCTTATTTACTCATTTGATCAATGTAAGTTTGAAGTCTACTTTTTCTGAGATAAGTATTAGTACTACTGCCTGTTTTCAGGGACTGTTGTCTTGGTAAATCTTCTTCCAGCCTTTCACACTAAGCCAGAGCTTGTTTCTGTCAATGAGATGGGTCTCCTGCAAGCAACAGATTGTTGGATCTTCCTTTATAATCCAGTTTGCCAAAAGGTGTCTTTTGATGGGGAGTTAAGTCCATTAACATTCAGTGTTAGTATTGATAGGTATGCGGTGATCCCTGTCATGTGGTTGTTTTTGTTGTTTAAGGGTTTGATTGTATGCAGCTGAATCAATGCTGTTCTCTACTTTCTTGTTTTTTCTTCTCCTGGTTTGGTACTCCCTGTCCTTTCATGTTTTTGTTTGCTTCCATTTTCTGTGTGCAGAATTCCTTGGAGAATCTTTTGTTGTGGTGGCTTAGTGGTCATATATTGTTTTAGTTTCTGCTTATTATTGTTCCATCTATTTTGAATAATAGTTTTGCTGGGTAGAGTATTCTGGGGTTGAAATTATTTTCATTCAGTGCTTGGAAAACCTCACTCCATGCTCTTCTTGCTTTTAAAGTTTCTGTTGAGAAATCTGCTTTGATTTTGATAGGCTTACCTTTGTATGTTAGTTGTTTTTTCTCTCTTACATCCTTCAATATTCTTTCTCTATTCTATGTGCTTATTGTTTTAATGATAATATGTTGTGGGGTAGTTCTATTTTGTTCAAGTCTGCTGGTGTCCTGGAGGCTTCCTATACCTGAATGGGCATAGTTTTCTCTAGATTTGGGAAATTCTTTGTTATTATTTTGGTGAATATATTACAAATCCCTTTTGTTTGCAGCTCTTCTCCTTCTTCAATGCCCATGATTCTCAATTTTGGTCTTTTGATGGAGTAGGTGATTTCTTGCATATTCCTTTCACAGGTCTTGAGTTGTTTGACTAAAAGCTCTTCACTTTCTCCTTGAGTTTCTATTTTATTGTCAAGTTCTGAGATTCTGTCTTTTGCTTGTTCTAGTTTGCTAGAGTGGCCTTCCATTGTGTTCTGTGTTTCTGTTTCATACTTTTTTCTAAGGTATTCCATATCATGGGTTACTTTCTGTTTAATATTGTCTATTTTTAGCTTTAATTCATTTATCTCCCTATTTATAATGTTCTCTGTTTCACATTAGTGTTATTTAGGTCTCTTATGAGTTCATTTATTTGTTCCTGTGTCTTCTCATATTCTTTTTTTTTTTGGTATCTTGAAAATTTTTGAGTGCCTCTTGTACATTTTGGTAAATCATGTCTGGTATCATTTCCATGAAATTCTCAGTGATTATTTATAGGATATCCTCTTTAAGGGTGTTCTTATTGACATCATTGGGTTCCTTGGTGTCATATATCTTTGTTTTGTTGGAGTCCGGTACTGGTTATCCACTTTCTTCATTTCCTTTGGAATCCTGTATTAAATTTTTTGAGGGGAGGAATGGTTTCCATCCCTTTTTCTTCTTCCCATTATTTCTGCTTGTATTGTGTAACTGTTCTTGATAGGCTAGTTGGTGGTTTCAGTCACCTGTTTTCTTTCCCTTAGTTAAATTTTGTTTTGTGGCTGTATTGGATTTTTAGTTAATTGTGTGTGTGCTGTTTCTGTCCCTGGTTTGGATGTAATTTAGTATTAACTAATTCCCAGTGATAAAACAAAAACAAAAACAACAACAACAAAAAATCCAAAGAAATCAATGGGGAAAGATGAGCCAATAAACAAGAAACAAACAAATAAACAAAAATTCCTGGTTCAGGGTCAATAGAATTTCAGTCTTAGTTTAAGTTTGGGTGGTACTCCTGCCTGATCCAATGCTGGTGTTGGTGTTTAAACAGAAGCTCTGTCTTACTCTTGCCAGGTGGTTGGCCTGTGTGTAGTGGGTTTTTTTTTTTTTTTTTCTGTCTTTCACTAACTGTAGTGAGGTGTGGCAGCTCTGCAGTCTGCTAGTTTTCTGGCCTTGGAATTGGTTTATTTCTGTGCTTGTTTATTAGGGGCTTATGTCTTTGCCTCTCCTCCTTTCCTTGGGGGCAAGGCCAAGGTCAGTGATCTATCAGCTGGCTGCCATGGTCAACATGTTGTGATGGTTTGCTGTTTGTTCCTCAATGCTGCAGAGCCGTTTGACAGTGGGTGCCCAGGGTCTGAGCCCTGTAGTTTTCTGCCTTTGCTCCTTCCCTACTTCAGGCAGTGACCTATCACCTGCCTGCTGGCGGCTCTCCTGACATTTGTTTACTGATGGTTCATGTGAGTTTGGCTCCTTGCCCTTCCCCCCTTCTCTGGTGCACTTTCAGCAACCCCTGCCCCCTCTGCTGTGCATTTGTTTTCAGTTCCATTGTTTATTTAGTTTTATTTTCTTGGGGTTTTTTTTGTGGTGGGAGAGCAGTCTGTCCATGGGGGTTGTGTGGGTTTATCCCAGGGGTGGCTGAGGGATACTGCATGATGCTTGGCTGTCACCTATTTGGTCTGCTGAAGGTCTCCCAAGCACATCTGGAGCCAGCAGCCAGTGGCTGGAGGCCATTAATGGTGGCAGCAGTTGGGGGGGGTGGCCCACCTGTTCCCTCACTGTATCATGGTGTGGAGCCTTCCATGGGCTAGGGATTCAGGGTGCCAAAGTTTCAACTCTCCCTGGTGCTTCACCTCCACCAAGTCTAGCTCCAGCATCTCAGCAAAGTGCCTGATTCATGGAACTTACACTGTCTGCATCTGTGTCCCAGTCGCCATTTTGGATATGTCAGGTCTGTTCTTATAACTGCTATTTACTAAGCATTTTCTAATTCTGGAGACTAAGAAGTTCAAGATCAAGGAGCCAGCACATTCCTTATCTGTTGAAATCTCACTGCTGGTTCATCAGCAGCTGTTTTCATGCTGTGTCCTGCAGATGTGGACATGCCTTTCAAGTTTTCAGGTCACAGATGCTCTCCATGTGTCCCTGTTTAAATTTTCTGTTGGAAAGCTACCATTCTGTTGAATTCCATCTATTTCTTTACTCTGTGGAGCGTATAGCCATCCTGTATGCAGGGTAATTATTCTTATCCAAGCTTAAGGATGTTCCAGGCAGAAAGTCTCTGGTACCAATGCTCCTGGAATCCATGTGAATTTTCTTTTTTTAAGGAGGAAGTAAAAGGCCTTTTTAAATTTGTTTGGTTTGGTTTGTTTGTTGACATTTTCTTACATGCATAGTACATACTTTAATTATATTTGCTCTATCTTATTCTTCTTCCACCCCTCCCTATTCCCCTTCCTCTTCCCTCATGGTGCCCCTTTTACTTTCAAGTCTTTTTTTGTTTTTTTCTAGATTCTACATAAGGGTGATATTTGTCTTTCTGAGTCAGGATTATTTTATTATCATGATGATATTCAGTTTCATCCATTTTCTTGGAAATGCAGGGTTTTGTTCTTCACTGATGACCAACAAGGCTGTTTACATAACTTATATATTGTGACTACTGCGGTGATAAAGTAGGTATACAGGGGTCTCTATTGTGTGCTGACTTTTATTCTTTCAAGTATATACCAGGAATGGTAGTTCAAATGGTACTTCTATTTTTAGGTTTTTGAGGACTCTCCAAACTGATTTCCATAATGTTGGTACTAATTTTAATTTACACCAAATGTGTTATACCAATGTTCCTTTTTCCTAGCAGACTTACCAACAGTTGTTGATTTTTGTTTTCTTGATGATAGCCATTGGAGTGAGATGGAATTTCAATGACTTCACGTAACTAGAAAAAACAATCCTAAAATTCATATGGAAGCATAAGAGACCTTGAAAATCCAAAGCAATATTTGATTTCAGATTATACTACAGAGACACAATACCAAAGATTGCATGGTATTCTCATACAAAACAGACACGTGAAGTAATGGAATTGAAAAGAAAACCCAGAAATAAACTTGCACAGTTACAACCATCTAATTCTCTAATAATGTGCTCTGAGCAAATGTTGGAGAAAAGAAAGCTTTTTTAAAAAGTGATGCTGGGAAAACTAGGTATTCATGTGTAGAAGACTGAAACTTGATTTCTATCTCTCACACTGTACAAAAATCAACTGAAAATGGATCAATGGAAGACATGAAACTGGAACTACTAGTGGGAAGCATTGAGGTACCACTTCAAGATATAGGCATGGGTAATAACTTACTGAATAGAACTCCAATGGCTCAGGAAATGATAGACTCAACATGTTGCACTGCATGAAAATAAAAACTCTCTGTACAGCAAGGGAAATGATCAGCAAGGGAAATGATCACCAAAGTGAAGAGACAGCCAACAGAATTACACATTTGACAGGAGATTAATATCAAGAATATATAAAGAACTTTAAAAAACACCAAAAGAATGAATAATCTAATCAAGAAATGGGCAAATGAACTCAACAGACATTTTCCAAAAGAAGCACAAATGGCCAATAAATATATAAGAAAAATCTTCAATATCTTATGCCAGCAGAGAAATGCATATCAAAACTATATTGAGATTCCATCACATCCCAGTCAAAATGGCTATATAGGTAGTTGATAAAGAACTTGGATCCACAATTTCCTCAAATGGTTAGAAACACAACAAAAATTATTAAAATAAAAAGTTATTACCTTAGCATCCAAAATTTAGCTGTTATATAATGGTGTTATAAGGTAGACTCTGTGAAAGTATGCTCTCCCACTGTGATAGTCTTGAAAAAAAAAGATGTATAGAAAAGTAATCTTTCTATGTTTGTCTCATTAGAATAGTCAAAATGTTGTTTCAAAATATTTCTATTATTCTATAAGGAAGTAAAAATAAGAGAAAAAAAAATCATGCATTTATTAAATGTCAATTGTGTGCCAGGCATTGTGCTCTTTGCTTGTAATTCAAATATGAAATGCATTCTCCTTGCTGGTAAGAAACTTGTTTTAGGGTAAACAGAAATATACACATGATTGCCATTTCAACATAGTTATTATTATGAAGTAGGCATGTCTTACTTCCACTTCTGCTACCTTATAATAGCTTCTTTATATTGCTTTTAAAGATATGAATATCACAATAAAAGGTAGAACTTTCTTTGGATTTTGTTTTGTTTTGTTTTGTTAAACTGGGGATGAAAGTTAACCAAGTGAAGATTCTGGAATAAAATTAAAGCTAAAAGGCTAGGTGCTGGTACACATACCTGTAATTCTAAGCTACTTGAGGCTGAGTTCAGAAGGATCACAGTTCAAGGCCTGTTTAAGCAAATAATTCATGAGACCCATCTTTAAAATAACCAGAGTACAATGGACTGGAAATGTGGCTTAAGCAGTAGAGTACCTGCTTTGCAAGCCCTGAGTTCAAACCCCAGTTCCAACAAAAGAAAAAAAAGTAAAAAGTGTCTACTTCCCCATTCTATGAGGTTATATGACAAATTTTTTCTATTTGGCCTGAAATTATATAAAACTGGAAATATTGCTAGGAATAATATATCAAGTTTGTAGGCTGTGCACTCCATGAAAACTACCTGGCTAATGGCTTATAAAGGTAAAAAGCCAGCCTACATTCCACATGCAGAAACATGAGCCTTGTCTATGGGCCTGTGACTAATTCAATAATGATTTCTTATGAACTAATTAGAGCATTGAGTATTAGGCCTTCATTACTTGGCATGCAATCAGAAATCTGACTCTATGAAAGATCTACAAAATGAGGCCAAGTTTTCTAAAGAATCCATCCACAAAGATGTCACAGCCCCAGAAATGAGTTTAGAATGTCTTTGAAGAATACATCTGTCCACATCACACGTCCCTCCGGGAGAGGATTCAAAAAGACTCAGGTCCTATAATTCCATAAGGAAAATCACTTTCCTAAAATGGAATATTTAAATGCTAATCACTGAAATTGAAATTTCCAGACACCAAAAAGTTTTCTTATGCCAAGTTGATCTCAATTATTTTTCCATGAGTCTTATTTTAACCTTGTTAGATACTAATTCCCAAAAAATGAATCCCACAACCCCTTTCCCCATACTTGCATACTATAACTCAACTTGTACCCAAAATAACTTTGTAGTGATGACACATAACAGAGGCTTAAAAAATATTTATGAGTCAGGCATGGTGGCACACACCTAAAACCCCACCTCTTGGAAGCAAATCCAGGAGAATTATGAGTTCCAGACCAGCCTGGACTACTTACCAAAACTCTCTCAAAAAAAAAAGAGATAAAAGGTGAAGAGGGATAATAATAAACAAACAATGGCTTGCTTTAAAAATGTCCTCTAGATAGCTTGCCCCAGAAGTAAAGGACCTGCTCTGCCGTGGATTATAAACACTGGTGTCAAAGACTAATAAGCCCTCAAAAGTAAGTGGCCTAGATTTTATCATTTTCTACCTTCCAGTTGCCAGCTTCAACCTATTTCATAGTCTACCACTAAGGAATGCTCCTTATTAAAAACAAAAACACTCTGAAGCATCTGTACCCAAGAAGACTAAAAAAGACTAATATTCATCCCATATCCCAGGTATAGTGCCTCTCATCCCCAGTTTCTAGTAAGAGCAATGCTTCCTTTGCCCATCTCTCCTGTGCCCTCCAAGGTAACTTGCAGCTGTGGATTTCAACCTGCAAAGAGAGACAATTACCACAGGGCATATGTTCCCAAGCTCACAGAAATTCAGTTCTACAAGTGGGATCAGTAATAGCATGCCATAAGTTTTCCAAAGTGTTGAACACTGAACATAACTAATTAGGGAAGGACTAAATTACCACAGACCATAAAGAGAGAGATTCCCATGAAAACTTTTTTCACAACCAACTAGAAAGAAGTCTTAAAATAGTCTCAGCTCTTTTTGGTTCAGGCCAATTCTTCAAGTTCGAGTCCCTAGCAGGACAAAGCTTAAAGCCCTTCTTAGTTTTCATGATACCCTAAAAAATCTAATTTGAACTGTAACCCTAATCTGCAAATGGATCATATTTCTCACCTGATGCTCATATTTTTTAATATTTCCAGCTTGATCAAAATCAAAATTTCCACACTTGAGAAAGTGAACATCTTAAGTCATTGTAGTGTAAAAAATTAAACCCTGATAATCGTAAGGGAATTTTAAATCTAAAAGAGAATTGTAGAAATGCTTATTGGAGTCACATTTGCTGAGCCTTAAGTAGAAAGAAAAGGTTGATTAAATACAGTCATACATTGGAGTCACAGGAGCAAAGAGAATGCCTCACAAACTTGACAATTTTTGAAGCTAGTACAGTATCAGTAGAAGAAATCTGTAAACATAATTCCCTTATATTTGAGAGCACTTTCAATAGAGTATAGGACATTGAAGACTAATCTACAGAGACATAAAATATAATAAATTATTATGAACGTTGAGAACAATTATAGATAAATATTGAAAGATAAATGGTTTCAAGTAGTGATATTATCTTAAAATGAAAGTAAAATCGTTATGCAGATAGGGATTCGTTTTAGGCACCTATTAGGGTGAGAGATATGGTGTGAACTAACAAAATGTGCGTGTTGAGCAAAATAAGCTAGATTCAGAAAGAAAAATATCCGCATGCTTTTTCTCATGTGTGGAATCTGGATTTACAAAAGGCAAGAAAATAAGAGGGCTATTTGGGAAGAGGGAAGGGAACAATGGGAAAGGGAAAGAAGACAAAAGAATATAATGGGGGGTAAATATGATCAAAGTGCATTATGTACATGTATGAAAATGTCATAGTGAAACCCATTATTTTGTATAATTAGTATACATTAATTAACTATGCAGACTGCAGTTGTAAGGTAAAATTAAAATAAAATAGAAAATGATTGGAATAAAATGAAATTGAGTAAAACACAGTAATTATATTATTATTTTAAAAAGCATTCAATTGATAGAACAAACAAAATTTACAAGGTAATCAATGCAAGTAGTATCTGTAGGATAAGAATCAACAAATAAAGAAAAATATCATGTAGACATTTTTCTGAAGAAGTTAGCAAAGGGCTATGATTTCAGTAATTACAGTAAAATAAAATTATTGATAGTAGAAAATTGAGCTACATGTTGGTGCCTCATGCCTGTAATCCTAGCTACTTGGGAGGCAAAGATCAGGAGGATTGTGGTTCAAAGCCAGCCAAGGCAAATAGTTCACAAAACCCTATCTTGAAAATACCTGATAGAGAAAAAGGCTGGTAGAGTGGCTCAAGTGATAAAGTGTCTGCCTAGCAAGCATGAAGCCTTGAGTTTAAACTCCAGTACTCCCAAAAGAAAAGTAGAAACTTGTTGATATAAAATTATTAAAATGAGCACAAGAAATGATATACACACTATATTAGGTATACATGAGTTAATAAACTCATTGCTTAATATCATGAAATACATTTTATATTTTTCAAACAAAAAAGTTATGTCTTTAAAAAAATCTGTTATCACTTACATTTTAAAAGTTGCCCAGGCTAGCAGAAGTAATAAATAAAATATAATTTTATTAAGCATGTATCTGGAAAAATGTATATTCATAGCATTAGTGTTTTGGGGAATATAAAGTGCTGAAGTCATTTATTATAAGGATAGAAGATGAAATCAGAGATTGTTTTAATATAAGTTTTTATAATGGCAAAAAATATGAATCTACTTATGTTGAATCTTTATATAGTCTCTCTTTTAGCAGAATAAAACTGTTCCTGCCTAGACTGATTGGTTCATCAAGACTTGCAGGATAACTTCTCATAATAAGCAAAGACTTTTTAGTTATTTCTCAAAACTTTATCATAAATATCACATCATTATTTTCTTATATATTCAATTCTAATCATTTATAAAATGTTCCATTTATTCTTGGCTAAGTGTTCATTAAGTGATGAAGCAGAACAGAGACTTCTATAACCTGTAAGAATTTATAAGAAAATTAAGTTGCAAGCAACACTGTATGTATAGTGAGTGTCTTCTACATAGTTGTGGAGAAATGTACCTAAAAACATCTTTTGTTGGGCACCAATGGCTCATGCCTGTAATCTTAGCTACTCAGGAGGCAGAGGTCAGGAGGATCATGGTTCAAAACCAGCTCAGACAAATAGTTCACAAGACCCTATCTTGAAAAAACCCTTCACAAAAAAAGGGCTGGTGAAGTGGCTCAAGGTATAGTCCCTGTATTCAAAACCCAGTACTGCAAAAAAACAAAACAAAACAAAAGACTCCCACTTTATTCTCTCAATGTGGAAAGCCACTCCACAAAAGTAAAAGAGAAAGCCCAATCATTATTGAATACATATTAAACCAAAATGTGATACTCATTACTGGCAGTCTGCTAGAGATTACAAGGACTGAAAGAAACTTAATCATTTATAAAGCTAGACAGATATAATAATTGCATGCATATTTTGAAGATGAACAATAACTAGTCTCAATTTAAAAATTTGACCTTATCATTTGTCACACATAGTTTGTCCTAAAGTTACTTGGCAATTCTGGGGACCATATGTATTAGTTAATTGGCTTAACTAAAGGGAAAAAATAGAGGAGGATCCAAGATGGCTACCAGGACCCAGCCACAGACCTCCTGAGCTCTGTGATCCAGAGACTTTCCTGAGAGGCTGGAGACACACTTAACTGAGGTAAAGCACCAGGGAGAGCTGAAAACATCAGCACTCTGAACACCTAGCTAGTGGAAGGCTTCTCCATGCCATGATATACTAAAAGAACAGCAGGAACTGCACGCCAAGTCCCTCCCCATAGGCCCCAGGAGCCACTGCTCTGCACGTTGTGGGATCTCTGATCCTCTACCCCTGCTCCTTAGCCCCGCCAGGGCCGTGTTACCCCAAACTCCTGTCATTCAGAACTGCACGATGTCCACCAGACTAGCCCTTAAGGCTGGCCAAGCCAGAGATCCACAGACATTCACGATCTCCACCAGGCCACACCCTCAGACCTGCACAGGCCTCCACAATCTCCACTGGACTGCACCCCTCATGACTGTATAGGCCTGCACAATCTCCACTGGGACCATCCCCTAAAGCCTGCCAAGCCAGCAATCAACAGACATGCAGAATCTACCCTCAGCCAGCCTGCGCCCTTCAGGCATTCCAGGCCCACTCTCCAAAGGCCCACTAGTTCACCTCAACTAAAGGCCTCCACCTGTAGGCCCATGGGACACCACCCACCTGCCACCCACCACAGGAGAGCTCTAAACATGCCTAAGAGGTACACATAGATAGGTGTAGATGTTAAAGGAGTAACATCAGAAAAACTAAGACAGCAATTCTACAGTTCCAGAACTGGTGATTTTTTTTTCTTTTTTTATTTTCCTTCTTTAAGGGATTTGCTGCCTGATTTGCTGTCTGATCACCCACCAGAAGACAGAATCTCAGAACTTCAAGATGAAATGGCAGTTAAAGGAAAAACTGAAGAACTATTAGTTAAACAACTCAAGACCTTTGAAAAGAAAATACAGGAACACACTGACTCCATCAAAAGACCAAACCTGAGAATCATGGGCATCAAAGAAGGAAAAAAGGTGCAACCAAAAGGAATGCATAATATATTCAACAAAATAATAAGAGAAAATTTCCAAAATCTAGAGAAAACTATGCCCATTCAAGTACAGGAAACCTCCAGCACACCGAACAGACCTGACCAAAATAGAACCACCCCAAGGCAATTTATCACTAAAACAACAAGTACAGAGACTAGAGGAAGAATATTGAAGGCTGTAAGAGAGAAAAAACAAATAACATACAAAGGTAAACCCATCAAAATCACAGCAGACTTCTCAACAGAAACATTAGAAGCAAGAATAGTGTGGGGTGAGATCTTCCAGGCACTGAATGAAAATAACTTCAACATCAGGATACTCCTCCCAGCAAAACTATCATTCAAAATAGATGGAACAATAAAATTCTTCCATGATAAGCAGAAACTAAAACAATATGTGACCACAAAGCTACCACTACAAAAGATTCTTCAAGGAATTCTGCAGACAGAAAGTGAAACCCAATATAACTATGAAAGGGCAGGCAGTACCAAACCACAAGAGAAGAAAAGGCAAGAAAGTAGAGAGTAACATTGATTCAGCTACACACAATCAAACTCTTAATCAACAAAGACAACTACATGACAGGGATCACCACGTACCTATCAATACTAACACTGAATGTTAATGTACTAAATTCCCCCATTAAAGACACTGATTGGCAAACTGGATTAAAAAGGAAGATCCAACAATCTGCTGCCTACAGGAGACCCACCTCATCAACAGAAATAAGCACTGGCTGAGAGTGAAAGGCTGGAAGAAGATTTACCAAGCCAATGGTCCCTGAAAACAGGCAAGGGTAGTAATACTTATCTTGGACAAAGTAGACTTCAAACAACATTGATCAAATGAGATAAAGAAGGAAACTCCATACTAATAAAAGGGAAAATACACCAAAAGGAAATAACAATTATCAACCTACATCTACCCAACGTCAATGCACCTAATTTCATCAATCATACTCTAAAGGACCTAAAAACATATATAAACTCCAACACAGTGGTAGTGGGAGACCTTCATACTCCCCTATCACCAATAGATAGGTTAACCAAACAAAAACTTAATAAAGAAATCCTAGAGCAAAATCACATAACAGATCAAATGGACCTAGCTGATGCCTACAGAATATTTCATCCAACTTCTGCACAATGTACATTCTTCTCAGCAGCCCATGGAACCTTCTCCAAAAGAGATCATATATTAGGGCACAAAGCAAGCCTCAGCAAATATAAGAATATAGAAATAATCCCATGCATTATGTCTGACCACAATGCATTAAAACTAGAAATCAACAACAAACACAGCAGTAATAAACACACAAACAATTGGAAGCTGAACAACACATTGCTCAATGATGAATGGGTCATTGAATGTAATAAAAGAAGAAATTAAAAGGTTCCTGGAAGTTAATGAAATGAAAACATGACCTACTAGGACCTATGGGACATAGCAAAGGCAGTCCTAAAAGGAAAGTTTATAGCCATGAGTGCATATATTAAGAGGACAGAAAGATCTCAAATCAATGACCTAACACTACAGCTCAAACTCCTAGAAAAACAACAAGAAAATCCCAAAACAAGCCAAAGGAAAGAAATAATTAAAATAAGGGCTAAAATCAGTAAAATAGAAAAAAAAAATGAATCCATGAAACAAAAAGCTGGTTCTTTGAAAAAATAAATAAGATTGACAGATCCCTGGCAAACTTGAGTAAAATGAAGAGAAAAAAAAAAAAAACCCAAATCAGAAATGCAAAAGAAGAAATAACAACAAACACCATGGAAATCCAGGAAATCATCAGAGACTACTTTGAGAGCTTATACTCTAATAAATTTGAAAATCTTGAAGAAATGGACAGATTTCTAGAAACTTACAACCACCCAAAACTGAACCAGGAGGTAATTAATCACCTGAATAGATCTATAAGACGAAAAGAAATTGAAGCTACCATCAAGAGCCTCCCAAAAAAGAAAAGTCCAGGACCTGATGGATTCACTGCTGAATTCCATCAGACATTTAAAGAAGAACTAACAGCAACTCTCCTTAAACTGTTCCACGAAATGGAGAGGGAAGGAACACTGCCTAACTCATTTTATGAAGCCAGTATTACACTCATCCCAAAACCAGACAAAGACACCTCCAAAAAGAAGAACTACAGGCCAATTTCCTTATTGAATATCTATGCAAAATCCTCAATAAAACAATGGCAAACCAAATCCAACAACACATCAGAAAGATCATTCACCAAAACCAAGTTGACATCATCCAGGGATATAGGGTGGTTCAACATACGCAAATCTATAAATGTAATACAGCACATCAATAGAAGCAAAGATAAAAACCACTTGATCATCTCAATAGATGCAGAAAAAGCCTTTGACAATATCCAACACCACTTCATGATAAAAGCTCTAAGAAAACTAGGAATAGAAGGAAAGCAACTCAACATTGTAAAGGCTATATATGACAAACCTACAGTCAACATCATACTTAATAGTGAAAAACTGAAACCATTCCCGCTAAAATCAGGAATGAGACAAGGGTGCCCATCATCCCCACTCCTATTCAACATAGTACTGGAATTCCTAGCCAGAAAATTAGGCAAGAATAAGAATTAAAAGGAATACAAATAGGTAAAGAAACTGTCAAAGTATCCCTATTTGCGGATAATATGACCCTGTATCTTAAAGACCCAAAAAACTCTACCCAAAACTCTTAGACACCATAAACAGCTACAGTAGGGTGGCAGGATACAAAATCAACTCACAAAAATCATTAGCTTTTTTATACACCAACAATGAACAAACTGAGAAGGAATATATGGAAACAATTCCATTCACAATAGCCTCAAAAAAAAATCAAATACCTAGGAGTAAATTTAACAAAGGATGTGAATGACCTCTATAGGGAGAATTACAAACTCCTGAAGAAAGAGATCAAGGAACACTACAAAAGATGGACAGATCGCCTGTGCTCATGGATCAGTAGAATCAACATAGTAAAAATGGCTGTACTACTGAAAGCAATCTTCATGCTTAATGCAATTCCCATCAAAATTCCAATGACTTTCATCACAGAGATTGAAAAATCTACCCTAAAGTTCATTTGAAAACACAAGAGATTGCGAATAGCCAAGGCTATACTCAGCAAAAAGAGCAATGCTGGAGGTATCACAATACCTGATTTCAATACAAAGCCATAGCAATAAAACCAGTACTGGCACAAAAACAGACATGAAGACCAGTGGAACAGAATAGAAGTTCCAGATTTGAATCCGCACAATTATACCCACCTCATTTTTCACAAAAGTGCCAAAAATATGCGATGGAGAAAAGACAGCCTCTTCAACAAATGTTGCTGGGAAAAGTGGTTACCTGTCTGCAAGAAAGTGAAACTCGATCTATGTCTATCACCATGTACTAGTATCAACTCAAAATGGATCAAGGACCTAAATATCAGACCTGAAACTCTGAAGTTACTACAGGAAGGAGCAGGAAACACTCTGGAACAAATAGGTATAAGCAAAGACTTCCTCAATTGAACCCCAGCAGCCCAGCAACTAAGAGAAAGGATGAATAAATGGGACTTCATAAAATTAAAAAGCTTCTGCATGACAAAGGAAATGGTCTCTAAACTGAAAAAACCACCCACAGAGTGGGAAAAAATATTTGCCAGCTATACATCAGACAAGGGAATGATAACCAGATTATACAGGGAACTTAAGAAACGAAACTCTCCTAAAATCAATGAACCAATTACGCAACTGAACTAAATAGAACTTTCTCAAAAGAAGAAATTCAAATGACCAAAAAACACAGAAAAAATACTCACCATCTCTGGCCATAAAAGAAATGCAAATCAAAACCACACTAAGATTCCACCTCACCCCTGTTAGAGTAGCCATCATCAAAAACACCAACAATATGTGTTGGCCAGGATGTTAGGAAAAAGGATCCCTCATATACTCTGCTGCTGGGAATGCAAGCTGGTGCAACCAATCTGGAAAAAAATTTGGAGACTTCTTAAAAATCCAAACATAGATCTGCCATATGATCCAGCAATCCCACTCCTGGGGATATACCCAAAGGAATGCAACACAGGTTACTCCAGAGGCACCTGCACACCCATGTTTATTGCAGCACTATTCATAATAGCCAAGTTATGGAAGCAACCAAGATGCCCCACTACTGATGAATGGATCAAGAAAATGTGGTACTTGTACACAATGGAATTTTGCTCAGCCTTGAAGAAGAATGAAATCTTATCATTTGCAAGTTAATGGATGGAACTGGAGAACATCATTCTGAGCAAGGTCAGCCAGGCTCAGAAGACCAAAAATCCTATGGTCTCCCTCATATGCAGACTTTAGGGCAAATGCAGCAATGTGGTTAGACTTGGATCACATGACAGGGGAGAGCACATATGGAAGGTATATGAATAGGTAGAAAACCCAAAACATGAAAGTGTTTGATGTCCCCACTCTGGAGGAACTAATACAGAAACCTTAAAGTGACAGAGGTCAACATGAGAAGGGATCAGGGACCAATGTAAAGATCAGTTAGAGATAAATCAACTTGGGTTGTAACACATTTGTACATGAAAGCAATGCTGGGAATCTCTCTGTATAGCTATCCTTAACTAGCAAAAATGCTTTGTCTTCCTTATTATGCTTATGTCTTCTCTTCAACAAAATTACTGATAAGGGCAAAACAGGTCCTGCCTAGATCTGAGGGAAGGAGGGAGGGAAGGTTGGGGAGGGGAGTAGTGTGGAGAAATGACCCAAACAATGTATGCACATGTGAATAAATGAACAAAAAAATAAAAATTTTAAAAGAAAAGGAAAAAATAAACTACTTATATTTTAACCACAGAAAAATTTTACAATTTAGACCAAGGTCCTCAAGGGGGTGGTGTAAAAAAGAAAAGTTAGGTTCCTACCTTCTATCAGAAACTTAGAGATATGGGGCACCATTCTTTGTGGATGTTTACAGTCCAAAGAAAAAGTTTGCAGGTCCTTGAGAAAGCCATTAGTGAGCTGTTCAGCTGACAAATGGTTTACTAGCTTTTAAAAAGATTTATATGCATTTCTAAAAGATAGAAAAAGTACTTAGATTACTTGTTTTTAAAATAAATGCCCTAAGTAGGAAGTTAGGAATTATTTTCCTCTTATTTACTACTGTGAAAACTAAGTCTCCTTTTTTTTGTAATAGATGAAAATATTTTAACTCAATGTTCTTTCATATAGCAAGTAAGCAATAACTATAGATGGTTTTAAATGGTCTGCTATTTCTGTTTTAAAATAAACAACACAAAAATTTTGGTGACACTAATCACTTCATCTTGAGACCTGTCATCTCAATCTGTTCCTCTTATTCATTGGTTATTAAAGAAGTTAAAATTTTTCAGTTCCTAATTGGTTAACTGGCGTTTATCCATAAAGAATGATCTCATCTGTCCTTTAAAAATCTTTAAGCTATCTTACTACAAACTTAAAACATTATCCTATCTCATTTCTTTTTAAACATCAAACATCTCAAAAGATTCTCTGGCTTTCCCCTTTGTAAGTATGATCCTCCTGCCTGGATCAAACAGGTGTGTGTCATCACATCTGACATGGCAATTTTGTTTTTCTATGTTGATGTTGTATCCAACAAATTTACAGAATGTGTTTCAATTTAAATACTTTTTGTTCCAGTTGAATAGGAGGAATGACTTCTAATATTTTACATAGCACAGAATGGTAACTATGGTTGACAATGTTTATTTTATATTGCAAAATACACATTAGAGATTATTTTGTATGTTCCCAACACAAAGAAATGATAACTATGCAACAGATGTGATGGCACATATCTGTAATTCTAGCTTCTCAAGAGGCAGAGATTGAGAGAATCATAGTTTGAGGAATCTTGGGCAAAAAGTTAGCAAGCCCCCATCTTAACCAATAAAAGCTGGGCATGCTGTTGCATGCCTGTTATTCGAGGAACATGAGAAGTCTAAATAGGAGGCTCGTGGTCCAGGCTGGCCTCAGCATACAGGTGAGATTTTATTCAAAAAAATAGCTAAAATGGAAAGGGTTGGTGGCCTAGTTTAAGTGGTAGAGCACCTGCCTAGCAAGCATATGCCATGAGTTCAAACCCCAGTACTGCTAAGTAAATAAACAAATGTGTGAAGTGATGTATATACCAAATATCTTGACTCAACATTACACATTGTATATTTTATAGAAGCATCACAGTATAGCCCACGAATATGTAAAATTATTGGGTAAAACCTCTCTGTCAGCGCTATCAATTTGTAAAACATTAATTTTGCCTATATTAAATCTAGTTCTAGTGAAGAGATCTAGAGTGTTTTCTGTTTCTTGTGACTTAGAGCATGACCTTAAAGTTAGTTATCTCATTTTCTTTGTTTTAAAGAATCTTTTGTGCACCTAAAACTCAAATACAGACATTTAATAATTATATGGAAAAAAATGTATTGGTCCAAGAATTTTTTATTAATATACTAACCCAGATGATATAGTCAAATAATATTTTTTAATAAATTGCATTTATAAATTATGCATCTTATTTCTGATTTTATTTTATGTTTAGTGGAAATGATAGCAAAGTTTATTAGGAAAAGAATAAACTTTCAATAGATAGAAAGCTGGCCATCTTTAGAGTGAGAATGAAAATAACCTTGTTTCTTACTTCAATATTTACAATATGTTACAGAGACATTAAAGCCGATGGTTCTTCTTTCTTTTTAATGTATTATATACATTGATTGACATGTGAGATCAGAGCTAAAAGTAGATTTTTCTCTTTTTGTAAAAAAATGCTATCCTTTTATTTGTTTCATTATTTGCAAAGTAACAAAAGATAATTTATTTTGCATCATAAGATTATTTTATCAATTGATAATCTTAAAACTATAGCTTATGAACTGGATTTAGCAACATTCAAACAAAAAATATGTCTAAATTTAATGCATAAATTCTAAAAGCTGGCTTTAAACACAAAGAATAAAGGGACATTATCGATCATCAGAACCCACTATTTTTGTGTTCACATTTCCCCCACATTGCTCTAAATGCACAAAGAAGTGACTTACATTGTTGGGTTTTTTGTTTTGTTTTGAGTTTGGTTTGGCTTTTTTATTAGCTATTAACAAAAGCTATAGGTTTTTGCAAGTTTATTGGCTGACACAAACTCATTGATCAAAATGGATTTTAACACACCTTTTTAAAAGATAATTGTTTGCGCCATGATCTCTAAAATACTAGGCATTGATGGATTATGGAAGTGAGACATATTGCAGTTAAATGCACTTCATTTATAAAGCAATATTTTATAACATTAATGAGCATTAAATATGCCAGCTAGGAATCTAACTTTGAACTCTTGAAACCTATGACAGTGCTTGAAAATATGTATAGATCCTAACTTAACAACAACTGTTTTCCAATAGTCTATTGGAAAACAGACTGTTTGAACATAAATAAACATCTTATAAAGAATGTTAGAAATTATAGATCAACTACCAAACCTAACATAAACATAAAAGGGGAAGTAGTTGAGGGGAAGCTAGTAGGATGGGGGATGGGAGGGTGACTATGATTGGAGTACATTGTATGCACAAATGAAAAGGTTATAATGAAACCTACTTAATATTTCTAAAAAGTGGAGTGAGAGAGGGTAAAAAACAGTAAGGGAGTGAGTGGATATGATCAAAGTACATTCTATGCCTCTATGAAAATATTGCAATGAAATCCTCCTCATTGTACAATTGACATATGCTAAATACAAAAAAGAAGAAAAAAATTATGTATCAATTCTCTACTAATATAATTCAGATGTTAGGAAAATGACATTTAAGACCTTTCCTGTGAAGTGATACATTGATTTTCATACTGATATTTCATACTGAAGTTTTAAACATGGAAACTTCAGTTTTTTCCTGAGACACTAAGACTTTCTTCATGCCCCAATCTGTTCTGGTACAGTAAATCTGGGCCACGGAGATTTCTCTTATTTCTTTTTTTAGAATGGATACTCCATACCATATCCCAAAATATTCACTAAGATTATTCATGGCTCAAGCAGTAGGGTGCCTGTATTGCAAACAGAAAGCTGTGAGTTCAAACCCCAGTATTGCCAAGAAGAAAGAGAGGATAAAGAAGAAAGAAGAGGAAGAAGAAGGAGGAGGAGGAGGAAACACAAAGAAGTTGTTTTAGCCATTTTTAAAGTAATCATCAGAGAACATAAAATAAGGTTAAAGACATTGCAATCCTATGTCACTACTTAAAAGCAAAGCAGGCTGCCACTGGTATTAATGTCATAGTCAAATGTCATTCAAAACTGTGATCACAATGAGTAAATAATAAAACCAAGTTTAGAGCTTGATATTCAGAGCTCTATGAGATATAACTACACGATATAACTACCCACAAAGTCTCTACTGTCTCTTGAAGGTTCACTTATTAAACCATTCAAAAACAACTTGATGATGTCCTGGTAAGTATATGCCATACTATAGGGAGATGACAGTAACTCAGAGAAGGATATAGTAATTAAATGTGTGTTAAATGTGGGGAAATGGGGATGGAGTGAAGAAAGTGGACAGTATATGCAAAATATGAGGAATATTTTGTCAAAATACACATGCTCTCCTCCTACCCCACCCCAGATTCTGATATAACCTCTAGGCATGGGAACTGGGTAGAGGTATGTAAAATAATTTGTGACAACTATTCATGCCTCATTCCTTTCAGAAGCACTGGTTTAGCATAAAAATTGAGAGAAAATAAAAAACAAAAGTAATTAGATAGGGATAGGGAGACTTCATTCGTTGTAAAAATGAGTGATCCATTATTTTACCTGAGCATCAGGGGAGGCTTTACCAGAGGGTTAATGTTCCATCTGGATGTGAAAGGATAAAAGTGGCTTAGATATGCAGAGTTAGAAGATAAGGAGAAAAACATTTCAGGCAGAAATTATCACCATAACCTGTGATTAACATGACAAATTAAGATAGAATGAGAAATAAAGTCCTTAGAGTAAGTCAACCAGTTTCCCAATACTCAGTTTTCACAGACCCATGAAGCAATTTGAAGCTGAAATAGCTCAGTCCACAAGCAGAGAGACATACTAAAAACTACTCTGAACCAAGAATCACAGGACCAAGTAATCACAGCACACCAGAGGGATGAATGGTTTGAATATTCAGCTCACAGAGAGAAAAGGACAATGTTTCAAACACCAGTATGATTTACCAAAAGGAGTATGTAACATAGTCAGTGAATCAAGGAGTTGAAAATCAGGGTTCTGCCTGTTCCAAAGCAAAATAGTTATCACTCATTTTTTTTCTCTTTAGACTTGTCTAAAAGGATCATGCTTTTTTCTATATTTGATCTTCAAATATATGTTGAATTTTTCTAATAAAACAAAGGAACTTATTTTCCAAGACAAATGTAAGTAATAAGGGATAGTTCCCAAAAGTTTCCTAAGAAAAACTAAAATAATTACACATAGTCTTCTATTTTGAGCTTTAAATCAGTGCAATTATGATTAATGTATCTCTTATTTTATACTTTGTTTTCAAATAAGTGGATAAAGATTTAAAATACCAAGCTGTTCATTTCCTATTTCATTCTTAAAAGAATGGTAGGCTATTTCCGGATTTAACTGTGACTTCCAATGCAACTCTCCATTGACTTCTAAGTAGATTTTTTAACAATCCCATTTATTAATCTCTAACGCTATCCCAAAGTGGGGGAAATTAAGATTCTTACTTAAAATCATGAACCATACACATTCAGCAGTTATGCCAATATCTTAGTGAGGTAAGAAAAAATTTTTCCAGATTTAATTTGATTTAAACTGTTACATCAATTTTAGCAATACCAGATTATGTCACCATTCTAGGGATGCAGACCATTGTGTGAGAGTAGAAGAAAGGCATGGGGAGGCACTCTAACACAAAAGGGAGGAGGAGCAGCAACAAGAAGCAGAAGGAGAAGCACACAAAATAAGATCTCAATAGTTTCTAGTATCTTAATTTCATTATAATGAAATTAATGACAAAATCAAGGACAAATAGTTTTCTAAGATTAATAACAACACCTAGATCTATCCCTCTTATTCTGATCTTTAGGATAAATCTAAAGCAATCTATTAATTTCTTCAAATACAATGTTATAACAACTAGCTTATTCAAACTAATGTTGTTATTAAGATTATATAATTCTATAATAATGAAGGTCAATTTATTTCTATTGGTTTAACCAAATGAGGCTTAGGGGGCAAGGAGAGATGAGGAGAAGCTGAGTAATGGGTTCTAGGTTATAGTCAGGTAGGAGCAAGAAGTTTTGTTCTGATATGGCACAATATGTTGACTACACATAACTATAATAACATTTCAAAAAGCTTGAAGGAGCAGTGCTGAAAGTTTTCACCAGTGTTTGAAGAAATAAATATGCCTGTTTTGACTTAAACATTACATAATGTGCACATTTATCAAAATATCACATTACCCCATTAATATATGCAATTCACTTTTATGTATCAATTAAAAGAAATTTCACTCAAATAAAATAGATAATTTGCCTACCATTAAAATAAAATAAAATACATAATTTGCCTACCATTAAATCAAGGCCTTTTTTTTTTTTTGCTGTTATCATTGTAATGTTCTGCTTAGTGGTTGGCTTTCTAATAAATGTTAATTATATTCTAAAATATTATATTAATTTAACTTTTAATAAAGTATATATATGCAAATCAAAATCTATATTCTCATTATTCTTGTGCACATCAAAAAGATTAAAAATGAAATAAATTACAACCTGTATAATGTTGATACTTTTAATATTTTCTTGTCACTCCAATCATGATTAAGCCTCTGTGGTAATAATTAGTACAAAAACAACAGTTTTACTTAGTAATTGTGGAGGGAGCAACAAATAGATAATCCTAAAAAAAATACTTAATCACTCTTTTAAAAGTAGTCAGAGTCTTTCTCAGAGTACATATTTTTCAAGTAGATAAATGTTTAACAGCATGCATTTGCATCCACAACATTCACTTCTGATTAGGGGGTCTATTCCATAAGTAAACATATGCAAATTTGTGCTGTTTCACTTGATCAGAGTATCTATTGAATTGTGGTTATTCATTCTTTTGAATATCTATTACATAAGATAATTTGTATATGCTATCACTGTTTAAAGAAAAAGCAGTTCTGTTTTTAATGTAAAAAACTGTCTTCATTAATACCTTTAGTTTTAGAGTCCAAAGGAGTGGCAAATGCCATCTTTGAAAACGTAACCTTACTTTTGCAAAAACACATTGGATTTTTTAGAATGTACTTTTTTTAGTCTATCTATATATCCTTTATTTGTCTACCTATCTATGTATCTAAGTAGTCCAAACATAAGAACATTCTAGTCTATATACTTATGATCAGTGGCAGGAAATGGTAGAACTATTAGTCTTCTGATTGTAACCTACTATAAGCTCACGAAATAAAATAAATTATAGAACAAAATTTTTATTATAAATTCTTAATTTTGAAATGGAGTTATGTGTATCTCTGTGAGCCTAAAATAGTGTCTGTCACATAGTAGGGATTCAATATTAAATATAAATTTTTAAAACAATATCCATGGCTTTAAAATGGTGTTGAAAAAAGAACACTTTTTTTGGCTTATATTCTCAGACAGTTCTACTGCTGGATTTAGCCCAAAGCATATATTCATTTCTACTAATAAAATATTAGCAAAATATGTAAACAAACAAAAGTGGTAATTGAAGTCTAGAATTCACTTTTTGAGAAAGAGAAAAGAGCCTCATATATTTTTTATAATAAATTAGCATGAATAAAAGGAAAAAATATTGACAACAAGTAATAATAACTGAAGGACAGAAGCAAGATGATTTTTTGAGAGAAATAGAAATTGGGCATCTCAAAGGAAATGTATTTTTAAGCCATGAAGGGGAATGCGGTAGACTGCTTATGTCTCCTCAAAATTTAAATGCTGAAACCTAAACTTTCAGCATGATGGTATTAGGAGGTGGAACCTTTGAACAATGATTAAGTCATGAGTATAAACCCTAATTAATGAAATTGCTGCCTTTATAAAAGAGACCTCAGAGCTCTACCTCCCTTTCCCACCTTCCATATAAGGGTGGGAAGAACCATGATGAAGGTCCTCACTACACTTACACACTTGAGTGTCTCTGGCACCTTGATCTTATACTTACCAGCCCCCCAAACTATAACAAATACATTTCTGTTGCTTATAAGCCACCCCCAGTTTAAGTTACTCTGCAGAAGTACTTAGAAAGGACTAAGGAGAAAAGAATTAAGTTAACATGGACTGCTTTCATACAATATAAATTCTCAATATACCAAAGTGGCTTAGGCCAGAGTTCAAATTCTCCTTTTGTTCAACATGCATGTATTGAAATAGGGAGAGAGAACATAAAAGATGTGTGATAGTTAGGAGTCATGGTAGGGGATACATTTAAACACAATGTTCTCAGAATATTCTATTTACCAGAAAATTTGAGTAAAGATGCAAAGAAAAAGTTATTTACCGATACAAACCAGTAGTAGACAATCAGGAAATATTTAATCTGTTATTAAATATAACTTTTATATTCACCATTAACAGCAAACTAAATAGTATACACAATTAAATATGAACACACTCACCTTTTTTATGCCTAGTAGGAGATAAAAGAGAGGGGGATGAAGTGAGGAAGAGAGTACAGAGGGATTAAAGATGATAAAGGCAAAAACAAACAGTTCTGGAATGTATGTCAGGTGATAAAGTGCTTTCCCAGCCTGCCTGAAGCCCTGATTTAAACACTAGCACTGCAAAGACCAAAGACTTAAAAAAAAAAAGATGAAAACTACAGCCATTATCCTCTACATGACATTACATACTGATTTGTTAAGTATTTTTATGTTTATATTTTGCATATATTTGACTCACTGTCCTAATCCTACACAAATAATGCCAATTCTTACAAACATAAACAGAATTTCTACAACAAAATCCTTTTTTGAAAATTCATGAAGATTATAAATCTCTAAGAAAAAAAATAGAATGCAGTATCATTTTAAATATAAACAGTAGATTGAAGCAGCAATGAAGATTCTCCTCCCCCAAAAATAAATAAATAGTTCAGAACTTGAAAGATTCACTGCTGAATTCTACCAGACCTTTCTTTTTCTTAGAGTTCTAACTTTTCCACATCATTACAGATACTCCTTTTTTTCTTCTTTTTATTTATTAATTAATTCATATGTGCATACATTGTTTAGGCCATCTCTCCCCCTGTCCCCTGCTTCCAAGTAGAACCTGTTCTGACCTCTTCTCCAATTTTGTTGAAGAGATGACATAAGCAATAATAAGAAAAACATAGTGTTTTTCCTAGTTTGAGATAAGGATAGCTATACAGTGTGATTCCTAGCATTGTTTCCATGCACATGTGTATTATGACCTGAGTTGGTTCATCTGTAACAGACTTCTTCACTACTTCCCAGTCAGCTTCCCATGGTGGCCCCTGTCAGTTTAAGATTGCTATATTAGCTCCTCTGCAGTGGGCACATCAAAAACTTTCAAGTTTTGGGTTTCCTACCTTTCTCTATTTCTCCTGTATGCATTCTCCCCTTATCATGTGACCCATGTCCAATAATATTACAGCATTTGTTTTAGGTCTAAAGTCCACATGAAAGGGAGAATATGTGATTTTTGGCCTTCTGAGCCTGGATAACTTCACTTAAGATGATGTTCTCCAGTTTCATTCATTTACTTGTGAATGACAAGAGTTCATTCTTCTTCATGGCTAAGTAAAATTTTATTGTGTATAAATACCACATTTTCTTTATCCATTTTTCAGTAGTGGGCATCTTGGCTGTTTCCATAACTTGGCTATTGTGAATAGTGTTGCACTAGACATGGGTGTGCAGGTGTCTATGGAGTAACCTGAGTCATGTTCCTTTGGGTATATCCCTAGGAGTAAAATTATATGGCAGATGTATGTTTAGATTTTTAAGAAGTCTCCAAATTTTTTTTCCAGAGTGGTTGCACCAGCTTGCATTCCTACCAGCAGTGGACTAGGGTTCCTTTTTCCCCACATCCTCACCAACACATGTTTTTGGTGGTGTTTTTGATGATGGCTATTCTAACAGGGGTGAGGTAGAATCTTAGTGTGGTTTTGATTTGCATTTCCTTTATGGCCAGAGATGGTAAGCAATTTTTCATGTAGTTTTGGCCATTTTCTGCCAGTCCTTTAAAGAAGAACTAATACCAACAATTCTCAAACTTTTCCATGAAATAAAAAGGGAAAGAACACTATCAAACTCATTCTATGAAGCCAGTATTACACTTGTCCCAAAACCAGAGAAGGACACAACAACAACATGAAAGAGAATTACAGGTCAGTCTCTTCAATGAACATAGGTACAAAAATCCTCAATAAAATATTGGCAAACAAAATTTAACAGTTTATCAAAAAGATCATATACCAGGAATGCAGGGATGGTTCAATATATACAAATCATTAAATGTAATATGCATATTAACAGAAACAAAGACAAAAACCACAGGATCATCTCAATAGATACAGAAAAAGCCTTCCACAAAATTGGACAACCTTTCATTATAAAAGCTCTGATGAAAATAGGAATAGAAGGAATGTACCTCAACATAATAAAGGCTATATATGTCAAGCCTATAGGCAACATCACACAGAGTAGGGAAAAAACTAAAACCATTTCCTCTACAGTCAGGAACAAGACAAAGGTATCCATTATCTCTACTCCTATTCAGCATAACCTTAGAATTCCTAGCTAGAGAAATAGTACAGGAAGAAGAAATAAAAGGAGTACAAATTGGAAAGGAAGAAGTCAAACAATACCTATTTGCAGAAGACATGATCTTATACCTAAAAGACCTGAAAAACTCCACCAAAAAACTCATAGTACAACTTCAGCAAAGTAGCAGGTACAAAATCCACTCACAAAATGTGTAGCCTTTCTACACACTAATAATGAACAGAATGAGAAAGAAAATAGGAAAATAATTCCATTTATAATAACCTCAAAAAAATAAAATACTTAGGAATAAACTTAACAAAAGATGTGAAACACCTTTACAAGGAAAACCATCAACCACTGAAGAAAGAAATCAAAGAAGAGTACAGAAGATGGAAAGATCTCCCATGCTCATGGAATCAATATTGTGAAGATGACTGTATTACCAAAAGCAATCTATAAGTTCAACACAATCCCCATCAAAATTGCAATGACATTCATCACAGAGACTGAAAAACCCACTCTAAAGTTCATTTAGAAGCACAAAAGACTGAAAATAGCCAAGGCAATACTGAGCAAAAGAACAACACTGGCAGTATCACAATACCTGACTTTAAACTATGTTATAGAGCTATAGCAAAAAAACAGCATGATACTTGTACAAAAACAGATATGAAGACCACTGGAACAGAAGACCCAAATATGAATTCATACACTATGTCCATCTGATTTTTGACAAAGGTGCCAAAAACATATAATGGAGAAAGGACAGTCTCTTCAACAAATGTTGCTGGGAAAAGTGGTTATCTGCCTGCAGAAAACTGAAAAAAGATCCATTTCTTTCACCCTGGACAAGTATAAACTCAATATAGAATAGGGGCCTTAATATAAGACCTGAAACTCTCAAGCCCATGTGGGAAAGATCAGGGAATACGTTGGAAGCAATAAGCATAGGCAACAACTATTTCTACTGACTCCTTCAGTAGAAATCAAATGGCTCGGCAACTAAGAGAAAGGATTGACAAATGGGACTATATGAAATTAAAAAGCTGCACAACAAAAGAAATGGCCTCTAAATTAAAGAGGCTGCCCATAGAATGGGAAAATCTTTGCCAACTATACATCTGACAAGGGGTTAATAGCCAGAATATACAGGGAACTCAAAAGACTAAACTTCCCCAAAATCAACAACCCAATGAAGAACTAAGCAAATAAAATGAACAGAACTTTTTCAAAGGATGAAGAACAAATACCTAAAAAATACATGAAGAAATGCTCAACATCCCTGGCCATAAATGAAATGCAAATCAAAACCAAATTAAGATTCTACCTCACTCCTGTTAGATTGAATGGCTATGATAAAGAATCCAAACAACAGTAAATGTTGGTGAGGATTCCAGGGGAAAGGAACCCTCATACACTGCTGCTACTAATAAACATAAATTAGTATAACCATTATGGAAAATAGTATGGAGGCGCCTCAAAAATTTGATAATAGAATTATCATATGATCCAGCAGTTCCACTCCTAGGGATATAACTGAAGGAATGTAAGTCAGGTTACAATAAAGGCACCTGCACACCCATGTTTATTGCAACTGATGAACTGATTAAGAAATATTGGTATTTATATAAAATGAAATTTTATTCAGCCACAAACAAGAATGAAATTTTGTTGTCTGTAGGTAAAAGAATGAAACTGGAGAACATAATCTTAAGTGAAGTTAGCCAGGTTCAGAAGACCAAGAGCAACATGTTTTCTCTCATATGTGGAATAAAGACTTAATACTAACACAACAGTATGCAAAACAGGTCACACTAAGAGGAGGTCACATACAAGTGGGGGAGGGTAAAAGAAGGAAGTTAAGAAGGTGAATATCATTGATGTACTCTCTATACAAGAATGAATGTAGAATTGTTAAGCCTGTTGAAGCCACCATAAAAAGGGAATTAATTTAGAATGAAGAAGTATAGAGATGAGCCAATTTGCACTATGATGCATATATACAGGGAATTCCACAAGGAAACTCCCTGTGAAGCTATCTTAAGCAAAAATGTCATTTTTTTCATTTACAAAAATCGGAGAACAGGAGGGAAGAACAGGTCCTGTGTGGGAGGAGGGTTGGTACCAGTTGGGGGTGGAGAAAGGGCCTGGTGGAGTGAATATGGTGAAAGAACTTTATACACATGTATGTAGATGGAAAAATGGTACCTGTTGAAACTATTCCAGGAATGGGGAAGAGGGGGATGAGGGAAAACGGTGTGCTTGTTTGTTTGGGTTGGGGTAAATTCAAGTATGATATATTTGTTATAAGAACTTTTGTAAATGCCACAAGGTACTTCCACCCAGCACAACAATTTAAAAAACCATAAACAGAAGAAATATCAGCCTCTGAGTTTCTGATTCCAACTTCAATAATAAACAGTTAAAGAATATATTTATAATACTTTATTCCTTTTGACATTCTTTGAAATTTTTCCATATATATGGAAATAATTGTGATTATTTAAGAAATTTATTTGTAAAGATTCTTTAAACCATTGTTCAAACTAGAAACTCATATAGCACTATCAGTCAAAGGTTTCCACACTACACTTCAGTTCCCTGTCTGCCTCCCAGGGACATGGTGAAGGGTAAGCATTTTTATTATCTTCCCACAGACATATAGAATATATGCATATTGCAGATGGATAACATGTATGTATATATGACTTTGCTACACAGATATTCCTTACTATGAACACTGCTGTGTACCTTTTATTACTTAATATATCTCAAAATATTACCTGTTAATATTGAGTTACCTCATTTGCAAGCCTGCAAAATACAGCAGTTACATGGATTTTTACATATGAATTCTAGTGTTAAAATTAGGTTCCACACTTGATCTCACCAGAAACCTAGTTATAATACTGCAAAAGTCATTAATGTTTTATAACAATTCCACTAATTTCTATGAGGTCTCAAGAAAAGACTAAAGGGTACTTTTATTTCTCCTCTGGTTTAAATGTACAAATTATGGCTAAAAGAAACCCACTTGTCCATCCTGATCCTTGTGTGATCAATGTACTGCTTTGCACAAAGGTTTGCTTAACTGACAACCCAGATTTAAAGAAAACTAACAAAAAGAAACAAGCTCTGAGTGGAACAGCTCTGTTACCAGCTTACTGTGCTGTTTAGTCATGCATGGCTGTGAACCACACAGAGAAGACGCTCCACACTGACTTTATTCTTCCTTGTTATCAGCTTCCAAACAGCACTGAGCAGTGGGAGATGCAGCAGTTTTCACTCCTTGTCATCCACAAGAAAGTTGGACTATTTTTTTTTATCTTCTCTCTTCCATGAAGTAACCAAGCATATTTTTCTACTAGCAAGTTGATCTCTTTCTTTTCTCAGCATGGCTTTCTGTTTTATTCTGTAGACAGAGACTCAATAGCAAAAAAAGAAAGAAAAAATCAATTTGAGAGCCTAAACCAGATATTTGCATTCACATTTCAAACGTAAAATGTATTTCTGTAGGTGTATTTGTTATATGTGATTAGTGTATAGTGTACCCTCAAATACCTACAGTTCAATATTTATTGCTCTGCAGAGGAAAAGAAATAAGCTCTTCTTATGTCACCTGATCCACTAAAATAATTCAATTCTCTCATAAAGGTTATGCTAAATGTCTTACAAGTTATTCACCAATAGTTTGTCTATAGGGTTTATGAAAACTAGTATGCTGCCCTGTACTACATGAAAATAAGTAACTATGGTTGACAACTTGTTTTGATGACCCACTTTTTTAAGGACCACTGAAAAGTGTTTAGAGCCATTTGACATAAGAAAGATAAGATAAACATTCTGTGCCTTTGGGATTAAAAATTTTGTTTATCGCAATGTCATATTTTTACTTGAACATATGAACCTAAGCCACCTCCAAATAAAAACAACGTCATTGTTTTTGGTAATATTTTCATTAGACCGATCTGTTATTTGTCAAAAATGATTCATGTGATTGAATATATCCTGTGAGTAGTTTCCAGCCTAGGAAGTAAAATTAAATTTTAAAACAAATCTCTGTTCCATGACACTGACAAATAAGTAGGGAAATCCAAAACTTCCTAGAATCTAATAATTAAAGCAATAATAAAGTGTACCCCAGCAAAGAACCTGGGACTGGATGGACCAATTTCCTTAAGAAACACAGACAAAAATTCTCAATAAATACTTGTAAACCAAACTCAATAACACAGTAAAAATTTCATATATTGTGACCAAATTAGTTTTATTCCAACAATGCAAGAATGGTTAAAAATGTGCAACTTATATATGTAATGGAATGCATAAACAGAATCAAGGAGAAAACTCACATGATCACTTCAATAGATGCACAAAAAGGCTTAAAAAAATTCAACATCCTTTCATAATAAAAGCTCCAAAGAAACTGGGAATAGAAGACAGATACTTCAGCATAATAAAGGCTCTGAAAGAAAACCTATAGCCAACATCATACCAAGTGGGGAAAAAACTAAAATCATTTCCTCTAAAATCAGGAGTAAGACAAGAGTGTCTACTATCCCAATTCCTATTCAATATATTTACTATTGGAATACCTAACCAGTGAAATAAGACAAGAGAGAGAAATAAAATGCATTCAAACAGGGTTAGTAGAAGTCAAATTATCTCTGTTTTCAAATGATATGATCCTATAATTTAAAGACCCGAAAGACTACACTAAAAAACTTCTAGAACTGGTGAACACTTTCAACAACATAGCAGGACATAAAAATTAACATACAAAAACCAGTAGATTATCTATATTCCAACAATGAACAGGCTGAGATAAAATTCAGGAAAACAATTCCATTCACAATAGCCTCAAAATTAATAAAATATCTAGAAATAAGCTTCACTAAGGAGGTGAAAACTACAAAACCTTGCAGATCAATGCAAAACACCAGAATATGGATTGACCTCCCATGTTCATGGATTGGTAGAATTATTATTAACTGAAAGCAATCTACAGATTCCCTGTAATTTCCATCAAAATCACAATGTCATTTTTCACAGATAGAGAAAAATTCATATGAAAGCATAAAAGACTCTGAGTAGCAAAAATAATCCTGAGCAAAAGGAGCAATGCTGGAGGTATCACCATACCAAACTAGACTTCAAATTATACTTCAGAATTGTAGTAACAAAAATAACATAGTACTGGCTCAAAAACAGACATTAAGACCAATGAAACAGAACAAAAGATCCAGAAATAAATCCATACAACTCCAGCATCTGGTTTTTGGGAAAGGAGCCAAAATTATGCATAACAAGAACTGTACTGTAATCCCTCATCCTGTATGAAAATAAATTCAAAATGAATCAAAGATCTTAATGCAAAACCAAAAACTTTGAAACTGCCATAAGAAAACATAGTGATAACCGTGAAAGATACAAACACAGACAATTATTTTCTGAATTGGATTATAATTGCATGGGAAATAAGAACAAGAATTGACTAAAGGGGTTGCATCAATTTTAAATGCTTCTGCACATGAAAAGAAACAATTACCAGAATGAAGAGACAATCCACAAAATGGAAGAAAATCTTTGCCAACTATTCATTAAACAAATTATTAATATCCAGAATGTACAAAGTGTTAAAAAAATTAAACACTAAAAGAACAAATAATCCAATTAAAAAGTGGGCATATGAATTGAACAGACAGTTCCTAGAAATCCATAGCCATAAGAGAAATCTAAATCAAAACTACATTGAGATTTCATATCACCTAGTCAGAATGGCAATAATCAACAAACAACAAATTCTGGTGAAGATGCAGGGACAAAGGAAACTTCAAACATTTTGGGTGGAAATGTAAGCTATTTCAACCATGATGAAAATCAGTATGAAGGTCCATTAACAAGCTAAAAACTAGACCTATATTACGACCTTGCTATGCCATGCTTGGGCATAAATTCGAAGGAATTAAATCAACATACAAGAGAGTTATCTGCACACCCATGTTTATTGCAGCACTTTTTACAATAGCACACTGTGGTATGTGCTCAACAAGTAATTAATGAAAAAGAAAATGTGGTATAGATACACATTGGAGTATAATTCATCCATAAAGAACATTATTATATCATTTACAGGAAAATATATGGAAGTGGAGACCATGTTTAATAAAGCAAACCAAACTCAAATAAGCAAATGTTGCATGTTTATGCTCATGTGCAAAATCTATATCTAAAATGATGATGATGTTAGTAATCATAGTAATGATACATGAGTGTAAAAGGAGGACTTTCAAAGGGGGAATCAGAAAGAGTGAGTAGACAGAAAGGAAAGGATTCTGGGGGCTGAAGAGGATAAAGTAATATATAGTAGAGGGAAGAAGTTTTAACGGTACACTGTACACATCTATGGAATCATAACAATGAAAACCCTTATATTATGCTATTTTATGTTAATAAATATATTAATTTGAACTTGAGAGGTAGCTCAAGTAGTAGAGCACCTGCTTGGCAAGAATGAAGTCCTGAGTTCAAATTCCAGTCCCACCAAAAATATTAATTCTTCCCATCCATGAAAAAAACAAGTAAATGAGATGAAGAATATATTCATCATAAACATTTCATGTATATATCAAAACAGCACATTATACCCATAAATATGTACAATTATTACTTATAAATCAAAAATGTTAATAATATAAAAATTTTAAAGCTACATTAATTATTAAATAGAATCCTACTCCAGAACCATACTAAATGTTAAATGTTATTTTTGTGGATAGTTATAAATAAGGTTGCAGACAAATATCTTTGTGCACAGTTGTTCTGGGAGAGGTATAACATTTTGTAATAATGCAAATCACTTTTCTGATGTATAACAGGCTTTTTAAAAGACACTGCCAAAAATTAGATATATAATATTGCTTCTTAATAAGGTAAATTGGTGTTCAAGTGGATACAAATATTTCCTACATGGTCTTTATCAGAAGCTCTTAATTCAAGTAAGTTCATTTGATTCCTTGGAAAGAATTAAGCTGGTGTCATACTATACAGTAAATCACAATTTTAGCTGAGTATTTGATATTCTGCTTATATACCACTATTTCATATTCCAAAGATTAAAATGAGCCCAACATTCAATCAAAATTTTTTATCAAAGAAGTGCAGAAATTATTTTCTCAGTTCTCTAAATTATGTGATTGCAGTTAAAAAAAATCTATAGATACATACACGCCTCTAATAAAATTATGGCAGTTCAATAACTGATTTGAATAAACTTCTTAGTTCTTTTACTTATTGACTCTGTGGGTCACTTTAATATACACTCCCATAGCAGCCCTTGCTTTTTGTTGAATTTGTCTTATATTTATTTTTATACATGTAAAGATTGATTAAATGTAGTATATTTGCTTATTTAATGACTCCTTTCCATGTTAAGATCCATTAAGGGCACAATTCATGTTGGTTTGGCTTGCCTTTGCATTCTTAATGCTTAAAATTTACTGCATAAAATAGTTCTCAACAAATATTTGTCAGAAAATGCTCTGAAAATAGAAATTCTGGTTTCAGCTCAAAGTGTAAAGAGTTTGGAAACATCAGTACTACCTTTACCATAAGATTAAGGTGTGGAGACTGAAAATCAATGACTTTGGGGTTTTGGGGGGGGGTTTTTTGCTTTTTATTTGGGGTGGGGGTTGAACTCAGGTCCTTACACTTGCTAGGCAGGTGCTTTACCATTTGTGTCATTCCACCAGCCCTGAAAATCAATGACTTTGTGAACCAGTCAAAAAAGTGAGATCACAGCCCAATCTGGACAGACATGCAGGTCCAGAAAGCCCTAAATCCCATAAAGATCTGCTGAGAGAAGCTGTTGAAGTCATAACTAATACAGACACTTAAATAATAATTTTGACAAGTTACCGAAAGATCAAGGACTTTCATACGAATGAAAACTGACAGGGGCTGCGTTCTGGTGGCAAAGGTAGGGACTGGTGCTCATGTGTACTTGTGCTTTCCTTCCAGGAATCCATCAAGTATTCACAGTAAGGATCTAACAAAGCTCTTCCTTTGTCCCAGAGAGAGATGGAAAAAGAACTCTCTTTGTATGTGAAGAAACTTGTCTATAGCAAAAAAAGAATTAACTATACCATAATTATACAAACTAATTTCATCTAGGGGAAAAAAATTCCTTTCCATTCCAACCTCCTCCTGTCTTCCTATCTAACAGGTTTTTTTTTTGGGGGGGGGGGTGTTTTTGTTTGTTTTTTAAAAGCCAAAGAAAATGCATAGTAAACAAAAAATATGACTTCAATGAAATAATTTTGAACAATGCATTAAGGAGAGGCTGGAGTAATGGGAACACACAAACCCATAAAATCAGAATGTTACAGAATGTTCAATGTCACTCACATCCTACCATCACACCAACAAGCCTCCAATATAATGCTGTATTACAGCTGAAAAAGTTGTGAGACACATATCTCTCTGTAGCACACAACAGTCTCAAAGCTAAGAGGAACATAAAAACAAAGACATTATAGATGAGAGCCACATTTCTCACAGTCCTGAGAAGTTACAGATAAGAAAAAAGGAAAGGCAAAGCAAATATTAGATTATAAACCAAAAATGGGCAAAATATCCACAAGTCCACAATAATATAACTGACTAAATAAATAAATAAGGCAGGAAAATAGATACATATCTTTTGTAGAGGGGTATATTTATAAATAGCCCTCAATGCAGTCATAAATAAGAATTCATCATATTCATTCCATGACAATGGTTACACATACTGACTTCCTTACAAGGACTATACAGTAAAGGATCTGAGGGTAAGTAAATTTATAATTGGTTAAAACTAATACACATTATCTCAACCAGGTGATTGAGGCATCAGTAGTAATAATTCACATTGATAATACATATCTTGCTATGATGCTATGAGAATGCTACTTTACATGTGGTCTTCCTTATTAAAAAAGACATAGTCCCAATCTAAGCATAGAAAACTATTGACAAGTCCCAAGTAAAAGAAATTCTACAATACCTGACACTTCTGCTCAAAACTATCAAAGTCATCAAAAATAAGAAAAGTCTAAAAATGTTAACACAACCTAAAAGAGTCTATGGGACTTCACTTCTGGAGATAATGTGTCATCCTGGGTAGGAAATCTGAATAAAGCATGGATTTTGCACAACAATAAGTTGGTTAGTTATGTCAAACACATACTGATATAGCATGCAAACAAAAGGAAAATCTGGGTGTTGGATATATGGAAAATCTGTACTCTTTGAGCTTTTATGTAATTCTACAACAATTCTAAAATAGATTATTTAACAAAAGAAGTTGAAATTTCCTTAAAAAGCTAGAGAAAATATGCACACTAAGTTATTTTGTACTTGAATATGACTCATTGGAATCCCCAGGGACAAATATCAATTACATTTTCTATCAGGCAACATATTGAAATCTAATGTGTAATTATTGTTATTATTTTCCAGAAATTTTACCTTGTCCTCTGCTGTTTTCCAGTGATTATATAGTATAATGTTAGCATTGCTCCTTGAATGTCTAATCCTTCTTGAATTGGCTCTGGGAATTCTGGTTTTTGCCTTGACCAATTGTTTATCTCTTTTGTTTATCCATGACAACGAACAAGTTGATTTCTTTTTGCTTGGTTAAATATTTAAAATATAATTGCTAAGCTCTATGTTAAGTGTATGTTTAACTTCTTAAGAAACAATCAAACTGTTTTCCAAATTGTTTGTAGGATTTTCCCATCAACATTGTTTGAGGCTTTCAGTTGATCCATATTTTCTCCAGTACTTGGTATGGTCAGTATGTTTAATTGTATCATTCTAATAGGTGCCCATTTTATTTCATTTCTCTGTGATGAATGATGGTAGATATTTTTGTGGATGCGTGTCTCTATGGATTTGTTTGGCAATTTAACCTGTGACCTGTTTTTTGATAGTTTCACAAAGTCATTGATTTTTAGTTTCCACACCTTTATTTTGTTTGATGCTTCTAAGTTCTTTTAGTTAAACCAAAACCATAATTTCTCTTTTCAGAACAATTTTTGATAAATATTTGTTGAGAGCCTATTTTGTACAGTAACTTTTAAGCACTAAGGATTCAAAGGTAAACCAAACAAGCACAAATTGTGCCCTTATGTACCTTCATGCAGAAAGGAGTCATTAAATAAGTAATTATGCATACATTTAATCAATCTTTATATGTACAGCAATAAATTTTCTGTATAAATGACAGTATGAAAATAACAAACAGAAAAGAAAGATGACCTTGTATCTTCTTTTCTAATCTGGATGATCTTATGATGATCGTTAAAACTGTCAGTGCAGTGGTTAAAATAAATGATGTGATCACACATCCTATCTTTTCTCAACTTAAGGAGGAAGCATTCATTCTTTCCCCAACAAGTGAGATGCTAGTTGCAGGATTTCGTAGATGTTCCTTATCAAATGGACTGGTCATTGTTGAATCAAAAAAACTAAGGATGGAAAGTTCCTAGAATAAAATGAAAATAAAAGCATAACCTACCAGAACCTTTGGGATATAGCAAAAGAAGTACTAAAAGGAATGTTTATAGTTTTCAGTGCCTAAAACAAAAAGAAATTAAAAATAAGTTAGTAATGCACCTCAAGTTTTTAGAAAAACAGGAACAACCTAAACCCAAAATTAACAGGTGGGAAAAAATAATAAAAATCAGATTCAGCATCAGTGAAATTGAAACAAAAAAATATATGCAAAGAATCAATAAAGCCGGGAGCCAGTGGCTCATGCCTGCAATCCTAGCTACTCAGGAGGCAGAGATCAGGAGGGTTGTGGTTCAAAGCCAGTCCCAACAAATAGTTCAGGAAATTCTATCTTGAAAAGACCCATCACAAAAATAGGGCTGGTGAAGTGGCTCAAGGTGAAGGCCCTGAGTTCAAACCCCAGTCCCAGAAAAAAAAATCAATAAAACAAAAAGTTGGTTCTTTGAAAAGATAAATAATATTTATAAATCCTTAACCAATCTGACTAGAAGAAGAAAGGGAAAAAACTAAATTAATAAAATTAGAGTTGAAAAGAGGGATATCACAAAGAATACCAATGAAATCCAGAGGATCATTAGGGAATACTTAGAAAACCTATTCTCAAATAAACTGAAAAGTTTGAAGAAGCATATAAACTTGTAGGTACATTTTAATAACCAAAACTGAACCAAGGAAAGATAAACCACCTAAATAGATGGTTTGTCAGTGAGATTGAAGCAGTGATAAAATGTCTCCCCAAAAAAGAAAAGCCAAGGACCCAATAGGTTTACTGCTGAGTTCTTTGGCACATTTAAAGAAGAATTAATACCAATTGTCTTCAAATTTTCCACAAAATAGAAAGGGAAGGAACAGTACCAAGCTCATTTGATGAAGCAAGCATTAAATTAGACAAAAACACAATAACAAAAAAAAAAATAGAGAATTATAAGTCAATCTCTTTAATGAATATAGACACAAAAATTCTCAATAAAATACTTGCAAACATATTTAGCAACACTTCAAAAATGTTTCATGCCATGATCAAGTTGGTTTCATTCCAAGAATTTAGGGGTAGCTCAACATACATAAATCAATAAATGTACTATAGCTTATAAACAGAATCACATGATCATCTCAATAAACAAAGGAAAGAGCATTTACAAAATTTACCATCCCTTCATGATAAAAGCTCTGAAGAAACTAGAAGTAGAAGGCACATATCTCAACATAATAAAGGCTATATACTACAAAACTATAGTAACTTGCATATTAAAAGGGGAAAAAACTGAAGTCATTTCCCCTTAAATCAGGAATGAGACAAGGGTGTCTGTTCTCTCCACTCTTCTTCAATATAGTTTTGGAATTCCTACCCAGAGCAATAAGACAGTTGGAAGAAATAAAAATGATTCAAATAGGAAGGAAGTAGTCAAATTTCTCCATTTGTAGATGATATTGTTTTATACCCAAAATATCCTAAAGTCTACCAAAAAACTCTTAGACATCATAAACACTTTCAGCAAAGTAACAGGATGCAAAGTCAATATATCAATATCAGTAGCTTTTCTATTTGCCAACAATGAACCAACTGAGAAAAAAAATCAAAACAATAATCCCACTCGCAAGAGCCTCAAAAAAAAATTCTAGGAAAAAGTTTAACAAAAGAAGGAAGTGAAAGACCTCTACAATGAAAATAATAAATTGCTGAGGAACAAAATTGAAGAAGACAGATATCAGAAGATGAAAAGCTATCCCATGCTCATGGATTGACATAATCAATATTGTGAAAATGGCTACTCTACCAAAAGTAATATATAGGTTCAATGAAATCCCCATTAAAATTTCAATGACATTCTTTACAGAGATTAAAAAAAATCAATCCTGAAGTTCATATGGAAGCATAAAAGGCCCCAATAGGGCAATTTTGAGCAAAAAAAGCAATGCTGGAGGTTTCACAATATCTGATTTCAAACTACACTACAGAACAATAGTAATAAAAATAACATGGTACTGGCAAAAAACCAACCAACCAAACAACAACAGTATCAACAACAAAAAGAGCAGATAAGAAGACAAATAGAACAAAATAGAAGATCCAGACACATGCTCATACAGCAACAGCCATTTGATTTCTGACAAAGAACCTAAAATATACATTGGAGAAAGAATAACCTCTTCCACAAATGGTGTTGGAAGAACTGGATATCCACCCATGGAAGACTGAAACTAGACCCCAGTCTCTTGACTTGTACTGTATCAGTTTAAATTGTTCATAGTGTAAGATGTGAAACTACTACAAAAAACACAATGGAACATACAGACATAAGTAATATCTTCATGGATAGAACTCCAATAGCTCAGCAATTAAGAGAAATGATCAACAAATGGGACCACATCAAACTTAAAAGCTCCTGCACAGTAAAGGAAACAGTCACTAGAGTGAAGAGACAGCCTACAGAATGGGAGAAAATCTTTGCCCAGCTATACTTTTGACAAGAGATTAATAGCCATAATACACAGGAACTCAACAAACTAATCCAGCAAATAATCAACAACCCATTGAATGAATGGGCAAATGAGCTGAATAGACAATTCTCCATCCAAGAAGCACAAATGGCCAATAAACACATGAAGAAAAGCTTACTATCCTTGGTCATAAGAAAATGAAAATCAAAATGACATTGAGATTTCATCTCACTTCCATCAGAATGGCTATCAGCTATCATCAAATAACACAAACAACAATAAATGCTGGTGAGGATGTGGGTGGAAAAGGAACCCTTATCCACTGTTAGTGAGAATGTAAATTAGTGCAACTGATATGGAAAGTAGTCTGGAGTCCCTCCAAAAACTAAAATTAGAACTACCATAGATTCAGAGATACCACTACTTAGGATATACCCAAAGAAGTGTAAGCCAGGATAAAAACCAGCCCTTTCCACACCCACATTTATTGGAGCACTATTCACAATAGGCAAGCTTTGGGAACAGATGCTCTACAACTAATGAAGGTTTAAGGAAATATGGTATGTATAGACATATATATAGACAGAGAGAGAGAGAATGAACATGACTGTAATATGACTGTAAAAGTGGATATATATTACACCTGTATATGAAGCTGGTATAACATAATGCACTAAAAGCTGCTGAATATAGGGGAACAGGGCAATATAGAAACAGTAAGTACTAGAAGGGGTTAATGTGATTAAATTACAATATGTCCATGTGTAAAATTCCAAGGTGAAACTCCCTTGAACAATCAATATACACTTAAAAAGAAATGAAGGACAGAAAGGGCAAATAAGTCCAGTACATGGGTGGATACCAGTGGGAAAGAGGAGTTTAAAGAGAGAAAGTAAAGGAGGGCAAGTATTGTAGACGTTCTTTGTATAAGTATATGAAAAAAGAACAATGAAACCTGTTAAAATTGTTCTAAGAAGGGGGGAGAAGAGATGTGGGAGAATGCTGGAGGTTGTGAATCTAATTAAGATATATCACAAACACATATGCAAATGTCCCAATGAATTCCCCCTGTACAATTAATATATGCTAAAAAACAACAAAAAAAAATTCCACTCCAAAAAAAAAAAAGAGATGGACTATCTCCTTTAAGTTCCAAGTATTATGATTTGTTCTCTTTTCTTTGTGTTTTTGTTTGGTATTTGAACTCAGGACTCTAACTTGCCATTACTCAACTGCTTGCTCTGGTTGTTTTGGAGATAGAGTCCCACATTTCTTCCTATTTTAAGCTTTCTATAGTAACTGGGATGACAGGAATGCACCACCATGACAGCTTTTTTTCCCAGTTAGATGGGGTCTTTCAAACTTTTTTTATTCAGGCTGGCCTGGAACCACAAGCTTCCCAATCTTAGCTTCCCAAGCAGCTAAGATTGTAGATGTGAGCTATCAGTACTCAGTTTCTGATAATTTTTTTTTCAAGAGCATATGTTGTATTTTCTCAAATGTATTTTTCTGCTTCTACTTAGTTAATCATATGATTTTTTGTTAGTTAACACAGTAATTTCCCAAGGTAGATCTCATTGGCCATCATGCATTATTTTTGTAATATTTTGTTAGATTTTATTTGCTAAAATTTTGTTAGAATTTTTACATATATGTTCATGGGAGATATAAGTCTATAGATTTATTTTCTTATGTCTTTATCAGGTTTTGGTATTAGAGAAATGCTGACCTTATGGAATGATTTGAAAGTATCTCATACTTTCTACACAAGAATAAATACAGAATTTAAAAACCTGTTGAAATCACCATAAAAAGAGAACTAAGGTAGAAAGAAGAAAAATAGAGAGGATGAACCAATTCAGGTATAATACTTATTTACATGGAAATGTTACAGTGAAACTCCTTATATAGCAATCTTAAAGAAACGAAAATGCCTTTTTTCAAAAATGGAGAACAGGAAGGTAAAATAGGTCTTATCTGGGAAGTTTTACCAGTGAAGGGGGGAAGATATAAGGAAAGAGTGTAGGATGGTGAATGTAGTGGAAATATTATTCACTGAGGTATGAAAATGAAAAAATGAAACCTGCTGAAACTATTTAAGGAGTGGGTATAAAGGTGGCATAAAGGAGATGATGGAGGGGGTGAATTCACCTGTAATAAATATCACAATGTACCCCCAGTACAATAAAAAAAGAATACAATTATTTTTCCAATAAACTCTTGTTGACATTTGAGAGGAAAAAAAAGAGTTTATGAAGGGATAAAAACAAATCCCATCAAGATTTATATCATAATCAAAACACTCAGGACAAGAACAAAGAAAGAATACTGAAAGCTCCAAAAGACAAAATCAGGTCACATATAAAGGCAAACCAATTAGAATAACAGCAAATTTCTCAACTCACACTCTAAATGCAAGAAGATCACGGGAAAGGCAGAATCCAGGCCCTGAAAGAAAACAACTGTCAACCTGGACCACTCTACATGCAAAACTATCCTTCCTAATTGAAGGAGAAAAAAAACCTTCCACAATAAGAAAAAAATAAAGGAATTTGTGACCACCAAGCCAGCACTACAGAGGATACTTAAAGGACTTTTACATACAGCAGAAAAAACTTGAGTGAGACAGGTAGACTCAAGAAAGAATAAACCCTTTTGAGCAAGCAGACCATTAAACAAGAAATAGGTAAAACTAAACAACAGGGAAACAAAAGTGACTAGAAACAGCAGTCACCTCTCGATACCAACACTAAATGTAAATGGCCTCAATGCCCCAATAAAGAGATATAGAATAGCAAATTGGATTAAAAAAGAAGACCCAACCATACATTGCTTACAAGAGACTCATATAACAGAAAAAAAGTAAACACTGGCTCAGAGTCAAAGGGTGGAAAAACGTTTTCCAAGTGACCCCATAAACAAGCAGGAGTAGTTATATTCATTTGACAAAGTAAACTTCAAACTAAAATCAATCAGAAGAGACAACAAAGGTCACTTCACATTAATGAAAAGAACAATTCATCAAGAGGAACTATCAATCCTTAACATATATGTACCAAGCATAGAGACACCCATCTATATTTAAAAAAAAAAAAAAAACTCTAATGGCCTTAAGAGCACAGATAGACACCAACACATTGACAGTGGGAAACCTGAACACCCCACTGCCACCATCACCCAAACAAAAGATCATCAGTGCTACTACAAACATTAGACCAAATAGACATAGTTGACATCTACAGAGTATTTCACCCAACAACTAGATAATACACAATCTTTTTGCAGCTCATGGAACTTTTTCCAAAATAGATCATATTTTGGGACACAAAGCAAGTTTCCACAAATTCAAGAAAATCAAAATAGCCCCTTGCATCTTATCAGAAAATACTCAAATATATGGGAACTGAACAACGCACTGCTAAAAAACCAATGGATGACCTAAGTCATAAGGGAGGAATTCAAAAAATTCCTAGACTCCAATGAAAATGGAAATAAGACATACCAGAATCTGTGGAAGGGCCATGGTAAGAGGAAAGTTTATAGCTATAAGTACCTACATTAAAAAAACAGATATCTCTCAAATAAACAATCTAATAATCCACCTTGACCCTTAGAAAAACAAGAACAAACCAAACCCAAAACCAGCAGTCAGAGAGAAATAACAAAGATCAGGGATGAAATTAATGAAATCCAAACCAAACAAACTGTACAAAGAATCAATGAAACAAAAAGTTGGTTCTTTGGAAAGATTAATGGGATCAGCAAACCTTTAGACAACATAAAAAAAATAGAGAAAGGAGAAGACCCATATTAATAAAATCAAAGATGAAAAAGGAGACAAATACTAACAAAATCCAGAAAATTATTAGAGAATACTTTGAAAACTTATATTCGAGTAAACTGGAAAATTTAGACAAGATGGATAAATTCCTAAATGCATGCATCCAACCAAAGTAGAACCCAGAAGATATTAGCCACCTAAATAGTCCTATTATATGCAATGAAATTGAAACAGTAATACTCTTTCTACAAAGAAGAGCCCAGGACCTAAAGGATTCATGGCCAAATTTTACCAAACCTTTAAAGAAGCACTAACACCAGTACTCCTCAAACTTTTCCCGGAAACAGACAGGGAAGGAACACTACCAAACTTATTCTCTGAACCCAGCATTGCACTCATTTTGAAGCCCAGTAAAGTTGTAACCAGAAAAGAGAATTATAGACCAATATCTTTAATGAATATAGATGCAAAGATTCTCAACAAAATACTGCCAAACAGAATTCAATAACACATCAAGAAGATCATAAATCATGATCAAGTTGGTTCCACTCCAGGAATGCAAGGATGGTTCAATGTATGTAAATCCATAAACTTAATACAGTACATAAACAGATGCAAGGGCAAAAATCACATGATCCTCTCAATGGACACAGAAAAAGCATTTGACAAAATCCACCACCCTATCATGATAAAAACTCTGAAGAAACTAGGAATAGAAGGAAGATTCCTCAACATAGTAAAAGCTGTGTATGACAAACCTAGAGTCAACTGCATACTAAATGAAGAATAACTAAATCCATTCCCCTTAAAGTTGGCAATGAGACAGAGCTGTCCACTTTTTACACTCCTATTCAATATGGCTTTGGAATTCCTACCCAGTGCATTAAGACAAGAGCAAGAAATAAAAGGAATAGGAAAGGAAGAAGTTAAATTATCCCTATTTCCAGATGACATGATCCTATACTTAAGAGACCCCAAAAACTCTACCAATAAACTACTAGAAATTATAAACTCTTTCAGCAAAGTTACAGGATATAAAATTAATATAGAGAAACCAGTAGCTTTTCTATATACCAACAATGCACAGAATGAGAAAGAAATCAGGGAAACAGTCCCATTTACAAAAGTCTCAAAAAATAATAAAGTACCTCAGAATAAATTTAACAAAGGAAACTAAAGTTTATTGTTATTACTATTCATTTATTCACAGGTACATACAATTTTTGAGTCATTTCTCCCCAGTGCCCCCCTTCCCCTACTTTCTCCCCCCTCCCCCCTCACTTCCAGGAAGAATCTGTTCTGCCCTTATCTCTAATTTTGTTGAAGAGAAGACATAAGCATAATAAGGAAGACAAAGCATTTTTACTAGTTGAGATAAGGATAGCTATACAGAGAGATTCCCAGCATGCTTTCATGTACAAATGTGTTACAACCCAAGTTGATTCATCTCTAACTGATCTGTACATTGGTTCCTGATCCCTTCTCATGTTGACCTCTGTCACTTTAAGGTTTCTGTATTAGTTCCTCCAGAGTGGGGACATCAAACACTTTCATGTTTTGGGTTTTCTACCTTTTCATATATCTTCCATATGTGCTCTCCCCTTGTCATGTGATCCAAGTCCAACCACATTGCTGCATTTGCCCTAGACATAAAGTCCACATATGAGGGAGACCATATGAATTTTGGTCTTCTGAGCCTGGCTGACCTCACTCAGAATGATGTTCTCCAGTTCCATCCATTTACTTACAAATGATAAAATTTCATTCTTCTTCATGGCTGAGTAAAATTCCATTGCATATAAATACCACATTTTCTTCATCCATTCATCAGTAATGGAGCATCTTGGTTGCTCACATAACTTGGATATTGTGAATAGAGCTGTAACAAACATGCATGTGCAGATGCCTTTGGAGTAACCTGTGTTGCATTCCTTTGGGTATATCACCAGGAGTGGGATTACTGAATCATACGGCAGGTCTATGTTTAGATTTTTAAGAAGTCTCCAAATTTTTTTCCAGAGTGGTTTCACCAACTTGCATTCCCACCAGCAGTATACAAGGGTTCCTTTTTTCCCCCACATCCTTGCCAACACATGTTGTTGGTGGTGTTTTGATGATGGCTATTCTGACAGGGGTGAGGTGGAATCTTAGTGTGGTTTTGATTTGCATTTCCTTTATGGCTAGAGATGGTGAGCATTTTTTCATGTGTTTTTTGGCCATTTGAATTTCTTCTTTTGAGAAAGTTCTGTTTAGTTCAGTTGCCCATTTCTTTATTGGTTCATGTTCATGGATTTTAGTTTAGTTAAGTTTCCTGTATGTTCTAGTTATCAGTCCTTTGTACTAAAGAAGTTTTTAATGAAAATTTTACACCACTGAAGAGAGAAATCAAAGAATATTTCAGGAGATGGAAAGATCTTCCATGCTCATAGATCATGAATCAACATTGTAAAAATGGCCATACTACCAAAAGCAATCTACATATTCAATGCAATCCTTATCAAAATTCCAATGACATTCTGTACAGAAATAGAAAAAGCAATCATGAAGTACATATGGAAACACAAAAGACCTTGAATAGCCAAAGCAATTCTGAGAAAAATGTCTAATTCTGGAGACATCACAATACACAACCTCAAACTATACTACAGAGCCATAACAATAAAAACAGCATGGTATTGGTACAAAAACAGACAGGAAGACCAATGATCAGAATAGAAGATCCAGACATAAGCCCGTGCATCTATAGCCAGCTGATCTTCAACAAAAGAGCCCAAAACACATGGTGGAGAAAAGACAGCCTCTTCAACAAATGCTGCTGGGAAAACGGATATCCACATGTCGAAGACTGAAACTAAATCCCTGTCTTTCACCCTGTACCAAAATCAATTCAAAGTGGATCAAAGACCTTAATATGAGGCCTGAAACTTTGAAACAACTCCAAGAAGCAGGGGGAAATACACTAGAATAGTTAGGCACAAAGAATGACTTCTTAAACAGAACTTCAAAGGCTGAGCATCTAAAAGAAACAATTAACAAATGTGACTGCATTAAACTAAAGAGCTTTTGCACAGCAAAGGAAACAGTCACCAGACTCAAGAGACACACCACAGCATGGGAGAAAATCCTTGCTAGCTACTCATCTGACAAGGGTCTAATATCCAGAATCTACAGGGAACTGAAAAAACTCAGCCCCCAAAGAATCAATACTCCAATGAAGAATTGAGCACATGAATTAAACAGGGAAATTCTCAAAGGAAGAGGTACAAATAGCCAATAAATACATGAAGAAGTGTTCAAATTCCCTGGCTATAAAAGAGATGCAAATCAAAGCAACACTTAGATTTCATCTCACCCCAGTTAGAATTGCCAGAATCAAAGGTAATAACAACAAATGCTGGCAAGGACATGGCAAAACAGGAACTCTTATACACTGCTTGTGGGAACACAAATTAGCACAACTGTTATGGAAAACAGTATGGAGATTCCTCAAAAAACTAGAGCTAGAACTGGTACACAATCTGGTGATACTGCTCCTGGGCATCTATCCAAAAGGATGTAAAGCAGTATACAGTAGAGACATTTGTACACCAATGTTAGCACAGCACTATTCACAGTAACTAAGCTCTGGAAACAGCCAGATGCCCTACGAGTGATATGTAGATCATGAAATTATGGCATATATACACAATGGAGTATTACTCAGCCACAGGGGAAAATGACATGGGGTTTCAAGGTAAATGGATGCAATTGGAGGACATCATGTTAAGTGAAGTTATCCAGGATCAGAAACAAAAAAGATACATGCTTTTTCTCATATGTGGAAGATAGATCCAAAGAGAAACAAAAGCAAGCATGATCATTTACAAACTCAGTTGTAGAGCATGTTTGTAACAGTGTAACTACTCTATGGAACTCTGGAAAGTAAGAAAGGAAAAGAGAATGATAGGACAACAGTAATATCACATACCATAAGATGTGAAGATAAAGGATATAAGAATGTGTACTGAAAGATGTTGAAAAATGAGGGGTGAGTGGGAGTTAAAGGGGTAAGGGAGAGTATTCTAAGTGACTGAACAAACCAAAGTAAAGCATGCCCACAGAGGGCATATATTGAAACACCCCTCTGAACATCAACTCAAATATTAATTATGACAACCAGGACTGTAAAATAGGCAGTGTGTGCAGGCAAGAAGGTACTAGAGGGAGAGGGAGTGTGAACTAAGGAGATAAAGCTGACAGTATATAGTAGATGGACTTCATATACCTATATGAAACAGAACTAGAAAACCTCTTGCAATTGCTTTAAGTGGGGTGAGGAGGGAGCTGAGAGGGAGAGACTATGGGGCAATGTAACTAATGTACAATATAAGTCTAATCAGAATTGTCACTATGAAACTCCTCCTGTATTATAAATATATCCTAATAAAATTTATTTTAAAAATAAACAAATAAAATGTTTTCCCACATGTTAAAAAAAGAGAGAAACATATAATCACAAATTCATCTATTCAAGAAAATAAACATTTACAATTATCTTCAAAGATTAAAATTTCAGTTTTCCAAAGAAGCATTTTGTCAGCTTCATCTCTTACTCAAATTTTATTACTTCATATAACATTTCTTCCTGAAATCTGTTTTATTAAATTTAAAATGTTAAAATTTAACATTTTATCCAATAATCATGCTTTGTTTTCATCAGCCAATTACATACAAAGTGTAAGTATAACATCATGGTATTATACAGCATGTATAGATAGACTAGAAATTCTTTTGAATTTTTGTTTTAATTGGGGATATTTGTAGTACAGGGCCCCATGACTAGTGAATACAGAGGGAATTCCTTGAGGGTTACAAAAAAAAAAAAGCCCATAATTGAGCCAAGGAAAAACTTTGAAGCTACTTAATTTGTCTTCCATAAATTTTCATTCAATTTATTGAACTTAAATGTCTTAAATGCCAGTAGGAAAGAGAAAACTTCCCCTAGAGGAATTTCCTAAAAGTATCATGCAAATTTTCTTGAAAGAAGTTTGTGTTATTTGATATATTGTAAGAACCTTTGTAAATACTCCAGGGTACCCCAACCTAGCACAATAATTTAAAAAATAAGGACAGGAAGGCAAAACAGGTTCAGGGGAGGGGTGCCAGTGGAGGGGGGAGTATATAAGGAAAGGAGCTTGGAGAATGACTATGATGGAAATGTTTTGTACATGTATATGTAAATGGCAAAATAAGACCTGTTGAAACAATTCTGGTAATGGTGGGAGAGGATATAAATAAGAATGATGGGGGTGCATTCAACTATGATATTTGTAAGAAATTCTGTAATTATCATAATATACAAACAATATTAAAAATATTAATACAACAATAATAAAAATGAAGTATAAAAAAAAGTTTTTGCTGAATACATGTTTGTTAGAACTGTGGCTGATGCCCTGCTGGAAACATTTGTTAAACACCTTGTATGAGGAATGAACTTGAAAATACAGCATACAGCAACATCTCTGTCTATTCTGTGGCCCTCTTCCCAATCTATGTGCCAGGGACATGCCTCCTATTCTGATTACTCCTCACATAAAGTGCTTTGCACTCTGCTCTTCCTCACATTATCCCCTCTATTGACCTTCCACTACATGCCATTTTTTTTAAAAGAACTCAAATTTCACATCGTTATTAACAGTTGTTATTAGGTAAGCTCTTTGCACCCCAAAACATGAAATGAATTTCTAGAAGTGGATATTGTTACATCAGCAGTAGATAGAAAACACAAATTTTAAGTGTTTATGTCCTTGAAATGTATTTATGTGAACTATTATAAACCAATTATTTTACTAACTTTCCCCTTTATTCAACAGTTGAATGATTTTTTTGTAAGAACTGAATGCCTATAATCCAACAATTAAATACCACTGTGTAAGCTCTGGTGACACAATGATAAAGCAAAAAAAAAAAAAAAAAAACATGAAAAGGGCTTCCATCAGGATCTTAAAACTATTGGGTAGAGAAAGCCCATAAAATAACACATAAAATACAATACATTTATAACATGATCAGTGTTATAATTAAGTAAACAAACTGTAGAGGAATTAGAAAGCTGGAGTGTCTCTAATTTAAGATGGACTACTCAAAGAAGTTAATATCTGAGAACATAAATATTTGAGCTGATAAATCATGATATATCATGAGAACATGATATTCGAGAAGTTAGTTTTTCCAATGGCTTTCCAGAAGTTCCTTCCTATTATTCACTTATAAATTATGGCTGCTAAATTTCTCTTCCTCATTCATTTATGTAAATATCTGTTAAATAGTACTCCAAAGAAGATCAACAGCAGTTTGATCAACATAACAGAAGGTGTAAATTTAACCAAATGTTGCTTTTAAAAAATCTATTGAAATTGAGAAACATGTAAGCCATGTGTTCTTTGTTTCATTGTCTCAATGAATGTGATCTGTCTTTCATAGAAACAAACAATGGGCAGGATGCCCTGAGTATTGAGCAAAATATTTAGCCAATTTCCTATCTATTAGTACTCTATTTAGATTTTTCTTCAGTCCATTGTTGCTTTATTTCTTCCAATTTTCAATGTCTTTTTTGTAGACAATGGTAGATGTTCTCTATTTACATGCCCCCAGCTTCTTATAAGGATTTTCATAAAAACAAATTTTCAGAACCCAACCTGTACAGATTCTGGTTTAGCAGTTTTTGAGTGATACCCAAGAAGATGTTGTTTCAGTGACCAGACAATCAAAGGAGATTCTGACATAGGGTGTTCTCAGACATGACATTGATAAAAATGAATATTATCATTTTTCACATGAATATGTGCCACAATTATTCTCTTGTTGTTTGGGGTAGAGGAAACTGAGAATTTAATAGAACTAGAGAAAAAGTTAGTTCAAGAAGAATTAACTTAGAAGGCAACACACATGTACAGGAAATCATGCGAGTCAACTCCCTGTATAGCTATCTTTATCTCAACCAGCAAAAACCCTTGTTCCTTCCTATTATTGCTTATACTCTCGCTTCAACAAAATTAGAGATAAGGGCAGAATAGTTTCTGCTGGGTATCGAGGAGGTATGAGGGGTAAGGGAGGAAGGGGGCCTAAGGGGGGAGAAATGACCCAAACATTGTATGCACATATGAATACAATAAAAATTTTAAAATAATAATAATAGTAGAGTTCTGTAGGAAGCCACTCTAAACCTTTAAGATTTTATTTTATTATCATATCTCTGAAGGACATGCCTCATCTCAAGAACTTGGAAGAAGCACAACCTCTAAGTGTAGAGAGGGTGTTTTCTCTGGGAGTACCTGGAATCCTCTTAACTGAATACTGTCTTCAGGTCTTGGTGTGTGTGGGTATTAGTATTGTTACATGCCGGTAACATGTGTTGAGGGTCCTTGCCTTCACAGGCCAGAGAACTGGTTCATGAGGCAGCTGAATTATGAGCCAAAGCCAGTATATAAAGTAGGATTTATTAGAGAGAAAGGAAAGGCTACAGCTAGAGAAGCACAGCAGAGCCTGGAAATAGGTAGCTCACTGCTCAGGTGAAGGCTGGGGCTTTTATGGATGTTCTAACTCTGGGTTAGGTGGGTTTTTCTCATTGGCCATGGATTCACGGGCTTTCTCAGGTGAACTGGTTTGGTTTGCACATCTATTGGGGGAGGGGAAACAATCTTGACAGCATTTTGCTCATCAGCTCTGTGGCAGATATGTACCTCTCCTTTAGGATTCAGGAATGCAGGCCTCCATCTCCTCAGGACATAGGAATGATATTGTCCTCCATGGGGGATGGGATACTCACTCATCTGCCTTAGGTTATCAGACCCAACAAATCCCCCCTCTGAGACAAGCACCCAACTGCTGTTGGCAAAAAGGGTGATGACTCATCTAGCTGCTTTGTGCTGACAATGGGGCAACAGGAGGATAGGGGAGAGGGTACTTGTCTCTAGGGGCCCCCCATAGAATGGGATGGAGGGCTCATGCCTAGGCAGAGGTGAGTATTCCTTGACTAAAAAGCTGGAGTTTGATCTGTTAGACCTGCTGAAATATAAATCTGGAGAGATCATTTATTATACAAGACCCAAATAGGAATATTAGAAGGAGCATAAAAAGGTGTCTGGTAAGGGCTGCATATCTAGGGATCCAGATTCTGCAAAATCCTGCAATCCCAAGAAAGCTCTAAGCTGCTTTATGGTATGGGGGAGTGGGAAACGAAGAATTGGGTTGGTTCCCTCATGACTCAGGGAGAAAGTTTGTCCCTTTAAGACCACACCTAGGCAGGTGACCTGTTGGAGGCATGATTGAGCCTTGTCTTTAGAGACTCTGCATCTCTGGGAGGCCAGAAAGTTTTTAAAAAGGATTCAGCAGCCCTGAAGATGAGGGACTCTATGGCTCTGCACAGAAGTATGTTATCAACATATTGAAGAAGGGTGGCTTCTGGGTAGTGCCATCCTAATAAGTCTTTAGTTAAGGCCTATCCAAAAAGATGAGGGCTGTCTCTAAACCCTTGTGGCAAAACTGTCCAAGTTAGTTGCTTTAAGGGTTTGTGGGATCTTCAAAGGCAAATGGGGCTGACTGTCAGGATTTAGGTTAAATGTAACTTTTGGAAAAAAAAAGAGCTTCAGCTCATTATTTTATATAAATTTACACTTTTAACTTTGTAAAAGTTTGTACCATATTTAGACAAAGTATAGACACAATAGTTATAAGGTGGTCATTTAAGACACATGAACAAGTACATAAAAGCTTGACAAGATCAACAGAAAACACAAGTAATTTCTTTGATAAAAATCTTTCCCTATAACAGTCTTTTGTAGATGTTACTCAGAGCAGAATATTAAGATAGCCTTGTTATTTTATAGACATAGAGAATTTGATTTTACTTTGCCATGACCCTAAAATCTTTTAAGCAACTCTTAGATTATAATCAACTTTAACTTTATCACACACCACAGCTTTTATTCTATACACTTTTAAAACTTACTCAGACCTTTATATAATATTCTAAACACTTTGATGGTTTGTCCTTATCCCTCCTCTCCATATTTGAAAAATTTTTAAGACAAACCCTTCTTTAGAAAATCCTTTCTCATCCAAAAAAAGTTCCTTTTTTCCTTTAACTTCTCAAAAACTACACTCAATACCTATATTGAGTTATATTCTTTCCATTTGTTTACTTTGTAACTTGTATTTTAAAATCAACTTTTATACTATAGGGGTTGGAGTAACTAATTAGTAGCCTTTTTTTTTTTTAAGGAATTTATGATAGGCATAAGGCCTCATGTCCCTCAGGCTTGAGGGGATACTTGTTGTGTAGAAAGTGTGAGGGATCTTTGAGCTCGCCCTACAATTGATCCCATCAGTCCACACCATGGGATCTATTTGCTCATGAAGGAGGGGACAGCAGAGATAGCTGCCTGGGGGGAGGAGAATTTGAGATTTTAATTGAGATAGTAAATCCCATCCCAGCAGGGCATTGGAGTTTCAGGAACTATGAGGAAAGAATGATGGAAGAGGAGGTCTCCCCAAGAGCAGGCCAGAGGCTGGGTAAAATATTGCTCTAGGGGCTGGCCAAATATGCCCCAAAGGATAATTTTGTCATGGACTGGGGACCAGGAGAGAATGGTAAGAAAGAGAAATGGGTTCCACTGTCTGGTAGGAAAATGACCTTTTGCTTTTCTGCCATTATGGCTTCTCCGAGGCTCCTCAACATTGATACAAAGAAGTGGAGTGTGGAGAGTGGGCTGGGACCCATCAATCCATAGGAGGTGGCACCTCACCTTCCATCTGGAGACAGGGGCACTTAGACCTCCAGTGGTTACCTTTGCAGAGAGGGCAGGGTCCTGGTTGGGGGCGGGGCTGTCTCCCAGACTGTACTCCTTAAGCATTCTCTAGAAATGTCCTTCCTGTCCACCATGGTAGCAAGTTCGGGATGCAGACCCCAGTCAGTGGGGCCTTCTCTGAGAGCAGCAATGAGGTCATGATGTCTCTTATCTTTTTCTCTCTTGTTAGTAATGTCCTGGTTATAATATACAGACATGGCTGCATTAGTTTTCCAATGATTTTTTTTCCCATCAGCCACAGACTTTGAGTTCTTTACAAATATCTGAAGCTGAGTGTGTTAGAAATTTGTCTTTGAGTACATAGATAGCAATTATGGAGCCAATCTGGGTGGTCTCAGATGAAAGAAAATTTGTATAAGGGACCTCAGTTCACTTTTCTCCCTTTTACAGAAAAGGTCTAATTGGAGTATGGTATTGTGATTTAAGGAACCCTGTGAAGGCCACTTTTCTTGGTCACCCAAGGTATACTGAAGCCAGGTCTCTGTACAAAGCTTCCAACATTTCCTTTTAACATTTCAATAGACAGACCAGAAGACTGGAAGGGGCAGGTCCCATCTAGAAAGATAACAACAACAATAAATTAGGTCAGTTTCCCATCTTGTCAGCGTCCTGGCTGGGAATGACCTTACTAACAAGTCCAGGCATTCTTGTCTCATGACTTTCCCCCCATCTGTGGTCAGGACTGAGGAAAGTGACCTGGTCATATTAGACCACCTGACTGATGCAGTGAGAAGAGAAAAAAAACAAAACTCTAGGATCCTGCCTTCTAGCTAACAGCAGGCAGCCTCTTTAATAAAGGCTACCTTTTTAACAAAGGAATATATCATCTGTAAAGTTAAAGAAGGGCATTTAGAGGGCATCCCCAGGCAACAACAGCACCATAAGTGATGACTAGTGCTAACATTTGGAGGGAAAGTTTATGCTGAGGCCAAACATATAAGAGATTTTAAATGAGAAGTTTAGAGAGCACAGTAATGCCCATTTTGCTGTTCCCAGGAGGTTATATTAGTGCTTTCTGAGACCATAACCTTGGCTTACAAGGACTGGGTTGGTGGCCAGAGGTGTGAGGTAGGGCTGGGAGTGTGGGAGCAGGGTTTCCACAAGGCGCCACCCCCCCTCCCCCACACACACCTGGGACAAGAGAACCTGTCTGCCTAGGCCTGATCCTGTGGCCTGTCGCCCCTTCCCCTTCCTGTGTATACATGCCTGTGGCCTGTGCGCGTTTATTTTTCTTCTCATCCCTTTTAGGGAGAGTGGCTGTGGCCCATCGCCATGTGTGGCTGGTGGCTTAGGATGTGTGCTGGATCCTCTCTACAGATTCTCTTAGTTATGGCAGGCATTCCCGCTGTGCCCAGGGGCCAGCATCCCTGTGCATGATCATGCCTATTTGCTTTCCCTCCACCCCTTTTAGGGGCAGAGTTAGGGCTTGAGTATGGTGGTTGCAGTTTTTTTTTTTCTTTTCCAAACCCCTCTGCCTCTGCTGGTGCCTAGCAACTGATTTAAAGTTGCTTGGGACCGAGGGGGCTGACAAACTAGTAGGAATAACTTAGGTCATAAGGTACCATGGTACAAGTTTTTCATGGGAGGCCAGGGTCCCAGTAAGCCCAGGGAGGGGAAGGTAGACAGAGATAAAGGGCATGTGGTGAGAACAAGGAGGGAGTAGAAAAAGTGTCCTGACATCTTAGGTAAGGGAGGGGAAGGCAGAGCTTGGAGGCATGACACACGCCGGTGTGATTAGTGACCACGTGTGCTTCCAGGTCACTCCCACTGAGTGGTACTGGAACACTTTCAGCAACATGAAACCTCCATTCTTGGGTCACTGTCTCAGGCAGAAAGGGCATTAGACTGGGGGAAAAAGAGAATTAGTCATCAGGTGCCATAACCAATCAGGACTCTCTAACATAGCAGGAGTTGTACCTAAATAAATCCTGGGCTTGGTTTCAGCCCACAGGGAGGGAGCATGAGCTCCCCCAGAGCCAGTATCACCAGAGGCCAGAGTTAGCAAAGAGCAGCTGGCTTCACACCATGACAGGAAAGTCCCTCGGGAAGATAGGAAGAGACAGGTAGGGCAGTGGAAGGAAGTCTGCTTTTGGGTAGTCCTCAGCAGGGGGTTTCCCCAGCAGGAGCATCCAGCAGGATACCCAATGGTTGCACCTTAGGAATGCCTCTGTTGGTGTGGTGCTCAAGACATACCGACCTTGGTCCAGGAGAAAGGAAGTCCCTTCGAGCATCGCCAAAATGTTATGTGCCAGTATCAAAGGTCCTTGCCTTCACAGTCCAGAGAACTGGCTCCTGAGGCAGCTGAATGATGAGCCAAAGCCAGTATATAAAGTAAGATTTATTAGAGAGAAAGGAAAGGCTACAGCTAGAGAAGCACAGTGGAGCCCTAATGCCAGGTAGCTTGCTGCTCAGGTGAAGGCTGGGGTTTTTATGGACGTTCTAACTCTGGGTTAGGTGGGTTTTTCTCATTGGCCATGGATTCATGGGCTTTCTCAGGTGAACTGGTTTGGTTTGCACCTCTATTGGGGGAGGGGAAACAATCTTGACAGCATTTTGCTCATCAGCTCTGTGGCAGATCTGTATCTCTCTTTTAGGATGCAGGAATGCAGGCCTCCATCTCCTTAGGATGTAGGAACAATATTGCCCACCATAGGGGAAGGGATACTCACTCACCTGCCTTAGGTCTCCAGACCCAACAGTATCAGATTCCTTCCTTGTTTCTTTAGACTGTGGATTTTCAAATGTGTGTTATAATTGCTTAGTCATTAATGAAACTTTTCTGAGCACTGTGGCCTAAAATAAACTGTCACAATTCTTATAATTCTGGAGCTCAGAAAAGTCACATATTAGAACTGAATGCAGCCTTTTTTGGCTCCATCTAATTCTAATTGGCTTATTTAGCCTAACCTAAATATTTCAACAGTGGAGATCAGGGAGATTAAATAAATTACAGCATGTAATCCATTTAATTAATGGATTAATTAATTAATTAGCAGCTCATCTAGGTTATCTTCTAATTCATGATGTGGTGCCCTCTTGAACAAGCCATATTTACTAAGAATAGTTCATACTTAGTACAAAAAACTATATTGTGTGTTTTACATTATTGTTTTATACCTTATATCTTAAGTATGTAAATTGCATCAGGCCATCCATAAAACTTTCTTGGCTTTTTCCTCAGAATTGTCTGGTATATAGTAGTTACTCAAAAAATGTTATGCAGCACAATTGCTTTCAATTTTTTTCCACAATAGACACAATGTAAAAGTATAAAACAAGAAAATTAATTATTTGGAAAAGAGGGAGGGAGAGAGGGAAGAAGAGAGAGACAGACAGACAAGGACAGAGACAGACAGAGAAATGGACACAAGAAAAAGCAAACAGACTAAGCCAAGCTGATTGCCTTGTTAACACTAGGTTCAAGACTTTTGTTCTTACAAAGTTTGACATTTCTGTATAATTCAGTATTCATAGCACCATCTAGTGGATTTACTTCAAATTCAAGTAATTAAAACTCTTAAGTTTTATTTATGTGTTTGTCCATTTAGTTTGTTTGTTTTGATAGGATACAGCATTCTAGTTTGGAAATACACATGGTAGATATTTAGAATCAGATATTGTTTTATCTACATGAACAAAATGTAGACTTGGAAGATTTGTGATTATAATATGCTATTTAAGGACTTAAAAAAAAACTTGTCACAAAGGACACAGGAGATTTGTTAAGAACTTTTGAAGGATACATGCATCATATACAAAATTACAGTTTTGTATGTAAAATTATAAGTATCACACGTAGCATTGCAGTCATAAAAAGTGCCCATTTTTGGATTATTTACATGAATTATATAGAGAGAAGAGGGGAAGGGAAGGAGGGAGAGAGGGGAAAGAGGTAAAGAATATTTAACCTGTAGAAATTTGAGTACATTTTCAAGAAAACAGGCTCGAATCTATGAATACTTTTTTGTGCCAATAGTACCTCATTTTTTGTCAGTTACCCAGACATATGTACAAAAGTAAAATTATAGTCAAAGTAAAAATTATTGTATTCCAAAGCTATATTCACATTATCTGAAAACTTGGCCAAGATTATTCATTGCACAATGTGCATTGAAGTATAATAATACATAAATTATGTATATTTCCAATAGAGTAAAACTCTCTTAAATCTCTGAGCTAACAATTTTCAGATTTTAATATTTTAAGTTTTTATATTTTAAGAAATATATTTAAACAATCAATAACTTATTTTCAATGTGAAATCATGTATACCTTCAATTAAACAAGAATTCTTTTACATTAAATGAAAATAATAAAGTTTACAATTAAAGTTTTGCCATTTTACTTTAATCTTTATAGGTAAACAGCATGAGTAATATAACCAATCAAAAGATAATTAGGTAAGGAAGGTACTATTATTTGAGGCTTTAATGAAGTTACTAAAAGGCATAATTATTTCAAAATTATTAATTCATTTACAATTGTGTAGTTTTATTCTCAAAAAAGTATTAATTTTATGCAAAAAATATATTTAAAAATCTATGGCATGTGCCATGTATACAGAAACCCAGGCTGGAGAAGTATTGACAAGAGCTAGGAGAAAACTGTTGCACAGCCAATTTGCACAAACGCCGAGATTTCAATAAGGTGTAGACTTTTGCCAGTTCCCATGCTATTCTTCTTCCTTGGATTGTCCATTTCACCTTTCATGTAGCTCTTTGACTATCATTCATCCACCAAGATTTGTTGAAGAAAAAAAGTTTACAATTGGGAAAGCCTCTGTCTCTCAATGATCCTCAATCTTAGCTGCATTTTGGAATGTCCTGGGAAACCTTGAAAAATATGAAAGATTTGTATTTGATTGGTCAGGATAGAACTTGAATAATTAAAATTTTCTTCAGAGATTCCAAAGTGTTTACAAAATCAAAAAATCTTCTCTATATGATCCCATCCAGATTACACTAAAATAATACATTTTATAAGTATCTGTCTCTGTTTCTATCTTCTCTTTCAGGGATGAAATGTTATCATAGCTGGTGTTTTTACTTACAGTTTTTAGTAGAATATTTGGGATATATCACACATCCAATCAGTTATACTGAACTAACAATCATGACAGAGCCTTAAGTTTGTGTAATAGGTGAAGAGTCTGAAGTCATGAATCTGGACACTGAAGTAGTCTAGTATTGGGTGTTACTGGAGAAATGCAAATGAAACCGTGAACTAGAGAATCCTGAACACGATACTGAAGATTTGAGATAAGGGCAAAAAGTATTTGTGAGCACTGAAGAGAAAGTAGAAATTTGGATGTGCTTTAATACACTTTTAAACAGAAACGCAGATGTAGTAGTGTAGCAAATGTTAAGGTATTTGCTGTCATCTTGCCCTGCCTCACACTAATTGTGCAATGAATGCCTGATACCTGACCATGCACCTGTTTTCTAGGCTTTTTCATCACAAGTCAAAGGGACAGAAAAGATAATTAAATGAATAAGGACTATAGTTCCAAAGCCATCCTTTTCTATCTAATGCTAGCACATTGGGCATCATAATGACATGTTATTATAAGGAAATGAACATGAGATGAAGAAGTGCTTCTTATTACTAAGTTATCAGGCCACTTGATATTTGCTCAGGCATGTTTGAGTTATGGAAGCTCAGTGCAATCAGGTTAAAAACACTTTTCTGTATTTCATTTTAAGTAAAACCTTTCTAAACTATATTAAATATATTTTCTCTGCATGAATTATTTATCTAATATAGTTTAGGCTGGATATGGTGGCTCCTTCCTGTAATTCCAGCACTAAGGAGACAGGAGGCAAGAGGACTGAAAGTTTAAGACCAGTTTTATATAGCCTGGGCTGCATAACATGGCGTTGTCTCAAAAAATCATAACTAAACCAAAACAAAAACAAAAACCCAAACAAAGCCATGATTTCATAGAGCATTAGAATGATAAATATTAGTTCTATGTGTCCATCAAGTCATTTTAGAAAGAACTTGCATACTCCCATCGTTAGCCAGCAAATTATAGCAAACTTTAAAAAAAATTTATTTAGCATAAATTAATTGTAAAAGGATGTTTTGTTGTGATATTTACAAAGTGTAGATCAAGTAATTTGATCAACTTTACCCCTCTATATTGCTCCTTCTAGGCACCCTTTCTCCCCACTTCTCCTTTATAACAGTTTTTGGTGGATTTCATAGTGCATAGTAATCTGAATAATTTTATTTTGTTTTTTGAGTTAAGGTCTCACTATATAGCTCAGTCTATCCTTGAATTCGTGATCCTCCTGCCTCAGTCTCCCAAGTGCTGAAATAAAGGCATGAACCACCACACCTGGCTAATTTTAATTATAATTCAGAATTGAATAACATATATATTTTTAATAAAATAATATTGTGGTAACAATGCTAACATTATTTGAGCACTTAATATCTTCCAAATTGTGCTAAGTTCTATGTGGTCATAATATAATACTGATAAACTTCTTAAAAGCTTAAGTGCATTATGGTGTCCTTTTATACATGAGGAATTTCATTTTTGCCATAGTAAATAATTTCTTGGACACTGCTCTGTACCAGAACTTTTGAAGGCTAGAGATTTTGCTAAAGGGAACTACTTCTTTTCATAGAACTTATTTTCCAGGAGAGGAGGCAAGTAACATAAATAAGCAAATATGCAAGCCAAGAAAAGAATAAGAGACAAGTACTATACAAGAGAACCAAAGTATCCAATTAATAACACAGAACTGTTGACTGAAGAGGAAAACCTCTTTGAGAAAGTGGCTTTTAAAGTGAGACTGACATGAATGCCTACACAAAATAAGACCCACAGAGGAAAGTTGACAGAATACAAAAATACTATTTAAATGTCCAGAATAGGCACATAAATAGAAACCAAAAGTAGCTAAGTGATTTATTGGGGCCAGAAGATGGGAAAGAAGAAAAATGAATAATAAATACTAATGATTTAGAAATAATAAAAATATTCTAAAATTGATTATGGTGATGGTTGCACAATGCTGTGAAGAAATTAAAAACCATTTTATTATACATCTTAAATGGGTGAATTGTGTGATATGTGGACTATATCTTAATCAAGCTGTCTTAAAAATATATTAAGAAGATGTATTTTTCCCATAGGTAGAAAACAGAAGGTGTGAGAAGGAAGTGACAAAGAACGGTATGTGGCATTTGTAGGAAAACAACACATTTGGAGGGAAAAGGGAGTAAGATGGGGACAGAGAAAAAGACAGATAGTCATTCACAACTTTGTTAACTTCTGGTTAGTATAGAATTTTAATGTAATTGTAAAGATTAAAAGAGGTGTTATGGAATAGATATATATATATATATTTTTTTTAATTACAGTACAGAAAGCAGATTGTATGGGAGCAAGCGAGTAAGTACAGAAAGCAGTTTATATATCCTGTGGAGTAGGCAAATGGGATGTGAGAATAACATCTTAGACCACAGACGTGGATGTGAGTAGACATGGACTGAAGTTTTGCTTTGCAGTTAGAATCATCAGGAATGTGAAAGAATACATGGAGGGACAGGGAAGATGAGTAATTAGGGATTGTACTGGAAAGTTTGGTCTGGCAATTGAGTAAATAGCTTTTACTTACTGGTTTTCTCTAAGCACAGATGATAACTTTACTTTTTAAAAGAATGCTTTCTGCTCCAGATTTGCTACCTGGTCTCCTTATTGTTATAATTTAAGATGAGTAGGAAAACTTACACTCTTAATTCAGCAATTATTGTGATTATTTACTGGAGTTTATTACTTTTAATATTTCTGTATATTTTAGTGGCTTTAGTGCTTTATCTTTAGAAATCACCTAGACAGAATATTTGTTTTAAATAATGCATGTGACTGTATGAGAAATGGATACAGAAATGATTTAGGAGTTCTTTTCCTCTCAAGCATATTTGGAGCTAAGTAATTTTCCAACAATAAAAGATATGCCATGTTGCTGCTAAGACCCAATCCCTTGTCAACATTACATCTCAGAGACTGAAAACTTACCGTGATTCCTTATGTTAGTCAATCATAATGTCTATACTGTTCCCTTTCTTCTCCTTAATAAGAACAAGTACACTCCCATTCATTCCTTGGCAATATAAATTTACATCTGGAAGGAGGATAAATAATGTTCTCCTGTATAGGGGTGTGTTTCCTTAATTTATTTTTCTGACTTATGGGGAAGTTACTGGGGAAGGAAAATATGTGAATATAAAAAACAAAACACTACATGCTTCTATTTGTACTTTAAAAGCAAATTCAACAGTGAGATACCTATTCAGAATTTATTTTCTGAGTGAAATAGCATGAATTATAGCTGGAGGCCTGGCTCAAGTGGTACAGTGCCTTCCTACCAAGCATGAAGCCCTGGTTTAAACCCAATACTGCTTTAAAAATTAATAATAACTAGCAGTCACAAATATTTTTACATTACCTGTGTAATCAGGAAATGTCCAACAATTTCTTCAATTATAATGTCATTGATTTCATCCACATGGCAAAGCTAGATTATTAGAGAGAAAAATAATGGGAAAATTATTGTACCAAAAGTCATATTAAAAGTTATGATATGTTTATGCCCAGGTTAATGCACCTAATATTACATAATAATTTTTTATTTCTTTTGCTGAAATTGCCGGTTTAACTTTAAATACAAATCTCAAAGATTGATGTAGAAATAAGAAACTAACAACAGCATTTACTATCCATGAAAAGATATATTAATTTTATTGTAGTATAATATGTTTATGTCAGAAAAGAAAATATCCAAATATACAAAAGTACATGAGTAATTATTACTATATAAAACATAATGTGTGACATACACTACCACAGTGAGACCAATATACATTTTCATGTTCTAAGACTTACAGAAAACATTATACACAATCACATTCATACTCTGTGTAATAAAAGTATATGCAATTCAACTGAGTTTACTGAGGATTTACTATGTACTGTGACTAAGAACACATGAATAAATGAGGAAAAAAACAACATAAAGAATTTATTAACTATATCTTTCCCTAAGATTCAATTAAGGCACTGAGGCTGAATTCACCAGATGATCTTCCTTATTGGTTATGTGTTTACAAAGATACTATGTCTTGAAAAAAAGATTTAAGCATCTGAATTCTGGAGTTGTTAATGAGAATGCTTATTTTCTGTAGAAAACATAGAACTATGACCATCCTAAGCAAAATTCTTTGATGAAGGCATATTAATGCTTTTTCATATTTGTTAAGTGAAAAAATTAAAAATCACTACTGCTATATGTAATCTCAGTAGAAAATTCAGGGGACATGCCCTACTCTATACTGAGATTTTCTAAACCAACTTTACCATCCTCTTAATGGTAACATTATTATTGTGATATAAGCAAATATATTTACAACTTCCAGAGAACATTGATAGGTTAATAGAGGGGGGTAAAACATGTCAGTTTATTATTAATATAATTCTTTAGCTTCATTTACTAATACTGTAAGAAAATATTAAAATTTCAAAACACGTATCAAGAATTTATATACTATTGATTTGGTCCTACAAATGACCAACATTTTAAGTATTAATATTTACTTCACTTTAGCTTCTTTTATTTGCAACACCTTATACAAAAAGCAATTTAAAATGGAAAAAAAATACTATAAAATCATCCTCTGCTAATCAAGTTTAAGTAATGCACAAGCCACATTCATATTACTGACAAACCTCAGCCTTGTCCTTATTAAGAGTGCAAGTTTCTAGGAATACAAATAGGTAAAGAAACTGTCAAGATATCCCTATTTGCAGACGATATGATTCTATACCTTAAAGAACCAAAAAACTCTACTCAAAAGCTCCTAGACACCATCAATAGCTATAGCAAGGTAGCAGGATATAAAATCAACATAGAAAAATCATTAGCATTTCTATACACTAATAATGAACAAACTGAGAAAGAATATATGAAAACAATTCCATTTACAATAGCCTCCCAAAAAATCAAATACCTAGGTGTAAACTTAACAAAGGATGTGAACGGCCTCTACAAGGAAACCTATAAACTTCTGAAGAAAGAGATTGAGGAAGACTAGAGAAAGTGGAGAGATCTCCCATGCTCATAGATTGGTAGAGTCAACATAGTAAAAATGTCTATACTCCCAAAAGTAATCTACATGCTTAATGCAATTCCCATCAAAATCCCAATGACATTCATCAAAGAGATTGAAAAATCTACTGTTAAATTTATATGGACACACAAGAGGCCACGAATAGCCAAGACAATACTCAGTAAAAAGAACAACACTGGAGGTATCACAATACCCAACTTCAAACTACATTACAAAGCAATAGGAATAAAAATAGCATGGTGCTGGCACAAAAACAGACATGAAGACAAGTGGAACAGAATAGAGAACCCGGATATGAAGCCACACAACTATAACCAAACTTATCTTTGACAAAGGAACTAAAAATATACGATGGAGAAATAGCAGCCTCTTCAACAAAAACTGCTGGGAAAACTGGTTAGCAGTCTGCAAAAAACTGAAACCAGATCCATGTTTATCACCCTATACCAATATTAACTCAAAATGGATCAAAGATCTTAATATCAGACCCCAAACTCTAAAGTTGATACAGGAAAGAGTAGGAAATACTCTGGAATTAATGGGTATAGACAAGAACTTTCTCAATGGAACCCCAGCAGCTCAGCAACTAAGAGACAGCATAGATAAATGGGACTTCATAAAACTAAAAAGCTTCTGCTCAACAAAAGAAATGGTCTCTAAACTGAAGAGACCACCCACAGAGTGGGAGAAAATATTTGCCAGCTACACATCAGACAAAAGACTAATAACCAGAAAATATAGGGAACTCAAAAAACTAAATTCTCCCCAAATTAATGAACCAATAAAGAAATGGGCAAGTGAACTAAACAGAACTTTCTGTTTCTCATGAACATTTTGCCTGGACTGCAAGGGGATTGGACTTTGAGCACATGATGAAGCGAGAGCACACAAGGGAGGTATGAGGATAGGTAAGACACCTACAAAACTAGATAGCATTTGTTGCCCTCAATGCAGAGAAACTAATGCAGATACTTTAAAGTGACAGAGGCCAATAGGAGAAGGGGACCAGGAACTAGAGAAAAGTTTAGTTTGATAAGAATCCATTTAGAAGGCAACACACATGCATAGGAGAGCAATGTAAGTCAACTCTTTGTATAGCTATCCTTATCTCAACTAGCAAAAACCCTTGGTCCTTCCTATTATTGCTTATACTCTCTCTTCAACAAAACTAGAGATAAGGGCAAAATAGTTTCTGCCTGGTAGCGAGGGGTTAGGGGGCGTAAGGGAGGGAACAGGGCTGGTAAGGGAGGGGGCAAGGGAAAGGGGAGAGAAATGACCCAAACATTGTATGCACATATGAATATAATAAAAAAAAAGAAAAAAAAAGAGTGCAAGTTTCTGCTGAAACACCTCACTCAACATGATTTTTCTTTTTCTAGGATTTCCTTACTGATTTCTTTATCTCCTTCATCTCCAAATGCTGGGCTATCATGAGGATTAATTCTTGAACATCTTCTCATTCTACCTGCACTACTTAGGTGATCACATCTGGTTCTTGAGCATTAAATATAATTTATTTCTCATGACTCAGAATTTGTCTCTCTGAACTCCAGCTCCATACACTTTGCCGGCTTGATTTGTCCATGTATTAGACCAATAGACACTTAATGTTGCTGTGTCCAATGAGAAGCAGTTTATTCCACAGTCTCTTCTTACCTCAAAGGCTCATTGTACTATCTGCCCCTCAGGGAATGGCAACACCTGCCTTCTAGATAGTCAGAACAATAAATCTGGGTCATTTTGATTTTAGCAGCATAAAAATCTATGCAGAATCTCATCATTGCCTGCTATTTCTGTGTATGTGTGTGCATTTGTGTGTGTGTGTGTGCATTGACTTGGTGGTGGTATTAGAGTTTGAACTCACACCTTGTGCTTGCTATGTAGTCACTCTACAGTTTGAGCCATCCCTGCTATTTATTTTGCAGCCACCCTAGTGCAAGACACCACTACCTTTAACTTGAACTATTTAAAAATATTTGCAAAACCATTTCCCATTTCCACTCTTGATCTTCTCCAGCCTAACCTTCACAGAGAAATCTGAATAGTCCCTTATAGATATGTCATTTTACTTCAAACCTGTCAATAGCTTCTCTCTTTATACAGAGTAAATCCTAAATCTACACACCTTTCCATGACCTAATTCCCTGTACTTTTCTGAGCTCTTCTCCTTCTGGAAATCTCCCTTCACCTGTTACAGCCACCCTGCCCTCTCTAACTGTCCCTCAAGTAAGCTGCACACACCTCTCTTCACAGCTTTCACTCATGCTGCTTTAACTTCCTGGGTTGATCTTTGTCTAATCACCACAGGGATTACTCTTTTCTGTTAGATCTCTGTTCCAATGTCACCTTGTCAAAGAGGCTTTCCCTGACCATATAACATGGAACCCCACTAGTCTATTTATTTTTCTTCATAACATCTATTACAGCCTGATACATACTTGTTTTTGTTTATTGTATCCTTTTTCCCTTCACAGAGGAAGTTCTATGAGTTTTAGCTTTTTTACTTCTGATTTTTGCCAGAAATGTTAATATACTGTTTCTAGAACACTGCTAATTGTGTAGTAGGCATTCAATTAAAATTTGTTGAATGGGTGAATATCCCAATATTAAATGTTGAGTCAATCTTTTAATTTAAAACCAGTGTATTTCTACCTATGTTTGTACATAATTAATGCATAAAATTCCTGAAAGAGATATAAAATTATAATAATGTGTATAGATATTGATATATAGATAAACTCCAAACCAAGAGTTGAAAAAGATTTTTTAAATCTCTAATTACACATTGTTTTTTAGACATTTGTTTGAAAAATGTATTTCTAATGTTATATACATTCTTCATTTTATTTATTTTTCTGCAAAGTTAATAATATAATTGATATCAGAATGACATTAAAATTGACTAATACTTCTATAATAATCTTTTTTCTCATAATATTAATTCTCATTGAGAATCATTGCTTTTTCTGTACATTCTTTTTTCTTTTGCTACATGTTGGATAAAGGAAATAATATTCTTGTAATTGCACCAGAAATACATGAAGATAAAGAATTTGGCTCTGTTGAGACAAAACTATTGGCTGGAAAGCAACTAAATCATATAGCTTTGCATATATTGCATTAGCTGATTATGAAAATCCAAGTTTTGTGTTACAAATGAAATTCTGTGGAGTCAATATAAAAAAGTGTGAGTTGCATAAAGGAGGTGCAAACCTAGGCAAAATTTAGTCCATATCATCATGGAAAGTAAATGTAGCCCGAGTCATCTGGAAGCTCTAAGTCAGCAGTTCTCAAACTTCAAGAGTTATTGAGTCCCCTGGGGCCTCTCATTATAAATTCAGGCTCTTCTTCCTGAACCCAGATAATCTCATCCTCTAGTTTGAAAATAGCCTGAGAAATGGTATTTTAACAAGCACCTCATGAATTCCAGTGTAGTTGTTCTAAAGAACATACTTTAAGAAATGCTTGTCTAAGTGAGCAAAAGGATAGACATATACTTTAAATGAGTATAGATGATTTTCTTGGTTTTAGGAATATACACATTTTCTTTTTTCTTTTGGCTTTATTATTGTTCTGGGTAGGGGTATACATTTTTATAGCATATTATTTTACCACCTATTTTTGGGATTTTTGAGCTCATTGACATGATAAGACTTTAAGTTGTGGCTCATAATTGAACAGAAACTGCATTCAAGGAGCAGCACATTCTCATTTGGCCTCCTTCATCTTCTTAAAATGAGTATGTGATTAATTTTTTTTTGCCACCATGCCCACTTTTGGAGAAGGTAGATAATAAGAATTCACCTAGCTCTCTCCTTTAAGCCTTAGGCTGTCCAATACCAACATATAACTACTACTTCAATTACTCTATCAGAAAACATTGCTCTGTCCAAGGAAAATACCATAATAGGAGGGTCACAGGATACATTTTCTTTGAGGCTGAAAAAGCTATAGCATTTAAAGTATGGATAAATCTTCTCTTGGTAGAAAGAACTATTTCAAGGTCAATGTTAAGTACAGGTTCTATGTTGCTAGGAGCTCTGACATAATTAGCTATAACTCTGCATAAGCTATAATTATTATCATGAAAAATTATCTTCCAAGGTAGAAAGAATACACCTTGAAATGAAATTAAATGTTAAGTTTTGAGTTAGGCAACATACAATTAAGATCTTGTAACAAATCACTTTACCATGGACTAAAAGTGCTGTGTTTCATTTAGTTGTATTCTTAACTACAAGTTATGTTAGAGAGGGTCAGTGATGTATTTATGATCTATGTAAAAATATTTTGTATTTTCATTTCATCGGGATATAGCAAGATTTATTTTGTTGCTGTTCTGTAGTGAGACTGAGGTTTGAACTCTGGGGTTTCCACTCGCAAAACAAGTACTTTACTATTTGAGCTATACCTGCAGTCCTGTAATTTGTAATTTTTAGCAATAGTGAATAACAATTAATTCCAATAAGGTAATATGTAAATAAAATGTTAAAGTGTTATAAATATATTGTAGTAGAATTTTCAACTGCAAAATAAGATTCCCTTCTTGAAATGGCTCAAAGAAAATTTTAATTTTCATTGTGAGAAATTCAGTTATGACTGAATTCTGTGTATTTTCTTCCATCTCAGGCTGATACACTTCATGGGAAGAGATATCTGCTATCTCACTGTAACCTATAATCTAATAAGCTAATCATCCTGTGTGATTAAAGTAGCATACTACTACAATGTTGACCAAAATGACTCATTTCTCCTCTTTTGATAGAATATAGAATGTTATTTAATATACAATACTCATTTTCATAACAATGATCATAGGTTATATGTTGTTAGAAAAACAAGAAGGAACTTGGCAACTCACATAGCTTAACCCCTTGTTTTATGTATAGTCAGTTACAATATATAACAACTAACTGATGTATATGAGGTCATGCAGCTATTACTTAAACTCAATGATATCAAAACCATACCTTGAACAAAAATAAGTGGACTTTTCTTCTTTTAAATAATTTGAAGTAGAATACAAGACCCATTGATAAGTGAGTCTTCTGCCTTCTTCTCATTGTGTCAAACCTGGCTGAAAACAGAATAATATGAAAACTTTATAACCCTAAGTAAGTCATAAACATGGGGTAAATGTTTGAAGTGATGTGTAAAATGGTCAGGAAGATACTAACTATCCTTTCAGAGTTTTGTTTATGTGTAAGTCCCGCTATTTGTTCTGTGTGGTTTCATTATAATTAAGCATGGAATATGCCAATAAGTACAATGTTAGCATTTGAAAATGAAGACTCTCCTTAATTTCAAAGTAATTTAAAATATGATTTGCTTTTAGTATAATGACATTAGAGCACAAAATACAAATCTACTGCACAAAAGGATTCAGCACAAACCAACTAAGACTTACTTATTGCATGGTCAACATTTATGGAGGGTCAGAACAGTTATAGAAAAAGGCTGTTTCATAAAGTTTCAGGTCAGTTAAGTATAGAGAAGCCATTCAAGGAGAACAAAGTAGCATATAATAAAAAGCTATGCTGTTTTCAGACACATGAATAAAGACATTTGAAAAGATAAAGAATATGACATTTCTTGTAAGTGTTACCTATGCAAGACTCTTTTGTTTCTCTTTTGTACTTCCCTAAGTCAGTGGTTCTTAAATTGTGGCCTCTGATATTCTGATAATCTCTTATACCCTTCCAAGGAATTTGGAGGTCACAATAATTTTCTTTATAATACAAAGAAGTCACTTGCTGCCTTTCTTCCTTTTTTTTTTCTTTTTTTGCCTTTTTTATTGTTGTGCTGGGGGTACATTGTGGCATTTACAAAAGTTACTAAAACATATCAAATACTTGAATTCACTCTCACCGTCATTCTCCTAAATTCCCACCTGCATTTCCGGAATAGTTTCAACAAGTTTCATTTATCTATTTGCATTCATATGTACATAGTATTTGTATGATATTTCCCCACAATCCCAACACACAGTTACCAAAACCCCAGAGAGCACTTGTTCTGTCTTTCCTGTTCTCGGACTTTGTAAAAGAAGAAAAAAATGCATTTTAGTTTGTTTAAGATAGCAATGCAGGGAGCTTCCTTCTAACATTTCCATGTATATATGTATTATAAACTAAATTGGTTCATCTCCTCTGTTTTTCCGCTCTCTACCTTAGTCCCTTTCTTATGGTGATATCAACACATTTAAAAATTCTATATTCAGGAATAAAAATTCTGTATTTTATTCTTATATAAAAAGTACATCAACCATATTCACTTTCTTAATTTCATTGTTTTACAAGGTCCCTCTCGTGTGATCCCTCCTTTAGATGACCTGTTTTCCATTATGTTGATGTATTTGTATTAGGTCCATATTTCACATATGAGAGAAAACATTGCAACTTTTGGCCTTCTGAGCCCGGCTACCTTCACTTAAGATGATGTTCTCCAGTTCTATCCATTTACCTGCGAATGACAAAATTTCATTCTTCTTTGTGGCTGAATAAAATTCCACTGCATATAAATACATTTTCTTAATCTATTCATCAGTAGTGGGGCATTGGCTGTTTCCATAGCTTAGATATTGTGAATAGTGCTGCAATAAACATGGGTGCTTTTATTGTAACCTGACTTAAATTCCTTCAGTTATATCCCTAGAAGTAGAATTGCTGGATCATATGGCATTTCTATTTTTAGTTTTTTGAGGAAAGTCCATACTGTTTTCCATGTGGTTGTTTAATTTACATTCCCACCATCAGTGTATGAGGGTTCCTTTTTTCCCCACATCCTCACCAACATTTATTGTTCTTTGTGTTCTTGATGGTAGCCATTCTAACAGAAGTAAGGTGAAATCTTAATGTAGTTTTGATATACATTTCCTTCATGGCCAGGGATGGTGAGCATTTTTTCAAGTGTTTTTTAGACATTTGAACTTCTTCCTTTGTAAAGGCTCTCTTCAGTTCATTTGCCCATTTCTTCATTGGGTCATTGATTTTTTTTGAGGATTCAGATATTGAACACTCTGTATATTCTGTTTATCAAACACTTGTCAGATATATAGCTGGTACAGATTTTCTCTCATCCTGTGGGCAGCCTCTTCAATTTAGTGACCATTTGTTTTGTTATGAAGAAGCTTTTCAATTTCATGTAGTCATATTTCACAACCTGTTCTCTTAGTTGCTAAGCCATTTGAGTTCTATTTAGGAAGTCATTGCCTATGCCTATTAATTCCAGTGTATACCTTGCTGTTTTCTACATTGGCTTTCAAAGTTTCAAGTCTTACATTAAGTTCTTAATCCACTTTAACTTGATACTTGTACAGAGTAAAAGATATGGATCTAATATCAGTTTTCTGCATGCAGATATCCAGTTATTCCTACAACTTTTTTTGAAGAGACTATGTATTCTTCAGGATATGTTTTTGGTGCCTTTATCAAAACTCAGGTGTGCACAGATGTGTGGATTCATATCTGAGTCTTCTATTCTGTTTCACTGGTTTTCCTATCTGTTTTTGTGCCAGTACCATGCTGTTTCTATTGCTAAGGCTCTGTGTTCTAGTTTGAAGCTGAGTATTGTGCTACCTCCATGGTTATTCTTTTTGTTCAGTGTTGCCTTGACTATTCACAATCTTTTCTGCTTCCAAATGTATTTTATGAATGATTTTGTAATCTCTATAAGAAATGTCATTGGAATTTTGATGGGGATTGTATTGAACATGTGGACTTCTTTTGGTAATATAGCCATTTTCACATTGTTGATTCTACCAATACATGAGTATGGGAGATCTTTCTAACTTCTGTAGTGTTTTAAGACTCTTTTCTTCAATAGTTTATAGATACTCTTTTACATACTTTGATAAGTTTACTCCTAAGTATATTATATTTTTGAAGCTATTGTAAATGGAAATGTTTTGCTATATTCTTCCTCAGTCTGTTCATTGTTGATGTATAGAAAGGTGACTCATTTTGTAAATTAATTTTGTATCCTGCCTCTTTGCTGATGTCTAGGAGTTTTTTGATGTTTTCAGGTCCCTTAGGCATAGTAGGGATAGTTTTGAGTTCTTCCTTTACTATTTGCATGCATTTTATTTTTTCTTCTTGTCTTATTGCTCTGGCTAGGAATTCTAAGACTAGGTTGAATAAGAGTGGAACGTGTGGATACACTTGTCTCATTCTTGACTTTAGAGGAAATGGTCAGTTTTTCCCAATTTATTATGATGTTGGTTATAGGCTTGTCATATATAGCCTTTGTTATTTTGAGGTTCATTCCTTCTATTCCTAATTTACTCGGCACTATTATAATGAAAGATACTGAATTTTGTCAAAGGCTGTTTCTGAATCAATTGAGATGATCATATGGTTTTGTCTTTTCTTCTGTTAATATGCTATATTACATTTAATGATTTTCATATGTTGAACCATCCTTGCATCCCTGGGATGAAACCAACTTGCTTACAGTGTATGAACTTTTTGATATGGTGTTGAATTCAGTTTGCCAATACTGCATTGAGGACTTTTGCATCTAAGTTCATTAAGGAGATTGGCCTGTAATTCTCTTTTTTTGTTGTGTCCTTGTCTGTTTTGGGGATGAGTGTAATACTGGCTTCATAGAATGATTTTAGCAGTATTCCTTCCCTTTCTATTTCAGGGAAAACTTTGAGAAGTGTGTGGTATAAGTTATACTTTAAACTTCTGGTAGAATTCAGCAGTCAATCTGTCAGGTCCTGGACTTTTCTTTTTTGGGAGACTCTTGATTGCTGCTCCAATTTCACTGTGCATTATAGATTTATTGGTGATTAATATCTTCTTGGTTCATATGGATGTGTCTAGATTTCTTTTAGATTTTCCAATTTATTTGAATATAGGTTTCAAAGTAGTCCCTAATGATCTCTGAATTGCCTTCATGTTTGTTGTGATCTCCCCATTTTTGCTTCAATTTTATTAATTTGGGTCTTTTTTTCCTCTTCATTTTAGTCAGAATTGGTAGAGATTTTTAATCTTTATTTTTTAAAAGAACCAGAATTTTGTTTCATTGATTTTTTATATGGTTTTTTTTGTCTCTATTTTGTTGATTTTTGCCCTTATTTTTATTATGTTTCTCCAACTTATTTTCTGTTTAGCTTCTTTTTCTGGGAGTTTGAGATGCAGTATTTGGTCATTTATTTGAGATCTTTGTGTGTTTTTAATATAGGCATTCATGGCCATGAACTTGTCCCTTAGGACTGCCTTTGCTGTATCCCATAGTGTCTGGTAAATTCCAGGAACTTTTTGATTTCTTCCCTTATTTCTTCTGTGATACACTGACCTGGAGGAATGTGCTATTCTTTTTTTTTTTTTTTTTTTTTTCTGGGTCAGAGTGTGTTTATTTATAACATTGACAGACATGGCCATGTTGATCTCTGGGCAGCATATTTGAATATATGGCTCTCTTCATAACCTTATCAACATCATGTGTTACAAAATGATTTCATCTGTATGTCAGACAAATTGAAATAGCTTTCAGACATAGTTTTTTCCTGTGTGTTTCTTATTACAGTCAAATTCTTTTTTTTTTTTTTCATTTTTCTTTTATTATTCATATGTGGATACAAGGCTTGGTTTATTTCTCCCCCCTGCCCCCACCCCCTCCCTTACCACCCACTCCACCCCCTCCCGCTCCCCCACTCAATACCCAGCAGAAACTATTTTGCCCTTATCTCTAATTTTGTTGTAGAGAGAGTATAAGCAATAATAGGAAGGAACAAGGGGTTTTGCTGGTTGAGATAAGGATAGCTATACAGGGCATTGACTCACATTGATTTCCTGTGCATGGGTGTTACCTTCTAGGTTAATTCTTTTTAATCTAACCTTTTCTCTAGTTCCTGGTCCCCTTTTCCTATTGGCCTCAGTTGCTTTAAGGTATCTGCTTTAGTTTCTCTGCATTAAGGGCAACAAATGCTAGCTAGTTTTTTAGGTGTCTTACCTATCCTCACCCCTCCCTTGTGTGCTCTCACTTTTATCATGTGCTCATAGTCCAATCCCCTTGTTGTGTTTGCCCTTGATCTAATGTCCACATATGAGGGAGAACATACGATTTTTGGTCTTTTGAGCCAGGCTAACCTCACTCAGAATGATGTTCTCCAATTCCATCCATTTACCAGCGAATGATAACATTTCGTTCTTCTTCATGGCTGCATAAAATTCCATTGTGTATAGATACCACATTTTCTTAATCCATTCGTCAGTGCTGGGGCATCTTGGCTGTTTCCATAACTAGGCTATTGTGAATAGTGCTGCAGTAAACATGGATGTGCAGGTGCCTCTGGAGTAACAGTCTTTTGGGTATATCCCCAAGAGTGGTATTGCTGGATCAAATGGTAGATCGATGTCCAGCTTTTTAAGTAGCCTCCAAATTTTTTTCCAGAGTGGTTGTACTAGTCTACATTCCCACCAACAGTGTAAGAGGGTTCCTTTTTCCCCGCATCCTCGCCAACACCTGTTGTTGGTGGTGTTGCTGATGATGGCTATTCTAACAGGGGTGAGGTGGAATCTTAGTGTGGTTTTAATTTGCATTTCCTTTATTGCTAGAGATGGTGAGCATTTTTTCATGTGTTTTCTGGCCATTTGAATTTCTTCTTTTGAGAAAGTTCTGTTTAGTTCACATGCCCATTTCTTTATTGGTTCATTAGTTTTGGGAGAATTTAGTTTTTTAAGTTCCCTGTATATTCTGGTTATCAGTCCTTTGTCTGATGTATAATTGGCAAATATTTTCTCCCACTCTGTGGGTGTTCTCTTCAGTTTAGAGACCATTTCTTTTGATGAACAGAAGCTTTTTAGTTTTATGAGGTCCCATTTATCTATGCTATCTCTTAGTTGCTGTGCTGCTGGGGTTTCATTGAGAAAGTTCTTACCTATACCTACTAACTCCAGAGTATTTCCTACTCTTTCTTGTATCAACTTAAGAGTTTGGGGTCTGATATTAAGATCCTTGATCCATTTTGAGTTAATCTTGGTATAGGGTGATATACATGGATCTAGTTTCAGTTTTTTGCAGACTGCTAACCAGTTTTCCCAGCAGTTTTTGTTGAAGAGGCTGCTATTTCTCCATCGTATATTTTTAGCTCCTTTGTCAAAGATAAGTTGCTTATAGTTGTGTGGCTTCATATCTGGATCCTCTATTCTGTTCCACTGGTCTTCATGTCTGTTTTTGTGCCAGTACCATGCTGTTTTTATTATTATTGCTTTGTAATATAGTTTGAAGTCAGGTATTGTGATACCTCCTGCATTGTTCTTTTGACCAACCCTCCTTAAACTGTTCCATGAAATAGAAAGGGAAGGAAAACTGCCAAACACATTTTATGAAGCCACTATTACACTTATCCCAAAACCAGGCAAAGACACCTCCAAAAAGGAGAACTATAGGCCAATCTCCTTAATGAACATTGATGCAAAAATCCTCAACTAAATAATGGCAAATCGAATTCAGCAACACATCAAAAAGATTATTCACCACGACCAGGTAGGCTTCATCCCAGGGATGCAGGGGTGGTTCAACATACGAAAATCAATAAACGTAATAAACCACATTAACAGAAGCAAAGACAAAAACCACTTGATCATCTCAATAGATGCAGAAAAAGCCTTTGATAAGATCCAACATCATTTCATGATAAAAGCTCTAAGAAAACTAGGAATAGAAGGAAAGTTCCTCAACATTATAAAAGCTATATATGACAAACCTACAGCCAGCATTATACTTAACGGAGAAAAATTAAAACCATTCCCTCTAAAATCAGGAACCAGACAAGGATGCCCACTATCTCCACTCCTATTCAACATAGTACTGGAATTCCTAGCCAGAGCAATTAGGCAAGAAGAAGGAATAAAAGGAATACAAATAGGTAAAGAAACTGTCAAAATATCCCTATTTGCAGACGACATGATCCTATACCTTAAAGACCCAAAAAACTCTACTCAGAAGCTTCTAGACATCATCAATAGCTATAGCAAGGTAGCAGGATATAAAATCAACATAGAAAAATCATTAGCATTTCTATACACTAACAATGAGCAAACGGAAAAAGAATGTATGAAAACAATTCCATTTACAATAGCCTCAAAAAAAATCAAATACCTAGGTGTAAACCTAACAAAAGATGTGAAAGACCTCTACAAGGAAAACTATACACTTCTGAAGAAAGAGATTGAGGAAGACTATAGAAAGTGGAGAGATCTCCCATGCTCATGGATTGGTAGAATCAACATAGTAAAAATGTCTATACTCCCAAAAGTAATCTACATGTTTAATGCAATTCCCATCAAAATTCCAATGACATTCATCAAAGAGATTGAAAAATCTACTGTTAAATTTATATGGAAACACAAGAGGCCACGAATAGCCAAGGAATGTGCTATTCAACCTTCCAGTTGTTTGAGTATTTTTTTCTGCTTCTTTTGTTGTTGAGTTCTATTTTTGTGTGTGTGTGTATTGTGGTCAGACAGTATTCAGGGGGTTATTTCAATTTTCTTAAATATGTTATGACTTGCTTTTTGACATAAAATATGGCCTATTCTGAAGAAAACTCCATGGGCTGCTGAGAAGAATGTATACTGTGCCATTGTAGGATGGAATACTCTGTAGACATTGACCAGGTCCATTTGATCTATGGTGTTATACAATTCTAGAGTTTCTTTTTTGATTTTTTGTCTGGATGACCTATCTAATGGTGATAGAGGGGTATTGAAGTCTCCCACCACCACTGTGTTGATGTCTATCTGTATTTTTAAGTTCAGTAATATTTGTTTAGTGAAGTTGGGTGCACCAATATTGGGCATATATAAGTTTACAATTATTATTTCCCTTGATGTATTGCTCCTTTTATTAGTATGAAGTGACCTTCTCTGTCTCTTCTAACTAATTTAGGTTTAAATTCTACTTTATGTGATATAAGTATTGCTATTCCTGCCTGTTTGGGGAACCATTCGCTTGGTAAATCTTCTTCCACCCTTGCACCCTAAGGCAATGTTTGTTTCTATCTGTAAGATGAATTTCTTGTAAACAACAAATTGTAGGGACTTCCTTTTTAATCAAGTTTGCCAAACAGTGTCTTTTGATGAAGGAGTTGAGTCCATTAACATTCCATGTTAATATTGAGAGGTATGTAGTAATTCTTGCCATTTAGTTGTTTTTGTTGTGTAAGGGTATGTATGTGTGCAATTAATTCTGTGCTACTTTCTAATTACTTGTCTACTCTTTTCTTGAGATTCACTAATTCCAATCCTTTCATAGCTATGTTTATTTTCATCTTCTGTTTGTAGGATTCTTTTGGGAATCTTTTGAAGTGCTGGTTTACTGGTCATGTATTGTTTTAATTTCTGTTTATCATGGAAGGTTTTTATTCATCCTTCAATTTTGAATGATAGTTTTGCTGGGTGGAGTATCCTAGGACTGAAGTTGTTTTCATTCAATTCCTCTTTAAGTCTATTGAACACTCTTATCATTTTCTGACATCAGTAACTGGGGATTCATCCCATTCACTTTCCACCAAATTCTTTATTGTGTTATTGTTAGCCTTTTGAGAAGTCTTATTTCCTTACCTTCTTTTTTCTCCATGCTTCTATTTTTATGCTTTGCTCATGTGTTGTTGATTATTTAGTTGGGGGTTTTAATCACCGGTTATCTTTCCCATGACTTAATTTCTATGCTATGACTATCTGAATTGTGAGCTAGGTTGTTGTAATTTTTCTCTTCACTGACCTGGATATATAACTTAGCAATAATAAATTCACAAATTCAATGTCAAATCAGTTATTTATACAACATGAAAAAAAAACCCTTGGCAGTATTACCTTTAAACAGTTTGTTTGAGTAGAGATTGACACTTAGGTAATTAAAATGTGCTAAAAGAAGGGTAGGGGAATGGGGCAAGGGGAAGATGTATGAGGTGTGGGGGCTACAGGGTAATAAGGCCCTAATATGTATAAAGGTGTAGTTCATGAGGCCAATAGGAAAAAGGGACCAGGAACTAGAGAAAATGTTGGATTAAAAAGAATTAACCTAGAAGGTAACACACATGCACAGGAAATTAATGTGAGTCAACTCCCTGTATAGCTATCCTTATCTCAACCAGCAAAAACACTTGTTCCTTCCTATTACTGCTTATACTCTCTCTTCAACAAAATTAGAGATAAGGGCAAAATAGCTTCTGCCAGGTATTGAGGGGGTGAGGAGAAGAGGGAGGGGGTGGAGTGAGTGGTAAGGGAGGGGTGGGGGCAAGGGGGGAGAAATGACCCAAGCCTTGTATGCACATATGAATAATAAAACAATTTTTAAAAAGGTGTAATTCAATCATTGTAGTGGAGACTGCTACTGTCAGGGATTACAGAGGGATAGGAAGGATGGGAGTAACATGTAAAATTTGTATAAAGGACTCTTTATACAAATATAAAATATAAATATGTTTTATACAAATATAAAATATAAAAGTGGGTGGTTAGTGTGGAGGAAGTAGGAACAGTGGGGGGGAAAGGGGGAGGAGATGAAAGGAAGAGAAAAGAGAAGAAAAATTGGAGGTGAAAAAGAAAGTGAAAAAAGAGAGGGCTAAGGAAAATGAAATTTGGACAGAATGGAAGAGGGAGATAGATAACAATACATTTTTAAAAAGAAAAATATTTTTAAAAGAAAAAAATTAAACATATATATTTATTTTATTTTATTTATATATAGACCAAACTTATTCCTTGTTATGGAAAGAAATGTGTTTCCTCTCAGTTCAGTGAATGAATGCTCTGGGCTCTTTCCTTTGATTTCTAATCTAGGTTCTGACATTTTGACAGGGGCTCACTCTGTGTCCTTGCCTCTTCTTAAGCTTGATATGCTGGGCTGTGTGGGAATGGATGGTGTCCCTCTCTTTTGGACAACTTTGGGTTGAATCTACTCAGGAGTTTGAACCCAGGCTCTTTTTGGTGGGATGAGCCACCTGGGTTAGCTTATTTTTCTAGATTGGTTTTCTGAAGTAGTCATGTGAGAAGCTGGTAAGTGAGCGGTTGCCAGCCCTTTCTGCCTGCATGGCAAGCATGGAAGCTAGAATTGAGCTTTTTCACCAACTGCTTTTCTCTTAGGAGTCTGACAGTTTCCTCTCACTACCAGTTTTTCCAAGGTCATAGAATGAGTTATTTTCCCCAGACTGTGACTGGGCTGCACCACCCCCATACAAGCTGGATCAGCTCAGGACTCCACCCCAACTCACCCCAACCAGGTGGGGGTGAAATTTTCCATCTGGTTTTCTGGCTAGCAGTTTTGTCCAGGAGGGGTGAAATATGCCCACCAGCTGCACTGAACTATGTTGTTCCCTTCAGAGCAGATGACATGGCCTGCTCAACAAGTAGGTTTGCAGTTTCACTCAGTAATATCAGTGGTCTAGGAAGACACAGGCTGGCAGCAGTCCAAGATTCTGTGTCCATGAATTATGCAGGTCCAGGACATCCAAAATTCTTGCTGAATTCATTCTGCAGTTCTCTGCATTGTGTTTTTGCTTTCCAAGAGAGGAGAAAAGAAGGGGAGAAATGTGTTTTGGATGGACTGGCAGCTACTGGTCCACAGCACACACCAGTTATGTACTATGCAAAGCTAATTTAAAGTTCAGTTGTTGTACATTATGTGCACCCTATGTATTGACAGTATCTTAGTTAGGAAAAAGGCCAGGTTACCATATACTTGATACCATGAATCTGAAAATTCTTTCAGAATTGTGAGAGCTCAAGATTCCAGGGTGTGTTGGCTATCCACCATTCGGTTTCCCCTCATTTACCTTTTCTATCAGTGGTATTTGTACTAATAATGCAAAAGCAATGGTAGGTAAAACCACTGGCTACTTAGACACTATCAAATCAGTGTCACTAGCATACATCAGTAGTTAGATTATTCTTCAATTCCACACATTCCCAGAAAAAGAAAATAACAGTTTCACTTAAAAATCTCCATGACGAAACAGTAAAAAGTAATTTAATCAAACCTTGACACTGAGTATACCTTTTCAATAAAAAAAACTTTGTGAGAAAAATGGGAGGCACATATAACACATATCTGTTGTGTATTCAAGTATGATAGTAGTCTGGAAGAAAACTTTGTGTGACTGAGTTTCCATTGCTTGTTTTTTCCACACAACAGCATGTTTACTTCATGATCAAAAGACAAACTGTAATTATTTATACCAGGGTATTTGTCAGACAAATTCTCAAAAATGATGGGGAGCCTGTAACTTCCAGTATAAAACTGACAATAAGGATCAGAAGGTTTGACTCTGGGCTCATACATCACTTAATCAAGGTCAAACATCACACCCACTGATACTTACTTTGAGATTATTTATTTCTGAATTGATACCCTTTTAACATTGAAGAAATATTCCAGTATTTTTAACTCATTGCTATATTAGTTATACAGCCCACCCACCTTATTTGCATATTTATTAAATATAGTTTTGACCACACACAAAAATAAGAAAAGAAATTTCAAAAACAAAAATTTCAATTCCCATTCACACGTTATGCAGCTCAGTTGATGTGAAGAAGCTTTCACTAAGCCCAATGTTATTGTCAGTTGCATTTAAATCATTGTGTATCTGCCTTTAATTTTGTGAAAATCTGCCTTCTGGAAAATCAAATGTTGCCTCAAAACAAGGTAAAAGTTGATGTGCTGAATTTAAGTGATAAAGTCCTACTAAGCACATCTTACTGGAAGTTGGGCAGCATTATAAGAAAAAAAGTTTCAAGCCTTTGCAATACAGTACTGAAATCCCTGATTCCTGGCATTTTTGTTTTTTCCTCAATGGTGGTGTCCTTGAAACCACATATCCCTGGATAGCAAGGCGATATTGCACCACTTTGCATAATCCTTAAATGGTATTTCCATGTGTTTAGTGCAAATCCTAATGAGACATGTTTGAAACACACTGGAAACATTGCCTGTGAAGAACGTAGTTGTCATGGCTTCTCTAGATAGCATAGTGAAGGGTGTTCCATTCTGAATACAATTAAGGTGTTTTATATTATTATTTGAACACGTTAGTTCATTAGGTCTGAAAGGAGTTCAGAACAGCAATGAAACTCAGTGGAAATAAAGGGAGTTTGGATGGAATTTGAAAGGAAATTTGGATGAGTCTCATAAAGAAAAGAGTAGAGGTAATCATGATTTTCATTCAATAAGTAAAGAAGAACTTTTAGACTCCATTTTTCTTCTGCTATCAATGTTAAAAATATAATTTGGTAAGCCATTCACTAATGAAACACTAAAATCTTGTATAATCATTCTGCAATATCTGTGGGAGATAGGTTTCAGAATCCCTTGCAGATAACAAAATGTTCAGTTTCTTAAGTCTTTTATATAAAATTGTATTGTGTTTGCCTATAACTATGCACATCTTCTTGTATATTTTAAATCATCTATAAATTACTTGATACAATATAAATGCTATATTAATTATCATATTGTTATACTGTTTTGGCAATAGCAACAAACAAAAACATCTATACATGTTCAATAGCAGCATTAATTTCACCAAATAAGCCCATTTATGAAAATAATTGTCAATGAGTTTATTCAGTGTCTATTTCAGTCACTGAATTCGTGGGTAATGGAAAAACTTCCAAGTATACTGGCATGCTAGAGGACATTCAAAAAAAGAAAAAGGGTAATAAATTGAAAATGTACTATACATTTTCTCATTCTGAGTTAAAATTATCACAGATTTCTATAACTGGCAAGTACTTGGAGTTTACTGATTCCATTGGTGCTCCAACACTTTGACCTATATTCCTTCAGTTGGCAGAAGTGACTCCAGATCATGGAAACAAAACAGAACCAAATGTTTTTACAAGAATATATTGTATTAAAATTAAAATGTCAAAATCAGTACTCATTTCCAATCACTTTTCTTGACATATAAGAAAATAGCACAATGTCAACTTTATGTACACAGATATTCTAAGCAAAATGGAAGGACTGCATACTATAAATTTCACTGTTAAGCCACATTTCTTGATATGTTGAATTTTAGAGAAAAAAATCCATTTTCCAAAAATTTTCAAGGAAGAGAAAATAATATTCTCTCAAAGTCATGAGTCATTGAGAAAGATAAGGAAAGACTAATTTTCCAAAGTCACTTAACATAAAAGGTAAATGCATCCAGCTCAAAACACTACGGCTCTATCATCATAAAAGAAATAATGATCTTCAATACATAGTTCTGGGAAACTGGTTATCTAAATGGAGATGACTGAAATTAATTTAGAATTAATTACAAAAATTAATTTAGAATGGATCAAAGAATTTTGGGGTATTTATTTGTTCATTTGTTTCTTGTTGTTGTTTTGGTTTTGGGTTTGGAGTATTGGCAGTACGAGGTATGTACTCTGTTGAGTCACACCTCCAGCTCATTTTGCTTAGGTTATTTTAGAAATAGGATTTTCCCAGACTGGCCTAGAACTGTAATCCTATAAGTGTCAGCCTCCCAAGTCAAAAGAATTACAGGCATGAGGTCACTGGCACCCAGCTTGATCAAATATCTTAATGCAAGATCTGAAACTTTGGAACTACTATGGGAAAACACAGAAAGACATAGGCATAGGCATAGGCATAGGCAATTGTTTTCTGAATAGGAATCCAATTGCCCAGGAAATAAGAGCAAGAATTGAAGGGGCATAGCTCAGTGGTAGAGCACCTGCTCAGCAAGAATTGACAAATAGGATTATTACATTAAATTAGAAAGCTTCTACATATCAGAGAAAACAATTGCCAGAATCAAGATAAAATTTGCAAAATGTTAGACCATCTTTGTCAGCAATTCATTAGACATGAGATTAATATCTAGAATATGCAAAAAACTAAAAAATTATTCATCAAAATAACAAATAATCCAACTTATAAATAGGCAAATTTATTGAACAGACAGTTCTTAGAAGAAGTACAAATAACAAACACAAGAAGAAATGTTCAAAATTCTTAGCTATAAAGAAAATGCAAATCAAAACTACATTAAACTTGACCAAAGTCAAGTTGTCAGTCATCAAGAAAGCAAGCAACAAATGCCAGGGAGAATGTGGGAAAAAGGAACCCTCATACACTGTGAGAATATAAACTAGTGTAATCACTGGAAATTAGTATGGAGGTTCATCAAAAAGGTAAAAGTAAGCCAGGTGCTGGTGGCTAATACCTATAGTCTTAGCTACTCGACACACAGATATTAGGAAGATCACGGTTTGAGGCCTGCTCAGGCAAAAAGTTCACAGGCCCCATCTCAACCATTAGCTAGGTGCAGTGGTCCAGGTCTACATCCCAGTTACAGTGGGAAACCTAAAATTGGAGGATCATAGTCCAGGCTGGCATGGGCAAAAAAGCAAGACCCAACTCCAAAATAACAAAAGGAGCATCTGCCTCAAAAGAGTTGAATTCAAACTCCAGTGTTATCAATAAATAAAAAATAAATTAAAAAAAATAATAATAATAATAATAAAGACTTGAGACATGGCTCAAGCAGTAGAGCACCTGCCTAGAAGGTGTGAAGCCCTGAGTTCAAACCATATTACCATAAATAAAGCTAAAAATAGACCTACCTTATGATTCTGCTATACCACTCTTGGATATGTGTCCAAATGAGTCTAAGTCAACATATAAAAAAGATACTTACATAGTCATGTTATCACAGCACTATTCATAATAGCCAAGCTGTGGGATCAGTCTAGGTGACCAACAAATGATCAATAAAGAAAATGTGGTATAGATAAACACTGGAGCATTATTTAGCTATAAAGAACAATATTATGTTGTCTGCAGGAAAATGGATGGAATTGGAGATCATCATGTTGAGCAAGATAATCCAAGCTCAAAAAGCCAAATATTACAAGGTTTTGCTCATGCATGCAATGAAATGGTAATTAGCCCTAAAATGGTAATGGTGATGATAGTAATAATAAGATATGAGCGCAAAAGGAGGATTCTCTAGAAGGCGTCAATGGGAATGGAAGGGCAAAAGTTGAGGGTACTTGTATTTGTGACTATGTGTATGTTCTATATCTATTTTTAACTTTTAAGGAGTCCTCATACTCTTTTTTTCCATAATGGCTGCATCATTTTCCATACGGAGAAAAAGTCTGAAGGGTTCCAACTTCTCTACCTCCTTGCCAACAATTATCTTTTTATTCTTTGCACTTGTCATAATTGCCATTCTCACAGGTGACATGACATCTCAATTGTGGTTTTGATTTTCATTCTTTAAGATTGGGGTCAGTGAACATTTTTTCATATATCTGTTGGTTATTTGTGTGTCTTCTTTGGAGAAATGTCTGTTCAAGTATTTAACCGTGTTTTTTAATTGGTTTATTTAGGTTTTTCACTGTAGAGTTATGAATTCCTTGTATATTTTAGATTTAGCCTTTTTTTCAGATATATAGTTTGCAAATATTTTTTCCCATTCCATTGGATGCTTTTCACTATGTTGATGGTTTCCTTTGTTGTGCAGCTTTTTAGTTTGATGTAGTCTTGTTTTTTTATTTATTGCCTGTGCATTTGGTGTCATACTTATGAAATCACTGCCAAGATCAATGTCATTAAGCATTTGCACTATGTGTTCTTCCAGGATTTTGTATTTCTAGTCTTAGGTTTGAAACTTAATCCATTTTGAGTTGACTTTTTTGCCTGACATAAAATATTTTTGGAACAAAAGTTGACCATATATTCATTGATTTATTTGTGAGCTCTCTATTAAACATAGTACTAGCCAGAGAATTTGAAAAGGAAAATATTTACAGGCATTCAAATTGGAAAGGAAGAACTAAAATTATCTGTTTTCAGACGACATGACTATGTAAAGAAAAACTTTAAGATTCCATAAAAATAGCTGCTAGAACTAGTACATTAATTCAGTAAGGTGGCAAGATAAAAATCAATATGCTAAATTGATTTGTACTCTATACACTGACAACAAACCATCTGAAACAGAGAAAAAGGAAAACTGTCCCATTTACAATAACACCCAAAAGAACAAATTACTCAGGGATAAACATAACTAAATAAGTGAAAGACTTGTATACTATAAACTGTAAAACATTGGTGTAGGAAATTGAGTAAACAAATGAAAGCTATTCTGTGTTCATGGATTGGAAGAACTAATATTGTAAACACACATACACTACTCAAAGCAATCTACAGATGCAACACAATCTCTATCAAAAACCCAGAGAGTAGTTTACAAGAGCAGAGAAAGCAATTCTACAATACATATGAAACCACAAATGACCATGAATGCCCAAATAGGTCCTGAAAAAGAACAAAAACTGGAGACATCACACTTCCTGACTAGAATATATTAAAATGCTACAGTAAGCAAAACACTGTGGGACTGGCATAAAGTCACAGTTCTGTTCAGTGGCTAAGTTTCTAACATTAGAAAAATTATAGAAACTATTTTTAGTGACATTAATCTTATTTATTTCCCCAAAAACATACATTGGAAGACCTTCTCAATGATGAAATATTTTGCCATTTTTGGCTTATTTGTTAGTTATTTAGTTATTTATTACAGTACTGGGGTTTGAACTCAGAGCCACACACCTACTAGTTCCATTTTTAGTTTTATATTAAAAATAGGAATAAAATATAATAATCACTGTTTCTGTGTCAATTTGTCAAATTATTATTTAAAATCCAAGATGCATTTTCTAGTATATTAGGAAGTACAGTTGCTCAAGGATTTAATATTATCTCTTTTTGAACTCATAGCTTTTTTCTTATCCTTAAGATTATAGTTTTTAATGGTTAACCTTCACTGTGTGAGGTTTTGATATCTAGATGTGAATTGAACCTGTAGTTCTGAAATTATATGAAAAATATAACACTAAATTCAGTTTAATTATCAAAAGATAAGCAAATTCAAATGACATTTGCCATACCAAATTTTAACATATAAGTGCTCTAATTAGTTGAATTGATTACTTTATTTATTCCAAAGAACACTCTTGGAGACTTGATTATAGGGTAAAACTGAGTATTATCAGATTTATACTGTGTCAGAAAAGGTGAACCTATTTTATACCAAATACCACCCATTTACCATGACTAAATATTGGCTCTTACACAGAAGCATCCATGCAAACATGAACTTCAAATATTTTAGCTCATAAAAGAGGTTATATATAGCTGCCTCCTAAATTTATTATTTAGATTATTTATGAAAAGTTTGACTTTATCATCAGCTATAGGAAAAAGGCATAAATGAACTAACCTAATCTAATTCTTCCTTATACCTTTAATGGGACCTTATCAGACACTACTTATATGAATTCTCTTTCTTCTTATCTCCTTATTCTCTTATTATAAGCCTATGTGAATTGAAGAATGTCTTTTTACTTTAATATCCCATCAGACACATTTTACTTACATTAACAATGACCAATTTAGCAGTGAAGAAATTTTGGAGGTAAGATTAATAACTAATGATACTTCAACAACATATCACCTTCCTCTTCACTTGTTTCCAATCTGCCATATGTTTTCATTTACTTATTTTGTTAATGTTTTATTATATTATTATCTTTGTTCAAAAGGAAGATGAAATTGCAATTTACTAGGAAATCTGTATGAAGAATTAGTAGCAATAAATTAGTAGGATAAGAAAACACCAGAGATGATTGCAAACATGTAGAATGGAATTTAAACATTCTAGATCCTAAAAGATGCTTTTTTCTGTTTTTCTTTGTTTTCTAATATTTCATGAAATACTGTCTCTGTTTTACCTCCTCAGTGAACATAAGTTCAAAGAGAAAATTAAAATAATTGTCTCAGAAATATTTTTTCAAAAGGTATGCACAAACTAATCCAGCATAAGATAGTAAATCAAATGGTAGACACTTAGAAATTAAAAGTTAAAATCCTAACTACAATAGCTTGCATTGCAAATGTGTCAGTTTTTCTGAAGCTAATTAGTCTTCCATAATGGCACACAGATAATTGACTCTATATGGTTATGAGATAAAAATTGAAAACAGTTGCATATTTCCTGAAATTTATATTCCTAAATTATCAAACATAATTGTTTTTAGTTTTACAGGTAATTTACTTGCAACTTTTACAGAGTTATTGGAATACATTACTTCTTTGAAATATTCCAACAACTTCATTTTAAAGACTTCATAATGTTAGTTTTAACTCACTATTGACTTGCAAGGAAATGTTTTTATTAAAATTGAATAGGTTTATGAATAAACTAATAAAATATTCTATCACTTTTTCATATAGATAGCAATACCCTTTTTTATTATGAAGTCAATATAAATCTTGCCAAAATATCTGAATTAGATAGGGCAGGGGAATCCTGATTTCTAACCTAAAATGAAAGTACTGCAGATATTCTGTTATTGAAATATTTGTATGAATCTTTACATAGCTGTGTATGTAATTTTATATTATATTTGACATTTGCAAGCATAAAAATGTTAGAAAACTAAGATGCAAGAGGTAACTTCCTCAAAAAGAATCAGAAAAGATAGAATATATTATTATAGCATATTACAAATTCATATATGATCAAATTAAGTAACATATGTAAAAGAAAATAGGGAAAATCAACAGAGGAAGAAAGATATGGTTAAGTTGTCAACTAAATGAAACATTATTAAGCATTGTATTCTTTAACTAATGAGTGAGTAAAACCTTTAAAATATTAGCCAGTTTAGATAACAAGATAACCTTCCAAATCACAGAAAGATATTTGAATGTGGGAAGGGATTATGAGAAGCCTATGAGAACTTGACAGAAGCACAGCTGTGCCCAATAATTGGCAGGCTAAGTTTGGCATGGCCCCAGCCACACAGAAGAGTACAAGATGCAACACAGATGCTTTTCCTAAATTATTTACATTCAGAGAAGTAGGAACGCAGGTTTCTCTTGTTATAATGTCACACCCCTCCCCAAGAACTGTTGCTCCACTTGCTTGCTTACCACTGAATATAAAAGACTCGCTGAAGGTGGACACAAGGTTTTTTGATGGGCTTTGATTGGCTGCCTATGGGCTGCTGTGAGACTGCCACTGAATGACGCAGCCAGCTGCTGTGTGTCTCCAACAGAGCAGCTTTCTGCACCAAGAAGTTTATACGTGGGCTTTAGAAAAGCTAAGCTAAAGAAAAACTAAACATCATTCTGAGTGAGGTTAGCCTGGCCCAAAAGACCAAAAATCGTATGTTCTCCCTCATATGTGGACATTAGATCAAGGGCAAACACAACAATGGGATTGGACTTTGAGCACATGATGAAAGCGAGAGCACACAAGGGAGGGGTTAGGATAGGTAAGACACCTAAAAAATTAGCTAGCATTTGTTGCCCTTAATGCAGAGAAACTAAAGCAGATACCTTAAAAGCAACTGAGGCCAATAGGAAAAGGGGACCAGGAACTAGAGAAAAGGTTAGATCAAAAACAATTAACCTAGAAGGTAACACACATGCACAGGAAATCAATGTGAGTCAATGCCCTGTATAGCTATCCTTATCTCAACCAGCAAAAACCCTGTTCCTTCCTATTATTGCTTATACTCTCTCTACAACAAAATTAGAGATAAGGGCAAAATAGTTTCTGCTGAGTATCAAGGGGGTAGGGGGAGAGGGAGGGGGCATTGTATGCACATATGAATAATAAAAGAAAAAAAAAAGAAAAACTAAAAAGAACATAGGACAGTGCAAGTCTAAGGACCAAGAGTTTAAGAGAGATTAAAGGAAACATGGAACAGTGCAAGTCTGAGGGCCAAGACTTTAAGAGAGATTGAAGTAAACATGGGACAGAGAGAGTCTAAGGAAAGAGACTTTAAAGAATAGAAAAGAAGTAAGGTTTTAAAGAAAAACTGTAGAAGGAAAGTTTTAAAGAATAGAGAAGCAAAGTAAATAAAGAGAATAATAAAGAAAAGAAGCAACAAGGCTGCTGTGTGTCCTTTCTGCATTTCCTGTCATCCCCAGTTAGGTCAGTGGACCAGGAGCATGAGAAAGCTCGCTCCTCTTGAGCATTTATTTTGCATTGACCCTATCATCCAGTGAATGTACTGTGTATACCTGCTCCCACAGTCACAAAACCCCATGCTCTATGACATGAAGCCACCTTGTTCATTGCAACAGGGACAGAGAAGACAGAATCAGGTAATTTAAATTTTTCCCACCTGGCACAGTGGTTCATGCCTTAACACTAGCTATTTGGGAGGAGGAATTCAGAAAGATCACAGCTTAAAGCCAGTCCTGACAAACAGTTTGAAAGACCCCCATCTCAAGCAGTAAAAAGCATGGTGGGTGGGGTATACCTGTCATCTCACTAGAGAGAAGTATAAATAGAGAGATCATGGACCATGCCAGCCCAGGCATAAATGCAAGAACCTATTTGAAAAATAACTAAAGAAAAAAGGGTTAGGGGTGTGACTTAAGCAGTAGAGCGCCTGCTCAGCAAGCATAAGTTCCTGAGTTCAGATCCCAGTACCACCAAAAAAAACAGAAAAAAAAGCAAAACCTTATCCCAGAAATAAAGGACATCACTGCTTCTCACAGCCCTTTATAGAGATTTACCTATCTCTGCCTACCTTGTCATTTAAGAAGCTCAAAAAATATCTTCTATATTAACTCCAGGAAAGGAAGAATTATCAATACCAGTGAGCACTAGAGTTCTCCAAATACATTAAAAGAGAGATATTTCAATTTTATTTTTATCTGATTATTTAGCACTCTTTCACAAGAATATAGTCAGGTATTGCCAAAGGAATTGATACATTGTAAGAAATATTTCATTAGAAATTATATCATTGTGTGAACACCACAGTGTGTTCTTTATAAAATAAGAGAGCTAAGACATCACTAGGTGTATGATCTTATGGGACAACTGTCATGCATGCCAATCATTCTTATGCAATGAAGGACAATACTTAATCAGTTTCAAGTATTCACATTTTAATTAAGATTCATTCATTTTAGTGACACGTTCATTCTTTAGTAGTTTAAGTAACATTCCTTTTATGAAACAAGTTATGATAAAGTGGTATTTGTGGCATTTTTTTCATTACAATTAGTTATATCAAACATAGGTTATTCACCTAAAATTGTGCCTTTTCATGTAGAAGTGGCAATTTTTGCTGTAAGACTAAGTAAAAGAACCCAACTTTAAATTCTTGCTATATGACAAGATCCTCTCTCAACTACATCTGTAGAATGATAATATGTATTTTTAAGCTAGTCCATTATGTCAAATAATAAAAGTTGAAGAGAAAGCACAAGACAGAAGATTAGAAACTTCCTCTATTTGAATCTGTGGATGCAAAGTATCAGGGTAACAAATGAAACACTATTCTGAAGAGAGAAAGACAGGAAGAGCATCGAGAATCACAACATGTGACAAGACCATTGAAAAGCATGGAGAAACAGGAAGGTAATAGAGAAAAGTAAAAATAGTCTGCAACTTCAACCCTGTTTCCCCAGAGGAAAGGTGAGGCTGAAGCTACCACCAAAGGATAAGACAGGTAGCCATAGAGACAGACTGGCAGACCTAGACACAGGATAAGTCCTCACTTCCAGCAAGACTTAAACCCAGTGCAAAGATTGGTATGATTACTCATTTGTGTCATTCTACCACTGGAAAAGAAAGACATTTCCCGTGTCCCCATATGTCAGCATGCTATCTGGTACCATATTGAGAGAGGGCCTATTGTCTTATACTGAGCTACACTGAATCTTAAAAACAAGGCTAAGGAACCCTGGAGATACCCAGTCAGTGTCTGGTTAAGAGAGAGCCATAAGAGGAATTATGGGGAGGAGAAAAGTCTACCATGTACCCACTGAGAATTTCAAGGGGCAGGGAGCTCAGGCAGTGATAAGTATGGTGATCAGTGGTCCCACCCTTTCTAGCAAGGAGGGAATCCCATTGCCTGAGCATCATAGTGGATACAAAGATCTGAACCCATAATTGCAGAAGTGTTTGGTCACTTCCTACCAATTGCAGGGGCTCTGAGAGCTCTGAGTCCAATTCTGATGGACCATACAATTTTCCCATCCTCTTTCTTCCCAGGATGGTTAACTTCTGGGCAGTGCCTAGAATCACTGAGATAAGTAGACAGAGTGTATAATTCTCCCAGTTCTCCCCCTTAGACCAAAAACTCAGTTTTCTGATTGCTCCTGACATTCTCTGATGCATTCAGGGAATATCCCTAGGGTAGGATGTTGCTGCCCCTGGGGACACAAACCAAGGGAACTTGGAAGCAAGTGGGAAGCTGCCCAGCCCACAAGCCTCAAAACTCCTTAGCATCAGCAAAGGCTATCAGTATACAAAGAAGGGAAGTTTTAAATTCAAAGCAGCCCTGAAGTAGACAACTGAACCATGACTGGTTCCGCCCTTTGCCACATGCAACACTAACCTGTACACTAGGAACTACAGGAGACTCTAGTTAGTTTTTGTCTGTCTGAGTGATGGTGAGGATCAAGCCCAGAACTGTGAGCATGTGGGCAAACAAATGTTTGGCTAATGAGCTATACAACCAGACTGGTGGTGAGAAACTACACATCAACACTGCTACTTGCCTCTCTTGACTAAACTTTAAGAATAATTCAATTGAAAGACTTCCAACAAATAGCTTGGCCTAAGATAGATAAACCCAAACAGAAACATCATATATATATATATATATATATATATATAATATATATATATATATATATATATATATATATATATATATATCATATATGAGAATATCTCTCCTTCAAAATTACCAAAACAAATAATGGACTCCAATGATAGTGAATTGGATGAAATGTAAAAGAATCCAAAAGAATGATCAAAGAAATGAAGGAGGACATGAACAAATACCTAAATGAATTATAACATAATATAAATAAACAGCTGAATGAAATAAGTAAGATAATGCAGGTTATGAAAGAGAATTTTAGTGAAGATATAACAATCCTCAAAAAAGTTAAATGTAAATTATGGAAATGAAAAGCTTAATAAGTCAAAAAACTCAGTTGAAATCCTCATCAATACTATGGATCAAGTTGAAAATAGAATGTCAGGGTTTGAAGATAAAGTAGTTAATTAAAACATTCAATACTATTCAAGAATTAGAATGTATGAGTAGAACACACAAGAACTCTGGGATAACATTAAAAAAACCAAACCTATGAGTCATGTGCATAGAAAATGGATAAGAGGTTAAAGTTAAGGCACAGAGAACATATTTAGTGAAATAACAGCAGAAATTTTCCCAAATCTTAGGAAAGAGATGATCATCCAGGTATAGGAGTCTTTAGAACACCAAAAAGACAAGACCAGAAAAGAACTTCTCAATGTAGTATTATAGTTAAAAATTGAATATACAGAATAAGGAAAGAATATTGAAAGCTGCAAGAGAAAAATACCAAGTTAACTAAAAAAGCAAATCCATCAGTAACAGCAGATTTCTCAGCAGAAACTTGAAAAGTAAGGATGGCATGAAATAATATACTTCAAGCCCTGAAAGAAAATATTTCCCAATTTAGATTACTGTATCCATCAAAGCTTCCTTCATAAATGAAGGAGAAGCAAACCTTCCATGATAAAACTAAAAGAATCACAACCACTAAACTAGAATTACAGAAGATATTTAAAGGAATCTCACACACAGAAAAGGAAGATAGACACAACTATGAAAGAATAAATCTCTCTAGATGAATAGATAAGGAAATGAGAATTAAAAAAAAAATTGAACATTTAAATAACAAAATGACAGGAATTACTACATACCTTTCAATAATAACTCTGGATATTAATTATCTCAATTCTCCAATCAAAATATAAGACTGGTGGATTGGATTCAAAGACAAGACCCAATCATTTGTTGCTAAATGAAAAGCTCCTCACTCAAAGAAAAACACAAGCTTAAAGTTAAATGATGGTAGATATTCCAAGTAAATGGTACTCGAAAGCAAACACCGAGTAGCTATGCTCATATTAGAAGAAGCAAATTTTCAATCAAAAATAGTTAGAAGAGACAAAGAGGGTCTCATTGATAATGGGAACAATTCATCAAAAGGATATAACAACTGCAAACATAAATGCACTAAATGTCATTGCACCTAATTTCATAAAATAAACATGACAGGATATAAAAGCACAGACAGATCCCAACAAAATAGTAGTACATGCCTACAATATCCTACTTTCATCAATAGCTAGGCCATCAGTAAAAAGAATCAACAAAGAAACTTCAGAATTGAATATTATAGATTAAATGGATTTAATCATCTACATAGTATTCCACTCAAAAGTCACAGAATACATTGTCCTAAGGAAAATTCTAAAGAATTTTCTCCAAAATAGATCAGACTTTAAGATATAATGCAAGTATTAACAAATACAAGAAAATAAAAATAACTTCTTATGTTTTATCAGATCACAATGGAATAAAACTAGAAATCAATAGTAAGAGAAACTGCAGGAAAGATACAAGCACATGGAGACTGTTCAATACACTTTTGGATGACCAGTTGGTTATCAAAGAAATAAGGAAGGAAATCAGAAAATTCCTAGAATCAAGTGGAAATGAAAACACAGCTTACCAGAACATTTGTACACAGCAAAGTAAGTGACAAGACAAAAGTTTACAACGAAGAGTGTCTATATTTAAAATTCAGAGAGTCCCTTTTCTCAGCTGCCTCCAAGGTGTTCAATTCTTCTGAGGAAACTAACGCCACGTTTGGGTGAGGCCCTCACTTCATCCAGTGACTAACACTATGCCAGGCAGTACACGCCACAGCCTCTGTGTCTGAGCTTGCCTCCATCTATTCTGCCCTCATCATGAATGATAATGAGGTGACCATTATAAAGGATAAGATCAACACCTTTATTAAAGTATCTGATATAAATGTTGAAACTTTTTTGCCTGGTTTGTTTTCAAAGGCCCTGGCCAATGTCAGCCTTGGAAACCTCACCTGTAATGTAAAAGCTGGTGAACTATCCTCAACAGTCAATACCACCTCAGCAGGAGGTCTTATCCCCACACCACCACTACTGTCCTAGCTGAGAATAACATGGAAGCAAAGAAGGAAGAGTTGCAGGAGTCTGATGATGACATGGGATTTGTTCTTTTTGATTAAACCTAATTGCAACATGTTCAATAAAAAACAGAACCCTGAAGAGAAAAATCTCAAATAACTTAATAATATACCTTGGCTTATGGGTGTGACTCAAGTGGTAAAACATTTGCCTGACAAATGGAAGGCCCTGAATTGAATTCCCAGAACTATAAAAGTAAAATTGCATACCTGGAATGGGGAATGGCTCAAATGCAGAGTACCTGCTTAGCAAGTTGAAAGCCATTAGTTCAAATTCCACTTATATCCCAAAAAATTGGCCTTAATCATGCATCACAAGCTCTTAGAAACACAATAACAAACCAAACCCAAAAGCAGTATATGAAAAAAAATAATAAAGATCAGAGCCAAAATTTATGAAATGGACACTGAAGGCATAACACAATCAGTGAATTATAGTTGATTCTTTGAAAATACAAACAAAATTGACAAACCCTTATACAAACTAACCAAAAAAGATAAGATGAACAAATTAATAAAGCTAGAGCTGAAAAGGGGAATATTAAAAACAAATACCAATGAAATTCATAGGATCAGTAAGTAATATTTAAAAACCTATATTCCAACAAACTGGGAAACCTGTAGGTAATTGATAAATTTGAAGATGCATGTGATCTATCAGAATTGAACTAATAGGATGTAAACAATTTAAATATACCTATAAGAAGCAGTGTGATTGAAGCAGTAATAAAGAGTCTCACAGCAAAGGAAAGTCCAGAACTGGATGGCTCACTGCTGAATTCTACCAAACCTTTAAAGAAAGCATAATTACAAAGTTCCTCAAGTTGTTCCATAAAATAGAAAGGGAAGGAAAGCCATCAAATTCATTATATAAAGTTGCTGTTATCCTGATACTACAACTGGATAAGGACATGACAATTATTGGTCAATTTCCTTGAGGAACATAGATGTAAAATTTTTCAATAAAATGCTTGCAATCTGAATTCAATAACCCACTGAAAAAGATTATACACCAGGCTGGGTGTGGTGGCACATGCTTGTAATCACATCTACTCTGGAAGTGAAGGTAGGAAGACTGCTGTCTGAGGGCAGCCTCAAGCAAAAGTGTGAGACATTATAGAAAAACAAGCTAAAGCAAAAAGGAATGGCGTGGGGAGTTTGGAGCATGGCTGAAATGGTACAGTGCTTGTCTAGCAAGTGTGAAGCCCTGAGTTTGAACCCCAGTAACACCAAAATAAAAAAAAAAAAAACATTCTTCATGATCAAGGTGATTTCATTCCAGACATTCAAGATGGTTCACAAGAACAGAATCAAGGACCAAACTGGCAAGATCATCTTGTTAGATAAAGAAAAAGCCTTTGACAAAATTCAACATCCCTTTATGAGAAACACTCTGAAGAAACTAGGAATAGAAGGAATGAACTTCAACTTATTAAAGTCTATATATGACAAACTGATAGACAACATCAACCTAAATGGGGAAAATTGAAAGAATTTCTTCGGAAGACAGTGATGAGACTAAAGTGTTTATTCTCCTACATTTTTATTCTTTATAGTGCTTGTATTCTTAGCCAGAGCAATAAGGCAAGAGAAAGAAATAAAAGGGATAAAAATAGGAAAAGAAGAAGATAAATTATCCCTATTTGGACATGATACGATGCTATACTTAAAATCACTAAAGACTCCACCAACAAAAAAAAAAGCTTAGACTTGATAAACACTTTTGACAAAGTAGCAATATACAACATCAATTGGTTTACGATATACCAATGAGCATACTGAGGAAGAAATCAGGAAAACAAACCCATTGAAAATAGTCCCCCAAAATATAGGAGCAATCTTAACTATGGAAGTGGAAGACCCTTATAATACAAAAATAAAACATAAAAAGAACTTGAAAAAGACACTAGAAGATAGAAAGATCTCCTCATTCATCGATCAACAGAATTAATATCATGAAAATGGCTATACTACCAAAAGTTTCAATGCAATCGTCATCAAAATTTCAATGTCATTCTTTATAGAAATAGAAAAATCAATCCTAAAATTCAGATGGAACACAAAAGACCCCAAATAGCCAAAGCAATTCGGAGCTTTAAGAAAGAAATACCATAGTATCTGACTTTAAATTGTACTACAGAACCATAGTAAAAAAAAAAAAAAAAAAAAAGCATGGAACTGGCACAAAAACAGACATGTAGATCAAGAAACTATAATAAAGAGCCCAAAAATATACCCACACAGCAACAGTCTTCTGATTTTTAGGACAGATGCCAAAAACATACATTCGAGAAAACACAGCATCTTCAAACCTGGACATGCACAGGTAGAAGACTGAACTAGATCCTTTTCTCTTACCCTGTACAAAATTCAATTCAAAATAAATCAAATACCTTAATGAAAGAGCAGAAACTTTGAAGCTACTACAGGAACTTTTTGGAGATATAGGCATAGGCAATGACTTTCTGAATAGAGTTCTGATGGCTCAGGAAATAAAAGTAAGAATAGACAAATGGGATCATATCAATTAAAAATCTTCTGTACATCAAAAGAAACAATTACCAGAATCAAGAGCTAGTATAAATCTTTGCCAGCAATTTATGACAGAAAAGAATAATATCTAGAATATATAAAGTGCTCAAAAAATTAACACCATAAAAAGAGTAAATAATACAATTAATAAATGGGCACCTGAGTTGAACAGACAGTTCTCAAAAGAGGTACAAATGGTCAATAAATGCATGAAGAAATATTCAACATCCTTAGCTGTAATCAAAATGCAAACCAAAAAGGCAATGATTCCATCTCACCCCAATCAGAATGGCTTTCATCAAAGAACAAACAATAGAAACAAGTTATAACTAACAAAAACTAAATGCTTATCCTGACAAAAAAAAACCCCCAAATGTTACAGTTTCAAGTATACCAATGCAGCAATGAGCTATGTTGAGCTACACTGAATATCAATTTCTGTTAGTCATTATGGATAAGTATTAGTAAAATATAAATTTATTTTTTCTTTATTTAAAAAAATAAAGAAAACAGGAATAACATAATGAATGCTTTTGAGAATACCTGAAAAAAGGTATCCTTATGGAATATTTGTAGGAATTTGAATTAGTGCAGCTACTATGGAAATCAGTATGGAGTATTCTCAAAAAACTAAAACTAAAACTACCGTATTATCCTGCTATACCACCTCTGAGCATATATCTGAAGGAATGTGACTCAGCATACAGTGGCGATACCTGCACGCCTATGTCTATTTCAGAACTATTCACAAAATCAAGCTATAGAATCAGCTTAGGTGCCCATCAACTGATGAACATATAATGAAATTGTGGTATATATATTAAAAATAGTATTATTGAGTCATAAAGAAGAATAAAATTGTGTTGTTTGCAGGAAAATTAGTGGAACTGGAAATCATCATGTTAAGAGATGCAAGCCAGACTTGCAAAGACAAATATCACATTTCTATCTCTTATGTGGTTTCTAGACCTTAAGAAAATGGCACAAATGTGAAAGTGAGACTGTTTGCCAGGCGGATGACAGAAGGGAGGATGGCAAAAGGTGAAGGTGATGGGGGTGAATATGATGGGAGCACATTATATACATGTATGAAAATAGAATGAAACTAATTAAACTTTTTTAAATGGGGGAAAGGGAGGGAAAGAAAGAGTAATGGTGTGACAATGATCAAAGTATATTATATGCATACATCAAAATATTACAATGAAACTCCTTTGTACAATTAATATACACTAAGACAAAGTTTCAAATTGATTTAATATTTTAACAAACAGTAAAAAATATGTAATGTGAAAATTATGGAACTTATAAATCAAATACAATGTCAGTGGTCAAATACATTTGTATTATACACTTTGAAATTTTTTTTTTCATTTTTCTTTTATTATTCATATGTGCATACAAGGCTTGGTTCATTTCTCCCCCCTGCCCCCACCCCCTCCCTTACCACCCACTCCACCCCCTCCCGCTTCCCCCCTCAATACCCCGCAGAAACTATTTTGCCCTTATCTCTAATTTTGTTGTAGAGAGAGTATAAGCAATAATAGGAAGGAACAAGGGGTTTTGCTGGTTGAGATAAGGATAGCTATACAGGGCATTGACTCACATTGATTTCCTGTGCGTGGGTGTTACCTTCTAGGTTAATTCTTTTTTTTTTTTTTTTTTTTGATCTAACCTTTTCTCTAGTTCCTGGTCCCCTTTTCCTATTGGCCTCAGTTGCTTTAAGGTATCTGCTTTAGTTTCTCTGCATTAAGGGCAACAAATGCTAGCTAGTTTTTTAGGTGTCTTACCTATCCTCACCCCTCCCTTGTACACTTTGAAATTTTATTTTTCTTTTTGCAGTACTGGCTTTTGAACTCAGGGTCTCATGCTTGCTAGGCAGGCACTCCTACTGCTTGAGCCACACCCCCAGTCCATTTTTCTCTGATTATTTTGGAGATGGGTCTCACACACTGTTTTCCTAAGCTGGTCTTGAACCCTGATCCTCTTGATCTCAGCCTCCCAAGTAGCTAGGATTATAGGAGTGAGCCACCAGTGACTGGCTAGATTTTCTTAACATTTGTCAAAAGTTGTTTATAATCTTAGTATACTAACAAAATAATGTAATAAAAAGATAAAACTCAAACATAAAGATCTTCATTTACACATTAAAAACATGAAAACAAGGAAGAAGTTAAGTAAATTACGACTCTAATGGAAAAACACTACTCAGCCATTGAAATTTGTGATTTAGTGAAAATTTAAAGGAAGTGAAGAATTTATTTAGAGTATGTGTTGAATTGAAATTCAGCTGTGGGAAATATTTTAAAAGGATTCAGAAAAAATGAAAGTATTTGATTCTTTAGAAAGGCACAATTAAAAGTGATTACTGACTCATCTATTGAGCATTTAAAATATCACACATTAATTATCAGCTTATTTGATAACTACTGTAACACAGACACAATAATTCCAATATTATTCCCTATAAGGATGAGAAAACTGACCTACAGAGAATTTGAGTAACATGCCCAAGTTTACCAAGTCAGCAGGTACCAGCTCTGGACCATACCCATGTGTTCATGAAACTGGAATTCCTCCAAAGGTAACAATGGATTCTCTTCATAATAGTTCTCTTCACCAGTATCATGTACTACTTCCCATAGCTTACTGGAAACAAGGTGATAGGCATCCATGCAACAACCAAAGTGGGGTAGGGGTGAGGAAGAGGAAAGGTGAGAGGCAGAGGGAGCTAAGGAGAAAGAAGATCACAAGAATCAATGAGTAAAGAAAAAAGAAACAATAATATTAAAAGTATGACATTGAGTAATTTTAATGGAATTTAATGCCAATATAAAACGAAATGTTAGATTATTTGCTATGTACTAAATTTTCTTTTTCTAGAAGATATAGTTTATTTAAGCTTTGATATTATTTGAAAGAAACTTTACCTAATGTAACTTAGTCCTAGTAACATCAATCTTTTACAACAACTTTTTGATAATCTTATCATTCATACAATCTTTTTGAACCATTCTTAGATTTCTAATTCTCCTTGTTACTTCAAAATTCATTGCAAGAGCAATGAATTTTTCTTCTCTCTCTCTCTCTCTCTCTCTCTCTCCCTCTCTCTCCATATGTATATAATTTTCTGTTTCTCTCTTCTCTCAAAAACATTGTAAATAAGTCTTTCTAAAAAACAAGTCCAAATGGGTCATTTTGTACACTAAAATGCCTGGTGGTCTTTTAATTTTTTTGCTGAAGTAAGTCAAAATGTGAGTTGGCTGTTTTCCTCTTTTCATCATTATCCCTAACCTGGACTCTTTCAACTCTCTCACCTACTGGCTAGAAATAGGGAAAGCAGATTTTATCCAGCTTATTGGTTTAATCAGGCTGTGATGTGTGATAATTTATAATCAAACACCAAATTTTATCTTGTTTGTTTTTATAATAGAGCAAATATTAGCAAGAAAAACATATTACTGCATCAATCGGCTATTTCTTCATGACAAATCACGTCAAAACTTAGTTGTTTAGAACAACAAGAATTTAAATTATCTCATAATTCTGGGTTCTGTTGAGTGGTTTCATAACCTAAATCACCTCAGATGGGCTTTGTTGAGCCTTCCCAGGGACTGGATAATTTATGGTGTCATCACTTATGTACCTGGTACTTGTCCTAGGTGTATTTATTTTTCTCTGCATGTTCTCCTATGCCCTAGATTCTTTACCTATTGGTCAAAGGTTTTCACTTTCAAAAACAATGACAAAATATCATCAGCATGTCAATATTTTCAGAGCATCTGTCCTTGTATCATTTACTAAAATTATATGGACAACCCATATTCAAGGGCTGATGAATTAAGATCTACTTCCTGATGGAAGACAGACAGTTTTATAATTTATGTCTGTCAAAGAATTTGCATATCTCACCTAAGCTGCCAAATTTTTGCATAAAGATGTTCATAATATTCTTTTATAAAATCGGTGATATATTACTTACAGTATATGATTAATTCTGCCTGTTTTCAAAGACTGGTATCATTTTAACTTTATGGAAACAAAATTATTTTATTTAATGACCTACATAGCATTTACTGAAATAATATTTTGAAGATTATAACAACAATAGAGGAACAAAGTGGTTCATAATAGAAAGTGATGCACATTTAATAAACAAATAAATTAATATTTAAAGGTACCCCTTTACACCAAGATAATCATAAACTATTTTGCTAGAGGTACCAGGGAGTTAATAACATCTGAACACATGTCTTGAGAGGAGCTAGATAAAAATTGAAATTTGATTATATAACTCTGTTCTTAGAAATGAGACTGCATGATTAGTGTAAGGACAAACATAGGCAGATCTGACTGTCAGTGATACAGAGCACACCACCTTGACCACACATCCAAGGAATTTTTATTGAGTTCTCCACTTATTAGGAGTGATTATTCACATCCATGCATTATTATGAAGAATGACAATTTGTTCAGATTGGTATTAGGCATAATGATTTCTTTTTTGAAGACAGAGAAAGGAGCTCATTACACAGCTCAGACTATGCCATGGGAAGAGTGAGAATAGCACATCTTTGGGGTACAGACATGAGCAATAAGTTTAAATAGACAAAAGAACTGGGAGCAGGGGACAAAGGTATGCATAGTTAAACAGTCACAGTCACATGTGTAGTTGTGACTGGTAGAGCAGTCTTGGTCAGGCAGGTGGTGTAGTGGGTTCATGACTGGTAGAGCTTGTAATCTTGGTCAGGCAGGTGGTCTGGTCCAGTTTTGGAAAGTTATCACCTAGAGGGAGTAATCTGGTTCCTGTTTGAGAGGATTTTGAGGATAATTGTCCTTACTTGGAGGGTGGCAGCTCCAAGTGGCTCTAGTATATTGTCATAAAGATATCATCAGTTTTGTCCTATTTGGACTCCAAGGTGATTGTAAAGTGACTGTAAACAGAATGGCTTACAGCAAAGAAAGATACAAAATGGAGACAAAGATGTCAAACTTTTCCTGATTTTAGTTAATTTGTGGGTTGAAATAAGCAGTCAATGCTTTTAAGCAAAAGCAACTTGAGTGCCTCTTACAATTGCCCCCTTATCTTTGAACATTCCTCAATCTTGAGGGAATTAGAGATTCTTGGCTAGAAAAATTAATATAACTGTATTAGCTCACAGCTAAGTCAAAAGTACTTGTTTAAGTCTGAAACTAGAAATGCCAATATAAAGCAATCATTTTTGTCCCTACTTTAAATGGAAGGCCTTGGCCAAAAATATGAGTTTGCCTTCTGTTAGAGGTGCCTGCAAGGGCCTGAATGTTGGGCAGCCATGTGTAAGTGTACTTGGCTTTAGTAAATTTTGTAAGGTCTGGCATAGGTGACTCCATATAAATTGTGACAGCTTTCTCCCCTTGTCTCCAAACTGTTTGTCGCTGAAAAGTCTCCTCTGAAGATTTCTCCAATTAACCATTATGGTTAATGAACGCCATTGCCAGGAATATCAGCTTTTCCCAGATTTGTTGATCAGGTCCCATGCTGGAGGGGAAGCAATAGTCAGATTAGATGAGAGTCAGTGCCAGTAAGACCCATTTGGCCAAATTATAAGCAACTAAAAGTTTTAGAAGGAGTGGCTCTCACAGTTTGGCCTCCATTTTTAATTTTTTTGTCCTGTAGATGATGTCCTGACATCTTTAAAATGCTGTAGAACGTCAATAGACAACAGTTGAAAGTTTTACAAGAAAAATACAAAAAGCCAACAAAAGAAAATGTTGAAAAGACTGACAAATAAATACTTGCTAGAGTCATTTTCATGGGTTTGATTATAAATACTCCAGAGAAGGACCCAGACTGTTAATGACAAGACTTAGAATAGGTGTGGTTAAAATACTGAAAAGCAGAGTTCTGGCAGAGAGCGCAGTAAGGAGCGGAGCGCGGCCTGCTCCCCCCGGACCCTCCGCACCCCCCCCCACTCCCCCCATCTCCCCCCCCCGCACTCCCCCATCTCCCCCCCTCCCCCCCCCCCTCAGGCCGCAGGATGAGCTGGGGGTCCCCGGGACAGGCCGCGGCTTCTGCTCTGCTGACACCGGAGCCCTCGCTGCGCGGCCCAGTGTCCGAGCCCAGCTTCGAAGCATCCACGAACCCCTCCGCCCCACCGCGATGACCTGATGGCGGCGGCGACCTCTCGGAGCCTGGACCCTGCGGGCTGCCGGGTCTCCCAGCCCAACCCTGCTGGGCCTTGGCGAAGCTCTGGTGGCGCCTTTGGGTGGCGGCTGGTGTGGCGCCGCGGAGGCCGGGAGAAAGCGATCTGCGCTGCACTAAGGCTCGCTGTCCCTTTAGACCATGGAGCCGCGCAGATCTGGGTCCTGGTATGGCCACTCTGGTCCAGTTGGACGAGACCTCACCCCAGCCCGGCAAGGTCCTGGAAGGTGAGCGGAGCCCGGGACGACGGCGGGTACACCGGTTGGCGGCCATGGACGGTTGGTGTTGGTTCCACCGCAGAGAAAGGCGTGTCAGGCCACGTTTGTCATCTGGAAGCGCCCACCCGAGATTTAGCGGCCTATAGGGAAGGCCCGTGTAAATAATATGAAAAAGCTGCTCTCAACTCCCCCCGACACCCAACCTTGTAAAAGAAACTTGCAACATCTGGACGTTCTGGATGGGAAGAGGTTGCCGGCGTATGATAAGAGTAGAGACAGAAAACCACACGTGTTGGGAAAGGCCATTAAAAAAAAAATGTCTTCTGGAAGTGACTCTTTGGAGTCGTGAGACAACTTTTAGGAGTGACAGCCGGAGCGACACGTCCCTGTGTGTCCAGTGCATCAGCGGATGTGGAGCAGAAGACCGTGAGAAAGAAGAGAAGAGGTCCTGTGCCCGACTGGTCAGCTGCAGACGACGTTTTTCCAATGACAACCACTGTTTTGTGTGTGGATCTTCGTCCTCACGAGTGTACATGTAGTTGACCGTGCTATGTGGTTTTTTGAAATATCTAGCCTTTCTAGATGTTCTGAAGTGCCTGATGTATTTTTCAAGTAGGAGTAGTAAAATCACATATTTTGTAAATATCTCTGTTAAAATTCATCTGTTATTTTGGGGTCCTCCGCATTGTTGGGGCCCTGGCTCCCAGGAGGAGGAAATGCCAAGAGCAAAGCTAGTGTGTATAGTGAGGAAGAGTACACATGGCCCCATCTGTTCCACTTTGCTGTGCAGATAGTATAAAGAACAAAGGAGTCCTAATGTCCATCTAGTCTTTCTAGATGTTAGAGAGGTTGCCAGTGTATGACAAAAGTAGAGTTAGTAAACTAACAGATTTTGTACGTTTTGTGCTAAAAAGGTCTTTCGAAAATCTGAGCATTGCAGCCCACTGGGTTGGTGGAGAAAGGTTCTCGGCCACAATGCTCGTATTTTGAATACACTTTGAAATGATTAATTGTTAGGTGTATGCAGTCATTGAGGACTGTCGTGTATCTAGTGGACAAATTGAGTCCTTACTTGAAGCATCTAGTCTATCTAGATGTGTAGAAGTGCCCAACGTATGTTAAATGTAGAGGTAGTAAAATAACACTTTGTAAATAGCTTTTTTGCAAAAGTTCATATGAAAATACTGTCTTTAGGGAATAGAATTGTGAAACCACCTCGAGCAGTTCTGTAGGTGCTGTCTTGTTCAGTGGGTCTGGAAGAGGTGGGAAGGAAGCATTTGCAAAAGGGAGTATGCTAGCGTGCTCATACTTGGACATTTTCAGATGCCATTTTTTTCTGTTTTATGTATTTTGTTTTGCTGTGTATATAGTGTATATAATGGTCAAATAAGTCCAAATTTTGCAACCTCTAGTCTCTAGATGTTAAAGAGGTTGCCAGTGTATGACAAAGTAGTAAAATTAGCACATTTTGTACACTTTGTGTTGAAATTCATAGGAAGGCTTGTCCTCTATAAATGACTTTTAGATATGAATTTTCAGCTATCTCTAAGCATTACATATTATGCTTGTACTTGTCCACTGGTTTGAAGGCAGAGAGAAGGAAGTGAGGAGGGAATGGTTCAAAGCCAAAATGGTCACATTTAGAAGATACCTCAGATTATAATCATTGCTGTGTGTGCAATTTTATTTACCAGTGCTGTGTGCATAACAGACAAGTTCATATAAGAAATACCTAGTCCTAGATATTTAGAATTGCTTGATGTATTTAAAAGTAGTAATATATGTAAATAGCTTTTAAAAACTTGGGAAATACTGTGTTTGGAAATGGAGTTGTAAAACCACCTCTGAACAGTGTACTGTCTGGAATTGTTTTTTGGGTTGAGGGAGGTGGGAAGGAAGAAACCACAAAAAAGTATTTTGTTAGTGTGTGTTAGAGAATTTCAGAATATCCATTACCCTATATGTTGTGTATTTCATTTAACTCTGCTGTACTGTATATATTGTGTATATACTGGACAAATGAGTCCTAATTTTATAATATCTAGTCTCTAGATATTAAAGAGGTTGCCAATGTATGACAAAAGTAGAGCTGGTAAACTAACACATGTACTTTGTGTTAAAGTTCATAGAAAGGCTGTCTTCTAGAAAGAACTTTTTGTAAGTGAAACTGTAACATCTGTGAGTGGCACAGATTTGTACCATATGTAATGTAGGAGAGGAGGAAGTGGAAGAAATGAAGGGTATAGACCAGAATGCTCCTACTTAGAAGACACTTTCAGATGTATAACTGTTATATATGTGTAGTTATTCAGCACTATTGTGTATATAGTGGATAAACTTAAGTCCTTATTTGAAACATCTAGTCTCTCTAGATGTTTAGAAGTGCACAAAGTATGTTAAAAGTAGAGGTAGTAAATAACACATTTTGTAGATATCCTTTTATTAAATTCCTAATATTATCTTTTGGAACTAGAATGATAAAACTACTTCTCCGAGCACTACACATTAATTTGTGCTGGCTCAGGAAGGGAAGGAGAAAAGTACAAAGGGCTTTATACCAATGTGTGTTTGGTGAAGCAAGATTGATTGTCCCTTATGTTTATGTGTTGTGTTTTATTTTTCTATGTATATAGTGTATATAGAGGACAGACAAGTCCTAATATACAACATCTAGTCTGGCTTCTAGATGTTAAAGAAGTTGCCAGTGATGACAAAAGTAGAGTTAGTATATTTTATGTTAAAATTAGTAAGAAAAACTATTCTTAAAACCACTTAGGAAGTGAAATTAAGTCCCCAGGAAACATTACAGATACATAAAGCTGACCACTGGGTTGATAGAGATGGGAAGGGTATTGTTCCTTTCCAATTACAGCCTTTGTTAGGTGTGTGCAGTTTATTCAATGCTACTGTGTGTATAGTGGGAAACTGAATCCCTTGGGGAAACTCCTAGTCTTTCTAGACGTTTAAAAGTGCATAATGTAAAAATAGAGGGCTTAGTGCCATTGAAGTATTTTTTGTGACTTCGTAGGAATGGCTGCATTTTGGGAATGGAATTGTTAAACTTGATGTCTTGGAGAGTATGCTGACTGTTCACTGGGAGGTGGCAGGGGTGGGGTGGGGGAAGGGAGTATGCAGTGAGTATGCTTTGTGCCTGTTAGGTTGGTACAGGTTGTCTAGCCATTGTTCTATATGCATTTCAGTTAGTACTGATGGGTATTAAAGGATAAGTCCTAATGCCCAAAGTATGTTAGAAGTAGGGAATAATCCCTACATAAATGTCCTTTTGTTTTTAGGAAGAGTGACTTATTAACCACCGCTTAGAGCCAGTGTCTTCCTGAAGTTAGTCACTGGACGGGTGAGGGAGGTCTCTTTGCTAATATCTCCACATCTAGAAGACAGATCTTAATTATAACCAAAACCCCGTATGTGCATTTTTGGTAAAGTACTTGTGTTTATTATGCACAAAGTTCATTGTTGTGCAACATCTAAGTTTTATAGAAATCCTGAGGTAACAGTGTATGGTAAAAAGTAGAGCTAGTGAATTAGCCAACTTGTAAATAGGTTATAATCAGCAGAAAAGATGTATTTTGGATGTGAAATTGTCACGCTCTAGCATTGTGAGTAGTGCTTGTTCATTAGGCTGGTAGCAGAGGGGCCGAAGAAAGCCTATAGGGAGAGTTATGTGCAGATTTACAGTTTGATGAGAGCCACTGATGTGTATGTATCTTCTGGCTGTACTATAGAGATACATTAATTCAGTGGGAACATGCCTGCTTGCTAATATTTTAATAGTGTAGATATGATAACGAACTCTCAGAAACTATGCTTAGTGTACTCTTGCTTTATGTCTCATTGTAAATGGAGCATTAAGAGAATGCAGTATTGTAACTCTGCCAATAATTCTGTCTAGAGAGAGGCCTATTGCCATTTCTGTCTTCAGTGAAATTTTTGTCCCCAAGGAAGGCAGGATTATAATTTTTTCATAACAGATTGAGTTGGTGTAGTGTATTCTTGGCTATCACAATATTCATGTAGTTTTGGGATTGAGTTGGTGAGTATTCACAATGTGTGGAAAAGCATGACACAAACCATGCGATCTCAGTTACCTAAAATGGATCGTTATGCGTACACAGGATTTAGTACAGTCCAACTGTACTGCTTGTGGCTATGGATGATTTTGTTCTTTGCTTCATGTGTTTGTTTCCTGTAATGCACATGTTAACTTAATAAAGATTATTTTAAAAACCAAAAAAAAAAAAAATACCAAAAAGCAGTTTAGCAATTGTTAGAACATCTAGTTATTTTTTCTGCAGACAACATTTTAGGCAAATAATTAGGACTGACAGCATTGCAACAACAACAATAAGTGCTCCTTGTTGCAATTAGGAACACGTGGACACTATACAAGTGGTTGGAAATGTTTTTTTCTAAGCTTTGCATTTTTGAAGGATCATACATTTGGGAAGTATAAATATGTTATAAAGAAACTGGCAACAATTAGCATCACAGCTACAAAGATGTAAGATATATATATTAATTAGGTCTTTCTCTTTCTTATAGTAAAACTTAGAACTTTTAGCTAGGTAAGAAAATAGATGCAAAGCACTAATAAAAGTCAAAATTTTAGATCTCTTATAAGATAGGGAGACAGTGCCTGTGATCCCAAATAGCCTCATTTATAAATGTATAAGGGTGTCTCATATATATAGCAACACTTATTTAACTAAGACAAATAATTGTAGACTACATCTTAAATGGCAGGATTGCCCAAATGGCAAGGGTTTTTTTCCCCTAAATATTATGGATTACAAATAACAGAAATACTAAAAGTTTTATTGACCAGGTTTATGCATTTTGAATAAAAGAGAGCATTACTTGGTCATTTTACATGTACTAAACTCACACATTTTTACTTTTGCAAATGTTTACACAATATTTAGATAAAGTCTAAGCAGAGACTACAGTTATAAGTCATTTAAGAGAAATTTCCATGAGCAAATACTTAAATGAACTCTGATTTAGTGTTTAAAAGCTTGACAAGATTAACAAAAATTACTTCGATAAAAACTTTTTCTACAACACCTTTTTATAGGTGTTCTCAGAGCAGAACAATATTAAGATAGCCTTGTTATTTTATGGACATAGAGAACCAGGTTCTAGTTTAATATTACCCTAGAAAATCTTTTGGGTGATGCTTAGATTATAGTCAACTTAATCACACACCAAAACTTCTATTATATACTTTTAAAACTTACTCAGGACCTTCATATGACATTCTGAACATTTTGATAGTTTGTCCTTATTCCTCTTTTCTTTTTTCCATATTTGGAACAATCTTTAGGACAAACCTTTCCTTACAAAATCTTCTCTCATCCAAAAGCACTCTCTTCTTCCCTTTAACTTTTTTCTAATACATACTTAATACTTTTTTGTATCCTTTCTACTTGTGGTATTAACTGACTTGCAACTTGTATTTTAAAATAACTTTTGTAAGAATTTTAAATTTAAATAAATTTTATTTTAATTAGCCTTATATTTTTACTAGATAGACCCATGGAAAAAAGCAATTTAAAACTATTTGTCTATCAATAAGTAACTTAAAGATACATTTGTCAATAGATCTAATTATAAAAGAATTGATTATAAATTATAGTTATGATGAAATCAAATAGATTTAGGTTACTGTCCATATAGTCCTCTTCATTACTCATAAGGCAGAAGATAATTCTTGAATGCCTGCATTTAGTTAGATCTGGTTAAAAATAGGAACTTTTAAAAACTGGTTTTCTTTTAAGTGGCAGCAAAAAAGTAGGGGAGCAAGAAAAGAACAGAAGCAGAAAGTTTCACATTAATTTTACAATAAGAATCATCCTAGTGATATTTACATACAAATACATGCATATGCAAAAAGTTCTACATTAGGCATACCATTAAGTCAATTTAAAAAAAAAGATCTGTTCAGATTGGTATTAAGCATAATGATTTTTAACCAGCATGAGAAAACATGAGACTAGATCTAATGGTAAAGGCTTACCAATTTTCTCACATTCATCTCTTTTTATCACAGGATGAGACATTGATTATCATCACAGAAATATTTTTACATTGAATAAAATTGTGTAATTTAAAATATCATATATTTTCTAAGCTCTTCCCTGAAAGCACACAAAAATTCAATTTCTTCCATCCCAATAGTTTTTGATTTTCATGATAGTCAAGAATTAGTATATTTGTGAACATTTAATATGTTTTTCACATGTTTTTTATCTGTTATATTTTATAGTTAAAATGTATATGGTCATGTGCTTACTAGTCAGAGACACCGATAACAGAGGTTACTGTATTAGCTCCTCTGCAGTGGGGACATCAAACACTTTCAAGTTTTGGGTCTCCTACCTATCGCCATACCTCCTGTATGTGCTCTCCCCTTAGCGTATGACCCAAGTCCAACAACATTGCTTCATTTGCCCTAGATCTAAAGTCCACATATGAGGGAGAATTTTGGTCTTCTGAGTCCGGTTAACCTCACTCAAGGTGATGTTCTCCAGTTCTATCCATTTACTTGAGCATGATAAGATTTCATTCTTCTTCATGGCTGAGTAAAACTCCATTGTGTATAAATACCACATTTTCTTAATCCATTCATCAGTAGTGGAGCAACTTGGCTATTTGTGGTTATTGTGAACAGCTCTGCAATAAACATGAGTGTGCAGGTGCCTCTGGAGTAACCTGAGTCCCATTCCTTTGGGTATATCTCCAGGAGTGGGATTGCTGAATCATATGGCAGATCTATGTTTAGATTTTTAAGAAGCCTCCATATTGTTTTCCAGAGTGGTTGCACTAGCTTGCATTCCCACCAGCAGTGTAAAAGAGTTCCTTTTTCCCCACATCCTCATTAATACCTGTTGGTGGTGGTGTTTTTGATGATAGCTAGTCTAAGAGGGGTGAAGTGTGGTTTTGATTTGCATTTCCTTTATGACTAGAGATTGTGAGCATTTTTTCATGTGTTTTTGGCCATTTGAATTTCTTCTGAGAAAATTTTATTTAGTTCAGTTGCCCATTTCTTTATTGGATGATTGATTTTGGGAGAGTTTAGTTTTTTAAGTTCCTTGTATATGCTGGTTATCAGTCCTTTATGTATAGCTGACAAATATTTTCTCCCACTCTGTAGGTGGTCTCTTCAGTTTAGAGACCATTTCTTTTGCTGTGTTGAAGCTTTTTAATTTTATGTAGTCCCGTTTGTCCATTCTTTCTCTTAGTTGCTAAGCTGTTGGTGTTCTATTGAGGAAGTCCTTGCCTATACCTATTACTTCCAGAGTATTCCCTGCTCTTCCTGTACTAACTTCAGAGTTTAAAATCAGTTTCATCCAATATATACACCTCTGATGTTTTCATTTCTATTGTATAATATTACTCAAAATTATTTCAATAAATCATATTCCATCATATCTGGTAAGGGTTGAAAGCTTGAGAAAGATTCAGCATCTCTTTTGGCCCACTTTAAATGCCAATCTCTCTATTCTCTTGTCAGCACCAGAGTGTAGAGTTATGTGCACTTCTATTTTTCATAGCATTCTATTCATGTAAGTATCCTCATACACACCTGATTCTCTTTCCTACTTTCTTATGAGACTGTTCTGTGGAGCAATAATTTATCCTAATATGCATAGTTTCTAGCATAGTGGTATATACCCAGGAAGACTTTGTTCATGGATAAAAGTAAATATTCCAAGTCAGGACTTCTCAACCTTTAAGTGCACATTTATCCATAAGGAAGAATATTTTTAAAAATGAAGGTTGCATATGACTTTCTGCCTTTTAAGCAAGAGCTTAGGCTTCTGGTCCTCAGCTGTATTTTTGGTTAGTTGGTTCTAGAATATATGAAATTCTCAATGGGATAAGTAGGCAGTGAGGCCATTCTCTAAAATAAAGCCATAATTTTTTCAGTAAAACTAATTTTTGGTTTTAGAAATAAACTCTTTTTCCTATGAAGAGTCTCTGTTTAACCATTTTCTTTCAGTTTACTAAATTTAGTTCCTAATAATTATCTATACTATTTAAATCCTAACTGGGCAGTATTGTTAAGTAGGCTTTTATTGTCCTAAGTCAAAATCTTTCTTTCATTTTACCTTGATCTAGTTACTTACAACTCTAAAATTTCCATACCTCAAACTTTTCACCTCTGATAGAAGAAATAATGAGATTTCAAACCCTCATGATTTTTTTGCCCTCATAACATGCATTATTCTTCTGATAAAATAAAGATGACACTGTCTGTCTCCACTTTTACTTTCCTCCCTCATAGAAGGAATCAGTTGTTTTCCATTTATATTTTCATAAAAATCCTATCAATATCTTGCTCCTGAAAGATAGTGCCACCACATCCATTTCCTCTTTAAAATATTCCATCTCTCTTTCGCTATTGGATTCTCATTCAAAGATACATTCACACTAATAAAAATGTAAGAAGACTAAAAATAAAAATGATATTATAATTCCTTAGTAATTAAAATGCAATGAAATTAAAGAACTTTATCTCTACTTTGATGCATTTTCTAACAATAACTTATGTTCTTGACCAACAAAATGTATTTGTCCTATATTTATTTTGTGTAGTCCCCCCAATTACTTTACTCCCTATGAAATTATGAAGCATAAAATTTCAGCGATCATAACATTTTCTTTTTCAATGTGTCAAAGTCACAGTCTTTTTCCTGTCTATGTCTCTTTTACCATTGAAATTGCCACCTTTAGATATAAATTTTGTTCTCTTGAACAGTCTTCTGAGCAGATTCCCTGATGTTTGGATAACTGCAATGTTCTGACTTTCATACTTTTCCATTAACCCCTCCCTCTCTCTCCTATATTTTCCCTTGGAATTTAAAGTCATATATCTTAAGCTAAACTCATTTATTTTCAATACCAGACTAGCTGCTGCTTCTATCATAAAACCTTTCCATCCTGTAAATATGAAAATATTCCCATTCCCAAAATTTACATTTAATGAACCAATTCATGGATAACAATATGACAAATGAATGACTTCTGGCTTTAAATAAGAAATTGTTGAAGGCTAGGAGTGTCACTCAAATAGTAAAGCATTTGTCTAATAAGCACAAGGCCATTTCAAATCCTTGTACCACAGGTGGAAAAAACTGTGAAGAAAATTAAAGATTTATATAAATGGAGAGACATTTTATACTCACTGATTAAAATATTGAAGATTATCACAAAGGTCATTACCACAAATTTATCTATAAATCCAATGTAATCTCTACCAAAATATCAATACTCTTATTTGTAGAAATTGAAAAGTTTATCTTAAAATTTGTGTGGGAAAATCAAAGAATCAAATCCCAAAACACTTTCATAAGAACAGCATATTTGGGGCTATACTGCTAATTTCAACTTACTTCAAACCAATAGTAATGAAGAAAGTGGGGGCTCAAGTACTGTTAAGGATGTGGACTAGAGGAACAGAATTGGGAATTCAGAAATAAACCCTTACTTTATAGTTATTTGCAACACAGATATCAAAATAGTAATTTTTGTGGGATCATTAGATATTCCAATGGCATAAAGAAGGTAGAAAAGGAAGAAGAAGAGGACAATAAGAATTACCTAACACTGCACACAAAATTTAACTCAGCAAGGATCATAAACCCAGCAATTCTACTTCTAGTAATCTATCCAAGAGAAAAAATTTAAATGCTCACACAAAGACATGCATCTAAATTTCAAGGTACAATTACTCATAAGAGCCCAGACTATAGAAAATCCTAGTGTCTGTAAGGGACAATTGGAGGAAATTGCTAAAAAATAAAATAGTATTTAATAATTAAGCCCATACCACATATGGTTGAAGCTCAAAAACATATGACATAAAAGAAACTAGAAGAAAGAACATGAAATGATTAGAAAGACATGGTTTTTACATGAAATGATTAGAAAAGGCAAAATCATTGAAACAACAAATGAGTGGAATTCTATGCCTGAGCATAAACAGATTGACAAATCATTTATGTTTGCCTGAGACTAACATGTCTCCTGGGATGTTGAACTTTCAGTGTTATGATCTATAAACTCTCAAAATGTGGTGAAGTTGTTTGTGTTATAAAATGTTCTAAAATTAGATTGGGATAATGGGTCACACTTATAGAAATTTACTAAAATCATTGAATTGTGTACTCACATGACGGAATTTATGGTGTCTAAATTTTAACTTAAGATAGCTGTTTAATAACAAAATGATTTATCATGTGATCAAAGTCCAATCCCCTTGTTGTGTTTGCCCTTGATCTAATGTCTGCATATGAGGGAAAACATATGAGTTTTGGTCTTTTGGGCCAGGCTAATCTCACTCAGAATGATGTTCTCCAGTTCCATCCATTCACTTGCAAATGATAAGATTCCTTTCTTCTTCATGGCTGCATAAAATTCCATTATGTATAAATACCACATTTTCTTAATCCATTCATCAGTAGTGGGGCATCTTGGCTGTTTCCTTAACTTGGCTACTGTGAATAGTGCTGCAATAAACATGGGTGTGCAGGTGCCTCTGGAGTAACCTGAGTCACATTCTTTTAGCGAGAGCACACAAGGGAGGTATGAGGATAGGTAAGACACCCAAAAAACTAGATAGCATTTGTTGCCCTCAATGCAGAAAAACTAATGAAGATACTTTAAAGTTACAGAGGCCAATAGGAGAAGGGGACCAGGAACTAGAGAAAAAGTTATTTCAAGAAGAATTTATTTAGAAGGTAACACACATGTACAGGAAACCAATGCAAGTCAACTCTCTATATAGCTATACTTATCTCAACTAGCAAAAACCCTCAGTCTTTCCTATTATTGCTTATATTCTCTCTTCAACAAAATTACAGATAAGGGTAAAATAGTTTCTGCCTGGTAGCGAGGGCGGGGTGGGGGGAGAGGGGAGAGGTGGGGTACATAAGGGAGGGGGTGGGGGAAAGGAGGAGAAATGACCCAAACATTGTATGCACATCTGGATAAAAGAAAAAACTTTTTTAAAATAACAAAATGATTTAAAACATTATGTGCCTCAGAAATAATGTATTGATCACTAAGTTATCAAATACACTAACCAAAAGTAAAATTTGAAGGACCATAAATGTCAAAACAAGGAAAAATCATACAGAAATGAATTAGAAACAAGATTTTATGTTGCATTATATCAATTTTGGGGAGTTAAATTTTCAGGAAAAAGAAACTTGACTGTTGGATTATATAAAAATAAAATGTCTATTTCAATCTAATGTTAGATAGAAGATGTTGATGTTATTGTTTTGTATAGGAAGTTGAGATTTGTTGAACTTGAGCATCTCTTCAGAGTTTGTCATTCTCCTGTGGGAGTGAAAATCATTGTGTCAAAACAGCTATTGAAAATTCTGCTATTTTTTTTCTATGAAAATACATGTGAGTAGAGTTGGCCCTCAGGAGACCATTTTCTTAAACTTTGGTTATTTACTTAAAGAAAATAAAAATATTCCCTTTCTTCATACAAAAGCAAGCCCTATTTTTTATTTTTGTTATCATAATATTGTGCTGGGGATACATTGTGACATTTACAAAAGTATTTTCAATAAATCTTAGTCAAATTCACCTCCTCCATCATTCTCCTTTAGCCCCTTTCCCCTTCTTAGTTTTCCAATTTCATATATAACATTTCCACAATATTCACCTCCTTAACCCTATATCCTCCCCCCTCCCACTGGTATCAACCACCAGACAGGAACTGTTTTACCGTTCTGTCCTTCGCTTTGAAAATAGACATTTCTGTTCGCTTAAGATAACTACACAGGGAGTTTCATTATGACATTTCTATATAAGTATACATGGAAAAAAAGTATATATATATATAAATATATATATATATATAAAATATCATTCTGAATTAAACCATGATGTTGGTTTGATTAATCCAAATGGAATTCTTTAAAATGATAAATGAGTTTATTTCCTTCTAGTCTCTTCAACCTTCCTTTGGTAAAATTAAATCAGAGAGAGAAAAGAAAAGGAAAGGAAGAACTGTTCATAGAAAATGAAGTTTGCTATATTATTTTGATATTTGAATAACAATTTTCAACCATGAAAAATTTCAAATACTAGGATACAATATGGCATAGTGCTTTGAAAAGTTGTTCTTTAAAGGAGAGAAGAGAAATTGGATAGTAGTTGCAGGGTGATGGGGTATCAAAGGTTTATTTTCTTTTTCAAATAAAAAAAACACTTTTTCTTTCAAATCATTTATCTACTAAAGTCAATAAACTCCTTCCCCAAACAATTATTTATTCTCAATTATTAAAACTATTGTATTGTATTTGCTACATGCTAGTTTTTATCTCTTCTTCCCATTACTCTTTCAAGTTTTCATTGCTATTTTTTTCTTCCCTTCCTCCCTGAAATTGCACCATGTTACCAACTTTACTGGGAATTTTTTACTAAAAATGACATCCTGACAACAGACCCATTTTTAGCTTGTCAGAGATTATTAGAAAAATATCTCTGAGGAGATGGTGAAATGTATGTTCCTCAGAGTTCACACCAAGTAGTGATATTAAATAATGGAACATGGTCAGGACTGAGTTTTCTCCAGAGTTCTAAAAAATCAACTGGCAAAATATTAAACCCTTGTAGTGAAGTTTTAGACTGATAGTTACCTTTCATTTGATGCCTAACTCATGGTTCAATATATCTCCTGTTGTTGTTTTTTTATCTTTTATTCTGTCATCAGGGTATATTTATTATGTCTCAAATCCTTTTGACATTTGACAGTTCCTCTCTTTAATTCATAGTACTCCTAAAAGCACACCCAACAACTTTTGCTCTTTTCAAGATATACATTTTACAAAAGCTGAGATTAGAATATGTCATATTTTAAAATTTGTTTTACTAAGTAATACATCAAGTCATAATTTCTGAACTAGAATCATATTCTTATTATTTAATTAAGTTGTACATATATAAATAAATCAGTGAGGCAAAATTTAATATTATGAAAGCATATTAGGAAAATAATAATTCAGAGGCTTTCACTATTAAAAGGAATGCAGGATAAGATATCTGTGCCTTGTCAAGAAAAAAAAGATTTAACACTTTAATATATCAGATAATATGTAATATAATATAATATAGATACCCTCATGGTATTACTTGTGTCTGATGGAAATTTGAAGTGGCACATAAATAACTAATAGATGAAATTATGCTGTAAATAACACACCTATAAATGTCCAAGGGAAGAAAAGAAAACCTGAAGTACAGTGTAAAATTCAATTACTTTCTGTTCTAAAGAGTAGACTGTCACCAGTGATATTACACAGGAGACAAGGCTCTACCTCACCAGAACTAACACAAGCTAACTGACACTAACATTCATAATTCAAAACAATTTTTGCTAGACATATTTATATAGTAGCTAGGATGTATATTTTGTGTCTTTTCAGTTTTTATCTTCTGGACTCTATAGGCTGGAAATCATAACCTGCTATTATGTTTCCAACTCAACAAACTACAGATAACCTACTTTAATATCAATTAAAAAGAAAAAAAAAGACACAAAAGACCCATCATGTGCTTAATTAGTAATAATACTGTGTTGCTAATGCACCTGGTAAATTCTAAGGAAATTACATTAAACAAGGACAGATTTTTGTTCAAAGGTCTTCTATGTGGCTATTCAATATAGGTGAATATGAAGGACTGCTGCACAGTTAATACTTCTCTTTAAAGTGTGGAGCCCTTCGAAACCTCTCTTGATCAAGGGGTTTGAGATTCTGACTATTGAAGTGCACAAATCTGTGTTACATACACTGGGAATGTTTGCTCATATTTCATAGTAGCAGTCACTATCCAAATTTTGCCCAATTCTATTCAGAAGACTTCATTCCACTCTCTAGCTCTTAATCAATGCTTAATCTAATCTCTTTCTTCAAACTTTCTCAAAGAGAAATGACTACATGATGGTTAATTTTATGTGTCAACTTGACTGAGATAAGGGATGCCTAAATATTGGTAAAACATTTTTTTCTGGTTATGTCTGTGAGGATTTTTCCAGGGGAGATTAGCATTTGAATTGGAACAGTGAACAAAGATGATCCAACTTATTAAGGTCCAACAAAAACAAAAAGGCTGAGGAAAAAAACTTGCTCTTTCTCCTTTGAGTTGTCATATTCATCTTCTCCTACCCTTGGACACTGAAGCTTCAGGTTCTCAGGTCTTTAGTCTCTGAGACTGACATCAACAGCCCCCTTTTTCTCAGGGACTCAGACTCTCTCTGACAGGTACACCATCAGGTCTGGTGTTGCTCAGGCCTGGAGACTCAGACTGAAATACAGTACCAGCTTTCTTAGCACTCCAGCTTCCAGACTGCAGGTTATGGGACTCCTTGGTTCTCATGATCACTCAAATCAATCCAATGTCTTTTTGTTTCTCTTTCTAAAAAGTACCCATGTTGTTTTCCTCCTGAAAAATCATTGTTAAGGGGGTTTAGAGGTATATTTCATAGGAAGGAAATGGCTTCAAGAAAGTTAGAGGTCAAGAAAGATAAGGTCAACCTCATCTCACAGTGTGGTTCTCAGCAACTGCATCACCTTGGGAGCTCTGTCTCTTTCTCCACCCCCACCCTGGTGTGTGTGTGTGTGTGCGCACGCATGTGCATGTGTGCATGTGTGTGTGTGTGTGTGTATCCTATTGGCTCTGAAAGCAGAAACATAATATTTTGCACAGATAACTATGTAAGTATATTTTAACTAAGTAATAATATTGTTAATTTTGGTAGGCCAAAAAGTACTGTAGATGATAGATAGATTAAATAGATAGATGATAGATAGATAGATAGATAGATAGATGATAGATACTTTTTTAACCATTTAAGAATAAGAATAGGTTGCAAGCCAGGCATTGTGTTATACTCCTGAAATTCTAGCTGAGCAGGAGAACTTCGAGTTTAAAGACATCCTGGGATATCTAGCAATACTGTCTCAAAAAAATAAAATAAAATAGGCTGCAAATATATCACTTTGCTCATAAATAGTTGTGTGCCTTAATGATGGAATCTTCTTAAATAATCATAGTACAATTATCAAAATAAGAAAATTCAATACTAATACAGTACCATTATCTACTGCATAAACCATAAACAATTTTCATATGCTACTACAAAAATATAACTATTTTCCTCAATCTAAAAATCCCACCCAAGATTGTGCATGAAGTATAGTTGGAATTTTCCATTAGTCTGCTTTATCTGGAGTATTTTCTTCACATTTTTGTAATTAACGACCTTAGAATTTTTTAAAAATTAAAGACTAATAATTTAATTAAGCATCCTTCAGTCATATCATCAGTGATATTTTATCTTGTTTTGACTCATTTTATGCATTTTGATAGGAATACCAGAAAAGTAAAGTTGTGTATATTTCAGTATATAATGTCAAGAGACATACAGGCATTTGGTTTGTCCCAAGAATAATGATACTAACTTTGATCACTTGGTTAAATTGTTCATCATTAAATATTAACTCACTGGTTACAGCATCAAAATGATTGTTGCTTGAATTAATTATTACAATGACTTTTGCCAAGTTAAGAATTTTGTATGTTAACAAAGCATAGCTTTGCTCCAGACAACAGTTATTATTACATATGGTTTGCATTTTTCCTGTTTTTCCCAGGCACTACCAGGAGACAGACCCTCAAACCAGAAATATCATCATAACTATGATGTCACCACACAAAATAAACTTTTGGTATGTAACGGGTGATTCTTATTATTTTAACCTCTACCATTTAATTTCTCTGTAACTTTAGTAGGTAACTTATTCTCTAAGATTCAATTTCTTCATTTTTTTGTGTGTGTGACTGAGGTTTGAACTCAGGGCTTCATACTTGCAAAGCAGGTACTCTATTGCTTCAGGTATGCCTCTAGTCCATTTTTCTCTGGTTATTTTGAGATGGGATCTTGTGAAGTGTTTGCCTGGACTGCCTCAAATCATGATCTTCCTGATATCTCAAGTAGATAGCATTACAAGCATGAGCCACTGGGCCTGGGCTCAATTTCTTCATTTCAAACAGAAATCATGTTCATTCTGCAGGATTTTGTGTGATTATATATATGTCACATTATATATGAATATTTAACACTAGCATAATTCCTGACAGGTAGAAAGCATAACGAATGAATTTTGAGGAAGATTCATCAATGGTTCTTAACATAAGGAGAGAAACAAGAGAGCCAAATTCTAGGGAGTAGAATCTCACTTATCTGTCATGGTTTGAATGTGAAATGCCCCCCACAGAGTTATGTTTTGAACAGTTGGTCCCCTGTTAATGGTTCTAGAAACTTCAGGAGGTGGACTTAGTTGGAGTAATTAGGTCACTGTCAATGGGTTCTTGAGGGTTTGTTACTTCTGGCCCACTCCTGCTCTCTCTTCTCCCTGTCTGCCAAGAAGCAAAGAGCTCTCCTCCACCACAGGGTCCCACTGCCATTATGTTCTGCCTGAGCGCATGGGGCAAAGTGACCATAAACTGAACCCTGTGAAACCAAGAGTCAAAATAAATGTTTCTTTCCTTAAATTATTATGTCAGGTATTTTGTCACGATGACAAGAAAAATTACTAAAAAGCTATTTTAAATAAGTCTGTCTGTAGGAGGAAAGATTGTGAATTTCTGTTATTCTATAGCAAAAGCCAAACACATTTTAGAAAAATCATGTAAACCAGAAGTTCTAGACATTTACTGACTAGAGTTTACCTAAACTGTCTAGGGGTTGGTTGTGTCACCTGTAAGATGTATGTAAAATAGTAAGATGCATTTATCATGTTGTTAGTGCCTGCTAAGAAAATGCTATTGTTATTAAAGCCTATAGAGCATCTAAAAATTCTGTTACTAATAGCAGCATCTTTCACAACAAAATTTAAAGGAAGAAATGCCACCATAAGAATCAATATTGCTCTTGGTTTTATAGTCCAGCTTTTCTGAATGTAATTTTATTCTAATTTTTAACTAAATATGCTATGTTCTTATATTATTTTTCATGCCAAAAATTTGGGGAAGTATTTCCAACCTACTAATTTATAATTTTCTAAAAAATGTTTTAAAGCTTCACTGAGGTATAAATTAAAGTTCTTCAAATTTATAAAATTCAATGGATCAATACATAATATTTTAAAAATTTATATTCCAACAAACTGTAAAACCTGCAAGTAATTGATAAATTTGAAGATGCATATTATTTACCAGATTTGTACCAATAGGATATAAACAACTTAAAGAGATCTATAAGAAGCAATGTGATTGGAGCAGTAATAAAGAATGAGAAAAGTCCAGAACTGGGTGGATCCACTACTGAATTCTACCAAACCTTTAAAGCAAATCTAACCACATAGCCCCTCAAGCTGTTCCATAAAATAGAAAGTTATGACTAGTATGCAGTCATTAATCATCATCACAATCAAGATTTAGCATATTTCCATCATTTCAATATCTCATGAAGACCCTGATGATTTTGCTGACTCCTCTATTTATGATTTTGATTAAAGATACTTTTAAGTATAAGTATTTAAATTATGTTATAGAGGAAAATACAGTTTGTGGAGTAGTACCCACTTTCCAAGAATTACCTCCTCCATTTCTCTTCAACTTAATTCCTTTAAGTTTCTGTCTTGTTTTTATTTTATTTTATCTTTTTTACATTTACTCCCATGTGTATACATTGTTTGGGCCACTGTAAGTTTCACTGTGATTGATATTGAAAGCACAGTATTCAAATTATTTAAATAAAATTATATTAATAACTTAATAACATGCAGGAGGAGACCATGTACCACTAATATTTGCACCTGAGTAGCATATTCAAACACTGTTTAAAAATACTTACAGAAAAAATAAAAATCAACTTGGAGTACAGTTTAACATTGGAGAGTACAAAGTAATCTTATTAACTGTGAATAACTAGCACATTGCAAAGGCTGGTATTGCCACATGATGAGGGAAACCTTCCTTCCATCAGTCTTTCAACTCTGATTTAGTTATATTTAATCAAAAATTACTGATGTGAACTTTTGATATATTTCATGTAAGTCACTTATGTTCCTCTCAAATGGAAAGACCAGACTTTTCGGACATTAAAAATATACTTTTGTGATCCAGCAATACCACTCTTAGGGATATACCCAAAAGACTGTGACACAGGTTACTCCAGAGGCACCTGCACACCCAGGTTTATTGCGGCACTATTCACAATAGCCAAGTTATGGAAACAGCCAAGATGCCCCACTACTGATGAATGGATTAAGAAAATGTGGTATCTATATACAATGGAATTTTATGCAGACATGAAGAAGAACGAAATGTTATCATTCGCTGGTAAATGGATGGAATTGGAGAACATCGTTCTGAGTGAGGTTAGCCTGGCCCAAAAGACCAAAAATCATATGTTCTCCCTCATATGTGGACATTAGATCAAGGGCAAACACAACAAGGGGATTGGACTTTGAGCACATGATAAAAGCGAGAGCACACAAGGGAGGGGTGAGGATAGGTAAGACACCTAAAAAATTAGCTAGCATTTGTTGCCCTTAACGCAGAGAAACTAAAGCAGATACCTTAAAGCAACTGAGGCCAATAGGAAAAGGGGACCAGGAACTAGAGAAAAGGTTAGATCAAAAAGAATTAACCTAGAAGGTAACACACACGCACAGGAAATTAATGTGAGTCAATTCCTTGTATAGCTATCCTTATCTCAACCAGCAAAAACCCTTGTTCCTTCCTATTATTGCTTATACTCTCTCTTCAACAAAATTAGAGATAAGGGCAAAATAGTTTCTGCCAGGTATTGAGGGGGTGGGGGGAAGAGGGAGGGGGCAGAGTGGGTGGCAAGCGAGGGGGTGGGTGCAGGGTGAGAAATGGCCCAAGCTTTGTATGAACATATGAATAATAAAACAATAAAAAAAAGAAGACATTAAAAAGGGGGATATTATTTTTAAGTGGACTCATTAACCCTTATTTTTAGACTAAGTAGAAGTTAATATTTCTATGTAGAGACTGTAGGTCATAGAGACTACATGCCATATTGTGATAAAACTGAAAAATAAAATAAAATTGTGAAAATATAAAAAAAAAATACACTTTTGAAGGGGGAGGGAGCAGGAGGGTGAAATGGACCAAACAATGTATGCACATAGAATAAATGAATAAACAAAAAATGTATTCACTTTTCCTTTAGCGTACTTTTTGTGTTTTAATCTTGACTGTGACTTTGTCACATTGAGGCTGATACTTTTTCCATGAATATATATGTACTTTCAGGCAGAAGCATAAGAGAAATAATAGTATATGCTTTTGATGCCAACTTTCCTACTTTTTAGTAGTGTTAATTTTAGTTTTGTAGATGTTTTAAAAGATAATATTCTCCTTAATTGAAAAAGCTACCAATATATTTTATGAACCCAAGAATCACTCCTTATATTTTCATGTAACTCAAAACCATGTTGTTATCAATAATTGTATTAAGATTGCAACAATATCCCCTGTTGTTGATACAAAACCTGCTGTACATAAATAAAAGGCTTTCTTGCATTCACAGCAATTCTGGGACATAAGTGAGTTTTTAGTAGCTCTTTCATTCTTTCATATAAGGTGGAAACAAGGTTATTACTGATGTGGATCTGAAAGCTCATGAAGCAAATGCAAAGCTTAAAATTGATGGAACTATTTCACAGTATTTCCTGAGGAAAGATCTAAATCCAACTAAGAAAATTACATATTGCCATTTTAAAATGAAGTTGTCACTATGAAAAGCAATTTTCAAAAAACATAATTTGGTCAAGTCATTTAAAAGTAAAGATTTGTATCCATGGTGGAAATTAAATATTTCACATAATATTCTAATCATGCACTGAATAAAAGTGATGATTTCCTACTTGAAATATATGCAATTTCAAACCATTAGATAAATCCAACATACAATAATTTAGTATTATCATTATAATTAGGTTGTGTCTTTTATGATAACTCATAAAAGAGTTATAACTTCTTTGTTTCATCTGGTTATAAATTACTACAACAATATATTATAACAATTTATTATTGAACTATAAATACCATGTCATCCTCAGCAAACTTTTTTTAAGATCAATTCATCAATCTGTTTTGATCAGATAATCTACATACCAGAGAGTAAAAGATATCTGTCTAAAACAGTTTGGTATTAATCTCACTGACTAAAAGAGCAGTACATGCACACACACAAACACACACACACATAAAATGTATAGATTTGCTTCTAATATGTCACCAGCTTTTCCTACTTAATATAAAATATTACAAATTATTTGATTCCTTTGTATGTCATTTGTATATGTACTGCCTATAATTCTCATTTGAATACAAATTTTTGACTGGTAGAATCTACATCTACTATTATCTACCTAGTATAGTATCTTAGCATTTTTTTGGTATTAAATAAATATTATCAATGCATTTACTAAAATACAATAATTTTTGTGAAAGTTTTGCAGACTGATTCTTCCATACAATAAAACTTTGTCTCAGTGAATTAGCTTTTAGGTCTGGTGGGTCACTTACATTTATTGTAATTAACTCATTAAATGTTATATTTAAACTAACCAAAAATTTGGACAGAATATGTTTTCTTAAGATCTACATGATTTTCAGTGTTCTACCTGCCACTATTCCTGTTACTGGGCAAAAAAGATAAACCTGAAATAATACTGAGTCTAGTTGTATGACAATGGATTCTATCATATCCCTAACTGAATCACCCATCTTTTCTCAGTGATTAGCATAGTGATGCTATTTTCAATAGCATCATTAGTTAAAATAATTAATTTCAGTGATTTGTTAAAACATTCTCTTGCTCAATTCCTTTTTCTTTTCTTTCTCTTTCCTTCTTTCTTTCTTTCCAGTCTTTCTTCCTCTCTTTTCTAATCTGAATCAATGCTGATAGAGGAACTGAAACAGTGTACATTAGTCCTTGGTTCTTTAATATCTAGCTTGTTATTACACTTCACCCTGTTCCCTAAATGCTTGAACCAAGTTATATGGCCATAAATGCATGAGTAACTTCAAATTCATCATGCTTCCATTTGCTACAAACTTTCTTTTTTTTTTTTTGTGAACTTTATTTTGTTTTTTTTTTTTCATTTTTCTTTTATTATTCATATGTGCATACAAGGATTGGTTCATTTCTCCCCACTGCCCCCACCCCCTCCCTTACCACCCACTCTGCCCCCTCCCTCACCCCCCCAATACCCAGCAGAAACTATTTTGCCCTTATTTCTAATTTTGTTGTAGAGAGAGTATAAGCAATAATAGGAAGGAACAAGAGTTTTTGCTGGTTGAGATAAGGATAGCTATACAGGGCATTGACTCACATTGATTTCCTGTGCGTGGGTGTTACCTTCTAGGTTAATTCTTTTTGATCTAACCTTTTCTCTAGTACCTGTTCCCCTTTTCCTATTGGCCTCAGTTGCTTTAAGGTATCTGCTTTAGTTTCTCTGCCTTAAGGGCAACAAATGCTAGCTAGTTTTTTAGGTGTCTTACCTATCCTCATCCCTCCCTTGTGTGCTCTCGCTTTTATCATGTGCTCATAGTCCAATCCCCTTGTTGTGTTTGCCCTTGATCTAATGTCCACATATGAGGGAGAACATACGATTTTTAGTTTTTTGAGCCAGACTAACCTCACTCAGAACGATGTTCTCCAATTCCATCCATTTACCAGCGAATGATAACATTTCGTTCTTCTTCATGTCTGCATAAAATTCCATTGTGTATAAATACCACATTTTCTTAATCCACTCGTCAGTGCTGGGGCATCTTGGCTGTTCCATAACTTGGATATTGTGAATAGTGCCGCAATAAACATGGATGTGCAGGTGCCTCTTGAGTAACAGTCTTTTGGGTATATCCCCAAGAGTGGTATTGCTGGATCAAATGGTAGATCGATGTCCAGCTTTTTAAGTAGCCTCCAAATATTTTCCAGAGTGGTTGTACTAGTCTACATTCCCACCAACAGTGTAAGAGGGTTCCTTTTTCCCCGCATCCTCGCCAACACCTGTTGTTGGTGGTGTTGCTGATGATGACTATTCTAACAGGGGTGAGGTGGAATCTTAGCGTGGTTTTAATTTGCATTTCCTTTATTGCTAGAGATGGTGAGCTTTTTTTCATGTGTTTTCTGGCCATTTGAATTTCTTCTTTTGAGAAAGTTCTGTTTAGTTCACATGCCCATTTCTTTATTGGTTCATTAGTTTTGGGAGAATTTAGTTTTTTAAGTTGCCTGTATATTCTGGTTATCAGAATATACAGTATTCTGTATAGTTGGCAAATATTTTCTCCCACTCTGTGGGTGTTCTCTTCAGTATAGAGACCATTTCTTTTGATGAACAGAAGCTTTTTAGTTTTATGAGGTCCCATTTATCTATGCTATCTCTTAGTTGCTGTGCTGCTGGGGTTTCATTGAGAAAGTTCTTACCTATACCTACTAACTCCAGAGTATTTCCTACTCTTTCTTGTATCAACTTAAGAGTTTGGGGTCTGATATTAAGATCCTTGATCCATTTTGAGTTAATCTTGGTATAGGGTGATATACATGGATCTAGTTTCAGTTTTTTGCAGACTGCTAACCAGTTTTCCCAGCAGTTTTTGTTGAAGAGGCTGCTATTTCTCCATCGTATATTTTTAGCTCCTTTGTCAAAGATAAGTTGCTTATAGTTGTGTGGCTTCATATCTGGATCCTCTATTCTGTTCCACTGGTCTTCATGTCTGTTTTTGTGCCAGTACCATTCTGTTCTTATCGTTATTGCTTTGTAATATAGTTTGAAGTCAGGTATTGTGATACCTCCTGCATAGTTCTTTTGACTGAGTATTGCCTTGGCTATTCGTGGCCTCTTGTGTTTCCATATAAATTTAACAGTAGATTTTTCAATCTCTTTAATGAATGTCATTGGGATTTTGATGGGAATTGCATTAAACATGTAGATTACTTTTGGGAGTATAGACATTTTTACTATGTTGATTCTACCAATCCATGAGCATGGGAGATCTCTCCACTTTCTATAGTCTTCCTCAATCTCTTTCTTCAGAAGTGTATAGTTTTCCTTGTAGAGGTCTTTCACATCTTTTGTTAGGTTTACACCTAGATATTTGATTTTTTTTGAGGCTATTGTAAATGGAATTGTTTTCATATATTCTTTTTCCGTTTGCTCATTGTTAGTGTATAGAAATGCTAATGATTTTTCTATGTTGATTTTATATCCTGCTACCTTGCTATAGCTATTGATGATGTCTAGAAGCTTCTGAGTAGAGTTTTTTGGGTCTTTAAGGTATAGGATCATGTCGTCTGCAAATAGGGATATTTTGACAGTTTCTTTACCTATTTGTATTCCTTTTATTCCTTCTTCTTGCCTAATTGCTCTGGCTAGGAATTCCAGTACTATGTTGAATAGGAGTGGAGATAGTAGTGCGCATCCTTGTCTGGTTCCTGATTTTAGAGGGAATGGTTTTAATTTTTCTCCATTAAGTATAATGCTGGCTGTAGGTTTGTCATATATAGCTTTTATAATGTTGAGGAACTTTCCTTCTATTCCTAGTTTTCTTAGAGCTTTTATCATGAAATGATGTTGGATCTTATCAAAGGCTTTTTCTGCATCTATTGAGATGATCAAGTGGTTTTTGTCTTTGCTTCTGTTAATGTGGTTTATTACGTTTATTGATTTTCATATGTTGAACCACCCCTGCATCCCTGGGATGAAGCCTACTTGGTCGTGGTGAATAATCTTTTTGATGTGTTGCTGAATTTGGTTTGCCATTATTTTGTTGAGGATTTTTGCATCAATGTTCATTAAGGAGATTGGCCTATAGCTCTCCTTTTTGGAAGTGTCTTTGCCTGGTTTTGGGATAAGTGTAATACTGGCTTCATAAAATGTGTTTGGCAGTTTTCCTTCCCTTTCTATTTCGTGGAACAGTTTAAGGAGGGTTGGTATCAGTTCTTCTTTAAAGGTCTGATACAATTCAGCAGAGAATCCATCAGGTCCTGGACTTTTCTTTTTGGGGAGACTCTTGATTGCTGCTTCAATTTCATTTTGTGTTATAGGGCTATTCAGGTGATTAATTTCCTCTTGGTTCAGTTTTGGATGATCATATGTATCTAGAAATCTGTCCATTTCTTTAAGATTTTCAAATTTATTTGAATATAGGTTCTCAAAGCAGTCTCTGATGATTTCCTGGACTTCCATGGTGTTTGTTGTTATCTCCCCTTTTGCATTCCTAATTCTACTAATTTGGGTTTTTTCTCTCCTCATTTTAGTCAGGTTTGCCAGGGGTCTATCAATATTGTTTATTTTTTCAAAGAACCAACTTTTTGTTTCATTAATTCTTGGTATGGTTTTTTTGGTTTCTATTTCATTGATTTCAGCTCTTATTTTTATTATTTCTCTCCTTCTATTTGTTTTGGGATTTGCTTGTTCTTGTTTTTCTAGGAGTTTGAGATGTATCATTAGGTCATTGATTTGGGATCTTTCAATCTTTTTAATATATGCACTCATGGCTATAAACTTTCCTCTCAAGACTGCCTTAGCTGTGTCCCATAGGTTCCGGTAGGTTGTGTTTTCATTTTCATTGACTTCCAGGAACTTTTTAATTTCCTCTTTTATTGCATGGATGATCCACTCTTCATTAAGTAATGAGTTATTTAGTTTCCAGCTGTTTGCATGTTTTTTGTCTTTACTTTTGTTGTTCAGTTCTACTTTTACTGCATTGTGGTCAGATAGTATGCACGGTATTATTTCTATTTTCTTATATTTGCTGAGGCTTGCTTTGTGCCCTAGGATATGATCTATTTTGGAGAAGGTTCCATGGGCTGCTGAGAAGAATGTATATTGTGTAGAGGTTGGATGAAATGTTCTGTAGACATCTACTAGGTCCACTTGATCTATTGCATATTTTAGATCTTGTTTGGTCTTTTGATGGAGTCAGTGAGTTCTTGCATTTTCTTTTCACATGTCTTGAGTTGTTTAATTAATAGTTCTTCGGTTTTTCCTTTAATTACCATTTCATCTTCAAGTTCTGAGATTCTGTCTTCTGTTTGTTCTATTCTGCTGGATTGGCCTTCCATTTTGTTTTGCAGTTCTGTTTCGTTCTTTTTTCTGTGGTTTTCCATATCCTGGCAGTTTTCTTCTTTATTGTTGTCTATTTTTGTCCTGAGTTCACTTATCCATTTATTCATTGTGTTCTCTCTTTCACTTTGGTGTTTATACAGTGCTTCTATGGTTTCCTTTATTTCTTCTTTTGCTTTTTCAAATTTTCTATTTTTATTGTCTTGGAATTTCTTGAGTGTCTCCTGTACATTTTGGTTGACCCTATCCAGTATCATCTCTATAAAATTCTCATTGAGTTCTTGTAGTATGTCTTCTTTTAATTTATCCTTGTGGGCTTTATTGGGTCCTTTGGCATAGTTTATCTTCATTTTGTTGGAGTCTGGATCTGAGTTTCTGTTCTCTTCATTCCCCTCTGGTTCCTGTACTAATTTTTTGCTGTGGGGAAACTGGTTTCCCTGTTTTTTCTGTCTTCCGTCATTGTCGTTGGTGTTGTTACTGTCCCTGTACTGTGTGTAATTAAGTATTTTCTAGCTTGTAATAATAACAATGGTAATATTTAGAATGGAAGAGTGAGCTGAGATGGAAAGCAAGAAGTTAAAGAAAAGGGGAAAACAAATATACAGACAAGAGGGAGAAAGCAGAACAAGGTATCAGACAAGAGAGTTTCAAAGGTATAAACAGGGAGTGTTAGTGTACTAATCGACAGTAAGCTGAACAGACATTAGAGAGACAGAGAGAGGATTGAAAATCAAAGATAAAAAAAAAATAAGTAAATGAAAGTAATATCTATATATAAAAATGAATTAAAATAAAATGGAAAATAGAAAATTTAAAAAAAAAAAAAAACTTCCAAGTTTATATGCAATGCAGTTTCAGTCTTAATAATTTGGGTGTCTGTCTCAATCTCCAGTCCTGGAGTTGGTGCCTCAGATGTTGTTCTGTAGTTGTCTCATCAAAGGGTATGCATAAAGTAGAACAAAACTACACACTCACACACACACACACACACAAAAAAAAAAAAAAGCCCCACCAAGTGTCCCCAGTTCAAATGCAATACAGTTTCAGTAAGTTTTTCGGCTTGCAGGTGTAATTCAGTTGTTCTCTCATCAAAGGTAGGGAGAAAAAGAAAAAAAAAGCATCTGGAGACAGTTCTGAGAGTGGTATCTGCAACTGTGGCTTGCCTGCCTGCTGCTCTCAGCCTGTAGCTGGCGGCATTATTTATGCAGATCTCTGGGGTGAGCTAGCACTCACCTGGTCCCACAGGCTTTGTTTGCTCAGAGTTCTCCTGTGCGGGAGCCTCTGCTACAGGCTTTCCCCTTTCCAAGCACTGGGAAAGGTGACACTGCCCCTCGTTGTCAGGCCTGCATGTTTATTTACAGTTCATGTGGGAGCCCCTCTCCTCTGAAGTTTTCCTCCCACTGCCACTTTCAGCAGCTTTCCTGCTCCTGCTTACTGGGCGGTGCTGCTGCTCCTGCCGGCTGCCATGTTTGTTTACAGTTCACGTGGGAAGTGGGTCTTTCCTCCTCTCACAAGCTTCCCCGCTCCTGGTTGCTGGGCCCGCGCCCCGCTCCCGCCAGAGCCTCTCCGGCCCGCCCGGCTTGTTTATTTACAGTCCCGGGAAGGATTCCCTTCCCCCAATCTTCAGCGCTCAGGGCGCCCCACCCTCTTTCCAGCGTGTCTTAACTGTTCTTATTGCTTATTACTCAGTTTCTCTTTTTTTTTTTCCCAGGTGGAGGTCAGTCTGTCCAGGGGGCTATGCTGCTCTGGCCCAGGCTTGTCTGTGGGGCTACCGCAGTACCGTGAAGCTCACCTGGTCCGCGTCTTCCCAAACCATATGGGTGCCAGCCACTGGCGGCCCCAGGGGCCCTCCTCGTTTCTCCGTTTAACGTGAAGTGGAGATTCTCTGCACCGGCTGGAGATGTGGAGGGGTCAAAGTTATGCCTTTTCTCGGTGATTATGCCTGCAAAGTGTGTCTCCAGCGTCTCTCCAAGATTTCACTATAGGAGGGTCACTTTCTGCTTCCTACCTCTAGCCACCATCTTGGAATCTCCGTCTGCTACAAACTTTCTTTTACTCTACCAATATCCTTCTTTTAAAAAAATGTATATTGAATTCCCTTGTTCATATTACAATTTGGAAAAAAATCAACTACTCAATATGACTTGAAGAAGAATCCCTCTAGCCAGACATTTTTAGGAGTTGCTACCCAAACATGGGTTCTGCACAACGATGGTTGCCCAACACTATACTGAGCATTCTGCCACAAAGCCCAGTGGAGTGAAAGCACAGTGTAATATTCCAGACTTGTACTAAAAGTACAGTTAAGAATGAACAGTTAATCAAAAGATTACATCAAGCTATATTTTAACCCATAGATAAAACCTAGTCAATTAGTCATTTTTCTATAATTCAAAAGAGGTTAGGCCTGGTGGGTCAAGCCTATAATTCAAACTACTTGAGATGGGGAGCTATGGAAGATCATGGTTCAAGGACAACCCCAGCAAAAATGTAGTATGTTTGTTGATTTTTGTGAAGGTTGTGCCTTATAAAGTATTTGAGTTACTGACGAAAAAGAGGCAGCAGAGCTCCAATGAATAGATTGAAAAACATGTAAAAAAATGTAACTATATCCTCCTCTTACAGATTGTTATTTCTGCAACTGTCTTAGTTCTGAAAGGTTACAAACATACTTTCAACACACACTCAACTAAATTGCAGGATTTACCACATACCTGTCAATATTAACACTGAATATCAAAGAACTCAACTCCCCCATCAAAAGACACCTGTGGTAAACTGGATTAAAAAGGAAGATCTGACAGTCTGTTGTTTACAAATGAAAGGCTGGAAGATTTAACAAGCTAATGGCCCCTGAAAACAGACAGGAGTAGCAATATTTATGTCAGAAAAAGTAGACTTCAAACTTACATTGTTCAAATGAGACAAAGAAGATCACTTCATACTAATAAAAGGAGCAACATATTAAAAGGAAATAAAAATTATCAATTTATATGTACCCAATGTTAGTGTACTCAACTTCATCAAACATACACTAAAGTACTTAAAAGCACATATAGACTCCAACACGTGGTAGTGAGAGACTTTAGTAAACCTCTATCACCAATATATAGGTCATCCAGACAAAAAATCAACAAAGAAATCCTAGACCTAAATGACATCACAGATCAAATGGACCTAAGTAATATATGCAGAATATTTCATCCAATAATATTTAATCCATACATTCTTCTCAGCAGCCCATTAAACTTTCTCCAAAATAGATCATATCTTAGGGCACAAAGCAAACAAAGCAAACAAACTTAAGACAATTGAAATAACCCTTTTCATTCTATCTAATCACAATTCAACAAACTAGAACTCAATAACAAAAGCAGGAGCAGAAAATACACAAATAATTATAGGCTGCACAACACATTGCTCAGAGATCAGTGAGTTATAGAAGAAATAAGAAAGGAAATCAAAAAGTTTTTTGAATTTTATAAAAATGAAACACAATCTATAAGAACATATGAGTCACAGCAAAGGCAGCCCTAAGAGAAAGTTTATAGCCATGAAATACTAAAAGGACAGAAAGATCTCAAGTAAACAACCTAATGCTACATCTCAAACTCCTAGAAAAACAAGAACAAGCAAAACCCAAAACAAGCAGAAGCAGAAAAGTAATAAAAATAAGGCTGCAATTAATGAAACAGAGACCAAAAAAAAAAAAAAAACTATACAAAGGATCAACAAAACAAAAAGCTGATTCTTTCAAAAAAATAAATATAAGATTGACAAGCCCCTGGCAAATCTGACTAAAATGAGAAGGGAAAAAACCCGAATTAGTAAAATCAGAAACAAAAAAGTGGAGATAACAACAAACACCAGGGAAATGCAGGGACTCATCAGAGACTACTTTGAGACCTATATTCCAATAAATTGGAAACTCTTGAAGAAATGGACAAATTTGTAGATACTTATGACCATCCAAAACTGAACCAAGAGAATAGCACTTAACGAGATCTATAATATATAATGAAATTGGAACAGTAATAAAGAGTGTCCCAAAGAGAAAGGACTAGGACCTGACAGATTCTCTGCTGAATTCTCCAGATCATTAAAAAAGAAAGAATATCAACAATCCTTAAACTTTTCCAAAAAACAGAAAGTGAAAAAACACTCTTAACTCATTCTATGAAGCCAGTATTGTACTCATCCCAAAACCAGACAAGTACACATCCAAAAAGGAGAACTGTATGCCAGTCATCTTAATGAACATTGGTGCAAAATCCCCAGTAAAATAATTGCAAACTGAATCCAATAACATATCAGAAATATCATTCAGCTAGACCAAGTTGGCTTTATCCCGGGAATGCAGGGATGGTTCAAAATTTACAAATCATTATTTATTTCAGCACTATTCATGATAACAAAGCTATGGAAACAGCCAAAATGCCCCACTACAAATGAATGGATTAAGAAAATGTGGTATTTATACATAATGATATTTTATTCAGCTACAAAGAAGAATGAAATTTTGTCATTCACAGGAAAATGGATGGAACTGGAAGACATCATCTTAAGCAAAGTTAGTCAGGGTCAGAAGGCCAAAAATAACATGTTCAGCCTCATATGAGGATTATAGACCTAAAACAAATGCAGGAATATTATTGGACAAGGGTGGCACACTAAGGGGAGACTATACACAGGATGGATAGGGAAAGGGAAGAAAACCAAAAACTTGAATGTGGTTGATGTTCTCATTGTATAAGAGAGAATATAGTAATCTTGAACTGGCAGAGGCCACTGTGGGAAGGAGACTAGGAAACAGTGAAGAGGTCTGGTAGAGATGAACAAATTTGGTTTGTAATACACATATGCATGGAAAGAACACAAAGAATCTCCCTATATAGTTATGTTCATCTCGAACTAGCAAAAACGCTGTTTTTCTTTTTGTTTTATGTGTGTTTTTTCTTCAACAAAATTGGAGAATAAGAGGGTGAAGCAGGTTCTGCCCAGAGGCAGGGGTGTGGAGGGAGGTGGCCCAAATAATGTATACACATGTAAGTAAGTGTAAAAGCAATAAAATAAAAAATTTTTAAAAGAAGAATCACTAATACTTCATTTTGAAATTTTTCATAATTTAATAATACTTAATATTGTGTTTAAATAAAGCAAGTTTCCCCCCCAAAAAAACCATCAAAACAATGTATTTAATACAATGAAATTTTTACAATAACCTTTCTTCAAGAAAAAAAAAATACCCAAAATATTCACTGCCCCCACCACCAATGCTAGGTATTACATAGGACACTTCTTAACACATAGTGTGAAGGTTAGAGCCTTACTCATCTTCAAAGTTCACACTGACCCACACCCTGCCTGCACAGCACTCTGCTCGTCACACAATGTTAGTAAACAATTATCGTATGACTTCAATACATCGTACTAAGCTCTAACTAAAGCATACCAGTGCTATCATTCACAAGGAACAAGAAGACTTGCACAATCTTGATGGTAAGTAAACCAAAGATCCAAACCGTTGACCACAGATGTTTTACTGTGTAAATTCTTGAGGCCAATAAACTACAGAGTAAAAAGTAATCTGTGTACCTTAGCACATCGACTTGTCATGTACTCTTAACAAAACATTGAAATGACAAATTAATATTTAGAATTCATGCTGGGTCATTGAAAATACTCCTTACAAATGAGTTCCTGTTAAATTAAAAAGTTCGTATTATCTGTAACAATGTACTGTCTAATACTAAAGATAGACCTTCATGATCTTCCCAATGGGAAAAGAAGACTGTAGTTTTAAAATCAGTATTTAATTTAAAATACAAGATTTCATATTTCTCAAGTAAGTTCATCTATTTTGTGTCTTTATTTCAACTTATTATAATAACAAATATATTGCTAGAATACTAGATGAATTAAAAAATCTATTCTCTATATCCCTTATTCATATGAATAACAATGAATTATTCTTTACAATAGTTCTGATTATTATGCTATTCAAAATTATGGGTTAAGAAAGACTTCAAAGATTTATTATCACAAAGTGTTCTTTTAAAGTGTTATGTTTGGAATTTTGATATGTCTGAAATGTGAATTCATATTTTATGTAAAAGGGAAACTGTTCAAGCTTCCATAGTCCTTAATGCAATAAGGACATTTCTTCTTGACAAGACAAACAAATCTTTTAATATAAAGTTCAGCACATTATATGAAATCTCTTGGGAGAAAAACTAAATACCAAATCCTCAAGAACTCATTTTTTTCTGGTGTTAGAAGAGGGACCAAAAGCAATGACCATAGTCATAAGCTACACGGTGTCACTTAATGGCATGAATGCAAGCAGCATTGTGACCTTGGTTGAGCCATTAAACATGATTGTCATCATAGGAATAACAAATCTAGTTAAATGAATATCCATATTAAATATCATGATTAATTAAAGTGGTATATTGTATGCATCAGAAATTCACATATATATCTGCTTAGCTGGAAAAATTGAAAGCTTCAATATATACAACTGAATACAGAATTTCTTTGTCAAAAGATGACTGATGCAAGAATCTCAAACCCTCAAGTGGACCATTTCTGTAGGTCAGAAATCTAACATGTGTCTTAGGGAGCTGAAATAAGAGTGTTGGCAGGATGATGTTCTTTTCTGTACAGTCCACAATGCCGGGGTCATTTCCTGCTCACTTGGGTTAACAGAACTCAGTCCCTGTTTCCTTGATAGTTATCAGCTGATGATCTTCCTAGATTCCAGAATCTTCTGGTATTCCTCAGCTCATGATTCTCTTTACCAGGTAAAGTCTCTGTAATGGCTTGAATTTCTTCTCTTTCTTCTTTCATATAATCTTTGCCCAGTCAGAAAAGCTTCTCTGCTTTAAGGACTCACATAAATACACCAAACCCATCTGGATAATCCAGGATACTCTCCCCATCTCAAGATCCACACCCTTAATCACACTGCAGAATCTCCTTTTCTGTGTAAGGTAACATACTCATGAATTCTGGAGATTAGGACAGGGATAGCTTGTGGGAAAAGAGAGTGGGCATAATTTTTCTGCCTGTCACAACCATCATGCATACAAATACTTTGGGGGGATGTTTTACCATTTATACATCATTGTATAAAATAAACAACATAGCTATTTTCACTGAACAAGCAATTATAGTATGTTTTTACCATGAGAGTAGATGTTAGGATCCTATCAGCTGTCAATAAATTTAGCATATGCAATATACCTTCTGGTGGCTAGTAGAAGGAAACCTATAACACATTATTATTCAGACTATTTTTGTCTTATGAAGAAGACAAATGGAAAAGGATGGCTTTAGTAAAGACTTATGATAATAATTATACAAAAAGATCTCTCATATTCCCTTTATGAAAATACACAGCAGTATTTGGTAAAGTCTTTTATTCAGAGTACAACTCATTTAAGAGTAATATTTCTTTTGAGAAGAACCTTTTAGCATTTTCTTCAAATGCCCACTGGATTCTTTCCTTGTAATGCTTGGATTGACATATCATAACTATACATAGGTCTTAGGAGTAGTGTCTTCTTTTATCAGAGGGCTACAGAATTAGAGGCCATGAACCATGTCAAACATGTGTTTCGTATCTTTCACAGCTTCCCATTAACAACTTTCTATAATGAATATTGAATGCTAGGTCATATTGATTTTGCTTTCTCTTGTACAGCTGTGTATATATGCATTCAATTTGTGTTATATACTATCCTACCTATTGGGCATTCTGAAAAAAAATTATTTTAGAAAATATTTAGAATTTTTCCCCTAGGAATGAAGCAGCATATTCCTTTCATGCCTGGATCGCCCACAGTTACCTGAGTTTGAAACTTGAGAATCCTAGACTTAATTACATGTTTACACATGTCAAATGAACAAAATTGCCTATTTTGAAAACATCTATACATCTAGCAGAAAGTAGGTGTGAAATTCAAATAAAACATTAGTTTATCTAGCTATATATTTCACCTGAAACTATTAAGAGACAAGTATGAGCATGAAAAGATTTGATTGTACAGTCATCCTGTTACTAGGGAAATTTAGCTAATAAGTGTGACATTCTTTAGAAAGATAGCTTAAATGCATCAAATTTACCTTCCATTTGCTGCCTTCTTCTTTGCCTGCTTGCAATAGACCATTAAAATGTCTTACATGGAAAATCAAAATATAAAATTTGTTCTTAAAGTGGTAACAAGAATAGAAAACCATGAAGATTTTTCAGTCACCAAATTGATGAATGAGACTAAAGGGAAAATAGGTCTCAAGCATAAGAATCAATTGCGTTTACAACTCAGACATTTGCTGTAATTATAATGTCATCCTTGATAGACTGACTCTTTCATTTCTCATCAATAACCTCTATTCTGTTTTCCCCAAAAGAAGACAAAAGAACTAACTGAATTGTATATTGCTTTAAAAAATGGTTGTTGTTATAGATTTATTTGGAAATATATTTCTCATATGAAAATATGTTATTTAAAGAATACTCTGTGCTAGGAACTGTGGCTCAAACCTGTAGTCCTAGCTACATAGAAGGCAGAGGTAGGGAGGATTGCAAACTTTACAAGATCCCATCTCAACCAATAGCTGAGAGCAGTGATGTGTGCCTGACATGGCAGCCATGTAAGAAAGCACAAATAGGAGGATTGTGGTCCCGAATGGCCTGTGCACAAAGCAAGACTCTATCTAAAAAGTAAAACAACAAAAAAAGGGTGGTAGAAAGGTACAAATTGTAAAGCATCAGCCAAGCAAGCATGAAGCCCAGAGTTCATCTACCACTACCACCCAAAATATTAAATAAATAAATAAATACTTTGTGACAATAATACTTTTATGTTCAGTAATACTTTTTATAACATTCTCAATTTTTTTTAATATATCTAAATAAGTACATATTTGCATACATATTTTTTATAAACCAAAGAGAATATTGTCTTCTAACAATTAATGTAAAGTATTCCATAATTAATATTTATAATGATAGTGAATTGTTAATGATCTTGGTAATGTGAAAAACTCACATATGGGGCCACTCATAGCGGCATACGCCTATAATCTCAGGTACTCAGGAGGCAAAGATTAGGAGGATAAACATTCAAGACCAGTCCAGAAAAAACTTGAAACCCTATTGGAAAAATAGTAATCTTAAAGTAACAAGTGGTAGAGCCCTTGACTAGCAAGCATGAGGCCCAGAATTCAAACCCCAGTATCACAAAAAAGAGTTTTTCAATGTCACCACTAATATCATCAGAAAAGTCTCTTAAGTCACATGAACCTATTTAGTTTAGGGTGGTAGATTCAAGTTTTCCAATATTTTTAAATTTCACTTGAAAGATTTCTTTTTTTTTTCCTTTGTTGTTGTGATGGGTAGGGATACATTGTGACATTTATACAGGTTCCTTGCAATGCATCAAATAATACATGAATCCACCTCTTCCACCACTTTCCTTTATCCCCACCCCCAACTTATGGAATAGTTACAACAGATGTCATCTTTGCATTCACATACATTCATACACATTTTTTGTACCATATTCACCCTCTTACCCCCTTTCCCGCCACCTCCTCCCCACACTGATGCCAGACCTCCCCCCTGGTAAGGAATGGTTCCATCCTTCTGTTCTCTGATTTTGTAAAAGAAAAAAGAGAAAGAACAAAATGACAAATATGACATTTTAGCTTGTTTGAGATAAAGGTATCTACATTTACACAGGGAGTTTCCCTGTGATAGTTCTATGTTTATATGTCTTAAGACCCCAATTGGTTTATCTTCTCTAATTTTCTTCATTCTATCTTATTCCCTTTCTTATGGTAGTTTCAGTCAGTTTATGATTTCTATATTCATCCTTATATAGAGAGTATATCAACCCTATATCAACTCTATTCAACTTCTTAGTTTCCCTACCCCTACCATGCATGACTTCCCCTTAGTGCTACCAGTGTTTCATAATATTACTGCATTTGTGTTAGGTCTATATTCCACAAATGAGAGAGAACATGATTTTTGGCCTTCTGAGCCTGGCTTACCTTCAATTAAGATGATGTTATCCAGTTCTATCCATTTACCTGTGAATGGAAAAATTTCATTCTTCTTTGTGGCTGAGTAAAATTCCAAGGTATATAAATACCACAATTTCTTAATCCATTTGTTGGTAGTGGGACATCTTGGCTGTTTTCATAGCTTGGCTATTGTGAATAACGCTGCAATAAACATGGGTGTGCAGGTGCCTCTGGAGTAACATGAGTCACATTCCTTCAGGTATATTCCTAGGAGTGGGATTTCCTGGGTCATATGGTAGGTCCATTATTAGCATCTTAAGAAACCTCCATATTGTTTTCCAGAGTGTTTATATGAGCTTACATTTACATCAGCAGTGTGTAAGGGTTCTGCATATATTGAAATGATCAAATGCTTTTTGCCTTATTTTAGTGTGTATTGAAGCATCCCTGGGATGGAGCCAACGTGGTTATGGGGAATGATATTTTCTGATAAGTTTTTGGATTCTGTTTGCGATTATTTTATTGAGGATTTTTGCATCAATGTTTATTTGTGGATGTGTCCTTGTAGTTCCACTTTCTGGATATGTCCTTGTCTCGTTTTGGGATGAGTGTAATAGTGGATTCATCAAATGAGTTAGGTAGTGTTCCTTCCCTTTCTATTTTGTGGAAAAGTTTAAGGACTGTTGGTATTAGTTCTTCTTTAAGGGCCTGGTAGAATTCAGTGGCGAATCTGTCAGGTCCTGGACTTTTCTTTTATAAGAGACTCTTGCTGCTTCAATTTCATTACATATTACTGATCTCTTTAAGTGGTTACCATCCACTTGGTTCAGTTTTGGATGGTCATATGTATCTACAAATTTGTCCATTTCTTCAAGAGTTTCTAATTTATTAGAATATATGTTCTAAAAATAGTCTCTGATGATTCCCTGTATTTCCCTGGTGTTTGTTATCTCCCCTTTTTTTTTCTGATTTTACTAATTTGGATCTTTTCCCTCCTCATTTTAGTCAGATTTGCCAGGGGCTTTTTGATCTTGTTTATTTTTTTTTTCAAAGAACCAGCTTTTTGTTTTGTTGATCTTTTGTATTGTTTGTTTGGCCTCTATTTCATTAATTGTAGCCCTTATTTTTATTACTTGTCTCCTTCTGCTTGTTTTGGGTATTGCTGATTCTTGTTTTCTAGGAGTTTGAGATGTATCATTAGGTTGTATTTTTGATATCTTTCTGTGTTTTTAGTGTATGCATTCATGGCTATAAACTTTCTCTTAGGACTGCCTTTGCTGTGTCCCATAGGTTCTGGTAGGTCATGCTTTCATTTTCGTTAACTTCCAGGAACCTTTTGATTTCCTTTCTTATTTTTTCTATCACCCATTGATTGTTGAAAAATGTGTTATTTAGCTTCCAATTATTTCCATGTTTTCTGCTGTTGTTTTTGTTGTTGAGTTCTAGTTTTAATGCATTGTGATCAGATAGAATGCATGGTAATTATTTCTATTTTCTTATATTTGCTGAGGCTTCTTTTCTGCTGAAGATATGATCTATTTTGGAGACAGTGCCATGGACTGCTGAGAAGAATGTATCTTGTGCTGTTTTTGGATGAAATATTCTATAGAAATCAGTTAGGTCCATTTGATCCATGGTGTCACTTAGTTCTAAGATTTCTTTGTCAATTTTCTTGTTTGGATGACCTATCTATTGGTGATATAAGGGTAATAAAACCTCCCACTACCACAGTGTTGGAGTTTACATGTGCTTTTAAGTCTTTAGTGTATATTTGATAAAATTGGGTGCACTGACTTTTGGTAAATATAGGTTGATAATTGTTATTTCCTTTTGATGAATGGCCTCTTTTATTAGCATGAAATACCTTTGTCTTGTTTGACCAAGGTAAGTTTGAAATCTACTTTGTCTGTTAGAAGTATTGCTACCCTCCTGCCTGTTTTCAGGGGCTATTAGCTTGGAAAATCCTCTTCCAACCTTTCACCCTAAGATAGTGTTTCTTTCTGTCAATAAGGAGGGTTTCCTGTAAATAACAGATTATTGGATCTTCCTTTTTAATCCAGTTTGCCAAACTGTGTCTTCTGATGGGGGTGTTGAGTCCCTTGACATTCAGCATTAATATTGATAGGTATGTAGTGATACCTGCTATTTGATTGTTTAAGGATTTGTGGGCAAGCAAATCACTGCTACTCTCTTATTATTTCTCTTTTCTTCTCCTGCAGTCTAACTCTTAATATCCTCTTGTGGTTTTGTTATTATCTTCTGTGTATAGAATTCCTTGCAGAATTTTCTGCAGTGACTTGGTGGTCACATATTGTTTTCCTTTCTGCTTATTGTGGAAGACTTTTATTCTTCTGTCAATTTTGAATGATAGTTTTCCTGGGTAGAGTATCCTAGGGCTGAAATTATTTTCATTCTTTCAGTCCCTGAAATACCTCACTCCATGCCCTTCTTGCTTTAAAGGTTTCTGTTGATAAATCTGCTCTTATTTGGTGGGTTTACCTTTATACATTATTTGGGATTTTTTTCTCTCTTGCAGCCTACAGTATTCTTTCTCTGTTTTCTGTGCTTGCTGTTTTAATGATAATATGCCATGGAAAGGCTCTATTTTGGTCAGGTCTGATTGGTATCCTGGAGGCTTCCTGTCCCTGAATGGGCAAATTTTTCTTGAGATTTGGGAGATTTTTCTGTATTATTTTATTGACTATATTAAGCATTTCTTTGGCTTGCACCTTTACTCCTTTTTCAATGCCCATGATTCTCAGGTATGGTCATTTGATGGAATCACTGAGTTCTTGCATATTCCTTTCTCAGCTCTTGAGTTGTTTAACTAAGATTTCTTCTGGGTTTTTTTTTTTTCTTTAATTTCTATTTTATCTTTGAGCTCTGAGATCTGTCTTCCACTTGTTTTACTCTGCTGGAGTAGCCTTCCACTGTGTTTTTTTTTGTTTGACTAAAAAGGCTTTTTATTTCCAGGATTTCTGTTTGATGGTTTTTTTCTGAGGTCTTCCATATCTTTGTTCAACTCTTTTTTTTATATTTTGTGTTATCTCTTTTAATTCATATATATCTTTTTTTATAGTGTCCTTTGTTTCACTTTAGTGTTTGTTGAAGTCCTCTCTGAGTTAATTTGTTTCTGTGTCTTCTCATGTTCTTTACTTTTGGTATCTTGAAATTTCTCAAGTGCATCTTGTACATGCTGGTTAACCATGTCTAGTATCTTCTCCATGAGATTCTCTGTGATTTCTTTCAAGATTTCCTCTTTGGGGTCAAGAACTAGATATCCTTTTTTGTCACTTCCCACTGAATCCTCTATTTAATTATTTTTCTCATTATTAGTGTATATTAATGAACACTGATCAAATTCACCCCATATATCCCTTTCTTATCCCCCCTTTCTGTATAATTTTTTCTTCTTTTTTTTTCTTTCTTTTATTTTATCATTTTTTATATTTACTTACATGTGTATACATTGTTTGGGCCACCTCCCCCCTGCCTCATGCTCCTGCTCCCCCTCCTCCGTACCCTCCCACTTTTGGGCAGAAACTCTTCTACCCTCTTCTTCTCCAATTTTGTTAAAGAGAAAACAGAGTGGTTTTGCTAATTTGAGATAAAGATAACTCTACAGAGAGATTCCTAGTGTTGCTTCCATGCATTTGTGTATTGCAACCCACATTGGTTCATCTCTGATAGACCTCTTCACTACTTCCTGGTCCCCTTCCCATAGTGACCTCTTCCAGTTTCAGATTACTTTATTTACTCCTCTACAGTAAGTACATCAACCACATTCAAGTTTTTGGTTTCCTTCCCTTGCCCCATTCCTTGCATGCATGCTCTCCCCTTAGTGTGTGTAAGTCTATAATCCACATATGAGGGAGAACATGTGATTTTTGGCCTCTGAGCATGGCTAACTTCACTTAAGATGATGTTCTCCAGTTCCATACATTTACTTGCAATTGACAAAACTTCATTCTTCTTTATGGCTGAGTAAAATTTCATTGTTTATAAATATCACATTTTCTTAATCTATTCAGTGAAAGTGAGGCATCTTGGATGTTTCCATAGCTTGAGTATTGTAAATAGAACTGCAATAAACATGGGTGTGCAGGTATCTTTGTAATAACTTGAGTCACATTCTTTTGAGTATATCCCTAGGAGTGGTATTGCTGGATCATTTGGCAGATCTATTTTTAGTTTTTTAAGAAGCCTTGATATTGCTTTCCAAAGTAGTTGTACTATCTTACTTTCCTACCAGCAGTGTATGAATTATTTGCTTGAGGAGTGTAGTTTCCATCCCTTCTTCTCTTCCCATCACTCTACTTGGTCCTGTGCAACTATGTTCTTGATAGGCTAGTTGTTGGTTTTAATTGCCTGTTTTCTTTCCCATTATTTAAATTTTGTGTTGTGACTAGCTTGGTTGTTACCTTGCTTAATGTGCTCATTCTGTCCCTGGCCTGGAGGTGTAATTTAGCAATAACAAATTCACAGGTTCAATGCCAGACCAGTGTTTACATATTATATAGAAAACCCCTTGGTGATAATATCTATAAACATTGGGAGTTGGGGAGAGTAATGATTATTAGGCTAGATATAGAAACTTGGTTAATTGGTAAAAAGCACTAGTAAGGTGTACAAAATGGAGGGTGGGAGAAAAGGGAGGGCAGCTTCTGGGTTTTGTGGCCCTTGTGTGTGTTTGGGTATATTTTTGTTGTCATGCCGGGTGCTTATGTCAGGGATTGCAGGGAGCTAGGGGTGTGTATAGTTGGTACAGTAGGCTAGTCAGCAGGTGGTTGAGTGTGTGGGAGGGAGGGATAGTGTGGTAACAGGTTGAGGAAGGATAAGTGGGGGAGGTGAAGAAAGGGGGAGAAAGAGTAGTTAGGGATAAGAAGGGGCAGAAAGAGTAGTTAGGAGGGAGAACAATGTATTGTAGCACAGTAAAGGAAAGAAAGTAAAGTGGGTAACAGTCGAGATAAGAAAATAGTGATAATAAAGTTAATACAGAAGAGAAAAAAAATACAGCCAACAACTAAAAGTTCTGTCTGTTTGGTAAAAGTTTCTGGAGTTATTCCTTTGGCATCCAATCCTGGTGTTGTTATTCAAGTGGGAGCTCTGATATGGTCTCACCATGTGACTGGTTTGTGAGTAGTATTTGGCTCCTTCTGTCCACAGGACAAGTTGCATTTACAAACTGAGGTAACTCACTGCCTGTTCATGCAAGGTGGTCAGAGCTGTTGTTGTTTTTGCCAGACAGCAGCTGTGTTGCCCTACAGCTGCAACTCTGTTTGGTCATCCCTTCTCCCAGCAAGGTGGGGCAATTCAGTTTTGAGTACTCCCCTCTGTCCCAGGAGACTACCTCTGGGATACACTATCAGCCCCACTTTGGGAGGTTGGCTTATCACCCCACCCTTGTTCTCAGCTTTTGTGCCTCACCCAACATCTGCTCAGTGCTAGCTCTTCTGGGATGTTGGCTTGTTGCTCCACCCCCCACTCTCAGCCTTTGTTGCCTTTCCCACATTCATTCACTGAGAGTTAGGCACTGAGAGTTTGTCTCCTTGCCCCACTCTTGTTCAGCATTCTATCCCAACCTCTGCTGTTGATGTTAAATTACAATTTGTTGTTTATGCTTTTCAGTTTTGTTGGGGGAGATTCAATCTTACCAGGGATTATGTTCCCTGGGGGTGGGTAGGGGAGTCATGCTTGGTGCACAATGCTCACCTGTTCACTCTGCAGATTCATGCAAGCAGTTTTGGAGCCAGCTGGCAGGGAGAAATGGTGTGCTGCTTCTCCAAGCACAGCACAGCTTAGGGAGGCTTTCTATGGGTTAGGGGTCCAGGATGTCACAGAGTTTGATTCTGATTGATGCTCTATCTTTTGATTGTTGAGAAAAAAAAAAAAAAAGAGATGTCCATCAGGCTTTTTTTCCCAGGGCAGGACTTGCCTTGCTGGCTGTGCCACGTGGGAGTTTCCTGGCTATTAGGTATAATTAAAAGCTGTTTTAAGGATCAGTACTTGTATTTTATGTGCATCTAATGTGTTGGTGGGGTTATTATTTTGGTTAGAAGCAATCAGAATTACTCAAGTGTAGCTCTGACATCCCAAGGTTTCTGTAGTTATGGGGTTAGTATTTTTGATTCCCTACCCTAACTGCCATGTTGGATCTCCCTCTATCTTTCTCTTGTAACTTAAATGGGTTTCATTGCAATCTTTTCATGCAAGCATATGATGTTTTTCAATCTTATTTCCCTCCCTCCACACACAGCCTCTCTTTTGTCCCTCCCATCTTTCCTGGTTCCCCCTGTATTGTACTTGATTTATGTTCATGCCCAGTTTTTCTTTAGATCTAGCTTTCCACATGAAAGAAAATATGTGGCATTTGTCTTTCTGAGTCTAGCTTATTTCACTTAACATTATGATCTCGAGTTTCATCCATTTTCCTGCAAATGACATAATTTCATTCTTCTTTATGGTTAAATAATACTGCATAGTGCATAAATACATTTTCTTTATCCATGCATCTGTTAATAGGTACCTAGGCTAATTCCACAACTTGGCTATACTGAATAGTATAATAATACTATTCAATATTAATAGTGTAATAAATATAGGTATGTACCTTCAACTGGATACCAGACACTAAACTAAAGCAGCATTTTGATGCTATTGGTCTGAGGATCAATTAGTAATTAGAAGCAAAAGTTAGCTTTCCTTATTTTCACTTCAGCAGAAACAGTTGTTTACAGGCTGCTACACGTAATCAGCTCCACCTCCTTTAACTGGTTGCTTTGCTAATTTAAATAACAAATGTTAGAAATGTCTTTTCATTCGTCAGAGTAAATACTTGAATCAACATAATGGAGTATTTTAAAATGAAAAACTTCTGTTGAAATCACTTCTTATTATACCATGTATATTTTGATATATTTTATAAAACAAGAATGTGGAATAAATTGGAAATAAGAAAAGTAGAGTGATTCCTCATCACAGGTAGTTTGAAAATAATAAAAGCAAATCATGTGGAGAAAATAGAACCTTTTATTTGTGATCATACAAATAAAATAATTACCTAAATATTAGGTAATTGGACTTAAAATAGCAAACCATTGTATAAAAATAACACAAGCTCAGTATCTGAAAAAAACATAAGAAAGGCAGAGACAGACAGGAGAGAGAGAGAAAAAGGGAGAGAAAGTACATATGAGGTGTGGAAAGATAGAAAGCAATACAGACAGGAGATCATAATGAAGCCTCATAACCTCTTAAATTCATAATTGTTCAGCCTACAAAAAAAACTTACTTAGTAAAACTGATATATTTCCTCAAAAGTTAATGTGTCATGGTTATAATCATAACATGATAGGAAGTCAGGGAGGGGGAAGAGAGATTAATGAGTGCTACAATAAAACAAAGGAAAACCAGAGTTGGGGAATATTTCCTGGAAACCAGAGGAGGCTCACCTTGCCCAAGAGATTAAAACAGCCAAAGAAATAACATGTGATTATGTATGGGACAAGCTGACCCCCCCTCCATTTCTGTAAACTGCTTTAAATGGTATATAATGTTTTCAGTGCTCAGCCTTTGGACAGGAGTCCTTTGAATTGTTGTCCCTGAAAGCTTTGGTGCCCTCTTAGTCTCTATCTGAGCCCTCCTGCAACAACATCAAAGTAAAATCAAATGCTTTTATTTTCCTTGGCTTCACAGGAAAGCTATAGAATCTATGTTTTAAATTAAAGCAAAGGTAGACAAAGTTTTTAACCTATAGCTTTTGGGGACACAAGATCCTAACTCTAGCATTTATTCATTGGTAGAAAGATTTTTATTTCTATTCAAACCAACTTGATCCCCAGCCTCTAAAACTCTTTTTTTATTAAGATTATCAATTATTTCCATGTTTCTATATCGGTTTTCATTATTTATCTCTTTTTTCTTGCTAAGTCAACAGTAAAACCAATGAATGTTCAGTGTGACTATTGTGACTGGTTAGATGGAGCTTTCTCAAAAGAAGAAATTCAAATGGCCAAAAAATACATGAAAAATGCTCACCATCTCTAGCTATACAGGAAATGCAAATCAAAACATCCCAAAGATTCCACCTCACTCCTGTTAGAATAACCATTGTCAAAAACACCACCAACAACATGTGTTGGTGACAATGTGGGGAAAACGGACCCTAGTCCACTGCTGGTAGTAATGCAAGCTGGCGCAACCACTTACTGGAATAAAATTTAGAGGATTTTTAAAAATCTAAACATAGACCTGCCATATGATCCAGCAATCCCACTCCAGGGGATATACCCAAAGTAATGCAACACAGGTTACTCCAGAGGCACCTGCACACCCATGTTTATTTCAGTGTATTCACAATAGCCAAGTTATGGAGACAACCAAGTGCCCCATTATTGATGAATGGATCAAGAAAATGTGGTACTTTTACACAATGGAATTTTACTTAGCCTTGAAGAAGAATGAAATCTTATCATTTGCAGGTAAATGGATGGAACTGGAAAGCATCATTCTGAGGGAGATCAGCCAGGCTCAGAAGACCAAAAATCATATGTTCTCCCTCATATGCAGACTTTAGATCTAGGGCAAATGCAGCAATGTGGTTGGACTTGGAGATTTTGACAAGGGGAGAGCACATATGGGAGATATAGGAATAAGTAGAAAACCCAAAACATGAAAGCATTTGATGTCCGCACTCCAGAGGAACTAATACAGAAACCTTAAAGCAACAGAGGTTAACATGAGAAGGGGATCAGAAACCAGTGTAAAGATCAGTTAGAGATGAATGAACATGGGTTATAACACATGGGTGCACAAAAGCAATGTTAGTAATTTCTCTGTATAGCTATCCTTACTCAAGTAGCAAAAACACTTTGTCTTCCTTATTATGCTTATGTCTTTTCTTCGCAAAATTAGTGATAAGAGCAGAACAGGACCTGCCTGGAACTGGGGGAGGAGGGCAAGGGGAGGGGAGGGGGGCAGGGTGGAGAAATGACCCAAACAATGTATGCACATGTGAATAAATGAATAAAAAAAAATCAAAGGTAATTTTTCCTTGTCAGAAGTAAATTTTTTCTTCATTTTTAGGCAACATATAGTAATTGCACATATTTATGGGGTACAGTGTGTAATGATTAGAGCAGGATTAGATCACAGTGTGACATTTCAATATATATAATACGTAATAATGAGATCAAGGTAATTGACACAACCATCTGCTCAGACATTTATCATTTCTTTGTGTTGTGAACACTCAAAATCTTCTCTGTTAGGGTTGAGGATATAGCTCAGTGGAAGAGCACTTGCCTAGCATGTGCAAAGCCCTGGGTTTGAGTTCTGGAATGGCAAAAAAGAAAAAAATCCTCTTTACTTGCTATTTTGAGTATACAATTAATTATTTATTGTCAACCACAGTTATCTTGCTGTTTAGAATATTAGAAGTCATTCTTCCCATCCAACTGTTCTTGTATATCCATTAACCACATCTCTATGTCTCCCCTTCCCCCATACCTTCATTTTTATTATAATCTATTTGTCTATTTGTATAGCTTTATTAAGGAAAAATTGATGTACAAAGAACTTCCCAGGAAATATACATTTTGATGGGTTTTTACATTTGTATGCACCCATGAAGCCATTATCACATCAATATAGTGAATATATCAATCATTACCAAAGATTTTCTTCTGCCCTATCACGCCCAGAAAAAAACATCCATTTGCTTTCTGTCACCAGGTATAGATTTTACATTTGCTAGAATTTTATACAAATGGAATCATACAGTACATTTATTCTGATTTAATATTCTTTTGTGTCAGGCTTCTTTTACTTAGTATATTATTTTGAAATGCATTCATATTACTATGTATATGAAGAGTTCATTGCTTTTATTACTGAGCAATTCTATCATATAGTCATACAGCAATTTTTCTACCCATACCCCTTGTTGTTAGACATTTAGGGTCTCCAGGTTGCATCCAGTCTTTTGCCTCTACCATTCCACCATTCAAATATTTTTCCTTTATTTCTATTTTTTAAGGTACTGGGCATTGAACACAGAGCCTTGTGTATACTCAGCAAGTGTTCTAACACTGAACTTGATCCCCAGCCTCTAAAACTCTTTTTTTATTAAGATTATCAATTATTTCCATGTTTCTATATCGGTTTTCATTATTTATCTCTTTTTTCTTGCTAAGTCAACAGTAAAACCAATGAATGTTCAGTGTGACTATTGTGACTAGTTAGATGGAGCAAACACTGACTTATAAATTCAGTGGAGCAACAGGTTAATCAAGAAAGAAAGGAAAAATCATTCTGGATGATTCTCCTTTTCTTATTGTTTTTCATTCATACATCACTGATGGTTCTGTCATATTCTGACTGTGAAACAATGTACAAATTACTTAACTGCTTGTGTTTGTTTCTTTTCCTATACAATGGGGATAAAATGTTCTTTCTCATGTGTTCCATAGAAAACAAATATGTTCATAAATGTAAAATGTTTAAAATGGAATGCTTAACACAAACTGGATTCTAGGGAATATTAGATAAATTGTTATTCTAGCAGCAATAATATGCTATTTGATGCTGTTTAAAGTACTCAGGTACTTTGTTTTATATTTATCAGAAATGTTTTAATGATGCAGAGTTTATGCTTTTGTTCATTTTTCTATCTCATTTGTCATTTAATTGCATGTATGTTAGCACATATAGGCACAGTCATTGTCTGAAACATCCAAAACAACGAATGTGCCTACATTTACTATTTAATTCTATATAGGAAAACAAGTATTAATGAAACAAGAACTCAATGTGAATGTTTCACATAAGATAATGTGAAAATATTTTCTATTTAAGGTCAGAAAATACTAGAGTCGAAATGAACTTCACAATGATTTCTAAATTTAAAAAATTTAAGATACAGGGCTCAGTCTGATCTCATTGTATAAATTATATTTTGTAGAAAAAAACTTTATTAACATGAAGTTGTTATGAAGTAGTTAGCATTCCTTCAACTCTAATCAATGAGTTGAAAACCACTGCACTTCAAAGTCTATAGAGCAAAAGTTATATAATTTCTGGCATCATCATCATAGTCTACATGGTCATAGTCATTATTATGAGTATAATTATTATGAATCAGATTCCTCAAACATTTAAAGCAATATTCGTCATCAGAAGCCACATACACGCACACACACACACACACACACACACACACAATGATATAAAGTGAAAGCGTTAGCATTCTTAAATTAGCATATGGGGAAATTTTATAATGCTTTGGACTCTAGAATCCTGTTATGCTTGGTTTCACACTGAGTCATACAAGTTCCTGCTTTCATAGTAAAAATGTTCTGCACAGCAGGAGAATGAGACAAAAAGATTCTAAATGATTCATGATTGTCCAGCACCCAAAGACAGAAATCATCATTTCTGTTTCTGTTTCTGTTTATTCTCAGCTTTTGAAAACCTTTGTTAAAAGACAAGTGAGCTATTAGTAATTAATTTCTAGTCCATCAAAAAGCACAAAGTATTTATCTTTCTGCAGTGCTAGGGATTGAACTCTGAGCCTTAGGTATGCTAGGAAAGCAGTCTACCACTGAGCTACATTCTCAACCCATGCAAAGTATTTTAAAGGAAACTTTAAACATAAACACTTAATAGCACATCCCAGGTGTTACATGGGAATATATATGAACATCCATATACTATTAACAGTTCAGTAGTTTATACCATACTTAGGTGTCAAAGTCCTTCTTTACTGAATCTATGAAGAGGAAAAGGAAAAATCTACTATATCTGTTAGATACATTAGAAGGCAAAAAATTAATTTGATACATTTTGTGTTAGAGACAAAATAGTGTGTAATATGGCAGAAATTATAGCTACAAGTTAATGTCTTATGAAAACTATTAGCATTTTTCAAAATATATTGTACAAAGAAATAAATGCCAGTACTAATGTAGTTTAATAATCTCTTGATAAAAACAAGGATTACATTTTTGTACTAGATTTTGATTATAGCAATGTGGGAAAAGAACTAAAGTTTTGAAAACTTTAGGTGTCATGTAGGAAATGAATTTTAAAAACAGAATCAAAGTACTAAAATGCATGTAAATTTTCATTTCTTTAAAGGAGTAACAAAAGACCACTAGTTTTATGAAATATAGAAGTTGAAAAGAAACTTTAATTTCATTAGATTGAACTGAAAATGAGCTCCCTATTTCTCTGTATAATTTCTTTTCTTTTTGGCACTGTAGTTTGAATTTAAGGTCTTATACTTGCTAGAAAACTGCTCTACCACTTGAAACATGCTCCCATTAGTTTTCTTTTCAGATGGGATCTCGTACTTTTGCCTGACAGGCCTCAGCCACAATCATCCTATTTCTACCTACTGAATAGCTAATTATCAGCAAAATGTTTTAAAACCACAATGAGATCTCACCTCCATGTGTTAGGATGGATGTTATTAAAAAGACAAGGTACAAGTATTGGCCAGGATGTGTTGAACAAGGACATTGTTGATGGGAATGTAAATTGGTAAGGCCATATAGAAAAGTAAGTAGATGGAGGTTACCCATTTCTTGATACATATCCAAAGGAAATAAGAATAGTCGGTTGAGGAGATATCTGATGTGATATACTGAACTTTGCAACATTATTCAAAACAGCTAAGATATAAAAACAAAGAACCCATCAACAAATGAATGGACAAAGAAAATGAGGACTATTATATTCCATATATATGCACAGTGTTGAATTAGTCTATTTTTCATCCTTAAAAAAAGAAAGAGAGTCAGGCACAGTGGTACATGTCCATAATCCTAGCAATTTAGGAGGCAGAGGTAGGAGGATCCCAGCCTGAGGTCAGCCTGGGCAAAAGTGTAAGACCCTACCTAAAAAACAAACCAAAAGAGAAAAAGGACTGGGAGTATTGTTCAAGCATTTTCTTACCAAGTATGAGGCTCTGAGTTCAAACCCCAGTACTGTCAATTTGAAAAAAGAGAGAGAAAGAGAAAAAAAGGAAATAAAGAAGAGAAAGTGAGAGTGAGAGAAAGAAAAGAAGGGAGGGAGGGAAGGAAAGAAGGAGAGAAAAAAGAGAAAGTGAGAAAAAGGAAGAAAGGGAGGGAGGAAGAATGAAGGAAGAGCTGCCTTTTTTGTACAATAGCATGAAGGGATCTGGGAGACATTACACTAAGTCAAATAAGCCAGACAGCAAAAGACATAGTAAGTGGTGATTACCAGGGCTTGAGGAAGGAGGAAATTAGGAATTATAGGCCAAACTTCCAGTTATATAGGATGAGTAATTTCTATAGCTCTAATATATGGTGTGGGGAATGCAGTTAATAATGCTGTATGGTGTACTGGAAATTTTCAAAGAAAGTAAATCTTAAATGTTCTCAACACATGCATAAAAAATAAGTAGGGTGATGGATTTCCAAATTAGCTTGACTGTACCAATTATTTCACCATATTTGTAAATCATTTCCTTGTGTATCTTAAATATATATGATTATTTGTTCAACATATCTCCATAAGGCTAGAAAAAAATTAAGAATGAGCTGCTAAAGACATAGATCACTTGACTCTTAAATGTCTTTCTCTGACTTCCTAGGAAACTTAGCAACAGAAGAAAGATCACATGCACACCTTTCCACCTGAATACGTTATCCCAAGTGTCTTTTCTGAGGTTCAATTTTTTTTAGTACCTAGTATTTGTTTTTAAAATTCTATGGAATTTTACATTGTATTCTAAAATGCAATGTTATTTGTGATCATATAATGTTCGTTATATATTATATTGGTGTCTCAGTTTCTAAAATCTGTGCTGAATTGAAGGGCCACAAACATATTTGCTTGGGTCAATATATCATTATTCCTTGGTGACACATGTATTCACAAACGGCCTCACACAGAATTGTGAACACAGAGAGCAAATGTACCTGTACCATGATTCTCTACATACTCATCTTTATGCATGAGCTATTTCTAAGTAAACACTGAAAGGAAGGCCAGAAAACACCATCAAAGGAATTTTTAATACAGAATTCCCATATTACCATTTGTGGGAATTTTGAATTGTGTATATTTATGTTGAGAGATCAATGTATTTCATGTCACATGGGGACTGATGTTGATCTGCATATCAGTTTTATATGAATCTTGAAGAATTTTATGAAACAGCTATCTGAAATTGGTTTCCATTTTTAAAAGAGTATGATTTTCATAATGTGAATGATCTAAATATCTCAAAAGATATATTCATAAATCTTCACTCCTTTATATAATCCTTAGGTTTTATTTCTATAAAGAAATCTTGTAGTGAGACAATAAACCATTCAGCCTTTCTTTAGAGTTGATTCTTGAGTGTGTTCAGCCTTGAGAATACACCTGATTATTAAGTCATTTCATGGTCATTCTTTATCAGTAAGAGAATTTAGGACCTCACGTACCACTATAAACTTCTCAGTTTGTCATAGAATCATTCTATGTTGATGTATATTTAAAAAGAAAAAACAACTTTTATTCAACTAATAAAATTGTGAAAAGCAATTATCCAATCTATGCCCAAATATACCTATTTAATAAAACAAGCATACAAAAACACCTATTGTTTCCTTAATAGTCTATAAAAAATAACATTTCAAAATTTAACATAACATTTTACTACTCATAAGAATTCAAAAAAATGGTTTTCCTCCAGGAGAAAGAGAGGAGTCTTGACCATCATGCTACCCTTCCCTGGTTCCTGTGCTCTCAGAAGCAGGAGCTGGAAGGCAGGCCCATCCAGCATCAGGATGCAGGATCAGCTCTGCCCCTGGGTAGCTTTAAGTTGCTAAGCCTGAGGAATAGCTGCCAGGTGGTCATGTGTGGCTAGGCCTTTATGGAGAAAACTTAATTATGGAGTAGCTCCTGTGCAGGAACCATGTAGTAGATTTTGAAATGATGGAGACCCAGGAGGACATCTACATGGAGTGACAAGTAGGATGTTAGTCACCAAGTGACTTTGTGACCCAGAAATGTCCTTCCCCTCTGGATATCAGTTTTCTCATTGTAAGCTGACAGGAGTTCATTAGGTGATCTCCTGAATCCTTTCTAACTCTGATTTTCTAAAGGCAGTGGCTTGGGCCACCTGTGGCTGTCTTCTCTGCTTTTCCCTCTTAAAATTATATGCCTAACAGCCCAGATGCTAGATATCTGTCCTCTAACCATCAGGGGCCAGGGATGCACTCTACTTCCAGTGGCCAGTGGCCGCCTGGTGCCCAGTCTTCAGACCTACCCATGTAGGTCTGAGGATCCCATCCCTCCCTCTGGTTTTCAGCTAGTAAGCTAGACTTGTTTTATGTTACCTGTATTTATATGCCTGGTGCCATGGTGAAGACTGTCCAAGGTGTTTCTTCCTTCATATCTCAGATGCCTGAACAGAATTAGGCAAACCAGGAGCAGCCTATGAGGATCCAATATGCCTTTTGGTGCTCAGAAGAATGGCTACACATGCAGACTTACTATCAAGTGAGCTTACAACCCACAACTTCTGGTGCCTATTCTACGCTCTAATGTGCACACATGGCATGGGTAGGACATTATGGCAACCTCCCAACACCCATCTCTTCTCCCCAGATCAGGTGAGCAGGGACTGGTGCCCAGGGTTGAGCAAGGAGAGTCCAGGCAACCACAGGTCAGGTTCAAAATTCATTTATTGATGTGTTGGACACAATAAAACTACAATCGCTGTTTAAAAAAAATTCAAAAAATCAAGTTGAAACTCTTTGGTTCATAGTGCTGATAAGTATTTGGAACTAGGGAACTCATTGAGGTGCCTAATGACCTTGAGGTAAGCCAGGTATCCTGGCTGTTTATACTTTTTTCCCAACCAATGTGGACCTATATACAAACATACATTTATTTTCTCAGGAAATTTATCATGGCATACTTTGAAAATTAAAAAGTATCCATAGACATTGTAGTTAGTAAGGCTACAAAAAGATAATTCGACTGTTTTCTTAATATTTGTTCTTTTATACAAGAAAATAGAACATAGAAACTATCTGGATTGACCTTGGATTTTTAACTAGATTTTTAAGGTTACTTTCTCAGCAAAAAATGCATTCTTTCATATTTTTGTAGAAATAAAGCAGCATTTATGGCTTCACTGTATTTTTTTATTCAAAGATATATTTTCCATGCTTTAGGGCTTTCACATTTTCTTACATTACATGAGACTTTTGTCTCAAAGCTAAACTAAAAGACAGACTAAATAACATCTTAGACATTTTATTTTCCTGCTTGTTCATGTGTTCTGTTTATTGTGTTAGCACCTAACCAAGACTTCTCTATTATGGGTTAGAAAAGTTGTCATTTTTTTCTTTAAATATGCGTATAATTGTTTTGGGGGAGTGGACTGGGGTTTGAACCAGGGCTTTATGCTTGCAAAGCAGACACTCCACCACTTGAGCCACACCTTCAGTCCATTTTTGATCTGGTATTTTTTGGAGATGGGATCCTTGCAAGCTATCCCTCAGGCTGGTCTCACACTGTAATCCTCCCTATCTCAGCCTCCAAAGTAGTTAGGGAGCCACAGGTGTGAGCCAATGCCTAGTGCACACAATTACATTTTAAATGCAGCTGAAAGAATCTGGTTTCATACAATAGCTACTATCCAACTGATATCAAGAATTAGATTCATTTATAGCCTCAAAAATGATTTTTAAATTAGTATCTAAATAGAACTTATTCATAGCCAAGAGTGGTGATACATGCCTGTAATACCAGCACTTGGACAGAGACAAGAGGATGGTTAGTTTGAGGCCAGCCTAGGCTACATAAGGAGACCCTATCTCAAAAACATAAATGAATAAACATTATTTGTTTTAGATGTTGTTGTTGGTCCCTGCTCTGTGAGGAACCTCTGTGTTCAATCCAGACATAAGATAGCATTGGAACTTTGCAAGTTGTCCTGATATGCCTGGTCAGTCCCCTTTACTTACTCTACTCCATACCTCATTTTACACACACACACACACACACACACACACACACACACACACAAATTAGCTTATTCATTTCTCTTGTTTGAAAAAAAAAAGCTGGCAAAAAATCTCAACTGCCTTCATGCATACAATATAGTTTTACTAAGATAGGTGTTTAATTATATTTAAATGAATACTTAGAAAATGATGTGTGACGCACAGGAAATTAATGTGATTCAACTCCCTGTATAGCTATCCTTATCTCAACCAGCAAAAACACTTGTTCCTTCCTATTATTGCTTATATTCTCTCTTCAACAAAATTAGAGATAAAGGCAAAATAGTTTCTGCCAGGTATTGAGGGGGTGGGGGGAAGAGGAGGGGGCGGAGTGGGTGGTAAGGGAGGGGGTGGGGGCAAGGGGGGAGAAATGACCCAAGCCTTGTATGCACATATGAATAATAAAACAATTTAAAAAAAAAAAGAAAATGATATGTGAGAGTGCTAAGATAATTTCCAGACCTGGCACCTAGGAAGCTTTGTCTGTAAACCCCACCTAAGAAGATGACTGACACATTAATTTTACTTTAAATTTGGGACAGATTATTTGCTGTTATTTAGTCTTCACATTTCAACACACATCTTCAATAAGCTCGGAGGGAGAAGTTGGTTATGTACTAATGAAATAGTAAAATGAATACAGAATATAGGGTTCTCCAACCTCAGTCTCTAATTTTATCGATTCTATTTGTTTAGTTCCTGAAAAATAGAGCTCCCCCTTTGTTTTGAGCCAGGATCTTGCAATTTACACTGGGCTGGCCTTAAACTTGTGATCCTCCAACCTCAGCTTCCTAAGTGCTGGGATTACAGGCTTGAGTCACCATACCCAGCCAGGCTTTCTGTTTTTCTGGTTTTAGCCACTTACATTCATGTATTCAGTGTTTCCAATGATTTTGTTATTATTACCACACACACACACACACACACACACACACACACAGCCTGAAGACAATTTAAAGAAAACCTCACGGTTATCTGTACCAGTTTAGAGTAGTTTCTCTTAAGCTCTGGAAGGAAGTAGAGCTTGGAATTTTCAGTTAGTAAGAAAATAAAGTCTATCTCCCTGGTAAAGATCATTTCAAGGCTATCCCTAAAATGACTGCTTAATAACCAAGACAAATATTAGAGACTTATTTGTTTCTTTATTATTTATTTTAGGCAGTGCTGGGGTTGAACTTGAGGCCTTTCATTTGCTAGGCAGGCACTGTACCACTTGAGCCACACCATCAGTCACTTTTTGGTATGGTTAGTTTTGCATTTATGTACTGGCCAGCATGGACTGTGATCCTTCTATTTAAGCTGGGATTATAGATATGTTGCACCATGCCCAAATTTTTATTGATTGAGATGGGGTCTCATGAACATTTTACCCAGGCTGATCTCTACCTCCCAATGAGCTAGTATTATAGGTGTTAGTCATCACACAAAATCAAAGGCTTATTCTTTAATAGCAACTTATCTGAAATAATAGTCTTAATTTATTTCTGTTGGAAACCAGATCATTCCTCCCCTTTAGAGCCTCTCTCCACTCAGAGGGAGAGGCATTGCTTTACCATCACATTCCTTGAGTGATTGCATCAATCTTTGAAGATGGCTTCCCTCCTTAGAGGTTCTGTGATGTTATATCTCTTCTGAGGGCATGAAAGTATCAAGTTCCCTAAGTTGAAAACTTATTTCTCCTTTCCAGTTTCACAGACAACCTCTGTTAAGTGTATTTATTTATAATATAATAACAACTGTGGCCACTGTTTCTCAAATAAAAAATAGTCTCTATCCATTACTCCAGAAAAATAGGTTGAAATTATCTCAACTGAGGCCAATAGGAGAAGGGGACCAGGAACTAGAGAAAAGGTTAGATCAAAAAGAATTAACCTAGAAGGTAACACCCACGCACAGGAAATCAATGTGAGTCAATGCCCTGTATAGCTATCCTTATCTCAACCAGCAAAACCCCTTGTTCCTTCCTATTATTGCTTATACTCTCTCTACAACAAAATTAGAGATAAGGGCAAAATAGTTTCTGCTGGGTATTGAGGGGGGGAGCGGGAGGGGGTGGAGTGGGTGGTAAGGGAGGGGGTGGGGGCAGGGGGGAGAAATGAACCAAGCCTTGTATGCACATATGACTAATAAAAGAAAAATGAAAAAAAAAAAAAAAGAAAAATTTTAAATTACCAGGCACAGTAACACAATGCCTACAATCCTAGCTACTTGGGTTCATAAGGCTGAGGCAGAAGGATCACAAGCTAGTATCATTTTGAACAACATAGCAAGACATGGTCTAAAAAAAAATTGGGGAGGCTGGGGCATGGCTCTAGTAGTAGAGTACCTCAGTCCAGACCCCAGTATCACCAAAAAAAGGCTTTTTTTTTTTCTTAAGAAAAATGGAAGCAGGCCAGTAAAAATATGACACAATACTAGGTGTGAGATAATTGGATTTTGTTATGAAATTTTATAAAGAAAACATAATAATTATGTGTTCACATCATGAGCACATATACATTTCCAGTCCATTTTTTACTCTGGTTATTTTGGAGACAGGGTCTTATGAACTATTTGCTTAAGTTGGCCTTGAACTTTAAAACTTCTGATCTCAGCCTCCCCAGTCATTAGGATTATAGGTGTGAGCCAGCAGCAAACGTTCCTTGGTTATTTTTGAGGTAGGGTCTCACTTTACGCCCAAGCCAACCTGAATTGTGATCCTATTTGTGCTTCCCTACCTAGCTGAGATGACAGGCATGCACTATCACATCCAGCTTGAGCCACCATGCCTGGCCACTCAATAAAATTTTAATGATAGAATCTCTCATAAGTATCATAGGTAGGGAAAGGGGTATTCATTGTAAAGTTCTTTAAACTTTTCTGTGTGTTTGGAAATTTCCACAATAAAATGTAGAGAGAAGGGTCATTTTCTGTGGCCATTCTATTAAAATAGAACATTCACCTATCAAAAAAAAAAAAAAACAATTTTATGGAGATGGCAAAGATTAATTTGTAGCAATAGGAAATATTGATGTAAATAAATTGTAGTACTATAGGGTAGTAATAAAAGGCTTATTCTCCATTCTGTATCTGAAGAATTAGGATAATAAAAATAATTGTGCTATACCTAAGCTATATATTACTACTGCATGGTTTTCTGTCTTATAGTTAGTAAGTCCTTATTTACTGTTACTTTTGACAGTTATCAGAAGCCTTGGATAGTTATGGCACTTGTCCCTGGCGAAAAGTCCATAGGCAGCAAACAGTGGCTAAAATTTATTTTGCATTGACAAATCAGACATGAGAGAATGGAACCAGGCTCTCCCTCTCTTGAACAGCATTGCCCATCATAAATCCCAAGGATAGGAATTGCATCTGCTTCCTATCATCTCACACTGTGTTTCAGGAAATGCTCAGTGTATTATGGTTGAAGACAAATAGGAAGATACCATTTAGAAATTCCAACCAAGCATGTGTGGTAATCTGAGGCAGAAAAATTCAGAAAAAGGGTAAATAAATGATTAAATTGAACTGTAGAATAGTTTGCTGTTTAATTATGCTTTAACCTAACACAGCTGACTTCCATCCTTCAACAATCTTACAGAGTCAGTGCAAAGGAATTCCAGATCATAAAGAAGTAAACTAGAACAAAGTGAAGGAACACTTAGTTGACAAAAACACTTAGAACATTTCACAATCAAAATGAAAAGAATATGGATGCTACTTCCTAGTGGTGTCTTGAGTTAACATTAAAATGAAGAGTTTTTAGGGGTTACTGCAAGGGTGTCTATGATAATTAGAAAGGCTTCTAATTGTGCCTGGATATGGCATGAAAAACAACAATAAGACATTGAGGATGTTCAGAAGGCTGCAGGATAAACAACTTTTGGAATTCAGTTCCCAAAAAAACTTGTTTCATAAAACAAACATATCTAAAATATAATAAGGAAAAAGAAGATATCAAAACTCCCCTCTTTGAGTACAAATAGGGATAACTTTGAAGGAAGGAAAAGCAGCAACTGTAACATTAAACACGATCACTTTCAGAATTTATATGCTACATAGACTGGAATATTAGTGTCTGCTGTTGCTAAGAATATGTATGAGAAACTGCAAGAAGGCTATAGGTGCTGTTAACCCTGCATTGGGCTACATCACCCAAATATCATTATAACTTTAACTAATTGCAATGTGAACAAACTTCCTACTTGAGAACTTTGTTCCTAGTGTATGATTGCATTTTCCACTAAGCAATAAGAAATATAGTCACCCTCTGAATCACTGATAAATATGATGATCTCATCCAGTTCCCAAAATAATTAAGAAAATAGAATGTGTGCAGGAAATTCTACTATTTTTAGTATAATAGTGGCTACAAATTTATGAGTTATTTATGTACAATTTTCTGTACTGATACCAACAAAGGAAAAGAAGAATACTATTTTACATAATTACTAAACATATTTTAAAGTGCCATAAGCTACAAATTGAAAAATTATAAGATGAGATAATAATTCTATCTACTTGGGATGTGATAAAACATGAAAATTATGGCTGCCGTTCACCTGGGGCTAAAATCAATGTGTACACTTTCACTTGTACAAATCTACAGTCACCAGATGATTCTGGTCTCCTCGTATGAGGGAGTCATACATATTCCTTGCCACTACTGATCATGTGGGTATGTATGAATGAATGTTTTTAAATTCTCAGAATGCAAAGTTCACCCAGAGATGAAACATAATGACATCTAAGATCTATCATTATTATAGTAGACTACACCTTACCTAAAAATCTTTGGCTACTTTAATCTTAGTCACTTCATCTACACAACAAGTTAGAAAGATAAACTGATATTTTGACATTGATCAGCTGTTTGCTGTGTTTGTTTTATTTTGGGTTTGTGATTTTTTTCTTTTTGTATTTTATTTGTTTTATTCTATATGGTTCAAAGAACAAGTCCTTCTTTTTTCTGACAATGCATCTTTCCCACTCTATGAAGAGGGAATCACACCTTTCATTCTTATTTCATTTGGTTAAGTTAGGAGTAGAATGCACATACTCCCACCTTATCCAGCACAGAGTTCACAACACAGATTTGACCAATCACTGTCTTCAATTCTCTTGATGAGCCTGGAACACAAATTGGCCTGATAACAGTAAAACTTAGTTTTTTACTTCAATTATGGCATAGTTAGCTAGTAGAATATATTCATGAGACTTTGGGTGACCTAATCAAATATCCATACCAAGATTCTACATGAACATAAAAATAACAACAAAGGAGGACAGAGGAAAGTAATGGAGAAAAATGTTTGTAGCATTTTAGAAGATGCTGTCATTTGAAATTTGGAGTACAGTCATACCATAAGTTAATGAGATTGACTCCTTTGAACTTCATTTCATGAGCCAAAATATTTTCTTTCAAATCAGCTAAGCAATTTGATTAACATTATATCATCTGTAACTCTAAAATCCCAACTAATCTACTTTTAAAGACTCATATAAAGAGTATACTCTCTTTAGAATCTGGATAGAGTAATTCTAATGATTCCACTCTATATTTTGTTCAGTTCTTTAACACATGAAAGGTATTATGAACCAGTCCATAGTACATTTATTTAAACTAAACCTTATGGAGATAAAATGAAATTATCTCTATGTTTTATTCATTGTAGCAGATTTTATTCACAAATCTTCAGCCAAGCCTTGACTTTGCATTAAGTTAGAAGATCAAAACACCAGCACTCTTTAAACCAATTATTATCACTATACATAAAAACACTTAATATTCTATTTTCTAGAATTTCTTGAGAGTTAAACACCTGAATAAATATAATCTCTACAATCAGATCAACAGTTATTTGGAGTAAGTGACTACTGCTCCTTAAGCACTAACCTCAAACACAGACTTCAGTGAAAAAAGTTATGAATACCATTTCTACATAATCACTGTAAAAAGTAAGTCCTTAATCTAAGTGTCTATGAAGATACTACAAACCTGCTTTGAAAAGAACCTGTCTATCTCAGGAACAAAGCAACAATATTCTCTCTCACCACTCATTTCAACATTGTATTAGCATTTCTAGCTAATATAATGAAAGTAAAAAGTACAGATTAGAAAGGAAGAAAGAATACATCTTTCTAGATAAATTGATTGTACAGAAAATCTCAAATAATCTACAAAAACCCTCTAAAACTACAAAGTGATATCAAATTTTCATTATACAAGATTAACATACAAAGATCTCTTTTTTATGCCTTCAATGAACAAGTATAATTTTAAATTATATATACTATTTACATAAATACCCTTCAAAATGGATACAAAATATGTACAAGATTCATATGAGAACAGATACAAAACTCTGATAAAAAATTTAAAAACTAAATAAACGGAAAAAATTCCATGTTAGTGGAAAATTCCATCTTAGTGTTGTCAAGATGTCAGTTCTTTCCAAGTTAATGTATATGTTTAATGCATGATGGTAATTCCTACTATCTTGCATTTGCAAAAGGCAAGACTATAAGATATTAAAAAGATCAGGGACTAGGAACATAAGGAGGAAAAAGTGAATAGGCAGAGTGCAGAGAATTCTTAGGGCAGCAACTTAATTCTCTATGATATCACCGTACTGAATATATGTCATTATGTCTATCTAAATTCATAAAATGTACAACTCCAAGATTGAACCTTAACGAAATGAGGAACATTCAATGCTAAGTCCTCTCATCAATTGCAACAAGCATGCCACTCTGGCGCAGGATATTGATAATGAAGGAAGTTATGCATGTCTGAGGGCAGGGGTTATATGGAAACTCTTTGCATTGTCCATTTTGCTGCTAACCTAACACTTCTCTACATCAGTGAAAAAACTAACCCTCAAGAAGATAATTACAACTGTAAGAAAACTTTGAATCTGATGATATAGGCTTCTATTAATATTAATTGCAAAAAATAATCAGAGAATTATTTTTACATTTCTTATAAACTCATGTAAGTCCCTATTGTTTTTCATTAGGCAATGTCATTTCTATGATGCTTCTCACAGGAAATTTGTTTCCAAAGATTGTATTGAGAAAAATTAATCTCTTAAGAAATATTGGCCTACTCATCAGTCAAGACCATTTTTGAACTGGTTGAGAGTCAAAATCTAAAGTAATAATCACAACAATAGCATTGCCTTTCAATGTTTGAATATTTTATTTCTCCATTGTATACCATTAGTTTACAAATTATAGGAAAAGGAGTTGTGCTGAAAATTTGGCGCGTTATTAGCATGAATCCATTATTTTTGCATTATATCATGTCAAATCTTGATTAAAAGTTATGTTCTTATAACAATATGAGAAATAACTCTACAGTTGTTTACACTGATGTTCTGAACATTAAAGAATGTTTCTTTTTTCTGGTTTTTTACTTTATCCACATTTGAAACTAATAATACACTATAGCTCTATCTAGTTTAACAGTAATTTATTTCCAATCACTCCAAATTATCTATAGTTATAGAAAACATTGCTATCCTAAGGTTACAAGAAATTTTTATGGTTGTAGAAAAAATATGGTGGCTTCTATTCTTGCATTGTTTTTCATTTGAACATTCTCAGACATTAAACCGGCACTATAAAACTGAAGCTCATTATTTTCTTTTATGTCTCCTTATCTGAAAGACTATTGCAGACATATCAGCTTAAAACAGAAACATCTAAAGCCATGTAGCATTAGTTTTCTGGTCTCTGTGTAATATCCAGAGGACAGATGTTGATATATCATAATCACTGACATCACCAACAACATGCCTTAGGTGGGGATGATGAGCCAGCCAGGTGAATCTGAAAAGTGGAACCTGAGGTGAAGGTTGTAGCCATTATTTTGTTTTATGATGGTCTACTTTTCCTTATACTTATGTTTACATTGAGTTTGGTTCCAGAGTAGTATTCAATGTGGCAATAAACATATGTTAGTTTGTCCCCAAAGCTGGGAAAACACACAAACACAAATACACATCAATCTCACATAGTATTAGAATGTTAATTTAAATTCTACAAGGAGGTTATAAATCTTTCAGCTAATCAGAGATATGTGTTGAAGAGCTTACACAAAGGCAGTGTTAAGAAGGGCTTAAAATGGTTTGCCATTCTGAATTTGGTAAAAAGATCTTATACGTCTTTATTAGGAACCATAGTCGCATAAAGATTTCTATCTTAAAGTACCACAGAGAAACACTAACCAGGGACTTTAAACATTAAAATTTTCAAACTGTTGACAGAGAAAATTGCTGTTATATAATACCTTTTTAAAATAAGCATAACTGCACTATTTACTAAATTTTCTTTTGATTGTGTAAATTTGACAATTTATTGACAACTTTCCAATAATTCTCTAGAACCAGTGACAATATTATATCTGCTTAAGTCCTATGTTATCACCATTCAAACAAAAACTTCTAAGAATATAAATGAATAAAATGGGTTTTTAAAAGTCTTTATCTGTCTTTCAGAGATTTTAGCCCTGAAACTTTGTGTATTGTATACTAAGTTCCACACATTCTGCAAGTTTTAATTAAAGGTGTTCAAAATGATTCGGTGATTTTCACCCCATCTACACTAAATAAGAGAGTCTATTAGGACTAGGACAGACTGTGCTCCGAAGGGTTATTTTGTAGTAGAGAATACTGTGACCAAATAGGGTGGGCATTCAGAGACCTCAGAGTGACGGGGCAAAGCAGCTTTTCTAAAGAACAGATGGGTATTGTCCTCCAACTTGAATGCTTACGGAGCCAGAATAAGAGGCCTAACTCTGACACCAGAGTTGATCACCAGAAAAAGCTGGGAAAACTTATCAACATCAGCTGTAATTCTGAAGAAAATAGAGACTACAGCTGAACTCTCTGTTGAACTCTGAAGGAAAATAGCTGACTGGAGCGTGTCATATCATAGCATGATGAAAGCGGAGAGCAATGAGAGGGACCTGTACTTCCAAGTTTGGGTGGAGTAGTGGGCCACAGATTCTGCCCAGGATAGTTGCCGTCCATATCTAAGTAAGTACTTTAGTATCAAGAATGGAGGCAAAGAGGGCAAGAGCTTAGGTGGAAAAGTAAGAGGTTATCTAAAACACCATTTGTAAAAAAGAATGGCATACTACAAACCTCCAAAGGAAGGTTCTTAAGAACCTACCTAAAAGCTTCATATTTTGACTATCTTTCATATAAGACTCAGTGGTAATCAGGTTCAATAAACCCTACAGAAGAAATATTTTACCCATCCTCTCTAATATACTTTCTTGTTCCCTACACATGGAGAAGTCAAAAACAGCAAGAGTAAGACAGTGAGGAGACAGAGAACAAAGAAACTACACACCATTAATTTCTAAATATGTTAGGAACTGAACAAAAGGAGATATGAATTGGTTGAAGAATATTTTAATGATGAATCCGTTCTGATAGTTCATGACTGTTCTAACTGCTAAAAAATCATTACCTCATTGAAGTGCATGAGATAATGATTCTTGAGACATTGGCAAGAGGAATTGGAGGATATAAGAGAAAGTAGACTATGAAAGAAACATTGTGGGTGGAAAACCAAAGCTATTTCCACAATAGGTTATGGTAAAACCAGGACATTCTATAAACCAGACACTTAAGTACAGAAAATAAATGTACAGCTAGTCACGAAGTGAGAGTATTAGTCCCACTTTCAATAACTTGACTGTTCCTTTCTCATAATGGTCTCTGATTAGGAACTCCTGGGCTGTAAAACGTTTATATTTTAGACCATATGTATGTCTCAGTCATCCTCAGCATCTGTCCTCAGACTAATGCAAGTCCCCATAAAGTTGTTATTGACTCAGCAGAAAAAGAGGAGAAAAGGAAGATATTGTACAAATTTATTAAAAATTATTTTGTTTATATCACTGCAATGTATTAATTATTTTAAGTGCCAGTTATTTTAGAAAATACTGAAATGTAGCAGGAGGAAATAGTTTAAAAAAAATTAGTTCTTAGAAAAAAAATTAAAAGCTGGCAACTTATATCTACACCACACCATTTTTATTGTTTTATAAAGTTCACTTCACACTAATATCCTCTAATTAACATTTTTCAATTTTACTTTTACTAATTTAAAATATATATAAATCACTGAGTGTAGTAGTACATATCTGTAATCCCAACTACTCTGGAGGTGGAGGTAAGAGAATCACAAGTTTGAGGCCAGCCTGGGCAAAGGCAGTGAGACTAGCGCAAAAACAAAAAACAAAACAAAATGACTGGGGGCATAGATCAATTGGTCAAATGCTTGCCTAGCATGACTGAGTCCCTGGATTCAATCCCCCATATCTCAAAATAAATAAATAAAATAAAACATAGAAAATCTTTTTAAATTTGCCATTATGAAATTAAAAAAGCAGTCATTGAGCATGATGTACATTTCAATGGCAACAGAAAGACATTATTTCAAATCTCCATCAAATGGCTTCTGAGACTTCCTCTCATCATGCAGTAAACTTATATTCACTCCATGCATCTCCTCTTCTATAACATTTCCTTACCCTGACCCTACCCAACGTGAAAAATCTTATAGCAGCACATTACAAAATTATCTGCAGCTCGTCCGCACTCCTTTTCTGCATGTGAAGCAATCACTGAAAGGAGTGAGGTCCTAAAAACCATGCTTAGAGTAATTCAGATCTGATTTCAGGAAAAATATTTTCTTCAAGGAAAAATTCTGATTGAAAAGGCCTATGTCACTCTTCTATTACATATTGCAATTTTACCCTAACTTACCCGGAATAATGATAATTTTGTTTTTGAACAAACAAACCATGCTGCTGATGGTTACAGAGAAAAGTGAATCATTCAGAGTTCAATGAGTCACAAATACCATGTGGCTACTTTGTTCTGATTTCCACCAGCACCTTACTTCATAACCCATAGAACTACACTAACGTGCCCTGTCTTTGGAGTTGGAGAGGGAGTTGAAGGAACCCAAAAACAATTGAGTTTAATGGAAATTTGTAAATTCATACTCTTTAACTGAATCCAGTTGTCCCTTTACCCTATGGTCACATTGTGTACTATGCCTTGTTTCTTACTATTTTTCTAACAGGCTTCCTTTATCCCCTTCTATCTGACTGTGATGTTCACTGTAAATGACCAACTCAAAATTTATTTTAAATAGCTATCTACGTCAATGGATTTGGATTAGTCTATGTTTTTACCACTGTGATTAATTAGTGTGTGATTGCAGATGTTTCTTTAAGATTTTAATTTCAAATCTTTTGACTGTGTAACTAGAGGTGAGATTTATCAATCATACAATAGTTCCATTTTTCAATTTATCAGGAACCCCACATAGTTTTTCAAAATTGGTTGCACTTACATTCCTACCAAAAGTATACAAGAGGTCCTTTTTCTCTACATCCTTTCTAACATTCATAATCTTTTATTGTTTCTTTGTTGTTGATAATAGCCTTGCTATCAGTGCTTTGTTTCTAAGCTCAACTTTTTTAGATTCCACATATAAGTGAAATCAGACAGTACTGTCATGCTGTGACTGGCTTATTTCACTTATAATAATTACCTCCAGGTTCACTCATGTTGTCACAAATCACAAGATTTCCTTCTTTTTATGGCCCAAAAGTATCCCATGGTATATGTGTGTTACATTTTCTTTGTCCATTCCTGTGCTGATGGGCACTTAGTTTCATTCCATTTATTGGCTATTGTAAATAATGTCACAGTGTATATATCAATACAGATATATCTTCAATACCGATTTAATTTCTTTTGAACCTATACCCCAGCAATGAGATTGTTACATTATATTTTATATTTATTCTTTCAAGAGACCTCTCTATTGTTTTCCCTAATGGCTATAACAAATTTCAAGACTCACCAACAGTGTGCAAGGATTCCTTTTTCTCCAGATCTCTTGAAAATACTTATCTTTTCTCTTTATGATAACAGCCACTATAAAATGTCTTAGGTGATATCTTAATGTGGTTTTAATTTGTATTCTCTAATAATTACTGATGTTAGTCATTTTTGCATATACCTTGTGGCCCCTTAATATATATTTTTGTAAAAAACATATATTTGAGTCTTTTGCCCAATTTTTAATAAGGTTATTTGTTTTAGCTCTATTTGAGTTGTTTGAATTCCAATGACATCCAGCACAGAGATTGAAATATCAATCCTAAAGTTCCTTTGGAAGCACAAAAGATTGTGAATAGCCAAGGCAATACTGTGCAAGAAGAATAGCACTGTAGAGATCACAATACCTGACTTCAAACTATAGTACAGAGCCATAGCAATAAAAACAGCATGGTACTGGCACAAAAACAGATATGAAGACCAGTGTAACAGAATTGCAGACCTAGATATGAGTCCACACAGCTATGCCCATCTGATTTTTGATAAAGTCACCAAAAACATACAATGGAGAAAAACAACCTCTTCAATAAATGTTGCTGGGAAAACTGGATATGTATAGGCAGAAAACTGAACCAAGATCCATGTTTGTCACCTTGTACAAATGTCAACTCAAAGTGGATTAAGGACCTTAATATCAGACCTGAAACTCTGACGTTAGTGCAGGAAAAAGCAGGAAATATACCAGAAGCAATAGGCATAGGAAATGACTTCTCAGAGTAACTTATGGCTCAGCAACTAAGACAAAAGATAGACAAATGGGACTACATGAAATTCAAAAAGTTCTGCACAATAATAGAAAAGTTTTCTAAATTAAAGAGGCTGCCCACAGAATGGGAGAAAATCTTTGCCAGTTATTCATCAGACAAGGGATTGATAATGAGAATATACAGGGAGCTCAAAAAACTAAACTCCCCCAAAATCAATGACCCAATAAAGAAATAGGCAAATGAATGAACAAAGCTTTTTCAAAGGAAGAAGCCAAGTATTGTGTTGTTCTTCTTGCACAGTGTTGTTCTTCTTGCACAGTATTACCTTGGCTATTCACAATCTTTTGTGATTCCAAAGGAACTTTAGGATTGATTTTTAATTCTTTGTGATGGATGTCATTGGGATTTTGATGGGAACTTGTAGATTGCTTTTGGTAGATATAGCATTTTCACTATGTTGATTCTATCAATCCATGAGCATGGGAGATCTTTTCATCTTCAGTAGTCTTCTTTGATTTTTTTTCTTTAATGTTTTATACTTTTCCTTGTAGAGGTAATTCACATGCTTTGTTAAGTTTATTCCAAGGAATTCTTTTTTTGAGGCTATTGTTAATGGAATTGTTTTCCCATAGTTTTTCACTGTTTGTTTATTGTTGGTTTATAGAAGGGCTACAGATTTTTGTAGTTGATTTTGTATCCTGCTACTTTGCTGAAGTATCTAGGAGTTTTTTGAGGTTTAGCTTGTTCTTGTTTTTCTAGGAGTTTGAGGTGCAGCATTAGGTTGTTTATTTGAGAACTTTCTCTGTTTTTAATATACGCACTCATGGCTATAAATTTACCTCTTAGAACTGCCATCCCATAGGTTCTGATAGGTTGTGTTTTCATTTCATTTAATTCTGGAAGGCCTTTGATTTCTTTATTTCTTCTATGACTCACTGATCATTGAACAATATCCTGTTCAGCCTCCAGTTGTTTGAGCATTTTCTGCTATTTCTTTTGTTATTGAGTTCTAGTTTTATTGAGTTGTGGTCAGACAATATGCAAAGGGCCTTTCCTTTTTTTTTTATTATTCACCTGTGCATACATTGTTTGAGTCATTTCTCCCTCCTGCCTCTGCCTACATCCTTGCCTCCCTCCCCTGTCACTTGTAGGCAGAACCTATTCTGTGCTTTTCTCCAGTTCCATTGAAGAGAAGAAATAAACAATAACAAGAAAGACATAGCATTTTTACTAGTTGAGATAAGGACAGTTATACAGAGAGATTCCTAGCATTGCTTTCATGTACAAATGTGTTACAACCCAGGTTGATTCATCTCTAACTGATCTTTACACTGGTTACTGATCCCCTTCTTGTGTTGACCTCAATACTTAAGGTTTCTGTATTAATTCCTCTGGAGTGGGGACATCAAATGCTTTCGTGTTTTGGGTTTTCTATCTAACCCTGTACCTCTCATATATGTTCTCCCCTTGTCATGAAACCCAAGTCCTACAACACTGCTGTATTTCTCTAGATCTAAAGACCGCGTATGAGGGAGAACATATATTTTTGGTCTTCTGAGCCTGGCTGACCTAGCTCAGAGTGATGTTCTCCAGTTCCATCCATTTACTTCCAAATGCTAAGATTTCATTCTTCTTCAAGGCTGAGTAAAATTCCATTGTGTACAAGTACCACATTTTCTTGATTCATTCATCAGTAGTGGGGCATCTTGGTTGTTTCCATAACTTGCCTATTGTGAATAGTGCTGCAATAAACATGGATGTGCAAGTGACTCTAGAGTAACCTGTGTTGCATTCCTTTGGGTATATCCCCAGGAGAGGGAATGCTGGATCATATGGCAAATCTATGTTTAGATTTTTAAGAATCCTCCAAATTTTTTTCCAGAGTGGTTGCACCAGCTTGCATTCCCACCAGCAGTGTGCTAGGATTCCTTCTTCCCCACATCCTCATCTAACAGGGGTGAGGTGGAATCTTAGTGTGGTTTTGATTTACATTTCCTTATGGGCAGATATTGTGAACATTTTTTTATGTGTTTTTTGGCCATTTGAATTTCTTCTTTTGAAAAAGTTCTGTTTAGTTCTGTTGCCCATTTCTTAATTGGTTCATTGATTTTAAGAGAGTTTAGTTCCTTAAGTTCCCTGTATATTCTGATTATCAGTCCCTTGTCTGATGTATAGCTGGTAAATATTTTCTCCCACTCTGTGATTGGTCTTTTCAGTTTAGAGACCATATCTTTTTGTTGTGCAGAAGCTTTTTAATTTTATAAAGTCCCATTTGTCTATTCTTTCTCTTAGTTGCTGGGCTGCTGGGATTCTATTGAGGAAGTCCTTCCCTATACCTACTAGTTCCAGAGTGTTTCCTGTTCCTTCCTATACTAACTTGAGAGTTTCAGGTCTGATATTTTGGTCCTTGATGCATTTTTGAGTTGATACTTGTACAAGGTGATAGACATGGATCTAGTTTCAGTTTCTTGCAGATGGATAACCACTTTTCCCAATAAAATTTGTTGAAGAGGCTGTCTTTTCTCCATCCTATATTTTTAGCACCTTTGTCAAAAATAAGGTGAGCATAGCTGTGTGGATTTATATCTGGGTCTTCTATTCTGTTCCACTGGTCTTCACGTCCGTTTTTTTGCCAATACCATGCTATTTTTATTGCTATTGCTTTGTAATATAGTTTGAAGTCAGGTATTGTGATACCTCCAGCATTGCTCTTTTTGCTGAATATTGCTTGGCTATTCATGTTCTCTTGTATTTCCAAATGAACTTTAGGATAGATCTTTCAATCTCTGTAGAGAAAGTCATTGGAATTTTGATGGGAATTGCATTAAACATGTAGATTGTTCTTGGTAGTGTAGCCATTTTTACTATGCTGAATCTACCAATCCAAAAACATAGGAGATCTTTCCATCTTCTGTAGTCTTCCTCTATCTCTTTCTTCAGGAGTTTGTAATTCTCCTTGTAGAGGTCATTCACATCTTTTGTTAAGTTTATTCCTGGGTATTTGATTTTTTTGAGGCTATTGTAAATGGAATTATTTCCATGTATTCCTTCTCAGTTTTTTCATTGTTGGTATATAGAAAATCTAATGATTTTTGTAAGTTGATTTTGTATCCTGCCACCTTGCTATACCTGTTTATTGTGTCTAAGAGTTTTTGGGTAGAGTTTTTTGGGTCTTTAAGGTATAGGATCATGTCATCTGCAAATGGGGATATTTTGACAATTTCTTTACCTATTTGTATTCCTTTTATTTCTTCTTCTTGCCCAATTGCTCTGGCTAGAAATTCTAGTACTATGTTGAAAAGAAGTGGGGATAGTGGGCACCCTTGTCTGGTTCCTGATTTTAGGGGGAAAGGTTTCAGTTTTTCTCCATTAAGTATGATGTTGGCTATAGGTTCATCATATATAGCCTTTAAAATGTTGAGGTACATTCCTTCTATTTCTAGTTTCCTTAGACCTTTTATCATGAAGTGGTGTTGGGTCTTGTCGAAGGCATTTTCTGCATTTATTGAGATGATCAGTGGTTTTTGTCTTTGCTTCCTATTAATGTGCTGTATTACATTTATAGATTTGCATGTGTTGAACTACCCCTGCATCCCTGGGATTAAGCCAACTTCATCGTGGTGGATGATCATTCTGATGTGTTGTTGGATTCAGTTTGCCATTATTTTATTGAAGATTTTTGCATCAATTGGCCTATAGTTCTCCTTATTGGAGGTGTCTTTTTCTGTTTTTGCAATGAGAGTAATATTGGCTTCATAAAATGAGTTTGGCAGTGGTCCTTCTCTTTCTATTTCATGGAACAGTTTAAGAAGGGTTGGTATTAGTTCTTCTTTAAAGGCTGTTAGAATTCAGCAGTGAATCCATCAGGTCTGGGACTTTTCTTTTTTGGGAGACTCAATTGTTGCTTCAATTTCATTTTGTGTTGTAGATCTATTCAGGTAATTAATGTCCTCTTGGTTCAGTTTTGGATGATTGTAAATATCTAGAAATCTGTCCATTTCTTCAAAATTTTCAAATTCATTAGAGTATAGGCTCTCAAAGTTGTCTCTGAGGATTCCCTGAATTTCCGTGGTGTTTGTTGTTATGTCCCCTTTTGCATTTCTAATTTTATTGATTTGGGTTTTTTCTTTCCTCATTTTAGTCTGGTTTGCCAGGGGTATGTCAATCTTATTTATTTTTTCAAAGAACCAGCTTTTTGTTTCATTTATTCTTTGTAATTTTTTTTTGTTTCTATTTCATTGATTTGGGTCCTTAGTTTAATTATTTCTCTCCTTCTGCTTGTTTTAGGGTTGGCTTGTTCTTGTTTTTCTAGGAGATTGAGCTGTAGTATTAGATTATTGATTTGAGATATTTCTGACCTTTGAATATATGCACTCATGGCTATAAACTTTCCTCTTAGGACTGCCTTTGCTGTGTCCCATAGGTTCTGGTAGGTCGTGTTTCATTTTCATTAACTTCCAGGAACCTTTTAATTTCTGTTTTTATTTCATCAATGACTCACTGATCATTGAGCAATGAGTTGTTCAGCTTCCAGTTGTTTGCATATTTTCTACTGTTATTTTTGTTGTTCAGTTCTAGTTTTAATGCATTGTGGTCAGATAGGATGCATGGGATTACTTCTATTTTCTTATATTTGCTGAGGCTTGCCTTGTGCACTAATGATCAGTTTTGGAGTAGGTTCCATGAACTCCTAAGAAGAATGTATATTGTGCAGCAGTTGAGTGAAATATTCTATAGATGTCAGCTAGGTCCATTTGGTCTATGGTGTGATTTAGTTCTAGGATTTCCTTATTGATTTTTTGTTCAGATGACATATCTATTGGTGATGGGGGTATAAAGGTCTCCCACTACCACTGTGTTGGAGTTTATATATGTTTTTAGGTCCTTCAGAGTATGATTGATGAAATTGGGTGCATATAGGTTGGTAATTGTTATTTCCTTTTGGTGTATTTCCCTTTTTATTAGTATAGAATGTCCTTCTTTATCTCATTTGATCAATGTAAGTTTGAAGTCTACTTTGTCCGACATAAGTACTGCTACTCCTGCCTGTTTATGGAGGCCATTGGCTTTGTAGATCTTCTTGTAGCCTTTCACTCTCAGCCAGTGCTTGTTTCTGTCAGTGATATGGGTCACCTGTAAACAACAGATTGTTGGATCTTCCTTTTTAATCCAGTTTGCCAAATGGTGTCTTTTAATGTGGGAATTTATACCATTAATGTTTAGTGTTAATATTGATAGGTATGTGGTGATTCCTGTCATTTAGGTGTCTTTATTGTTTAAGGGTTTGATTGTGTGCAGCTGAATCAATGTTACTCTCTACTTTCTTTCCTTTTCTTCTCCTGTGGTTTGGTACTGCCTGTCCCTTCATATTTTTGTTTGCTTTCATTATCTGTGTGCAGAATTCCTTAGAGAATGTTTTATAGTGGTGGCTTGGTGGTCATATATTGTTTTAGTTTCTGCTTATCATGGAAGACTTTTATTGCTCCATCTGTTTTGAATGATAGTTTTGCTGGGTACAGTTTCCTAGGGTTGAATTTTCTTTTCATTCAGTGCCCAGAATACCTCACTCCATGCTCTTCTTGCTTTGAAGGTTTCCATGGAGGAATCTGCTGTGATTTTGATGAGTTTACCTTTGCATGTTATTTGTTTTTTCTCTTTTACATCCTTCAATATTCTTTATCTATTCTCTGTGCTTGTTGTTTTAATGATAATAAGTCATGGGGTAGTTCTATATTGGTCAAGTCTGGTTGGTGTCCTGGAGGCTTCCCATACCTGAATGGGCATAGTTTTCTCTAGATTTGGGAAATTTTCTGTTATTATTTTGTTGAATATGTTACACATTCCTTTTGCTTGTACCTCTTCTCCTCTTTCAATGCCCATGATTCTCAGGTTTGGTCTTTTGATGGAGTCAGTGAGTTTTGCATATTCCTTTTACAGGTCTTGAGTTGCTTGACTAATAGCTCTTCAATTTCTCCTTTAATTTCCATTTTATCTTCAAGTTCTGACATTCTGTCTTCTGTTCTATTCTGCTAGAATGGCCTTTCATTTTGTTTTGTATTTCTGTTTCATTCTTTTCTCTGAGGTTTTTCCATATCATGGGTCACTTCCTCTTTAATATTGTCTATTTTCTTCTTTAATTCATTTCTCTCTCTTTATAGTGGTCTCTGTTTCACTTTGGTGTTTATTTAGGGTTCCTATGATTTCATTTATTTTTTTCTGTGTCTTTTCGTGTTCTTTTTTTTTGGCATCTTGATATTTCTTGAGTGCTTCTTGTACATTTTGGTTAACCATGTCTAGTAACATCTCCTTGAAATTCTCAGTGATTACTTACAGGATTTCTTCTTTGGGTATGTTCTTGTGGACATCACTGGACTCCTTAGCATCATTTATCTTTGTTTTGTTGGAGTCTAGAACTGGGTATCTGTTTTCTTCATTTCCCTCTGAATCCTGTAATAAATTATTTTGGTAGGGGAGAGTTAGTTCCATCCCTTTTTCTTCTTTCCATCACTCTTCTTGGTACTGTGCAACTATGTTCTTGATATGCTAGTTGCTGGTTCCAGTCACCTGTTTTCTTTCCCTTGGCTTAATTTTGTTTGGTGGCTGTATTGGGTTTTTAGCTAAGTGTGTGTATGCTGTTTCTGTCCCTTGTCTCAGTGTAATTTAGTATTAACCAATTCACAGTAAAAAAATTAACCAAAAAAACAAAAATCAATGGGGAGAGATGAACAAACAAGTAAGAAACAAAACAAACAAACAAACCAAAAAAAAAAAAAACCCATGCTCAGGAACAATAGAATTTCAGTCTTAGTTTAAGTTCTGGTCTTATTCCTCCAGCATCCAGTTCTGGTTTTGGTATTTAAGCAAAAGTTCTGTTGTAGTCTTGCCAGGTGGTTGGGCAGTGTTTTTTTTGCTTCTGTCTTTCAGTGGCAGCTGCTTGGTCAGCTCCTCCCTCAGTGAGGTGTAGCAGTTTATGTTGTCCTCAGGTTCAGGAGATCAGTTCTGTAGTCTACCAGCTGTCCTGCTTTGGAGGTGGCTATTCACTGTACTTGTTTACTGGAGGTTTGTTTCTTTACCTCACCCCCTCTCTCTGTAGCAAGGTCAGTTATCCATCAGCCAGCCCCCTGCTGTCAGTGGGTTGTAATGGTTAGCTGTTTTTCAGTTTTGCAGAGCCATTTGTCTTTGTGTGTTGCTCACTGGCTCAGGAGATGAGCTTTGTGGTCCACTACCTGCCCTACTTCAGGCAGTGGCTTATCATCTTCCCACTGTCAGCCTTCTTGCCTTTCCAGCCATTTGTCACAGAGATTAGTTCCATGCTCCTTCCCCCTTCTGTGGTGCCCTTTCAGCACTTCTTCCCCCTCTGCTGTGTGCTAGTTTTCAGTTTGTTCTTATTGTTCAGGATTTTGGGGGGAGGAGGTTCAGTCTGCCCAGGGGGCCATGCTGGTTTATCCCAGAGGTAGCTGGGGAAATATCATGTAATGCTTGGCACTCATGGTTTGGTCTGCCAAATGTCTCCCAAGCAGGTTTGGAGCCGATGGCTTGTGGTGGTGGCAGCCCACCTGTTTTCTCAGGGTAACATGGCATGAAGAAGCTTTCTATGTGCTTGGCATTCAAGGTGTTGAAGTTTTTATTCTCCTTGGTGCTTTATTTTTGCAAAGTGTGGCTCCAGCATCTCAGCAAAGTTTTTGACTCACAGAGCTCTCACTGCCTGCCTCTGTACCCTAGTCACCATCTTGGACCCTCTCTGCCATGCTGTATATTAAAACAAGTTCAGCAACTCATTACATTTTGGTGTATTCATGTGATTTTGAATATTCGTTATCAAATGCCTTCTAAATTCAACAGACAATTCTACTTCACATGGGTGAGCTCAGTTATCATAAGGAAGAATACACATACACACACACACCAGGCAGTATCAAGAGGATAATGATGCCATTCCAAAGAAATCTTTTCTTTTCAGCCTCAAAATTCAATCTCCATGGTAATCTGGAGATACAACATTAAATGCTTTAGTATTTAATGACCCTTTCATACAAAATGGAGACAATTATTGGTATTATAAAAGGAAAGAAAATTTTGAAAAAAATCTTTCATTTCACTTTACTGTGACACATACGCTTTCAAACATTGATAAGGTATCTGATAGGATAATAATAGAGATACAGTTCCTATTTGAGAAAGAGGTTATGGTCAGAGTAAAAGCATCCTCCAGGAAATCTGATAGTTAATGTACTCTCTAGTACAATGAGTACTAAGTGTTCAGGTAAAAAATATTAAAAATATTAATCACAAACATTAAAAATGTCATAAAAGATATGTTAATTTCACCCTCAAACTTTTACTCTAAAACTATGTCTCAAGAATAATGCAATTCACAAAACAACAAAGCACTTTTCTATACATGGCATTTTGGGCTATCCATAAAGAACAAGTGAGTCCTTCAGTAACACAAGCAATACCCAGGGATGGCATATGTTGCTTATTTTAAGGGACGTACTTAAATAAATTCTAAAATTACTCTACCTAATGAAGATACTAATGCCAAGCTAAAATTCAAACAGATAGTACTTATAGTCAACAAAGCCAGCTGTTTTTATAGTTACAGGTTTTTTGTTAGAAAACATGAAATTAAATTTGAACAGAAACTCAAAATCATGAAAACCACTTTAATAATACAAAGTCTACATTCTCAGTTTTCAATTTACTGGGGTTTTATTGATATTTTTCTCCTCTGCAATTTGATACCAGTGTTCCTTCATGAATATTCATGAGTATTGTTTCTAGAATAAGTGTCTGACAATCATACAGAAGGCTCAAGTTGAGTCACTTATTAGCTAGGCTGAAATATAACATGCCTTGTTCTAATAAGTAGTACCTGTGAAGAAAGACAGGTATCTGCTATGTTTATATCATATTCTGAAGTGGTGAGGGGATATCCTGATGGATTTATCAAAAATTTATAAGCACCTTGTATGTACTAAATAGCAAGATTATGTACTGATGACAGGTAAGTGAATAATGCATTTTCATTTCTGCTTTCTGTGAACAAACTAGTGTCTGTGACTGCCATGTAAATAAAGAACAGTAACTTTGCTATTACTATAGTTTGTTCTAGAGGAGACAGGGGGTGGGGGTATTCATACACTTATGTTGGAAATATTTAAGTTGGGCTGTCATGTTTATTTAGGAGTTCACTGGTCAAAAAAGAGAGTTCTAGTAACAAGGAATAATAAGTATAAAAAGCCCTAAAAACTCTTGAAGAATTGAAGGGATTGCAAGAAGTTGGGTAGGTGTGATAGTCTTTGAGACAGATGATAAGACAAAGGGTAAGAAGTAGGAGAAGCAAAGGGAAAGATCAGATAATAGAAGCCCTGAAAGGGAACCTGCCCTTTATCTGTTGGGCCCACAAATAGTGATGAGAGCATCAGTGGTGATCAGATAAGCATTGGCTAATTCAGACTCCAAAGTGTCTACAACAGAATAAAGAGGTAAAAGAAAAGAATTCAGAAGCTCTTTCCTATAAGCCTGATATAAAACATTGAGAGTCTAAACAAAGGCAATAATTTGTACCAAGTAGACAACACATAATAGAGACATCCACCCAATTCATTCCTAACTTCTTAATAAATCAGGTATGCCCAAAATTACACTTGTGAGAATAGGAGGGGGAAAACAAATAAACAAATGAAAACAATTCCTAAGAGTTTGAAAATATATGAATATAATACTAAATGTATAAGTTGTTTCATTGTACCTTGGAGTTAGTAACCCCAATATAAACTAAAATAAAAAGCAAAATGGATGTGCTACTTCTGAACCTAATACCAAGTTTCTAGAGTCAGTCAATTCCCACTCAGTGCCTCAAAGATTTGTTCCACAATTTAAAAGAAATTCCTATGAAATCCATAAGACAATATAATAGCAAAACAATTTATATGGAAATACTATTATTATTCAAGTGTTAAATTGCTACTCAATGTACTCAAAATAATCCAGGTAATTGAAAAGAGTTTTAAAATACTCTACATATTTCATATTGGATTGTTTAGATTTTAATACCAACTCTATTAAAATCTCCCCCTTGAGTTATAAGGCAATATTATTTTTCATATTCACCTTTCTTGTTGATTTGCTGGTAAGGAATTATTTTTTAGAAATAGAGAACTATTGAATTTGAAGACCATTTATGTTTTTCTCTTTTCTTCCATTACACCAAAATCATTTAAATATGCTGCATCTGTAGTGGAAACTGTCTATCAAGGTTAAAGTAGTTTAACTATCAAGTTAAATAAATTTAAAATCTACCAACCAAAGCTAAGTATACAGTTTAAGGGAATTCAAACTGCCATAGGCTATAACTGACAGTGATATATAGTCAGGGCTATTTACTGACAAATGAAAAATGAATATCTCATGACCTGAGTTAAATATGATTACATATCTGCATTTCTGAAACTGAAAGTCTCCCTTTGTACTAATGTCCTGACTTATAATACAAACAACCATAAAACAACTGCAAATAGCCCATATATCATAGAGAAATAATCCATGCAGGAAATACAGACACTATTTTCAAAATTATACTATTTTTAAACATCCATTGTTTTGGTAATTGTTTACAGTGGCTTAGCCTTTGAAGTTCTAATATTCATTGATGTTTTAAATATTTTATTTTTAAACTAAATGCATTTCAATATTCTAGTGATCAAAAGATTTTTCTCCTAGGGTCCTCCCACCACCACCCTCTGAATGTTTTTTCTATCTTTGTTTTATATTTTGCAAGTTTCTGAGTTTGGTTAAAATAATTAAGGCTTAAAAAGGGGCTATGCTTGTATCCTTTTCATGTACATCCCTGAATGTTCACACTAATAACCCTGAAAAAGGAAACTGGCACATAACTGAACAATCCAAAAGTTTGGCATGGCATCTTTTACCTGCATTAATGTACACAATATGTTATACTATGATAACAAAAATTTAACTTGTTCCATATATATTTGTTATTTTTTAATAGAATCACAATTTCTTAAACATGCTTTTAAAATTTTGGGTTGATTTAATTGCTCACATAATCTAATAAAATACCAGGTTATCAGATTTCATGTAGGTTTACAAAAAAGGAAGCTAAAACTTGAGGAAAAACTGAGAGCAAATGAGATAAAGAATATGTCTTCTCATATGAGAAGACACCCCCAAATGAGAAGGAGGAGATAGGATTGACCTTGATTTTTCATCATTTTGTCATTCAAAGTAGTTTTCATTCTTACATGAGCAAATTGGGAAAGACAACTTGGTATGGAAATTTTACTCTGCAGTCTCTATTTGAATTCCTACACACTTCTAGCAAACATGTATCCCCGTTCTTTTAAAGCAGAATAATCAAAAGATTTTCTTCCTTCTTATAAAGTAGAAAGCTTAGTTTCACTTTTCCTATCTCTTACCCTACCAATGAGGAAAAGAATGATCATCTTTTGTATGAAAACTAACACTTTATACAAAGTTCAACCTTGCACTATGACTTTGTGCTTCACATAATAATGTTGATAAATACATGTTACCATAACTGCTTCATTGATGCTGAAATTGAAGCAGTAACAGGTTAAGGAATCTTAGATAGAATAAAGATCCTTCTCTCTTACACTCCAAAGCTTATACTCTTCTTCTTATCCCATATGTTTATACAATACCTACCTCAGATAGGAAAGTACCATATTCTTGAAATATACTTTCTTGAAGATTTGTATAAAACCCCTCTGAGATGTTGGCTCCTTTCACTATACCATTGGAAAACCCAGATCACATACTTATACATTCCTAGCATCTAATAAACATGAGAATCATCCTTCTTTCTTAAATACATGAAGCTGTAGGGTCTAGCATTTGTTCATAAATGTTCTATTTTAAAACATGTTCTTTTTTTTAATTATTCATTTGTTCACATGTGCATACATTGTTTGGGTTATTTCTCCCCCCACATCTCCCTTCCCCAACCTCTCCCCCCCCTCACTTCCAGGCAGGTCCTGTTCTGCCCTTATCACTAATTTTGTTGAAGAAAAGACATAAGCATAATAAGAAAGACAAAGCGTTTTTGCTAGTTGAGTTAAGGATAGCTATACAGAGAGATTCCTAGAATTGCTTTCATGTACACATGTGTTACAACCCATGTTGATGTTCTATACTAACCTAATACAAACACAGCAATATTATGAAAAGCTGGTCACTCTAAAGGGAGGTCACACATAAGCAGGTAGGGTAAAAGAAGGAACCAAAGCAGGTGAATATGGTTGATGTACTCTCTATGCAAGAATGAATGTAGAATTTTTAAACTGATTGAAACAATCATAAGACAGGGACTAAGGTAGAATGAAGAAAAATGGAGGCAATGAACCAATTGGTGTTCATATATGTATGGAAATGTCACAAAGAAACTCCCTGTGTAGCTACCTTTATCTCAAACAAACAAAAATGTCATTACTTTTTTCTTCTACAAAATCAGATGGCAGAACAGGTTCTGCCCAGGGCAGGGTTTGGTACCAGTGGGAGTGGGAAAGGGTATCGAAGGGTGAATACAGTGCAAATACTGTGTACACATGTATTTAAATGCAAAAATGATACCTATTGAAACTATTCCGGGAATGGGGGGAGGGGAGAAAAGGAGAATGGTGGAGGGGTATATTTGATAAGTTGTAAGAACTTTTGTAAATGTTACAATATACCCCCACCCAGCACAACAATAAAAAAATTAAAATAAATATGTTTTATACTAAACAAAGCTAAAATATTTAATGGAAGCTTTCTTTGGTTTCTTAATATGCTAATATGCACTGTAATTCTGTGAAAGAGGCAAACACTATGAAGTGTTTCCCAAGTGCATTTTCCCCTAGAAATCCTGTTTCAGAGGCAAGCAGTGGAGGATAATTTATACCTGCTAACAACTGTAGAAAATAGCAGTATTTTCCATAATCTAGTTTTGATGAAATAATCTTGGAAGAGGGATTGAAGGGTGTGGATGTGAATTGTAAGGATGCCAGAAGAATTTTGCTCTAGAAAGGAGTCCATAAAATGAAACAGAGATCAACCCAGTGAGGTAAATTCTAATGTACTGTGCTGTATTTTCATACCTTGGAAGAAATTAACCTAATCCTGGCTTGTTTCTTAGGTTCTAGAAATGACTGGCCACAGTAATAACGAAAGATCTGAAATGATAAACCAGACCATATTTCAGTGACAGATTATCAAAGGCAGATGCTAGTAAGAATAATTATTATTGGCTGGATGAGACAAGTGAGACAATTGCAAATCTCAAGTCATGCTGGAGGACCATGGTAAAGACCTATGAAAGACTAGAGATTTTGCCAAAGACAGAGAAGAAGCAGATGTTGACTTAGCAGTTATGACAAAAGACCCTGGATGAAAAACAAGGATCCACCAAAATTTTCCTTTCAGTTGAAACCAGAGAACAAACTTTGTGTAGAAGGTCCACTACCAGTGACCTGCAGGAAGAAGATGGGGTAGTAAATGCCCTGAATAAAAATGAAGTGATACTATATAGATCAACCCTTTCCTAAAGGACTCAGGAGCTGAGAGATGCTCGCTGTAAATCCTGTGGAAACAGTAACAACACCATGTCATTTCTAATTACCTAGAGATTTATGGCTGATACCAATGGCTACTGTGATTGGTTCTCTATGTTGCCACTACTACTGAGTAAACATGGGAGTACAGATAATGAATTCATTTCCTTTGGATATATATCCAGGAGTGAAATTGCTGTATGATACAGTAGTTCTATTTTTAAATTTTTAAGGACCCTCTATACTGTTTTCTATAATGGATGCATCAATTTACCTTCCCACCTGCAGTATGCAAGGGTTCCTTTTTGTCTCCATACTGCCAGTACTTGTTAACTTTTGTCTTTTTGATAATAGCCATTCATTTTGGAGTAAAGTGGTATCTCCTTGTGATTTTGATTTGTATTTCCCTGGTGATTAGTAATGCTGGATATGTTTTCATATACCTTGTCGATCATCTGTATATCTTCTTTTGAGGAATGTCTGCTGTCCGTTTATGATATTTTTAATTAAAATGAATATTTCACGCAATAGTCCAAATATTCCAGTACATTCCCATTTTACTCCAAGTTGGATATCTTCTTTATAAATTCAAAAGGAACATCACCACACTTCTGTTTGTCTTTCATAAGTCAAGGAATGCTACAAATCTCTGAAACCCTGTAATAAAAGCTTTGCCTGCTGTTGCCCAATTCATGACTTTGCAGATACTGAAAATTAAGAAATATTTAAAAAACACTTGGGAAGGAAATGCTTTCATTTTCTCCTTCTGGTTTGTAAAGTAATATTTCCATCCAATTTTCATTATTTTTCTTCATGAGTATGACTTTACTATTACTATCTTTATATTTTTATTTTTATAACTTTGTTTAAATGTATAGAGACCAGTTGACATTTAAAAATACCAATAAATACATAGTATTCAAAACTAGAAAGTTGTTTCCTAAATGATATTAATTTGATTATAATATTAATGTTGAGAAATGCTAGCAACATGATACAGAGGCAGATTTTATGTCATTTGTGAACATATGTGTTTTGGCTTTATTTTTTTTCCTTATTTTTATTTTGGTAGGACTGGGGTTTGAATTCAGGGCTTCACACTTGCAAATCAGGTCCTCTACTGCTTGAGCCACACCTCCAATCCATCTTTTGGCTTTATGTTGATTTTATAAAAAGGCAATGGTGATTTTTCTTAAATTATAAGGTAAAACTTTAATTTAGCAAAACTTCATGGTCATATTGTCTTTATCGAATCCATAATTTAGCATAAGTTGTACAAGAGTTGAGAAGGATCTGTTCTAAATTGCTCCAATTTTTGAAAATAAATTCATTACTTTCTGCTGGGGCAGGTGAGATTTTTTGTCCTACCAAATGTGCTCATTGTTGATTAAGCAATCCTGAGACTCTTAAGGAAGAAAGTAGTAACTTGTTCCTCAGGATCAATTACCAGGCTTTTATAAGAAAGAAAATTTGAGAAACAACATCATTTGTGATATACTTGTAACCCTTCTTTAATGTGATAGCCTTCAAGTATAGTGTTTCCAAGTTCACAGGATTACACTAATCCTAAGAACAGCAGAAATACCTGTCCTGTGGAAACAGATGCCTAAGAAAAGTGTTTACAGAAAATGATGGTGCATAATTTTCTGATGAAGAGTCCAATAAGTGAGCCACAAAAAGTGTTTGAAACATTTTTGTGCCTCAATGTTAGGCCCTCAATGTATATTTCATTTTGACAAAAACACATCTTCCATGTTTGGAAACTATTACACTCAATTTTCATATATTTTTATTTATAAAAAGAAAATGATGATGGGGAGAAAACACAAAGCTTGTGTTAGGATATTATGGATTTTAGGATATTATGCAGAAATTATGGGCAATACTGTGCTTAAACTGTTGGTATGTTAAGAAGGAAAGTGGTGGGTTTAGAAGCACACTGACATGACCCAGCAAAGCATGCCACATGAGCTGGTATCTCCTGGCATCTAAGAGAGGAAGCTGGAAGATGACTTTAAGTATACAAAACACACAGGCATGTATATGTACACATACATACCCACCCAGAGAGTCCTGCTAAGCAAATCATACTTGTATGAGAGTCTATCTGTCCCTGAGGAAAACCATTTCCTAAATTTCACAAAGCTTCCTCAAGGCCAATAAAGTCTTTAAACTGATTGACCTTGAGCTCCTCCTATGTCAAAGTCCTGGGGTTAGCATGTGCACAGGGTAGTTGTAACTTACTGTGTAGCAACAATCTGAGCAGACTGGTATTAGTCACTAGATATAAGTCCTAGTTTCCTTTTGATCATCACTAACGACACTGACCCTCAGCCTTCTCATTGACAACATAGAAGTACTGCTTTTCAATTATCACAAATAGCGCACATCTCAAATGAGTTAAACTAGTCACACCAAAGACTATAAAGTACAGTCTTTATGAGTAAACGAAGTGGCAGAAGTAAAATTGAAGAGTAAAGAAAACCTATGTTACTTACACACCATTTATAAGTCAACAACAGATTATTTCCTAGCTGGGTGCTAGTGGCTCACACCTGTAATCCTAGCTACTCAGGAAGTAGAGATAAAGAGGATCACAATTTTAAACCAGCCCTGGCAAATAGCTCATGAGATTCTATCTCAAAAACATCCAACACAAAAAAGGGTTGGCTGAGTGGCTCAAGTGGTAGAGTGCCTGCCTAACAAGCCTGAAGCTCTGAGTTTAAACCCTAGTAACAACAACAAAAAAAGCTAAAATAAGTTTTCATTAAAATTTTAATTTCAAAGTTCAAAAAACACAAGCTATTTGTGAATATTCTTTCCAACATAAAAAAAAGTTAAAATTAATTTCATTGACATAATGTTTAAGCATATTTATGGACACAATGTAGTAATTTAATATACAGATACATTATGTGATAGGTAAATCACTATAATTAGAGTACCCATCGCCTCAGACATTTTTTCTCTATGGTGAGAGTGTCTGAGACTCTTTTTTCTCACCCAACTGCACAATTAGAACACAAGCACTATTCCTCCTGTGTACTTGTCACTTTGTACCTGTTCACGAACCTCCCCATTCTTCCCACCACTCTACCCTGCCAGACTCTGGCAACCCCTGTCTACTACTGACTTCCATGCAAACAACTTTTTTAGATTTCATCTATGAGTAAGATCATACAATGTTTGTCTTCCTGAGTTTGACTTATTTCATTTTAACATGATGTCCTCAAAGTGTATCCATGTTGTAACAACATACAGGATTTCATCATTTTGTGACATAGCATATATGTATCAGATTTTCATTATCCACACATCATTTGATGGACCCCTTGATTACAAACATTGCTTATTGTGAGCAGGGCTCAAATAAACACAAGCATGTAGATATCTCTAAAATATGCTTATCTCATTTCCTTTGGATATATGCCTGGTAGTGAAATTGACAGGTTGTATGGTAATTCTATTTTTACTTGTTTGAGAAACTCTATACTATTTCCCATAGTGGCTATATGAATTTACATTCTTTTCAACACTGTATAATAGCACCTCTTTCTCCACAATCTTAACGGGATTTATTATTTCTTATCTTTTTGGTGATACCCATTCTAACTGGCATGATATTATGTTTCATTGTGGTTTGAATCTGTGTATTACTGATGCTCAATGATGTTGACCCTCCATTCATACCTGCTGCCCATTGTAGCTTCTTTTGAGAAATAGCTATCTATTCAAATCTTTTGCCCATTTTAATCAGATTAGTGTTCATTTTTGCTGTTGAGATGCTTGAGTCCCTTATATTTTCTGAATATTAATGACTTATCAGATATGTTGCTCACAAATACTTTTTCCCATTCGTGGTATGTCTCTCTATTCTGTTGATTATTTCATTTGCTGTGTAGAAGCTTTTTAGTTTGATGTAATGCAATTTGTTTATTTATGGTTTTATTGTCTGTGTTTCTGATGTCCAATGTTTAATGTTGGAAAAGATTCAGATTAAGTCAGAAATTTTTTATTTCTCACACTTATGGAGTTTCATCATATATGTATTGACCTTAATGGGTTTTGATTAAAAAGAATAAACAGAAGACAACACTAGAATTTAAGAGGTGGGATAGAGAAAGAGACTTCAAACCTCTTAATGAACATAAACTTCATTGCAAATAGGAACAATATAAATTATCATTCTCTCAGTTTTTCTCAATTCCTACGTCATTCTGTTAGACTAAGAACCTCACCAGGGTGAGTATCTAAAGATTTCAAAATGCGTAGGCAGCTACTTATCTCCTGTTTAAAGAAAAAAAATTCAGTGCTCTATTCAAAACTAGGGGCAAAACTGTTTCTGTTGGACTCTGTAACGCAAAATGTGATGGAGCTAAAGAATTTTCCAAAGCGACTTGTAGCATACTTGAATTGCACCTTCTTCATTTTAGAATTTAGATCATATGTAAAATATGAATGCACTTTATTATAGTAAATAACTCTCAGAACCGTATGAAAAACTTCCTAACTAATCTCCCCTGGTTCTAACCTTGGCCCTTTGCAACTGACCCTCTAAGAGCTACCAAAGCGATCTTTCTAAACTGAAAATCAGATCATCTGTCTCCCCTGACTAAAATATTTCACAATGAAATTTTATTACCTAGAGTAAATGCCAAGTTATTCAGCTTGGCAAAAAGGTTCTCCTTGATTTCACATTTTAGAGTTCATTTTCATCTCATCGGAACAACCATTCCAATCTAACACTTAACAATCCAGCCAAACTTCTAGTTTGTTCTAAATAATACGCACTCTCTGTATATCTGGAACACCTCCCAACCTCCTTTTCTGCCTACAAAACCTGTTATGCAATTTGCAAAATTCAACTCAGACATTGCATTCCTGAAGAATGTAATACCCCAACAAATTTATTTTTCTCTAATTTGCTTCCTCTATACATGTGGACACTTTTAGCCTTGCATTCTGTTTACCAGATTATACATTTCTTAAAATTAAGCATTACAATTTTCCTTTACTTTTTCAGTGTCTGGCAAAATGCTTGATTCATTAAAGGCACTCCATAAATTCTTTATGAATGAATCCATAAACTGTCACTGCAATAACATCTCACTTTGTATTACAGCACCATACAAATTCCTTTGCTATTTTATCTTCCTCTAAGGTCAGAATCCCTATGCTTTTGATCACTCCTCATTTAAGATTGCTCATGTTTTCTTCCTGTAATGTAATTCTTGTCAAGCACATTTGTTAATACTCTAGAACTGATTCTATCATCTGATTTTCTGTATTTGTCAGTCACAAAGCTCACCGTCTTAGTGACTCATGACAATAAAATTGGCTTCTTACATTAAATAGGACTACAAATTGGATATAATAGTTCTAAGGTGAATAAGAAAGAGATATATTCCCTTATGTGATCTAATAGCAGGATTCAAGAAGAAAGTCAGCCCTTATCTGCACATATTGATCATTAATAGACTATGACAAGAAAAAGAGACAATATATCAACTCTAAATCACATTTGAAATTTCTTCTTAATCTATCCATAGTCAATGAAGAAGCAAGTCACCTGCTTCCCTGATAACATGGAAGGGAAATATCCTCTAGCTCACCTACAAGAAGGTTTGGCAAGAGCAAAAATGAATACTACTCCTAAATTGAAGAGAAAGATAATGGGTCAAAATAATATAATCTAATGTAAAACATTTATAAAATCCCATGCCCTTCATTGTAGTTTGACATTATGAGACATTCAAACAATAATCCTGCTGAATTTGTCGATTTACTGATCCTAAAACGTCTAACTCTGGCCTTACCAATGCACAAACTGATTATGATGAGCAATAGAATAAGAACACAAGAGAATATTCCTCTGGTATGTGCCTCTCCTCACCCTGGTTCTGTGGTGAGCCCCAGAAATCCCACTGCTACTATGTCATTTGACATCTTGGGCCCAACATGGTGAAATTCATCTTTCCCTTGAAATCAAGAATTCAAAGAGTTGTCCCTATGCCTTCTCCATATGAACTATTGTCATATTAGTACCCTGATATCTTTCCCCTGTGGATTTTCTCTAGTTTCTGTGTGTGAATCGTATGGAGAAATCCAAGCATCAGACAAGCATGAAACAGAGGAAAGACTCCAGTAATCTCCTCTTGCATGCACACATAAATTTTGTGAACTGTTTTCTTAAGACCCTATTCCCTTAACTTTGGAGACAAGAACCAATGGTGTACTTTTCTCTTTCCCAAAAGGAAGATAAGGGATGGGTTTTGAGTCCTATTCCTATTCACCTCAGGGAAAGAAAAAAAGAAGTAAGGAAGGATTTTTTAGAGAAAGAAAATTGGGTTATTTTGGCTTACTTTACAACTGAGGCATCAACTAACTCCAAAAATTAGACTGTCATTAAAACAACCTTTAGAAAATTATTTAGTATCTGTTTAGCAGTCATTTCTGCTGAATTCTGTAATTCCCAAATAATTTCATAATCTACGTGATTCATATCATGTGGCACTCACATAATATAAATAACCAAATATTAATTGAAAATATTAACCAAATATTAATTGAAATATACAAACTGTACACTTCGCATACATATTCTTTTGGTAAATGGAAAAATAGTTTTCTACAATGTTTAAAAGTCCTGTAACTTCTTAAATTCTTCTTATAATTTAATTTCACAAGTAGAGTCAGGCTTATCAACATGATTCCAATGCAGTAGTTGTACATCTAGGGAAAAGTAGTGATGCCACACCAAATAGCAATTAAATTTGTCGCTTCTTGGGTAGTCTTACAAATTCTGTTATACATCAGATCTGTCAAAGAATCTTATGAAAAGGAAAACAATTAGTTACTTGAAATGTAATTTTGACAAAACATGAGCCATGTCTCTATTCAATAGTAGTAACATCAGGCATGTGTCAGTAATATAGAACTGTTTCAAACCAAGAGAGTGAGGAACAGAGAGTCACTCACCATTCATCATGATTTACAACAACAAATTAAGTGCCCAGAGGCCGAGTTTTTAAATGGAGCATAATAGCACATTTACAGTCACTCTTCTAGCTTTTAAATCAGTGCATGATTACTAAAAGCTCTGTATAAAGTGCTTTTGGAATATGTGAAAAGCATTTAGGAATTCTTAAAGCAAAAGAAATTCTATGCACTTTTCAAGCATAAACGTTATTCAGGTTGCTCAAGTTTTGGTGAGGACATGCCCAAGCATACATAGCCACAGTAGTACATCCTTAAAATATTCCAAATGCCATAGTTATTTTATTTTCCAATTTCCTCTGAAATTAAATGCTGATTGTTTCCCTGAATCACACTTTAAACAGCAAGCCTAAAATCCACTGTCAGCATGTTTATTGCCTTATGATCTTCCAAGAAAAATGGGTATATACAGAGCATAGGCATTTGGAAGTACTTTTGTTAGAAATAAATAGGATTTAGTAACAAAACAAATAGATAAATCTTCCAAATGAGATAGTATGCCTAAGGACGCTCAGGATAATCTTCATTCCATACTCTTTCATTATCTCCATGTGGAAGTGTTCGGTGTCACTCTCTCCTAAATGCTGGCATTCAAACCTTCACAGCAGGTCACATAGAAATGCCAAAGCACCAAATGTGGATTGTGCTGTAGACTTTTCTTAATCTCTGAAGTCTTGGACATTATGCATTTTTTAAAAAATTCTTAGAAATGCTTTGAAGAAAGTACATGTTCCTTTTATTATTTTCCCACTTAGGAACACATTGCTATACCATATTTTCAATCATGGTTCCAATGTAGTTGTCTTGCAATGTAAACTTTGAGAAATGAGTTACTTTCTTCTCCATTTCCACCCAGTTTTGCTATTTTTAAAAAAATTTGTAGTCTTTGAAGGTATGTTATTAGATAATTTAGAATTTCCATGCCTTACTAATAAACTGTGCCTTGTTAGCTTCTGAAATGTGATGGTTTATTATTTTGTTGTTGTTGTACTCTTCGTCTTAAGATCAACTTTGTCTCAGTTGTACTGCCATTTCAGTACTCTGATGTGTGGTTCACATGGCATGTGACTACCTATTTAGAATTTCAATCTACTTGTGTCTTTATATTTGAAGAGCATCTACTACAGACTAAATATATTTGGGTCTTGTTTTATATCCATCCTGACAAGCTTTGCCTCTTATGCAATTGGCTTTGTCTCTCATCTTATTACACATTCTCCATTTACATTTTCTCTCTGTATCTTCTTTTATTTCTCTCTGAAATAATAGAAAGTATTTTAGTATTACATTGATCATGTCATTAAAGTTATATGCCATCTTCATTTCATCAATTTCTACTTCCTACTTCTACTTCTTACTTGTCATTTCATACTTTCTATATATGTCATAAATCCCAATCTAAAATATTTTAGTTTTAATTTTAAATAAATTATGAAAAACACATAACATCATCTATTTTCATACATATCAGATGTTGTTTGTTAGTCCTGTAGTCCTAAATCCCTTTGTAGTATTATTCCCTTTCTGTTTGGAGAACAGCCTTTAGCATTTCATATATCACATTCTATTGGCTTTTGTGTATCTGTGAATACCTTTATTCTAATCTCTGCAGGTTATAGAGTTTAGAGTTACCATTTTTTTCTTTTAGCACCTTAAAAACAGATGAATGAATTGCCAGTATTTCTGATAGTGTAGTCATCATTTATAAAATCATTCCTCTGTTTCACATGTCTTATCTTATTCCTATTTTCAAGATTTTCTTTTTCACCTCTGGTTATCAGCAGTTTGACTATAATGTATCTACATATAGGAAATTTTGGTAGTTACCTTGCTTGGGATTAAAGTTTCTTAGATCTATAAATTAATTTTTGCCAAATAATGGAAATATTACTTTAAATATTTTTCTACCTGTTCCTCTTAAAGATTCTAAGACCCTACGTAAATGCCACAGTGTACCCCACACAGTACAATGAAGAAAAAAGTAATTAAAACTTAAAAAAAATAAAATAACATAAAAATATTCTATTTCACATGTATTGTGACATTCAGTATTTTCAATAGTTTCAAAGATTCTGTTTGGGGTGGGATGCAGCTCAGTAGTAGACCACTTGCCTAGCTTGCAAAAAGCCTTGGGTTCAATCCCCAACACCACCCATAAGAAAAGTCTATGTTTATTGTTATTCACTCTGTTTCCTCTCTTTGTTCACATTAGAAAAATCTCTTAGTCTGTCCTCAAATTAACTGTTTCTTCCTCTGTCTCCAAGCTTCTGCTAAATTCATCCATGATTTTTTTCATTTCAATCATTATACTTTCTATCTACTGATTTTCCATTTAGTCTTTTTGTTACAGTTTTCATTGCTACCAAGATTTTATCCATTTGCTCTGTGACCATTTTTTTTTCTTGAAATCACTGGGCATATTTTATAATAGTTGCTTTAAATTTCTTGCTAGTTAATTTCAAACTCTAGGTCATCTCAGAATCTGGTATCGATTAACCACTTTTGTTCTCACATTTTGGCACATCTTCACATTAGATTTTCTTTGAATACCTATTAATTTTCATTGTACAATGGGCATTGTGATTGATGTGATATTCTGGATATTTCTAGCTTCCTCTAAGGATACTTCATTTGGTTTTAATAGTAAGTATGGTTTCTGGTGGAGTTTGTATAGGCTTGTGAGTCCTTGGTTTATACTCTATCATAGCTGGATGTTCAACTTCTTTTTAAAATATATTTTTACTTTTATTTGACCCATAGTTAGTTGTAAATATTTATGTGTTACAGTGTGATATTTCTGTACATGTATATGATATATAATGATCACAGTAGGAAAATTGGCATATCTATCTCATCAGGATAAACTTCTTATGTTCAACGGTGTCCACATTTATAGAACAACTATCTAAATGATTTAGAATTTTAAATGTTTTGTCTTTAATTTCCTCATGAAAAATATAAGTCACATTCAGTAAAAGAGAGGTTGTTATTCTAAATCATGTTCTACAATATTTCTAATGAAAAAACATCAATAATTGGGGTAAATATATGAGAATATGAGTCTCCAGCATAGCAGTTAAGTTAATTAAATAAAAACTACTTGTTTTCAAAAATACCAGGCCACAGAGGTGATTTTTAATGAAACTACTGTAGAGTTGGTTACTGCCATTGATTTTTTTCCTAGCATAGTACCAGAATATAAACTGGTATAATTTGAAACAATTGTGCTTTATTGTATTCCTTATAAGAGCTTTTCTCTGTCTAAATAGAAATTGGATTTCAACAAGAAAATAATCTTTGGACAAATCATATTTGGAAATATATTCAAAAGAATAAAATTAATAATATTTTTTCACTTAATGCAGTTCATCTGCTTTTGAGCACTACTTTATATAGGTTTTCATATTTATAGCAATATTTTTCTCCCTCCAAATTGACATTTAACTCACTTGACATAACAATGGATTGGAAAATAAACCTTTTTAAAGAGTGTGTTTCCTTCTGACAACTCTAAACATCTGGAAAAATTCACAACTGTTCTTTGAAATGAATATAATAAAAAATAGATGTATTAACCATATTTCATATTGTTAAAGAATGTGCATTTAGACTTTATATTAAGTCATAGCTTGTAAAAATAGTTAGGATATAGGATTTTTTAATATTGTCTATTCACTTTCTTAAAAGTTGAAACTTAACCTAAAATGTGTGAATGTTTAGTAAATTTTTTACTATAGGAATGATTGTAATATGTTCTGATGTTTATTCAATTTTACATTTCTCAAAATTATTCATTTAGCAGAAATACATCATTGAAAGGTAAGGCATTAAGCATGTGAAAAATGTGACCATTGTGGATAAATGTGATTACCTCATACTTTTTACCATTTAAAATCAGGGTTACATAGCATTCTAGTACTTCTTATCTTATAAGTTTTATCACAGTCGGAAGCATAAAAACATGACTTTACCTTTGTATCTACTTTTAACTAAACATGTTGTGTTTAAAAATGACAAAAATCAGTATTACAGTAAGTTTTTTTTTCATTATGAACATGAAGCATAGCACTATGAGAAATAACCTGTTGAGTCATTCTGCTAAAGTGGTTTTTACACTATAAGATTCACAACCCTCAATACTACCAGTAGAACCCAAGTGTCACAGATATGACTTGAATTATTACTATATTCTGTTCTCTAAGCATGTTTTGAAGGGAAGATACTTTTCTGAGAAGTAGTAATCCATACCCTTTTATTAATTCAGGGTTGTGCATGTGCAGCCACATCTGTCCTCTGTCCTCTGAAGCTGTCATTTATGGCTCAGAAGTTACTCCTGAAGACTTTGTCTTTAAACTTAGTGTTTATTTTGAGGATGATGTTGGGGAAAGGGGATAAGAGTGTGAATACAGTGCAAAAACAGTGTATACACATGTATATTAAAAAAAAAAAAACCTGTTGAAACCATTCCAGTAATAGGAGGGGGGTATAAAGAAGAGCAGTGGAGGGGGTGAATTCTAGTATGATATATTTGATGCATTGTAAGAACTTTTGTAAATGCCACAAAGTACCCACACCCAGCACAATTATAAAAAGATAAAGAAAATTTAAGATACTATAGTTGTAGTAATGGCAGACTCACAGTGTTTAGAGAATAAAGCAGTCTTGAGGAAAAGCAGACTGCTGCATAATAATTATTTCTTCCTTTCTGCCCTCTCATGGAGGTATGGCACAGCTTAGAAATGCACAAGTGTTCTGGGAAGAAAATCATGAGAATACTGATCCATGTTAATGAGCCCAGTCACCTTCATTCTCTGTTTGTTGCTTCAGTGGTTTTATTTGCTTTAATATAGTCTACTAGTTTTATAAACAGAGGCACTGGGGAGATTTATCAGAGACCTAAAAAAGTGTATATGTACATTTACCTTAAACACACATCAAAGGAAACATGAAAACTTTCAGAGAAAAACATGCAGTGCACTGGGTATAGTTCTGAAGTTACTAAGTTTATTTTTAGAGCTCTGCTGAGTGAAATGTGTCATGATTTATTGTTCATTAGTCTTCAAAAATGCTATGAAAATATCATGATTTTCTTTTGAAGATATTTGCATTTTGAAGTACACACAAATTATTCATATGTCTTTGTATGTGGGAAACAATTTTTCTCAGTGAATGTGTGTGAAGAATTTTTATAGTTGGAAAACCTATTTGGGGTATCACTGAAAACAGAAGTTATACTTGCTGACAGTCCATGAAAACCTCAATATGATATGTACACTTTTCCAGTATGTAATGATAAATATCATTAGGCATATGGTAAATTTGGATTTCTTTTCAGGTGCCTTAGAAATGTTAAACACTAAGTAGTGCATATTTTTCCCCTATACCATCAACATACTTTATCCACCAGAAATCCAACAAGACCCTCAGAGACAATAATAATTCTATGAAAGCATATACAGTTTAATATGGTTTATTATTTCTTAATTCAACAAAATGTTTTCAAAACAGTATACTGGGTTGTCTTGCAAACACCCAGAAGCTATACAATTTACAGAGATATAGGACATAGTCTACTTATGCTTTGAAATTTGTTTTCATTGATCATTAACTTAAAAATTTCAAAGTTGATCATCAAAAGATAAAAATATTCTCTTATAAAGCATTCTTATGTTATAATTATCATTTGTCGCTTTATTTTTCTCTTATATTTACATTTACTCTGGTTGTAATCAATAGGAAGGAAAAAATCTATTCCTTCATACCTAAATGTCTGAAAATACAACAGAACATTTTTTTCACTCCCTTTTTTCAAAAAAATTCATACAAAAGAACACATGTAAAAAAGGAAAATATTCTGTACAAAATATACACAAGATCCATTGAAGTGACTTTTTGCTGCCCGTGGTGAGCCAACAGTGCCAGGAGATCCTTGACGGTTTTTCAACCCCCTGAAATTCACATGCCAGCACTCAACATGTAAAGAAAATTCTTCCCCTGGCCTTATGTAGTCAGTTTATGCATGAAGAAGGAGAATCCTTTTTCTATATTTCTTTAAGAAACCAACCAAAATGTTTTTAAAAAAATTAAAAATTATCCTGCTTCGTTAATTTTTCATGTAACATAGTTAACTTTCTTGCATAGATAATACATAGATTGAAAACAGGTAGCTATTTTTTCTTTAAAAGACATCTGTTTATATTTTTAAAGGGATTTATTTGAGAAAAAACATACAAAAACAGCACCAACTCACAAGCCACTTTACACAATAAAAAAAGGAAATCATGAAATGCATATTTTTGTTAGCATAAACACTATGCATATGAATGACAATGCAATGGTAAAGCAGTTATGAGCAGATGAGTATTTATAAAGAAAGGGATCAAAAGTTTAAATGAACAAAAATACTATCATGGGCATCTTTCAATAAGATAAACAAAACCCCCCACAACACTTCATCACTGAATATGCAGTTACGCACAGAACTGAGACTTTGAGGTATTTTATTTTACATAAAAGCATATGTACTCCTTTGGGTATATCTTCAGGAGTGCAACACAGGTTACTCCAGAGGCATCTGCACACCCATGTTTATTGCAACACTATTCACAATAGCCAAGTTATGGGAACAACCAAGATGCCCCACTACTGTTGAATGGATCAAGAAAATGTGGTATTTATACACAATGGAATTTTACTCAGCAATGAAGAAGAATGAAATCTTATCATTTGCAGGTAATGGATGGAACTGGAGAACATCATTCTAAGTGAGGTTAGCCAGGCTCAGAAGACCAAAAATCATATGTTCTCCCTCATATGCAAACTTTAGATCTAGGGCAAATGCAGCAATGTGGTTGGACTTGGGTCACATGACAAAGGGAGAGCACATATGGGAGATAAGGGAATAGGTAGAAAACCCAAAACATGAGAGCGTTTGATGTCCCCACTCCAGAGGAACTAATACAGAAACCTTAAAGCGACAGAGGTCAATATGAGAAGGGGATATTTAATGGTGTAAAGATCAGTTAGAGATGAATCAACTTGGGGTGTAACACATTTGTACATGAAAGCAATGCTAGGAATCTCTCTTTATAGCTATCCTTAACTCAAGTAGCAAAAATGCTTTGTCTTCCTTATTATGCTTATGTCTTCTCTTCAACAAAATTAGAGATAAGGACAGAACAGGTTCTGCCTGGAAGAGGGGGAAAAAGGGAGTAGGGGAAGAAATGACCCAAACAATGTATGCACATGTGAATAAATAAAATTTTAAAAAGAAAAGAATCAGCAATGATCTACCCTGAAAAACAAAAAAGCAGATGTACAAAGAGGGCATTTTGTTCTTTCTTGAGGAAGTTTCAACATTTTTATATATACAAAACTCATCATTATGATAATGAATTTTTTGAAGGTAAATTTGCAAAAGTCGTATAAAAAAATTAGAACACTTTAGGTCTTTACATAATTTATAATTCCAGAATGGGAAAATGTGCAATGATGGAATAATAACATAATGAATGGTAAAAAACACTGGTGACAATTTAAAATGATAGGAAAATTTTTAAAAGGAAAAAAAAGCAGTTTAAAAGCAAAAAAATTTAAAAACCTCAGTGTATGGAACAGCATGTTCCAGAGTTAGTGTGGGCAACAGCAGGAAGGTAGTCCCTAAAAGATATCTGACTTCCATTATTGCTATTTACATGTGAACTCTTCCATCGTGATGAACAGCTCCATTTTGATTCTTTTATGCCATGACTGTTCTCAGAAAATATGTTCACATACAATTTCTGTATAGTGTTGCTCTTTTTGAGATTCTGCTGTGCCTCTAAAATTACATGCTGATCCAATAATTCCTTATTATTTTTTCCTTACTCTGTACCGTGTTTCTAGGTTATGTTGTATATGCAAAAATCTATTCCACATTTATTCATACAGGTCACAAATTTAGTGAAAATGACACTGGTGATCAGACAGTTAAACTATTGCATAACTGTAGTGTTTCACCATTGTGCATGCAATTGTTTTCAAACAAGTCACTAACTTTACTTTCTTTAGGAAAATATGGTTTTATTTATTTATTTAGGTGTCACTTGGGTTTGAACTCAGGGCCTCACTCTTGCTAAGCAGGCACTTTTACCACTTGAGCCACGCCGAAAATATAGTTTTGATCCCTCACAAACTCTTAGACTTTTATCAGCTAGAACAGATGTAAATATAGGCAAATAAAGAATTTTAAAACCGTAGTTTGCCTCTTGCTATATTGTAAAATCAATCCCTTCTCTAGAATTTTGTTTTCTACCCCTTTGATAGCCTTTTGTTACCTTGGGAATGCAGTTTCGGAGATTTCAATATTCAGGATTTTAATCTTTTGGGATTGTGATTTCTGGGATTTTAGACTCTAAGGATTTTGATCTTTCAGGATTTCAACATTCGTGACAACAACATTCAGACTGTCTTTTGGGGCTATGTACTATGTGACAAAAACCTAAAAAATCAAAAGATCCCTACCACACTCTATCAATTACTTATAATAATGGAGATTGAAAAATATGTGTAACAGAAGAAGGAATTAGGGGATTTAGGAATAGTTATCCTAAACACTTGAGAAAATAATTTCACAAGTGAGCATAACAAAGATTAGTATTATCAATTCAATGTGAAATCTTCTCTTGTAATACACAGGAACATGTTTTTTAAAAAAAGCTACTTCTTAATTAACTGCAAATGGCCTTTCATAGTCTCTATCTTGGCATTGCCCAGTGGGTTTTCATTTTCTGCTTGGATTTTAATGCAAGAATTTTTTGACATGATCCTGAGGGAAAAAGAAGTTTAAAAAGTAAAAATAATAAATTAAAATACAAATACACAAAATCTAGTAACAAAGAATTTACAATTGACTAGATCTTAAAAGTTCAGAGTAGCTATAGGTATTTATAAGTATTTAATTCATAATTGGGAAATTTTCAGCCAAAGATCTTGAATAAAAGATCAACTGACATTAATATCTTGAAGAACCAAGTACATGTGAAGAACACCATGAAGGAAAACTTAGTGTGAAAGAGTCAGAATTGGAACAACAGTTAAGCCTTGTAGAGTTGATATTAACAGTTATTTGTTAAGTAAACATCTAAGTGTACCAGTTTCAATAATCTACTTCCTGTGTAATAAGTTATAGCAAAACTTTAAAAATGAAAATAATGAGAATCTGTTCTATTTTATGACTTTGTGGGCTTATTGAATTTACTGTACATTGTCTAGAGCTAAGTTAGTTTTCCTACAAATTCTTTCTCTCTCTCTTCTTTCCTTTCTCTCTATGACTTCATTTTCCTTTTAACCCCGGCCCTCCCACGTGATCTTTTCCTCCTTCAGGATAATCAGAACTTCTTTAGGATATGGTGGCTGTATTTACAACACAAACTCAATTTAGGTTGAATGAGTGTTCCTAAGGAAAAAAGAAATTGAAAAAATTAAAATAATAATTAAATTATAATGTAAATACACATAATGTAGTAACAGTGAATTTACAACTGCTTAGATCTTAAAACTTCTAAAGCATGTGCTTCTAAAGATTAATTCTAAAAGATTAGCATCACCATGGTGGCTTCGCTGTAAGCATTCCTCAAACTGAAATGCCTTTTACCTTCTGCCTTCTTCACATTAATCACATATAAACTCTTCAATTTGGAAAGTTTTGATACTCAAACTACAGTCTCTGAAATAAGGTGTCCTGTGACTAAAATAAAATTATGGTTATAATTTACCATGCCCTATAAAAGAAGACACAATTGCAACTCAATTTTTAAATATTTATTAAATTTAAATTTCACTGTATCTTGCTGTTACATTGCTGGAGGCCACAATACTTGCTTATTAGTAAATACAAGCAAATAGCAAATGAATGAGTATCTAGGAAACAAAGCAGAAAACACAGAAGATAGAACCTCTTTCTATTCTATGTATCTTTGTTTTTTGTCCAGGCATACTGAATGCAACGTTCACAATATTAGTATAGTCGTATATGCAATTTTCCAATAGCTGAGAAAGCTCACGTCTGCATATATGCTAAAAGTAAATCAGTTCATGCTTCACCCAGAGCTCAACATCTTCCAGAACATTACATCTAAGCATATTTCATAAACCTAAACTTTAGACATTAGGATCATTATAACTCTCAACTTTGGCAGTACCTAAGATCAGAGAAAATGCCATTGCAAAATAATTGAAAAGCAAGATGTAGTCAAACCAGCAGCAAATTTAAATGCCAAATGTAAAGTCACTCTGAGCCACCAACACTGGAGTTACTGAAAGTGCTAAGGGATAGCAGATTTTTTTTTTTTTGACCCTGTTATGTCTTGAAAGACATCTTAATGAAAGGGAAGTGATTAATAAGCAGGCATGCAAGACCTCTGCTAAGACTAATACATGGAAAACCCTTATCACCAACCCTATCTAAAGAAGCACTGGTCATAACTTGTCATCTTAATAGCACTTTAATGCCAACTCCCAATTTATTGCATTTTTTATGGAAATTTAAATCATGCCCAAGTATAGAGTGCCTCCAATAATGAGCCTGAAAATCAAAAAGATTTTTATTAACACCAACTACTGAAAAACCAGGAACGTCTCATGCGGAGGTTAGGGACAGTACAAATGGTTTTTGGCATCTTTTAATAATATCAGTTTAATAAAAGTTACTATACTTATAGTATGTGTGAATTTGAGTTTGTGTCTGCAAATCTTTGCTAAGATTTAAAATGGAACATTTTTCCTTAATACAAACAGTTCTCGTAAGTTTTATTCATCAATACATTTTGTACAGATAGAAAATTTCTATTCACATCTTCATTCATAGAACTTCACTAACTAGAATGCATTCCTTGCAGTAGTCTATGGAATTGTGATAGAAACACAAAGCTTGTCAACTCAAAATTATGGAATCTAAGAAAAAGATTAATTATATAGTTCTTCAGCAACCACACCAGAAGTTGCTCATTAGATCACATCAGAATCTGGCTTCCACACTGCATGACTACCATTTGGAATACACACCAGCATGGTATTAGTAAATTAAAACACACTAACTCTTTGAGGCTACAGAAGTTAAGGGAACCATCAGTGTTTTACATGACAATGACAGCAAAGCAAATTAGACTTGTTATTTCTGAATCAGACATCTGAAAAGGATGTCAGCTACTTCCCAGAGGACAAACTAAGAAATAATAAAAGTGTTATTTGGGTGGCAGTTATACATTTTCTTCCTTTTCCAGCATATATGCACTGGTATGCTGCCAATACTTTTAATACCCTACAACTTGGATTTAGGTTTAGGTAATTTTCAAATAAAAATGTAATGGATTAACTTTAGAAACTAAAAATAAAATTCCTAACTTTGAAATCATTATCAGTCACCTTTACTCAATATTGAACAATTTGATGGTGTCTATAGATGAAGTGACCAGACAGGAATCTATTCACTGTAATGAATGTCAGGTGTAAAGGCTTTTCACAAACTTCATATTTCCACCATCCTTGGAAACACTACCTTGTGGCCCCACACCATGCTCTGCTCTGGCTACTCCAAAACTCTTCTCCTTCTTCATCTCTTGTTATTTCTTTTTTTTTTTTTTTTTTTTCAGCTGTTAAGTGAATTTTACTGTGGATCAATTGTATAATTGGTGGCCAACGCTTTCCCTCTTACCTCAGTCCCTCTTGTCAGGGCCCCCTGACTCTTATGGCTTTTGTCCTGTGGGGGGAGGGGGCAGGTGTCCTGGGGGCACATCCTGGGAGGTGATTCAGGAGAACCTTCCAGACAGAAAAATCATTGAAGAAAATGGGTCTTGGACCATCTTTGGGTTTTTCCATTAAATCCTGTTTGTTTCCATTTCAGGAAATGGTGTCCTACTCCTATTTGTGATCTGTCATAGGCTACAGATAAAAATGGCATTTGCCTAGGGAAGTAAGCAACCCTGCTTCCCTAAAGATAATATTAGGTACCTTAATGCACCTGTGCTTCTGGGATTTAAAATTTTTTTTCCTTTTTCTTTTATTATTCATATGTGCATACAAGGCTTGGTTCATTTCTCCCCCCTGCCCCCACCCCCTCCCTTACCACCCACTCCGCCCCTTCCCTCTTCCCCCCCCTCAATACCCAGCAGAAACTATTTTGCCCTTATTTCTAATTTTGTTGTAGAGAGAGTATAAGCAATAATAGGAAGGAACAAGGGGTTTTGCTGGTTGAGATAAGGATAGCTATACAGGGAGTTGACTTCTTCATCTCTTGTTATTTCTTGAATATATGACTGTATTTACTTGCTAATTTATTTTTAAAATGTCAGGAGGGATAAGCTCTGGTGTTCTATGGCCTATGGTATATTACGGTGATTATAGTAAATAATTCAGTATAAATCTCAAAATGATTGGAATAAAGGAATGTGAATGTACTTGCCATAAAGAAATGATAGAAGCAGAGTTCTTTCACTTCCTTGGTTAAGTTTATTCCTGAGAATTATAATATTTTTTCATCTATTGTGAATGAGTTTGCTTTCTTGATTTCCTTCTCAGCAATCTCATTTTTTTTTCTTCTTTTATGATAAGATCTTGCTATGTTGCCCATGTTGGCCTCTAATTCCTAGACTTAAGTAATCCTCTGACCTCCAGGCTATCTCAGTTTTGATGTATAAAAATGTCACTAAAACATATGTGCTGATTTTATATACTGAAACATTACTGGATTTGTTTATTCAGTTCTGAGAATCTTTTGGTGGGCTCTAGGCTTCTCTGTATGCAGTGTCATATGATCTGAAATTTCCAAAAAGTTCCAAAAATGTTCCTTTGCTCTTCTTTTATAATCCCATTCATGAGTGCTATGCTTTCATGACCTAAGTGTCTCCCAAAAGTCCACCTTCTTGATATTATTACATCCAGCATTCATCTTAAACATATGAATTTGGAGACACACAAAACATTCAGCCCATAGAATCCTGATATGACAATGGTTTTAAATGTCTTTTCCTGATTTTTCTGTTAAGGGATCTTCCTCTGTAAAGCATGTAACATACCTATCTATTTTCCTCTACTAATTACATTGTTGGTACATTGTTCTCAACAGTGTTTTTTGTACCATAAATAACTCCCTTCTGATCTGATTAAATCTTGAAACTCCTGCAAGAATAACTTTTCAAGAAATTTTTGAGGATTATTCTGATTAGAACAAGGTCTCTTCTTAGCTTTCTCTTTCCCTGGTTCTATTAAACTTCTAGTTGTTCTATAGCTTAACTGTTTTTCTTCTGGACCCATCAGCTTTCACTTAAATGATTGCCACCAAAATCCCTATTGTTTTCAACAGTACTGTTAGGGTTGGACTGCCTCATACTCTGTCCCAAATCTAAATAAAGCAAATTCTCTTGAAGCTTAAGTTCCGCTTTTTCCTTTGAACAAAACCTTGTTGCTGTTTGTTATAGAACTGGAGGTTGGTGCAATGGCTTACTTCCCTCATGTAACACCCCTGACTTGCAAGTGGAGTACTGGGTAGAAGCAGAAATCTCTGGAATTCTAGGATCTCTTCTCATTGTAGAACCTCCACCCTAGAAGTAAGCTGGAACACAAGCAATTGGGAGCCACTGTTCTTGGTCTGTCACATATAGGGTAGAATTTTTTTTCCTGTGAATGAGAGATGAATGGAGGAAGAAAACTCCAGACATGTCAACAAAGCTAAAATATATACCTGAGTAGGGGATGAGAAATGGTTTCCCCATTCCAAGATAATACTGTGTCCTAAACTGAGACCTGGGGAAAGTAATCCTTTGTTCTCAATGCACTCACCTGCAATAGAACTTCTTTTATAATAAACTGGGTAGGAAGAGAGGGAGTGAGATGCAGCCCAAATGCCACAGATTCTACCTACACTTATTTAAAAAGCTTCCTTTAATAAATATTTTATACTTGCTGCATGATATTAAAACAATTTCTAGAAAACTTAAATGATAATTTTATCTTTTTTACTTATTTCATTGGGAAGAAGTTTTAAATAGTTCTTTAAGCTGCCATTCTAAGTGTTGTAGCCCCCATCATTTTTAATGGAAAGTTTTAATAACTGTTTTTTGTTTATAAGTGTCAATTTTTCAGAATAATATTTTCAGATCATTTTTATTGAGGTGTAATTCCCAATAAATAAAATGCAGAGATCACTGAAATTTGACATTTATATTATACCTCTATAACAACTATACAAAAGAACTTACAAATCAATGTCATCACCCTAGAAATTTCTCTCATGTACCCCTGCACAGACATTCTGTGTTCTATACTCCATTCTTCTCTAAAATAAAATATTTTCTTAAATCTATCACCATAGATTAGTATGGAACTGATTTCTTTGCTCAACAAAATGTTTTTGAGATATATCTAAGTCTTTGTATTCACTGCTACATTTTATTTCTTGACTTTTTAATTGATTGGAGCGAATATGTACTTCATGTTATTACTTAGAGAACAATAAATCCTTCCTTGGCTAGTACATAAATTATTCTTTCAGAATAAATCAGAAACATCTATATTTGACTAACTGGATACTTGAAAAGCATAGCAATTGCTTCAGGAGAAACAGCAGTAATACAGAAATAATAGTGCTTAATTCAGGCTAAAGTTTGGAAAACATTCATACTTCACTAAATCCTTTAATTTAGACTATTTTTCCTTGCATTATACTAAGCAGTGCTTTATTATATCAAGTATTAATCTACTTTTGTCATTGGGAAACAGAGATTTCCAGAAGTTTTTAATTGTAGTCATACAGACAAAAATTTAACTGCTGATTTCTGTGACTTATAAAAAGAATCACTTCAACTATCACTGACTGTTATCATCCACAATTCTCACTCTAAGGATTATATTTTACAATACAATGTGCTAAGAAGCACAGAAAACCCCATTTCACTTCAGTCAACCAAGGACACTTTAAGACCTTGACTAACATGATAGCGTTGGCATAAGTAACTGAAAATGCATTGGTGGGATGATGTAAAATATGTCAAGAGTTTTTGGAGAGGACCATCCCCTTGATGTATGTTGTCCTTTAGGTTATAAAACTATCAAGAACAAGTTGATATAAAGCCCAGTGCCTATAGTAAGGTATGCATAAACTATTTCTCATTTTTTTAAAGAAGTAGCAAAATATATTTTAAAAGCAAGTATGATACTGAAGACTCAGAGTTTAGTCAAGTTTAAATTCTTTATTTAAAAACACAGAATAGTGAAGACCATGGTAGAATTACATGTGTGACTGCAAAGGATCTTAGTATTCTAAATTTCTAATTGTCCTAATGAGGAAGTTAAGTCCACAAAGTCACGCTGCTGGCAAATGGAAGGGTGAGGACTACAGTTCAAGTTTCATGAGTTCTAATCCTGGTAGAGTGGCTCAAGTGGTAGAGCATCTGCCTTGCAAGCTTGAAAGGCTGAGTTCAAACTCACTACTGCAAAAACAACTCTAATCCTGTGCTTTTACTATAATAATATATTGTATTCCTTTGAAAATCTTACAACTATTCATGCTTACACAACTTGTTTTAATGCTTACTCGTATTCTTTTAAAAATTACAATAAATCTTTTGTAGACTTCTTGGCTATTGAAGTTAAAACCCCTCCTAAAGGAAAACAAGACAACACTTTTTTTTTTATCAAAACTGTAAAACATAGCATCTCTAGCTCCTTACACTGCCCTAGACACTGCTATTTCTACTAAAATAACATTAAGAGACAGAGAAAGAACAGAGAAGGGAAAGAAGGATAGTAGTGAACTCAAAAAACTATCACCAGAGAGGATAAACTGTTCAACCACTCCATTTTGTGTTGCTACCTTTAACCACAAGGATGAACTGGAGTCAGGTATAGAACGACACTACCAATTCACCAATTGCTATTTCTCATGCTGCAGAGAGAAAGATTCTATTTCCTTTCCTCTTTTTATAAAGGTATTAATCCCAGTCATGAAGGCCTAATCTTCATGACCAATTACCTCCCCAGTGCCCCACTTCCAAATACCATCACTTTGGGTATTAGACATCAACATATGAATGGGTGCAGGGACACAAACATTCAATCTGTAGCATCCAGGCTGGCGTTCAATATCTTATTGGTTTATATTTCATTCTACTTTCATGGTAGTGGCCAAATCACAAAGGCACATATTTATCAATGTGTTCCACCTCAATGTATTGTCAATCCCTTGACTTTTAATTAGAATCCTTAAATTTTAAGGAGCTCTGGTTTGCATCATCTGGGCACTAATCACATCACATGCTGATAGTAAGGGACTGCATCACTAAGAACTCAGATAACAAAACCACTATTATACCACATTCAATGAGTCACCTAACTCGCCACTGAAAAACCCAATTTCAATAAATTATCACAGTCCCATATGTGAAGTCTATGAGTCACCAACCTATGGTTTATATAACTTTTAAAATTTTTCTAGGGCAAAATCTTATTCACCTACTTTTCAGGTATTTATTGAGTGTCTACTTTAAAGCCAGAGTTGGAGTCACAAATTAACATAGGAAGTAACAAATTAGAGAGGCAAACTAAATTTGTCAAAACAATCCAAGATTAAAGATCTCTCCCATTAACCATAACTGCTTTCACAAAATTGTTTACAAACAATGAAAGAACCACACAAAATTAAAGGGTGTGGGTATAAATCCATACAATATTTGAAGGTAAAGACAAAAAATATTAATAGCAATATATTCAAACAAATATAGAAAATAAATGTCCTTCAGCAAATCAATATATTAAAAATGAAATTTCAAGTCAATAATGTGAATTAAATTTTGTCAGATGGTATTTTCTAGAATAGATTATGACAACCATTGCAAACTCCACTTTAAAGAAACTCTAGCAGCAGGTTTTCTTTAAACTTTATTTTATAATAGAATTCTATTATACTCTTTTGCACTCAAATAATTTTCAGTATTTGTCTAAACAAAAATATTGCCTTCACATAGATGTGTCTGATTTGACAGGATAATCCTTCTCACTATAACAATCAAACTGGAGCTTGATTTCACCACTTAAGTGGAAATTGGTTTCCTAATGGAAAAATGCTTCAAAACTGTGTCAATATAATTCCTGTGCAAAGTCATTTAACAATGCAACATTCAGCACCAACTCTTCACATTGAAGAACACCTCTGTAAATTGCTTCTCAAGACATCAAGTATTCTGTTTCTATTTTTTGTTTGCTTGTTTGGTTGTTTTTGATTTTATGTTACTTGATTAACTGTTATCCCACTAGACTATTTTAGAAGCTGGCTATTTAATGCAAGAACTAGCAAAGACAAGCCCTTGGTTATGGAAAATTAAATGGCAAAATTTCCTTTTAGAATTTAGTTTTTGAAAATAAAATGAATGTGGTTGATGCATTCCATATAAGAATGAACACAGAATTCTTTTTTTTCTTTATTGTTGTGCTGGTTGGGGTTATGTGGCATATACATTTACAAAGGTTCTTACAGTGTATCAAATATATCATATTTGAATTCACCCCCACCACTGTCCTTCATCACTCCTCCTCCCATTCCAGGAACAGTTTCAACAGGTATCATTTTTGCATTTACAAACTTGTGTACACATTATTTGCTCTGTGTTCATCCTCCTGCCTCTTTTCCAGCCACGTTCCCCCTCCCACAGGCACAAATCTCCTTCCCCCTACACAGGCAGAACTTGTTCTGTCCTCCTGTTCTCAGATTTTGTAGCGGAAAAAAAGATAAAAGATAAAAAAAGAGAATCATGACATTCTTGCTAGTTTAAGATAAAGATAGCTACACAGGGAGTTTCCTTGTGTTGTTTCCATGCATACTTGTATTACAACCCAATTGGCTCATCTCTAGTTCTCTTCACTCTTCCCTAGTCCCCTTCCCATGGTAGCTTAGCCAATTTAAGATTTCTATTGAATATAGAATTCTTAAACCAACTGAAACCACCACAAGAAAGAGACTAAAGAGGAATGAAGAAAAAATGAGGAGAGGAAGCTTTACCTAGGAGAAGCAAAAATGTCATTTTTTTTTCTTTTTTCTTCTTTTCTTCTACAAAATCAGAGAACAAGAGGGTGGAACAGGACCAGGGATAAGGAGGGAGGGTTGGTACTGGTAGGAGGAGGGAGGTGATGTGGAAAGGGGGTAGGAGGGTGAATATAGTACAAAAACTGTGTACACATGTGTGTAAATGTAAGAATAATACCTATTGAAACTGTTCCAGGAATGAGGGGAGGGAGGGATAAAGGAGAAGGGTGGAGGGGGTGAATTCAAGTTTGATAATTTGATATATTTGATATATGGTAAGAACCTTTGTAAAAGCCACAATGTATCCCACTCAGCACAACAATAAAAAGAAAAGAAAAGAATACTCTATACTGCCAATATAAAAGAACATGTTACCTATATCAAAACTGCAGATGTAGCAGCCACACACTAAAATATTTGAAAGAACTCCCAGAGGATTGAATATCAAGTTAGGCATTCATATGCCTTCATATCTAAAATTTAGTTAAAATAGTAAATAGTAAAGGATTTTGTTAATCAGACAAGCATTTGAGTATTACTAAAGAATTGTTTATCAAGTGAAATCATTACCTAAATAATCAATACCCTAGAGATTATATGAAAAAGAAAGCTAGTTTTGCCTGACATTCTATGGCCTAGAATCATTTATGAGAAATCTTAATATCTTTATAGAATTTTACAGATCTCACTAGATTCTTCATTAAAGTAAAGGAAAACTAATTCTACTTTGTTTATGAGGAATTTCCCTGAGACTATAAGACAGCTCATTCTAACATCCTAACAAGGTATTGAAGTTTTGCACTATGCTTTCTTATTCCTATTTTTTTCAGAATCTTAAAAAATAAAAACCACTTAAATATAAAAGTTTCTTCTACCTACTTTAATGTTGGCAGAAGAAAAATAGCTTCCATTTTAAAGAAAAAATGACTTTTGTAGTTGCCTTCAGTGACATGTTGGTAAATATGTTTTATTTACCAACCAGCAATTCAAAGGGAAGGAGGCAGTTCTGATGTGTAACATTTGCCAGTTTCCACAGAATGAATATTCCTACCATGGTGAATTTTAACCTACTAACATCACCATCATGCCACTATGCTGCATTTCTACCATGCAATTTCAATAGACATAACTAAGTTAAAAAGCAAAGGTAATAATAACACATACTAAATTAATTAAGAAATGAAGTTTGAACATTTATGAATTTTTTAAACATAATTTATTTTTATTTTATATCATGTAATTTAAAATAATGACCCTAACTAACAAGTGGCTCACAAAAGTCTAAAAATTAAACCATTGGCTTTAGTGGGCCAGAAGTGCAAGCTACAGAACAGTGCTTATGACATGGTTTATGAAAAATGTGGATCCCTTAATCCTTATCAAGAAAGAAGGAAGGCGGTTAATCACCAGACAAGAGTTCAGGAGAAATTTGTCCAAGCACATTTGTGTACCCCAACAAACATGATAACTGTTAGAGGCAGAAAAATGAAAAATTACAAAAGGAACAATAATGAGTAAAGCCACATTTCATAATACATGTAAAACAGAACATTAATGACATTCCATTAAACAAGAGTTCCATGACTAAATATGAGCTTTGGTTTCTGATGTTTGGGTGTACCTTGCTATCCACTTTGTACAGAGAATATTCCAAAATAATACTATACCTGGCCTAAAGGATAGTGGTATATGATTAGTTCAGCTGGTCAAAGAGAAAGATTAGAATATCAGGAATGAGGACATTTTAGGGAAAGACATAATGGACACAAAATTGTAGGTATGAAGTGAAAAAAATTGTGCCTTATGATATTTCCAACTAGAGAGTACTTATCAGAACAACAGCACTTTATCAACAAGTTCACCAAATAACCCAGCCACTTTATATGAGTTATCCCCTGTCATTAGATATTATACCACAAGTGAGGTGGAAAGGTTAGGCATCCACAGCAAAAGTACTTAAAGCAGCTTTGGTAAATGGAATCTCATAGTGTTAAGCCCATAAACAGTCTCTTTGACCACTACAATAATATACTTCCTCCATAAGTGGAATGGCTAATGACAAAGGATCATGCAGCTAAACTCACAGCATTATTTGGTCTATTGTGCTGTTTGATGTTGTTGCTTTGGTAAGTGCTCTCTGGTAGATATTGTTATCAGATACAAAGATCTTTACAATTCATGCCCAGTATTCATTCCTGATCTTCCATTCTTTCTCTTTGACCTGAAGGAGTCATTTGCTACAGCTCCAGCCATTCTCTACCAAAGTAGTAAATCAGGCACATGAACAAAGCTCTGCTCAAGTTTACTTTACATCTACTTTCTATCAAAATCATCGCTAAGTGGGGCTTTCCTGCATCTCTCTTCCATTTTTTGGTTTATATTCATGTGTTAGACTGGCCCATTCATGAGGGAAGCTTATACTTTATCCTTTTCCATCAGCTAGTCTTATGAGATTTCCCACAGACCATAGTTTCACTTGAAGAAAAGACATGTTTACAAGGCACATTGCATGATGCATTACAAAGATGTCTGGATTACCTGTTCATCTTGCTATGCTTGTTTCTATTTGGGCTCAATATCAAATATACTAATTTTGTCTTGCAATACATTGATTCTGGGTCAATAAAGCCTCATGAGAAATCTCAATTCATAATGGATCTGGAGTTTAGTTCTGTATTTTTTTTATTAACTTAAGATCAATTAAACGTAGTGGGTTGGTTTGTAATTTGGCCTAAGAATGCAGATCCTATCTTCTGGGTAGGGTGATATTCCAAATATAGTACCTACCTGCATCAGTGTTGACTGAGTTACTGGAGATGCAGAGGTTCTCTAAGTCCAAAACTTTAAAATTAGCAACCACATAGGACAAGAAGTAAAAGCTATGACTTTAATTATAGAGCAACAGATTATCCTGAGGTGAGTAGTCAGTACTCTGATTAAATACACAAACAGGATAAACTGCTTCATTAACTGGGAGCTTCACAAAGTGACTTTACATATGATTGAATGTTGGCTCTCAAATAATGTAATTAGGAATCTGATTCTTTCTTATTTTTCAAATATAGTTCCATCCATGTTAGTTTCATTCTCAGGTGGCTTCTTCCCTTTTAATGACAAAAATTGTTACATTGTATTCCACTTATCACTCAAAAAGTAGTAACAGTCAGACTCTCTAAAATGATTCTGATTTGTCTGTCTTGGACTACAAACGCTTTGCTACACAAATCAGGGATAAAGAATGTGAGGTATTCTTACTGTAGTAAAGTGCCAAGCTCTAGAGTAAGAGATCTCAGTGCTGAATGAAGCTAGTGATAAACAGCTTCTGTTTATAAGCAGGAAAAAAGAGAGGTTACAAACAAAAGAAAAGTTCTGTTATTCAAAGGAGAGAAAGAAAAACATGATGGGCAAGTAAAAGTGCAACAACAAAGATAATTATACATTCATTTTAAGAGATCTCTCCCTCAATACCTTCTGTCAGTTTGTATTGGTCTTTTATTTTATTAACCATCATCCTCAGAGTCTCAGACACTACAGAGTGATTTAACGATCACAGAATGACTTACTCCTTCTCCTGAGTTCCTCATATCTTGGTAGAAGGTGCATCTAAGAAAACTATACTTTTATTTTTTTATTTTTGTGGTTTTGCTTATATATATATATATAAAATGGTTTTTACATTTATTCACATGTGTATACATTGTTTGCCCCCCCCACCGCTGCCCTCCCTCCTATACTTTTCTTATAAGAATTACCATACCAATACATTTTTCTTCTTCAGATAAATTACAGCTTGACTTATCCTTCTCCCATATCCATTATCCATCTTCTTTCGCTTTCTTTGCAAGTACCCTAGAGCTCATGCTGAAATAGACTTAGATTATTGAATGTTATGAGTCACTTGATTGGCAATCTATTTTCTCCATTATTTCTGGAGAATTTTTGAAATGGAGCCATCATAAACTAGAGTATATTATATGCAGGCTAACTATAAGAGATACATGGAATGTTTATGTATTAAAAGCATTGCTTACACAATGTAAGTAAAGCTATCGATTATGTAATGATAAATAGCATTTTATTTTTAATAACCTCCATTTTATTTACGATTTCTGAGAATTTTAGATTTTCAGAAAATTGCAGAGTAAAGAGAGCTTATAGGTGCCTCTCATGCAGCTTTATGATGTTCTCCTATAGGTCAGGGCTTAGAGTTGGAGAGTTTCACAGGGACCTACAAAATGAAGATGATGGGATTTTCAAATAATAAAAACCACAGGGCTCTTTTTAGTCCTCATAGACCAAGTGGACTCAATTTTACAATGAATGGAAAAGTAGGAAAGAGTGGGTTATGGCAAAAGGGTAAGGGAGGGACTAACTTGGAGATAGCTAATGGAATCTGATATTCACAATAAATAGGAAGCCAACAATGATACAAATCAACATACATTATGAAATGAAGTCAAAATGTGTAACCAGAAGGCTGAAAGCAATTTTTCTGATAAAACATTTTGCCAAGTTTCCACTTACATCCATTGACTAAAGAAAAGATCCTCAGGAGGAAGAAACTATCAAAATCACTGCTAAATGTATAGCATAATGTTTTCTCGTTTTTCCCCACTGACTTGGGAATCTGTGCACTTATAGAAGATAAATGTCTAAGCATTTTGAGGATTTTTGGGTACAGGATTCAAAGTGACATATTCATATGCATGCCCACAGTGCTGAGATCTTGCTCTAGAAAGTCTTACCTAGGTAAGAGTTACTATGATCCCTTAACCATCGCCCTATATGATCCCTTGCCAGACGAAGAAAACAGACTCTCTTTGGTCTCTTTTCTTCTTTTTTTTTCTTGCTTCCTTAACTTCCTTTGAGATCTTGCTTTCATTCAATACCTTAGAATAAATAGATGTGTTTAGGGGCAGGAAAACTAACCTTGGTTCAAGTACTTTGCTGGAACTTCTGTACACATTTTATTATTTAATCTCCATATTATCTTATTCAGGGGAGATTATTTTCTCTAGGGTATGAAAGGAGGGCATGTATAGTGAATAATAGTTGAGACCAGCATCCAGGATACCAGAATATATCATCTTGTCCCATGGACATAATGGCCCCAAGACAATGCACTTCTACATTCATTATCTATATATTCTCAATTTTGTTTTTTAATGTGTAAATCACTCCAAGTGATTCATTGTCAGCAAGGTATACTGAAAAATTGTTTGCTTTCCCTAGATATATGGCAATGAATAGCAAGGGGTCTGCAAGTAAAAGTGTGTTGTCCTTCTTGGTTCAAAATGTGTGGAAGGCAGAAAACTGGCTCCAATCCCTGGAAACTGGGGATGTGTTACCTTACATATTCAAACTTGCCAATGTGATTACAGGTACAGACCTTGAAAGATTTTACCCAGGTGAGCCCAACTTAAGTTACAAGGGTGCTTATATTATAAAGAGAGAAACTTTCTTGGCTGGGTCAGAGAAATGAAACATTGTATAATTTAAAGATGGAATAAGAGGGCACAAGCCAAGAAATGAAGGTAGAAAACGAAAGAAAAGAAAAAATGTCCTCCCCTAGAGCAAGAAAGTAACCCTGCTGATATCTTGATTTGGGCTCAGTGAAACCCATGTTGGAATTGTAACCTACACCACTGTAATAAAATAAAATTGCTAGTTTGACTTACTATGTTTGTGCTAATTTTTTATAGCAGTAAGAGAAAAATGACATAAAGTATTAGAGAGTGTATACCTTCTGAGTTCAAACTTTATCTGCAGTAATCTCAGAGAGAAATATTCACAATATTTATTTACCTTTAGAATAGACTGAAGTTAAAGAGGATTGTTATCAATTCAGAATATGGGTTGGGTAATTCATTGCTCTTGAATTCAGTTGAGGAGAACTAGTTTCATAATACATATTTATTCTTTAATGTACTTGAAAGAGTTTCAGTTTGAATTTTCTTTTAAATCTGTCAAAGTTTAAATGGTAATAAATCTGGAAGCATTCTTTCTTAAAAATTAAAATTAACAAACATCAGGTTCGGTTTTTAATTGTGCTGTGGGTACATTGTGGCATTTACAAAAGTTCATACAATGTATGAAATATATCATACTTGAGTTCACCCCCCCCCCTCCAGTACTCTCCTTTATTCTCCTCTCCCCCATTCCTAGAAGTTTCAACAGATTGCATTTTTCCATTTAGATACATGTGTACACAGTATTTGCACCATATTCATCCTCCTACACTCTTTCCCTACCTCCCCCCTACCACTGGTAGTTAACCATGTTCAAGTTTCATTTTAAAGCGAACATAAGTAGCTGCTGATGAATTGTATAAAATTATTTGAAATACATTAATAATATCAGGAAGAATTCTGACATGCATAAGGACATTTATTAATCATTTACCATTATTCTAGTTTGTCTTGCATTCTGATTTCTTCAGGTTGAATAGCCTTATGCTATCTTTTTTGTCTTTCTTCCTTTCTTTCTTTTGGCAACACTGAAATTTGAACTCAGGACTTCATGCTTGCTAGGTAGGAACTCTACTGCCTTATGTTCTCTTGATAGGAATGCCTCCCATTGTACAGAAACAGAATGTATCAAGTTATTAGGAGGAAGCACTAACTCTAGCACACTTATTGTGTTCACCACTCTGATTCATGTAAAGCTAAGGAATATGCACAAACACAATTTTCTTTCTTTATGGGTGTTTTTTATTATCAATATTAAGGTCTCTAGTTATGATCTTTCTTTGCTCAGTAGTCTCTATTTTTAAAACAAATTTTCTTCTGTAATTTGTGTGTGTATTGTTATAACTTGAAAATAAGTCATTACATTTAATCTAAAATTTCCCTTCTGTTAGTTAAAAACAAACCAGTTTCATAAAAAGATTTCTCTGGGTGGGAGGATCCTTTTCAAATACTTATGCTAATTATCCTCTTTGTCTTTTAAAATTAGGATAAATCACATGCAATAAAAAACAAAAAAGTTTACATTTGCCATTTGTCCCCCTTATGTTTTTGTTTTTAAATTATTCCAAAATGTTAGAATAAGCTTTGTTTACAGAGAAAATAGGAGAAATTATTGAGGAAGAAGGAGTTTTTAAATTTAAGTTGTAGCATGAGTAAGATTTCCAGCAGGTAGAGATGAAACAAAAATTGTAGAAAACAGTTTAAAAATAGGTAATTATGATTCGAGCTGCTATTTACCAGTATTATTATTTGATTTTTTCATATAATTTGACTATAGTTACTTTTTTTTATAATGATACTGCAAATTAGGTGAAATTATCCCATTTTATAAATAAAAGAACTGAGTGCATGATATGATAACAGACTACTCAGGATCATCAATCAAATATTTGAATTCTACATATAAAACACAAAGATTAGTACAGGTCTACCCTATAATAAAGGTAACATTGTTCCCACTACAGGATGTAGTTATTTGTTACCATTTTACCTTATGTTTTTTTCTAATTTTTGGCAAAAGACAGATATTGTGTGATAATGATATAGTCACCCTTTAAAATAAATCTTTTGAAATATAAAAGTGAGTCTATAATTTTAAAATATATAAAATAAGCATGAATGTAAGTGACATGCAAATATGGTCATAGCAATTGTGATGATGGTAAAGAAAGAAAAGTTTGAGTTGCACTCCAGTATATCACACCACTCAAAACATCCTGGCATCTTTGATATCCATGTTCTGTACTATTTGTGGTTGTATCAAAGCCTAAGGTGAGATCTGGCCTCAGTTTTTGAGAATGAAGCACTCCATTCTCTTAGTCAACTTCACTCCAAATGACTCTCCTTGGTAAAAGAAAAGTCTCAAAAAACTGATCATGTCCAAGGTTTATAAATATTTGTTTGTGGTGTTGCTACAGATATCCAAACAGATCAAATTTCATCCTACCATTGGGAATTTCTGTGGACTCTAAAATTTTATGTAATTTTTGAAGATCCAGTACTAATTGAAGAAAACGGTATTATTCTATATTTCAACAGTGTTCTAAATCATAACATCAACAAAGTTTTACCATGAGAAACCTAAAAATAGAATGACTTTCTTCATGAGAAGAAAACTGCAAGTGTTTTTGATGTATACAATACTACAGTTTCAATTAACCTGCTTGTACCACTTAAAGTGTTAGAACACATATCACAACTATTTTAGAAAATCAAAATAAAACCTTCAGGCTGACGGAGTGGCTCAAGCACTAAGAGCACCTGCCTAGCAAGTATTGAGGCCCTGAGTTCAAACCCCAGTGCCACCAAAACCAAATAAATAAAAGCATTTTAAAATAATTAATTAATTAGTTAAACCTCAGGCCTTCTTAGAACTAATCAATATCTACTTTAGGTTTTTAATAAAATGCAAGAACTGATGCACCTTGTCAAGGTCCTCTGAGAAAATATATTCTGGAGCTCTGCAAGTGACCAATATGAGAAAATTTCTAAAAAAAGGAAAGTACAACTGGCTCTGAACACAAGGTTGTCCATGATGAACTCACTGACTGAGCTCCCACAAGTGAGGTTGTTTGCTGAGTACTTAAGAAATGAACCAACAATTAAAGCCTCTCAACTTGCATATTGAGGTCCCTTGGCCACAAAAAGCTCTGGAATGTTGATCATTCAATCTTATGCTTAGATTACGAGTCTAGGATCTTAGGTTGCTTAAAAGACCCTTATTAGCCCCAAATGGACATCATAAACAGAAATGAAATTTAGTATAGTACTCCTGTCTCTCTCCCTCCATTTCTCTCATACACATGTACATACATACATACTTCTACAAAAGGTAGCTTCTAATGACCAAAAAAGGACATCTGATCCCTACGGGGACAGGGCTCAAGCAGCTCATTTTTCTAGAGGTTAAATACTTGACACCACTTGCTAAGCTGCTATATCCAAGATTCAAATAGGAAATAAATTGACAAAGTATATAATTTCTTCCATCAACCCAGTGAGTACTGCTATATACTGCTATACTGTTTGTATTCCTCTTACCTAAGAGATGAACTATACAAACAAGACATTCCTGAAGGTAATCCAATTGTGTAAGCCATGATCTTCTAGAAACTCTGAAAAGATCAGAAGATACTAGGAGATATAATCTTGGAAAATGAAATAAAATTTCAGTCTCTGAGCTACCTATTTAATAATTTAGAAGGAGTACTACTAAGGTCTGAAATGGATTAGATCATTTTTCTGTCTTGCTTGCTTTTTCATTTTAGCACAAGTTGTCAGCAATTAAATTTAAATAACTGCTGGAGAGCAATATGTCATTGCTGTTTAATGAAGCCTGAAAAACAGAGATTTTCTTAACCTTAAATTTGTCATTTTTAATAATTATCTTAATATGAAAATATATTCAATCATATTTTAATGATTTTCTACATTCCATTGTTATCATAAAATATTTTAATTATTCTAGAATATAATACAAATACAATACTGTCATGATTCTGGGGAATTTTCTATGCTAAATCTCAATTCAGGCTTAGGGGTTTTTTTTTTCCTCATTAAATGATCTCTGAAAAATCTTTAACCAAAATTTCTACCTCTTTATTACAATAAGAATGACAACTAATAAGCTAGTAAGACTGTCGAAAGCAATTTTTATTTATTTGGAAAAATTTCACACTTAAGAGAAAATTTGTAAGTACACCTAAAAAAAAAAATTTGTCTACTAAGGCTGAGGTATAGTTCAGCAGTGGAGCATGTGTTTAGCATGTGTTGAGGCCCTGGGTATATCCCAAGCACAAAAAAAAAAACAAAAAACTTACACTATTTGAGTTCCTCACAAATGAGAACTGTCTTATAGACAATCCATTGAAAAAAAGAAAGTAACATCTATGCTATTTATATCATATTCTTTCCTTTGCAGATAATTGAGTGTGTTGGAATTTAAACCTGTCCATTATTATGTTCACTTTTATCACTTGAATAAAATAGTGTTTGCCAGGGTTCTTCCACTAATATGTCTCCCTTTTTCTTTTGTAACAAATAGTTATCTTGAGAAATTATTTTGAGAGTATGTAAAAATTCCTTTTCCTTCTTTTCCTTTCTTTTCTTTTCTTTTTTTTTAACTCAGGACCTCATGCTTGTTAGACAGATGTTCTACCACTTGAACCTTTTTTGTTTTAGTTAATGTTTGAATACAGCCTCACATTTTCTTTGCCTGAATTGGCCTCGACTGCCGGACTGCCATCCCTCCTACTTAGACCTCCCACTTAGCTGAGATGACAGGTGTATGCCACCATACCCAAATTTTTGGTTGAGAGGGGATCTTATTAAGTTTGTCCCATCCCAGACTGGCCTCAAACCATGATCCTCTCAATCTCCTCCTCCTGAGTACCATTTCTTTTTTAAAATAAATTTATTTCGTATATATGAGGCATACAAGATGATGTTACAGAATACATATAGATTATTAAAAAGCTACAATAGTGAAACAAATTAACATACCCATCAATTCATAAAAGTTACACATTTTTAAAAAATTGTGTGAAGGAAGCAGCTAAATTTAATCATTTTGCATGAATCCCCTATGCAGTGAAATTTTTTGTGTATCCTATTTGCATTCTCTGACTTATATTTCCCAACTTCCTCCCTGCCATCCACTCCTGGTAACAATTATATTCTGTATCTTTATATATTTGAATTTCTTTAGATAGGTGAGCTAATGTGATATTTTCTTTCTATATCTTGCTTAGTTCATGTGGCATGTCCTCCAGTTTCATCCATGTAATGGTAAATTACATGGCAAACTCTCCTTTTTCATAAGGCTTAATAATATCTCATGTGTACATGTGCTGCAATTTCTTTATCCATTCATCCATCAACAGACACTTACATTGTTTCCACAACTTGGTTATTGTGAACAATGCTGCAGGAAACATGACAGGGCATATCTTTATAAGGTAAGGATTTCATGTCCTTTGATGCTATGCCCAGGAAGGGATCATTGTATGATATGATAATTCTATTTTTAATTTGTTTGGAAACCACCACAGTGTTTCAACAGAGTATGAGAGGTTTTTGGGTTTTTTTCCACACTATCAAAAACATTTGTTATCTTCATAAAGGAAGACTTTTACCTATAGATGGGTCTGATGGTGTCAGTTGGGCAAGTTACCAGTTGCCTCTGATTTTGTGTGGACACAGTGATGTAGACTCTTTACAGCTTCTTCAGTCATGATTAACGTTAGCTATACTTGTGGTTTTCTCATTGGTTAAGGCTTCAGGAGTTTGTGGTAGTGATAGTTGCTGCACAGGCTATTGGGGAAAGAACTTTAGAGAACCTCTTTTTCTTGGCTTCCTCAATGAAAAGTCTTAGCTGAAGGGATCTCTTTTGGTGTTTGGTGTGGCATGACTCACAGGCAGTCACAGTGCCACTGGAATCCAGGCCACAAGTTCTTGGACTAGCTAGAAAGTTAAGTTCTAATCCCAAGATCATGAGAAACTATTATAACATAGGGGCTTGAGATGCAGATGCAGGTGCACGCTTCAAATTACAAGTCCATGTAGTTCTCCTGCTGATCCACAGTCTGTTTTGGTTTGGTTTTGCTTGGGTTTTTTGTTTGTTTATTTGCTTGTTTTTATTTTTTGAGGCACACCCCAGGAGCTTGGGTTCAACTGACTAAGATACAACGATAGTACTGATAATCAGGAACAAGGCACAACACTTACATGACTCCAGGAATGAAAGGGTTCTCTAGAAGCTTGAGCCTCGGAGATCCAGATCCACCTGAACTTTGGGACACAGAAACCACAGGGCCCAATGGCAGCTGAAGCATCAGGGGAGGAGGTACCCCATGATGGTGACTCTGGACCTTGAGGCAGTAGGATATAGCAGAGTCCAGGCCCCATGAGGACAGATTTATCAGCAGCAAATACCCAGAAGTGGCAAAAATGCTGCTGTAGTATGTGCCCTGGACACAGAGAGCAGGAAGCAATGTAGCACTGACTCCCTTCTACTGAGAGGCAAGGCACTCAGCAGATCAAACTGCCAAGAGCTAATCTAGTTCCAGGTAGCAGGGTGCTATGGCTTTTGTCCTGGTTCCCTGGGAACATGTTTCTTTTTGTGTGTAGATGCATACACATGAAGCGAAAAGGGCAAGTTTCCCATTTTATTCCAATAAGTAAAGATACAAAGAGGTTAATGAAGATTTTCAAAAACTCTTAATTGGGACACGATTTATTACACAACTCAGGCTAATTTCATAATTGATTTATTTGCTGGCATTTTTATATTAGATACCAGTGAGCATAATGAGATATAAAATTGAAAGACTGCACGAAGCTTGTAAAGGAGACAGGACTGTATATCAAGTGTAAGTTACTGTTCAAGGAAATTACTATCTATCCCCCACCATGGATTATGAAATATCAACTTTTGCAAGCATAAAGAAACCATGGTCTAGGGTTCCCATGTCTGCTGAGAGTGAGTTTTACTGAATATAATAAAATAACAGATATTAGTATTTTGTGAATTTTTCTCCTCACATAATTTATTAGCAGAATAACTTTTATAGCTTCTCCCAAGCCAACTACTAAAAGAAATAATTTCCCCTTCTAGAAACAAACTTAAAAAACATTTTTTATAAACCTAAAGGAATGAACAGCAATCATCAAAACCACAGTATCACTGAAAATACAAGCCTATTGGTACCATCAACTATGGATAGCGGGCCAGAAACATGGCTACCAACACCTGAAGTGCCAATTGGAAAATCCTGCTGAGAAAGTGAAAGACTAAACTGTCAGAAGAGAGAGAAGGAGAAAGATGGAGTAGTGAGAGAACTGTGTGAAGTATGAAACATGGAAAGCCATGGTAATGTGCCTTGAATCATTCATCACTATGTAAGTGAGATTCAAGCCATGCTTTGAGTGAGAATTGATACAATGCATTCCTTTGGTTAAATACAATTTTTATTTTTTGGCCTGTTTTTGTTTTTTGAGTTTTTTTTTTTAAATCAGTTCTATTCTGGGAACTCTCAGGTCTTCACTATGAACTTCGCCAAACTCAGCAGGAAATGCCCAGAGAATCATCAGAGAAAAATGAACAACCTGCCCAGTCACCAAGATCTTTACATTTCAAATGCATGGGAAATGGAAAAGGATATTACTTCTTTCAGTAAATGCCTTAAAAATGCTAAATTTAAAATACATGGGAAAATGTATACTTACACTTAAAACAGCATGGGAAATATTTTGACTGGTTCATGGAAGCATGTATAAAACTCACCAAATTCTCAAAGAAAACCAGATTGTTTTTTCAGTATTGGGGATCAAACCCAGGGCCTTGTGTATACCAGGCTCTGCCACTGAGTTAAACCCTAGGCTACAGTTTCATTTTTTTATCCCTTCTAAATTTGCCATATAGAATTCCTGTATCTCGTCCTCTCTCTCTCTCTGTCTCTCTCTCTCTCTCTCTCTCTCTCTCTCTCTCTCCTTTCTCATTGGAAAACTTACCCATGATCCATGATGAAAACCTCATTTAACTTTATTTTATTGTCTTTTCCAAACTTTCCACGCATTTCAAACCCTTTTTACATCTATCAATAAAGAATCTTTCCTTGGTAGATGTATTCCTTTTCAGTCTGCCTTTCTCAGTTGCTCATTTTTCAGAATGAAACTTTGCCTCTGTTGTCTTTTTTTAGTCTCCATTTCATAGACTATCAATTGTTTGACTCTTCTGCATATTTATCCAAAGTTGTTGATGTTTGAAGATGGATGAAGTGTTGCCTGTCCCTTTACTAAGTCAGTTTTAATGGAAGCTTTCCTAAAATTTAGATAAAAATAAGACAAGAAAATGAGCAGATATGGAGACTAGACAGTCACTCAGCTTAGCTTACTCTGGACAATCAATGGATACTATATATGTTTTGAACAAACCAGATGATTCAAACATTTTTATTGCACTGCTAATGAAATAAATTATTCAAAAAATATAGAATTGATTAATTATGCTATTGTGCACATTCAACATGAAGAAAAGTTTGTAATAATACTGTTACTAGTTTGTAGATCCCAAGAAGCAGCTTCACTTGTCTGTAAACCCTGTGTTCAACTATATCTTGTTCAATCTCCATTCCCATTCCTCTAGCCACACTTCATATCTTATCTCTTGACTTTTGAGTCATTTTCAGGGATCAACATCCATGTTCATCAAGTAAGCTACACCTTAAAGTAATAAAAAACAACATCCATTCTAAACTAAAAAAATTAATCTTATTTTCAACCTAAACATTCCTGCCTAAGTACAGGCTAACCCATTCTTCAGGATATACAATGGGAGAGATAAAATCTGTTCTTTCACTTCTACTTGTCTTCTTTTCTAGAGCCTGTTAGAAATTTAAAGAAACAATGTGAAATTTTGTGTTTACATTTGTCTTTCTGATTCATTGGATGACCTCCAAGGTACCTTTGCAACCAGGGATAAACATGAGCATTTTTGTACAGTATCATTAGCATTCTTTGAAGGTCCTGTGAGGACTTTTAGCCCCTGGCATTCCCTAGATAGAGGCTGTGTATACCCAGACTGCAATTTTGTGATCGGTCCCTGCTTGCTTCACACTCCCTAAAGGTCACAACACAATCTTCTACTTTGGATTCCATTTACCATCACAGACTACGATACTGCTCTTAATTTTCTATTTTTGCCAGCATGACTAAGAATGGAGGGCAGGAAAACAGGTCTTTTCATTCATCTGATTCCAGTGACTTCCCTATTTTTAAAACTCATGTAGTTCTTTGTTAGTGTTTGAGATTCCACCATGTTAATATGGTGTATTAATGATAAAGGAGTGATACTTCTTCAAAATTTTGACATATCTAAAGAAGAAAAATGTGTTGCTCTTAGACATACCACTGCACTAAATGCCTGCCTACGTCAATGCAAAAGCTGCCTGTAAGAAGGGAATGTCATCCAGGGCTATCTCAAAGGTGGAACCAACAAAAGGAAAACCCCAGTACCCCAATCTCTCTCTTCTACCCCCAGAATTCCATATGGATGATGCCAAATTGAAATAAATATAAGACACAGTTTTGAAAGCATAAATGCATGCACACACATACAGAGAAAATGCTCGGGAGTGTCATGCTTACATATGAAGTAAGCATGAAGTAGAGATACCTCTAACCTGTTCATCTGTGTTAATGCTCCATCCTGCTGCAACTTTTTTTTTTTTTTTTTTTTGCTTGGGATGTGAACACACATAGAAAAAAAGCATAACTCTCCCCCCACACAATGCCTTTTTCTTGTTTGTTTGAACCAGCTGAAAATCTTAATAGCACATGTAAGGAAGGACAGAGCAGAGTGACAAAGGAGAATTAGAATGTTTACACTCTGCTCCTTCTATGAGAAGTCAGCTAGCAACTTCTACCCCAACTGAAGATCATAACACCTCTCAAGGTGGCCCCTCTCCACAAGGCTCTCTTCTTCCATGTTATAGAAACCAATTTCTTCACCTCAATGATGACACCACCAGTTACTGGCTCTAGTAAAGATTTAAAAAGAAAAAAAAAATCCCTTTATTAAATTATTTTTAATTATGAAATTTAAAATATTATTATTTCTTGCTGGAACCCTGGCTGATAAGCCTCATTCCTCTACCACACACTAAGTGGCTAGAATAATAATTGACAGTGCATAAAATAAATACTTCATTTATGAATGGATTAATAAAATCTTTCCATGGAATTTATATTTAAAGTTAACACTGAAAAGTCATACTTATTTTTGTGTTTCCTCCTTTAGTAAATATCTGAGAGGGGCATTTAGACTGTAATAGTTCTCTCTGTCTTAGGTCTCCCCTCCAACATTTCACCTAGACTCTTAAAATAGCTTTAATTGCTTTCTCTGTTTTTATTTCAGATCTTCTACAATTTATTCTCCTACCCAGGGCAATTTCTCTAAAAAGCAAATCTTAACTCTGTAGCTCCCAAGCTTGTCACAGACTTATAAATCAAGCTGAAGCTTTGGAATGTGGCACATGAAATTTGACATCTCTGGTTCCTATCATCTTTTTTTTAATTCATTTATTCACATATGCATACATTGTTTGGGTCATTTCTCCTCCCCGCCCCCTCCCCCAACCTCTCCCCCTTCCTCCCTAAGTTCCAGACAGGTCCTGCTCTGCCTTTATCACTAGTTTTGTTGAAGAAAAGAGACAATCCTGTAAGGAAGACAAAGTGTTTTTGTTAGTTGAGTTGAGGATAGCTATACAGAAATATTCCTAGCATTGCTTTCGTGTACACGTGTTATGACTCATGTTGATTCATCTCTAACTGATCTTTACCCTGGTTACTGATCCCCTTCTCATGATAACCTCTGTTGCTTTAAGGTTTCTGTATTAACTCCTCTGGAGTGGGGACATCAAATGCTTTCATGTTTTGGGTTGTCTACTTATTTCTATATCACCCATATGTGCTCTCCCCTTGTCATTTGGTCCCAGCCAACCACATTGCTGCATTTCCCATAGATCTAAAGTCCGCATTTGAGGGAGAACATATGATTTTTGGTCTTCTGAGCTTGGCTGACCTTGCTCAGAATGATGTTCTCTAGTTCTACCCATTTACCTGCAAATGATAAGACCCATTCATCATTGAGAAATGTGCTGTCCAGATTCCAATTGTTTGTATGATTTTACTGCTGTTTTTGTTTTTGATTTCTAGTTTTAATGCATTGTGCTCAGATAGAATGCATGGGATTATTTCTATTTTCTTATATTTGCTGAGGCTTGCTTTGAGCCTTAAGATATGATCAATTTTGGAGACGGTTGCAGGGGCTGCTGAGAAGAATGTGTATTGTGCAGAAGTTGGATGAAATATTCTGCAGACATCAGCTAGGTCCATTTGATCTATGGTGTGATTTAGTTCTAGGATTTCTTTATTGATTTTTTGTTTGGATGACCTATCTATTGGTGATAGGGGAGTATTAAGGTCTCCCACTGTCACTGTTGGAGTTTATATATGTTTTTAGGTCCTTCAGAAAATGTTTCATGAAATTGGGTGCATTGACATTGGGTGCATATAGGTTGACAATTGTTATTTCCTTTTGGTGTATTCCCCCTTTTATTAGTATGGAGTTCCTTCTTTATCTCGTTTGATCAATGTAGGTTTGAAGTCTACTTTGTCTGAGATAAGTATTGCTACCCCTGCTTGTTTTGGGGGACCATTGGTTGAGGAAATCTTCTTCCAGCCTTTCACTCTCAGCCAGTGCTTATTTCTGTCAATGAGGTGGGTCTCCCATAGGCAGCAAATTTTTGGATTGTCCTTTTTAATCCAGTTTGCCAATCAGTGTCTTGACAGGGGAATTTAGTCCATTAACATTCAGTGTTAGTATTGAGAAGTATGTGGTGATCCCTGTCATATAGCTGTCTTTGTTGATTAAGAGTTTGATTCTGTGTAGCTGAATCAATGTTACTCTTTACTTTCTTGCCTTTTCTTCTCCTGTGGTTTGATATTGCCTGCCCTTTCATGGTTTTGTTTGCTTTCATTTTCTGTGTGCAGAATTACTTGGAGAATCTTTTGTAGTGGTGGCTTGGTGGTCATATATTGTTTTAGTTTCTGTTTATCATGGAAGACTTTTATTGCTCCATCCATGTTGAATGATAGTTTTACTGGGTAGAGTATCCTAGGATTTATGTTATTTTCATTCACTGCTTGGAAGACTTTACTCCATGCTCTTCTTGCTTTTAATGTTTCTGTTGAGAAGTCTGCTGTGATTTTCATGGGTTTACCTTTGTATGTTATTTGTTTTTTCTCTCTTACAGCCTTCAGTCTTCTTTCTCTAGTCTGTGTACTTGTTGTTTTAATGATAATATGTTGTATTTTGGTCAGGTCTGTTTGGTGTTCTGGAGGCTTCCTATACCTGAATGAGTATAGTTCCTCTAGATTTGGGAAATTTTCTGTTATTATTTTGTTGAATATATTATGCATTCCTTTTGCTTGCACCTCTTCTCCTTCAATGCCCATGATTCTCAGGTTTGGTCTTTTGATGGAGTCAGTGAATTCTTGCATTTTCTTTTCACAAGTCTTGAGTTGTTTAACTAATAGTTCTTCAGTTTTTCCTTTAATTGTCATTTCATCTTCAAGTTCTGAGATTCTGTCTTCTGTTTGTTTGATTCTGCTGGAATGGTCTTCCATTTTGTTTTGTATTTCTGTTTCATTCTTTTTTCTGAGGTTCTCCATATCAAGGGTTAGTTCTTTTTCTAACATTGTCAATTTTTGCCCTCAATTAATTTATCTCTCTGCTTATGGTGATCTTTGTTTCAATTTGGTGTTTGTTTAGGGCTCCTATGATTTCATTTATTTGTTTGTGTTTTTTCATATTCTTGAGTTTTGTTGTGTTGGAATTTCTTAAGTGCCTCCTGTATGTTTTGGTTGACCATGTCTAGTAGCATCTATATGAAATTCTCATTAATTACTTATAGAATTTCTTCTTTCAGGGTGTTCTTGTAGACTTCTTTGGGTTCCTTGGTATAGTTAATCTTTGTTTTGTTGGAGTCTTGGTCTGGGTACCCATTTTCTTCATTTTGCTCTAAATCCTGTCTACTTTATTTTGGGGGGGAGGAATGGTTTCCATCCCTTTTTCTTCTTCCCATATTTCCACTAGGTACCATTTCTGTCCCTGGACTATGTGTAATTTGGTATTAGCTGGGTTACAATATTAATACTAACAAAATCGTGAGAGAAGGATAAAAAAAGAGAAAGAGAAGGAAAGATAAAAGGAAGAGAGAAGAGAGGAAAAAAGAAAGAAAGAAAAAGAATGGGAGAGATAGTGGGTGATTAAACAGCAAACCAGGCTGCCAAATCCTTAAAGAAGGGAGAAAAAGAAAATAAAAAATCACCAGTTCTGGAGCAGTAGGATTGCAGGCTTAGTTGTTTTTAGTTCTTTAGTGTCCAGTCCAGTCTGTGTGTGTCTCTTAGGCATGCTTGGAACCCTCTAGTGGTGGCCTGAGTGGGAGCCTGGTGGAGAGGTTATCTGGGAAGACTATAGAGCTGGGACTGGCTCCGCCCGAGGGCCAGGGTTCCTGGCAGGCTGGTGGATGCAGCTGTCTCACACCAGGCTGGTGCTTGTCCCAGTGGGGTGGGGCTCCAGTCTTTCCACATGGAGCTGGAGCCCAGCAGGATCTGATGGATGGGGGAAGTCCAAGGGGCCGGGGTCAGTCATCCCACACATAGCTGGCGCTCAGCAGGATCTGAAGAGCAGTGGGCTCAGTGGGGGGCAGGGCGGGAGCATCCTGGTGATCTTTGGGACTGGCTCCAGGCTGGGTCCGGCACAGATGGGTGGCGGGGATCCTGGTGGTTGTGAATCCAACAGAGCAGCAGAAGGGCAGGTATTCTGGCATGGTGTAGGTCCAGAGGCTGGAGCCCGCATGGCTGAGGGGCAGGTATCCCACCATGAGTGGGTCTCATGCGGGGTTCTGGTCTGGCGCAGCCCAAGAGGCAGAGAGCCCGGCAGAATGGAGCAGCAGCTCTACAGAACTACGGGATGGGAATTTGGCAGGCTGGCTGTTCTTTTATTAGATTGTGGCGTGGAGAAACCTTCCACAATCTAAGCATTTAGAGTGCCATGTTTTTGTTCTCCCTGGTGCTTTACCTCAGTCAGGCATGTCTCCAGCTTCTCAGCAAGATCTCTGGGTCAGGGGCTCACGAAGTCTGCAACTCTGTCTCCATCGCCATCTTGGATGTCTCCCATCACCTTTATTAGATTCATCTATCAAAACCCTGATATTAACTTTCAAACCATCTGTTAGTTGTACTGAACCACTTCATTTCTCCAAATGCTCAATGCCTTCTTTCCTGTGATCTTGCTCATATGCTTTTTTTTTTTTCTTATTCTTTGCCTGAACACTTCTTACACATTCTTCAAAATTCAAAGCAAGCATCATATCATTTGAGTATTCTATGATCCTTTCAGGAACCTCCTGAACAACCACCACACCGTGTTTCCATTTGTCAGGACACATCTCATCCTGAATTGAAATACACTGTTTATTTCACTATTTCATTTTTAATATATTCCTAACATATATAAAGTCTGCAATAAATTTGTAACAGTAGATGAATGAACAAATTGATCAATATGATTAATATGAGCATAATTGCTATTTGATTCAAATCTGGTTCCCCAATCTTGATAATTAGAATATCTTAAAGACCCTTCACTCTGATAATTATATGGGATGGTTGGGCATCAGTGGCTCACACTTATAATCATAACTACTTCGAGGCAGAGATCAGGAGAATTGCCGGTTGAAGCCAGCTCCAGGGGAATAGTTCACACGATCCCATCTCTAAAACTATCTCAAGCAAAATGGACTGGAGGCATGGCTCAAGAGGTAGAGTGTCTGCATTACAAGAGTGAAGCCCTGAGTTCAAACCCCTGTACCACCAAATACATGTATACCGTGTGAGGGGAGCAAACATTAGGGGGAATAAATGGCAGAAATTGTGCTGGGCATAAGCAGCAGAAATGACTCTGGGAATGTAAAGATAACAAATGGCAGATTTAACTTTGTCTTAGATAAAGGAGATGGGAAAGCATTCTTAAACATAAGCATCTGAAGAAATAAAATATAAACCCTGTAAGTAAGGTTTCAAGAACAGGAGGGACTAACATGGCCTTCCTGGAATACCCAGTCTAACAAGACAAGAACCTCCTTGAATGACCAGTCCCAAAGATGATGTCAACAAAAAGTTTAATTAGACTGCCAAATTCTAGATCCAGCTTCAAAGTAAAGCAGGGGCTGCCAAAGTCAGGCCCTATATTATCTCTTAGACTTCAGCTATTCTTTGGCTTAGCTTTTTCACTAAGTCCCATCCATTAGAGTGCTTTGCTGTCCTTTCAATAAACTTTTAACTGTTAACTCCTGGTTGGTGTCTTTAATCATTGACTATGCCAGGACACAAACTTGGGAACAACACTCATGTATCAACAACACTTTATATATAATAGTTTCTTATTTCATATTGCCTATAGAAATGTGACATTTCATATTTTTATGTTCTGTTAAAGTTCTGAATCAGTCAGAAATTTTGTTTTTATTGTTGTCAACATAAACATGATTTAAAAGGACATTATTAGAAAGTTTATAAGAAACTCAGAGCATTACTGGTGATAACCAGAGATTCAGATTAGGTAATAGGAGAGAGGCAGGGATGCTCTGAAGGTCAAGTGTACTGATACTGCTGAGTATTTCTGTGCAGGCCACCTTCATTGAAAAGCATGAACTCCAATTATTTTCTGTTTTCTCTGTCCATTAATCATGTGCGGAGGATCAGGATATAACTTCTCACTAAGGTTTTGGGAAAGGGAAAGTTTTAAGTCTTTAAAAAGAAGTCAAATGCCGTTGCCAACAGAATGGAAAGTAATTGCTGAGATAAGGAAACAAAGCTGCTATGTAAAACAGTAAATATCCACTGGAAAAAGATTTAATCATTTTTAAACTTACAAAATGAGCAACAACACACCAGCAAATAACAGAGGTAAGGATGGATTTTGGGCCTTTAAAATGTTGGACATAGAACTGAAATAAATATAAGAAAGTCAGAAGGTCATAGTTTTTATTTTTTAGTTAACAAATAAAAGTTATATATATTTATGGTACACAACATGATGGCTTGATATGTGTATACATTGTAGAATGAATAAATCAATCTAATAGACATGTTTATTACCTCACATACTAATCATGTTTTTGTAGTGAGAACATTTAAAATCTACTCTCAGCAATTTTCAAAGGGCATAGTTTTAAAGTGTGTTTCAGATCACAGAAGTCCATTGATGGAGATAGAAATTTTTATAACAAAACTAAAAGTAAAAATACCCTTTAATATTTAAATTTATTTTAATGATTTATTCATGACACAAAATAGTTTAGCATTTTAAAGAATTCTTCATTGATTGAAATATTTTAAGAATACTTTCTTTTCTTTTCTCTTTATTAGAGCCAACTTCAGTGAAAGAACATCACTAATCTAAGTGGAAGCTCAGTGGAATGCATGATCTGATATACCAAAGAAATATCACCCTACACAAACTGTTCAGAAAAATTATTTAATCAATGAAATGTGATGGATTTGTGATATTCTTATCATGGTCTTCATACTGAAAAACCATGGTTTTTGTTGTTGGTAGTGTTGCAAATTATTTTCAGAATATAATTACAGAATTATAGGCTGCCTACCCAGGATGGATATTCAACCTCTAAATACACAGATCACACATAACTTGTTCCATTCTTTTTGGTCTTCTTTTATACCAATTACAATGGCTGTTGTTTTTGACAGAGTTTTAAAACAAAGACTATAAGACTACACTTGGTTATAGATCACCCATGGGAGAAAAATTCAATATTTTTCAGATCTATTATACCAGCTTTTTCCCATCTGCCTTTAATACTTATAGCCTTCTAAGAAAAGTAGGCAGCAAAGAGATGGTCCTATCAGTGTAGAATACAATAATACACAGGTATATATTTTCATGTGTAAGTTTCTCATTTATTAGGTACAATAAGGACACTTTTATTATAAACAAACTCACACAAATTTAAGTCAAGAAGCAGTTGTTTAGTGTAATGGAATATTGGATGTGAGTTTCATTTTGCCGTGAAATCAGTGCCTAGGACCATCAAATAAAAAACATGTTAATAAAACAACCCAATTGTTAGTGAATGTTATAGGTGAGTTTCTCAGAAAAGCATCCTCAAAGACAGTGTTAGAGTACAAGATATTTATTAAAAAAAAAATGACCTCTCAGAGTATCCCACTTGAAACAAATCAAATAAGTCTTTATATCCTTGCCTCGGTCAGTTACTGGATATTAATTGAGTCTGGAAGGACCTGCCTGTCTAGCTGAGGTGGCAACGCAGTACAGACAATCACTGACCAGCTGAAGATTTGTTGCAGCACCTGAGAAAACAAGTCCTCTCTTGAAGACCTGTAGTCATATCCACTCAGATCCCTTAGCATCACTGAGATTCACCTCTGCATACATGTTCAGGGGACAACATCTTCAAGATTCTTGTAAACCTCACTTCCAGAGGAAGTTAGGAGATGCTGGTCCATTACTGACAGTGATTTTCTTTCCTTTATTACCAACACCAGAGTCCCTTGTACCTCCAGTACCACTTCTGCTGGTCTCAGGGGTTTATTTGCTGGTACAAGCCAAATTTTCATCACAGTGGGAATTGGTCCCCACACCAGCCTACTACACTCCAACTGGTGTCACTATAACAATTAATAGCAAAAATTGAATAACAGGAACCTATTTCTTTGTGTTACCATAGCAGAATGTCATAGCCTAGATTGCTTAAACAACAACCTTTTATTTAAAAGCAACCATTTAAAATCTGGCAACTTTACCGAGCACTTACTACAAAAGAAGAAACATTTTCTCAAGGAAATCTATTAAATCTTAGAAAGAAATCCAAAATTACCTGACATTTGAGTTATAATGCATTCCTTCTCTTTTCCATAACCTATCTCAGTATACTAGAAGCTCAGTTCAAAGTGAGTGTGACCCAGAAGACGGGGCTCCTTCTCCCCTCAACTCCTAGTCAAGGAATATAGTATCTTGCAGTATAGGCAGGCCACCAGCATTGTTTGTTGCCTCAGCTCCAAGTTGCAGAGGCTAAATTACTGGTGATTATAGACAAGAGACACAGATCCTTCTTCCACCCAGCCCTAACTCATACTGCAGCCTAACTAGTTCAAGAATAGCAGGTGTTTTAAGCTGCTTTGGGTCCTGAAACAAAGCTGCCATAGATTGGGGGTCTTAGTAATAAACATATATTTTTCATTGTTTTGTAGGCTAGGAAGTCCAAGATTAAGGCAAGGACAGATTTGGTGTCTGATAACCTCATTTCTTGGTTCATAAATAGCCATTTTCTCACTATGTCTTCACATAGCAGAAAGAAGTGAAGGAGCCCTGTGAGGTGTCATTGCTAAGGAACTAATCCCATTTATGAAGGTTTCACCCACATGACTTAATCAACTCACAAACACTCCACCTCCTAATACTATATTACATTGATGATTAAATTTCAACACATAAGATTCAGACCATAACAACTGTATTAAAAAAATACTGTGCTCTTACCAATTCCTTTCTAGTGTGGAGATACTAGATGGGAGAGGAAAAGCAGAGGCAACCATTCCTGCCCAGAGCTATGCTTATAAAGCACTACAGTCACATCTGTCCCCAGCTCTGGAGTGGTGGTTCAGAGAATGCTAAAGGGCAGAGAAAGTTCATGTACATCCCCAAGAAATTACACACTTGAAATGAGGTATGGAAAGTTCAAGTCCAAGGTACTTTCAAAAGCAATGGAAATTTGGGTAGAAAGCAATTAAGAGATGACTAGTAGCTCCAGGAAAATCAATTTACTAGAGAGAATCAGGTAAAGAGACAGCTAGGAAGAGACCACTTAAGGTCTTAACAACTTCAAAAACTCATAAGTAAAGGAACCCAAATATCTGTGGATACATTTCTATCAAAACCATAGAGCAACAAGCTGTCATTTAGTGGAGGCTAAAAGCTGGATGATACCAAAGCAGTTAGCTTTATAAAAAGAGAGAATCACTTTAAACTTTACTAAAACCAGCAGGCTCATGCCTGAATTCCTAACTACTTGGGAGGCTGAGATCCGGAGCAGTTTGTGGCCAGCCCAGGGAAATACTTCACAAGATCCCATCTCCAAAATAACCAGAGTAAAATGGTGGATTGGAAGCCCTAAGTTCAAACCCGAGTCCTACAAATAATAATAATAATAATAACAAAATAAATTTTTCTAAACCACTGTCATCCCAGGGTGGCAAGAACATTCCCAGTGCCACCCCTCTGAGTAGCCACCTCAGAAGATTCAAACTGTGGGAGAAAAAGAGACTTCATCAAATATTCCATGTAAGTACTAAATAAATAAACAACTAAACAATAATAAAAGCAGGATCAGTAGATGAATAGTGGTCAGTGTTTCTAGAATATATTACCTAAAATGTCCAGTATTCAAAAAGTTAAGAGATATGCAAAGAAATAGGAAGGTTCCACAGGAAAGAGCAGACAGGAGAAACTGTCCATGAGAAGACCCAGATGTTATATTTCAAAAGATTTCAAAGCAGCCACCAGAAATATGTTCAAAAACTAAACAAAACTATGCTTAAAAAAGCAATTATGATGACAATGTCTCATCAAATAGAGACTATCACTAAAGAGGTAGAAATTAAACAAAGAAAACAAAAATTCTCACTGTCCTCACATATCTGGAGATAGAATATAAATACTACAGATATAATAGTATAAATATATCTAGAACATATAGACCATATATATATAGATATAGATATATATAGTAGCTATCCACCTCATAACATTATGAGGATTAAACAAGATTATTCACAGAAAACAGTTACTTCAAAGTTTTAGACAACATGAATTAGCTATCAATGTTATTATCTTTGTATTTTCAAAGCAGATAGTTAGGTAAGAAAATTTTATCTGTGGCCTTGTGACAGAGCCAAGAAAACACATTTCCATGAAAAATGCCACATCAACTATGGGAATGATAACAATACTAATAATAATAAAATAATAATAATAAAGAAATATTATTATTGTATAAATAATAATACTAATAATAAAATAGCTAGCATTTGCTTTTTGACATATATGGCCAAAGACTATACTAAGCATTTTATATAAATAATTCCCTTAATCTTTACAAACTTTCTATTCTGTAGATTATTTTCAAACTGCTTGATCCTGAAATAGGTTAAACCATTCTTTATAACGAGTCCTTTTATATTCTACAACACAAATTCAAGTACCTAAGTAATAAATATTTCATAATGTAAAGCTAACTTTGGAGAAATTGTTAACTGACTTAACTATAAATGAATAGGATTTATTGCCCTATAAAAGCTAACTTTTTAGTGGGAATTTACTAAGTCTGTCTGCATCTCACAGGAAGAAAAATAAAATCCAAGTGTCTGCCATTGTCTTCCAATGACAGTCAATGTCATTTGGCACCTTCTCATTACTGTGCACAGGCAGAATCCAGGCAATTGCATCAACTATTTTACTGCATGAGCATGTTAGAGGAAAAAAGAAGGGAAGATGTGTGGTTATATTTTGTCCCAGCCTGAATCACTCTGACTGGAGGTCACCCATCTCTTGATCCACAACACATACATCAGTACACGGTGGGAAACAGTTTCCAGTTCAGGTAAAGTATTTGTTTAAAATGGATTCCACTGTCTTCAAAGTCCTCTTAACTAAATAAAACAAAGCTTTCTAACTTTTAAAATTTTATTTGAATTGTCACATTGCCATCTTGTGGATGCTGCTGGTAGAAGAGGAATCCCATAGTTACTGTGAGGCCTCAGGCTTCTTCCCCTGCATGATGTCATCTCAACTGCCTGACTGAGACTTAGGAGGATAAAAATGCGCTGTAGTTCTAACAAGCAACTATGAGACCTGATGCAGGAAGTAGAATTTCTACATAATATAGCAGTGTGAGTGCTGGGGAGGAAATAGCATCTTCTAAAGTAAGCATAAAATAAGGAAAAACTAAGTTGAAATCTGAAATTCCCTGGTATAAGGCATTATAAACTCTCCAAAGAAGGACCATGAGGTCAAAATTTGCTTGGGAGACTTTACTGTTTTCTCAAACTCCAAAATTTACAGAATGAATGCTTCTGATAGCATAATAGATTTCTAGACATCCAACTCAGAAACCTACAGATCAGGTTTAAAGCAGAGGTTAAGCTATTGGTTTTCAGGAATATTCCAGAGTAGCACAATTTTCAAGAGAAAGGTGATGTGGCCTGCTGACAAAGTAGATGGCTCCAGTTGAGTTGTCTGGGGAGGAGAAGAGGGCAGTTAATAATCCCGGGAACAGAGGAACAAAACATGGAGGAAGGCATTGAAAAAAAGGTCATAGAATCTAAGGTTGCATCTTACTGCCTTAGTTTAAGAGTGCTTTGCAATCCACAACCCATAAATATTTCTATGACACTGAGGAAAGACATAGAGCAAGTGGCACTTCATAAGAAATTGACCACAAAGCTGAAGATACTCAAAGATCCCTAGGTTATTCAGTAGAACACCTCTATAAGTGAGCTCTCCAACACAGATCAACCCCTGCACCCAAATTATATTTATTTCTAAAACCCTATTCATCATTGGAGATTTCTACTGACTAATAACCTCAAGGCAAGAAATAGCTCAAGCTAGTCATCAAGCTATGGGAAAGATTTAAAGTGTCTATTAGGTTTGAGTTATCATTTCTATTTCCTTTAAATCTCTAAGTTTCTGCTCATCTTAAAAATGTTTGTTTTCTTGCTAGTCTCCAATTGACTCCAGATATATGGATTTTTATGAACATCAGAAATATGCCTCCTATCTCCACTTCAGTAAATGATTTCTACTCCCTGTATTTACTGTCTACTATTAAGAAATAAATAATCAGAACTGTACTTTGGGGGAACCTCACTGTGCTTGCACTTATGGATACTCACTTTAGCAGTCAAAGGACCTTTCACTCCACTATAGACAATGGCTCACAGTTTGATAGCTAAGGTAGTTGCTTACCATGGTCAACAGACCACTAGACTCATTTAGAAATAAAATTACAAAATGGACCTGCTCTTAAAATATAAGGAAACAGTGAAAATAAATTACTTTAATAGAAATAGGAATTCTACTCCTCTCAAATATCAGTCTTTTAAAGAACATTTGGTTTATATAATTCTAAAGGTAAGTATCATTGCAAGAATTCCTGACTTAAGGAAACAGAAAATAACCTATGAAGAAGCAACACCCTGGGAAGTTGAAATGCCAGCTTCACTATACATAGGTGCTCCACCATTTAAACTGCACCTCCAGCCTGAGCTCCAGTCTTATTGACATCTTTATGGGTACAATAATTTGTTAAAGGAACAAATCTAGAAAGTAAGAACACTGGGCCTTGTAATATTTTTTATGAAATTTACCAGCTTGAGTTAAACATTAAAATGCACTTGTGCACATTCCTATATTGTGTGTCAAAGACCTGAGCTTAAATTCACCTTTCATTCTTTCTCAGAATTGAATTTTTTCAGACATGTCTGATATCTGCTAGAGATGTAGGTAGTTTGTGGCCTGAGCTAGTCTTCATGAAAGGAAGTGATGTCAGTCTACTGCTGGAGATGCCATGCGCAAAGTGGTGAATATAACTGGAAGCAAATATATGACATATCATATATAATATAAAATATATGTTCAGCTTTGTTCTAGTCCTTGAATAAGAAAATGTAAGCTTGAGTAAGAAAATCAACATTCTCTCCAGTTCTCCTAAATTCCCAGCAAGGTTCTGAATACTGTAGTACTCACTACTCTGAATCACAGCTTTGTGTGTGTTAGAATCCTCATTTGACACTGATGGTGACATTTTCCAAGGTGGGCATCAGCTGTAGTGACACACATACTTGTGGCTTTCACAACCAAAAGTCCTTCTGGAAAGGACTAGAGTTGCAGATGAGAATATGGAAGATGTTCACAGGATAACTGAAGAAAGACCAGTCTTTTACATCTTCTGCCTTCTCTTTCTGAGAGACTGCAATGAACAGCATAATGAAGAACATAGCTTCTAACACATAACACAGCCTTTAGCTAAGCTTGAGTCTAATAAAATCATTTCTCGGGGAATTTTGCCTTTTTACAGTCACATCCTGTCCTCTCCCAAGTACTTCATAAATGCAGAGAGCAGTACAAATGCAGGTTATTCACCTGCCTTTATGAGAGCAGAATCCATTTTGCAAAGTAAAACTAGCCTTTTGTGTTGTAATCTTCCCTATGCATCAGTTTAATTGCAAACTTCATTCAGACTTGAGGATTTTTATTGTTTGTGATGTGTATTAATTTGAAAGCATGTAGCTTAATTTTGTGATAATCAGTTGAGCTCACAGTGCTGGCTCTAAAAAATTATTTATCTGACAGTGCAATTGATATGAAAATCATAATTGGTTAATAAATATAGAATACTTAGATAACATTCATTTGTCTGATTAGTTTCATGGGTTTTCTTCAATTATTTTATTATCACATACTCCTTTTCATTTTAAACTGTCAATTATCAAAATAAGAAAAATGATACCAAATTGAGTAAAGCTTAGAAGAACAAAAAGCAGGAGTACATAGACAGCAGCTGCTAGTGTTCCCCTTCCATTCAGGGCCTCCCTCTTTGAACTATAAGAACTCTAGATCACAGATGCTACGTTATTGAATTGTATTGATTTTTAACAATCAAATCTGTGACTCTTTACAATTAAACAACAAAATTTGGACCACTAACTTTCATTACCATAATCATTATATTAGGTTTTATTTCCTAGTTAACATTTCTACTTCCATGTCCCTTGGCACAATGTCCTTAACGTGTGCTCTATAATACAATTGTATCTGTTCTTATTGTTATCTAGGAATATTATCTGGAAATATCCTTGTTTCATTTATAAGAAAATATATTAAAACCCAATTCACAGATATCATTCATTTGTGACTACCTGAAAGACAAAAATAATGACTTTTAATTTACTTTTATTTAGAGTCACTATAAAGATTTAAATTATTGCTATGTGTATTAACTCATACCTGCAATCCTAGTTACTCAGGAGATGGAGATTGGAAGGATCAGTGCTTGAATCCAGCCTAGGAAAAAAGTTAGCAAAACCCACTTCAATCAATAACCCAGGAGTGGTGGTGCATGCTTGTGATCCCAGCTATCTGCAAAGCCATTGGTAGGAGCATCTCACTCTGAGATTGGCCCCAGAAAAAAATATGAGATCCACACTTGAAAAATAGCAAAAGAAAGAAGGGCTGGGGGCAAGTGATAAAGCACCTGCCTAATGAGCAGGAGGGTCTGAGTTAAAACCCAATACTACCAAAAAAAAAAAATTAAATTGTTTTGTCACATAGTACAAGAGAGATGTGATGAGAAATGCCATATTGAATTCATAGTACCTAAATTTAAACTGTACAATTCGGCTTGTTTGTCTTTGTTCTTAGAAAATAATTACATTGCAATAACAAAAACCATGGGTGTTAGCATTACAAAGAACTCCACCTTTCCTCTTTTTTTGTACTTACTGTGATTCTGAGGTGCAAGCTCATTTACTTAATCATGGCGTTGGACACAGATCTACTGCTTCATCTTGATTCCCCATTTATATTCTATTTCTTTCTCATAACAATGAATGTCATGCTCCTTTTACTGCTTTATTCTTGTCTTGATTAGGCAGCTGTTGCTAAATTATCTTAATTCTTACATTCATCACACACAAAGGAAATCAAAAGTACTTTGAACCTTCCTTCAAGCAGTTTATGCCATTTTTAGTCTTGTGGATTAGATGTCTACCTTTTTCAAAAGTGCAAATAATTTTTCTGATCTCCTAAATTTATATTTTAAAAATATAAGAAGTGGGACAAGATGGAGGATTAGAGGTGGCCATAATTTTGACTCTGTGAATAAGAAGAATCAAGTAACACTGAAGAGATAATATTCTAAAGAGGAAGAGCATCAGGAATCACAAAAGAGGTGGTAGGAAGGCAGGAAAGCACTTAGAAATTGTGCTTTTTCTCAAGGGAGAAAAGAAGCAAAAGCCTTTGCTTCTTTGCTTCCTGGGAGGCAAAGACAGAAGGTAAGACACAAAATAAGACAGAAAATCCAGAGGACAGACTGGCAATTATAGCTGCAAGATACAGCCACACCTCCCACAAACCTTAAACCCAGTACAAGAATTTATAAGACAGAGACTGCTATAGTGTGGAAGGTTAGTCTCAGGGGATGACAGCAAGATGCTACATTGAGCAAGCCTATTGTTTGAGACTGAGAAACTATGTGAGCCTGAAATGAAGGAACACTCATTGCTCAGAGAATCTTGGGACACCCTGCCACAGAGTCTGGGTGGATAAATACCACAAGAGGAGATCAAGGAGAAGGAGAAGGTCTGATGTGTTCCTACAAACAAGCTCAAGGAGGAGGATCTCTAGAGTAGCAGAGGGCAAAATGGTGATTAAAGGCCCTACTCTCCCTTGACAGGAGCAAATCCCATCACCTCAATCAATGTCTCAATTCTCAATCAAGAGACATACAAATGGTCAGGTTAAAAAACAAGACCTGACCATTTGCTACCTCAAGAAATGCATCTCACTGACAAAGACAAACATTGGCTTAAGGTAAAAGGTTGGAAAAAGACTTTCTAAACCAATGGACCCCAAAAGTAGTCAGGAGTACCTATACTTATATCTGATAAAATCATATTTTAAAACAAAATTATTCAGTAGGGACAAAGAAGGTCACTTCATATTTATAAAAGGAGAAATTCATCATGAAAGATAACAATTATTAACACATATGCACCAAATGTTGGCATACTCAATTTCATTAAACAAACAGTACTAGACTGAAAAGCACAGATTCATAGGCTCCAACACAATGATAGTGGGAGATTTCAATAACCCACTCTCATCAGTAGATACATCAACCAGACTAAAAAAAAAAAAAAAAAAACTTGAGAATTAAATGACACTACACCCAAATGGGCTACACAGACTTCTACAGAATATTTTATACAGCAGCTGCAAAATGAACATTCTTCTCAGCAGCACACAGACTTTCTTCCATAGATTACATTTTAAGACATAAAGTAAGTCAACAAAAGTAAGAAAATTGAAATAACTCTCTGTATTCTATCAGGCCACAACGGAATAAAACTAAAAATTAACAACAGAAAATGTAGAACATATTCAATCACATAGAAACTAAAGAGGTTATTGTTGAATGAAGAAATAAGGAGAACAAATTTTTTTAAAAATCCTAAAATTTAATGAAAATTAAAACATAACTTACCAGAATTTCTGAGATACAGAAAAGGTAGTGTTAAGACAAAAAGTTATAGCTATAAGCACTTTTGTCAATAAATAAATAAATAAATAAAGATTAGGGCAAATTTAAAATTAAAGAAATGGTGACTAAAAAAAGATATTGAGAATCAATGAATCAAAAAGTTATTTGCTGAAAAAAGTAAATAAGATTAATAAAACTTTAGTTAACTGAAGAAAAGAAGGAGGGAAAAGATCTAAATTAATAAAATGAGAGATAAAAGAAAGAATACAACAACATGAAATCCAGAGGGCAATTAAGGAAGACTTTGAAAGCTTTTGTTAAAATAAACTGGAAAATCCAGAATATATTAGTATATTTCTAGGTATATTTGACCTACCAGAATTTAATCAAGAAGTTATAAACCACTAATCAGATCCATAACAAAGAATGAGATTAAAGAATTAATGAAGAGTCTAATATCAGATCCGAAAACTTGAAATTAGTACAGGAAAGAGCAGGGAACACACTGGACACAATGGGTATAAGCAAGAACTTCCTCAGTAGAACTCAAGTGGCTCAGCAACTAAGAGAAAGGATGGACAAATGGGACTACATGAAATTAAAATCTTCTACACAAAAAAAGAAATGGTGTCTAAATTGAAGAGACCTCCCACAGAATGGAAGAAAATCTTTGCTAGCTATACATTAGACAAGGGACTGATAACCAGAATATAGAGGGAGCTCAAAAAACTAAACTCCCCAAAAATAAATGAACCAATAAAGAAGTAGGCAACTGAACAAAACAGAACTTTTTCAAAGGAAGAAATCCAAATGGCCAAGAAACACATGAAAAAAGTGCTTACCATTCCTGGCCATAAAGGAAATGTAAATCAAAACCACACTAGGCTTCCACTTCACTCCTCTTAGAATAGCTATCATCACAAACACCAACAACAACAAATGTTGGTGAGGATGCAGAGAAAAAGGAACCCTCATACACTGCTGGTGGGAATGTAAGCTAGTACATCCACTTTGGAAAACAATATGGAAGCTTCTTAAAAAACTAAACATAGATCTGCCATATGATCCAGCAATACCACTCCTAGTGATATACCCGAAGGCATGTGACTCAGTTTATTCCAAAAGTACCTGCACACCCATGTTTATTCCAGTACTATTCACAATAGCCAAATTATGGAAACAACCAAGATTCCCCAACAAATGGATTAAGAAAATGTATTTATAACAATGGAATTTTACTCAGCCACAAAGAAGAATGAAATTTTGTCATTCACAAGTAAATGGATGGAAATGGAGAACATCATCTTAAGTGAAGTTAGCCAGGCTCAGAAGGTCAAAAATCACGTTCTCTCTCATGTGTGGACTTTAGACCTAAAATAATGCAGTAATTGTATTGGACATGGGTCACATGCTAAAAGGAGAATGCATACAGGAGGAATAGGGAAAGGTAGGAAACCCAAAACTTGAAAGTGTTTGGTGTGCTTACTGTAGAGGAGCAAATAAAGTAATCTTAAACTAACAGAGGCCAGTACAGGAAGGTGACCAGGAAGTAGTGAAGAGGTCCGGTAGAGATGAACCAATTTGGGTTGTAATACATATGTGCATGGAAGCAATGCTAGGAATCTCTCTATATAGCTGTCTCAAACTAGCAAAAATGCTACGTTTCTCTTACTATCTTTCATGTTTTCTCTTCAACAAAATCAGAGAACAAGAAGCCAGAACAGGTTCTGCCCAGAAGCGGGGGTGGGGGAGGTAGCCAAATAATGTATACATGTGTAAGTAAATTATAAAGTAATATTAAATAAATAAAAACCCAATACTGCCAAACAAAAAAAGAAGAAAGAAAACTATTGTTGTTTTGAATTTTTAAAAAATCAGATTGTGCGGGGTGCTGGTGGCTTATGCTTATAATCCTAGCTACTCAAGAGGCAGAGATCAGGAGGATTGCAGTGTGACACCAGCCCTGGACAAATAGTTCATGAGACCCTATCTTGAAAAACCTTATCACAAAAAGTTGAGCTAGTGGAGTGACTCAAGGTGAAGGCCCTGAGTTCAAGTCCCAGTACCACAAAAAAAAATCAAATTATATGTTTCATAAGACACAAGCATTAAAAGTGAATAGAAAAGAAAAATATACTATGTGAAATTGCAATCCTCAAAGCTATTAAGATCATAAGAATGTCAAATAAAGTAAACTTTAAGAAAGATATATTACTACAGGTAATGAGAAAAGGTTTTATATAATAGGAAAAGAGGTTTTATATAATAGGAGAAAATAGTATCTCAAAATTTATATGCACCTTATATCACAGTTTCACGACCTACAAAGCAAAAATGCAAGGAACTAAATGGAGAAAAATGTAAACCCATGATCATAGTTAGAGATTTTAATGAATCTCTCTTAACTAATGTGATACAATTATCAAATCAAAAAATACCAGTAAGAATATATTTAGCAATGTTATTACATTCTCCCTCATAAATATAAATAAAAATGCTTTTTAAAATGTTAGTAAATGAAACAGAAATTTAAGTAGTAGGTATATATCAAAAGGAAATGAATTCATTATGTCGAAGAGACAGCTGAACTCCACATTTATTGCAACACTGTGTCCAATAACTTAGAAATGGGAACAACCTTAGTGTTCATCAACTGATGCCTAGATTTTTAAAAATATGGTACATATACAATGGAATACTATTCACCCATAAAAAAGAATGAATCCTGCCATTTGTGGCAACATGGATGAACCTAGATGACATTACACTAAGTCAAATAAGGCAGGCACAAAAAGAGAAAACTCAATAATTTCATGCATATGTGAAATCTAAAAAAAAGTGTTGCTCTCACGGAAGCTGAGAGTACAATAATAATTACCAGATGCTAAAGATAGTAGTGGAAGAAGGAGATGGTGAAAGATGTGTCAAGAGGTACCACGTTACTTTTAGATAGGAGCAAGCATTCTGGTGTACTATTGCACAGTATAGTGAGTAGAGATAATAGTGTATTATTCAAAAAGCTACAGGAAAGTTTCACAATAATTCACAGTTTTATAATGAGGGCTGGTGGTGTGGCTCAAGTGGTAGACCATCTACCTAGCAATCACATGGTCCTGAGTTCAAGTCCCAGAACTGGGAAAAGAAATTTATAATAAAGAAATGATAAATGTTTGAGGATATTAACATGTTTAGCCTAATTTAACCATTACATAAATATTACATATATTGAAATATCACACAGCATCTCATCAATATATATGCTTCTTCATGTTTTTATCTATCAGTCAAAAATAAATAAAAATTGATAGAATGCAACATAAATTCATGTTTTCATACTATTAGCAAAGTATGTATAGAAGTGAACTTTCTTATCTGAGAAATACCTATTAAATTCCAATAACAAAGTCAGATTTTTTTACTTAATGGTGAAATTGAGAAATCATTTCCTGAAATTATAAATGAGATGTCTAAGAACATTATTATCCCTTCAACTCAGCATTATGCTGAAAGATGCAACCTATATAATAGTAACCTATATAATAATGCCACTATCAAACAAATATAACAACGTGATATTGCTTATATGCACCTAGAAAATCCAGTACTCTACAGGTAATTTAAATTTTTAAATAATACAATTGAAAACAGTATCAAAGTATCAAATAACTAGGAATAAACATGATGAGATAGATCTACAAGACCCAGCAGAATTAAAATATAAGTAACAGGAGAAAGGAAATAATACTCTATAGAGACTGTGTTTCTTTGAACTTATTTATAGATTCATTGCTACCCCCAATCAAGTTCAAAGCAGGTCTTTTTATGGAAAGTGATATACTGACTCTAAAATTTCTATGAAAAAGTGAAAGATCATGTATATCTAAGACAACCCAGAAGAAAAGTAGCACATTTATAGGACAACAGTGATCAATATTTTGTGGTACCAGTGCAGAGAGCAAAGAACAGAGCGCAATGTGAAAACCACCCAAGAATAGCACCTTATTGAAGGAACAATTGTCATGCAGAACCATAGAGGTTTTCCAGGATTTATTGGATACACATTAAAAAATGTATTGCTCACTATCATTCATGCATGCACAAATTATAGCGCTCTGTAGTTTAGTCTTAGTGGTGACTACATGACTATTATCTTTGGAGAAAATCGTAATTTGCATTCATGACATATACTTTTTTCCACATATGTTATATAGATACATAATTTTTTACATATTTGGAGAAACTTATTTCTCACTATTCTGGAGACCAAAGTCCAAAGCAGAGATGACAGCAGGTTTGGTTATCTTACACATGACAGATTTGTCAGGGTGTTCTCACCAGGCCATTTCTGTATACATGTGCATCCCTGGTCTCTCTCTCCTTATAATGACACTAGTCATTCTGGATTAATTAGGAGTCCACTGTTATATCCTTAAGTATCTCCTTGGGGACTATGGCTTCAACATATGAATTTTTGGAAGGGGGCATAGTTTACTCGTAACATCACCCATTCTGATTGTAGGCCCTGCCATGTCCAAATTTCCTTATCCAAATTTAATGTAAGCAAGCCATGAGGCAGAGCCAAGAACCTAGATTCAGGATTTAGATAGAAAAATGAGTAAGTTTCGAGCCATAGTTCCATCTTGTTGAGAATATAATGAGAAGTTTCAGTTATACAGACCATCTACAGTCATACTGGATCACAAGGCAAGAAAGTAGAGGAAGTCAGGAAATGATCTTTTTGCCTGCCCAGCTCCAATTTCCTGTGCATGAAAAAACCAAATAAACTCTGTTATTTAAGCCACTTTAGTGAATTTCTGCTCTGGCAGTTGAATGCCACTCCTAAGTGCTAAGGAGTGAGTGTTAAGGAAAGTAGAGGAGAAAATACACTCTTAGAGCACTCTTAGAGATAAATACAGTCTGCTAACACTGGCCCTGAAATAGACAACTACTCAGGTCAGAAAGTGAAAAGTTTTAGACTGTTTAAGTCTTGTGGACAATCACAAGTTGTTGGGGTTTTTTACATTTTAACATTTTACTTTTCTTGAGTTTTGTTTTAACTGAAATGTGATACAGGTGAGTCATTCACCCTTTCATAAGTCTCAAAAAGACTTTGATCTTGCACAGTTGAGTCAGGGAAAACTTAAGAATGAAAGACTATAAAGGAAACATGAGAGGGTCTATAAGAGCCAGAAGATTAAAAATAAGAATGAGGAGCCCCAATAAAATAAACAAAGAAAAAGCACTAAAGAAAAATTAACACTACTCTTCCAATTTATAAATGATTTAATGATTAATATCCTTTCATGTTCTTTACCACTATACTAAATTCAAAATAAAATCTGAATTTACAAAATAAGATTATTTATATTTTTCTAAAGATTTCTTCAGAACTGAGTCTGGTGGTTCATACCTGTAATACCAGAATTCAGGGGGCTAAGGTACTTCTTCATGAGTTTGAAGCAAGTCTGGGCTGTATAACAAGGCCCTGTATAAAAAGCAAGAAAAAAAGAAAGAAGAAAGGAAGGAAGGAAGGAAGAAAAGAAGGAAGGAAAGGAGCAAAGAAACAACAAACCTAAAGACTTCACATTCCAAAATAAATTCTGTTAGTAAAATTTACTTACGTGTTGAAAAATATAAAATAGTAAAATGAAACAAAACACTTTTAAATAAGTAATTACCAGAGAAATTGTGTTCAGAACTTTATTATATAAGAATGAATCATATATTCAATAGAGAGAGAATGGATATAAATGGTTTCTTAATGGGAATAATATTAAGATATGAGGTGAAGGATTTAGTTTCTCCTCATACTAGAGACAGCAAGGACCACTGAGATGAGCTATTTAATAATAAAATTTCCTCCTCCTAAGTTTTCAAAATGAGAGATGTCATTGTTTTTTACAATGTTAGAGATACTACAGTGTTACCTGAAAATCAGTTTTTATCATGTAGTTTGTTTCTTGGTTTTGCTTCTTTTATAGCTGCTTGTACCTCGCTTTCTAGTTTTAGGAGGTCAAGGAGAAACATATGGGAAGTGAAGTAGTTCTGAATGAAACACATCATTTAGGATTACAGGAAGCAATTAAGTTGAGAAAGGAAGTCAGAGCTCCTAGCACAGTGCTCTCCTAGCAGAACATATACCTGGAGGAACTGAGAGCAGTCAGGACATTCTCAGAAGCTTTCCTTCATTGATTTCTCCACCACAGCCGAGGGGTCCAGACTTCAGAATGATTCACCTCAGCAATCCAAAACCTCATCAGAATTCTAATAAAAGGTGGCTTCTGTTTCCTATTGTCTTGACTTGCTTCCATGGAAGAGACAGCTCTTTCAGGGTAAATTGGAACGTGTGCAAGTATGATCATGTAAATAGAGCAGATTAGAACCATTATTGTCATTGGACTGGACCTTGGGACTTGTATCAGATATTTTCATGACACGCTGATATTTTACTCTGGGCATAGTTGTGTGATGCTGTAGTGCTTAAAGAAGAACAGGATTGTTGACTTTATTTTTTAATTTAGTACATTAAACTGTTGCCCATTTATCAATAGTTCAAATGTATGCAATTATAATGTATAATAATAATAATATAAATGTATTTAAATAGATTAATTAAAATATACTAACTGTGAATCAATTGAGTATACTTAACTTTTACAGTACCTTACTTTTACAGTACCTTACTTTTACAATATCTTACTTGCTTCTTACTTGGTATGCCTAAATCCAGGGGCCTAGCTTCCTAAATGTAATATAAAATGAAGTATCACATATTCCCTACAGCTTTACAACTTAAGTCAAATCACTTAAAATACTGAAATTCCATTGCATGGAATTTTCGTCTTAAACGTTAGCAGGGCGTTTAATAATAATACACTCTAGTACAATACAAAGTTTGTGATCTAAAGTTTTTCAAGTCATAAGAACAATCTTGTACCATGAATTCTCATAACATCAGAATTTTACAAACTGAATAAGTGAGGTGCTGTCTCTTCCTAGGTTTTTCCTGCTTTTACTCCAACTTTAAATCTGCTCTCCAGTCAGCAGACTTACTTGAGTTTCCTGAAGACTCTGTTCTCTTTCAAACCACCATGATGTCCTTGGTCTAGAATCTCCCTTTTTTTTTTTTTGCCTTGTCTTCTTTTTTTCTTTTCATATAAACATATATATTTATGGTATATCATACATGTTATTATGAACAAATACATTTTATCTATTTGGGTTTTTTTAATATTAATAAATTTAATTTTTTTTCCTTTACTGTTGTGCCATGTGAGGGTACATTGCGGCATTTACAAAGTTTTCCTTGATCCCAGACTTCAGTGTTCCCAGTGTCACTGGGATTGCACACATTAAGTTTCAATTGAATGTTTAAGATTTATGGGTATAAATTAAAATTGAGACAAATAAATTGGATGCTTTTCTTCTGCCTCACTCAGCTAATTGAGTGCATGTAGTGAGTGGATAGAAATTTGGCTTAAAAGAGATTGATCTTTTGCTAAGTAGGTATAATTGTTGGAGAGAAAATCAAAATCAGAGGAATGAGAAGAACTTCTGCTTCAGGTTCTCTCATCAAATCATAACCAATACTTCAGAAACTCATGCAGCTCCATGAATGTGTGTGTGTGCTCATGTGTACACTCACACACACAAGGTTAATACAGAATCTAACAGTCATTAGAATCCTCTTAAATTTGCTACACACTCACCCTTATTATTTACAAACTTCTCAAAATTTTTAAGCACTTTGAGGTTGAACTCTTATGAGGGAGTCAAGGACACAACCTAGCTAAAAAATCAAATTAGCTCTTGATGGTTTCATGGAATCCTAGAAACAAGGTCACAGATCTGATTTCAATTGTCCAAACAAGAAGCACCAATTTACAATGCAAAAATGTAGGTCCAAGCACTGCCCCTACTAGTAATGCAGAAACATTAGTGAATCCACTTTGGTAAGAGGCATTAATACAGAAATATAAATTATAAATTAGGAATTTCAAAAATATTGATTTGTCAGGTAATTCCTAAGAAGTCTAGTGTTATATAAATGACTATATTTAGCTAATAGTTAATTTTTAAAAAAAGTTTGACTTAAACTTAATACTTGTAGATGTTGGTTGTCATCACTACTGTAGTATAAACTTAGAGTGAAAATTAAGTGCATATTGTGGTTTCTAAAAAAAATTCATTCTGATATTTCAGAGATGTGCTGACTCAAAATATATGAACAAATATTTATTTATATTATCCTCTTAGCATGAGGTCTATTATAATATTCTAAAATTATCCTAAATGTAGTACAAACCACATGGACTACACAATTTAGAGCTGACAGAAACAGTTAGAACAGACATATCTAGATACACCTGCCCATGTATGAAAATGGAAATAATAAGCTAATGTGTCAAGTGTGATAAACAGAGCACTCCATACTCACAGCTGCTAATGTCACAATAATATTCTTGAAATGTCTTTCTGATTTGTCATTCACTTCCTTAGATAATTCATTCATAATGTTTCACCTAATTTCTTTTAGAAGAGAAGATTTCATATGACTATTTTAGCATTTCAGGAAAAAACAAAGTAACAATCTACTTTCAAATGCCTCTTTGTTGGCATTTATTTACACAAGCAGGAAATTAAAAGTATACCATGTGAAGCAAGAACATTTGTGGGAATGTTTTCCCATTTGTATTCTCTACTTTATAAACTGCTTTCTTTCTCCATACCTGTTATTAGGATCTCAAGAATGGACACAGAATGCATACCATTATAGAAAGGAGTCATTGATCTAAAGGAATTGCTGGCAGACAAGAGCAGGGTAGAGAGATACTCTCAAGCTTCGAGAGATACTTCTGAGCCTCGAGAGATGCTAAAAGAAGCAGAAATGAAGATGATGAAAGAGGATGGCCTACGTCCTCATTTTTTCCTTTCTGAAAAAGTCCTACTGGGAACCCTGGATCTTGAGAGGAGGAAGGGGGAGAGAGGAGAGTAACACATTTACACAGAATACCCCAAGAAGGCTGCAAGTTCCTAGGACAGGAAATATTGTCTATAAAAAGCTAGATAATAGATATTTTAGACTTTGTACTTCATAAGGTCTCTGTTGTATGTTTTCAAATCTGCCCGTGTAGTATGAAATCAGTCACAGATAACTCATAAATTAATAGGTGTAACTGTGCTCCAATGAAACGTTTTTACAATATCAAGTGACAGGTGGATTTTTTTCTTCAGGTTGTAGTTTGCAACCTTTGATCTAACAGAAACATCATGTGTGGCAAAAATCACATAGTATTGGCAAAGGGCAGTGGTGACATGGATAGCCTAAGGTAGCCCTTTCCCCTTGCTCATCTCCAATTGTAGAGACTGTGGAGGGGAGTCAAAAGTTTTCTTAAATCCTGGAAAAGATAATACGGAGGGACATAACAAGGTTAAGGGTTTAGGATAAAGAGAATGCCGTGTGAAGCAACTTAGCAAATGGTGATAAAAAGTGGACACCATGCAGTTCAATAATAGATGTCAGTACAGTGGACAAACATCCATTGAGCAACCACTGAGATTGTTAATTCAATGAACATAGATGACTGGTCACTGCACATCAGAAACCAGGGAAAGTCTTTTGGTTCCACAGACCTTCTTTTCTGACACTACCATAAAGTTACATGAGCCACACATCACATTACTAGAAGGCATCGTGGCAAAAAACTGAGGATCACAGAAAAAGTTTTGAAAAATTGAATAATCCTAAAGTAAGTTACCAATTTATCCATCCCCATTCCCCCCATGACTTCCACTTCTAGATTTGTATGAGTTCACCGTATTATAAATTAATATATGCTGAAGTCAGGAGCGGACAGAGGATTGTTCTACCTTACTGAGTAGAAGCACTATAAACAAGATCAGATAAATTACAAGAAGTAAAACAAAATTAATTTTAGTATACATATCACAAAGTAAATAGTAAATATTCAACTCTCCATGACTTCACATATTTCTTACAGCTAGAAAATTTATTTTGTGAGGAAATGATGTGAGTCTAATCTCTATCTTTGCAATTCTTCACCCTCCGTATCAATTAATATAAGGGAAAAAACCCGCAACCTTAATGACAAAGAAAAAAACTATTTACATAATTGGTTTTATTAGTAAAGTTAGAAATTTCCTTCACCCTCTTTTAACAGTAGCTTCTCTGCTTTCAAATTTTAAATGATAAAATGCAAATTTGAAAACACTAAGAAAAGCTAAAAGGGCTTTTTAGACATGTAACTTTCATCAAAGCTATATGATATGTTCAAGTGAGTCAGAAAGTCTGATTTGGGTAAATTAGCTTTCCAACCTTTAGCAGCCTTGTCTTTGCTTTAGATTTAGACATTCTGGTGACTACCAATGTCATCTCCACAGTGGTGCTGATATGGCAGAAAACGTAAAGTTTATCCATATTATTCTAAAGGCAATCTTTCTCTAACTCCTCACTGAAGTCACATGTCAGTTTCTAAAATACTATGTCTAAAGGTAAAAAAAAAAAGCTCCATTTTCCCAAATGATTCTCATATAATTGATATTTTTATTAGTGACGAAATTTATAAATATCATATTATTTTACAGCTAGAAACTTCATTTTTCATTAATTCTAAAACTTTTCTATAAAGATACCTTGACTTGCTAGGCACTAGTGGCTAACACCTGTAATCCTAACTAAAGAGGCAGAGATCAAAAGGATTGAGGTTTGAAGCCAGCCCAGGCAAATAGTTTGAAAGACCCTCCCTTGACAAAGCCCATCACAAGAAAGGTCTGGTAGAGTGGCTCAAAATGTAGGCCCTGAGTTCAAACTCCAGAATCGCAAAAAAAAAGAAAAGATACTGACTTAGTCAATGATGTCAAAAACCTTTCCAGAAGCTCTATGTCTTATTACTTTTTGAGCAAAAGAAAGCTTTTGCAAAAATTCCAGTCTCAACTATTTGATATTTTTTGCTACATTAAGAGAAACCTCATTCCTGAAAGCAGATTCTGATTCCGTTTGTCAAATCAGAATATCATGAAAAATGAAAAGAACATTTCCAAATATTTATTCCTTTTACTCCACAGAGTATAATGTCTCTAATCATGACAAAGAAAGGTAAATCAATAGACCTTTCCTTTTAAGTCGGATTTAGATAGTTAAGCATCTTTTTTTTTTCTGGAGTAGGAAAAAAGTTCAGAGTATTGTACCCTTTATAGTTTATTCTTCTCAAACTTCGAGAAAGTAACCAGACATTTAGTATTTCCTTGCTAAAAGAATTTTTAAGAAAGGAATACAAATTCTTCTTGAAGTCTTTTCTCTGTCCTTTGAAGAGTATAGTATAATCAGGAGATTATCTTAAATGTAATGAGACAGCAAAGAAAATGTTTGAGATCTTCCAGATGATTACGACCCTTGCGACTGGGAAATAAACTGTTGGGAAGTAAGCCAAAAGTAAAAAAAAAAAAAAAAGTCAAATAATGTAATTATCTTTTCTCTGAGAAAATACAACCCTTCCGAGTGTCTTTAGCATTTTTCAAAATTCCTAAGCTCTTCATATTTTTCACAGATGATAAAACCAAGAGGATGATTGACATGGTGAGCAAAGAATCTATTAGAGGAGGATGCAGAGGCAAATGGCAGAGAAAGGAGCATTCACATTTCCGCTCTGAATTCCCTGACAGTGGCAATGCTGGACAAGATACCTTCCATACCAAGACAGCTTCATTTTTTACTTATTTTGTGAAAAACGAAGTAAAAAATTTTAAATGTAAATAGTGATTATAATTGTTGTATGTTACACCATTGCTTCTTTCATTATATTTGCCAACAAGAGTCAAGTATTGTTTTCAAATAATTCAGATGATTTCCTTTGGTTTTCTACTTACCCCAGGCTTCCAGAAAATTTATGACATATTTTCATTCCTAAGTATTGAAATTCATTTCTCCAGTTATCCATATTGTTACAGAACTGCTGAGAACAACTGGAGAAACAAGTTTCAGTACTTAGGAATAATAACAAGAAAGGCTCAAAAATACCTTTTGTATGTGTTGGAAGCCAGGAGGAGGGAGTGAGGTCTTGATGTTACCATGCCTACAAGGACAGCTCTAAAATGTATTCTTTCACAGTAATTTAAACTTCTCAAACTTCCATTTCCTCACCTTTTAAAATCACTACAAATGATGATGCAAAGTAAAGAAATCAGTATATATGAAATCACTTGAATTGGTTTCAGGCACAAAACAAACTTGGATTATACAACCTGCCACAACTTAATCAAGAAGAAAAAGATGAATTGGAAATCAAAAGCCTCTCAACAGAGAGAAACCCATGATCAGATGACTTTACAGCTGAGTTCTGCCCAATATTTAAAGAATTTATACCAATCCTTTTGAAACGGTTTCAAAAAATGGAAAACAGAATCCCTCCAAGCTTCTTTTGTGAGGTTAACATCACTTGATACCACAGCCAAATAAAGACAACACAAGAAAAAACCTTCAAAAAAAATATTAAAAGTGACTAAGTAAGATTTATACCTGAGCTGCAAATGTGGTCTTTGCATCTGTAAATCAATCAAGTGATATGCTACATGAACAAAATTAAAGCAAGTAATAAAAATAATAACAATAAGCACAACCATCTCAATAGAGGCCAAAAAAAATGACAAGATTCAAGAGTCATTCTTGTTTAATATTTAGCAAAATAGATACAGCAGGAACTTATTTCACCATAATAAAAGACATATATGAAAAGTCAATGGGTGATATAAAATCACCAGGAAATAGCTGAAAGCTTTCCCTCTATAATATGATTCTATACAGGCATGCCCACTCTTTCCACTTTTCATCTTAGTACCAGACGTCCTGAGAAGAATGACTGGACAGAAAAAGAAAGAAAAGGTTTTGAAATCAGAAAGGAAGAAGCAAACCATTTTTATTCACAATTGACATAAGCATGTGTACAGAAAACTCTAAAGACTAAACAAAAAACCTGTCAGAACTAATAAGTCAATTTAATAAGGTTGCAGGATACAAAATCAACATGCCAAAATCAGTAGCATTTCTATAACAAACAACAAACTTAAGAAATTAAGAAAACAATCCCTTTTCTCATAGTAACAGGAAGAAATGTAATATACCCATTGAAATAAATATTGGCAAAACTCCTTAGCTCTCAAAAGTAACATACAGATTTAGTGTAATCCTTAATAAAATCCTAATGTTATTCTTTACAGAAGTACAAAGACTTTTAAAATTCATATGGAGCCACAAGAGACCCTAAATAGACAAAACAATCTTGAGTAAGAACAAAGCTGAAGTAATCACATTTTGTGACTGAAAAATATATTAGTAAGCTGCTGAAACCAAAATGGTATGGTAAAGCCTTAAAGACAATACATAAACCAAGTAAACAAAACACAAGGGCCAGAAATAAATTTACACATTTGTAGTCAGCTGACCTTCAACAAAGTTGCCAAGAACACACAATGGGAAAAGGATTCTCTTCAATAAATGGTGCTGGGAAAACTAAGTAGCCACATACAAGAGAAAGGAAAGTAGAGCCTTTACTCTGCACCACAAACAAAAATCAATTCAAAGTGGAAGATAAACAAAATAAAACAGGAAACCGTAAAACTATGGGAAGCAAACATCAGAGTATAGCTTTTTGGTATTAGTTTCAGCAATGATTTTTTTTTATGAGTTTCCCCAAAATGAAGATCCCCAAAGCATAACTAAACAAACAGAATTACATTGAACCAAAGGGCTGCACATCAAAGGAAAAAAAATCAATAAAATTAAAGACAGTCTGTGGAATGTGAGAAAATACTTATAAGACATACATCTGATAAGGGGTTAATATTTCAATATATGTAACAATACATAAAACTCAATACCAAAAGAACAAATAACCTGATATCTTTTATTTTCATTTATTTTAAAATAACTTTCAATTAATTGAAAATAATGGTTTCATTATGACATTTTCATAAATGTATATTATGTCCTTCAATCATATTCACTTCCCCATCATCCTCTTTTCCCCTAGTCTCCCCTCCCAAAAAACAGTCCCCTTCCACTTTCATGTCTCTAAAATTAAAAAAAAAAAAAAAAATCTAGATTGTGCACACGATATTTGTTTTTCTGAGTCTGGCTTATTTTACCCAACACAATGATTCCCAGTCCCATCCATTTTCCTACAAGTGAGATAATTTACATTTTTCCTGCAAATAAGATAATTTCATTCATTTTTTTCTGGGTTGGGGGAAGAGGTTTGAACTCAGGTCCTTCAGCTTGACAGACAGTTGCTCTGCCTCTTGAACCGCTCTCCCAACCCCAATTTCTTTCTTCTTTATACATGAATAATACTCCATTGTATATATCTATCATATTTTCTTTATCTATGCAACTGTTGATGCATACATAGGCTGATTCCATTGTTTGGCTATTGGGAAAAGTGCTGCCATAAACATGGGTGTACAGGTGTCTCTACTGTATGCTGACTTAATATTCCTTCAGGTATATACATGGGAGTGGTATAGCTGGATCATATGTAGTTTTATTTTTATGGTTTTTTTAAGTTGTTCAAAGAGCCTCCATACTGATTTCCGTAGTGAGTCCACTAATTTACAGTCCCACCAACAGTGTATAAAGATTCCTCCCCCACCTGCCAATCCTTGCCAGCATTTAGTTTTGTTTGTTTTCTTAACAATAGGCATTCTGACTAAGGTGAGGTGGAGTCTCAGTGTTCTTTTGATTTATATGGGCTTGATGGTTAAAGATTTTGGACATCTTTTCATGTATTTATCATCCATCTGTACTTCTTTTGAGAACTATCTGCTCAATTCATTTGCCTATTTATAAAATGGGTTATTTGGTCTTTTCGTGTTTAATTCTTTTCAGTTCTTTATGTATTGTGAATATTAATCCCTTATAGATGGGTAGTTGGCAAAGATTTTCTCTCATTCTATAGACTGTCTCTTCACTCAAGTAGTTATTTCCTTGGCTTTGAAGAAATAACCTGATTTAAAAATGAGCAAAAGATCTATGGAAATAACAGACTTCTATAAATAATATAAACAAATGGCCAACAGCTATATGAAAATGTGCTCAAAATCACTAACCATCAGGATAATTGCATCTTAACCCAATGAGGTATTAAACTCACATTAGAGTGGCTATTATTTAAACACAGAAGATAACAAATTTTGGCAAGGATATGGAGAAAAGGAAATTGCTTCATACCAATGTACACTACTGGCAGTAATGTGAATTGGTGTAGCCATTATGGAAAACAGTATGAAGATTTTTCAAGAAGTCAAAAGCTAAATGACCATATGACTTAAGAACCCTATTTCTGTGTGTATCCAAAGGAAATGAAGAGATATTTGTGGTCATTGCAGTAGTATTCACAATAGCCAAAATACGAAATCAATGTAAATGTCTCCCAACAGATGAATGGATATAATATAATATATGTATATACATGCATGCATATATATATACACAATGGAATCCTACTCAGCCTTTAAAAAGAGAGAAATCCTGACATTTATGGCAAGATGGATGAATCTTATAGGGCATTATGCTTACCAAAGTAAGTCATACAAAGAAAGACAAATGCATCATGATCTCACTCATATGTGGAACTTACAAGAGTTAAACATAGAAACAGTTGAGTGGTGGTTGTAAGGGGCTGGTAAAAGGAAAAATTGGAAGATGTTGGCTCAGGTGCCCAAAGTTTCCACTATACAAATGAATGAATTTTGTAGGCCTCATGTACAGCAATATAATAATGGATAACAATATTATATTGTATATTTGAAATTTGCTAAGAGAAAATCTTGTGTTCTCACTCTATACATATCAAAAAAAGAATAAAGAATTAGGAAAAAAATTTTTTTTATATTTTTTTTAATTTTATTATTCATATGTGCATACAAGGCTTGGGTCATTTCTCCCCCCTGCCTCCACCCCCTCCCTTACCACTGACTCCGCCCCCTCCCTCTCTCCCCCACCCCCTCAATACCCAGCAGAAACTATTTTGCCCTTATTTCTAATTTTGTTGTAGAAAGAGTATAAGCAGTAATGGGAAGGAACAAGGGTTTTTGCTGGTTGAGATAAGGATAGCTATACAGGGCATTGACTCACATTGATTTCCTGTGCGTGTTAAAGACAACATATTTTGTTGAAAGTTAGTTTGTAATCTTAGCTGCTATTCTCTTAATATATATACCCTAAGAGCATGGTGATAGAGAATGAGTAAGTAACAGAGGTGAGGAGGTTAATTTGATTAAAGAATGATATATACACACCTGAAGTAACAATGCAAAACTCCCTTGGATATCAATATGCACTTAATAAATAAAAAATGAATGCAAGAAGGAATATGAAAATAGAAAGATGAAACTTAAAATTGTTCTAAAAAGGGCCGGAGGGGGAGAGGGAGAACGATGGAGGGGGTAAATCTAACAAAGATATATCGTAAGCACGTATGTAAATATGTACAACCATTATATGCTAATAAAATCATCAGAGTGCTTGGGTCCAAATAACTTTCTTTGGCCTTTATTTAATAAGGAAAAATTATTTTGGGGGGGAGTGCAGCACTGTGATTTAAACTCAGGGCCTCACACTTGATAAGCAGATGCTTCACCATTTAAGCCATGTCAACAAGCCTGCAAAATTCTTTTAAAATTATTTTTATTACTGTATATTAATTCTACAAATTGAGGGGTTTCATTGTGATATTTCTATATATACATATAATATACTCTGATCACATTTGCCACCTCTATGACTCTTTCTTATCTATCCCAGCCCCCTTTTTAAAACTTTCTTACAAATGTTTTAGATGGGTTCCGTTTTGTTCTTTTCATATGTGCGTACAGTAGATTTTGATCATGTTCTCCCCCACCCTCTTTTCCTCCCAACCTCCACTGGTTCTCCCATCCCAATAGTCCCCCATTTATGTTCATGTTCAGGCAAAAAAAAAAAAAATTTTCTAATTCAGAAAAAAAAACTAAAATGACACAGCCACTGCAGTTATCCATTGCTGGAACTGCATATGTGTCTCTCCTCTTACTTCAGGACTGGGTACATGAAGATTTTGTGATTAGAGAAAGTAAAAGACACTAAATTCATACCAGAAATGTATTAGCAGAGAGAGAAGACTGGGAGTCCTTCAGTTTTATCGTGTTTCAGGTTTATTTTCTCTCACCATAGTATCATTGCAGAGTAATGAAATGTTTCTCTTTCATTGGTTTAATGTTAAAGCTTCTGATAGTTAGATATTAAATAAGCTCTGATGCTTTTAGAAGATTATCTCTCAGTTTTCAGCCCTTTAGCTAAAGGCTACTTATCAGTAATGGAGAAGAAAAATGATTACTTTCTCCAGAATGCTTTACTGTAATTTAATCCACAGGTATTTTTGATTAGCAAAACCTTATGAAGCATATAACTCTTAAAGCACACATTGAACTGAAATGTATTCTACATGACAGAACCACAGAACTTGCCTGTCTGACCAACTCCTGGTTATTTTCATGCAATAAACTGCCAGTATTTAGTTTTCAACTGAACATTTTTGTGCCTCTGAGCATAAGTATTCTGTTCGCAGATTATTTAGATTACTGTAGTCAAAATATTTTTTTAAATTTCAGAAGTTTATTCCTTGTATGAGAAAAATGTACATATATGGATGTGTGCACATCTATATATATGCGGGTGTGTGTGTGTGTGTGTGTGTGTGTGTGTGTATAAACTTGTTGGTGTAATGTTTATTCCATAAACAATTTATTTCCAAAAACATTTGAATTGATGCTAGAAAGCACTGAGTTTGTATATACAAAATAAAAAAAAAACTTTAGAGTTGATTATTTTGGCATATCTATTTCAAATTTTCAGACAAATTGCAAATCTCACAAATTGGCTCTTCAGACACGATCTTTAAGCTGTACGCTTCACTTTTAGATCCATCAATTTCTGGGCATCCGTACATGGGAGAAGTAGAATGAAAGAAAATATGTTATGAAAAGTTGATCAAAGTTCAGAAAAATACAACTGAAGGATTTTTATAATTTTTAGATATTCTACTGAAAAACCAAAACACCTTTTATAAGTGAATGCTTTTATTCTAAAATACTCAGTTTTCTTCTATGAATCAAGAGGTTCTTAACTTTCATTTAATTCTTAAATAAAATGCTCAAAGAGTGTGAAATAAATAGTTCTAAATGCTTAATAAAAATAGAGTTTTTACTAATTGCCTACCTCTTTACCTTATTCTACTTAAAAACTATCCTACAGATTGGAGGTGAACATTTTCATGTCTATGTCTGTTTCTTATTTAATTTCTAGTACTAATAATGTATCATTGTGAGTCTCTGTTTATTGATTTGAGTTATTATCTATTTCATTTAACCCCATTGTGATAAATGAAAATACTAAGACTCTTACAATCTTGCTTTCTGCTCACCTATCTATTATAACTAATTTTTCTCAATCTCTGTTCATTCATTTATAACTTATACTATCAAACATTTCTAAGCCTTGAAATAAAATTATATTTCTTTCCCTTCAACCTTTATGCTGTTGTTTTCCTGGCATTTTTTAAAAATTATTTGCATGACATTTATTTTTGAACTTCAGGCTAAAACAAAGTCATTTTCTCAAAATAAACTCAAAAACATCTGCTGGGGATATATTACTAAAACAAAATCTCCTCACAACCAAGAAAACCCCTTCAAAATGCAAGAAGAGAAAGCAAGCAATTTTTATTACTGAATAAGCATTAAAACCAGAATATATTGTGCTTCATAGCACAATCCACTAAAGACATGGCAGCAACAGAAAGATTCCCACACTTCCACTTAGCCAAGCAGATATATTTGGCCTTTCAAGATAAACAATAATTGCTTCTCAAGTAAGAGAAACTGCCAGCATCATTTGATTAATGTAGGATGAGGATTCATACTCCTAAATGTACTTGGTAACTAGAGTGACCTCCTATATTAGCTTATTGTCTTTATTCAAAGGTATGGGATTTTAAAATCTTTTAGGAAACATAGTAGTGCTTATTACCTATTGGACTTTGTACAAACTGTTAGCTTGAGAACTTTAGTCTTAATGTCTGATTGCTCTGCTCCATTAGTGATGTCATGTTTTTGCAAAGCTGGGTATTTGGCAATAATTATGGTAAAATGCAGAACTGTAATCCCAGCTGAGGGGGAGGCTGAGGTAGAAGGACACATGTTGGAAGCCAGCATGGGCTACAAAATAAGACCCTGTCTCAAAGATAAATAAATAACTAAAAATAAATAGCAATTACTTGTGAAAATCAGCATAAAATAGGAAAGAAAGATGGTACCATCAAATATGATTTGAAGGTTAAAGAAGATTTTTACTATTCAACAGGCACAAACATTAGTAAGTGTGATTACTTAAGAATGAGGTAGGGGTGGGTTTTTTCTCAATTTATGTGTATTTTCTTTTCAAATAACTATTAAGCTTCATGAAATATATATTTACTCATCTTGGACCTACTTCATTAATAAACACACAAGCCTAACCCTTTGAATCTAGATGTGTCATAAAAAAATTGACACTAAGTTTGCAGGGAATGGAGAAAATTTGGGAACTCCTGGACCAGAACCTAATCTGGGCCAAAATTCTGTGTTAATGTATAGGACCACAGTAATGTCACCTCAGTGTGTTCCTTGTTTCTTCGAAACTGCAATAGAAGGAAAATATCTGCTCCCTCCCTTCCATCCCTGAAAGTGCATTGGAATGAGGGTGAATCTAAGATGACCATTTTATCTACGAGGAAAGAACACAGACCTGAAGCAGTGAAGTTTCATTTATCCTTAACAACTCCAGGGGTCACTGTACAGGAATAATAAAACTTATTCCCATTTATATGTGTGTAGCAATTCATTAATGAAAAATTGATTTTCTGCCAAGATGAAAACATCCACCCAACAGAGGAGCAAAACACTACAGGTCAAGCAATTCACTGAAAATTGAGAAGATACACAGTCAACACATCTCTTCATCAACTAAACAGTTATTGATGTACAAATCTAGCAGTTTTGTGGCTGACAAAAAAAGATATGACTTTGAAATACCCCTGTCTTCAGCTAGATAAGCATAGCCCATTGTATCTCCATTCTTGGAGGTTTCGTGTGTACAGATTGTATTTCTGCAATAAAGCTAATTATCCATGTCATAAAGGGAGAAAGATAAGGAAAGAAACAAGGAAAAACAAAAAGGAGGTAACCAGTGTATGGATTCATGAACCATTGCCAAAGAAGTCATTCACTTTAACTAGAATAAAACACAATAGCAGTGTAATTTTCTTAATCTCCTATGTGAATTTCCCTTCACACATTACACTTCCATCCCTCATTTCTTTTGTCTCATTTCATGTCTTCTATTATCATGGCTTTAATATGCTTACTCCCCAGTCTCTTATTGGCCCACATTCAAACCATTTACCGTAGGTAATTAGCTTTAGTGTGCCTGAGCCTTGTTATCTCAGCCTGTTCTGTTCACAGCCGTCTTTTATGATTACTCATCTTATATCAGAATTTAAAAGCGTAAAAAATAGAATCAGTGTCTGCGGAAGACACTGTGGTTTACTTTTCTAGCCTCTGGTAACTAATTACTTGCTATACTTTGTCTCATTATACACATAATAGATGTGCTGTTTAGTTATAAAATAATAGGGTAAATCAGACTAAAATTTAAGAAGGGCTTTTTTATTACTGAGTCCTTAAATCCAAAATCAAATACCAAGCAACCACAGGTTATGCTGTATTAAATGTGCTCAGAGAAATGTCAAGACCAGTTGAAACCAAGTCAGAGAATTCACATTCCCCAGATCAAGACTGCCTTGAATTTCTCCCCCAGGTTGACTTTGCTTTAAATAAGCTTAACTTCATTCTAGTCACCTGATCTCTCTTGGTGTATTTACTCAGAAGGTCTGTCTTTGTATATTCTTTCTCTTCCCTTTTGAGATGTAGATATCATTTAAAAGTCTCTACCTGTGCATGTGTGTTACCTTCTAGGTTAATTCTTTTTGATCTCACCTTTTCTCTAGTTCCTAGTCCACTTCTCCTATTGGCCTCAGTTGCTTTTAAGGTATCTGCTTTAGTTTCTCTGTGTTGAGGGCAACAAATGCTAGCTAATTTTTTAGGTGTCTTACCTATCCTCATACCTCCCTTGTGTGCTCTCACTTTTATCTTGTGATCAAAGTTCAATCCCCTTGTTGTGTTTGCCCTTCATCTAATGTCCACATATGAGGGAGAGCATACGATTTTTGGTCTTTTGGGCCAGGCTAACCTCACTCAGAATGATGTTCTCCAATTCCATCCATGTACCAGCGAATGATAACATTTCATTCTTCTTCATGGCTGCATAAAATTCCATTGTGTATAGATACCATATTTTCTTAATCCATTCATCAGTGGTGGGGCATCTTGGCTGTTTCCACAACTTGGCTATTGTGAATAGTGCTGCAATAAACATGGGTGTGCAAATGCCTCTGGAGTAAACTGTGTCACAGTCTTTTGGGTATATTCCCAAGAGTGGTATTGCTGGATCAAATGGTAGCACAGGAAATTAATGTGAGTCAACTCCCTATATAGCTATGCCTATCTCAACCAGAAAAACCCTTGTTCCTTCCTATTATTGCTTATACTCTCTCTTCAACAAAATTAGAGATAAGGGCAAAATAGTTTCTGCAGGGTATGGGGGGGAGGGTGGCGGTGGAGTGGGTGGTAAGGGAGGGGGTGGGGGCAGGGAAGAGAAATGACCCAAGCATTGTATGCACATATGAATAATAAAAAAATAAAAATTAAAAAAAAAAAAAAAAAGCCTCTACCTGACTTTACCACCCAGGGAAGTCTTTCTCAAAGACCCAGAAACCATCTCACTGAAATGTAATCATCAAGAAAGACAGCACCTCTATCTATCAGAGAGTAGGAGCATAATATCAGTGGACTTTTGCTTCAAGTTATAAAACTTCCTCTTGTCATGAAAATGTGAGAAAACTTAATTTTCCTTTGGTTAAGTCCTGCTAGCAGACACAAATGGTCTAAGATTTGCCTGGAAACCCATCTCCTAAAAACCTTCTGTTTCAGCAGAGTTGAATTAAGACTTAAACTTGGTCTCTCTTCCCCATTGCAATAGGTTTTTGTTTTGAGTTTTTAGACAAAAATCTCTCTAGGTGGGCCCATGCTGGCCTGGAACTCACTATGTAGTGTTTTTCTTGGCTCTGCATCTCCCATGTGCCAGGATTAGGGATTATAGCACTGTGCCACTGTGCCTGGCAGGGCAATAGCTTTGAATACAGTTTTCTTTGCCTATTGAAGTTGGATGCAGTTTTTGTGTGGGTCTCCAATGACTGATAAATTATAAAACACATTGATAATATCAATTTCATTTCAGCACTGTATCCCAACTCTCATTCTGGATTATCAGCTAAGTGTTATGATACTACAAAATAAGAATCAAGAAAATAGGCACACTGGTGGAGTAGCTCAGGGGTAGTGCGCCTGCCTGGCAACTGCGAGGCTCTGAGTTCAAACCACAGTACCACACACACACACAAAATTATCAATGCCTCTGTAAGCTTCACCAACCACCATCAACATCTCGATAAGACCCTCACTCACCAAAAAGACTGAGACTTGCTAAAAGAAAATACATACTTCCATTTCTAGTTTTTATCAGTAAGTGGCTAAAATTTCAGATTATTAAATTATCACATATTCATGAAAGAAATATTTAAAAATAAAAACTACTGAAGAAATTAAGGATTTTGCCTTAATTAAATTGTCTTTTACCAATACATATACATATACATAATAGAGAAAAATATATTTACATATTTGACATAATAAAACCAAGTATACATTCAATGAAGAATTGAATCACTTAAGCACTGTAGCTTAAACTCAGGTCCTCACACCTGCTAGGTGGTCTTATAACTTGAGCTACTCTGCCAGCCCTTTTTTGTGATGGGTTTTTTTCTAGACAGTGATGCACAAATGACAACACAGGAATTTTCAGCTGTTGAGGGTCCTTGGGTCCGTTCTGAGAATGAAGGCAGAGGTGGACTCCAGCAGCAGAGATCAGAAAGATTTTATTTGTACAGAATGTTAGGAAAAATGCTGGTCACAAAGAAAGCTCATGAGAAAAGTCTCACGTCCAAGAGCAAGTTTTAATGGCAAGCTCAAACTGCCAGGCTGGCCAGGGAATGATGGCGCAGTGCTGACTCTGGGCTAGGTGTGGCTTTTATAGAAGAGGGGGCTTGAGGAAGTTAGCGCTTGCGTGTGTGGGAGCCTCTGGCCGTGGTGGCGGAGGCCAGCAATCAATGAGACAAAGAAGTGAGGCCTAAGGATAAAATGGCCCCGGATTCACAAAATGGCGACATTATTCTTCTATCACAGAAAAGAAGTGAAAGGGTGCATGGGGGCATGCAGCAGGAACTGGAAACCGGTGGTCCCATGGGTCAGGTTGGAAATTGGGTTTTTACTACCTTTTTTTTTTTTCATTGCCCAAGGGCAGCAATGTCTCTCAGGTACAAACAGACATTTCCTGGGAAGGAGAGGTTTCTCCTTGGCCAATTTTTCACCTTTTGGGACCTCCTGCAGCCTGCCCTTCAATAGGATCTCATGAAACCTCTGGCTTTCATATTTTGATCCTCCTGATCTCTGCCTCCTGAGTAGTTAGGCTTACAAGCTTGAACCACCATTGCCAGGCTTCAATGAAGAAATTTAAAGCCATGTTTATACATATCCTTTCCTTGAAATTACAGTTATATGCAATATTGATGTTGGTTTATAAAGTTCATTGCTATTGTTAGAAATACAACCCCTCAAAGACCACCAGAGTCATAATTGAAGATACAGAAATAGAGAATTGCCTTGGCAAGACAAATTTATTTCTGCAGAAGGGTGCACAGGCACATGGGCATGGCATGCTCCAGAAGTAGACCATAAGTTTGCATTCTTATCCCTGAAATGGAGTGGCCCTTGCCCCCTTTTCTCAGATTGGTAAAGTTCTGGTGTTCCTTCTGCTTACTATTGGCTAATGCTACACTTGGAATTTGGGTGTGGGGTAGGTAGTAATTTCACCCAAAAAAATGGAGCTCAGTGAACAAGAACCTGGAACTGCAAGCAGCTAAAACTGTGACACACTTTGATAGAAAAGACTGCTTTCCTCACATTTATATAGAATTTATGGAGAAATTTAGAAAGGATTTGTTGATAAACTTAGAATGCAAAAGTAGGACTCTGAGTTAGCTGGAGAAAGCAAGAAAAGTAGGATGTCATGGGGGTGGTATGGGAAATAGATGGTGAATTCAGCTGAGACAAATTGAGTTAATGATGCTTAAGAATTAATACAAGGGAGATGTCCAGTACAGAGTACAGCCTACATTCCAGGAGACAAATAAGGGCAAGAGATGTGCATTTCGGAATCATGAATGGAGAAGAATTTTCTAAGGATGGTCAATCTTGAACTCTTCAGATGGGAAACAGGAGCGATTAATTATTCTCTGAAAGTAGAGATAGCTCCAAACTGTACAATTTGGGGCTAGAGATGTGCATGACACATGATTACACATTGCCTTGCAACATGTCAATCCATCACTTTCTATATCCCTAACATAGCTATTACCTTCTGCATAAAAATCTCAAAAAGAGTTACCTTCTGGTAACAAGAACACTCTGCATTGAATGTCTTCATGAGCACTGGCTGGGAAATTCTATACATCTGTATATATTTGTATGACTCATATGATGCTTCACTCTAAACTCCTCCATAACTGAATATCTGGGGGAAAATCAAATTATGTTTTAAAACAATTGATTATTTACTTCTATTTACAGAAATTATTAGCCCCTGAAGAATAAATACGAACAGAACCTCTCTCTTTCTCTCTCTCTCTGTCTGTCTCTCTCTTGTTCTTTCTCTCTCTTTCTCCCCAATTCCCTCCCTCCCTCTCTCTTCTTCTCTCTCTTCCTCTTCCTCTTTCTCTGCCTTTTTCTCTTTCCTCTCTCTCATACCTTTCGGGAGCTTAAAGTAGTTTCTGGCATTAAATGAAGGGTCAATAAATATTTCTAGAAGCTAAATGTATTGTCTTTGACTTTAAATCTTTCATTGTTTTACTTTTTAACTTTCCATATACTTATGTTTCATTTTTTAATTAAATTTTAAGTTTTTGAGAAGAGCAATTCTAGTGACAACACTGCATATTAAAGTCCCAGTTTTATAGAAATATCACAAAACCCATGTATAACTCTTATATACTAATGAAAATGTTTTTTAAAAATTAAAATAATAAAGTCCCAGTTAATTTGAAAAGAAAACTTTGGAAAAGGCAATTTTGTAAGAGAACAGCAATGCATAATATATTCCATGAATGGTCAAAAGTGATCTGAGAATTGTAAAAATAATTGAAATCTCCTTTTAATACCAACAGTATAGGTATGAAACATACTATCTACATTCTCAAATTCAATTTTTTGAAATTTTATTTCAAAGCAGTCTTATAGATATTTATCAGAGAAAATTAAAGTATTAGTAGTAAAAAAAAAAAAAAAACAAGCTGTTCATGAAGCTCTGGGTTCAATCCCTAGTATCCTAACCAAAAAAAAAAAGAAAAAATAAGTTGATATTTTTAATATGTACAGAATTCATGTAAACCAGTAGAAAGACAACCTGGTCAAAATTTTGAAATTTATTCATTTTTTAAAATACTTTTTTCCTGGGTTTTTAAAGACTAGATTCTTTGGGTATGGGAGTGATAATTCAAATAGTTATTTAACATTTTAAAGCAAATTCTAAAATAGTTTCAAAAATTCACTCAGTATCTACAGACAAAACCTATAAAATAAAAAAACATGAGCATTCTATTTCCAAACTAAGAAATAAGTCAAAAGAATGAAAGCTGCAGCTAAAAATTAATACTCGCAAATTGCTAGGTTTTTTTGTTTGTTCTTCCTTTTTTGTTTGCTTTGTTTCATTTTTAACTGGTGCTAGGCATTTTACCCAGGACCTTGCCCATGCTAGGCAAGCTCTACCACTAAACTATATCCTTAGTTTTTCTTTTAACTTGAAATTGCTCCAATAAGTTGCAGTAAGAAAAGGATTAAAGTAAAATTAGTAAAAGGATGGGTATGATGGCGGTGAGAAAACACAAGTTTAATTTTTACAAAAAGTAGGAAATCATCAAGAACAAAAATAGGTTCAGAAAACACAACACTGCCACCTGCTGTTAAAAACAGAAATTGCAAACCTGGAAAGAGTACAAGAGAATTTAACATTTTCTTCAGATGATCACATTTTAATGTGTACTGCATCAAATTTGCCTAAGTGTTTAACAAACATAATTTCAGGATGGATAGGATATTAACGAGTACCAAAAACTGTGGGTTTTAACTTGCAAAGTTTACTGTAGAACATTCTAGTGAAAAGGGAAAAACCTGAACTTTGGGTCCACAGATAGCTGGATTCAAGTTTTAGCTCTGATACTGGCTATATGACCTGAATTTTCCTGGGCTGTCATTGTGTGCTGTGAGTATAAAATATGCAGTACATTAACACATTTCCTCATGCTTGGCAGGTATGCAATAACTGAGAGCCACCCCATTTTCACATGAATTACATATCTTCACTAAACTTCTGTTCAAAGTGTTTTCATGGGTTGTGTTAGCCAACCAATTTTTGCTGCTTATAATTTTCATATATTCAAATCACCTGTCAAATACATATGGTAATTAATCATACATCACTTACTTATATAAAAGGAAAGCCAATAATAGATTGATTTAATCTAACCAAGGTACATATGAGACAAGGATAGGAAGACAAATTCAGACACATTTGAAATTGTGATTATTTTTTCCTTTTCTTACCTAGGTTTTGGCTTTACTGACAACTAGCAGAGAATAGTCAGAGCATTCTGCCACTGGGTAGACAGAGGGGTCAGTTGTTTGTGTATTATTTGCAAGAGTTCAGGAATAGAGCTGCAGAGCAAGTGTCAGGGGGTGTTATAACTGCAGCATCATAAGCACCTACAATGTAGTCATACCAAATCTGTACCAACTTCTTTATCAGACTCATTACCATCAACACCTTATTCCATGTGAGCAACCCAACTACTCCTAGAGCTATCCACGAGATGATCTGTAGTATTGAATCCACACTATTACTGAAATTACTCAGAAATGCAGGAAGAAAAGGGAATTTTCTAAGTGGTATTCTCTAATTTTTGTTATTTCTTAAAGGATGAGCCTCAGGAAAGATTTAACCATGGGTAATTTGTCTCTGTTATTTTCCAACTTTCTAGCATCCCTTCTCCCCAAGCTCATTCACCCTACCCCAAGAGTTTCCACATTTTCAAAAGAAGCCCTAATAAGGTCTCAAATCTTGAAATCACCTCATTAGTCCTTCTTTTCTTTTGCCTTCAAAACTATATTTTTATTCTTTTAAAGATCAAAATTAAAAATGGGAAATCATGGTTAAACCACCAGCCACAAAAAGTGATGTTCCACATCTTCTATAATGTGTTACCTGATATTTCAAACTTTCCAACTCTGACTCTATCTTGGCGTCACCTGAGGAATTTTTTTAATAAATAGGCCTAAGCATTCCTGGATGGGGTTTGAATATTGTTAGTTTTTGTTCCAGAGGTTACTTAAATTGTAGACATTGTTGCCAACCACTGAATTAAAACTCTGGTTAAGGAACTTCAAGAAGTAAGGAACAGAGTTTGCATTGAACTGAAAGGAAGAGAGATACTAAAATCATGTTTATTTCCTCTGAATAAGGAAAAGAAGAATAAAAAAGTAGTAAAGTAAGTCAAGAAGGTGGAACTCAGAGGAGACAAACTATAATGGGCCTTATTTTTATCCCATTGTTTCAGTCAAATTCACTCTATAAGATCTATTTCCCCACGCTCTTGGCAACATTCACAGATTCCATAGATATGCAGCCATTTTAGCCATTAGAAAAGTCTCATGTCTCTTTTGACCCCAAATTAGAACTGACTATATTATTCTGCATCAGGGTAATGGATAGAAGAAATAAGGGAGGAGTAGCAAAAGCCTTATCATCAGGCCTACATAGACTGTTCTTGGCTCACACTGGGTGACCTCATTGTCCTTCATAATGGCAGGCCTTCAAAAGCTGGTTTATTTGTATGGTGAAATTGCAGGTCTGTGTGACTTCTGACTAAGCATCCAGACAAATTGGTGCTTCCTTGAAAGAACTTATTACAGACCTACCCTTACCCCACTTTGCTCTTGCTTTAAGTAGGACCCGTTGGAGGGAATCACTTTTGGGCAGGATGACTGCTCATTTATAGTGGTACTTTACTGCATCTCAACACATTGGAAATTCTTGTCCCCAGATTTGTCAAAGTGTCTTTCTCACTTGTTGTGTTGTGGTCCTTAGACAAAAACCTGGAATACATTTTTGTGTTCCTTTACCCTCTCAACACACAATGGCACATACTCCATTTGGTGGGATTGCACCTCAGCAAATATCAAACTAGGAAGAAAATATCAGCCTCCTTCCTTACAAACATTTTCATCATTAGTATGATTCTCTTGGGAACTCTCATTTGACTTTGGGGCACCCACCAATAGCTAAATTGCTTCTAAATATTCCTTTTTTCAATCAACTTTTTGGGGAAAATTTACATACAATAAAGTGTTCCATTTTTAAGTGTAAATTCAATGGTTTAGAAAAAGACGCTAACTTTGCCATTGCTGAGGCCCTTTTGCAGATGAGATAGCTGTTTTCCAATACAGCATTAGCTCTGGCTTTTTTTAATAAGTGTTTTTCAGAAACAAACGTCTGTTTATTTAGTTATTTTTATTACTACTGGACTATCGTTACTTCTATCTCTCTCAATGTACAGAATCCATATCATCTTTTCATGTACTTATTTGCCATGTGTATATCTTCTTTGGAGAAATGTCTGTTCATCTCCCTTGCTCATTTTTATTAGTATATTTGTCTTTTTATTATTGAGTTCTAAGAGTTCTTTGTATATCCTTGGATACACGTTTTTCAACAGGCACATGATTTGTAAATATTTTTCCCATTCTTTGTGTTGTCTTTTCACTTTCTGGATGGTATGGCTTACAATGTTAAAATAATGTTGACATAGTCAAATTTAGATAACTAAAATTTTGATCCTTGTGGTTGTGGTGTCATATTTAAGAAACTGTTGTTTAACCCAAGGTCACAAAGGGTTACTTTTCCATTTATTTTTAAATAATAAAAAACACATTGTAGCTCTGACATACAGGCTTACAATCCATTTCAAGTTTTCCATATAGTGTGGGATATAGGTCCAACTTGTTTCTTTTGCAAATGGATAAATTATCATTTGTATCAGTTAAGAGAAATATGAGAACACATGGTACTGGGGTGTGAACTCAGGGCTTCACACTTGCTAGACAAGTTCTTCACAACCTGAACAAGTCCTTTTTTGTGTTGGCTATTTTTGAGATAGGGTCTGGGGAACTATTTACCCAAAATGGCCTTGAACTGCCATCTTCCTAATCTCTGCCTCCTGAATAGTTAGGATTACAGGCATGAGCCCCTAGCACCCTGTGACAAAACATACATTTTTGCACTCCTATATTTAGCCACAAGACCTTTTCTAGTGCTGTATTTGCTCATGAACTACTTGTAATCTAGAATCATTTCCTTTCAGCCTGAAGAATTTGCTTGAGTGCTTCTTAAACGGCAGAAAAGGACAAATTCTTTCACTATTTATCTGGGAATGTCTTTATTTCACCAGCACTTTAGAGCATTTATTTGCTCAATATCTATTCCATGATCAACTTTTTCCTTTAAGTAGTTTTTAGAGCACTTATTTGCTCAATATCTATTCCATGATCACTTTTTCCTTTTAGTAGTTTGATTGTCATCCTCCTTACTTTCTCGCCTCAGTTATCTCTATAAGAAATCAACTATTGTGTTGTTTCCCTCCTGTGTTTTATGACTAGGTTTCCATTTCATGCTTTGTTATCTTTGTCTTTTAATATTTCGAATATGATATGTCTAGTTATGATTCTCTTTGTTTATCATAGTTGGAGTTTGATGATCTTTCCAACAATTTGGGGAAGCTTTTAGCTATGGTTTCCTTAAATATTTTCTAACCCTTTTCCTCCTGTGATTACTATTACCCTATATATTGGTATATTTCAAGGTGTCACATACTTTCTAAGGTTCTTCTTTTTAATTATTCTTTTTATTTTGTAATCCTTTTTTATTTTGTAATAGGATACTTTCTATTGAGAGATCTTCAAGTTTGGTGATTATTTCTTCTATTATTTCTAATCTAACACTGAGTCTCCCTAGTGAATTTCTGGTTTAATTTATTATACTTCTCAGACTGGGATATGGCTCAGTGGTAGTGTTTGCCTAGCACACACAAGGCCCCAGGTTCTAGTCTCAAAATTACAAAGAAAAATACGTTATTATATTTTCAAATCCAAATTTTATTTTGTTCTTTTTATGTATCTTTCTTTATTGATATGCTTCTTTAGTCAATTATTATAATTATACTTTCATCTAACTCTTTAGCATGATTTTTTTCAGTTATATGAGCATATTAATAATAACTTGTGCTGAAGTCTCTGCATGCTAAGGCTAATATTAGTCTCCTCCAAGACAGGTTCCATCAACAATTTTCTCTGAGTATGGAAAATGATCTTTTGTTTCTTTAATATTTCATACTTTTGTTAGTAGAAGTAAACTGTAGCAAACTTTGAATTTTCTCTGTGATGGAGTGCAGCTATCCCTACAAATTTCTTGCTAGTCTGCTGGTATTGATGTTTCTACCAGCATCTCAACATTAGGCTTAGCTGCAAGACTGTCCTTTGACATTGCTCATGTCTGAGAAAATGCTCAAGGGGTCATTGGTTTTACCGTGTTCCACTCAAAGTCAGGTTAGCTTCCTCCACCAGTAAAACTGCTGGTTGCCACTTTCTGTCCCACTCTTATACTTTTGCCAAGATGATGGAGCTGGTAAAAGGATGGGAGCATCCCCAGGCTAGTACCCCAGAGATTTCCACTGTCCTTACCCAAATGGTAGTAGCTTTTTTTGATGAGTACATACTCCTAATTTATTGCATGCCTTTATTTGATTTCCAAAATCCTAAAATCATTTTTTCTACAATTTTGTCTATTTTTGTTGCACAACTGCACTTTAAGAAAGGATTTGATGGGATTCTCATATCACCTTCCAAACGTTCTCAGCATATCAAATTTCTTATAGCGGCAGTAACACTGATGCTAATTTATATGTATATCAAATGTGCTAGACATAATTCTAAAGATACTTCTCCAAGATTCCTACCTCTTGGGATATTTAATGAAACACTTATGAATGTGTTTAAAGGACTTCACACTATAAATAAGATATAAACATTTGCCCAGGCACAGTAGCTCAAACCTGTAATCCAAGCTACATGGGAGGCAGAGATTGGGAAGATCATAGTTAAAAGCCAGCCGGGGCACTGTGGTACAAGCCTGCCATCTCAGCTATGTAGGGAAACACAACTAGGAGGACCAAGATCAGGCCAGCTGGGGCAAAAGGCAAGACCCTATCTTTAAAATAACCAACACAAAAAGGGCTGGCAGAATGGCTCACATGGTAGAGTGCCTGCCTAGTACCACCTAGTACTACTAGTACTACAAAAAAAAAAAAGTAAAGATATTAATGTGAATACATTAACAAAAAATTAAAGTAAGCAAACAACAAAAAAATACAGTTACCAATTTGTAATTGTGTTTACAAAACAAATACAAAACAATTTGAGAGTAAAAAATTAATACTTACATTTTGAAATAGTTGAATAACTTTAAATAAACAGGGAAATAGGTAGCTCTTTCTTAGAGTAGAATCCTAGTTAATATACATTAAATAACTGATGGAAATACAAAATTAGTATTGGTAAAAAATACATTAAGTACATGCAAGAATCAAAAATGGATGCCAAAATTAGTGGCTGGATGTTTGCTGAGAAATAACATATTTGCATGGTCTCCAGATGTCTCTCCAAGAGACATTTCTTAATAACAAAGGGGACAATAAAACTAAAGTAGTCATCACTGGGAGACACATATCTTAAGCAACTCATCAACATTCCATCATAAACAGACATTATGCACTTATTAATATTAGGTGGAGAACAAGACATCAAAATTTTTACCCAAAATATATACTATCGATACAAATCATGAGGAAGCATCCAACAAACCCAAACTAAGGGATATTCTACAAAATAAATGGCCAATACTTATTCAAAACAATAAAGTCATGCATGGTACCTAGGCTCCAAGATTATTTCAGTGATCTCACCTCCTGGTATTCACACATTTGTGTGGTTTCCTCCCACATTGTATCAGGTATAGTAATCAGAATTCTAAAGATGTCTTCTCCTCCCTAGTTTATTCAACCAAATATGAATCTCATGCTACGATGAAGGTCCTTTGCAGTTGCAATGAAAATTAGCAGTGCTGTCTGTATGACCAGTAGAATACCCTACAAGGAATGGTATGCCACTTCTAAAATTAGGTCATAAAAGACACTGTGGATTGAAGTTCTGGTTGTTCTCCTTTGTATCATTCACCCCTGCCTTGTCATCAGGCTCTATGAGGAATAGACACCAGCCACATTTCAAAATCTATGTCATTAAAAATAGATCACTCTAAGGAGAGGTCACATACTAGAGGGGGAGGGTAAAGGAAGGAAGTTAAGGTGACTGCTTGATGTGCTCGCTATTCAAGAGTAAATATAAAATTTTTAAATCTGTTGAAGTCACTATAAAATGGGACTAAGGTAGAAAGAAGAAAAATAGAGATGAACCATTTCAGGTTATGATACATATATACATGGAAATGTCATGAGGAACTCCCTGTGTAGCTATATTAAATAAACAAAAAGGTCTTTTTTTTTTTTTTCTTCTAGAAAATAGGAGAACAGGAGGGCAGAACACATCCTGCCTGGGAGGCTGGTACCAGTGGGATGGGGGAGGAGATGGGAAAAGGGTGTATATGGGAAATATGGTACAAATACTATATGCACATGTATGTGAATGGAAAAATGAGACCTGTTGAAACTGTTCCAGGAATGAGGGGAGGAGATGATAAAGCAGAATGATAGAAGGAGTGAACTTAAGTATGATATATTTTATATATTGCAAGAACTTTTGTAAATGCCACAGTATACCCCATCCAGCACAATAAAAAAAGGTCAGGGCTATAGTTTGCATCTGGAATATCCCCCAAGGGCTTGTGTATTGCAGGTTTCGTCCCCAGCTGTTGGCACTATTGGGAGGTGGTTAAAACTTTAGGAGGTAGGGACTGGTTGGGAGAAGTATATTTTTGTAACCCCTTCCTCTCTTTCTCTCTCTGCTTCCTGGCCACCATGAGGTACTTTGCTCCCCACTATGATGTTCTGCCTCACCATGGGCCCAGAAATAATGGCATGAAGTAACCATGGTCTAAAACTTTTTGAAATTGAGGGTCAAAATAAATTGTTCCTTTAAGTTATTTTTCTCAGGTAATTTGTCAAAATAATGGAAAGCTTTTAATACAAATACTTACAACAATGTAATACAAACATTCTGATTTAATAAAAGTTACATATATACATTTTTTATAATTGTTTTCAACAAAGAAAAACTTGAAAGAAAATATATTTAAATTGTATTTATATTTTCCTCCAATTTACATAGTAAAGTCGAATGTATACAGAGTTTTCCATGTATAAGTCTTATATTTGTATTTTCTGCAGTTAAAAAAAATCAAAATGTTAAAAGATTTAAGCTATATATTCTCCAGTTATGTACAAACTTATGTCAACTTTTAAGTTCAAGCTTACTTTAAAATAATTGTACATTGTGGAAAACACAGATTATGAAAAACTTTGTTCTAAAAAGAGCATACCAACCCATGTAATCTAAGTAGAAGTAAAAACAATGATTATAAATTATAGTAGTGTCTGTGTCATTTAGTCATGAAAGGAAGTATTCTTTCCAAATAAGTATATTATAAACAAAAGAACCAGACTCATTTTACGTGCCAAAATTACTGGTCCCCTTTAACCATTTTCATTAAAAAGCTTGTAAAAAATGTATCATCTTTTAAAACTGAGCATACTGAATATAATGTAGCCCTTGATAACTAAATCTTATGAATGCCAATTATTTAGTGATCTGTTTAGCAAACCATTTCCATGTATGGTGTGATTTCTTTTCTTTCTAAATTAAGTGGTCCTATATTGGTACGTTTGTATACTAGTGCAGATATTCTGCTTCCTTTCTTATTCTCATTTCACATGCTCATCGGTGAGTTTCTCAGGGTTTGCCATTAGCTCTCAGCTCAGAAATTCTTCCATTCAGTCCCATCTGTACACATACAGATAGTCACCAACAGGTGGCAGCTGGATGGGAGGGACATTCTAAACCAAGGTGTCATGTTTATTTCCTGCCTGTCTTTTTCACTGTCCCTTTGGTTGCTGAAATTTTCCTGCTTCCCAAAATCTAAAATTTTGGCTTGCTTTCTGGTTTTGATTTTTGGCATTTAAATGTTCCTGAGTCAAGCAGGTTTACCCCTTTGGTTCCTAACTCACTTCTCTCATTTAGTATTCAAGTGTGCTTGCTAGACTAACTCAAACTCATTCCTTCCCCTCTAATTTCAGTTTATAAATACTACTAAGTTCTTGAATAATCTTTGACCATAGTAACCTCTTAAATTCTGTGAATTTCTAGTGTTTCTGCTTGACTTCCTGCCGGTCATTTACTCTGAGCTTGTGTTGTCCTGATCACAGTGTATATAAAACACTATTTGTAAAGCACAAATCTAGAGGAAGTTTGGTAGGGGAAACCTGATAACAAATCTTATTAAATCAGGAATTTGGGGCTGGGGGTGTGGTTTCAGTGGTAAAGCACTTGCCTAGCTTGAGGCCTTGAGTTCAATCCGTACTACCACAAAACAAGCAAATATACAAACAAATAAAAGCCCCAGAAATTTGAAAAAAAAAAATCATGTGTAATCATCTCTAGCTTTCTTTTCCTTTTTTATTTTCTTTCTCCTCCCTCCTTTCCTTCCTTTTTTATTATTATTTTTTTCTTTCTTTTTTAAAGTGCTAGGGATTGAATACAGGGCCTCACCCATACTAGGCAAATTCTCTACCACCAAGTTACACTTTCAGCACTTTTTTTAATCAGTAAAATTCTTAATGTTAAAAGTTGTTTTTGTTGATGTTTGATTATCTATTTCTTCCATTTCATAAGTAAATCAGCCATGGACAGATGGAATGACCTGAACAGATGGAGTTAAGTTATAAAGTTATCAGGTTTATGAAATACTTAAACTTTTGAATAAATACTTGAGAGAAGGGTTTAATATTTTAATCATATAACAATTCAGATGCCTGCTATATTCAAAGCACTACTTTAGGTACTACAAGTAATGGATTTCATGATAAGTTTTTAAAATAAAAATTAAAGTATTCAACATATAAACATCAGTGTACAGAAAATTAAGAAATCATGTCATGTCTAATTGGCACTTTTCATTGCTGAAGCTAGTTCTCTCATCTTGAATATATTTACTAAATAATACTATCACAGAATCATAAATGTTAAGCACTAAAAATCAGCAATATCAAATTACCTCCTGGAATTCTTATAGTGACATTTCTGTGTTCACAATATAGTGAGACCCAAAGAATATAATAAGTCCATATTCGAGTAGTTCCATAATGTACTGTGATAAATAACATTTGGATTAGTATGTAGAATTGCAACAGGAATTACATTACAAAGCTGCCTTTAAATTCATAAACTTTCAACAATTCCCAGAAATCACATGAACTTTAATTTTTCACATCATAAATTTTCCACAACTCAAACCATTGTCAATAAACATTGAAATGTAACAAGCTGTAAAAATAGTAAAAGGGTATGTTTTCATCACTGTGGTTTTTTGGCTTTATTTTACTTTATTTTACTTTTTGAGACAGTGTCTTGCTATGTAGTTCAGGCTGGCCTTGAATTCTAACCCTCCTACCTCAGCCTCCAGAGTGCTGGGATTACAAATGTGTACCACCACACCACACTTGGCTTCATCACTATGTTTCTTAAATGTAAACTTTCCTTTCCTTTTTTTGTTGTTGCAGTACTGGGGTTTGAACTTAGGGCCTCGTGCTTATTAACAGGTATTCTACCACTTGAACTACTCCATTAGCCCTTAAAGGTAAACTTTTAAATAATGGTTGGTTCTTTTTCTTATTAATAGTTAGGGATTTCATAACAAAATAATGAGGAAATAAGTGATCATGTGTGTCTTTTGAGGCTTTTGTTTGGCTTTGAAGGCACAGACCTGTTACCCGCATTAAATCAAAAAGAAGAGTACATACACATACACAAACACACTCAATTATAAAACATTAATTTTTAAAATGTCATTGACCATATAGGGTAGATAATGCTGCATTGCACTGCGTTAAAAGGGAGGTCAATTTTCCAGCTGTAATCTCCTTTTCTCTTTCACCCTTCATTTCCTGTTTTGTTGAGATCCTGTTCTACTGAAACAGTCATCACAACTGTATTCTGACTTTGAAATGACACATCTGTGCCTAATGGTGGAGGTCTGTACAAAAATATTGCCAATCCATTGAAGAAAATGGTGATAACTTTACAAGTAACACCTAAATAAAAAATAAAATAAATCACGCATTAGAGCCTTTAGGTATTAAAAAATGAGAAAGAATTGAGAAACAAAAAAGAATTGAGAAATTCTTCATGTACAAAAACTCACTGTTTCAAAGAGAAGAATTATATGGCATTATAGTTCTGTTTTCAAATTTTAAAATATTAAGGAGGCTGGGCATGGTGGTTCACATCTTTTCCCAGCACTCTAGAGGTGAAGATCTCAATTCTGGGCTACATACCAGTTCCAGGCAAAAAGCCAAAAATCATTAGGAAGAAAGAAACAAAAACACTTGCATATAATTCGATAAACTAGAGTTTATTTTCTTTCTAAACAATAAAATGTACATAATAACTGTCTTATTCATGGTTATGATTTTGCATTCTTATAAATTAAGCAGTGTGGAGGATTCAATAAATTCATGTTCCACTTTTTTTTTGGAAACAGGCTGGCCTCAAACTCCTGACCCTCCTGTTTCTGTGTCCTAACTGTTGGGATTACAGATGTGTACCATTGTGCCTGGCTCAACATTGTGAACACAATATCATATCTAAAAATTTCACACTACCAAAGCATAATGTTAAAAATCTCATACCATCCTTGATCCTGAATAAGTTGGACAATATTAATTTCCAAAATGGAAAATAATTATAAAAGCCTCCAAAAAAGGCTCTGGTGCTCATAGGATGAAGCTTCTATGGGAATGTATCACATTTACTCTGCCAGCCAGCTAAAAACATTAAACATTAAGATTTATTTCACAAGTTTGGTTCTCAGATGACTAACTTCGAGCTCAACCATGTGAAGACAAAATACTTCCAGCCACCGTCCTAAGCATTTAATGTGTCGCTTGAATAAATTAATAGTGGTCTCACAACATAGTGTTCCCAGAACCTGAACTCTCTTTGTTAATCATCAATATTTTATTTTAAAATGTGCCTTTGAAAAATCACTGATTAAACATTTCTAGATTTTTAGGAAGATTAGTAACATTGATATGACTACTACAATGTTTCTTCTTGGTTTGTTTTTGAAAATTTATAGATGCTATATGTATATGTTTTGGGAGGTAAAATTCTCACATTCATCACTGAGTGGAATGGACAATTCATTATCCACGTTTTGTAGTAAAAAATAATAGCAACAAAACCAATTAAATCTTAGACATGAAAAGGATGAATAAAAATGGGTTTTAATAGTGAGTAGAAGTAATAGGAAGATTAATTTTATTTTAATAGATATTTATGCTCATTATATTTTGAATTTATGTATTGATTTCATCAGTGATTACTCTGTTACTTCATAGTTATAAATTCAGAGACTATACGCTGGCTTAAAACACATGTAAGAGTAACAAGCTTATCTTGATACACGTACCAAAATAATAGCAATGAAAATCACATTACATATATTCAAGACTTCTCTATACTTAAATATTCTAATTTCTTAAGATTGTTTTTAAATTTTTAAATATTAAACTTTAACTTCTAGTACCAACTATATTAACTGGATGACTTGCTCTAGTTTTTGTGTGTGTGTGTGTACCTCAAGAAAGGTGAACCTCAGGCTGGCCTAAAACCTAGAACTCACTGTGTCTTCCAAGCTAACCTTAAACTCACGATCCTCCTGCCTCAGTCTTCAGAGTGTTGGGATTACAGGTATGCTCTGCTATGCCTGGATCCTTAATTTTTTAACCAAAACTATACATACCATAAAAGATAAAAATTGTTAAGCATTCTAAACTACAAGAAGAATCTTATTGCATGTCTTAGAGCCAAAGGACTCTTCTTTACTGTAGATACCTAGACGACAATCATTCTTAGAACTGCTCTTTAGCTTTCAAATATACTGCCAAAAAGTTTGATATAAATTGTCAAAATTATATGATATGTGATGTAATGAGAGCTAAAGCATTTAAGATTGAGTATTGCAGGCTCTATTCAAAACCTCTGATGACAAGCTGTGACAATTCACCTCTGCTTGAAGACTACATGTTGGCCCAACAGCATGGGCTAACTTTCCACAACTATAACATAAGCAACCAGTTACTAATGTGAATGCATTAGTTTAAAAGTTATCAGGATGGCTCTAGCCTATAATCCTGGCTACTCAGAAGGCAGAGATCAGGAGAGTCACCCACACAAATAGTTCTCAAAACCCTATCTTGAAAATACCCAACACAAAAAATGGTTGGTGGAGTGGCTCAAGTGGTAGAGCATCTACCTAGCAAGCGTGAGGCCAAGTTCAAACCCTAGTACCATTCCTCCACACCAAAAATAAAAATAGTTTTCAAAATGTCACTTACTTATGGCTACTAGCATATGGGCCATCTTGATGTTATCATAAATCCAGCAAGCTCCTTTAATTCCACATTCATTAATATCCCAGAGTATACATGTGCTATCTATTGTGACACCAAATATAATTGGTCCAGGTATTGTGCCTAGAAGAATTACAGACAAAATAAAAATAGGTAAAGATTAAGTTTATTATCACAGGTTGTTAATATATATACTTTTATATATATTTGTATAGACAAATATTCATATACAAATTAATCAATTCATGTACAAGTCAGAGATAAAGAAACACAAATAAAATACTTTAAAATTATATATAATTATGCATTTCTAATCAGTTCAAAAAGTATTTTTGTAGAAATCTCTAGCGTATATTGGGTTAACATTTAGTTTATTCATTCTTTTTACTCCAGCTGATACAAAAAACCAAAAAGTCATACATATTAATGAGGTAACATTTAAATCAGTGTAAACATGTTTATTTCCACAAACTTTTATCAGTTCTTTGTTGTGAAAGCTTTCAAAATCCTTTTCTCTAGCTTGGTGAAATGTTAGTTTAGTAAGATTTTAAATCATTTCTCTGATAATGTAATGAGTGAACGTGCCTTTAAAATTCACTATTATTGATTTGAAAAAATCAAATTATTTTTGATGCACGAATAAGTCTGATGAACTGCACTATATGGTATAGAGGGTGCATATGCATAAACTAATTTGGGCATATGTGTATACAAACTAAAAATGAACATGTGTGCATGAGTATATGGTCTGAATATGGACATAATATATGGACATACATATTCAAGATAACTTGCACACTGTTCACACACACACACACACCACTGCCAGGAAGCCACGGAGCTCTAAATTTCCATCTCTGCACATTCCACATTGGCAAATTCAACCAATTGTAAATTGAAAATATTCTAAACAATTCATCTATACTGAACATGTTCAAACTTCTTTTTCTTGTCACTCTTCCCTAAACAATGCATTTAAGAGCTATTTATGTAGTATTTGTTAGTGGTGCAGGTTCAGTCTGTGATCAGGAGGCTTCCAAATTCTTGTCCCTCAGGGAAGAACTCATGGCAGGACACATGGGTGTAAATAGAATTCATTAAAAGTTAGGAAAAGAAAATACAAAGGGAAGCATGGTATGGCCCAGGTGGAAGCCGGAAGCCGAGAGAGCGTGTTTCTGATCTTTAGGCACATTTGAAACCTATGATAACCTATAGGAAGGGGAGAACAAGGAGATTCCCACCCAATAATCAATGATTAGGGAGAGGCATGGGTGGTTCCCAGCTAAGTGAGGGTGGTCTGGGCCATCCCAGAGCAACCTACATGAGTCCTGGAACTTTTTCTAATTCTAGCCTGCCTCACATTTACATTATTTTATTTATTGTAAGTAATCTAGAGTTGATTTAAATTACAGAGGACAGGATACGCATGGGTCATGTGCAAATAATACATTATTTTATATACGGGACCTGAACGCCCAAGGATGTGGTACATGTGGGGTCCTAGAAGCAGTCCTGCAGGGATTCTGAGAGATGGCTAAACTTCACACACTTCCAAACATTACAAATCAAATATATTATTTGAAGTAGTATTCTTAGACAAAGGTTTAGGCTGTATGTGGCCTGTTTTATGACCTGTAGCATGACAGAGCCAAAAGAATATCTGACTGAAAGGGATCATTTTTCTAGTCATCCTTCCACCACAGTTAATTTATAACTCTGGCCAAACCTTTAAACTCTCAGAGCCTTAATTCACTCATCTGAAAAATGAGAAAATTTAACTACCTGGTTTCTAATGTTCTAACGTTTTTTGGTTTTAATAAATAATAAATGATATTAATATTATATTTATTATATATCTTCCTTCTCAATCTTTCTACATCTGTAACCTTACAAAATTCTCTAGTATAAATTTTCTTCCATCAATTCTTAACTAGTCACAATATCTATGCCATGATTACTATTGAAATGTTTTAACTCACTATTTTTCATGGTTAATGCAACACAATAGTATCATAAATGGAGATAAAACCAAGGAGAAAAGAAATCATGTGGTGAAAGTCATATTTTTTATTTCAAACAAATCAAATATACCTTTTAAAGATGTATTCGAATCAGGATTAGAAACATTAGTTAACAAATTAGGTAGGTGAAAAGTTAAGTCATTATATTTTCATGTGACATAAGTAATGGTACATCTTGAACACCGGAAAAGTTTTCAATCACAATTTTGTCCTTTTCCTCTTTAATTATTTTCTTGGCACATACCATATCTGAATCAATTGATAACACTAATGAATCACAATAGTTAGCATTTATCAATAATTTTTTTTTAATGGCATACCTAGTAATCGAAGCAACATGAACTGAATTCCCAATGCTAGAGCCCGTTGTCTGTGGTTAACACACCTGGAAACGTTAAACACAAATGAGACTGAGTAAGTTTGTATTGTATATTCCCTATTTGAGTATGTTTAGCATTTCTACATTAAAGTAAATGTTCATAAAAAATAAATTATTTGCAAGATCTTATAGTTTAATCATGCTGAGATTATGAGAAGAAAAATACTATCAGAACATAAATACTGCAAATAATGCCCAAAAGAGTCACTAAGTCCTGTGAGTTTTAATAATGGTAATGGAAAAAAGACATTCATTAACAAGACTTATTTTTCATGAAGCCTCTCAACAAAGTGGGTGTGAAGGAAAGGTATCCCAACATAACAAAGACTTTACAAGAAGCTCACAGCTAACATCATAGTCAATGGTGAAAAGTTGAAAGCTTTTCCTCTGAGATTAGGAAAAAAAAGGATGGGCACTCCTACAACCTCTACTTAACATTCCATTCAAATTCTCAGCCAGAGTAATCAGGTAAGAAAAGAAAAAAAGGCATGCAAATTAGAAAGTAAAAGGTAAAGCCATCTCTGTAGATGATATGACTGACCTATAAAAGGTCCTAAAGACTCAGCCAAAAAAAACCTATTATAATGGGAACAAATGAATTCAGCAAATTTCAGGATACAAAATCAACATAAAAAATCAGTTGTGTTACTATACAATAACAATGAAGTACCCTAAAAGGAAACTAAGAAAACAATCCCATTTATAACAGCATCTAAATATACAGTGTTTAAAAATAAACTAAATGGAAAACTTACACACTTGTTTAAAAAAAGAAAGAAAAATGAAGATGTTGAAGTAGGCACAAATGCATGGCAAGACATTGTATATTCATGGTTGGAAAAATTAATATTGTTAAAATGACCATACATCCCAAAGTAATCTAAGAATTTAATAAAATCCTTATCAAAATGAAATTAAGCCATTTGCTGGAAATAGTTGGAACTACAGATCATCATGTTAAGTGAAATAAACTAGTCATGGAAAGACATGCATGGCATGTTTTCTCTCATTTGTGAAAGCTAGGAGAAAACCAAAGAAAAAAACCTAAGTCATGAAAGTAAAAGGGGACCTGGACCTAATAAGGGACCTGGAAGTGTACGAGTGTTAAACTGCTTTTACTGAGAAGCACCATTCCTCACTGGTGCCCACAAATTAACTAAAAGCAGGAGAAAAGCTTGGCATCCCTGCCTCAGTTTTGTATCTTTGCTCTCAGTCATTCTCTTTGCAGTCATTTTGCAATCACCTTAGATTCCAGGAATGACAGAACTGATAGCATCTTTAATGACAAGGAACTGAAATTTATGACAAGGAACAGCAAAGGCTCCTCAGGACAGACAACAATAAGTCTAGATAATAGATAACTTCATCAGAACCTGTCCCCAAAACAAGAGATAATGACCAACCAGGCAACACCTGTGACTGGAACTGTTTAACTTTGCATAACTTTTGTTCCTGTCCTAATTCTTTGTCTATTTAAAATTAAAGTTCATGTCTATATTCAGAAGATGGATGAAGATGGGCTGAGTGTTTATTTTGCCTCTTCCCTCACATGTCCCAAGCCTTCTAATAATCTCCTTTTTCTGTCCTTCTCCATGTCTCTTTATTCAGGGACTAGTAGCTGAACTCTGACACGTGGAAGGTCAGCAGTTTGCATCTGAGGTCAAAAACTCCAGTTTCAAAACTAGTATAGAGATTCCTCAAAACCTAAAACACCAGAGTTTACATGTGATCCCTCAATCTCACTTCTGGATACATGTGAAAGGGAAATGAAATCAGTATGTCAAAGAGATTTTTAGACTCTCATGTTGATTGCAATATCAGTCACAATACTTGACATGTGGAATCAACCTATGTGCCCATCACTGAATGACTGGACAGAAGAAATGAAGTACAGAATACTATTCTGTCTTAAAGGAAAAGGGAATACTGTCATTTGTGACATGAATGAACTCGGAGCACATTATTGCTATTGAAATAAACCAAATAGAAAAATTACTGAAGGCCTTCGCTCATATGTGGGTACTTTAAAAAGCCAGCCTCAAAGAAGTAAAGGGTAGAACAGTGCCAAAGGCTGAGAGTAAAGAAATGAGGTGATTCGGACAAAGGGTGCAAAGACACAATTATGCAGGTAAGTTCTGCACAGCATGGCGAGCTTAGTTAACAGTAATACAGTATTGTATACTTGAAATTTGTTGAGAGAGTAGATCTTAAATGTTCTTACTATATTCATGCACACACACACACAAATGGTAACTGTGTGGTCATGGATATGTATATTAGTGTAATTGTGGTAATTGTTTCACAATGTATATGTGTTTCAAAGTATTACATTGTATACCTTAAATATATACAATTTTCATTTGCTAATCATATCTCGATAAATCTTGATAAAAAATTAATAATAAACCAGCATTTGCACCAAAAATTACCTTTTTGTTATGGCAATTTGGGGATTAAACCCAAGGCTTTTTTTTGCATATGCTAGACAAGTTCTATACCACTGAACTGAAAGGGGAAAGGGTGTTCCCACTTTTTTTTTTTTTTTTTCATTTTGAGTCAGGGTCTCACTAAGGTTTCTAAGTCACCTTTGAACTTGTAATCCTCCTCCCTCAATTTTCTGAGTATCCTGGACCACAGGTGTGTTCGACCATACCTGCCTAATAACACTTATTTTTGACTATCGCTATTAAGTTGCAAGCACAAAATTCATATTCTTTACTCTGATTATTTAATTTGAGACTGAATTCCTACCCATGGGAAAAAGATACAAATCTGGGCCAATGAAAAACAGTTCCTTATATTCAACTTGCCTCAATAATAATTCTTTTAATGACTGTCAAAGATGCATAAGACATGATGCAAAGAGTCATGTGAGAAAGAAAAGAGATCAACTAACCTTTTAAAATAATCATAGAAAAGTGATTACTATATTGTTTAAAAATGAATTTTTTTATATTTACGACATAAAATATTTAATCAATAATCAAATACGTAATATTTCTGCTGTTAGTGATTCTCTTCTATATAAGTGAATTACCATCTGATCTTTCATTTTGGGCTGAAGGATTTATTTCAAATTTCTTGTGGTGAAGGACAGCTAGCAAGGAGTCTGTCAGATTCTTTTTACCTGAAAGTGACTTAATCTTCTTTTCCCTTTCAAAAATGAATTTTTAAAAAACATTTTCCTTTCTGCTAAATTCCTCCCATTTCCATTTAGTGTAATATTAACTATATCATGTTTTTAATTTAGAATAGAAAAACTTCTCATTTTTACCAGTTAACACACATTCCTCTCTCATCCTTCCCCCAACTGTATATATACTGAAAAATGTACATTTGTTTGAGGAATTGCTACCACTTAATCTCAAAATTTTGAGTAAATGTACCTCAGTCTAATCAGACTTTTTATGACCTTTATAACTGCATTTAAAACCCTTAATTACTATTTCTGGATGTTTGAGAGTCTGATTGCTATCATGAAGTAAAAATTTATTACTTTAGGGATAAATAAACATAGCTCTTGTTTAGCAAGCAAAAAAAAAACACTTTCCACTTATCAAAAAGCATATGACAAAGTAATGGGTGAATATTAAGGAACAAAGTACTAAAAAAGGAAAAGCCTAGAGTTTATCAGGAAAGATATAGAAAGGCTGGGGGGCCCATGGAAGGGCTGGTGGGAAGTAATTTTTTTGTAAAAAATATAGAAGGACACAGGCACTGGTGACTTATGCCTGTAATCCTAGCTACCTCAGAGGCTGAGATTAGGAGGATCAAGGTTCAAGGCCAGCCTGGGCAAATAGTTTCTGAGACCCCCCAACTCTAAAATAACCAGAGTAAAGTGGTCAGGAGGCATGGTTCAAGTGGTAGAGGGTCTAGTTTGCAAGTGTGAAGTCCTGAGTTCAACCCCCAGTCCCACGAAAAAAACAAAAAAAAAAAAGAATATGGAAAAAGAGCCACTGAAAATGCAAAACCCTAACAAATATCCAGGTGACAGCCAGCTTCTTACTGACTTACAGGAAGATTTCTTACCACACACCTGTTTAAGCAGAATGCATGTTCTGATTCTGGCACATGTGGAGTACATTTAATTTCCATGATACTCAAATACACTCAAGCATATCTCTAGCTCACAACTGAAGATTCATGAACCAAGCAGAGAATCTAACAGCAGGAGGATGCCAGACAGGCAATGTTGACACACATCCTCACACATTACTTCACTCACATCTCTTTCATCTGCAAGTCCATGCAGAGCTTAACCAATGTCACAGAAATCCTCATACTTTTAGGACTGAATTTACTTGGTACCAATGGTCAATGTAAGTCCCAGCTAAACCCGAGTCCATTTTCTTTCCACTCAACGTGTTACCTTAGGAAATATAAATTTCACAACATAATACATACCTTAATATGGACACAGTTATAGGAGTGCCAGCCATAAAGGTAAAAACAACTGTGATGAAGAAAATGCCAAGAAATATGGGCAAGTTTGCACATTGAGTTTCACATTTTCCAGCTTTAGCTTCAAAACTAAAATTTTCTGCCATAGGTATTATTTCTATTTTCCTCTCAATACAGGAACAGTTGTAATATGTCTGAAAATATTAGGCCAAAAATACCGAAATTGTTTATTTTGAAAATATTTTTATCAGGTAATTTATAGACATGGTAAACACTCTCACACTGCCCAATCCATATACAATAAATAATGCTGAGAAAGAGTAACTAACCCTAAGAAATGAAGCAAATTCTTATGAAATAGAACCATCTGTTTTTTGACTTTGTGTCTCTTACTTCAACTTGTAACCTATTATTGGCTCATGACTTCTAAAACAAATTGACAAGAATATAATACTTCTATGATCTTGAACATTCTAGACTACTTTAATATACCATAATTGCTCCAAAACTGTTTTCCTGCTAATTTTTTTCTATTGCATTGTAGGAGGCAAAGAAGAATCTATGCTGACAACCTCATTATCTTCACTAGTTTAAAAGAGCAAACTCTATAATTCTGACAAGTGCCACAGTAAAATGACTTAATACTTTGAAAAAAATTGCTGCTTTTAGCTACAACCTTTAAACTATAATTTTCTGAACTTTTTTTGAGTTACTTTACTGAAAGGAAACTGTATCTTTCTTAAAATGATATGTTTATAATAATAAGAAATAGAAGTTACTATCTCACTCTCTTGAAGCCCATTTTACATATAAATAACATATTATTAATTCTCATATAGACATATATGTATATCTAAGTATATTTTAATAATATGAAATGTTGAAAGCTAACATGACAAAAAAAATCATGAGTTTTACCTCTTTAAAAAAGAATTCAGATTTTAAAAATTTATTAGGCACTATTATATTTTAAAGGCATTTTATATCTCAATTCCATCCTTAATATAAACCTTTTTATTTATTTAAAACCTCAACAAAATCAGAATCAAGCCAGGGAAGCCAAAGAGAGGTGATATTTTCATTGTTCCAAAAGCCAAAGACCACTTCTCAGTGCTAAAGCAATTAATTCTAAACCACTGGTACTGGCTCAGAAAAACCAAAAGTGACTATCACACAGTAAGCAATAACATATTTATAATATATATTATAATATTATATATATATAATTCCAACCTTTCTTAAACTGGAAAACTGACCACAGGGTTTTCTATCCTGCTAAAACTTTGTCTCTCTCATGTAAAGTATACATTCTCCTATAAAATAGCTCTTAGTCACAGTCTGTTTTTGTACTTTAGGTCACTGGTATAAAATACCATGCTAATATTGTTGTAAACAAATGTACATAGGTGTTCACTGCTTTGTTGTACATGAATTTTGCCTATTTAAGATATTTAATAAGAAAAAACATCTTGTGAGTCAAAATAACTCATTCTCTTTCTTCCCATACAACCCCAGAAAGAAATCTTAGTATTTGGCCAAAATATAAATATAAAAATAACCTTAATAAAATAATCAATACCATTTCAAGTGTGCTGTATGTTGTGGGTATGAGATTTTTTGCTCTTTTTGTTTCCTTGTGTGATATTGTGTTTGTCTACATATCTTTAGTTATGCAAGTAAAACCCTTCCAATAACTTAACTCCTTCAAGAAGATCCTATCTACTTATCCATCTCTCAAAGGAATATTTAGTGATCTGCCAGGTAGTTTTGACTTTAAGATATCAATCAAGCTCACTTGTGGAATCTGATTCCTTACAACTGACTCAAATACTTAATTTTCTCAAGGTGCATTTGAAACTAAAGCAATCCCAGATGTTTTGAACACTGGGAGTTAAAATCTTAAAACTGTTCCTGAAGTCTTATAAAATTGTAATTGATACATTTTTATAATGATAGAATTACTTTTATTTCCAAGATGAGAACTTCATACAGTGTCATCTGAGCCTTTTAGGTTTCCTGTGATTCAGCACAGAGATTTTTGCTGATTTTTCAATATTTTTATATAATTATTTTAAAATATGTAAGTTAGGTAATATAAAAAACTCTCATTGTCTGTCATACTTTTGTGTATCCCTAGCAGAAAGATCAAAACCTTATATATTGAGATAAAGTTTTCATGTATCTACTACATATAAAATCATTAAAGATATGTACATATGGACACATATGTATTAATGCATGTACATTTGCACATATAAAATGTGTAACTTCACATACCATGCACACAAGCATGTTGGTTTTAGAAGACATTTCAAGTAATTCTAAATGTTTCTATTAATTATTTCTACTTATCTATGCTAAATGTTTTCTTATAATTTTCAATTTATCTTTACATAGGAAAAGGAATGCCATTCTGCTATCCCATATTTCAAATATTCAAGATTGTCACATAATTCTTACATAGCTTATTCATTGAGGCTTGTGTACCATAGTGTACATTTCTCCAAGGTCCTTTTCAAGGTACCACATTATCTACTAATGCCCAATATTTTACATACTTCTCATAATTACAGTATTATTTATCCAAAAGGCTCTTAAATTTAGCTAAAATAAATTTTTTAGATTATAGATGGATTTGAATAAAATCCCTTTGGGTTCTCTTAAAGTATTTAGCTGTATTAAAAAGAAATAAGGTCTGGGAAAGGTGATACATATTTTTATCCAAAAATAAGAATGAATTAATGATTTGAATATTTTAAAGTGTATCCATGGTGCAACAAATAACACAAATATTTACTAAGTTTTATCATAAACATTTACTAAGTTTCAATTGTATAAATTGTACTCAACAACAATGCTTTCAAGGATCTTAAAATATAGTTGAAGAAAAATAACACAATACAAAATACATGTAAATAGCTTGTCACTCCAGCAAAAGTGTTGTTACCAAGATGTATGTAAGAAACTGACAAATTGAGTTATCAACAGTAATTGCGGAAGTGTGAAGCAAAAGGAGTCTTTTTCCACTGAAGAGGTCGGGGCTGCTTAATGGGGGAGGTGGGGCAGGAAAACAAGAACAGGTACTTCACAACCCCACTAGAAGGATCATGAGGACAAGTGTAAATACACAAATGCATTGCTTTGTCCAGGACAAAGTACCAGCACACAGAGTTACCTTTGGTTTCCTATTTGAAACAGAGTTTAAACAACCTGCAAAGCAGGGAGAAAAGTATTGGACACCATCTCCTCCACAGAGGGGATAATAGTAAGATCTCAGACAGTTACAGTTGGCATTACAAGGGGCTGTCAAGTTCCCCAGCTCTCCAGTCCTGCAGAGAAGAAAAGACAGAGGCTAAATTATCTGACTTAACTTCTAACAAACAATTGAGAAGCATGTTGTATCTTGCCATTCAGTCAGTTATTCACTCCTTCAACACATAATTACTGAGTTAATAAAATAAAACTTCTCCCTTTGCACACAAGCTTAACATCCTGTGAGAGAGAGGCAGTAAAAATAATAGTTATATAATATCTGTCAGCAATAAGAAAAATAAGACAGAATAAGTGAACAAAGCAGGGTTTCTCTTATGGTGCCAGACAGTTTCTGCAGAAAACTGGTTCTGTGGATTGTGGGGTGATTAACAGTGTCCTCTGCCCCACCCACCAGATGCCAGCAGCATTCTCCTTAGTTAAGGCAACCAGAGAGCACCCAGACATTTGCAAAATATCCCCAGAAGGAAGGTAACATTTTAACCTGAAAGAATGAGTAAAATCACGTTGTTCAGCACACTCAATTTACCAATGGGAAAACTGAGGCTTTGGGAACTTTCCTCTATTTGCCAAAAAAAATTTTTCTGATGTCCAGGCCCAGTGTTGTTTTATACTGTCTCTTAGTATGAAGCAACATCTTCCATAGTGTAAAGAGTTACTCTGGTCCAACATGCTTTCTTAATGCCTCATTTATCCATCCATTCAACAGATACCTGGAGCAGGTGCTAGGCCCTATGCTTGACAATGGTAACACAAAGTTGAATAAGAAAGTACTCTGCTCTCAAAGATTTCACAGTCTAAGAGTAGAGAATCAGAGATGCTGACTATGATTACAGATACATGCAAAGTCCATTTATTCATTTTATTACCTACTATTTTTTATTTTTGGCCAGTTCTAGGGTTTGAACTCAGGGCCTTCTGCTTGCCAGGTGGGTGTTCTAACAGTTGAGCCACTCCCCCCAAAGCATTTTTGCTTTAGTTATTTTTCAGATAGAGTCTCATGTTTCTGCCAGGGGCTATCCTTGGACCATGATCCTCCTACTTATTCCTCCCGTGTAGCTGAGATTATAGGTGCCTTGCACTATGCCTGGCTTTTTGACTGAGATGAGAGCTTGCTATCTTTTTGCCTGGGCTGGCCTCAAACTGTGATCCTCCTATCTCAACCTCCTGAGTTTGCAAAGAGCATTTTAGAAGTACCAAAGAATACCTAACATAAGCCAAAGTTTGAAAAGGAGAAAACTGGAGGAGCTACTGCCTGAGGTGAGTCTTAAAGGTGAGTCCCCCGACAGTGGGAAATTGGAAGAGCAGTTCATACAAAGGAAGTACAAAGAAGCAGGTGTGAAACAGCAGTCTATGTGCAGAAGTAGGAATGATGGCTGAAGCTGAGAGGGACAGGAAATATAGCTGGAGTCAAGGACCAGATTAATGAGGGCCTTGTAGGCCTCATGAAAAACAATGAATGACCTTTAGCTCCACATGGTGATGCATGACTGTGATATCAGCACTCAGGTGGCTGAGGCAGGAGGATCACAAGTTCAAGACCAGCTAGGGCTATGTAGCAAGATCCTGTCTCAAAAATAGATAAGTAAGCTTTAACTATTAGCAAAATGTAATCATTTTAGCATTTTTAGACTGGAAAGTGACATTGTCAAAAGTTCTCTTTAAAAAAATAATTCTAAAAGTTATGCAGAGTATGAATTTGTTGGAAAGGTACAAATTATAATATCTCAGACAACAGATGATGTCAATATAAAGAAGAACTAAGCTATGATATATGATTGTAACAAAGAGATGGGAGAAAATTTTGGGTGTAGAATTAGTAAGATTTGGTATTTAATTAATTGGTTGAATGATTGGAAGATGATCACCTGTGTAAAAGATGCCAGAGTCGAAAGTGACTCCTACTGTTTAGGTACAAAAGGAAAACCAAGTGAGGAAGAGGTGAGAGGTATAGTTTCACACATAGAGATTGAAAGCCTCAAATTTTATGAAGAAATCTGGCCAGAGGCTGAACTCCTAATATCCCTATGCATGCCGAAGTAGTTGAAACCACAATGTGATAAGATCAGCCCTAGAGCACAGAGTGAGAGTTGCACAAAGGTCTGCGAGAGCCACCTGCTTACAGAACAGTGAATTCCAATTATGTACTGCACTAGTCAGAGTGGAGAAACATATCCATCTAAAAAGATAAACCAGAGCCAGAACCAGAGATGAGAGAGAGAACGTGAAGCCCAGCCCCCATGAAACTCATTCTTTTGCAACAGCAATCACACACAGTAAATAGTACCAAGCACAGTTTCTGTTTATTGTGTGTTTGGTTTTGATTTGTTTTATTATAATTTGATGTGTTTTATTATGGCATTTCATATCTTATAAGGTTTTAAGTGTGAAATAAAGCACAAGCCACCACCACCACTACTAATTACCAGAGTTTAGACCCAAAGAGTCTACAGATTGTTCAGGCAATGTAAGAATAATCTAGAACTTTAATAACTAATAGATTTCCCTTTGTTTGTTTGCTTTGTTTTTTTTGAGACAAGGTCATGCTAGTTAGTCCAGGCCTTGAACTCTTTCTCAATCTTCCTGTCTCTGCATCCCAAGTACTGGGAAGCCTGTGCCACCATTCCTGGCTTAAGCAATAGATTTCTAGAAATATACACTGATAATTTCCTTTCAGTTGAATTCAATGTCCAGTTGTCTTTAATGTCCTTAATTGTGTCTGATTACAGATTGAATAATAAATTAATTTTTAAAAGTATTGAAAAATATCCCTTACAACAATCAGTATTAATGGTCTTAAAGTTTTTTTGGACATACAGGGTTTAAATGAATTTAGCAATAAGCCTAATTCACTAGTTCAAAACTGCAAAAGCTCTTTTACCTACCTGTGATTGTGTAACGTGGGTAAGACTCCTTGAACCATTGCTCTGGAAACCCTACCTTCTTCCCACCTCTATTTTCTCCCACTCCTGGAACAGGAACTTCTTGACTTCTCAGTCTGTTCTTCCCATATGCCCTTTCTCAGACACATGACTAAGCAGACCGTGATATGGTAATTTTAATATGAAGGGTACAAAAGCTAAAATTAAGAATTTGGAGACAATGACATAACTATTTCATGGCACTGCATTGTCTTTATATCTGTATGTACACTCATACATAAGTAGGGTGACTGTGAATATGTGGTGAATACTCAATTTCAGCAACTTCCTATCATTAAGAAATATAGCAGGAGGCATGGCTCAAATGGTAGAGCACCTGCCTAGCAAGCCCTGAACTCAAACTCCAGCAATAACAAATAAATAAAAATCAATCAATCAATCAATCAATAATTTCCTGAGCAGGCTGAATGACTCAAGTGGAGAGCCCTTCTATCAAGCATGAGTAGTTGAAGTCAACCCCAATATTGTGAAAAACATAGTATATGTGCATGTACATTAAGCACTATCCCTGTGTTCCAGATTTCTATAGATGTTGATGACCAGCCACATATGCACCTCAAACTAACACCACCACACAGAGCTTCTTTTCTGATCATGCTAAAGATAACTCACCTGGTAGTAAACCTTGATAAAGTACAAAACACCAAATGAATTCACAACCACTTTACTACTCAGGGTACTAAACTTCCTGTTCTACTATCCAGAAATTTCTATTCTTCTGAAAGGAACAGGTAGAAAAGGTGGTTTATTAGAATATGATTGAATGAAGTTTATAGGGGTAAAAATCAGGTCTGTACACTTTATCTGATTTTTCAACATTTCCAGTTATTTTTCTACTATTTCCAGACACATAACCTAGGTCCCATTTGGATTGATACCTGAACCAAGCCTTCACTTTTTATGACAGTTAATATTGACTTAATATATCCCATTTGTCTTTTCCTTTTCTCAAATCTTAATCTTACTTATCCCAGCTACTCAGGAGGATCACAGTTCGAGGCCAGTTCAGGCAAAAAAAAAAAGTAAGAGAGACCCCCCCCCCCCAAAATCTCAAAAAACAGTTTAGGTGAGGTGGTGTGGACCTGTAATTCTAGTTGCATGGAAAGCATAGGTAGGAAGATCATGATCCAAGGATGGTCCCAGGCACAAATGTGAGACCCTATCTAAAAAATAGATAAGTCAAAAAGGACTGGGAGCAAATGGTAGAGCACCTGCTAGCAAATGTAAGGCCCAGAATTCAAATCTCAGTACTGAAAAAAAATCATAATCTCTCAGAACTCTTTGTATCCCAAAAGAATATTTAAGCCCCATTTTGCTATTAAGCCATGAGGTCTTTTCTGAATCTAGTCAAATAAAATTGAAAAGCTGTCCTTTTGAACTGCGTAGCATTTTATATACCTCCAAATACCTATTCGTTGTTCGTTCACTGCTTTCTTTTCCAGTCTCACCTTTAGAACAAGGATTTCATCATAAAGATCTGTAAGAGGAAGCACTGAGCAAGTGTTGAATAAGCTTAGTGGAGCTTAGCCAAACACTGCTTTAGAGCATAAAGTAAGTATTACATGAATGCAGAGGAATGACAGACACACCTGAATAGCAACTACAAATCATGACTACTGTTATTGGCAAACTTTTCCAAACAAATTACAGTTAATTTATGTCATCTGGATGCTATATTACACAAAATTATGAAGTTCTGGACTTGGGGTACAACCTCCTCCAGCAGCATCCTGCACACATACTGAAATGATTAAAGCAGCACAGTGAGCTCTAAGATGCAATGACTACCTGCCTGATCCCCTACTAGTAGCTAGGATTTTGAAGTAAATAAATAAATAAATAAAATATTGACAAAGAAAACCAGTTGCAGGTAGAAACACATCCATAGGACAGAAGTTATTTCTCTATAGTAAACATGAATTTCTAAGTAAATGTTACAACAATCAGTATTGCCCAGAACTAGTTTCATATTGATTTCTCTTCTAGCCTAGTTTCAATTCTCTATTAAGACAATTTTAGAGCCAGACATGGTGATGCATGCTGATAATCAAACTACTTAGAAAGTACATATTGAGAGGATCATGGTGTGGTAGTACACTCCTGTGATTTCAGCTGCACAAAAGGCATAGGTAGGAGGGTCACAGTCCAAGTTCAGACACAGGCAAAAATGTGAGGCCCTATCTGAAAAAAGCAAAAAAGGGCTGAGCCTAGGCGCCAATGAATGGTTCATGCCTGTAATCCTAGCTACGCAGGAGACAGAGATCAGGAGGATCATGGTTCAAAGCCAGCCAGGGAAAATACTCAACACAGACTGATGGAATGGTTCAAGTGGTAGAGTGCCTCCCTAGCAAGCATGAGGCCCTGAGTTCAAACCCCAATACTGCCAAAAAAAAAAAAAAGAGGGAGGGAGGGCATGAGATTACTGCTGAGAAAAGAGAGAGAGAGAATGATAACTGTGAAATTCTCTCTAGGATGTTATCCAGTCTGTTTTCTGTTGCTCTAACAGAATATGGGAGAATGGGTAACTTACAAAGAATATCAATTTATGTGGCTCACAGTTCTGGAGGTTAGAAAGTCTAAGAACATAGACCCAGCATCTAGTGAGGGCTTCCTTCTTATACTATAGCATGACAGAGGATATCACATGGCAAAACCAAGAAAGCAAGCAGGCTTGGCTCTCTCTTCGTCTCCTTACATGGCAACAAATGACATCATAGGGGCTCCATTCTCATGACTTCATCAAATCCTAATTATCTCTCAAAAAACAATACCATTAATATGAATTTGGGTAGTGTTTCTAACACATGAATTTTGGGGTGGGGGGTCACATTCAAACTATGCAAATGTGAATCCCTTAAAGATAAACATTCTGTTGTATTAGTCTTTGTATCCCTGAGCCAAAATTAGTGTCCCGTACTTTGTGGTTGTTCCTTAAATGCTGTCTGCATAAATACTCACAACTCTTAAAATGACACCAATTTTTTAAATAAACAAAATCCCCCATATATTCTTGCATAGGAAAAAGGACTTGTAATTAAAAAGAAAAAAAAAGCAAATTCCTAATCATTTGATTTAAGAAGCATATACTTGGAAATGTACACATAATTTATTACTCTGACATTAATATGAAAAGTATTGAAATATATTTACCCATTATATGATTCAGACACACCAGCAAATGGCTCATTTTCACATTTGGCATAAATAAATACAGAACTCAGCACGAGTGCAACTCCAGATGCAAACAATGCAAACTTCATTGTATTTTTACATGTCATTTTGAATTTTGAAACAAGGACACCACCTAAAATCTGACCAAGAGCAGCTCCAGGAATTAGAACCGCCCCTAATGAGAAAGAAGATAGTGAAGAAACACACGAGTATACTCAGTAACTCATGCTGACAATTGGAAAACATCAAAAGCACCAGTAAAGTTTTTAATATCGACAAGTATTAACCCAACAGAAAAACAGCTGCACAAATGACTTAATAGTTCCACTAAGTAAGGGCTTAATAACATTAAGCATTGAGCATTAAGATATTCCCTTTAGCCTTATAGGCTTTGTCTCTCTTAAATTCATGCAATAAATTCTCTGATTACAAAAAATTGGAACTTTAATTAAAGTCAGTATAAAGTGTAAATTTCATGGTATGAGATATCCAAAGTTATATGTTATTTTAATAAAAACATGTTAAAGTATAATTAGCAGATTAAGTTAGAACAAAATTGTTTTACCTCCAAGGGTAGCTGCAAAGCTGGATGTCAATCCAAATTGATTTTCTATAAATTTAGGTAAAAATGTAGCAAATCCAGTAGTAACTAAGGCTTCAGAAGAAGTTGATAGAACTAAACACATAAAGACAGTATTCCTCATCAAATTCTAAAGAAAAAATACAGTTCACCAAATGAATAACTATAATTGTACTGCAAAAGGCAGCATTAAAATGGTAGCATAATGAAAAGGCAAAAAATTTAATAAACAAAATATCAGCCTGCAAATTTACAGCATTTTTCCAGCATAAAAACATGACTACAGATAATTAATAGATTTACAAATGCACTGATGAAATCATTTGTGTCTGGAGCACCTAAAGAATTGACAGATAATTCACTAGTATGGTGATTATACCTTTCATCACACTCAAGGAGCCAGGGAGATAGGTAAAAGCTCACTTGGGAAGGTTCCCCTCCCCAATCTCACTACAAATGTCTATACTATAGATCTACCCCTTATTAGATTTTTTAAATTGTGTCTTGAATTCCTATGTTCACTGAATGAAGAACTTAAGACTGTGAACACAGATGCAAATGGTCTCCAAGGACCAAACTCATAGTATCTTTTTATGATTAAAAGACTAAGTAATTGAAAACTTTAAAGCAATTTTAAGTGTTTATATTGTTGTAGCTCTCAAAATACTTATAGTTAGGGATAACCTAGCAATTGTACAGAAATCAAAGACAGATGAGGGTGGCATTTGGTGACATAGTGGTGAACATAGCTGCTTTCCAAAGATAAATGAAAAATTTATAAATTTACACATGGAAAGAACAAGTTAAAATCACACAAACATGGAACTTTTACTCTGTAGCACATTTATAAAAAAGAGCAAACAAAACCCAAAGGTTACTGGATTAAAAGGAAATGAGCCAAAGGTATTCATCTGGACAGAAATATCATTCAGACATTCAAGGATAGTTGGTGATATCCTATCCAAGGAAAAGCAGCAATAAAATGCTGCACCCATAGAGATAGAAATCAGAATAGGGATCTCTAACAAGCAAATGAAGATTTTAAAAAGCAATGGTGAGCAATGACTCTTGAACACATGCTCTTTCAGTTGCTCTACCTGAAACAGTTTCACTCAAAGACAATGAAACTAAATCTGAGGACTTATTTATAAGAGCTACAATGTAGTAAATAAGCACACCAGACTCTTTTAAGAGATTTCTGTGTATACATGTGTAAGAAAGGAGAAAGAGTTAGTTTAATTTTACCTTTAGAGCAGCTGGAAAATCTTTAATACTTTTTCCAAAATTCTCATCTGTGTGTTGTAAGACAGTGCTATTATTCTGATGAGTCTGAGAAGTTTTTCCAGCTTGAATCTTTGCTGTACCTAAAAAAAAAAAAAAAAGTAAATTTACTTGCTCTGTAATTTCATTCATCCTTTTACTTTATAATTGACAATTTCCACAAGTGGACAAATTCCGTTGCACAAGAGGTCAATTATTCTTTTTTTCAAAAAATTGTACAAATATCTATGTCTGTAATTAGGCCATGCTAAGAGCTGGTGTTTATTAACACTAACTAAAATGAGTTTCTACCAGTCTAAACATTAAAATGATACAATTTTGCTCACAACACATATTGTTTTCTTACATCATTTCCAATGGATTCCTTTTGAGTTTCAGGCTGTTTTTGCCACAAATTCCTTTCTTTTCTTTCTTTTATTGCATAAAACCTGTTATTAGCATAAATTAATTGTACAAAGGGGTTTCCAGGTGATATTTATATCCATGTATATGATGTACTTTGATCAAATTCAACCCATCTATCAAACTCTTTCTTTTCATTTGGAGTCTCCAAACATTGTTTGTTCCTTTCAAATTGCTGATTTTGTCATCATTTATAATTTAAATACATTTGTTACTTTTTCCTGTTGCTCTCTAAAGGAAAATAATCATGTTTGCAGATGAAATAATATTTGCCACCTATCATCGTGCTTTTGACTTTTAATATTAATTCTGTGAATAAATGTGGAAAAAAAACAGTAACATGTAATTTTAAATTGGATGGCCCAGGGTAGAAAGAGATCAATGAATTCACCTACTTCTGTTGTATCATTTTCTTTTGCTCACTTCTGAAAGTTAGTAACCTATTCTGTTGCAAACAACAATGGAAAAAACTAAATACCTTCAACCTAGAGAAAAATACTTCTACAGATATGTGTTTTAAATACAAAAACAAGCTCTCAAAGCAAAATGGGTATTCTTTTTTTCTATTAAACTTTTAATTGACTCTAATATTAAAATATGGTAAAAATGTACTACAGAATGACTGATGATAATTGAAAAAAATATGTACTTGTTCTTTCAACTACAAATAATTAACATAAATGATTTAAGGCAGATGTGTCCTTGAAACTGGTGACTGGTTGAACATGAACTAATACTTTACAACATAAGAAACAAATTTAGTAATTAGTAAAGACGTGAATATGCATAGTTTTATTAATTATTAGTAGGAAATAAAATCCATGAATGATAAGATTGCTATCCACTATTTACCAAAATGAAGATAGATTTTCAAAGTATGTGTAGGCAACTAAAATTCTAAAAAGTAAATAGGGTGAATCTGTGTTTCTTAATAATCTGATAGAAAACAGTATCTGGCCTAGAATTAGAATAAAACCCTCTGGTTTTAAAGGAACCACACTTACCTGGCAAATGTTTTGGAAAGCAGGAGAAAGGTATTATCAAAGACCAAGCAAAGAGCCATGATAGGAGAAATCCAACCCACCAAGCCCCCAACCACCGTGGATCATCCTCAGTGACATCAGTGCTGTATGACAGAAAAACAAGAAGGAAAATTCAACTCAGTCTTATTAATTATAATCCAGTTATGACAATCATGTACTTTATATGTGCATGGGATACAATACTATTAAATTTAAATTTTCATGAGGCCACTATGATGAGCCAGGTAACAGATAGCAGGCATAAATGAGTTATATGACATGAAAATTTAAAAACTTAATAGGAAATATAAATGAAATGAGTATTTGAAAATATACAGATTTTCTAAACATTTTCACTTAATCTTAGCTATTTCTCCTCTACTGTACTCAAATACATCTTACAGTAAATCACTGATCTATGTTAAAAGTCCACACACTATACTTCAACTATAGCATTCTTTTTAAAGCAAATTATTCAAAAGTGGTTTATTGAAAGTTTTTTTTAATGCCTGTAATCCCAGTTACTTTGGGAGGCAGAAATTGTGAGGATCAGGGTTTAAGGCCAGTCTAGGCAAAAAAAAAAAAAAAAGTTAGTGAGACTCCATCTCAACCAATAAGCTGAGCATGGAAATTTGCACCTGCCATCCCACCTACGCAGAAGTCAGGAATAGAAGAATTGCACTCAAGGCTGGCCTGAGCAAAAAGGCAAGCCTCCATTTGAAAAATAACACAAGCAAAGGACCTGAAGGTGTGGCTTAAGTGGTAAAGCATCTGCCTAGCAAGTGCAAGATCCTGAGTTCAAACCCTAGTACTGCTGTTTTTAATAATAGTTCTCACATTTTAATATCAACAGATCCTTTCCAAAAACATATATTCCCACAACTCACATAATCCTCCACTGAAATTAAAAGGTCTTCTCTTAAAAGCCTGACTCTGACTCCAGGGCTTGTTTTTCACACCTTTTTAATTTTGTGGGGGAGCGTGGGGGCAGAACTGAGGTTTGAACTCATGGCTTCAAAATTATTAGGCAGACACTTGAGCCATGACTCCAGCCCTCACACCTTTTTTATCATCTCAGAAAGATTAACCTGGGACTAGCAACTCGGAACAAATCACATAGGCAGGACCATTTCTTACTCATCACTTAAGGTCATGCCAAGATTGTGTCTGAATAATAAAACTAGGAAATATGGCCTTGCCAAAGGCCAATAACGTCCCCAGTCAGGTTCAGGAGAAGGTAATTCAGAGGTTAAAGCAAATGTGGGAGTTAAAAGATCAACCTTAATTCATGTCTTGGCCATTTACCAATCTACATGTATAACTGCCTTACAGAATTATCTAGAAAATTAAGTAAAATAACATATGATACAAGCTAACACTAAGAACATGTGTTGTCTGTAATATAGTACAGAATAAATAACAATGACCTATTATTATTGTTGTTGCCACATTTATGACAGCAATTTAATTGTGATCTCTGTGACATTAGCAGAGCTACCAGGGAACTTGTTCTAAAAATCATATCTTGTTGACACTACTCAGGCTATCAATCTCTAACTAAATCCACAACAGACATAGCTTATTTTTATTGAATTCTTGTTCTTGAACAATGCATGGGATCCTTAATACTTAATTTGAAAAATTTTACTAGGGGACTGTGCAAACAAAAACATCATAGAAAAAAATGTGTGTACTCAGTTTTGTTTCCTGAAAATACCCCATGAAGTCCAGAATAAGCACTGTGAAAAGGTTCTGTGATGTTCATATTATTAAAATCAAATAAACTTAAATGAAAGAAAAAAAGATATTGCCTTGCCTTTGTCCCAAAGCAATGTCAATGTACATGGTTAACAGCTGTCCACCCAACACATAGCCAATGGCAGGGCCTAAGATTGACATAGAATAGCCAATTCCTAGAAGAAGATTAACAATGTTAGAAACACCCACATGCACAATTGTGCTTCTCATGTCAAACAATAATGAAGACAAATATTTTACTACAGAAAAATCTTGATGGTTATACCTACATCAAAGCTAAAGATTTTCCTGGTATGCACCTCTCATCCCAGCTACAAAGAGAAGCATAAAATTAACTGTATTGCCACCTTCTACATTTTTTTAAATTAATTTTTGAGGTTCTTTTACTCATACATGAAAAAGCAGGAAACTAAGTTTACAACCAAAACTAAGCATATATCAATGCCAAAATGACTTATGTACTAGATTAAGTCTCCAATGCAAGGTTCACAATGATCCAAACACACAAAAACTTTTATCTGTCAACTACCCTATTATATATTATAGCTGTGTTTTAAAATGTACATAATTTTAGTAGAAAAGTTCAATTTAGAAATAATTGCATGTGCACATATAAAGGATTAATGATCTAAGTAGTTTATGGACAAAAGTACATTGTTAAAATGCTGGAAATCAGTGATTTATTAACTATTTCTGGTGGCAGATTTTTAAAAGTAATTTCCAATTTGGTTAGACTAATAACTTTAGGAATATCTGATAACTTTTAGCAATATAAAATTGCTGTGGGGGTTTCCATATTAGGGATATGCTCAGGGACATTTAGTAGTCTTTGTTAGTGGTACACCAAGCACACTGACTTCTAGTGACTGTGGCAATAGATCTCTTATGACGTAATAATAAACTGATACAAACAGGACATGGAGGTGCACACCTACAAGTTCAGTACTCAGGTGGTTGAGGCAGAAGGATCATAAGTTCAAGGCCAATCTGGACTACATGGCAAGACTCTCTCTCTCTCTTTCTCAATAAAACTGATAAAGAGAAAATTCATGTGTCAATGAATTAGGCAATATAGGGCCTCAAAGGAATTTAAGATGAACTTACTCTATAAATGAAAAATAAGTGTCACAAATAAAAAGGGTTGATTTTAAATGGGAAATTCTATAGCACTTCTGGACACCATTTATCTTATGGCTTTTCTTGTGGACTCTTGTCATGTCCACACTGAATATAATAACTCATGATCTCCACACCCTATGTAAATTCCCCTGCAATGTAAGCTATCTAAACAGAAGACTGCTCTGATGGCTCTGCCCATTCAGCATGTCCAGAGTGGGACATCAACAAAAGTCATTATGTAGTCCACTACCTAAGTTGATATGATAGTAAATTAAAATGAATAAATAAATAAAGTAATACGGCTTTTACCTAGTGGAAATATCCATGGCATTAAAACTCCCTTTCTGTTTTGTTTTTTGTGGTGCTTATGATGAATCCCAGGGTCTTGTGCATGCTAGGCAAGTGCTCTGCACTGAGCTACATCCACAGCCCTATCTTTTCAATAAAATTTTTTAAAAAACATGTTATGCTTTCCTCAAAATAAACACAAAATGCTACTGAGACAGTTATACTGAAGAGTACGCTTACCTATATAGAGAGAAGACTTGTGGGTGGGCACAGAGTCATCAATAAAGGCTGTTCCCAGGGTGTAGAGAGGGGTTCCTCCAGTCCCCAGCAACAATTGTCCCAAGATGAAGACATATAAGTAGTTAGAAAGTGAAGAAGTTGAAGAGGTACAACTGGTGCTATTTCTTGTTGTTAAGCAAGTATCTTTAGTGGAAAAAAAATTATGAATTTATAGAAGTTTTGCTAATAATTTATTTAACAAATTATACTTGTTGAAGATAACCTTTGTTTCTTTTAACACTTAATTTTGATTATATTTAAACTATATCAAGAGACATATGTTACTATAGAAAATTTATGAAGTATTTCCATGCAAAAATTTAGAAAATATAAAACAAAACTGAGAAACATTTCTTTAACAATCAAAATTAACACATTTTCAGATAAGCCAGGCTAAACAGTACAAGCAAGCGGTGCCAAACAGGTTGAAAAACAATGAAAATAATTATTCTTGAGGTCAAGAGCACAAACCATAAATTACAAACTCATGGAATTATGGAGATAAGGAAAGAAAAAAATACATATGGGCTGAAGAATTTAGGAAAGATGTGAAATGAAACAAACTGTCAAAAATGAAAATCACTCTGGGATGGGCAAAAGAGAATAAAGACTGGGAGAACTACAAGGACAGAGAATAGACTGGAAAAAATATAACGAGATTAAGTGAAGAAAAACTAAGACACTAAGATTTAAAAGATTAACGAAATTATAGAAGAGATACAGATAAAAGCAATCAAACAATAGGTAATCAACTAGAATAGGAATATATCTTATCTATCGGTGATAGAGATTGGATGGTTAGTGCCAAAATAGTTAGATAGAAGGAATGTGCTTAGTGTTCACAGCACAGTAGGGCAACAACAATTAACAGCAACCTATTATGTATTTTAGGAAGTAGTAAAAGAAAAGAAGTTCAAAGGCACCAAACCTCAGGAAAGATAAATGTCTAGGGGTATGATTTGATTATTAAATATTGTACAAATATATTTCATTATCACACTGTGTACCCCATAAGTATGTATAACCATGTGTTGATCAAAAACAACTAAATTTTAAAAAGGCATGCAATTTGACAATATACCACAAGATGGAGCCCCTAGATTGTTTATGAATTTAGAGGATTGTTGCCCTTAATATTAAGAATTACAATTTCACTTCCTAGAAACCAGTGGGAGGGGGGCAAGGTAGAGAAATGACCCAAACAATGTATGCACATGTGAATAAATGAACAAATAAAGAAACAAAGAAAGAAAAAGAGAGAGAGAGAAAGAAAGAAAGAAAAAAAAATATATATATATTAGTTGGCCAGTCCTGCCAACTAATATTTGCAGAGCCTGCAGCAAAAAAAGACAAAAGAAAATCCTCATGGACAGAATATTTAGAAGTTAAATATCAAGCTTAATAAGCCCAACCTTTCATCCAGTCAGAGACCCAGGCATTTGCCCTAAAGACCTGGAGGCAAAAGTCTCTGTTTCCCTAGGCCTGCCCTGCTACAGGGTTAAGTCTGCACTGGGCTGAGACTGTGCTGAGATTCCACTCTCCCAGTCCCTTTTGTGAGCAGATTTCCAGGAGGCGCCTAAGTCTTCTGGGACAGTGACTGAAGAGGCTTAGTTTTCCAGGTGACTAGGTCTCATGAATTACCTGAGTCAGGTACTTTGAGATGGCTAACTAAACAAAACCAGCCTTCCTTTCTGGAGACTGGCTGTAGTGTTCTGTCTCCTAGCCACTACCTTTGTTTATACTAGACCATCCCCAAGTTACATTAACATGTCTGGTCTGGGGAGTTTAGCTCATTCTTACATTCCTCTCCTATGATTCTCTTTTCGCTTACCCTGTTACTGACCTTTCAAACTTTTCTTTAAAAACTTGATAAAAGCAAAAATAATGAAACCTGGAATGTTAAAGTATAAGTTGCTCTAAGAACCAACTCAGGACAAGGCCTTTCTTGCCTAGGCCTAAGGGAAGCCAGTGGCCAAAGAGCTGAAAAAGTAGTAAGAGAAATCTCTTCCTGCAGGTGAGGAGCTAGTCCTAAATCCAAATTCATATGCTTTGCCTGGTAACAAGAGATGATCCAGGTGGCAGCAGAGGCCTCCAGTCTGCTTGAATTTCTAAAACTACAGAAGGTAATATAGAAAGACAAAGAATCTCACAGACAGCACTCTCTCTTTGTGGGAATTGAAAAGCTGAGAGCTTTTGTTTACACAACCCACCTGCCTGGGTTGCCAGTCTGGCCACTTATCTCCTCTGGGGTCCTGACCCTAACCCACCAATAAAATGACTTCCAAAACGGAGCTACCATAGCATCCACAGAAAGATGTTATGAGGCCATTATTTATATGAAAGAAGACAGAAGCAGAAAAGACAAGAAAAAGAAACTGGAGATGAAAAATGGCACGAAGAAGAAGGAAAAATTAAAACCCTGTAAACCAGATGCCAGCGGCTCACACCTGTAATCCTAGCTACTTGGGAAGCTGAGATTGAAAGGACTGCAGTTTGAGGCCAGTCTGGGCAGATAGCTCCAAAATAACAAGAGCAAAAATGGACTTGGCATCATGGCTCAAGAGGTAGAGCACCAGATTTGCAAGTGCAAAGCCCTGAGTTCAAACTTGAGTCCCACCAAAATAAATAAATAGAAATGAAGATACAATGGAAAGGGGCACAAAGGAGAACAAACTGAAAAAGCACAGCAATAGATATATGAAACCAAAAATGCAAAAGTAAGGAAAATGAGTGGCAAAGGAAAAAGGATATTAAGCATAGATGAAGGCTGGAGGAGATTATATATACACATAATACCTGAGAAAGAAAACTAAAACCATGGAACAAAACCCTCAAAGACATAAGTTAAGAAAATGAAACTAAAATTTAAAAATATGAATGAGTCTGTACCTTGATTCTCCATAACTAGGTACCTGGGATACAAGCATCATTAAGACACAGCACACTGCATCTTGAAGAGACTCCAAACTGCATACACATTTGGACAATTGAGAACCTTTGCAGCAAATACCAGCAGTGCACTGAATGTCATGTGTCAGAAGCACTTCTATGATTTCAGAACATGCAGGAGAACAAAGGCTATTAAGTACTTTGTGCCCACCCTCTTAGAGACTTATATGTCATATGATAAAGTCAATATCTAGCATCTCACATACTGGTGCTCCTAAGACAAAGGATGGCAGTTGTTAAGTAAATCAACACAGTTCTAAGTAATTAAAATATCTAAATTTAGTCTCTCTACAGATAGGCTTAAGTCTTGATATAAGATTGTGCATAGAATTGTTGAATATTTTTAAAACATTTTCTGAATCTGTGTTAATTCACCTATTGAATTCATGATATTGGGTTGTTTTGATTCTTTTTTTTATCATTCCTTTACTGGCCAATTAAGACAAGCATTTCACCTCAGATTAGGAGACCAAATATTAGATTTTTGGGTTTTTTTTTTTTTTTTTTTTTGGTGATACTGATATTTGAACTGAGGGCCTCATGCTTGTTAGGAAGGCACTCTATCACTTGAGCCACTCTGCCAGTCCTTTTTATGTTGAGTGTTTTTGAGATGGGGATTTCAAGAACTACTTGACTGGGCCTGACTTTGAACTGCACCCTCCTGGATCTCTACCTAAGATTACAGGTGTGAGCCACCTGCACAGAGTTCAACTATTAGATTTTTACCTGAAAAATGTTTGTCATTTATCTTTGTAGAAACACTTATAGAAGTGTTTGGGGCTAGCAGAGTGGCTCAAGCTGTAAGGCCACCTGCCTAGCAAGTATGAGGACCTGAGTTCAAACCCCAGTGCCGCAAAAAATAAATAAATAAGTAGAAATATTTGAATTCCCACACTAAGCAAACACACACACACACACACACACACACACACACACACACACACATCCTTTTTCTTTTTCTTCCAAGAGACACTGGCACAAGTCAAGATGATCTCTGGTAGATATGAAGAAGAAAGGAAAGGTTTGAGGTTTTACCATCTACTCAAATGATTATGAAAGACAGTTCATTGCTATTTTAGGTGCTTGAGGGAGCTGACAAGCACTGAGTGGTTAGTGGCATTTTCACTATGTAAAACCAGTCATAATTGGTAATTCCACGTCAGTTGCTAAGTAAAAAATGTTTATAAAGATAGGCAGATTATTTACTGGATTGATTCTATGAGATCGTACCTGGAACAAGCATCCTTAATCTGAGTTTCCCTGTCTTCCCCATGGCCCCTCAACTCCATTTTAGTGGAGTATGATAGGGATGACTTCATTTTGTATAACGAATTTTCACAAAATTCTCAGTAAAATACCATGATGACAATGTAACATAAGTCATTCTCCTACCTGAAACAAACATTGAAATGTTGTCACTATTGGTTGTCATTTTATAAGATGGTGAAAAAAAAAAATGTGCAGAGAGACAATCAACAATCTCTATACTTCTTCCTCTGTACCTGATCAGAGCTTGACTGAGAGGCATAGCTTCCTGGTCTATCGTCTGATTCATGTTCCTTTTACCACTGACTACATCTTAATTGGTCTGGGATTTTAAAGAGTATTTTATATGTATTCAGCTGTTCTACTTTGATTGGGTTATGACAGTTTTCTTTTACCAAGCACTATTGGGTGTGAAGGTATTAGGCACATAAGCGAATCCTCTCATTCCAAAATATATTGCTTCTCGAAACTGTAAAAGAAGAATGCAATTTCCCCTTGGTGTTTAGGATCCATTAACTGTGCCAGTTTAGTGACCCTGTTCTAAACTTCTTGTTGACTATTTTAGACAAAGAAAGAGATTAGGGAACAGTTGCAGCTTTGAATTTAATGGGATAATGACTAGATTTATGATAAAAGCATTCAACCCTTTAGGACTATAAGTCAATAGGACCAATGCAGGAAACAAAAATTACATGAAGTGTCTAAAAACTTGTGAGGCCCTGAGTTCAAACTCCAATACCACCCCCTACCAAAAGCCATTAAGTGGATTACTAGATACAATAATAGGGAGAGGCACTAATCTATTATCATTCTTTATTCTCTACCCTGCACATTTTGGTTATAGAGGAGCTAACAGAGTCGTTTCTGTTTTAATAGATATAGGATATCCTATAAGGAAAGAAAAGTTCTTTTGCAAGTTATACAACAACAGAAACCACTCTGTCGAGCAATAGCTCTGGGTACTAGAGAGCATGTCAAGACAAGTAAATTCCATCAGCAGGAGTTTGTGGCAAAACTACCTTTGCTACAAAAGAGTTTCTTGCTCAGAAGTGATGTTGTATATGATAGAATGATAATAAATAAGGTAGTATGCAGGTCAAACAATGGTCTTTGTTAGATGCATCTCAAGCAGTGAAAACAAACATACATCTAGAATCTGTATCTATCCCAGAAAGATAAATTCCAATCAGGATAGGTGTATTTTGGCTGATCTGGAGAATGTTGGTGCCTTGGGGAATGTTATCTTACTAGGCCCAGAATCTACCTCTGGAGGTAGTAAATCAGCCAATTAGTCTGTAGTGGAGGTAGCTAAAGCAGACTTAAAAATAGGTACATGATTTTGAACCATTTTAAAGCCATTATCACAATTTTTTACATGAGATAATTCAGTAAGTACTACCATGGCAGGGAAAAGACAATGACATTCACTGGACAGGCCATCCTGAGGGTCTCTTCCAAAACTCATGCCTTCATGTAAGCACTAACAAAATTATCTTTACATTCTAGGCCCATTCCCAAATACATGCTCAGCTTGCACATGTTACTCCAGTGGACTTCTTGTATCTGATAAACAGCTTTCATTTTTTTTTCTCCCAGCTTCTGACTGACCAGCTAATGTGTTAGAGTTGTCCCTGAATCAGTACAGATCAATACCTAGGGCCTTTTTTCCTTCTATTGAAAGTTAATTTCCATTTATCATTGTCTTTTAGGAACATGACTGATCGAGCTATCAATCTGAACTGTCTACTTGTGGCTACCAGCACACTTTGCAAACTCCATAATCTACGCTACACTTCTCTGTGAGGTCCTCAAAATGAGGACACGTAGGTTTTTCTAGTAAGACCCTGATAACTTCTGCTTATAATGAAAACCTTCCTCTATTTTCAAAAGGGGAAGCATGGGTCATGAAAAGCAAGCAGTATGGTGGTGCAAGATCCTTGCTTATGTAGTTACTTGTGCTTCTTGCAACCATTCTACCTGTCACTTCATTTAACAATGAATGCTACCTCCCATGTCAAAGTTTATGATTTGCTACAACAGATAACACATTTGGAAGTGTAAGAAGTTTAAGTTACATGGTACTAGTCATATGTCTAACTTACCAAAATCAAGGAGCAACTCAGGACTTCCTTTACTTTTTGTTGTTGTTGTTGTTGTTGTTGTTGTTGTACTGGGGTTTGAACGCAGGGTCACTCCACCAGCCCTTTTTTGTGATGGGTTGTTTTGAGATTGGGTCTCATGAACTATTTGCTAGAGCTGGCTTGGAACCTTGATCTTCCTGATCTCTGCCTCCTGAGTAGCTAGTATTATAAGTATAAGCCACCAGCACCTGGCAGGACTTTCTTTCCAAATAAAGAATATTTATAGGCAAAAGAAACTGTGGTCTTATTACATAAACATAAGTGTCCTTATTATGATTTCCTTATGGAGACTTGCCAGAGGCTTCTCCCATCCTCCAGTCTATATAATCATGGCCTATATCTGGTGCAAAGCTTTATTTTGTTTCACTTCCTATTAACATCTGTTAGCCTCATGTATCATGTAGTAAATGGGATGAAGTATGGTGTAATCTTATTGCTCCACAAAAACCAAACTACCCTGATTGTCCTTGTAGCTAAAAAGTCAGAGAAAACATCTGGAAGATCAATAGCTCCATACTGGGTGTCCAAGGCTGTGCTGATTTGGTCCATAAAAGCTATCAAATCTGGAATCATGGCTGCAATTAGAATCACCACCTGATTAAGTTTACAATGATATACAGTCGTTCTCCGTTACTTTATTGTGCATTTGCAATAGACAAGCATGAGGAAAAATATGAATGTTATTAGCAATGATCTTTTAGATCTCTGATGGTGTCACTAAACTACTAATTCCCTTAGCGATATAGTATTACTTTTGGTTTATTATCTTGCTCTTCTAAGCCTTTCTAATAATAATGGCACCTAATTCACCAATTCTACCAACTAATGTAGTACATTCATTCTATATCTTATAACTAAAGGACGAACAACCAATCTGGGAATTCTGCCAGCTAAAAATCATGAACCCTTTTCTACATTCTAAGACTAAAGAAAGCGCTACTGGATGGCTATATCCGAACCCACTGTGTAAAGACCACCGTTCGACCAATCTTACAGTGAACGACTGCATCATTCTAGAAAGCCAGATATCAGCATTAGTTCAGAATCATCACTTTATTAGCTCCAGTAAGTCCAAAATACTTCCTTTCCCCCTCAGCACCTAGATAAAAGGTTTCGGATCTCTCCAGGATGGATCCAGGACAGTAGACACATCATATACTCCTGGGCTTCAAAAAGACCTGTCCTCAGCATTAATAATGATTGTGGGTCCATGAATTGGCTTAGTCCTGGGAATCTGGTAAAGGGTTAAGACTCCCACTTTACAGCTTCTGGTTTTTGTCGTGAGAATTAAAATTTTTCCACTTACATACATTAAATCATTCTTTGCAACTTGCTTGTATAATTGGGCCAACTTTGCTTCTGAAGTATAGCAAGGTCTTTAGTTTCTGTCGCCAGAATCTGGGTGGGCAGATGAATAATAGTCAGCACAAAGTAAATTCAATAGGTCTTCTGTGAATTTGTGAAAAAGCAATGGTTACTATAATAATATAAGGTTAAATGAGACTTCATAGAAAAAGCCCGGGGTGTTAATTTGCTAAGTATCTATAGGATAGTTAACGAGCCACACATATTTCAACCACTGAGAAAAATAAGTAAATTTTGACTCTTGAACTCCCCAAAATCTTGGTTTGATGTAGTAATAATGGTAAATGATGATGTAAGATTAAAGTTTAATTATATGATAAAAATATATAATGTAAATATCATAGTACAAAAATTATTAAAAGTTAGGCAGAAATACAAAAAGAAGCAAAAATGTCAGAATATGATACATAAAAATAAAAAAGGGATATATAGAAAGCTTAAGCTAAACAATGTAATAAGTGAATTTTAAATGATAAATTGGGGCTAGAGAACATATTTCAACTTTAAGTAACTAGAGACCTGTCACAAAAATTAAATCCTTAAACATGGTACATTTAGCAAAAACAAAAAGGCCAGTATTTTATGCTGTTTTAGACCACAGGATTTAAATGTCCATAAAATTGAGACAAAATTATTCAATCACATCATTGTGTGTTATTTTTAAAACTTCAAAGTCCAGAAATAATCCAAAAGCAGGTAAAAATAGTTTTTATTACAGATTTATCTATTGTTTTTAAGAAATTAAAATTAGAATACTGACTAGGTTGACAGTAATACAGAGATGATGAGAAATATCACTTACAAAAAGAAAGTGGCAAGGACATGATATCTGATTTTTTTGAGAAAAATATTCTCCATGCATTATTCCTAGGGAGCTCATGAATAATTTATAACCTTAAAGATTCTTAGAATTCTTTCTTTCTTTTTTTGTAGGACTGGAGTTTGGAATAAGGGCTTCTCACTTGCAAAGCAGGCAAACTATTGCTTGAGCCACACCTCCATTCGATTTTGCTCTATTTGCCCAGGCTGGCTTTGAACCTCAATCCTGCTCTCAACCTCCCAAGTAACTAGGATTACAGGCATGAGCCCCCAGTGCCCAGCTTAGAATTATTTCAGTAAATAAATCCTTTAACTTTGTTTATTCTTTAACTTGATGAAACAGCTCCTTTTTTTTCTATTTCCTCCCTCCCCTTAATCAATAAATAACTCCTAACCCTCTACTATATGTCAGATAATATGCTGGGAAATGGTGCAACCTGTGTGACAGAACCTTTTTAATTTGTTTGTTTATTTTTTATCCTGTTTTGGTTTTTTGAGACCAATACTTTTTATGTAGCCCAGACTGGCCTGGAACTCCCTATATAACCCAGGTATGTAGCACCATACCCAACTTAGAACCCTTTCTAAAGTGTTATATTTTAACAAGCTACAGAGATTTACAGGACATTTCTTTGCTGACTTCTTGGTAAAACCTAACTAACTGATGGCAACCATATTTATGGTGGTCATTGGATTTTTGCCAAATATTCCAGCTTAAATGAAAGCAATAAAATGATGGGGACTTAGGAGCAAGGAGAGGCAACTGCTTAAAATCTAAATCCCATAAAAGATAAAATTCAGAAGATGGAGCTAAGATCAAAGGTAGCACCACCCATTGTTCATGCAATTGAAAAGATTAAGATGTCACCAACAAATCATTTTAATTGGAAAATATGACTCAAAGAAAAGTACCCAACAGTATGGGTAGAGTCTGCAAAGATTAGTTAAACCAAGAAGGGGACACAAGTTTAAGAAAGATGACATATGCCAAACTCACATGTTTATTTGCCCTCTTCAAAGATAGTCAAGGATGACCAAAAGAGAGAGGGGAGAAAAGGAATAGTTTCAAATAGAAATTAAGATTCTATTCTTTGACAATGGTAAGTTCATAGTTTTTCCTACTCAAAGGGTATATTAAGTATTTTTTTACCCTAATTAGGCTAGAAGTTATTCATTCTTTTAAAAATATTTATTGAGCACCTACTTTATATGCTATCTCCAGTACAAAATAAACACTGCTATGAAGAACACTAATCTGTTTCCTGGACCCATAAACCTACCGTCTAGCAGATGTAAGGAAAGTCTTACAGAGGCACACTCTAAATCCAAAGCAGCAGTCAGAGAGCAGAGGATGCAAACTCTGACCTATGGCCCTAGCCCAGGCCACCCACTGCTTTTCTAAGTAACCATTTATTGAAACACAACTGGGTTTATTTGTGTATGTGTTGCTGTGTCTGCTTTTATGTTCAGTAGAGTTAAGCAACAGCAGCAGAGACAGTCTGTAAGGTGAAGACATTTACCTTTATCATTTTCCACTTTACAGAAAACACTTGCTGACCTCTTTCTCAGACTACAATACGACTACTCAGGCACCATGTCTCCTTTTTCAGAAATCTTCTCTCATTATCTTCCACATCACTGCTCATATGCAAGGAAACTAATTTTTGCTTCTTTTTTGCTTGTTATTGTAGTAAGATTAAAATAAACACAATAGAGAGAAGTATAATGAACCCCTTTCAATCCAAAAATCAGCTTCAATAATTATCAGTCCAAATTGAATTGTTTTGTATATACTGCTGCCACTTCATTTCCTACCCATTTGTAGATTATTTTGAAAATATCTAAAACATCATATTATTCTCTCAATATTTCATTGAAGCTGCAACATTGTCCAAAACTTATTTGCAGTCCATTAGAAAAAACAAATTTCATTTTCCAATTAAGACTAGACTATTTAGCATTTAACATGTGAATTACTTTGCTCAATCAAAGGTGAGTGAAAGTGAGGTTGGTCATTGGAGGGCAATTGCTTTTAGAGCCTGAGACTGACAAGTCGTTTCCTTTTTTTCTACAACATATGTTTCCACAATGTGTACAAGGCAGAAATAGAAGCTACTCAATCAGCCTGGATCTTTAGGTGGAGTTGGCTTGGAGATTAGCTGTGGCCAACTCTTAAAAAACACACCAAACAAATGAGAAATAGACTTGATTTTTTATGCAACTGAGATCTTAGAGCTATTTGATACTAACACATAACCAAATCTATCCTCATTGTAGGTTAAAAGTCCTTCATTTAGCTACTCAAAAAATACATTCTGAGAGTTCCATTTTCCTAAACATCATACAAAATGCTAGGGAGGCAATGATAAACAAAACACAGATGATTTCACATGATGTTAACATATTTTCCCCTATTCTTCCTCTAAATACAACTAAAAGCCCAGAACATCATACAAATGTAAAACAAATAGAAGAAGTTCTGAAGTCAAAAAGAAAATAGTATAGCTAATGACAGCGATACCCAAGATAAGACATGGCAGTGACTTCCCTGGGCTTTATTTTTGCCTCATCTAACATTTGAAGCTAAATACCAAATGGGTGCAAACATAGGAAAAAACCAAAAAGACACAAAAAGGCCTAATGATTCTAACCAAAAAAATCAAGAAAAGTACAGCCTTGCTAAGCAGAAAATTTTGGACAATACCCATACTAGTCAAATACCACAGAAAAAAGCATGACTCCACCCACACCAGCAATATATAAACAGAGGCTGTAAAAAGCTACCCTAGTCTTTCAAAAAAGTAGAAAAGGAGGAACACTTCCAAATAAATTTTATGAAGCCAGTTGTCTTCTGAAACCAAGACCACATATAGACAGTACAAAAAAATGACATAGTGATATCCCTTATGAATACAAAAGCAAAATTTCTCCAGGAAACATTACCATAGAGAGTTCACAAATATATCAGAAGAATTATACGTCATTACTAGTGTGGTTTATTCAAGGCTGCGAAAATGGCTCAATATTCAAAAATTTAAAAATAAGTGTAATTCACTATATTAATAGGCTAAAATAATCACGATCATTATCAATGGATGCCAAAGTATTTGGAAAAATTGAAAAATCATTCATGATTAAAATGTTTCACGCAGTAAGACATAGAATGGAACTATACCAGTTTGGTACAAAGCATTAATAAAACCCTGCAGGTGTAGTAAAAGGCTAAAAGCTTTTTCCCCCTAAGCTAAGAATGTCTATTTTGACTGAGCTTATTCATTAAAAATAATAGTGGAAGTTCTAACCAGTTTAGTGATATAGGAAAAGAAAATGAGTGTAAAGGAATAAGCAAAACTCTCAGTATACAGAAGACATGATGTCTAGATAGAAAATATCAAAGACTATACAAAATAACTTCAAGGACTGGTAAGTTCAATAATGTCATAGGATACAAGATAAAATATGCAAAAATCTATTGTACTTTTATATATATGCAATTGAGCATATGGAAACTGAAATTTAAAATTCAATACTACTTACAATCACTTAAAAAACTCTCTTTTGTTATATAAATCTAACAAAACATGTATATAACTTGCATACTACACCTACAAAAAACTAATGAAAATACATTTTTAAAATAAACCTTTAAAAATCTAAATAAATAGAGAGCTGTATGTATTCATGAATTGAAAGACAACACTGTAGAGACTTAAATCCTTCCCTAATTAATTTGCAGGTTTAATACAATCCCCTTCAAAATTCTTTCAAGGTATTATGAACATATAAACAAAATCAGTCTAAAATTTGTAAATTTGCATGGAAATAAAAATGAGTTAGAATAGTCAAAGCAATTTTTAGAAACAAGAGTAAAGTGGGAGAAATCAATGGGTCAGATTTCAAGATTCATTATATGGCAACATCAATGAGACTATGGATAAGTAGAAAGGTGGTTCAGTGTTAGAGCATTTGCTTAGTCTGTGCAAAGCTCTGGGTTCTATTCCCAGCAACACACACACACACAAAGAGACTATGCCATTAGTGGAGAGGCAGAGATACACAGATCAACAGAAGTTCCAGGAAAAAAAAGTCCATACAAATATGCCGAATTGACTTTTTGCAAAACTACAAAAGCATTCAATGATGGAACACTAGTCTTTTCAAAGTATACCAGAGCAACTGGATGTCTTCAGACAAAAAAAAAAAAAAGAACCTCCATATAAACCTCACATATATAAATTTACTCAAAATCTATCAAAGACTTTAATGTGAAGTAGAAAACTTTCAGAAAAAAAAACAGTAGGGGAAAAACCTTCAAAATCGGGGGCTAGGCCAATGGTTCTTAGACTTGACAACGATATTCTGTGGTATGGATACAGCACGATTTTTTGTAACCATTTGCTTGTTAAATGACATGTGAGTAGTTCTTAGATTTTCATTATTAAAAATAAAGTACATTGTGTACAAAGTTGGAGTGAACATAGTTTTCATTTCTCTGGAAGGAAGCCCCAGGACACACAACGTTCAGATTTTTGAGAAACTGCCATACTGATTTGAGAGTTGCTGTACCATTTTATATTCCTATCAGCAGCACGTGAGAGATCAAGTTTATCTGCATATTTGCTGGCATTCAGCATTCCTCTTTGCTTTTATTGCAGCCATTCTGAGGTGTTTGGTAGGAATAAGACCTCATTGTGTTTTGATTTGCATTTCCCTAATGACTGATGATACTGAGCACCTTTGCTTGTGTTAATTTCCCTTTGTATATTCTTCTTGGTGAAATGTCTGTTTATGCTTTTTGCTCCTTTTCTAACTGATTGTGTTTTGCTGTGAAGGTTTGAGAGTTACATGTATATTCTAAGTACTAGATCTTTGTCACAGAGGTAGTTTGCAGATATGTTCATCAAACCTGTAGCTTATCTTTTCATTGTCTAAAAGGCTTTTCAAGAGCAAACATTTTTAATTTAGTGAAGTCCAAGTTACCAAATTTTATGATCCGGTGACTCATGCCTGTAATCCTAGCTATTTAGGAGGCAGAGATTAGGATTGTGGTTCGAAGCCAGCCCAGGCAAATAGTTCACGAGACCCTATCTCGGAAAAAAAACCCATCACAAAAAAAGGAGCTGGTGGAGTAGCTCAAGGTGAAAGCCTGGAGTTCAAGCCCTAATACCGAAGCAATCTGATAAATATTGAGAGAATTACTCTGAAAAGAAAAAGGCAATTCTAGAAGGCTGCAAAATATATAATTACTGAAACAGAGAAAAACCTTTGCAAAATACTATGTTAACTTTATAAAAAATAGGTACAGTAAAAGTATTAAGATAATCCCCAAGTTATTTTCTTGGAGAAAAGAACAACAATGAATTGAGATTTTTTTTCTTTTGCATTTCTAATTCCAAATTATTTGCAATGTCTCACAGTAATCAGAAATGTAAAATATACTATTAAAAAAATAACAAAGGAGGGTTGCTTGAAAAAATTATCTATCTCCATATTTGGTGATGTAAAATAATACCCAATATATATTCCAAGTTAAAAAAAAATTAGATACCCATGTGTTCAAATTCTTGATGCCTTAAACAGACATTTTAAATGTATACGTGTAAATGTGTATGTAAATATGATATAAATATAAGTGAATGTTAGTAAAAGTGTGTGGGTATGAATGTGTGTGAGTGTTAAGGACTGTAACATAAGTACATTGTGACTATTTGTGAATACATGGGTGCATGCGTCCATTTTAAAAGACTGAACAATGTTAAATTAACAGTGGGAAATCTAGGTTGTGTTACCATTAGATTTCTTATTTTCTTCCTTGAAGTTTTTTTCTATTTTCTGAATGTATTACGAAGTACATAGTAAGTTTAAAAGATAAATATAAAAGACATTTAAAAGGCAATATTTTATTTGTTTGGTTTGGGTTTTTTGTTTTTATTTTTCTTGTTGTTGTTTGAGACAGTGTGTCACTATGTGGCCCAGTATGGTCTTGACCTCGTAATCCTCCTGCCTCAGCTTCCTGAGTGCTGTGATTATTGTATATGGATCCAATTACCTGAGCTACCCCAAATAAATTTAGTTTCTTATCCCATAATAAGGCCCCTTCTAATGAGTTACTTTAAAAGTGGCTGCCTTGGACTGTGGGTGTGGTTCAGTGGTAGAGTACCTGCCTAGCAAGCACAAGGCCCTGAGTTTAAACCTCAGTACTATCAAAATAAAATATTTTTAAATAATAAAAGTGGTTGGATAGACTTTGGAGATTTGACATGACCAACTGGCATCTACAAAAAACAAATGTACTATATGGAAATATTTTTACTTATTTATATTATTTTGTAACTGCCAATAACCAAAAATACAGTTATTTGTCATGAGCATCATTACTCATGTAATGAACACTTACCCACGCATCAGGCACTCCCTTCTCTGAAAGGGAGTGGTTATTATCATCACAATTTATAGTTAGAGATATTAAACCAGGATCATATAGTCCTATCACTCAGTGTGCAAGCACTAAATTTAAACTCATTCATCTGTGCTAGATTGCTACATGCTTTCCTTAAATGCAATGAAAGAGCCTTAAAATAACACAGAAAAAAATACTTAAATTCACCGTGGATTATTTGTGCATTTTTAAGAACCATGACTAAGAAAACAGAATTTCCTCTTTTTTTTTTCTTGCCACAAGCCACACTTTTACCAATCTTTGTGAGGAAGCTACTAAAAAAAAAAAAAAAAAACCATGGCTTAATCATTACCTCCCATACATTTCCATACATTACATCTGCTTAGACACAGCTACTTATGCCTACAGCCACCTGAATGCTTGATCAAAGAATTTTACTTTGCATATGAAGATAAATAAGGTCCATCGAAAAATAATTTTAGTACTACTTTAGAAGCACTGTAGTAAAGTCAACATTTTAGCAAGTCCTTATGACAAAACTCTAAGCCAACTATCAAAGAACTTTGCTACTAGCTACTATTTCTAAATATGCTTCTCATTTTAGCTTCCTTTTCACAATGCAAAGTTTTCAGATCCCAAATCCTACCCATAAATGAATTTTTGCCTCTGATCACTAAACAATTCTTCCTAATTCAATGGAGGGAAAGAGAGAGAGAAAGAGAGACCCATTTTTACTTAGGCCAAGTTTTGGAAAATGTGGTTAGAAAATCCCTAACTGTCTTGTCTACCATTGCCTGGTCTCCTGACATTCCATGGAAGAACAAGTCATTAGGCAATTAATATGCCTCCATAGAAGGGATCCATTCATTCATTATATTTTTGACAACTCAGCAAATCTTTCTTGAGCACTTAATCTACCCTAACAGGCTGTTCTAGCTGCTGGCCATATGAAGTTTATAAATTCAATAAAAGCTGCCAAAAACACATTCGTAGACCCAAGACAGCATAGAGCAGATTTTCTCAAAGTACCTTCGCTGAAACTCTGACCTGGAAGAGGAAAGATAAAGCGAGAGGAGGAAGGTGGATAAAGAGGACAGCAAAGACAATAGGTCCCTTGGTCAGTGAGTTCAGAACTGCACATATCATGCCCCTAACTAAAGACTCACAGCACGCATTTATTTTTATAGTGGTGCAGTTAGGATATGTATGTAACTTTCATTTTTTCTCCAACTCATTCAACCATGGGCATACCTTTCACACTCTTAATACCTCTAGAAAATATGTGCTGCAGATCCTACTATGGGAAATTTGGGACATTTTTTCTCTTATTGAAGGCCTTGGATTTCTCAAACCTCTACCTACCAGCAAACTACAGTTTGTGGGCAGAACTGAATTTATACTAACTCCCATTGACACTTTTCCTACTTATTTTTCTCTGTAAGCTTTATCTCTTTCACAAGCTTGGCAATTTGAATTTGCAAACTGGATACATTCAAGCACCTGTTTTATCTCATGATGGTTGTGAAACTCCTATTTTAAAGGAAATAATCTAGAGATGAAAAGAAAACTTTCTCTTTGTCCACAGTTGAAGGTGTCACAAAATAATCAGCCACTAACCTGGATATATTTTCCTAAATTGTACTAAGATAATCTGCGTACTTTTTAAAAAATATTGATTCTTGAGTCTCACTTCAGACTTAAGAATCAACACTGAAGCATCTCCAAGAGACAACATGAAATAGAAAAAAATCATCCCAGGTAATTCACATTATCTGAGAAGATAGGGGAAAAACTGAAGTACCTGTGATATAAAATCATGATAGTTTCATCTGAAGTACTGACTACCTCTAAACCTTTGCTCTAGCCCTTTTTTCATGTATATTAAATTTAAATTTGAATCAATTGTTTTATTACATCATTATATCTTCTAACCTAAGAAATCACCTTTCTTCTTTGTTCCTTTATTCATTACAACTACAGCGTAACTGAAATATAGGAAAAATAAAAGTGACTTCCACAAAAGAAGGAATACCAAAGAAGGAAGAATGCTCATAGGCCAAGCAAAATTAAAACATCCTGTATTGAATTAGGAGTTGAAAAACTCTAAGATTCATTGCCCCAGTCTTCTTCGATCTGGGCAAACATTCCACATTTTAAAACAAACAAAAAACCTTTAACAAAGGGCTGGGGCATGGCTCAAGTGGTAGAGCACCTGCCTAACAAGTGCAAGGCCCTGCATTCAAACCCCAGTAGCACTAAAAAAAAAAAAACCTTTTAATAATTCAAGATAAAGAGAAAATAGTCAGTAGAAATTAAGTCCAACTGAGTCTTACTCTAATCATTTTCCTAACACAACTTTCCATTTACTCAGCATAATCAAAGTCTTTTGTGCAGAATTCTCCCTAGAATACCAGACCTAAAACCTTAGAAATGTAATGCTGCAGATAAGGGAAATTTGTATCACTGAAGGTTACTACTTTTTGAGAGAAAATGGAGAGAAAACAAATACAATAAAACTCAAGAAAAAACTGGTCAAAGGAAGTAGTGAAGAGGTCCGGCAGAGATGAAGCAATGTGGGTTGCAATACACAAGTGCATTGAAGCAACGTTAGGAATCTCTCTGTGTAGCTATCTTTATCTCAAAACAGCAAAAACGCTATGTCTGTCTTATTATCTCTTTTGTTTACTCTTCAACAAAATCAGAGAACAAGAGGGTGGAACAGGTTCTGGCCAGGGGTTGAGGGGGAAGGTAGCCTAAACAATATACACACATGTAAGTAAATGTAAAAATGATAAAATAAAAGAAAGGGAAAAAAGAAAAAAACTGGTCAATAAAGAAATAGAGGTTTACTGGATTTAGTAATTACTTTTCCACAATTTCTTGGTATTTAAAAATTACCTCCTTCCTAAAGTTTCAAGGAGACAAAAAAGATTATTTCGGCTGTGTACTGGTGGCTCACGCCTGTAATCCTAGTTGCTCAGGAGGCAAAGATCAGGAGGATTGTGGTTCTAAGCCAGCCTGGGCAAAGAGTTCAAGAGACCTATCTCAAAAAACCCTTCACAAAAAAAAGGGCTGGTGGAGTGGCTCAAAGTGTAGGCCCTGAGTTCAAGTCCCAATATTGTTAAAAAAAAAAAAGATTATTTTGCTTAACAACATTAAAATAATATTCATCCAAGAGGAATTAAAAATAGCCTGGATAAAAACAAAATGTTGTATGGTAAAGATTTACTTCAAATATTTAAAAGTTATATAGCTGCTATGTTAAGATATGTCAAAAGTGAGTGTCGACAACCATCTAAAAGTGAAAAAGGATAATTTCTTAAAAGCAGCAAATGATTTATGAAAATGTTTTATGACACTTCCACTTTCAGGTTAGCATATATTTAAAAAGTCCTTAGAATTATTCTTTTTTCTTAATTTTAAAACATTCTTTTTTATATCTAATAACAACTGAAACTTTCCTGTGATAAATTTTAATATCTGTGTTCAAAGTTAGATACCTCTACCCTTATGCCTTTGTAAAAACTTCTCATTGGGGAAAACAAACCATTTTTCCCAAGCACTCTATTTTTTTTTTTTACAAAATAGAAAATCAAGCTCTTAACCTTCTTTTGTGTTATTTGCACACCTGTAGAACACATACATGGTATCATATTTCATATTTGTTTTTATCTACACACTAACTATATTACATTACCTTAATCTCATCATAAGGTTATCTCATCCAAAGTAAGCCCTAACTTTGATTTCCTTCAAGTTCAAAATAAATAAATAAATTAACCAACAGCACACAGCGTATGTTAATACATTCAGTGTTCATTTCAAATTAAACTACATGCATGGTTTCAATTAATGAAATGGTTCCTTAATGGTATGCTCTTTAGGTTACATTACATTATGTTTTGTTATATTATGCTATTTGAGTTCGCATGTCCCCCTACTTCTAATTTATTTACAGGAAACTTTCAACTCACTTGTTTTCCATTTACCACTTAAATCTCCAGTTTTCTTCTCTATTTTCCTTAGAGTTAGACAAATAATTTTTATTTTTGGTTCCAGGTGTTCATATTTGCAAAAAAAGTGTATGAATTTACTTAAGCAGACAAGTTATGGTGTTTTAAAGAAATGCAGATCATTATACTTTACTTCTTGAAACTGGGGGAAAATGATTTAAATTCATTAAATTATTAGAATCATTCAATATAGCCAATAACCCAGTACAAGTAATAAACATAAAATTTTGAAAAACATTAAACAAAGTACAAGAACTAGGATTAGTTTCAGCTGTTGTTAACATTTATGAAATCACTATGAAGTCACTTCACTTGACCTCAAATTCAACATTATAAAAGAAAGGATTTATGATTTCTAACATTCATTCCAATTCTAAATGGAATTCTTTTAGATGTGTAATGCAATTTCAGTTATAAATTTTCTATTATATTGTAAATACCTGCCCCCATACAAAAACAAACATACTCACATACACCTGAAAATGACATTTTTGTTAAGGAAAAGCTTTAGGAATAATAACATAAGAGAATGCAAAATTCAAAACAGCAATTATGCACACTCATATACTGACAGTGGGAGAGTAACTGACATTTCTCTCCCAAAAGTCAGTGACTATCAAAAATTATAAGGTTTCAGTAATCTTGCTTCATCTCTGCACACAGACCTAAATTTGTGACCATTTCCCTTGAGAGATAGAAACCATTCACACCAGTCATAACTACAGGTGTGTATGGCAAGAGATAATACTGAGATCATGGAAGACAGAGCAAGGTTTTGTAGTAGAAAAGATGTTTATGATTTAGTTTAGAACATCAGAGATATTTGAGCAGTTTATTTACTTTAGTATGAGAAAAGCAACAGATTAACTGGAAGGATGAAGGCCTGGAGACAACACAAAGATTTCCACTTAACTGTTATACGCACGAAACTATTTTCACTATCATAGAATCAGTATTGTGTGTTCTTGTGTGACAGTTTAGATTGTCCTTGACTATTTAGATTTCAAAGGTGTAAAATGACAACCTATGCAGTGAGTTGCTCCTAAAACTACCCCCAGCAAAATTCTGTCATATTTGCCTTACACAATCTTGCAAAATAATCTTATTGGCCTGAAGTCTCTACAAGTACTCTATCCATTGATAACATATTCTCTTTATCTTATTCACTCCAAACTCTACGGTATTTTAAAAATACCCTCTATTCATCCATATTTGCATTTTCTATTTTTACTTCCAAAATAAAGTGTATGTCCCCAATGAGTACACTTATAAAACCATGCTGGATAATACGCACTGTGTTATTGAGAACATGGTCTTACTTGCTATTATTTTATAATTGGGAAACTGGTCATGGGTGAGATTAACACATCCATGTTAATTTTTAATATTAGCACACAGATAAAAAAACATTAACTTTTACAAATATTGCCTTTGGTGTAGCAGTCTCAATTTCACCTTTCTCTCTTGTTCTCAGCCATTTCTTTACTTACCTACCCCTGAAGGATTCTGAATTTGTAACCATGTGATTTTATTCCTAATTATTTTAAGGTTTGCTGTTGCAATTCCCAGAAAGGACATAAAAATGCTAAGGTGCACTTTCATTAGCACATTCCTCTGGCTCTACCATAATTGTTTTCCCATTAAAAGTGATTCTTTGAAAAAAATCAAATTATTTAATTTCTTTTCTGTACCATTGAATAATGTATTTCACCTAACCAGAGCTACACCAGAGCAAAACTATAGGTTGCTCTAAAGTTGTGTCTCCAAATTAAAGCCAAAAGTAAAGCTACTTTCCTTTTTTAAGAAAAATCCTGCTCCTATAAAAGCGCCTCAAGAATCAACATGCTAGGCACAGAGTCTAAATTCAGAAAATATAGCACAAAAAAGAAAAACTCTAGATATCAGAAGCCCATGAGGTCACAACGCTTGCAAAGAAAAACAGATCATTTATTTTTTAAGGAAACTGTGTATAAAATGGGGAATGAGAATCAAAGGATTAAAAACTTGGAGAACCACTGAAAGAATGTAATTGTCTATACAATTCACTTAACAATTCACATAGCAGTGAGAAGTGGGAGACTTACACCCTTACCATACTGTAAGAGCAAGTTGCAATGTAGAGTTAATAACCTGCTTTCATACTATTTCTTGGAATTAAAATAAAAACTTACCTTCAAAAATGGACCCCAATTTGTATTCTCCACTGAAAAAATGGGGTAAGGAAAATACAAGTGCTCCCAGTCCTATCATAATTGATGCAAATGAAAGCCATCTTGGTTTGTGTCCTCTTTCACCAAAGAATGATACAAATACAGATAACAAACAGAATGAGATATCGTAGCTTGATGATATCAGACCAGTTAAGGAACTCTTCATTTCATAGCGCTTCTCAATAGTGGAAATGCTTATATTTACTAGTCCATTTACGACAATTCCTAAAAAAGAGAAAAGAAAATTTCGGTCTATTATTATAACTTACTGTATAGATTATGATTCCTAACAAGATGTGCTAAAAGTTTGTTGGTTGTTTCTTTTGCATATTTTCTAAAACGTCTCAAAGTTTGAAATTAGGCAACTCAAGCATACTTCCTTGAAAATGATTTTGCTTTTTAAATTGTAAACCTGTAAGTTATCAGGTGTTAACAAAACTGATGCTTGCTATATACTAAATTGCAGCTAATTTGTCTTTTTCTTTAAATAAGAGTCAGACTTGTAAAGCCTTATGAGGCCAGTTTGCTGGAGTTTTCAGGTGTACTGTACTTCAGTGCACCTCTTTGGGAAGAGTACAAATAGTACAAGTAACCACACAGGCCATGACAGTAATGCTTAATTGCTTCCTAAGCTTTAGCCATATTTATTAGTAACAAGTGTTTACCTTGACTTAGCTATAAGTCAAATTGGGGAAATTGAGCTCTCAAATCTTTTAAAAGATTTTTTTCCTGACACTTTTATAAATATTAATGTATTTTATCTTTGTCATTGTTCTTTCACACAGAGTTTCTCTGTGAAGTCCAGGCTGGCTATGAACTCATGATCCTCTAGCCTCATCCTCCTGACTACTGAGATTACAGGTATGGGTCACCACACCCATAACTTTTAGCTCCAGTTTAAAATTATCATTTAAATGATTCTTGAGGGCTGGTGGAGTGGCTCAAGTGGTAACAGCGCCTCCCTAGCAATCATGAGGCCCTGTGTTCAAACCCCAGTACCACCAAAAAAGAAAAAACAAACAAAAAAATTTGTCCTCTAAAAGGTTCTGGAGCAAAAATAAACATAAGAGTGCTATTTTAACCACTAGCATTCTAAATTATATGCAAAATAAAAGAAAAAAATTATATTTCATCTGCTTACTAAAATTATAATGAAGGAGTAGAAGATAAACAGAGACTGAACATCCAATTTTGACTGATTTTAAAATGTCCTGCCCACAATGTAGATTAAATTAACACAAGTATAAACATTATTATAAATTGATAATAAAAAAGCATGATTAAACATTAACTAGCTATACCTTTTACTTGAGAAATATAAAGAATTGTTTTATTTGGGCTTGAGGTGTGGCTCAAGCAGCAGAGTTGCCTAACAAGTACAAGCCCTGAGTTCAAACCCCAGTACTGCCAAAAAAAAAAAAAGAATTGTTTTCATTATTAATTAATACAATGAGTATGCACATGCCATAATCTCTACAGTATCTTTAAATGTTGTTTTATCAAGATTGGAACTGAAAATATATTTAACAAAATTGATATAATAACTTTCAAAAGTTCTAAAATTATTTTTTACTTGTATGTCAATTTAATAAAACATTTATGTTCAATCTAATTAACAATTACTGAGATTTCAAGAAAAAGCATCCAAAGTACTAGGAATAGCAGGTATTATATATTTTATAAGGAAATAGTTAACCTGATAGCATGAATATTTCCCCATCTAAAAATCAACTTTCCAACACCCAGTCCTGTACTGATCAGAAATCAGTCATTAGAAATCATTGCTCTTGGGCTGCTGGAGTGGCTCAACTGGTAAGAGCACCTGCCTACCAAGTGTAAGGCTCTGAATTCAAGAGTTCAACCCCCAGTGCCAGAAGAAAAAAGAACAATCATTGTCCTTATGGTAGAACTTCTCTTTGAAAATGTAAACCTGAAACTCCTCTGGAAGGTCAGTACTTGAATCTTATGAATCTGAAGTGAAATCTGTGCTATACAAATTCCAAGAGCACCTCTTGTAAAAGCAATTCCATGAAATAGCACATACTACATCTCTTTACTGTAAATGCATGAACATAGGAAGCACATTAGGAAATTAGGCACTAAAAGAAACCCCAGTATCTTTGAGAAATGTTGTGTTAACAAACACACTTGTTAATTTTGTTTTCCTTCCAAATTAAACATCTCTTAATGTCTTCCTAAGGACCGTGTTTGAAAAACGTGGTAGCAATGTTTTCAGTCATTGAAACTTAAACTGAACATTATCTGGTTTCTTTCATCTGGAATTATGCTTTTTAAATTGTGGACTTATGGATAGAAGACGACTAGACTAAAGACACATTTTTCTGAGAATATCAATTATTTTTGTAATAATTAGACAATATAAAATGAGATATCCTGGAATAACCTAGAAATTTCAAAATAAATTTTAACATAAAAAGACTTTCTTTTATTGTGTTCAACTTTTTGAATTCTGCTTTCCTTTGACACACATGCTTCACAATCACTAATTTTGGACAACAAAGATGAAGAAGGGAAACACGGGGACAAGAAAGGTGGTGTAGAAATAACTCTTCAGCAAAATCTTCAGGAGAAGAGGGTCAACAAACACTTAGCACCTAACTAACACGTGTACTAAGCTCCTGGGAGAGGAGGAGGGGAAATAAGAAAAGAAAGTATATACTTTTATTTAGTTCTCTACTAATTTAGGACAGAACAACTTCCGGTTCAGCCAAGATATTTCTTGGGTTACCTTATTTCCAATCAATCCTTGCTTACTCGCAATATATTTTGAGACTATGACTCAAATGACCAAAAACAATTTACATAGCAAATTCAGACCTTCAGCATGTCCTTCAAGATACCTCACTTGTACCCATTCCACCTCACTTTGTCACCTCAGTATAACTCCCACTTCTTTCATCCCTTGCCTTAGCGGGAACAAAAGCAGCTACCAACTTCTCTATGCTTTCTTCCAAGGGAGAATGGCTCCCTCCGCCATGTCTCTCACTCCTCCAAACTCGGTTTAAATTGAATACTCCAGGGGGGGTAGACATCAGGACTTAATATGTAACCCTCAGGAGAACTGAAAAGAGATCCTAGAACAAAACAGATACTGGATAACGCTTGTGACTGAATAGCTAATAAAGGCTCACCTTTCAACGAAGTCTGAAACCTTTGCTAATTGACTCACTGGGCTGCTCTTAAGACCACGTTCTCATACACACTAACAAAATACGAATGACTGTCTAATCTGTGCTACAGATTTTAAAAACTTTTTTTCTTTGCGAATTTATTAATCCTGCAAATTTATTAATCCTGCTGGAGAAACAATGAGAAGAAAAATCCCTTTAATAAGAAACTCAGTTTTATATATATATATGCTTTTATAATGTAGATAAGACTACCCAAGAGCAAATCCTTTCCCAAAGGAGGGTTCTTGTAATCTTCCCTGGAGGACTCTAATCGGCTAAATTTAAACAGAACACAAAACAGTAAAAGTTGCAAAGCAAGTTTTAAATGTTGCAATAAAGGAGAAGCTAAAATGTGGCAGGCTGTACCTGGTTGGCTGACGGGTGAGAGCTCCTGCAGGGTCCACGCCTTGGTCCCCTACACTGCTTGGGGACTCCCTCGCACCTGCCCTTCCCCCCAGCCCCCAGTTGTGGCTTTACCTTGAGTGAGGGCCAAGAGGCAGTAGTGCAGCAGAAAGCCTTGGGGCGTGTTGCAGCGCTGGAGGCACCGGGGGTGAAAGTTCCGCCACCCGCAAGGACCCTCCTCGAACTCGGATCCCAGCCGCTCTTGGGAAGCAGGGGGACCTGATGAGGGCAAGCCTGGCTCCGGTGACTTTTGGGGCTCCCGAGACTCGTGTGGCTGCGAATCTTCTCTCTGGCTGTTCGCAGAGACCTCGACCTGAGAAGGCGATGCAGACAAGCGGTGTGGGGTGTCTGGGCTGGAGGGCACGAAAGCCGGGTTCTCAATGCCTCTGGCGCCCTTCATGGTCAGGAAAACTGCTCCGGACTCCAGCGTCTCCAAGCAGCACAAAGCTAGGTGGCTTTCTGACTCGTCCCCTGGACAAGTGACAGCGCCCCCGAGCGGGACAAGTTCCCGCCTCCTGGCCCTCCCACCTCCAGCACTGTCGCCGCCACCACCACCGTGGCTGTCCTGTGGCTCTCGGAGCTCGCCGGCCTCCGGAGCGCAGCGAGCGGCCGCGCTCCGGTGGGCAGAGAGGCTGGGGCTGCGCTGCGCCATACCTGTCGCCGCCGGGGCCAGCGAGACAGCAATGCTTGGGCGCGTGGCCCGCAGCCAGGTGAGGGGCGCGGAGCCGCCCTGCCACTCCCGCGTCTGCCGCGCGCTCTCCCCAGGCCAGGGACTGCGAAGAAATAGAGATTGTGGGAGTCTGTGGGTGAACGCTTCCCCTGGGTGCTTATATGAAAACTGTAAACACACTTGCATCAGGAGATCTTCCAAGAAAATACAGTGCAGTTTTCTTCCTTTGCTGCGCACCACACCGAGAATCCTGGACTCCAAAAATGAAGCAGCCACAGGTATAATATTTTACATTCCATGAACATCATGATAAGATTTTTACTTTCATTCCTCCTAGAAACAGAAATCCAACCCTTCCTCATCACCACCATCATTAGTACAACCTAACCACAATTTTGGTTTTACTTCTCCCAAACCAAAGGAATAGAAATTAAGAAACTATAAAAACATAAATGCAAATAATTTCTGTGAAGTAAATAAAAACACTTTGAAGACCTTAGTACATTGTGTGGTAGTAGTTATAATTCATTCATTCATTATTTCATTTATCATCAAACAACATTTATTTTTGGGGTACTAAACACTACTGTAGTCTCTAAGGGTTCACGAGCAAACAAAAATTGGCAAACAGCCCACGGCTTATGATGTTTACATTCCAATCGGAGACAGATACTAAATGTTAATACTCAGTGCATGTTACATAATATCAGAAATAAGTACTATTTTTCAAGACTTCTATTGCAATTTTGTGTATTGTATTTACAGGGTAGAGGAACTAAAATATAAAATATGTATCTTACTTTGAACAGACATACATCTGTTCCTTGTTCTTATACTAGCCTAAAACATGGAGGAGTAGAAATGAAAACCAACATATTTTAAATGTCTGCTATATACCCCCATTATTAGTCCTTACATGAGCATAACTGTTATCTACATTTTACACATGGAAGAAACTATATCCAGTGAGGATCAGGAACTCTCCTCAAGTCTCCTAGCTAATAAGTGACCCGCCATTTGCAAAGGACTTGAACTCAGTTCACTCAGACTGGACTTCCAACTTTCTGTCTTTTAATTAGTACAGCCCATATCTGATGGCTAGAATTATTGCATAGCCATTCTGAGAGATGGAAACTCATATTTCTCCAGTATTGAGAGTTTAAAAGACTCAATACTTCAGATTTCGAGGTATACAAATTAAGTGTGGCATGTAATCCTCCTAGGCCCTCTTTTGACAGAAATGGACTTAAAGTAGATATCTACAGGTGTAAATAAATATTGCCATTTTATCTATGGAATATGAGGTAATTCACCAAACAAGCAAAGTTTGCTTTGATGAGAGGGGGTCATCTACAATCATGGCGTAAGACTATTTGGCAGCTTTGAATTAACAAATCAAAATACACTATTAAAATAATATTAGCATAGCCATCATACACTTAAATTCATACTAAGAAGAAATCTTCATTCTTACGGGTGTTAGAAAGTAGAATTTTGTTGAAAGATTAGCAAAAGTGGTATTGCTTCATTTTAAATACATCTTGTTCTCACTGAAAGTGTTACCAACACCATTTCCTATTACCTTACATGCTTTATGTTGCAATGAGGAAAGGAAGGGGCTCAGGTTTGCAACAGAGATGGAAAAACACTTGATAAATTTTACCTTTGACAATTCTATGAAAAATTGTAATACTTTAATCATTTGATTAATCTATAGAAAATCAGTCTCAAATGAGCAAAACACACCATGTTAAATTTCAGGAGATAATTGATTAATTGCTATTTTTAGTGGATTTCTCTCTCTCTCTTCTCTCTCTATATATATAATATACATATATAATGTATATATGGATTTATATATGTACATATACATATGTAATGGAATGTGTTAACTAACTACAAATACATAATTTTTTTAGACACAGTCTTGTTGTCTAATTCAGGCTGGTCTAGAACTCTCTATGTAGCCCAGCCTAGCCTTAAACTCTCAATTCTCCTGCCTCAGCCTCCCAAGTGCTGGGATTACAGACATGTACCACAATGCCTGGCTCATTCTGTGTTTTCTCAAAGTGTAGAGAACTGGAGAGATAATGAATCCACATTATATAGCAGAGCTCCAGCACTGCGCACAGGAGTGGCTGTCCTTGCTCATGGGTACCATTCTCTGGAGATACAATAGGTCTTCCTTATCACGAGCTGGATGAATCCAGATAAAGTGGCTTAATGATAGAAGTCATCAAGATTTTCCCACTAATACTCCTTGCTCAAGTGTTTGGCCTTCCATGCAGATTAGTCAAGAGGATGAAAAGGTACAATATTACTATCATATGTACTTTATCATCTTTCCTTCTGTGTACTTTATTAATTCCCTTACAGTTGCAAATTGAATGTGAATCATTTGAAACTATAATACTATGAGGCTCAGGTCATCTTAAAATTACAGGGATCTTGACAGTGCCTGAATATAAACATAGTCAAATGCAGGTATTGTTGAGATTAATTTAAAATCCCAGTAATAAGTGTTTATTGCTACCACTTGTTTGGTTGGTTGGTTGGTTGGTTGGTTGGTTGGGTTTTTGTTTTGGTACTGATGATTGGACCCAGGACTTTGCACATGTAGGCAAGCACCTGAAACATGCAGGGGGAAAAAGACAAATATGTATACAGGAAAGAGCAGACTTTGAAGGACAGTGGTCCCTAACATAAAAGAAACTAGATGAATAACTTATAACCCAGAGAGAGTTTTCAAGTGATTAAGTGGAGAGAGTGGGAGAAGACATAGGCTTGTCAGAAAACCTAGAAGACTCACCCAGTTGAAGAGACAGAGACGAAGACCAAGGAGACCAAAAAAGCAAAATTTGCCGAGTAGTGTCCTGGAGGAAGGCTGTCCAGAAGACAGCACAGAGCATCCCTTCAGAACCCGCCAGTATGGACCCATGCACATGGTGTGAGGAATCATCTGAAGAGATTAGATGGGTGGTACACAGTACTCACGAAGGACAAAATGCAAGTGAAATAAAGGTTTCTAATGTAAGAAAATCTGAAGTAAATTCATTACCCAGATCTCCTACACAGAAAAGATGTTAACAGAAGTCAGGAAAATGATACCAGGTAGAAACTGATCTATACAAAAGAATGAACAGCACCAAAAAATGAAGAGACAGAACTTAACATCTATGAATAAATATACAACATTTTTTCTTATTGTTTCAATCTCTTTGAAAGATAATACACTGTTTAAACAAAAAATAGTAAAGTTTTTTCTTGGTTCATAAGATCTGAAAAGGTAAAATGTGTAACAGTAGTCCAAAGGCTTGTAAAAAATAAATGGAAGCATGCTATTGTAAATGTATTTATATAAAAATGTCTTTGATATCCATATTTATTATAAATGTCCTTTATCTAGGAAGTGATGTGTATGTGTTTCTTATATGTGAAATGACATAATATTAAAGGTAGAATAAGATAATGACTTTTACCCTAAACCAAAATTACTCACAATTTGTCTGAATTTCACCATAGCCTCTGCCAAATATTACTTTATATCCTTGTGCATATGTTAATTAAGTAGGGGTAAATGATAATAGAGTTAGTACAGGTGAAATAGACATCATTCAGTCACAAAATAGTGACTGAAATGGCTGGCACAGTGGCTCAAGTGGTAGAGTGCCTGCCTACCAAGTGTGAGGCCTTGAGTTCAAACCTCAGTACCATCAAAAAAAATACATAGTGACTGAAAAGAAAATAGGTGCTTTACCACTTGAACCACACCCCCAGTCTGAATAGCAGATAAAAGTCAACACAGAAAGAACATTAATAGAAGCTGAGAACATGTACTAGATCTGGTGTCAAACAAGCTCATATGCTTAGAGCAATGAATGACTGTTTATCTCTGGCTCATGAAGGATTCAATATGGATTTACCCTTTTAGGAGGCCTTCTTTGAAATTTCTCCTAAAGATTATGAATTCAAGGGTCCAAGTTCTTCCTACTTTTTGGTCCTCTCATGTCAGTTATTTTTTTGCTACAAATAAATTGGGGAGAGAATGGAGACATTTGCACTGATGTTTCTGCCCAGCATCCAAATGGATCACATGGTACCTCTATTCCTATGCAACTGACCAGAACTTAGCCACCTACTTTACCTAGATGTGAATGGTCTACTGTGTCTGCAGTAGACCTGTGTGCCAAGGAGGAATATAAAACAGTGTAGTGAACACAGAGCATTGTACCTGCCACAAATGTCATGAAAACTTCATGTAATAACATCAGTAGAAAACAAGTTAAAAGCATGATCGACATGGCTGGACCAAATAGGCTGACAGAATTTTTTTTTTAAATTTGAAATGAGCTTAATCAAAAGATTAAGATACAAGAGATTTGAGCAAACAGCAAGTTAAAATACAGCTTATTAGTGTGTAAACTTTAGGGACTTTAATTGAAGTTGGAATCATTGTTAAGATTTTTTCTCTGTGCCATTTAGAGTACCTCAAAATATCAGAATCAATTCTAAATGTTGCATTAAGAAAGCCATTGACTAATGAGAGAAGACCCAAGGAAATGAAAAGAATAATTGAAATTTATCACATGAAGATTAATAGAGAGAACTATGAAATTCTATCCTAAAGATATAGGGGTGGCATAGTAATTGCTATAAAGTGCTTGAGTGAAATATCATTAAGAGATAAAACTTTATTCTTTATGGTTTTTTTTTTTTTGGGGGGGGGTTTGGTTTTGAAGCCAGGGCTTTGCACTTACAAAGCAGGTGCTCTACCATCCTAGCCATACTTCCAGTTCATTTTTGCTCTGGTTGTTTTGGAGATAGGGTTTTGTAAACTATTTTTCTGGACTGGTCTAGAACCACAGTCCTTCTGGTTTCAGCTTCCCAAGTAACCAGGCTTACAGAGATAAGCCACCAGCACCCAGTCTCTTTACAGTTCTTTAGATTAGCACAAGAACCTTGTAATTAAAAGGAAAACGTGGACTCAGTGTAAAAGACTATTCCCCCAATTATTTTTGCACTTAATACCTAGACATTTTTTAAAAAATGACCTATTTATTATGCTCCCTCCTTCTTATGTTGTAGGCACAGAAGTGTCTTTTTTTAAAATCTTAGAAAAATAAAGGCCAGCATTCATTGTAGATGTTTTTGGAAAAAAATATATTGAACATAGAGAGCAATGCAATGCTGGTGTTTTCCTATAATTTGAACCTAACATAAAAATGTTATGATTTTTTAATATATATTTTTGATAGGCAATAAAACAGAAATACTTATAAGCTCAAAAAAGTATTCTCTTATTCTCAGATCTAGTTCCAAAAGGAAAGTAAAACATGCCAGTAAAATAGTAATTTCACTGATTTTTTTCAAACAAAAATAAATAAAATGAAAAAGTAAAGATTGAAAAAAGAATTGAATGGAGGGAGGGAAACAGGAAAAGAAGAAATGAAGGAGTTTCAAACCTTTATCCCTTGCTATTTAATCATACACAGTTACCTGGCAGTTTTACATTTAACAATTTCAAAAGTGGAGCTATGTCATTTCTAACAATAAATAATAACAAAAAACTGGTCTAATATAAATGGTACACTACAGAGTTAGTTTATATAATCTACTGCACAAAAATTAATTACAGTACCCGCTCCTCAGGCAAATCATCTACTTGACTTCATATTATACAGACCTGATTTTCTTATTTCCTCTGGTGATTTAAAATATTTTACAGCCAATAAGATGGTTAGTAATGATCAAAGAATAGGGACAAGGTAACCTATTAGATAGGATTCTGATTGCAAACTGCTAAGAGTAGAAAAAAATTAAAATGAATAAAAAATACCTACATAATGAAGAAAACCAAGAAAATATAGCAATTGAGTTCAAGCATATTTGAAACCTCTGAGAAATTAAGATGGGATGTGAGGAATTGGAGATTAATAGCAAAGGAAAAGAACAAAACATTAATTTTAAAACTACATTGGAGTGAAAGAAAGCACTTTGGTTATCAAAGTACAGAGTTTTAGGAAGGGGATATAAAAAACCTGGGGAAGGTAAGTATTGGAATTGTTCCGTGTCATAATTGTGGTTATATGACCATGTACTCTTGCTAAAATCATCAAATTAGCTGGGCATGATGGTTCATGGTTGCTATGCCAGCACTTGGGAGGCAGAAGCAGGAGGATTGCAAGCTTAAGGCCAGCCTGAGTTACATAGCAAGACTGTCTCAAGGCCCCACCCCCAAAACAATTTATCAAATTATACCCTTAAAATTGGGGAATTTTGGCTGGGAGTTTGGCTCAATGGTAGAGCTCTTGCCTACCATGCATGAGGCCCTGTGTTTGATCCCCCTCACTGAAAAAAAAAAGCAGTTGTTAAGCTAGGCATGGTGGTGTACACCTATAATCCCAGGACTTTGAAGGCTGAGGCAGAAAGATTAAAATTTCAAGGACAGTTTGCAGCCTGGGCTACATAGCGAAACCTCATGACAAAAAATAAATAAATAAAAAGAAAGAAGGAAAAAGGAAAAGAAAGAAAACAGGTAAGCATTGTATATAAATTGTACCTTAATACAATTTTTTTTAAATCTGTTTTAAGAAATTTACCATAAAGACAAATTCAATGCCATGTATTTCAAAAGGTCTTAAAGCAGTGTCTCAACAAAACTACAGCTGTTGATTTGTCATTTCTGACTTTGTGACCTTGGCCACATTATTCTGTTTCTCTTGACTTCCTCTTGTAAATGCAGACGGTAACAGCTATGACTCAGGACTGCAGTATGACAGATAAGTTAATTCATAAGTGGTACAGAAGAATATTTGGCACATGAAAAGAACCGCATTCATTTATTCATACATCCTTAAAATATTAAGCATCTACTTCATAAAAATATTTTATTAAGGGCTGATTATACAACAGAGGACAAAATGGATAAGTCACTGACCTTATGGAGTATACAGTTTAGTTCATGAAAAAGATCTAAAAAGCAGTAAAAGCAAAAGTATCTGAAGATAACCAAACTAAGTGAACGTGGTAGAAAAAGACCAGATGGTTATTTTTAGCTGGGGTGGTAAGGGAAGGCTTCTCTGTGGAACTAACATTGAAATTGAGTTTTAAATAGAGAAAAATTTAAAAAGTCACGCATACACAAACCTAAAGAAATTTGTAAGCCAAGTCAATGTGTGTTTTTTCTTCTTAGGATGATAGGCTCATTTGGAAGCTTTTATACAAATAACCTTTAATTCATGCTTTTAAAGACATGACTGCTGTGTGACACTGAAGTTGGAAAGTCAAAAGCTGAACCTATTAGGAAGTTGTATTAGTTTAAGTATGATTTGCTGAGAAGAAAAAACACAACCAAGATAGTAGTAGCTGAAACACAATGCACATGTTTGTTGGCAAGCTGTTGAGAGGTATATGTTCATAGTTGTGTGCTAGTTGTATGCTAGTCCAAGGAGCCAGGGGATTCACACTCCTTCTATACAATTGTTCTACCATATGTGATTTCCACATGCCAGATCAGATCTTGATCCAAGGTGACTTTTGAAGCTCCTGGTATTATCTCTAACTTCCATCAAACAGAAAGTAGGGTAAGGATTGCTTACATCCCATAAGCCAGATGCCAATCTCACCTGACTAAAGGAGGGCCTATAATGATAGTATTTATTCTGTGCATTCATGTGGCCCATTAATATTCTAGACATCATTTACTAAGAAAGAAAGACTGAATTACATCTGAAATAGAGTGATGGTAGAAAGAAAATACAGCGATGGTGGTGGTGGAAAGAAAAAAGATTGCTGTGTAGGCCTCTTCTCTTTGAAGGAACTATGCCCTGGCATGCAGTTCTCTGCTTTGGAATTACATGGTATCGTAGTGTTCAGGGGACAGGGTAAATTGATCTTTCAGTAAATATTAGTTTTAAAATATACATAATTTATCAACAAAGTTACCTTTAGTGAGGAGAGAAACATCAGTTTCCTTTCTGCTGCATAGCATTGGCCTTCCAACACATTTCTCTAGCCTAAGGATGCTCTTCCTCAGGAACCTGCTACATGCTGTAGCAAGTTCTTGCAAATGATGGCTCTAGTATGTCCCAGGCTTCCTAGGGTTGAGGCCCCCTGCTGATGCAACCTCCAGGGCACTCATCTTGGTGAATTCATGTAACCAAGGTGCATGGAGGTATTCAAGAAGTCTGGGAAGCCGGGTGCTGGTGGCTCACGCCTGCAATCCTAGCTACTCGGAAGGCAGAGATCAGAAAGATCATGGTTCAAAGCCAGCCCAGGCAAATAGTTCACAAGACCCTATCTCAAAAAAACCGAACACAAAAAGGGCTGGCAGAATGGCTTAAGGTGAAGGCCCTGAGTTCAAACCCCAGAACTTCAAAAAAAAAGAGAAGTCTGGGAAGTACCTGAAGTCACATATAAAACTTTATGTGTTATATGATTCCTCTAATGCCCTTCCCCCCAAAGTTAGCTTCTATTGACTTAGAACGATGTTGAGATATAACTAAAAGGTTCTCTTACCTCACTCTGGCTTCTTAAAATTTCTCAAGAACGTACATCAAAACTCAAAAGTTCCTTGCCAAATGTTCTCATCAAAAATACCATTATCAAAGAAGGATAGAGAGAATGAACAGTTCTTCCAGGGACAGCACTTCTTTGAATACCACCCTTTCCTAATGGGACCTTAAATTTTGACAAAATGCTTCATACAAAATAATGTTAATAACAAATGTTAAATAATTTGTTAATGCAAATGACATTAACCCATGAACTAAAACTCTTACAGAAGGATATTCAGTATATGTTATTTAGTTGCATAAATAAATGTCAGAGCTGTAGTTTTTTGGTTTGGTTTGGTTTGGTTTGGTTTGGTAGTACTAGGGTTTGAACTCAGGACTTCGCTTCTGCCACTTGAACAACACCTCTGACCCTTTTGCTCTGGTTATTTTGGAGATCTGATCAACCTTTTTGCCCAGGCCTGCCTGGAATGCCAGCTCCTATCTTATGCTTCCTGTTGTCACTGAATGATAGTGCACTACCTCAACTTTTTCTCATTGAGATGGGGTCTGGCAAACTTTTTTGCCCAGGGTTGCCGGGAACCACAACCCTCCTGATCTCAACCTCCCAAGCAGCTAGGTAGCTAATATTACAGCATGAGTACCAGTGCATGACTAAGAACCATAAACTTTTATTTATTTTAAAAGATACTACTATTATCTACTAGGTTTTTTATTTTAAAAATGTATCTCATTTACATTTCCTATTCAAATAAGAAATAGCTCTGTCACCATGACTGGGAATCTTCTTTCAATACAGCCACCTCAGTGAATGGTTTTACCAAAGTCAGAAACCTAAGAAGAGCCTTGACTGTTCATTTTCCTTTACATGTCATATGTGATGGTTAATTATATGAGTCAACTTGACTGGGCCATGGGATGCCTAGATATTTGGAAAAATAATATTCTACTGTGTCTGTGAGAGTGTTCCTAAATGATACTAATATTTGAATCAGCCTAACGAGTAAAGCAGATTGCTCTCTATCATGTGGGTGCATCTCAGTCAGTTGAAGGCCTGAATGGAACAAAAAGACTTGCTTCCCCTGAGCAAGAGAGAATTCTCCAGCAGACTGCCCAAAGACTAAAAGTGGAACATCAGTTTTCCTGGGTCTCCACCAGCCTCACTGTGCAGATTTTGGACTTGCCAGCCTCTGTAATGTGTGAGATAATTCCTTATTTTATATTTTACACACAGTCTTTCTCCCTCTCTCTCTCTCTCTCTCTCTCTCTCTCTCTCTCTCTCACACACACACACACACACACACACACACACACACACACACGCATACAATGTATTGGTTCTGTTTCTCTGGAGAACCCTAATACACCTATTAATTTATTAACAAGTACTTTAGACTCTAGCTTCAAAATATGTCCTATGTTCATCTACTTAGTTCTGTCTTCAATGTCATTAAATTCATTAAGTTATGGATCTCCTCTTTCAACTATTGTGGTAACCTCTGCTATAGTTTGGATCTAGAATGTTTCCCGCAGAATATGTCAAAGGTTTAGTCCTCAAATTGGTGCTATTGGGAGGTGGTGGAAATTTCAAGAGTCAGGGATTAGTGAGAGGCCTTAAGTCAAAGGAGCACACCCTCAAAGTGGGTTGTGGCACCCCAGCCTTCCTCTTTCTCTCTTTTTCACTTCCCAGCCAGAAATGAGGCAGAGCATGAGGGCTTTGCTCTCCCTCATGCTCTCTACCATGAGTAGTTGCCTCACCACAGGTCCATAACAAATAGGACTAATCAATCATGGGCCAAAACCTCCAAAACTGTGAACTAAAATAAGCATTTCCTAATTTAAGTTGATTATCTCAAGTATTTTATTATAGTGATAGAAAGTTCACTAATTTTAAAATATTAGATAATTTATCCAAAGTTACAAAATTAAGTGCCAAAATGGAATTCGGGCCTGGGTATCTCAATGACAAGGTCTACAGTCTTAGTCATTGAATTATAATGTGCTTACAAGACCCTGTTCCATAATAGTTGCTACATTTCTGCTAATGAAATTGCTTTGTGCCAGGATAATCTTTTACAAAACATTAGAATTTATTGTCCAATTATTTAACAAAAACATACTCCTTAAAATCTATGCATATTAAACTATGTTTTGTGAGGAGAATAATTATCCTCACACTTCAAATATATAATATCAATAGTTTCATTTAACTAGTAAATTTTCTCAGTTACTTGGAGTTGCTTTTGACAATTAACATTCAGTAGGACTAGCCATAATAGAAAACTTCAGACATTCTATAAGACTCTGTAGTGAGTTAGAGAGATTTCAGAGATGATAAAAGAAAAAAGATACGTCATGAGATTTGTTTTGGCAAAACATCACAGGATTATTAAGGTTACAGAACTATTAGAGTTACAGCACTTATGAGAGGGTGGGTAGGGAATGAGGGTATATCCAGGAGGAGAGGAAGGCAAGGAATCACAGAGGGAGAGGTGGTCACATAGGGACCTTACATGACCATGTGATGCTATTCAGCAGCCCACTTGCAGCATCCTGGAGTCTTTTCTAGCAATAGGGTTTATCTTATCTAAGGCTAGCATCTATTGGATACAGTTTCCCATGATATGAAAAACACAAAGGCTACAAATGACTGAGACTCTGTTTATTTTGGATGTGTAAAAACTTGAGTTTGGCACCAGTAGGCTCTTGAGCTCACAAGTTGCTGACTACAGTGAAGAAATTGGCCATCTTTGGCTTATTTATATAGCAGATCCACATTAGAGCTCTTTCTTATACAATGGACTGGCCAAACAGCAGCAGCTTACTTTTAAAAACCTCTAGGCTAAGATAAAATCATAATTTTTTGTTCTTTGGCAGATAAATCTGACGCATCAAAGGAGTATTTGTGTAGGCATTTGAGAGTGTCAAAACTCTCTGAGAAAAATATTGACCCTTTACCAGGTATTGCTACATCTCTGCCCAGGGCATTCCCACATGGAACTGAGGTTATTTCTAGATAAACATAAAACAACATTTTAATTTGTGTAGTTACATTTATTCTGTTGCTGACCATCTCCAATTTTAAAAATGGATCTTAAATGAAACACAGTTTTCATTTCAAACACTGAGCAGAAAACACAATTTAGAACTGAAACTTGTGCTCAAAGAGGCAGTTGAAAGGGATGGTAGCCATGAAGTTGGTTTTTGTTTTTTGTTTTTTTTTCCTCTTTTTGCAGTACTAGAGTTCCATCTCAGGGCCTCATGTCTGCTAGGCAAGTTATCTATTACTTGACCCATACCCCCATATGTTTTTTGCTTTAGTTATCTTTTGTACACTATCTCACATTGGGCCATGATCCTTTTACCTATGGCCTTCTGCACAGGTGGGATTACAGGCATGCATAGTCATGTCCAACTTATTTGTTGAGATGAACTCTTGATAACTTTTTGCCCAGGCTGGCCTCTAACTATGATCCTCCCAATGTCTGCCTCTGGAGTAGTTGGGATAACAAGTGCAAGCCACCATACCCAGTCTGAAGCTCTTAAACCCATTCTTCACATCTGAATTCTAGGAATTAGAGAAATTTCTACTTGGTAGAAAAATCTATACTAAGTTATAACTTAGTATCTGCATTTTTTGGGACTAGCTTTGCCATGTCACATTGCAGCAACAAACAGCTCTTCAAAAAGTATGATGTGTTAAAATAGTGAAGATTATTTCTATCTCTATTACATGTTCAAAAAGGGTTTGGGATGTTTGCTGTACTATATATATCATTAGGGGTGCAAGTTGACTGGAATGTATCTTCTTGCAGTTATTTTGTCTGTACCATTGCAGACAGAGGAGCAGGAAAAGAGGTGCTAAAAATCTCCCAAATACTTCTCATATTTCATTGCCCAGAATTAGTAACACCTAACTTTAAAGTTTTGAGAACTAATGTACTTTTTATATCAGGTTTTTTTCATTTTTCCTTTTCTTTTCTTATTTTTTATAGTGGGGCTCAAACTCAGGGCCTACACCTTGAGCCACTCCACCATCCCCTTTTTGTACTGGGTTTTTTTGAGATAGGGTCCTACGAACTATTTGCCCAGGCTAGCTTTAAAACACCATCCTCCTGATCCCGCCCAGCTTGTATTAGTTTCTTATTGCTTGTTTAACAAAAGACTACAAACTTGTGACTTAAAAAAATTGATTACTGATAATTCCACCATTCTGAAGGAAAGAAATGCAAAATGAGTCTTGAGAGACAAAAATCTGTCCCTTGAGTGATCCCTTGACTGGATCCCTTCTACCTTCAAAACCAGCAATGTCTAATTTAGTCTTTCTTGAATCACTTCGCTTTGACTTTAGCTCTTTTGCCTCCCATTCTTACTCATCATGACTCTTGTGATTACACTCAACCTGGACAATCCAGGATGCTCTTCCTATTTTGAGGCTCAGGTGAGTCATTCTCCTCGCACTCTTTGTTTTTCTTTGCCATGTTCATAGGTTCTGGAGTCTGGGACAGGAATACTTTTGAGTATCCATTTTTCTGCCTACCATAATAAGATATGAAAAACATTTGTAAACGTGTGCAAATTGCTAATAATTCTTATTCTGTTGTGCAATGACATTATATAAAATTCACATTTAAAACCATGTAAGACCTGATAAACTTCCTTCAGTCAGTTCATGGAAATCAAGTAATACAGTACATTTTCCTTTTTGTCTTAGAGACAAGGAAGAAGGAAAATTAATTCAGCAATACATTTCAAAGGCATTTTAGTATCAGGTTCTGGAACAAGTAAATTTTTCTTTCTTATGTTGCCCTATAATTTCTTTCTTTAAAAAAAAATCCTTCTTGATACTTCCAATGCTTTTAGAAGAAAAAAAAAGTGTTATGAAGTACATTTGTAGGAAAATAAAATTATATTGCTGAATCAAACAAAAACTATAAAATACTGAATACAACATGAAAAGAAAATTAAATATTGAGCACTATTCTGTAGAACAAACTTGCTTTTTCTATTTTACATGTAGCCATGTAGAGATCTTGGTATATAGCTACTTAGAACAAAAAATACAGGAATAAAACAGTATCCTTCCCCTTAGGATAGTATATTTTTTGGAGTGACAAAAGGACATGCTTAAAGGCATAACTGGCTGCATCTAACAGGAAATAAGAAGAAAATTATCATAAGTAGTAGTACAAGTTGGATCAGGGAGAAAAGAAGGAAGAATGATAATTATAGGAAAAAAGTGTGACAGGACAATAATCAATTTCAGAAACATTTTCAAGTAAAGAGCAAAGTTATAGATGACTATGTCTGAAGGACTTGTTCTTTTCATAAGCTTTCTGATGATTCATTTTATATGGTTAATATACTGTTGATAGCTAAATCAGAAAAGGTATAGACCAATTTCACCTAAAAACATAGATGCAAAAAAGCAAAATAAAAATAAGCCAAATTCTCAATATATTAAAAATATTACATTTTTAGGGTTTATTCCTGCATTGTAAGATAAGAATGGCACATTTTTCCTCAAAACTTTACTTCCTTTACTGTGTCTGATCCTCCCCAAACCTCAGAGAGTACAGGCTGCTATTGTGTCCATTTCATAAATTGGGAAACAGTGACCTAGCCAAAGTCACCTATGATCAGAAAGTGGTGCACGAGCAAAAGCCTGAAAAGCCAGCTTCTCTCTCTCCCTCTCTGTCTCTCTCTCATTCATTATGACGTTTATGCATGCAATCTACTTTGATCATAGTCATACCCATCTCCTTCTCTTTCCCCCTCCCCCCTCCCTATAGTCTTCCTTTTACATTCAAACCCTTTTTAAAGTTTATCAATGTGGTTCACATTGATAGATCAAAGGAGAAAAGTAGAATGTTTAATTCAATGGGTATTCTAAGTCCAAATAATAATTGGACACACATTCATAGAAAGGAAACTTAACAGATTAAAAATTGGCCAAGTGCTGACAGCTCATGCCTGTAATCCTACCTATTCAGAAGGCAGAGATTGGGATGATCTCAGTTTGAGGCCAGCCCAGGCAAAAAACAAGATTCTATCTCAAAAATACCCAACACAAAACAGGGCTAGTGGAATGGCTAAGTGGTAGAATGCCTACCTAGTGAGCATGAAGCCCTGAGTTCAAACTCTAGTACTGTAAAAAAAAAAAAAAAAGCAAATAAATGAAACTTGAAGAGACATTCTATTATCTAATAGACTTCTATCTAAAACTTGTTGTAACCATATTTAGGGACTGTATGGAACTTTATTTTGAATTCAGAAACAAAATATGAGTCCCCATCATAACTGATCCCATTAAAATATATATGCAATGTGATAAAAAATAAGACATACATAAAGATTGGGAAGACACTAATCATTCATTATTAATATTATGTTATTGTACACATAGAAAATCTGAATCTATGGACATTAAAAAATATTTCACAGGTCCAAATTCAATGACTCCAAAGAAAAACTAAACATAAAAATACAACTAGCACATCATATTGAAATCCCTAAAAACAAAAGACAAAGAGGAAATTATTTCTAAGCCCACTTTAAAAAGAACTCATGCAAGAAGAAAATAGAAAGATATTTTTAAAGCACTGAAAAAAAGTTTAAGCGTACTCCTTTGGATTCTGTATCCAGTGCAAATAACCTTTAAAAAGAAAAGCAATGCTAAGGCAATTTTAGATTTAAAAAAAAATTTGAGAACTTTTTTTATCTACACACCTGCATTATAAAAAATATATGGCACATTTTCCATGAGTAATGGACATGAAACCAGATTGAAAATGTGTCTCTACTATAGAATGAAGAGCTCTTGAGATGGTCAATATAAAGGTAAATACAGAAAACATTTCAATGATTAGTTGTTTTTAAAAAATGATTTTTAAGGCAGAAGTAAAACAATATATCATGGGCTTGATGTTAAAATTGTAAATGGAAATACACTATTGTAACTTCTGAAATGCATCAGGTTGTAAAATATTTATTCAAGGAAAATTAATAGGTCAAGAATCATGTTGCAATACCTAGAGTGATCACTAACAAAAACAAACAACAAAAAAGATACACTTAAATAAAACATATAGAAACAGACAGAGGCGAATGGAATAACAAGAGCTGGGATAAAGCTCAGTGGTAGTGCACTTGCCAAGCATGAAAATGTTATTTTTTTAGAAAAAGACACATTTTAAATATAAGTATATAGTTACTGCCATGTTTAGAAAAATACATACAATATAATACTTTAGTTAACCCCCCCTTATCTCTGGGGGATATGTTCTAAGACCCTCAGTGGATTCCTAAAATAACAGATCATATCAAACTTTGTATCTTGTTGGCAATAATGGCGCCAATAGGTTTCAGTTCTTATGCACCCTTAAAATCCTGTTTTCCAGGATCACGGTCCTGCTTCCCAGAGTCACAGTCCTGCCTCCCAGAGTCACAGTCCTACCTCAAGTCTAGCTTGAATCCTCCTTCTGCCCCAACCTCTAATCAGCATGAACCATAAGATCCTAACCAATCAGATCATGCCAAGTCTCACTGAGGGGTATTTAAGCCCCTGACCTTCTCTCCCTCTCTCTCTTGGCTCTCTCTGCTCTCTCCCTCTCCCACCCAGCAATAAAGAATCTCTTGGCCAGATCACTCCTCTCCACGTGGTCACCTTTGGGGCCTATATTTCCTTACATTTGGTGCCGTGACTCGGATGGGGGCTCTCCACTAATCCTAGTGGGATCCCCATTCCAACTCACCCCACAACCACCCTGAGGACATGACTGGCCAGGACTCATCCTCCCGATCACCCTGCTCGCATCCAACACTGGACATTCTTTGGTGAGTCCACATACCCTTATTGGGCTCCCTTTGCGGTCTCTCCCTTCGGTGTCTCTGGGGTTTCAACACCCCCACTTTTTGGATATATCTGGAACTCAGATGGTAGAGGGGGGGTTCCCTTCCCTCTGCTTGGCTTCGGTCTATTTTTGTCATCGGTTTCAGAGACCACCCATCTGCAAAGCCCGGTGCCAGGTGACCCACAGCCTCTGGGCCCTGGGGGCCCTAAAAGCCACTTGAATGCAGTGACAACTGTTTCTCGTGCGCCTTGTACCATTCTCAGGATATTCGAGCCACAAGGGGACACTCCGTGACTCCATATATCCTGCCAACTGGCTCCCACTATGGGGGCCACCTCCTCTTTGCCATCTGACTCCCCACTAAAATGCCTCCTCAATAATTTAGACACCTTGGGTCTGACCCCAGAGATAAAACTGAAAAAATTGATCTGCTTTTGCACTCAAATCTGGCCCACTTATCCTTTAGACAACCAAAGTCACTGGCGCCTTTTTGGGTCTTTAAATCCAAACCTTTTATGGGACATATAACTTCTGTGAGCAATCGGGACGATGGGGAGTGATTCCATTATGTCCAAGCCTTTTCATACCTCCATCTAAATCCAGCTCTCTGACTTCAAATCCTCCCTCTGTACTTTCTGTTCCCCTGCACAGATTCTATCAGCCTGTAAACCAGTTTCTAAATCCGCCAATTCCTCTCCAAAAATCCTCCTTCCCCATGTAAACAGACTTCTTGCACTGCTTACCATATCTATCTCCTCCTATCTTCCTGAAAAACTTTCCCTGTCATGGAGTTAAGCAAGCCACTCCTTGCCGATTCTGACCTCAAGGAGGTTCCAGCTCTGAGAGAGCTCATGCTTTATTGGGTGACCAGAGAGTGGAGGTTTCATTTCCTGAAAGCCTGCCAGTACCAATCAATGGGAGCAACCTGGAGGCACAGGTGATGGCTAATCCCTTAAACGTGTGTCATGCCTCCAGGCTCTGCCTTCCCCTCCCTTACCTAAGATGTCAGTGCACCTTTCTGCCTCCTCCATGGTCTCACCATGTGTCCTCTGTCTCTGTCTGCCTTGCCCTCCCTGGGCTTACTGGGACCCTACCTCCCATGAAAAACCTGTAGCATGGTACCTTATGACTTATGTTATTCCAACTGGTTTGCCAGGCCTCTCAGTCTAAAATAATTTTAAATCAGCTGCTTTACAAAAGTGCTTACAAAAACCTGCAGCTGCCACGCTTATGCTCTAACTCTGCCCCCACAAGGGGAGGAGGGAAAGCAAACAGATGCATCTGTGCACAGGATGCCAGCTCCTGGACACAGCAAAAATGCCTCCCATAGCTAAGAAAATCCATAGAGAGGACCCAGCAAATCCTGGGCCACCAGCCACACATGGCAATGGCTGCAGCCCACCACCACTTTCCCTAGAACAAACACACGCAGAGTACACAGGAAGGGGGGAGGAGCGACAGGCTGCAGGATCAGGCCTAGGCAGTCAGGGTCATTTGTCCCAGGTGTGTGTGGAGGGAGTGGCTCCTTGCACAAGTCCTGCTCCTAGCCCCACCTCACACCTCAGGGCATCAGACCCTTGTAAGTCAATTGTTAGCTCAAGGTTATAGTTCCAGAAATAACTAAATAGACATTACTGTGGTCTCTAAATTTCTCATTTAGAATTTTCTATACCTTTGGCCTCAGCATGAAATTTTCCCTCCAAATATTAACACTAGTTGTCCCATATGGCACTGTTATTGGCCTGAAATGCCCTCTGAATGCCCTTCTCCAACTTTACAAATGATTCATTTCTTTGTTAAAAAGGTAGCCTTTATTAAAGAAGCTGCCTGCTGTTAGCTAAAAGACAGGATCCTAACGTTTTGTTCTTTCTAGGTGGGACCTGGATCTTCCAGTCTTCTGGCTGGTAGATGTTGGAAGCTTTGTACTGAGGTCGGCCTCAGTATGCCTTGGGTGACCAAGAGAAGTGGCCTTCACAGGGTTCCTTAAATTACAATACCATACTCCAATTAGACCTTTTCTATAAAAGTAAAAAAAAGTAAACTGAGGTCCCCTATACAAGTTTCCTTCATTAGAAAAGCAATGGGTTCTGGCCTAGGCCACTCAGGTTGGAAATGATTATATGGCTCAAGCAGTAGAGTGCAGCTTTACAAGCATAAAGTCCTGAGTTCAAGTCCAGTACAGCCAATGTAAAAATAATAATAATAATAATATTTGGGGCTGTGGAAGTAGCTCAATGGGAGAATGTCTGCCCAGCATGTGCAAAGCCCTGGATTCAATTCCCCAGCATAAAAAATAAAATAAAATAAAAAATGGTAAAGAAGATAAGTGGCATTAATGTCACTTCAGCCATCTCATAGTAGAAAAACATAGTTTAACCTAGACCAGATCCCTCATTCTTCAAGTGAGGAAACTGAGGCCCAGAACAGTTCAGAGACTTGCTCTCCAGAGTGTCAGGTGTCAGTGTAAAATAACAACTTTACTTTACAGCAACAACCTATCAGAAAGCATACCACGGTGGACTCAGAGTCACAGGTGAGAGAGGTTCTCCTCAAAGATAAATTTCTAACAGTCAGCCCCAGATATTTGTTAAAAAGCTCAGACTGTGGCTGAAGGGAAAAGTCATTGAACCAAATAATACAGCAGCCATGTCTGTATTTACGGCTATGTCTGTATGTCCGGGACCTTACTAACAGGACAGAAAAAGATAAGAGACACCATGGCCTCATTGCTGCTCTCAGAGTGGGCCCCACCCAACTAGGGCCTGTATCCTGAACTTGCTACCATGGTGGACAGGAGGGGCACTTCTGCAGAGAATGCTTACGAGGCGGGGGGGGGGTGGGGAACAGCCCGGGAGACAGCCCCACCCCCAGCCGGGACCTTGCCCTCTGCAAGGGTAACCACTGGAGGTCTAAGTGCCCCCATCACCAGATGGAAGGCGAGGTACCACCTCCTATAGATTGATGGGTCTCAGCCTCCTGTCCACACTCCACTTCTTGGCATCAATGTTGAGGAGCCATAATGGCAGAAAAACAAAAAGTCATTTTCCTCCTAGACAGTGGAGCCCATTTCTCTGTTTTACCTTTTTCTCCCGGTCCCCAGTCCAATGACAAAAGTTATCATTCAGGGCAAATCTGGCCAGCCCCTAGAGTGCTAGTTTACCTGGCCTCTGGCCTGCTCTTGGAGACACCTCTTCTTCTGTCACTTTTTCCCCATAGTACCTGAAATGCCAGTGTCCCTGCTGGGATGGGATTTAGTATCTCAATTAAAGCTCAAATTCTCCTCCTGGAAGGCAGCTATCTCTGCTGCCTCCTCCTTCAGGAACAAAGAAGATTCCACAGTGTGGACTGATGAGATGAGTGTAGGGTGAGCAGAACAGCCCTCCCTATTCAAATAAAACTCAAAAATCCCTCACAGTTTCCACACCTAAAACAATATCCCCTCAAGCCTGAGTGATGATAAGGCCTTATGCCTATCATAAATTCCTTAAAACAACAAGGGCTACTAGTTAGTCACTCCAGCCCCTATAATAAATTTAAAATTCTTATAAAAGTTAATTTTAAAATATAAGTTACAAAGTAAATAGCTGGAAAGGATATAGATAGGTAATAAATGTATTTTTGAGAAGTTAAAGGAAAAAAGAATGGTTTTTTGGATGAGAAGTGATTTTGCAAAGAAGGCATTTGTCCTAAAGATTGTTTCAAATAGGAAGGATTAGGACAAGCCATCAAAGGGTTTAGTATGTTATATAAAGGTCTGAGTAAGTTTTAAAAGTGCATAATAAAAAACTTCGATGTGTGATAAAGTTAAAGTTGAATATAATCTAAGAGTTGCCTAAAAGATTTTTAGGGTCATGTCAAACTAAAATCAAATCCTCTATGTCTATGAAATAGCAAGGTTATCTTAATATTGTTCTGCTCTGAGTAACATCTACAAAAAACCATTACAGAGAAAGATTTTATCAAAGAAATTATTTGTTTTCTGCTGATCTTGTCAAGCTTTAAGTACTACTAAATCAGAGTTCATTTACATATTTGCTTATGTGTCTTAAATGACCACCTTGTAACAGTGTTATGTTATACTTTATCTAAATATGGTACAAACATTTAAAGGGTTAAAAGTGTCAATTTATATAAAATAATGAGCTAAAGCTCTCTTTTATCCAAGAGTGTTACATTTAAATCCTGACAGCTCCTGCCTCCCACAGGTCACCTACCTAGGTGTGGCCTTAAAGGGACAGACTCACTCCCTGAGTCACAAATGCATCAACCCAATCTTCCGTTTCCCAACCCCCATACCATAAGACAGCTTACAGCTTTCCTGGCAGTTACAGGATTTTGCAGAATTTAGATTCCTAGGTACGTAGTCCCTGAACAGACACCTTTTTATGCTCCTCCTAATATTCCTATTTTGGTCTTAGATAATGTATGGCCACCCATTTCTCTTAGAAAAACTTGCCTCCAACAGACTCTGCTCCTCTGGCTGACTACCTGCCTTCTCAGGGAACTTTTCAGAGAGCATGCAAACCAGATCCTGCCCCACCCTGTAACAATTTCTGTTAAACCAGGGCAACTTGTTCTCCAAAAGGATATTTTACCTTCTCCATTGGGACTTCGATGGACCAGCCCTCATCTGGTCATTCTCATGACACCCACTACTGTCAAGCTCAATGGGTTCCCCAATGGCAGCACCTCTGAAGAAACAATTAGAAAATGGAGAAGGGAATTGGAGGACTCTGAAATTGTCTAGGGGACAACATTTCACAGTGGTTCTCCTGGCCAATGCCCATCCTAATGCCTATGTTCTCGCTCTCCTATTCTTAAGCTTCCTCCCTTGTATCATACTACATGTCTGCTCTTGCTAATCAAAAATTTAACCAGTTGTACCTCCAGGGATACCAACCTCTCAAATGCGAGGATAGTTGGCTGATACCTGTCATTCACAGCTCAGAGGATTGGCTCAAGACTCTTTATGACCTATGGCTACAAGGGACTTTCATCAACTTCAGGGAAGAGGAAATCTTCATTTTTGGAGCCTGGGAGTACACCATCATGAGGCTCAGCACCCCAACATTGTTGGCCAACTAACCTTCCCCTCCTCTACACCGTCCCTTGCCAGCTCAAAGAAGCCAGAGAGAACACAACGCCCCCCTTCCTTAACAAATAAAAAAGGGAGGAATGTTGGCAATAATGGTGCCAATAGGTTTCAGTTCTTACTGCACTCTTAAACTCCTGTTTTCCAGGGTCACGGTCCTGCCTCCCAGGGTCACAGTCCTGCCTCAAGTCTAGCTTGAATCCTCCTTCTGCCTCAACCTCCAATCAGCATGAACCATAAGATCCTAACCAATCAGATCATGACGAGTCTCACTGAGGGGTATTTAAGCCCCTGACCTTCTCTCCCTCTCTCTCTTGGCTCTCTGCTCTCTCCCTCTCCCATCCGGCAATAAAGAATCTCTTGGCCAGATCACTCCTCTCCATGTAGTCACCTTTGGGGCCTATATTTCCTTACATATCTACCATGCTTTTTTTCTATATATCCATACTAATGATAAAGTTTAATTTACAAATCAGACAGTAAAAGATTTCTTTTGGTTTGCAATATGAGTCATCTATTTTCACGTAATTTTCTGTGAGATCACTGGAGTTTCCCTGATCTGGGATGAACTTGCTCTTTCTTGCATATGCAGGCCAGCTGGGAGCCCTGTTTGGGCCATCTTGGGTACAGCATGCCTGCTCCTTGTGTCTCTCATTCTCCTCTCAGGACAAGTGAACTTGCTGGATGTGTCCTTCTCATTACAGTAAAGAAACACAAGTGAATCAGCTCAATATCACACGTGTTTTTCAAGCTCTTCCTCCTAGAATCCTATCAGCCAAAGTGCATATCATGACTGAAGTGAAAGTCATAATTGGAGGGCAAGGTTATGTGGCTAAGGGCATGAGTTCAAGGACAGGTGATGAACTGGGACCATTGTTCCTACCCAGTCTCAAGTCCTTGCTTTTTCTTTGGTGCTTCTACAGTACTTTGCACATTTCTCCTGCTTTCATTTTATTAATGTATATTAAATGTACAAAGGGGCTTCACTGTGATATACCCATATATGTGTATAATGTGCTTTTGTTACCAGAAAGTTAACCCTTGTGAATGCCTTGATTCTTGCATACAGCAAGAGAAGAATTCAGACAAGACTCAAAAATATAGTAAAAGTAATAGTAAAATTTATTAGGAAAGCAATTTAGTATAACAGAATAAAAGTGAGGAGAAATGGGGGAAAAAAGGGAGAAACATTTCCTGCTCCCTAGGCAAGAAATGGGAGTAAAGACTCAAAATGGTGGTCATCATCTCTTAGTCATACTTTCCAAGCTGGAGGAATACAAGTGGTCACTAAGATTGGATTTGAGTGACTAAGATGGATACTAAAACAGAGATGTCATCCAGGCCTACTCAAATAGCAGGGCCAAAGGTATGCGTTAGGACTCCCATTTACCACACATGTCTTTCTTTCATTTTGTCTCTCCACCCATCCAAGTTGCCTAGGAGCTTGTTAACATCTCAAAGAGAAAGGCAAGTGCAGATAGCTCTGGAATGCAGATAACCCTGTTCTTGTAAGTTAAACTTCTGAAAGGAGATGGGAGGGGGTGGCTCGTAGCTCTGATTTTTTAGTTTTTACTTTCTAGGTTCAAACTCTGAGTCTGGATCTTTTATTTATTAAAATAATATAGCTTCCCTGACTCCTCATCTATCTATCCTGCTTCACTCATCACTCATGGCTACCTGACACTTTGATCAAATTCATCTCCTCTATTACTCTTTCTTATACATTCTTAAATCCCCTTTCTTTTTATTATAATTTTAATGTGTATCATTATTCTATTTTCATACATTATTCTATTTTTCCATACATAAAATATTTTGGTCATATTCATGCCCCTGTCACCCTCTGCTTTCACCCTCCTGACACGTGGATCAGTGGAATAGAATAGAAACCCAGAAATAAAATCCACACAGCAACAGCCATCTGATTTTCAACAAAGATGCCAGAAACATACATTGAAAAAAATGACAACCTCTTCAACAAATGATGTTGGGAAAATTGAATATTCACACGTGGAGGACTGAAACTATCTCTCACCCTGTGCAAAAACCAATTGAGGTGTCTCAAAGAACTTAATATAAGACCTGAAACTATAACAGAGAAAACAGTTGAAGAGATAGGCATAGGCAATGACTTTTTCAATAGGAATTACAATTGCTCAGGAAATAAGAGCAAGAATTGACAAATAGGATTACATCAAATAAAAAAGCTTCTGCACATCAAAGGAAACAATTACCAGAATGAAAAGACAACCTACAGAATGGGAAAAAACTTTGCCAGCTATTAATCAGGTGAAGAATTAATATCCAGAATATATAAAGAGCTCAAAAAATGAAATGCCAGAGGCACAGTAAAAGATTAATAACAACAAAAGTTAATGATAAAATATAACAGTCACAAAAATATACTGTGATAAAATTGCCACCAAAAATATCCTTATGCTTTGGTGCTATTAGTAAGTAAAAGAAGGGTTATTTGTGTAAGGAAATATAAGCCCCAAAAGTGACCACGTGGAGAGGAGTGATCTGGCCAAGAGATTCTTTATTGCCAGATGGGAGAGGGAGAGAGCAGAGAGAGCCAAGAGAGAGAGGGAGAGAAGGTCAGGGGCTTAAATACCCCTCAGTGAGACTCGGCATGATCTGATTGGTTAGGATCTTATGGTTCATGCTGATTGGAGGTTGGGGCAGAAGGAGGGTTCAAGCTAGACTTGAGGCAGGACTGTGACCCTGGGAGGCAGGACCGTGACCCTGGAAAACAGAAGCTTCAGGGTGCAGTAAGAACTGAAACCTATCGGCGCCATTATTGCCAACAAATTGAATACAAGCACTGTGATGCCATGAAAGTCATGATAATGAGCCAGCTACTAAGTGACTAATGGACAGGTAGTGTATGCAGTATGGACATGCAGAACAAAGGGATGATTTACATACCAGGTGGGACAGAATGGGATGACACAAGAATTTATCATGCTCCTTAACATGGCTCATAATGTAAAACTTATAGAGGTTTTATTTCTGGAATTTTCTATTTAATATTTTAGACCATGGTTGACTACAAGTAACTGAAACTACAGGAAGTGAAACCATGAGCTGGGAAGGAAATCTGTACTAACAAAAAGGTTTGTTGTATCAACATTGGACAAATTACACTCACAAAAAGTTTTACCAGTTGAAAGGAGTTATCTCACAATGACAAAAGGGAAATTCTTAAAAAAAAAAAAAAAAAAAAAAAAGTGAATCCAAATGTTAGGTCCCTGGCATTCTTGGGGTGGGCAGAAGGGCCCAAGGCTACACCTTAAAACCAGACCCCCGGCCCCCTCATTTATGACTGCTTGTTTCTACCTGCCTGATTGTTTTTTGGCTTGCTAAACAACTCAGGAACTTCCAGTTACTCAACTAGCCAAGCATGTCGACCTGTTCCATCTGGTGATCACAGATAATCAGAGACCACTCTCTCCATCCCTCATGACTTGGCCCCTCCTATAAAGCCCACTACCCAATTCACCCAAGTTGCTGCTCCCTGACCTGGGGGGGGGGGGCAGCCCTGCGGTCTGGATTTCTAATAAATCTTTCCTTTCCACATGTAGCATGGTCTTAGTTCGGCAGTACCTTACATCTGGTGCCGAAACCCAGGAGAGGTTAACAGGACACTCTAGCCTGGATCTTGCTCTCCTCAAGGATCTTTGACCCCAGTGGCAGCACCTTTCAAGGATAAAACATTGTACACCAACTTCAGACTCTTCCACTACAGCAAAGGATGAGTACTCTTGCGTACCGCTGGGCCCCACATGGCTAGCCTCTCCTGCAAACTCTCTCACTCTTCCACTCCCGCATAAGTTCTTAGTCCTCATCTGGCTGTCCATCTGCTTTCCCTTCGCAGCCCAGAAATCCTCCTCCTGTGACCCATGCTTGCACATTGCATGGGAAGGACGTATTGTTACTAAGACTTTACTGTTCCACACTTACTATTCCTGTGCAGGCTCTGTTATCAGGTCATGCACTCACAATCACACCATCTATGAAGTGTGCTACCATGATAATTTACCTGCTTCAACCCCACTTATTGCCCTCTGGAGCAGTGGTTAGAACTCAGGAGTGGCCACCTCACTGGGAACATTGTTACTTGAACCCAGGTGTTTGATCCTGAAAAACCAGTGTCATTATTGTTTGATGCTTGTGCAGCCATAGACAAACTATGTGGAGGTACAGGCTGTGGCTGTAGGGGTCTGGGTTGGGAAAGGACTTATACATCAAATGAAAAATATATGTGCCAGGAAGGCACATATAATAATAATAATAATAATAATAGTAATGAGGGTTATCATTTTTGCCCTTATTGGAGTTGTGTTTCATGGGCCACATCGCATGGGGCTACACACTCAGCCCTCCTTCAAAAGGGCACCACTACCCCTAGCTGCAGTCAAGGCATCTGTAACCCTGTAAATTTCACTGTACTTAAGCCATCTGACTGGACACAGGCACAGATAATTAGCATAAGGACAGATGGTGAAGGCTTTGACCCTGGGACTCTGTTATACCTTAAGTTAACAACTGTTACCCATGAGAGTTCCCCATACCAGGTCTTCCACTCCTTTTATGAGGAAATGCCAAATAAATTCCCCATTTCTATTACAACTAAAAACCTGTTCCCCACACTGGCCAAATCTATAGCCCAGACACTAAATGTCACTTCGTGCTATGTGTGTGGGGGAGCCAACATGGGAGACCACTGGCCCTGGGAGGCAAGGGAGTTAGACCCATGAGTGACTTTCAATGAAAGTGCCTTCCAATGAAAGTGCCTTCCCGCAACACAGGACAGGTGTCTGGCTCCTTAAAACTTCCATTATTGGGAATTATGGTATCTCCCACCATGGAAAACAATTCTCCACCCTAGTGGGGGAACTGACTTGTCTAGGACAGAAGTTTTACAATGACACAGCCTAAGAGACTCAGTGGTGGGGTACCCCAAACCATACGGCCAACTTTTCTAATCTCAAAACAGCATGGGATAATCTTACTGCAGATATAAACTGGCAGGCTCCCAGGGGACTGTATTGGATCTGTAGAAGGCAAGCCTATACGGTGTTGACTAAAAACTGGTTTGGGTCTTACATGCTGGGCCAACTTTCTTCTTGCTTCCCCTTGAACAAGGTGAAAACCTGGGAGTCCCCATATATGAACAAAGATTAAATAGAAAAAAACAGGGAACCTTACAAATAGGCACTTGGAAGGATGATGAATGGCCCCTTGAGTGAATCATCCAGTACTATGGTCCTGTCACTTGGGCAGAGGATGGGTCTTGGGGCTACTGCACCCCTATATATATGCTCAACCGCATCATCAGGCTGCAGGCTGTTGTTGAAATTATTACTAATGAGACTGCAAGAGCCCTCAACTTGCTGGCAAAACAAGGCACTAAGATGCGCAATGCTGTCTACCAAAACTGCTTGGCTTTGGACTATTTGCTAGACTCTGAGGGAGGAGTTTGTGGAAAATTTAACCTGAGCAACTGCTGCCTGCAGATTGATGATGAAGGAAAAGCCATAGAGGAGATCACAGAGGGAATAATAAAGCTTGCCCATGTCCCCGTCCAGACTTGGAAAAGCTGGGATCCTAATAGCTTGTTTGGAGGATGGTTTTCTGCCATAGGTGGATTTAAAACACTGGTGGGGGCAGTGGGCCTAATTCTGGGAGCATGCACAATACTTCCCTGCTTCCTTCTCTTGGTTATACGATCTATTAGGTCCATTATAGAGGCTACTATAGAAAGAAAAACAGCTGCACATGTAATGATGCTATGGAAATATAAGCCCTTAAACCAGGAAAATGCTCTTCAACCTTAGATGCCTCCAGGATCATTCAGGGAACTCAGCAGACAGACTCCCCACCAGATGCTACTACAACCTTCTCCCAACAACTGGCCTTGTCTGCAAATGAAGCCTGGGACAAACCATCAGCCTCTGCTCCTGGTGACCTCACAAATTTTCAAATTCCAGCCAAACCCCCTTTAACAACACCCCCACTCAGCACGAAGCAGCTACATCGATTGGTGCCCATAATACCAACAAAAGTTGGAATGGTAGGTCCCTGGCATTCTTGGGGTGGGTAGAAGGACCCAAGGCTACATCTTAAAACCAGATCCCCTCATTTATGACTGCTTGTTTCTCCCTGCCTGATGGTTTCTCGGCTAGCAAAACAACTCAGGAATTTCCAGTTACTCAACTAGTCAGGCATGTCAACCTGTTCTGTCTGGTGATCACAGGTAATCAGAGACCAGAGACTCTCTCCTTCCCCCATGGCTTGGCCCCTCCTATAAAGCCCACTACCCAATTCACCCAAGTTGCTGCTCCCTGACCTGGGGGGGGGGCAGCCCTGCAGTCTGGATTTCTAATAAATCTTTCCTTTCCACACGTAGCGTGGTCTTAGTTCGGCAGTACCTTACACCAAATATGTATGCATCAAATAACAGAGCTCAGTAATACATAAAGCCAACACTTACAGGAATATTGGGATAAATGAATCCATATCTATGGCTGAAGATTTTGACATTTTAAAAGATAAGTTTGTAGAATAAGGTAATGAAAATTTTGACCACATTGTCAATCAATTTGACCTATTTGCTGTGTATAAAATACTATATTCACAAGCTACATAATATATATCCTGTACAATTGCATACAAAACATTCAGCCAATTGTACTCTATCTGGGTTATAATATTAACAGCGCTGGTTCAGTCATGATCAGAAGAATTCCAAATTCTTCGTATGCCAACAGAAGGGAGTTTATTAAAAGGTAGGGAAGAGAAATACAATGGAAAGCATGGTGGGGCCCAGGTGAAAGCAGGAAAACCAAGAGAGCATGTCTCTCCCTTTCAGATCCTTTTAAAACCTATGATAACCAATTGGGAGGGCAGGAAGAGATTCCCAGCCAATAATCAATGATTGGGAGAGGCATTGTTTGTTCCCAACCAGATGAGGGTGGTTGAGACTCCTCCCTCCCCAATAATGAACAAGTTGGGAGAGGAATGGGCAATTCCCAGCCAGGGGAGGGTGGTCCAGGCCATCCCCTGGCAACCTACATGAGCCCCAAACTTCTACTTCTAGCCTGCTTCAATAAAATGTGACTCAATAGATTTCAAAGGATTAAAATAGTTGACTATAGTTGATTTTTATCAGGAATCCACATAAAAATCTGGAAAATTCTCAAATATTTGAAAATTAAATAATAGATTTCTAAATAACCCATAAGTAAAAGTTATTCACAAGAGATATTTGCACATGTTTTGAGCTGAATGATGCTAAAAACAAAATGTAGAAGTATTTATTTATGAACATAATTCAATGTTCAGAAAAAACATACCACTTTATTTACATTAGAAAAAAAAAGTTTAAAAATCTCTTAAGAAACAATTAAGATTTCATCCGGCATTTAGATAAAAAAGAGAACCTAATCCAAACAATGCACAAAGAAAGAAATAATAATATAGGAGAATAAACCAATGAAAAAGGAAAAAAATGAATAGAGAAAAAGAATTAAACCAAGTGTTGCTTCTTTAAAAGTTGACAAATCCTTAATTAGACTGATGAAGAAAAAAACACAAGTTACCAATAGTAAGAATAGAAAAAGGTAACATTACTACAAATCCTACAGCTATTTAAAGGATAAGGAAATGTAATTTTTAATAACTAAAATTGACAGGATAGGAAATAGAAAATTTTAGTAGCCTTATGTATGTTAAAAGAATTGTATTCATAATTAAAAGCACACATACATAAACACACAACTCCAATATGATTTCATTAGTATGTTTTACCAAATATTTAAGAGAAAGTAATATTTAATAAAACTCTTTCAGGAAATAAAGAAATCACTATCCAAAGTCATTTGTCAAAGTCATCACAAATCTTATTCCAAAACAAGGACATTGCAAGTAAAAATATTAAATGATAAATAACAGTCCTTATGAGCATAGATTTAGAAGTCCTAGAGGAAATACTGCCAAATCAAATCCAGCACTATAGTAAAAGGATAATATACCATGACCATGTTTACATCAAGAATATAAGATTATCTTAGCATTAAAAATGACCCAAAATGAGATGGGGGTTTAGCTCAATGGAAGTGCGCTTGCTTGACAAGTGCAAGGCACTAAGTTCAGTCTCTAGCACTGGAAAAAGAAATGATCACATGAATAGCTTAATATACCCAATAACATATTCGGGGGAAAAAAATCAGCAGTCATTCATAACAGAAGTAATCAGATAACTAAATAGGGGATTTTCTTTCTGGAAAAGGGTACCTCAAAATTATTTTCTTATCTTGCTTGGGATAGGGAAGGATTTCTTAAATAAAAGTCATAAGACATGAGCCATAAAAAAGTTAGATTCATACATTTTTACTAAAATTGGGACATTTTCTTCATGAAAATAGACTAGTCACATGTGAAAACACAACCCACAGAGAATAGTTGTAATACACAAAACTCCCAAAGACTGAGTGTCCCCAAAATATAAGAAAATAAATATGACCCAATAAAAAAGAGTACAGACAACTTATTAAATTCACAGAAAAAGAAGCTTGTAAAACAAGATTTTAAGAAAAGTTCTCAACTCTACAGTAAGTTTCCACCTTTCTGATTGGAAACAACCCTGACCCAAACAAAATGGAGCAATGAGATCACTTGTGTACTAAGTTGATAACTCAGTTTAAAGAACACTTTGGCAACAATTGGAACACTGAAGAGGTGCCTATCTTAAGACACACCATCCCTGAAGACATACAGGTATGTGTCACTGGATCTCTCAATCTCTCTCTCTCTCTCTCTCTCTCTCTCTCTCTCTCTCTCTCTCTCTCTCTCTCTCAAAGCTTATGCCCATGAAAGGGTTTTCATTCCAAAAGAGTTTTAGAATAAAAATTTGAAACCTTGTAAATGTTCATCAACAGAAAATTTATAAATAAAATCTGATTAATTCAAAGTGGAATGATACATATACCACTCAAAATTAACAAACTAGAGCTACACTTATTAAAACAGATGTAAGCTGGGAAACTTTCACTAACAAATTCCATAAAATTCAAGTCCTCTGGTACTGCTTATGTAATATTTGTAAATTGTTTATTAGAATACATCAATTTTACATAGGGTGTCATTGAGTTATTTCCATGCATAAATATATTGTACTTTGATAAAATTCACCACTCATCCCTCTTTCTTACTCCCACTCCTCATCCCTCCCCTTTATTTCACAGTTTTTAGGTTTCATTGTGCTCTTTTCCTCCATGCCTGTAATGTACTTCAATCATACCTCCATCACCTTCTCCTTCCCCTTCCCCTCTCTCACTCATTTTCCTCCATTAGTTCCCCTTTTACATTCATGTCACATTATTCTATTTTACTTATGTAATATTTAAACATATGACATCAAATGTATTAGTTAAGGGTACAAACAAAGTAAAAGTTAAAATTAATAGATAATACACTCAACAAATTCTTAACAATAGGCATCTCTGAGCTGGGAGAAAAGGATGTCAGTAAGATGTAATTTAAAGTTATTGCCTAACTGTCTTTAGCATTTGTTGTAAGGGAGGTCTGCTGCAAAGGATCCTGTCAATATTTGCTTTATGGAAATGTCTTTATTTTTCCTTCATTCTTTAACAATAGCTTTTCTGAATATGCCCTGTCACTGTTGTCTTGTTTCCACTGATTACAATGAGAAGTCAGCTGTTCATCTGTTGTAGTTCACTTATGTTTGCTGTTGTCTGCTGCTTTTCTTTTCTTTTTATTATTGTTGTACATGTGACATTTACAAAAATTCTTACAATACATCATAGTTGAACTCACCTCCTCCATCATTCTCCTTTATCTCCCCTTCCCCCAGGAGACTTTTTGTCTAGCTTTCAAGAGCTGGACCACAATGTTTCTAATCTTCTCTTTCTTCACTTGATGCTGTCCAGCAGGTCTCTGGAGTTTTCTTGGTTTTTACTCATTCTTTTGTCTTTGTGTTCTTTCAGACTGATCTCTCATGTTCACTGATACATTCTTTTGCTACCTCAAATGTTCTATTTAGCCTTTTTAGGCAATTTCTATTTCAGTTATAACACTTTCCAACTTCAGAAAATCCACATGCTATTTTTTATAATTTCTGTCATTCACTGGTATTGAATTTTAATTATTATTCTGTCATGCTTTCCTTTAATCTTCCTAAAGGTGGTTTTCTTTAGTTCACATAACATATCTATAACTGTTTTGATATTTTGATTTGATAAATTCTATATCTGATCTCCTCATAAAGAATTTCTATGGACTGCCTTTTAAAATATACCTGTCAACATTTCTGGTTTATTTCTGCTACTGTTTGGTTGTATTTGAGTGTGTCCTCCAAGAGTTCATGTGCTGAGAGTGTGTGCTGAGAGTATTGTCTTCTGAGTGGTGATCTAGACTCTCTTCCATCACTCCCACCATGTGTCATCCACCATGAGGACATGCAGCCAAGGAGGTTCTCATGACAGCCAGCATCAGCCCTCAAAACTACTGTGAGTTAAATATAAAGCCTTTGGGTTATTATATATATATATAATTATATTATATATATATATTATATTATATATATATATATCGATGAAAAGTAAACTACTCTTTCAATGTCTTACCATTTTTTGTTGAAAAGTACACATTTTAGAAAATACAATGTAGCCAGTCTGGATTCTGATCCCCCAGCCTGAGACTCTAAGGTTTTTACACTTTGGGCTTGGAAGTATTTGTGAAGTTTGGGGAGTTTATAAGTCTATGTCCGTTTTCTCTGTCTGCATTCACAAAGCTTTGTGTTTAGCCTGGGATAAGGTGTTTAGTAGGGCTATTTTTTTTTTTTTTAATCTCTGATGAACCTTGTACTTTAGTTCAGCCTTCCAGATGAACAGGGAAAAGCAGGATGTTAGTAAGGGACTCTTTGGCTACAGCATTTTCTAGATCTCCCTTCTAATTTTCTGGAGCATGTACTATTCTGTTCTTGGCCCCAACTATTATCGTGATTTTAGATTACTCTTCATATTAGTCTTTGCTGATGTTTTGCTGCTAAAGTTACTGTTACTGGGGACAGTGCCTCTGAACATGGACTCTTCCATGCCTTTTTCCAGTCAGTCTGTACCAGTATGGCAGAAGAGATAATAGTTCTCATTACACTCTGAACCTGCCTAGGTAGATGTTCTATACCATGAACTGGGAGGGAGCATGGGATAAATCCCACAGAGTTCTACTATTCTTGTCAAGGTTCAGATCTTCTTGAGTAAATGCATCTCAGTCTGCTATCTCTCTTTGATCAGGGCATTTGCTTCTTTTACTGAAATGTTCTTTCACTGAACATAGCACACGTCACACTTTCTTCAGTAGCAGAGACCTTCCCTGACTACTCTTTAAAGTAGCACTAATCTCAGCTGTCCCTAATCCCTTATCTTCATTTTTCCCTAATGCGCTGATTTTTATTTGATGTATTATATATTTACTTATTTATTTGTTCCTGCAGATGAATGTAAATTGCTTGAGAGTTAGGACTTTTGTCTGCTTTGCTTATTGCTGTTCTACTAAAATCTGAAATAGTTCCTGCTATACATGAGCTCAATAAATACCTACAAAATATCTGAATAAATGAATGAACATGTATAAGGAAGAAAGCTTTATTTGTTCTATTCTTAACTGCCTCAAACTTATTTAAGTCTTTTCTGTTCTTTTATTTACTTTCAGACTCTATCTGAATAATATTTTATTTTTCAGTTCTACAATTGTCTGCTTCTCATAGTTCCCCCATAACTTTTTTTATTTTCTTAACCTTGTAGTTCACATATTTTACCATTACTCTGGAAAAAGTAACTTGACTCTGTTAGTGTCTAAAACAGGAATAGCCTCAGTGGTATCCAACACAGCTATTCTCTAAAAATGTTCAAGTTATGGGCTGGGTGCATGGCTCGAGTCGTAGAGCACTTGCCAAGTAAGCAGAAGGCCCTGACTTTAAACCCCAGTACTGCCAAAAAAAAAAACAACAACAAAAAACCAAGTTATATTAAAGAATTTATAATATCTAATTTGCCATTCAGATATCATATTACTTACTTCTGGTCCTTGGTTATATCACAGAGAGTTAATTGTGTATTCTCCTTGATGATCTATAAATACATACAATTTCACCCTATGCATTGATAAAGTAGGTTTTTATTATTATTTGTAACTTGATTATCCTTTTAGCTGCAAAAGTCACAGTGAAATTGCAAAATATTTGACTTTTAAAAGTTAGCATGTCGGGGATTGGAGGTATAGCTCAAATGCTAAGAGCATCTGCTTTGTAAGTGCAAAGCAAAAAGCAATCATGTTGGGCTGGTGGTGTGGCTCAAGTGGTACAGTGCCTACCTAGCAAGCATGAAGCCCTGAGTTCAAATCCCAGTGCTGCCAAAAACAATTATTATGTCTTTTTCAAAATGGTCTATTCCATAGACCAGAATTAAATTATAATATCACCAAATGTTAAAGCTGACATAATTTCATACACTGCCAGGCCAAAATACATCTATTTCGCAAATTAATGTGAGACTCAGAAAATTTAATCAAATTGTGTTAGTTCACCCAAGCTAATTTACATCACCTGATTTCTCTAGCTACTAGTTATTAGTAGAATAAACAGTCAACTTGTTTGTCAACTAAAACCAGCTTGTATATAGAAACAGTACTCTAAAAGAGAAGCAAGATTTTAGTGTTCCAGCTACAGATAATATGATAGTTAACTATAGGTGCCAATTTGACTGGAATTTGAGGATAGGCAGCAGGTAAAGAAGTATTACCAGCAAGTGAAGATGTTTCTGAAGAGAGTGGCATTTGAGACACTGGCCTAGGTGGGGGAAATGTGCCCTCCATGTAGGCAGGCACCATCCAGTTGGTTGAGGGCATGGGTAGAAAAAGACAGGGGGAAGGTGAATTTCCTCTTTCTCTTGGAGCTGGGACACTGTATCCTGCTCTTGAACATCAGTCCTCCCCGTTCTGTGGCCTTTGGAGTCTAGGACTCACTTCAGTGGTTCCCCGCCTTCATACTTGGGCTGAGCCAGCCTTCCTGGTTCCCTGGCGTATTGTGAGGCTTCTCATCTTCCACGATTACAAGAACAAATGCCCCTATGAATCCCTCTATCTCTCTTATTGGTTGTCTTTCTAGAGGACTCCAAAAACTTCTTAGAACTCACTTAATTTCTACACATTTGTTAAATTATACCTATGGACAAGGTACTTCTTAGTAAATTATGTCATTTTTAATGGATTACAAGTATACTTACGTATTTTTATTAGTTCGTATTAATTGTACAAAAGGGTTTACACACATGCATATAATATACTTTGATCAAAGTCACCCCGTCTATTAGTCTTTATCTTACCGTTTGCAAACAATTTTTAAAAAGTTTATTTTCACACATGCAGGCAAAGTACATTGATCAGATTCACCCTCTCCTTTGCTCTCTCTCCATTCATTGGCTCTCCCCACCCCACCCCACCGATAGTCCCTATTTTACACTGATACCTTTTTTTTTAGATCTAGATTCCACATATGAGAGAGAGCATGTGACATCTGTCTTTCTCAGTCTGGCTTATTTTGCTGATCATGGTGATCTCCATTTCCTTCCATTTTCTTGCAGTGATGTAATTTTGTTCTTCTATATGGATGAATAATACTCCATTATGTATATATTCTACAGTTTCTTTATCTTCAAAATGTACAAAATGAATAAAAGATCTTAATGTAAGACCCAAAACTTTGAAACTACTATAGAGAAACCCTTCAAGACATAGGTAAAGGTAAAGCCTTACTGAATAGGACTACAACTGTTAGGAAATAAATGCCAAGAATTGACAAATGGGACTGCATCAAATTAAAAACAATTACTGGAAGAAGATATACTTTTATATTTTCTAAATGGCATATATCTAACAATATTCTGTAATTTTGGCCAGGCCCTGGTGGCTCACACCTGTAATCCTAGCTACTCAGGAGGCAGAGAGCTGGAGGATCATAGTTCAAGGTAACCCTTGGCAAAAAGCTCTCAAGATCCCAACTCAATCAATAAAAGCTGGGCGTGGCAGTGTATGACTTTCAAGCCAGCTAAGTGGGAAGCAAGAATAAGAGACGCAGTCCAGGCTGTCTGGGCATAAACACAAGACCCTAACTCAAAAATAATGACCTAAATAACTGGTAGACCCAAGTAAAAGAATGCCTACCTAGCAAGCAGAAGGCACTGAGTTCAACCCCCATACCACAAAAAAAGTTAATATCCAAGGGACTAGGGGGTGTGGGTCAGTGGAAGAACACCTGCCTAGCATGCAGGAGGCCTTGGGTTCAATTCCCAGCATCACAGAAAGAACAAAAACCAAAACAACAATAATAGCCAATATCCAGCTAATCATATATAAATTGGGATATTTTGTTAAATCACTTACAAGTTGGGACAATTTTTTGTTAATTAATGCCGATATAGATGTATGTCTTCAACTTCACTTCACCAAACATGTCATTTTGAATCATAATGTACTAGAACGTAAGTGCCATGAGGACAGGGATTTTAATGCCCCATTAATGTTATTGAATAAATAATAAGTTTCTGACTGCCAAAGTTATTAAGCACTGGAAAATAATATGTGTAGTAGAAAAATCTACTTTGCAATTAGTTTGACAAATATATGTGGATTCTTACCTAGGATAGGGTTATTTGAGACCATAATGCTGTTTTACACTTAATAGATCACACCCTAGTGTAAACATAACTTTTATATGCAATGGGAAACCAAAAAATTCACATCTTCCTTGTCTGCAATAGTCACTGTATGGCTGTGGAGTGGAACTAAACCCACAACATCACCAAGTCTGTGTGTAATAGGATTACAACTGTGCCTAACTACTAAGATAAATATTGTTTCTTAGGGGAAATTAATTTCTAAACTAGGACTACTCACGCTGATGGAAGAAGGCAGAGAATCTTTATGTAATTACTGTTCCAATGTGATTTTCTCATGCCTTAAACTAGGACAGACACACTTCTCTACTCATATGAGAAAACCTGTGTTTATTTATTTATGAGGGTGGGAAGGGAGGTGATGGTTGAAGCCAATATTCTCTGTCTGGGCTCTTCGTAGACATGCATGGGAATACCAAAGCTATTTCTAGTATTTCTGAAAGACTAACAAAACAGCATGCTTACCCCCAGACAAAATGACATAAGATTTTCTTTAATAAATGCAATCTCCTTTTGGTTCATGTATCTTTCAAAATAATAAGTCATTAGGGGAGGAAGAGAAAAATTTAAATTACTCTTGTTGGTGAAGTTTTTAGAAGCATCATAATCAGTTAGTACTTGAATGTACTAGGGAGGGGACCATTAAAATCTCTGCTCATAAAAATAATTAATAATCACAGTCTGTCTTATCAAATAAACAGCTGGCCCATAACTTATATTCATACCTGTTCTTAAGATGAATTTTCATGGTAGTGTGGGAAAATTTCACATGATATATTTTTTTCTAACACTGAGAAGTTTAAAAACATTCTAAGTAACTATACATATTTTCAAATTTACATCCTTACTGTTGATTTCAAATGTGTTTCTAAGTGTACATAGCTATGTCAAGTGTTAAAAATAATAAATAGCTGTGGAAGAACCACATTCAATAATTAAATCAATAAAAATTGTCTATTCAGGGCTAGAGAATGCTGTCAGGTATACACCTGCACACAAGGAACAAGGATGTAACTGATGCCTTTATAAGAAGTAATATATTGAGACTGGAGGTGTGGCTCAATTGGTGGAGTGCCTGGCTAGAAGTAATATATTCCTATCTGTTGTTTTTCCTTATGGCAAATGACCGATAATTATGCCACACAAATTTAAGGTCATAACACATGTCTTTTCTCTTCTGGCCTCCTTACCACCTCCCAAAATGCAAAAGGCCCATGGTTTACATGCGGGAGGAATGCCTATCCAAAAGTCATTCCCATAGTCTCCTGCTTTTGCACAAGGAATTAACCTCCAGAATTTTCTATCTCTCCTTATACCTGAGGTTAAGGAAGCAGAAAAGTCTTTTCTCTAGTTAACATTGGCAATCTCTTAGACAAAGCAGAATTACATATTAAAAACAGTAATTCAACAATAATCAATTTAAATAACTTACAACATATAATAAATCAATCACATGTGAAGAGGAAGAGAAATTAACCCACTGTAATATTTAATAGTAAATGAAAAATAAAAGCTATGTCTCATATCAATTGTATTGCCTTTCAGTTTCTTGGTTCATATTAAATAAATATTTAAACACTAATGTCAATTGTCAGCTCATGACACAAAGATTTTATTTACCTACACTTTTTTGAAACACTATTGCATAAGTTGAGACATTTGTACCCATAGCATACTACTTAAAATTATATTTGCTCTAATATCATTCTAAATGTTAGCTTTAAAAGAATGACTTTAAGATGATAAAAATAAAGAAAAGCTAATTTACCCTTTTGTTACTTCCATTGCCAATAAATAGTAAAAGAGGTGCACCTGCACATTTTGAAAACAAACTCCACAAAGCAGATTGTCCCTCAGTGACATCAATTATCATTTAGAGTTCTCTGCAGATAAGAACTCTCTTGCCTCCAGTCCCTGAGCTTGCTGTTCCCATGGGTCTCCATTCTGTATCCCTTATTGCCCTCCCGATTGCACATGAACAAATTCCATGGAAACTATTACTGATCAATCATTGCTGTGCCATCAAACAGATGATTTATTAACATTACAGATTACGAAAACCAAAATTAGGTGAGAAAATTAGATTTAAGCCTGGAGAACATCTAAAGTAGTTGGAAAGGTAAGACTCACCTGTCTAAAGTAAGAGCAGGTGGTCTTTGCCAATGTCGGTGTCCATGGGCTGTCAACCGAAACTAATGTCAAAATTGTTCTTGAGACCCTCTGCCCAGACATGGCAATAGAAACTAACTGGTGGGACAAGGCTACCTGATAGTTCACTTAAAACCTGCCCCCATGGCAGGAGCCAGTGGCTCACACCCTGTAATTCTAGCTATTCAGGAGGTAGAGATCAGGAGGATCACAGTTCAAAGCCAGTGGGGGCAAATAGTTCATGAGACCCTATCTGGAAAAAACCCATCACAAAAAGGGCTGGTGGAGTGGCTCAAGGTGAAGGCCCTGAGTTCAAACCCCTGTGTTACAGAAACAAATAAACAAACAAAAACTTCCCCTTCTGTTTAAGAGCTTTTCAGCCTGCTAGAATTCAAATAAAATGAATGTAGGAATAAAATGTTTTTAAATCTTTAAAAAAAAAACAAAACAAAACTCTCATGTAAGGTTAATTTTGAAAAGAGTGAAGCAGTTGTAGAGTTGAAACATTTCAAGTTTTTAGTTTTTTTGTGATCCTCTCAAATTGCTTAGCATGGGGAATTTTCTTCTGTGAAATTTCTCATGTGAACTACTTAACTGGTACCAAATCTTCCTACCACCTACCTAGTCATTGTCATCTCCTAAATGTTATTCATAGCAACTTAAGCAGATTAATGTCACTTAGGTTCTTCTTCATTAAGCAAGAACAGTCAAGTAGAAAAGAAAAACAAAAAGTCATAGAGGAAATTTTTCTTAAAGAGTCATGGGATAAATGAATTTTTGTTTTGAAGATCATAATGAAAGTCATGCAGGGTGGTATAAATTACATGTGGTCATTAGAAAAGGTAACATCCTGGATGAGAAAAAGTGGAAAACAGAAAGACTGAGAATATTTGTTTAATTGTTAAGTTTCATAACATCCCTGAAATTAGTCTAAGCAAACAAAACACATCCACACAGTGATTAGTTTCCCAGAACTGTCTTAACTATAAACATCATAAAGTGGGTTGTTAAAAACAACACAAATTTATTCTCTTACCATTCTGGAAGTTAGAAGTCCAAAATCAAGGTATGGGCAGGGTCACGGTTCCTTTGAAGACTACCAGAAAGAACCTTTTTTCTCCTCTTTGTTGGTGGTTGCCTACCATTCTTGGTGTTTATTTTTTGGTTCATGGACACATTACTCCATCCTCTGGCTCAGTCTTCACATGTTGTTCCCCTTGGCCAGTTCTTTTTTTTTTTTTTTTTTTTTATTCATATGTGCATACAAGGCTTGGGTCATTTCTCCTCCCTGCCCGCACCCCTTCCCTTACCACCCACTCTGCCCCTTCCCTCTCCCCCCACCCCCTCAATACCCAGCAGAAACTATTTTGCCCTTATTTCTAATTTTGTTGAAGAGAGAGTATAAGCAATAATAGGAAGGAACAAGGGTTTTTGCTGGTTGAAATAGGGATAGCTATACAGGGAGTTGACTCACATTAATTTCCTATGCGTGTGTGTTACCTTCTAGGTCCCCTTGGCCGTTCTTAATCTAAATTTCCTTCTTAGAAGCAGAATCAGGACTCATCCTAATCCAGTATAACCTTCTCTTTACTTGATTGTACCTTAGTCATTTAATTTGGGCCCACGCTAATCCAGTATTAACTTATCTTTATCTGACTACATTGTCAGAGATTCTAAATAAAATCACATTCACAGGTATTACTGCTTAGGCATTGAACATAACTTTTAGATGATGCACTGTGAACAAACAATTGAAAAGAATTGAACAAACTTTGCTGAAAAGAGCTTTAACATAGTATATACACAAGTTAGCGGGACTGAAGCAAATTGGGAAGTGTCTTTGAAAATAAGTCTTTAAAGTAGATGCCAGTGGTTCACGCATGTAATCCTAGCTACTTGAGGGGCTGAGATCAGGAGAATCGAGTTTCAAGACCAACCCTGGGCAAATAGTTTGGAGACTCATCTCCAAAATAACAGGAGCAAAATGGACTGGAGGTATGGCTCAAGTAGTAGAGACAGTGGCATTTAAGATAAAGTTATTAGTTATTCATTCATTCAACAGATATATTTTGAACATTTATTATATAAAAGACAGTAGGAACAAAGTGATGAACGATGTAAGATTTCTCTTCAAAAGTTCATGATCTAGAAAAAAGACAGACAGGTAAACTACTACAACATATTGCATACCTTGATATATTGTCATCTTAAAAAGTTTTCTTTCACAGTAGGGAGGATAGTGAGTTGGAAGAGAAAAAGGCCAAAAGACCACTAAAAGAAGTATTATGCTGATTATACACGATGTACCCATACTTTCCTTTGTTCCCTCTGTTGCAATGGAAGAGATCTTTTCTATTTACTACACCACAATTTTCTGCCTGTGCTATGACTTTCTCCTGCCTTCTCAGAAGTCTAGCTGTACAAATAGATAATCTCTTCCTACTTGAGCCCTCTCACCAGCTTTAAACATGCTCAAACACCCATAACAGCAGCAATAGCAGCAACTACCACATCTTCCACCTCACAGACCTTTGTGCTAAGTCTTATATCTTGTTTACAGCTGTACTTACTGGAGAAATTTGTGCTTGGTAACTCCAATTGTTTATTTCTGATGCATTCCTTTAATCTGGCCTGCTTGGTTCCTCTGAAACTTTATCCCATTATCCACAAACTCTTCATTGATAAATCCAGTCAACAGAGTGCTTACTTCCCCTAACCTTTCAGCAACACCTGTCTATAGGACTGAGGGGAACCTGACCTCATCTTCAGATCCAGGGACCAGACCCATTAACCATTTAATTATAGCTACTATATATTACTAAGCAAGGATTAACTTAGGACCTAAAATTTAAGTCAACCTTCTTATTATTAAACTTGAGATTATTATTGTTTCAGAGAAGGAAAAGCATAGGAATATGATGATTTTTTTTTCTTTCCTACTATATGTAATTATTCTCAACTTTCTTGATAATTATATTATATACTATATTTGCAAACATCTGTTATAGAATTTAAACCTCTAAAATAACAATATTTAATACATTTATAATAGAACATAATCCCCTTAAAAGATATTTGGGATTTTACTTTGATTATAAATATTTTAATTTATTTATTGATTTTGGCAATACTGCAGTTTGAACTCAAGGCCTTGTACTTGCTGGGCAAGCACTCTACACTTGAGCCATGCGCCCAACCCTTAAATGTTTTTATATATAATCTGTGATTTGGCATTTTTCCTCAAAAATTTGTTTGTAAGATAAATTCATTTTAGAAGCTATAACTCAATTTCATTCACTTTTGTGGTATAGTGTATATTGCAAAAATATAACACAATGTGTTTATGCCTTATCCTACTTATTAATATGCATGCTGTTCCCCTTATTTTCTAATACAAAACAAATGTTTGTATGAACATTTTGAACATGTTTCTTTTTGGACATAAGCAAGAATTTTCTATGGTACATGTTCTTGGGAAAGAATATGTATATTCTGTGTTACAGGATACATTTTCAATTTAGAGAACAAAAGTAAACAGTATCCAGAATGCTTATACCACTCTACATGTCCACCTGCAGCCAAAGCGAGCTCCTCTTCTGCGAAGTCCTGCATAGGCAATTTTTGTCACTCTTTTCAAATTTTTGCAATGCTAATGAGTATGAAATAATGTCATTATGTTATTATTATGATTCTGTGATTTCATGATTGCTAATTTGGTTGACATCTTTTCATATTGTAATTGGGCATTTGTGTTTCATCCTCTATAAAAATACTAAGATTTTACTTTTGTTTCATGAATTTCAGTTTTAATGTTTCATGTGTATTAATTTATTCAGCTTTCCCCTAGACTCAGGCAAGGAATACCCCTGTCTCTAGGTTGAGCTTTATAAGGCCACACCCATTCTGGCTGTACTCCAGCTGCATCCCTCCCCACTAAATGAGTCAATTAACTGAAGAATGTGTGCCAGCAACCCCAGGTACTTTGTGCTTTCTGACCAAACATCCCTGATCCTGTTTCTTTAACCCACACTGGCCTTTTCCTTTTCCCTAAATCCATTAGCCACACACTGAGTGCACACACTCAGTCCCACAATATGGTGAGGGTGAGTTCATGCTCACTTAAATGGGTTATTTCATCATGAGATTTGCAATTTAAAAAAATTGTGCATGTGTATTTAGTTGTTGAGAATCTGTGAAGATTCTGAAAATCTAAGGTTGAAGTCCTATGAAAGTTGATGGTTTATGATTGTCATTATGATTTACTATCCAAAACACTTGAATGCATTGACTTAGAATTTCCTGGAAATATAGGTAGTATAAATTATAAACATAATCCCACATCAAGAAGGGTTATGGGAACTACTTCCCAGGGGATAACTCATTCATTACTAGGATGTTAGACCAAAAAGATAAGCTATTATGCCATCTTTCTCTGCTAGCAGATCTGACAAAGCTGGACATGGTGGCTCACACTGTAATCCCAACTACTTGGTCAGCTGTGATAAGAGGCCAGCCAGCAGCTGTGTCAAAGAACAGCTGGGCATGGCGATATATGCCTGTGATCCCAGCTACAGGAGAGGTGGAGTTAGGAGAATCACAGTCTAAGGCCATCTTAGGGAAAAACTCAGGATCCCATCTGAAAATATCTAAATCATAAAGGGCTAGAGACTCGGCCCAAGTGGTAGAGTGCGCTTGCTCTGAGTTCAAAACCCCAGTACCACCAAAAACAAACAAGCAAAATATCTGCTGCCCTTCAGTGGGTCTCACTTTACATAGGTGGAGGAGTCATGCTTCTCTTTACTAAGCGTTTGCTGCTCAAATCTTGTCATCTGTTCCTTTATAGTGTTGCAAGCACATTTATACATCTAACAGACCATTTGTTGTATTTAATCCAAAATATTTAGGTGCTTTTAAGCATTTTTCAGCTTTTTTTTTTTTTTGGCAGCACTGTTTTTTGGATTCAGGGCCTCACACTTGCTAAGCAGGTACTCTTGAGCCACTCTATCAGCCTAAATAACCTCTTGTTTTGAGATTTGTTTGAGATAGAAGGATGACTCAAACTTATTCACCAACCTCAGAAAATTAAGCTAGGGAGTCTGACCAATTAAATATACTTTATATTTTAATTAAGTTTGCAGTGCTAGGGTTGAACATAGGGCTTCATACACTCTAGGTAAGTGCTGTACCACTGAGCTGCACATTAGCCCAGAGCCCAAATTTTTATTTTTTTATGTTTTTGATGGTACTGGGATCTGAACTCAAGGCCTCATGCTTATTAAACAGGTGCATGCTTGTTAAGAGCTGCTTGAGCTACTCCATCAGCTCTTTTCAGCTTATTTACAATAGAAGCTTCTTAAGAAGCTATCCTCCCTATTACTTGAAATATTTCCCAATGACTTTGCTATTCTCTATCCACAATCTGCTTCTCTTTCTACCCATTATCACAGAGGATTCTATTTCTCCCACTATTTCCATTATATGTATTTGATTTCCAATTATATCCCTTCACGAATTTCCCTAATGAGACTAGATATAGACTGCATATAGACATCTACTTGAATTTCTCTCTTTCTTTTTGACGGTACTGAGGCTTGAACTCAGGACTTCACACTTGCTCAGCCGGTCCTCTCCAGCTTGATCAGCACCTCCAGCCTTCACTTGAATTTCTTATCTCAGATTAATCGGTTTTATAAAATGAAGCCATTATTTTCCCCATTATGACACTTCTACAACTTTAGTCTTTCACACCAGAAATCTGGAATTTACCCTCAATATAATTTTATGCCTCTCCTCAATACTTCTAAAATATGTTCACATTTCTGCATTTCCTCTATTAACACCTTAATACAACTCACCATTGACTGCTGCCAAAACTCAGAATTTTTTTTTCTTTACTGGAGCTTGAACTCAGGGCCTTAAGCCATTCCACCAGCCATTTTCTGTGAAGGGTTTTTTCAAGATAGGGTCTCACTAACTATTTGCTGGTGCTGGCTTTGAACTGTGATCCTCCTAATCTCTGCCTCCTGAGTCTAGGATTATAGGTGTGAGCCACCGGTGCCCAGCTCAGAATTTTTAAATCATATCACAATTCTCTGCAAAAGTCAACATTATTTTTTAAATCAGCATGTAGATCTCTACTCCTATACTTAAAATTATTTATTGACTTTCCATTTGGTTGGAATAAAGTATTGAAGCATTAATGTTGCTCACCTAGCCTTCTATCCACTGCTTCCCTGTCTTTCTTGACCACAGTTCTCTCCAGATACTCTGTTATTTCTATTTTCCCATTCCTCAACTGCATCAGGATTTTTTAAAATTAGAAACTGTTCTATTCACTTGGCTCCTAACACTTATCCTTAAGACCTTTTTTGGGAAACCACTAGTAGTACGTGTATGTGTGTGTGTATATGTGTGTGTATGCACACACGTGTGTTTGTTTTATGTCTTCATTTCTCACTGTTTCATGCATCCTACTCCTTCTGTAAATGTTTCTTTCTTTTCTTCAGTCTATCCTTTAATGGATCTTTCCCTGAGGGTCTATAGGTGGAAAATGCTCTGTCTGAAATTTTTTTATATATCTTTACTCTTGAACAATAATTTATCTGGGAATAACATTCTTGAATGACAACCCTTTTTCTGTCAACATTTTGCAGAAATTATTCCATTTCCTCAGACCTCTGTTACTACTATTAAGATATCAAATTGTCTTCTTGAACAAGAGTTTTCTTTGCTCCCTGTTTTTGTTATTCTGCTGTCTTACTAAAATTTTTCTAAATGAGGATTTTACTTTAGTTTTTTTTCAAGTGTGGGACATAATATCCTTGCTAAATACAAGATTCCATGTTTGATCTTCACAGGGGAATTCTGAGCCATTAATTTTTTTGTGTACTGCCATTTCTCCATTTTCCCTCCTCTTCTTTCTTTCAGAACTTCTATCATATATATATTGGACCTTCTTGTACTGTCCTCTGTGGTTCTTAATCCTTATTTTATATTTTTTTATTTCTATCCTTCTGTACTAAAATCTTGGAAACAACCTTCACTCAATTTTCTAATTTACAAATTCTCTATTCAATTGTACCTCATCTGCTTTTTTAAACTAGAATTTTAATAAATGATTCTTTTTACTATCAAGGGTCATTTATTTTATTCAAATTTTTAATTAATAATTTAAATTTTGAACTATGCATGTGTCCCCAGGGAGGCATGCTGTTATCCTAAGAGGGTGCCATCGCACAGTGCATAGAAAACACAGTTTATGTGCAGGATATGCTGTACAGAGGCCTGCTGAGAGCCAAGATTGGGTCTTCCTAGTCTCCAGGCCACCTATCGCACCTTATCTGTATCTGAGTGAGGTGTTTTGGAAGGGACTGTGTCAAATACCTTCTCTACCATCATGATTAAGCATCAGAATGTCCAAGGCTAATGAGAATAAGATTTTGAAGATGATGATCTTTGTGGCCATAGAGAATGATAATTGTTTTTCACCATAAAGAGCTGTTGAGTTCTTTTAATCACGATGTGACAAATCTGTAGATGATTATGAAGATCTGAAAGATTCTTCCAATTCTCTGTTGAACCACCATCTAAGCAAATTTATAGAGCTCATCTTTTTTAATGCACTGATCACATAAGAGAGGTACTGGGAAGTACTATTCCAGAGGAGATTTGGAATACCTGAAGTATTTTCTTTTCTTTCTTTTTTTTTTTTTTTTTTTGTGGTACTGGGGCTTGAACTCAGGGCCCACACCTCAAGCCACTCCACCAGCCCTTTTTTGTGAAGGGTTTTTTCAAGACAGGGTCTCACAAACTATTTATCTGGGCTCGCTTCAAACCTCAATCCTCCTGATCTCTGCTAGTATTATAGGCGTGAGCCACTGGCACCTGGCCCTGAAATATCTTCTGAAGAACATAGTCATAGTTTCCACGCACCTCAAAAAGGATATCCTGGTGAAGATTCAGCACTGCTTCTGACTAAATCTGCTCTTCTACCCTCTTCCATTCAAGCATCTGGAGAACAGAACTCAACACCAATGAGAATAAAGAAGTCTGACAAGCTGGGACAACAGAGAGATGTGAAAGCAGAACTGGAGGAGCAGCAAGGCAGGGAATTGTTCCTCAATTGAGTGGCCCTTGGTCTTACTGATGCTAGAAAATGTACTCTGATGGGCCATATGCTTTATCTTCTGGGTGATGGAAACAAAAGAACTAGGCATCGATATGAACAAGAGTTCAAAAGGCTGGCGAGTCTTCATCTGCATATGCACAGGATCTTGGATTAGACTAGTGAATAAACAAAAGGGGACTAACAATGGATGCTGGTATGACAAAATTAGAAACCACAACCAAGTTATTACATCAATGAATGCTCCAGGCCATAAGTACTTCATTTTAAATATGATTACAGGAACAGTCCAGGGAGTGTAGCTGTTTTAGGTGTAGATGCCAACAGGGATCCATTTGAAGCTGGATTTCAGACTGGAGGACAAACCCAACAGCATGACCACTTAGTCTGATACTTTGTAGTGATACAGATTGCAGTTGCAGTCAATAAAATGGATGGCATTTATTGGCAACAAGAAAGATCAAGAGAATTTTGGAATACTTGGGCGCTTTCTTAAGCACGTAGCTTTTAAGGACAGTGATGCAACTTTTATCCCTACAAGTAGCCTCAGTGGTGAAAATTGAGTCACAAGCTCTCAGTCAAGTGAACTCACAATGTTTATTAGAACAAATTGATTCCTTCAAGTCCCCTCAATGCTCTATTGACAACCCTTTTAGATTATGTGTGCCGGATGTCTTCTGAGATCAAGGATCTGGATTTTATGTGACTGTTGAAATGGAAGCTGGTTATATTCACACTGGTAATCGGTTACTAGCAATGCCTCCTATGAAACTTGTGCTGCAAAAGGAGTCACTTTGCCTGATGAGCCTGTTGATTGGGTAGCAGTGGGCAATCATGTCAGTCTCACTTTTGTTGGAATGAATATATCAAAATCAATATTGGCTGTATATATTCTGGCCCCAAGGAACCCATTAAAGCTTGCACTGGGCCAGGAGCAGTAGCTCTATGCCTGTAATCCCAGCTACTAAGAGGTAGAGAACAGGAGGGTCTGGGTTTGAGACAAGCTTGAACAAAAAAGTTAGCAAGACCCCATCTCAATGAACAAGCCAGGCCATAGGTAAGATCTCTGGAGGCCACAGGTAGTAAGATAGTAGTCTGAGGCCAGCCTTCCAAAAATGCAAGAGTTTACCTGAAAAATAACTAAAATAAAAGCCAGGGCATGAGAGGATCTAGGAGTATGACTCAATTGGTAAACACCAGCCTAGTAAGCATGAGGCCCTTACTTCAACCCCAGTACTGCCACCAAAAATAAAATAAAATAAAAAAGCCTGCACTCATTTCAGATCCCACATTTTCATCTTTAGTATTCAAATTTCTACTATCACTAAAGGAAAGGAAGGGAAAGGAACATGCTATTACCAAACAAATGATTATCTCCTCCAACAAAAGCACAGGTGAAGTCAGGAACAAAAAGACTAAGTCGTTGCCAAAGCCCAGAATGCATTGGTAGAGCCACAGACTCAAAGACCAGCAGCTCCTGACCTCTTAGAAGACTTCATGCTGCCTTACAGGGGCTGTATAATAGCTGGGTGTCATTGTTGGGATGAAGAAATAATGGGTCAGAATTCCTACCACAGTTCCAAATGCAATGAAATAGTTTACCAAAGAATGTCGACAGAATTTTTTTAAAGAATCTAGTTATGCAGTTAAAGAAACAATGTGCAAATGATTTTTTTGTCTTTTTTTATTGTTTATACATTTATTCATATGTGTATACATTGTTTGGGTCATCTCTCCCCCCTGTTCCCAACCTCCTCCTTCTCCCCCCAACACCCCTCCCTTCCAGGCAGAACCTGTTCTGCCCTCTTCTCCAATTTTGTTGAAGAGAAAACATAAACAATAATATGAAAGACAAAGCATTTTTGCTAGTTTGGGATAAAGATAGCTATACAGAGAGATTCCTAGAGTTGCTTCTATGCACTTGTGTATTACAACCATAATTGATTCATCTCTACCAGACCTCTTCACTACTTCCTGGTCCCCTTCCCATAGTGCCCTCTGCCAGTTTAAAATTATTTTATTCGCTCCTCTACAGTGAGCACATTAACCACTTTCAAGTTTTAGGTTTCCTTTCCTTTCCCTATTCCTCCTGTACATGTTCTCCCCTTACTGAGTGACCCATGTCCAATAATATTACTGTATTTGTTTTGGATCTATAATCCGCATATGAGGGAGAACATACAATTTTTGACCTTCTGAGCTTGGCTAACTTCGCTTAAAATGATGTTCTCCAGTTCTATCCACTTACTTGCAAATGACAAAATTTCATTCTTTTTTGTGGCTAAGTAAAATTCCATTGTGTATAAATACCACATTTTCTTAATCCATTTGTCCATCAGTAGTGGGGCATCTTGGCTGTTTCCATAACTTGGCTTTTGTGAATAGTGCTGCAATAAACATGGGTGTGCAGGTGCCTTTGGAATGACCTGACTCACATTCCTTTGGGTATATCCCTAGGAATGGGATTTCTGGATCATATGGCAGATCTATGTTTAGATTTTAAGAAGCCTCCATATTGTTTTCCAAAGTGGAAAGTACCAGCTTACATTCCCACCAGCAGTGTATGAGGGTTCCTTCCTCCCCCCACCACATCCTTACCAATATTTGTTGTTAGTTTTGCTCTTGTTGATAGCTATTCTAACAGGAGTGAAGTGGAATTTTAGTGTGGTTTTTGATTTGCATTTCTTTTATGACCAGGGATGGAGAGCATTTTTTCATGTGGGGTTTTTTTTTTTTTTCTTTTTTGGTCATTTGGATTTCTTCCATTGAAAAAGTTCTGTTTAGTTCATTTGCCCACTATTTGCCCCTTTCTTTATTGGTTCATTGATTTTGGAGGAGTTTAGTTTTTTGAGTTCCTTGTATATTCTGGTTTTCAGTCCCTTGTCTGATGTATGGCCAGTGAATATCTTCTCCCACTCTGTGGGTGGTCTCTTCAGTTTAGAGACCATTTCTTTTTGTTTTGCAGAAGCCTTTTAATTTCATATAATCCCATTTTTCCATCCTTTCTCCTAGTTGCTGGGCTGCTGGCAGTCTACTGAGTTTTGCTTATACCTATTGCTTCCAGAGTATTCCCTGCTCTTTTCTGTACTAACTTCAGAGTTTCGGGTCTGATAGTAAGGTCCTTAATCCACTTTGAGTTGATACTTGTACAGGGTGATAGGCATAGAACTAGTTTCAGTTTTCTGCAGGCAGGTAACCACTTTTCCCAGCAACATTTGTTGTAGGCTGTCTTTTCTTCATTGCATGTTTTTGGCACCTTTGTCAAAAATAAGGTTGTATGGATTCATATCCATATATTTTTCACATGGTGATATCTTATATAGTTTTCCCTCTTCCTAGACATTCTTTCCTCCATGACACCTTCCTAAGAAACACAATTCATCTTATCCTTGTGATGACTTTACTGATAAGCCTTTTAAAGGAAACAGTGGGGTTGTTTTATGAAATTGACAGCAACTTAGTTTCTGAATCTTCCCTACTTCTCTGAAAAGACATCTAGGGTAACAGATCCTTAAGTGGAAAAAAAATACACAACAAAATGTGTGATAAAACTATACCCACAGACAATGTGAGCAAGCAAAGTTAAACATTATCCATAAGAATCATGCATCAGAGCCTGATGCAGTGGCTCTCGCCTATGGTCCTGGCTACTGCGAGGAGAACATAGGGAGATTTGTGGTTTGACACCAGCCAGAGCAAAAAGTTATGAAGACCCCCATCTCAATAAACCAGGTGTGGTTGTATACATCTGTAATCCCCAGGTAGGTGGGAAGCTGTAGGTAGGCGAATTGCAGTATGAGACCAAAAATGTGAGACTCTGCCTTAAAAACAACTGAAGCATAAAATGGTTTGGGGGTTGACTCAAATGATAGAACCTAGCAAGCACTAGGTCCTGAGTTCAATCCCCAGTACTGAAAAATAAAAATCATGTCTCAGCATATGTGCAAGAGAAAATAAAGTCAACAGGCTTCAACAGGCTTTTTTCTATACTACATAAAAGGAGAATCCCCAAATTGTCAGTGGATACTCAAATGGAAAGTAACTAGTCAATGTGAGAACAGAAGCAAAATCTAAGAGCAGATGCTCCAGGACTTGTGTGTGGATCATAAGGAGGCCATGGTGCAGTGAAGTACTGCAGTGCTAGTTGAGTTGTGGGCCAATAAGATCATAGTACAAAATTAATTTATGAAAAACTTCTAGAAACAGAATCTAACTTGAGCAGGACAAATAGGGAACAGGAAAAGGCAGGGAATCTCTGAAAGAATGAAGGCAATGTTCTTTTACCCTTCCCTCAAACAACAGCAACAAACCAGAAGATCTGGAGCTATCCTAATGTACTAGACTAGACTGCAGGGGTCATCCTGATGTATTACACTGGTGTGTTGTAGTCAATTCTCACATGAAGTCACTATGAGACAAAAGAAGAAAAGCAGAGTAACATTTTTACATAAATGCATACCACAGTGATATTTTCACAAAACAAATGAAAATTGTAAAACAGTATTTCAGTTAAGCAAATAAGGTATAAAATATAATTCCATATTAGAAAATCTCAAAGCCTAATGATAAAAGTCAGAAAGGAATTAAAAATTTTGGCATAAAAATCATTTTAAAAATGAATACTGAACTGCAAAAAAGCAAGGACAAGCAAAAAATAAATGTTTATAGGGGAAATAGGAGGGGGAAATGCATAATTTTAATATCAAAAGGAAATGAAAATTTTAGAAATAGTGGCAAATATAGATTCAGGCAAAGATGGAACATATGTATAATATAGAGTCCCCAGCAATAAAAGGAAAGCAATAAAACAGAAAAAGGAAATACAAAAACCTGTACTTAAGAAAAGCTTTTACTAGAAAAAAATTTTTGCACTTGCACAAGGCCCTCAGTTTGACCCCTAGCACCACACACACACACACACACACACACACACACACACACACACAAATTTTAAACTGTATTTTGGCAAACCACAAGTATACCTGAGAAAAGCAACTGAATATAACCCACACTGAGAATCTACAATGAAAATCACGTGACTAGTAATGGGTGAAAAGCCACATTACGTCAGACATCATTACAGTCATACTTTAGACAATGCATAGTATAGCTAAGGCAATCACAGTAAGAAAATGTGATCTAGGGATTTCTCATCAGGCCAAACTGATTTTTAAATATGAAGACTACTGCCACCTGACTTTTAGCCATAAAGAGTGAATTCAGGGGATATTGTTCCTTTGTGGCCTTCTTAGGGAATTATTTATTTATTTATTTTGGGAATGCAATTTAGATCAAGCTTTGGACTCATAAAATACCTACAGAGACCTAAAACATGTAAATATTAAGTGAAGATAAAACATATTTTTATTAAAATTATGTGACCAGTAAAATGAAGGAAGTTTAATAATTGCTCTGATAATGTTGATACAGCATTTTTAAAATGTGGAAAGTGGTGGTAGAAATCATGAAAAGCAAAATAAGCTTCCCAGTTGCCTTATTTTTTCTAACACAGTAAAATGACATTTCAAATGTCAAATCAGTACTGGAGAAAATGAAGAAATAAGAAAAAAAGAGATTACTAGATAATTTAAGTGTTATTTGTTGTATGGATCCACTAAGCAATAATAAAAAAGATAATGAAAAATCAATAGATATTTTCTTGAGAAATACATTAGCAAACAAGCTTCAGACAACAAGTGTTTGAGGGGAAGATGACCACAAAAACTAAGGGTGAGTGTTAAATGTACTTTTCTCTGAGCTCAGTGGTTATTAAAAGTCTGAAGAAGACAGAGCAGGATAGCAGCTGAGTTGGATCTTTTAGTGACTATCATCTAACAGACACAGAAATCTGAACAGCTATTAATGTGACAAATTCCCTTCGCAAGCGCTGAGGGACACAGGTGAGGAAACTTAGCGCCTGATTTTAATACAATAATAAGAAAAGATACTTTGAAGAAGGCAGGGAGGAATGAGTTGCCTGCACCACACCTCCCTGCTCTCCCAGCAAGGCAGCATGGAGAAAGAAAGATGTTTTCTACTTGGTGGAGGCAGAAGAAATTAAATTCAGACCTGAGACTTGAAACACACATATGTGTGTTGTTCAGCATCAACTGAGAGAGTAACTGGGAGAGGGCCAAACCTGGGATTAGATTACCTTCTATTATTTAAAAAAGGACAGCACAGGACTGGGGCTGTTGCTCAAGCAGTAGAGCACCAGCTTTGCAAATGCAAAGCTGTAAATTCAAACCCCAGTCCCCATCCGCACCCACCACGTGCACGCACATAAAAAAAGGACAGCACGCCAGGAGTAATAGGCTTGCTGCAGACTTTGGCTTAGAGTGCCATCTAGTGCTGAAGAGACTGCAATAGCAGAAGGGACTACAGAGTGAGAAAATTAAGGAAGCTGCTTAAAATTTCAGGAAAGACAGGTGCATGGACAATGGGAAAAATACTTAAGCTTTCAACACAGCTTGGCACACCAGCAAGTACGAAAAACTTTCAGAGAACCACGGCCTCACTTAAAGTTAGAATAAGGTTCCAGAAACTGACCAAACAGTAACTAATATTGGCAAACTTTCTTTTTTTTTTCTCCTTTTATTTTATCGTTCTTACATTTACTTACATGTGTATACATTCTTTGTGCTCCCTTCCCCCAACCTCCACTCCCACACCCCTGCTTACAGGCAGAACCTGTTCCACCCTCTTCTTTGATTTTGTTAAAGAGAAAACATAGGAGATAATAAGAAAGACATATCATTTTTGTGAGTTTGAGAGATTCCTAGTGTTGCTTCTATGCACTTGTGTATTGCAACCCACACTGGTTCATTTCTACCAGACCTCTTTACTACTTCCTGGTCCCCTTCCCATAGTGCCCTCTGCCAATTTTAGATTACTTTATTCACTCCTTAATAGGGAGCACATTAACCACATTCAAGTTTTAGGTTCCCTTTCCTTTCTGTATTTCTCTGGTGCCTGTTCTTCCTTTAGTGTATGACTCATGTCCAATAATATTACTGCATTTGTTTTGGGTCTATAAGCCCCATAAGAGAGAGAACATACAATTGTTGGCCTTCTAAGCCTGGCTAACTTTGCTTAAGATGATGTTCTCGTAAATGGATGGAATTGGAGAACATCATTCTGAGTGAGGTTAGCCTGGCTCAAAAGACCAAAAATCGTATGTTCTCCCTCATATGTGGACATTAGATCAAGGGCAAACACAACAATGGGATTGGACTATGAGCACATGATAAAAGCGAGAGCACACAAGGGAGGGGTGAGGATAGGTAAGACACCTAAAAAACTAGCTAGCATTTGTTGCCCTTAATGCAGAGAAACTAAAGCAGATACCTTAAAGCAACTGAGGCCAATAGGAAAAGGAGACCAGGAACTAGAGAAAAGGTTAGATTAAAAAGAATTAACCTAGAAGGTAACACCCACGCACAGGAAATCAATGTGAGTCAATGCCCTGTATAGCTATCCTTATCTCAACCAGCAAAACCCCTTGTTCCTTCCTATTATTGCTTATACTCTCTCTACAACAAAATTAGAGATAAGGGCAAAATAGTTTCTGCTGGGTATTGAGGGGGGGAGCGGGAGGGGGTGGAGTGGGTGGTAAGGGAGGGGGTGGGGTCAGGGGGGAGAAATAAACCAAGCCTTGTATGCACATATGAATAATAAAAGAAAAATGAAAAAAAAAAAAAGATGATGTTCTCTAGTTCCATCCATTTACTTGCGAATGACAAAATTTCATTCTTTTTTGTGGCTAAGTAAAATTCCATTGTGTATAAATACCACATTTTCTTCATCCATTCATCTGTTGTGGGACATCTTAGCTGTTTCTATAACTTGGCTATTGTGAAAAGTGCTGGAATAAACATGGGTGTGCAGGTGATTTTGTAATAACTTGACTTGCATTCCTTTGGGTATATCCCTAGGAGTGGTGTTGCTGTATCCTATGGCAGATCTATGTTTAGTTTTTTAAGAAGCCTCCATAATGTTTTCCAAAGTGGTTGCACTAGCTTACTTTCCACCAGCAGTGTACTAGGGTTTCTTTTTCTCCACATCCTCGACAACACCTGTTGTTGGTGGCGTTCTTGACAGTAGCCATTCTAACAGGAGTGAGGTAGAATCTTAGTGTGGTTTTGATTTTCATTTTCTTTATGGCTGCAGATGGTCAGCATTTTTTCATGTGTTTTTTGGTCATTTGGATTTCTTCCTTTGAAAAAGTTCTGTTTAGTTCAGTTGTCCACTTCTTTATTGGTTCATTGATTTTTGGGGGAGTTTAATTTTTTGAGCTCCCTGGATATTCTGGTTATCAGTCCTTTGTCTGATGTATAGCCAGTGAATATCTTCTCCTACTCTGTGGGTGGTCTCTTCAGTTTAGAGACCATTTCTTTTGTTGTGCAAAAGCTTTTTAATTTTATGTAGCCCCATTTGTCCATCCTTTCTATTTGTTGCTGGGTTGATGGCGTTCTACTGAGGAAGTCCTTGCTTTTACCTATTGATTCCAGGGTATTCCCTCTACTTCTCTGTACTACTGCAAGGTTTCAGATGTGATATTAATATCCTTAATCACTTTGAGTTGATACTAGTACCGGGTGACAGGCATGGATCTGGTTTCAGTTTTCTTCAGGTAGATAGCCACTTTTGCCGGCACTATTTGTTTAAGAGGCTATCTTTTCTCCATTGTATGTTTTTGGCACTTTTGTCAAAAATAAGGTAAGCATAGCTGTGTGGATTCATATCCAGGTCTTCTATTCTGTTCCACTGATATTTATATCTGTTTTTATGACATAACCGTGCTGTTTTTTATTGCTATGGCTCTGTAGTGTAGTCTGAAAGTCAGGTATTGTGAAATCTCCAGCATTGCTCTTTCTGCTCTGTATTCCCTTGGCTCTTCACAGTCTTTTGGGTTTCCAAATGAACTTTAGATTTTTCAATCTCTGTGATGTAATTCATTGGGATTTTGATGGGAATTGTGTTGAAATGTAGATTGCTTTTGGTAGTATAGCCATTTTTACTATTTTGATTCTACCAATCCATGATCATGGGAGATCTTTCCACCTTCTGTAGTCTTCCTTCATCTCTTTCTTCAGTGGTTTGTTGTTCTGCTTGAAGAGGTCATTTACATCCTTCACTAAGTTTACTCCTAGGTATTTAAATTTCTTAAAGGCTATTGTAATGGAATTGTTTTCCTGTATTTTTTCTCAATTTGTTCATTGTTGGTATATAGAAAGGCTACTGATTTTTGTAAGTTGATTTTGTATCCTGCTACATTGCTGGAGCTGTTTATGGTGTCTAGAAGTTTTTGAGTAGAGTTTATTGGGGTCTTTGAGGTATAGGATCATGTCATCTGCAAGTAGGGATATTTTCACTGTTTTTTGGGTTTTTTCCTATTTGTATTCCTTTTGTTCTTCTTCTTCCCTTATTGCTCTGGCTAGGAATTCCAGGACTGTGTTGAATAGGAGTGGGGAGAGTGGGCACCCTTTTCTCCTTCTTGAGTTTAGGAGGAATGGTTTCAGTTTTTCCCCATTAAGTATGATGTTGGCTATAGGTTTGTCATATATAGCCTTTACAATGTTGTGATACATTTCTTCTATTCCTAGTTTTCTTAGAGCTTTTATCATAAGTGATGTTGAATTTTATCAAAGGCCTTTTCTGCATCTATTGAGATGATCATGTGGTTTTTGTCTTTGCTTCTATTAATGTGCTGTATTATATTTAATGAATTGTGTATGCTGAACCATCCCTATATCCCTGGGATGAAGCCAACTTTGTCTTGGTGAATAATCTTTCTGATATGCTGTTGGATTCGGATTGCCGTTACTTTATTGAGGATTTTTACATTGATGTTCATTAAGGAGATTGGCCTATAGTTCTCCTTTTTGGATGTGTCCTTGTCTGGTTTTGGGAGGAGTATAATACTGGCTTCATAGAATGAGTTGGGCAGTGTTCCTTCCCTTTCTATTTTGTGGAAAAGTTTAAGGAATGTTGGTATTAGTTCTTTGAAAGTCTGGTAGAATTCAGCTGAGAATCCATCAGATCCTGGACTTTTCTTTTTTGGGAGACTCTTTATTGCTGCTTCAATTTCATTAGGGCTATAGATCTGTTTAGGTGGTTAATATCTTCTTGGTTCCGTTTTGAATGGTCATAGTATCTAGAAATTTGTCCATTTCTTCAAGATTTTCCAATTTATTGAAATATATATTCTCAAAGTAGTCTCTGATGACTCCCTGGATTTCCGTGGTGTTTTTTGCTATCTCCCATTTTTCGTTTCCGATTTTACTAATTTGGGTAAATTAGTCAGATTTTGTCAGACTTTTAGCCTTGTTTAATTTTTTCAAAGAACCAGCTTTTTGTTTCATTGATTCTTTGTATTTTTTTTTTTTTTGTCTCTATTTCATTAATTTTGGCCCTTATTTTCATTATTTCTCCCTTTCTGCTTGTTTTGGGTTTTGCTTGCTCTCGCTTTTCTAGGAGTTTGAGGTGTAGCATTAGGTCATTTTTTGAGGTCTTTCTGTCCTTTTAATATAAGCACTCATGGCTATAAGTTTTCCTCTTAGGACTGCCTTCGCCATGGTCTCATAGGTTCTGGTAGGCTGTGTTTTAATTTTTATTAGCTTCAAGGAACCTTTTGATTTCCTGTGTATTTTTTCTATGACCAACCAATCATTGAGCAATGTATGATTCAGCCTCCAATTGTTTGTGTGTTTTCTGCTGCTGTTTTTTTTGATGAGTTCTAGTTTTAATACATTGTGATCATATAGAATGCAGGGAATTATTTCTATTTTGTTATATTTGCTGAGACTTGCTTTGTGCCCTAAAATATAATCTATTTGGGACAAAGTTCCATGTGCTGCTGAGAGGAATGTATATCGTGGTATTGTTGGATGAAATACTCAGTAGACACCATTTAGGTCCAGTTGGTCTATGGTGTCATTTAGTTCTAGGATTGTTGATTTTTTTTGTTTGGATGACCTATTTATTGGGGATAGAAGGATATTAAAGTCTCCTGCTACCACTGTTTTGGAGTTTATATGTGCTTTTAAGTCCTTTAGTGTATGTTTGATGAAATTGGGTGCACTGACATTGGGTGCATATAGTTGATAATTGTTACTTCCTTTTGATGTATTGTATCTTTTGTTAGTATGAAGTGTCCTTCTTTACCTCATTTGACCAATGTAAGTTGAAGTCTTCTTTGTCTGAGATAAGTATTGCTACTCCTGATTGTTTTCTGGAGCAATTGGCTTGGTAAATCTTCCAGCTTTTCACCCTAAGCCAGTGTTTATTTCTGTCAATAAGATGGATCTTTTGTAAATAACAAATTGTTGTATCTTCCTTTAAAATCCAGTTTTCCAAACAGTGTCTTTTGATGGGGGAGTTGAGCCCATTAACATTCAGTGTTAATATTGATAGGTATGTGGTGATTCCTGCCATTTAGTTGTTTTTGTTGTTTAAGGAGTTGATTATGTGCAGTCAAATCAATGCTACTCTCTGATTGCTTGTCTTGTCTTCTCTTATTTTTGTTTGCTTTCATCTTCTGTGTGCAGAATTCCCTGTAGAATCTTCTGTAGTGTGCTTAGTGGTCATACACTGTTTTAGTTTCTGTTTATCATGAAAGATTTTTATTGCTCTGTCTATTTTGAATGATAGTTTGTTGGGTAGAGTATTCTAGGGTTGAAGTTATTTTCATTCAGTGCCTGAAATACCTCACTCCATGCCCTTCTTGCTTTTAAGGTTTCTGTTGAGAAATGTGCTATTATTTTGATGGGTTTATCTTTATATGTTGTTTGTTTTTCTCTCTTACAGCCTTCAATATTCTTTCTCTGTTCTCTATGCTTGTTGTTTTGATTATAATATACTGTGGAGAGGTTCTATTTTGGTCAGGTCTGTTTGGTGTCCTGGAAGCTTCCTGTACCTGAATGGGCAAAACTTTCTTGAGATTTGGGAAATTTTCTGTTATTGTTTTATTGAATATGTTATGTATCCCTTTGGTTTGCGTCTCTTCTTCCTCAATGCCGTGATTCTCAGGTTTGGTCTTTTGATGGAATCACTGAGTTCTTGCATATTCCTTTCACAGCTCTCAAGTTGTTTGACTGGGATTTCTTTGTTTTTTGTTTAATTTCTATTTTATCCTCAAGCTCTGAGATTCTGTTTTCCACTTTTTCTAGTCTGCTGGAGTGGCTTCCACTGTGTTTTTTGCTTGATGTTAGGGACTTTTTATTTCCAGGATTTCTGTTTGATTCTTTCTTCTGAAGTTTTCCAAATCTTTGTTCAATTCTTCTTTTATAATTTGTGTTGTCCTCTTTAATTTATGTACCTTTCTTTTTGTCCTTTGTTTCACTTTGGTGTTGTTGAGGTCCTCTCTGAGTTCTTTTATTTGTTTCTGTGTCATCTCATGTTCTTTATTTTTAGTGTCTTGAAATTTCTTGAGTATATCTTGTACATCCTGGTTAACCATGTACAATATCTTCTCCATGAATTTCTCAGAGATTTCTTCCCAGATTTCTTTTTGATGATTTTTTGTTTGTTTTGTTTTGTTTTTCGTGGGCATTGCTGAGTTCCTTGGTTACATTTATTGTTTTGTTGAGATCAGGAACTGGGTATCCATTTTCTTCCTTTCTCACTGAGTCCAATATTGAATTATTTTTTGAGGATACTGTTTACCATCTCTTCTTCTTCCCATTGCTCCACTTGGTGCTGTGCCACTATATTTTTGCCAGACTAGTTGGTGGATTTGGTTGCTTGATGTCTTTCCTTGATTTAATTTTTGCATTGTAGCTGACTTGGTTGTTAGCTAGGTTGATGTGCTCTATCTGACCCTGGGCTGGAGGTGTAATTTAGCATTAATAAGTTCACAGGTTCAATTCCAGACCAGTTGTTAATGTAGTTTTAGAAAACCCCTTAATGATAATATCTATAAACAGTCAGAGTTCGGGGAAGATAATGATTATTAGGCTAATTATAGATTATGGGGAATTGGTAAAGATGGGACTAAAAAAAGGGGGGGGGGAAGAGGATTGGGCAGATGTGTTAAGAAGTGTGGGTACTGCTGGATTTTGTGGCCCTTGTGTGTGTTTGGTGTATTTCTGTTGTTGTAGTGGAGGGTGTTTGTGTCAGGGATTGCATGGGCTGGGGTTGTGTGCACTTGGTACAGTAGGCTAGTCAGCAGGTGGTGAGTGTATAAGATGAAGGGGTAGTGTGGTGACAGGCTGTGGAGGTTGGGAGGAGGAGATGAAGACAGGGGAAAGAGTGGATGAAAAGGAGCAGAAAGAGTAGTTGGGAGGGAGAACAGTGGCTTATAGTACAGGAGAAGGATGGAGAGTGTGGAGGATGAGGATAGGGTAAGAGAATAGTGATGATGGACATAATAATTCAGGAATAAAAAAGAGAAAAAGAATGAAAGAAAGAAAAAGAAGCACAATTTAAAAAAAAACACCAGGTTCAGGAACCACAGAAAGTTCAGTGTATTAATAATAGTTATGGAGATATTCCTAAGGTGTCCAATCCTGGTACTGGTGTTTAAGCAGAAGTTCTGATGTCTCACCAGGTGACTGGCTTGTGAGTGGTACTTAGACCTTTTGTCCATAAGATTAGTTGGAGTTGTGAGGTGAGGTAAGATTGCCAGCTCATGCAGGGTGGACAGGACTGTTTTCAGCAGGTGACAACTGTGTTGTTCTTCAGCTGCAGCTCTGTTTGTTCAGCTCCTCCCTTAGCAAGGTGGGGCAATTCAGTTTTGAATGCTGCCCTCTGTTCCAGAGATCAGTTCTGGGATCTACCTCCTGCCCTGCTTTGAGAGTTTGTTGCTCTGCTCTTGCAGCCTTTATGCCTCTCCCGATATCTTCTGGGTGCTGATGGCTCTTCTAGGCAGTTGAGCCTGTTCCCACCCTCAGCCTTTGCTGCTTTATAGTATGTCACTGAGAGTTCAGTGCTGAAAGCTTGGTTCCTTGCCACACCCCTGACAGTTCAGCAGTGAGAAATGACCTCTTTGTCCCTCCCCCATTCTCCAGGGCAGGTTCAGTGTTCCACCCCCCACATCCAATGTTGATGTTAGATTACAGTGTGCTGTTTATGGCTTTCATTTTTGCTGTGGTGGATTCGGTCTGCCCAGGGGCTGTGCTGGATTATTCTCCCTGAGTGGGGTGGGGGAGTAGGTAGAGGCTTTCCATTGGCTAAGGGTCCAGGATGTCACAGGGCTTGATTCTGATTGATGCTTTTTCTTCTGCTTGTTGGGAGAAGAAAGAAAAGAAAAGATAAAAGACAAGAAAAGAAAGCAGCCAAAGTTTTTTTTACCCCAGGGCCAGAAGCCAGACACGCCTTGCTGGCTGTGCTGAAAAGGATTTTCATGGCTGTTAGGTGCAATTAAAGGCTGATTTAAGGGTGTTTGAATTTTATCTGCATCTAATGCAGTGGTGATTATTACTTTGGCTAGGAGTAATCAGAATTACCCAAGTGTGGCTCCAGTGTCTCAAGGAAGTTTCTGAACTCACAGAGCTTAAGAGATCTGATTTCCTATATTAGCCACCAATTTTTTTACCCAGGCAAACTTTCAAATGGAGAAATGAAAGCTACTTTATGTTGTTTTAAGGAAATGCAAACAGCATTTAGAAAATTGTCTTAGAGATGCTCAAAGAACAAAAGGAAGATGAGAAGACTGTCAGAAAAATTATGCATTAAGAGAAGAGAAATGTCAACAGGGAAAACAAAAGAAATTCTGGAGCAAAACATAATAATGATTGAAGTGAAAATTTTACTAGGGAATTTAAAGGCAAGTTTAAACAGACAAAAGAAAGAATTGGTAAAATTGGAGATAGGACAAATGGAAATGATCAAATCTGAAGAACAGGAAAAAGAAAGATTGAAGTGAATCAAGCTTAAGTGACCTGTGGAACATTATCAAATAGACTAGCATGCACTTGGGGAGTTTTAGAAGAAGAAAGATGCAAAGAGAATAAATATTTGAGGACATAATGGCAGAAAACCCTAAATTTGATGAAAGACATGAACATATATATATAAGAACCTCCTGTAACTCCAACAAAGATGAATTCAAACTGATCTACAGCTTGACATATTTCAGTCAAACTTTTAAAAGACAGCAATGAAAGAAGAATCTTGTTAGTAGAAAAACATAAGTGACTTGTCACTTACAAGGACTTGTCAACAAGATTATAAGCAGATTTCTCATCAGAAATTTTGGAGACCAAAAAAAACAGTGCACTGATGTATTCAAAATTCTAAAAGAAAAATAGGCAACAATAAATCCTGTATGTAATAAAACAGCCTTCCAAATGTGAGGGAGAAATTAAGATATTCCTGGATAAACAAAAACTGAGGGAATTCATTACCAGTAAATGCACCATGCAAGAAATGCCCAAGGAGGTCTCAAAGAGTGAAATGAAAAGACACTGGACAGTAACCCAAAACAATATGCAAAAGAAAAGATCTCAATCAAGACAAATATATAGGCAATTATTAAAGCCAATATTACTGTCACAAGAGTTTGCTACTTCTCTTTTTGTTATTTCCTTGATATGAAGACTAATAATTAAAAAATTATTAGCTTATAATGTTAGTATTATTATAACTGTGATTTGTAACTTTGTATTTTCTTTTCTACAGAATTTAGGGTGCTAATGGATTTAAAAGAATTCTTAGATTATATTTGGCATTACACAATGAATAAAGATATAATTTTGGATACCCACACCAAAAAAAGTTGAGGAACAAATCTGTTATAGGAATAGAGTTTTTGTGTTCCATTGATGTTAAACTGGTATAACTTCAAAATGGAGTGTTGTAACTTTAAGATGTCTAATGAAATCCTCATGGTTTTAACAAAGGAAACAGGTTAAAAAATGTATAAAAGGAAATAAGGAAACAACTTAACATTTCACCACAAAAAGTCAACTAAACACAATAGAAAACAATAATGCAGGAAATATGGGACAAAGAAATTTATAAGACATAGAAACAAATAATAAAGTGACAAGTGAACCTCTCCCTTTCAGTAATTACTTCAAATTTAAGTGGGTTAAACTCCCTAATCAAAAAACAGAGATTGGCATAGTGGACTAGAAAAATCATGATCCAACTTTACACTGTCTAAAATTGTTTTATTTTAGATCCAAAGGCAAAAATAGACTAAAAGTGAAAGCACAGAAAAAGATATCCCATCCAAATTATAACAAAGAGATCAGAATACACTGATACTACATGAAATAGACTTTAAATCAAAAACCTTATGAGACAAAGGACATTTTATATTAATAAATTTCTCAACACAGCAATATGACATATCAATTATAAACATTTATGCATTTAGTCATAGGAAATCAAAATATATAAAGCAAAAACTGACAGAATTGAGGGAGAAATACAAAATTCTACAATAATTTTTAGTGACTTCAATACTCCATTCTCTGTAATAAACAGAACAATCAGCCAAATGCTGGTGGCTCACGCTTATAATTCTAGCTACTTGGGAGGCTGAGCTCAGGAGGATCATATTCTGAGACTAACCAGGGCAAACAGTTTGTGAGACCCCATCTCCAAAAATAGCCAAAGCACATGGCCTGAAGGTGTAACTCAAGTGGTAGAAAACCTGCTTTGCAAGTATGAAGTCCAATTCCCCAATTCCCTCCCCAAATTAAAAAAAATAGAACCAGATAAATGAGAAATAAGAAATAGAATACTAAAAAAAGCAAAGCAACTAGATCTGAGAGACATCTACAGAGCAACCAGCACAACCACAATAGGATACATGTTTCTCAAGTGCACATGGATATTTCTCAGAATAGACCATATGTTAGGTCATGAATTAAGTTTCAGTAGATTTAAAAAGATACCATACATAGGATCTTCTCTAACTACAATAAAATAAAGTTAGAAATAACAACAGAAGCAAAACTAAAAAACACACAAAATTGTAGAAATTAAACAACACACCCTTAAGAAACCAATGAATCAAAGAAGAAATCAAAAGGGAAATTAGAAAATACTACAGATAAATTAAAATGAAACAAAATATCCCAAAACTTATAAGACAAAGAAAAGGCATCAGTAAGGGGGAAATGCAGATCTATAAATGTTCATGTTATAAAAAATAGAGAAAAAAGCTCAAATCAGAAACTTAAATTTATTTCACAACTTAAGGAAAGAGAAAAAGCTGGAGGGACAGTATAGTAATTAGATCAGAGATAAACAAAAGAGGGAACAAACAATATGAAAGTTAAGGTAACCAACATTGATTTTTTGAAAGATCAACAAAATTACAGACATTTAGCCAGAAGGGCTACGGAAAAAGGAACCTCTCATCAATAAAGTGAGAAATGAAATTAGAGACATTACTACCAATACTACAGAAATACAAAAGATTATAAAAAAGCACTATAAGCTATTGTATGCCAACAAATCAGATAACATAAATGTAATGGATATATTCTTAATAATACAAAACCTAGCATCAGTCAATCATTAAGAACTAGAAAATCTGAAGTGTGTGAGCATGTGTGAAAATTTCGACAGACAGCATCATTTCTTTATAGAAACTAGAAGTGTATTCTCTTCTCTCTGACCTAGGGTAACATCCTACAAATGACAAGTCAAAACCTGAAAGAATCAAGAAGATGACACAAGAAAAATGATAGGAAAGAGAAGCAAAATATACTAACAGTGTGGAATATATGAAAGCCATATTAGTTTTCTATGTTGAAACTGTGGGAGAGGAAGAAATGACAGAGAAGACAAGAATGACAAAACTGAGAGAATTAAGCGGTGAAACAAAATTTACAGAAATGAAAAAAATATAAACTTAGAAGAAGCAAAGATAAAAATAAATGTTTAGAAAAGAATTTATGACAAAATGAAACAAAGAACCGAGCAACTAAATATAAAGTAAAAAAGAATGAAAAAGAAAATGACCAAAAATATGTATAAGTATAAAATCGGCAAAACAATTACCAATAAAAGGTAAGGCACTGGCAGCTCACACCTGTAAATCCTTGCCATTGAGGAGGTAGAGATCAGGAGGATCCTGGTTGGAAGCCAGCCCAGGAAAATAGTTTGTGAGACCCTATCTCAAAAAAACCCTTCACAAAAAAATGCTGGTGTAGTGGTTCAAGGTGTAGGCCCTGAGTTCAAATCCCAGTACTGAAAAAAAGAATTAGCAAAAAAGAACAAAACAAATATTGAAAAATTTTCAATAAATAGATGAAAGCTATATTAATGCGTACGGATGTGCACACACGTGTGTGTGTGTGTGTGTGTGTGTGTGTGTGTGTGTGTGTGTGTGTGCCTTGTGTACAGCAGAATGCCAGCATCCCAACATCTTTTTCTTAAGGTTCAATGGACTGGATGTTTGTAGTCCCTCTCCAAATGTGTTCATTAAAATCCTACTCTCAATGCAGTAGTGTTATCACATTGTAAAAGACAGCTTTCATTTTCCTTCCATCATGGAAGCAGCATGAATTTGGAAGAAGAGGGCCCTCACAAAAACCAGCCATACTAATGCCTTAACCTCAGATTTCCAGCCTCCAGAACTGTGAGAAAAAGATTTCAGTTGTTTATCAGTCATTAAGAAACAAGTATAAACAAAATAGTAACTCAAACACCAGGATAGTGACTCATATTTCTTCATAGAAATGGAATATTACAGTATCTTCTGTGTCTGAAGTTTTTGCTTAAGAATGACATTGACCTATATTGTTCCATATGATGGAGTAGCATTTGTTCTGATTTCTATAGAAAGTTTGTAGTCTAATAAATTTTTATGGAAATTTGAGTGGTGTGCAGAATTTGTGCTATGGACATTGCAGTGTATGTCATTTGTGAACCTACATTCACATTTCTGTTCACTATTTTGCTAGGAGTGAAACAGCTAAGTCATTTTGTATATGTATGTTTAACTTTAGTAGATACTGACAGTTTTCCAAAGCACCCATATCAATTTACATTTCCAATAGTATGGAAAAGGTCTGCTGCTCTTTTCTGGACAATAGTTAGTATTTTTCATTTCTTTTATTTTAGTCATAATTTTGAACAGTGGTGTATACCATTATGTTTAAATTTGCATTTCCTGAAGATAAAGTTAAACATGTATTCTGGCCCACTGGAAATCCAGCTTTGTAAAACATCTATATGAATCTTTCATTTGTTTTCTGTTATAGACCTGTTTGTGATTGATTTGTAAAAAGTATATAAAGTTCTTTGTAGATACATGTATTGCAAATATTTTCTCCTATCCTGTAGTTATTTCTATAATATTAATGGTATCTTTTTTTTTAAGTACTGGGGTTTGAGTTCAGGGCCTCATGCTTGCTAGGCAACTGCTCTACCACTTGAGCCACTCCACCAGCCCTTAATGATATCTTTCGATGATCAAAAATTCTTAATTTAATTCAACTTACTATTTCTTATGAGTAACTTTTGTGTCCTACTTATGAAAGTTCTGTGTATTCCAATATCAAAGTGTTTAATCTGAATTTTTTTATGACTTTTAATATTTAGATCTGCAATCTATTTGGAGTGAATCTTTTCTGTACAATGAGAGGTAGCAGTTTACATGTCCCTTTCACTATGAATATCAAGTTGACAGAACATCATTCATTAAAAAGATTACCTTTTACTTACTGCATAATTTGATTTGAGACTCTACTATTTTCCTTATGTTTTCTTACCTTGAGTCAATACTATATTACTTATCATAGCTAATGTCTTTTATACAAAAATTTGACCCAAAGTCTTGACATACGTTCTCCAGTTTTAGTCTTTTTAAAACTTGTCTTAGATAGTATTAATTTTTTGCATTTTATATTAATTTTGGCTTTTATTTGGCAGTTATTAATCCTTTACATTTTTACATCCATTTTGGAGTAAACTTCTGAGTTTTTGACACAAAAAATCTTTATGTTGGCATGGAATGGAAATGAATTATAGAACTTGGAGAGATACAAAATCATAACAATCTTCAGTCCTCTGTGAATATGGTATATCCCTCAATTTACTTAAGAACCCTTTAATTTTCCCCAATAAAGTCACAGTTTTTAATGTAAAGGATGTGCACACCTTTGTGTTAGGTGGTAGGTATTTTCCTGGGTATAACAAAATACCCAATAAAAAAAACTTATGAAAAGATTTACTTTTGCTCATGTTTTAGAGATTTTAGAGGTTTCAGCTGTGGTCACTGGGCCATCATGACAGAAGGACATGGCAGAGGAAAGCTGCCCACCTCATGGCAGCCAGGAAACAGAGAGCAAGAGCAAGTAGAAAGGTACAGTGACCCGATCCGGATACACCCTCCACAGGCCAGTGACCTATTTCCCCCATCTTCTATAGTGCTTTAGCTATGAACTGAAAAAGTGGATTAATCCATTGGTAAGGTAGGTGCCCTCATGATCCTGTTGCCTCTCAATAAACTTAAGGACTAAGTTTTCAGCTCATGAGATTTTGGGGGATATTTGAGATTCAAACCTTAATAACCTTTTGTTATAGTTCCTTCCTTTGAATTATAGATAAATAAAAGTCTCATTTTAATTTTTAAACTGTTCTATCTCCAAGTTTAATTTCAGTCAAAAGAAAAAATTTCTTTCCTCTCCATCTTTGAACTAGACACATACATATAAACATTTAAAAACTCTTCTGTCATTGGTCTCACTTCCCTAAGGATTAGAAATTAAAAAACAAGTTCAACACACAAATATTTCTTTCTGCATGTTTCATATAAGATTTAATTCATCAGCAGCATTAAGGTATTCTCAAATATCATTGCCAGTAGGTATTTACCACAATTCACAGGTACATATTGTGACTATGGACTCACAGAACAAGACTTATCATCTCTCCCTATAAGTTTGCTCTCACATATGTAATTTGTGTGTAAAAATAATAAAGGAAAAAATATAGGAGATGAATCTCTTCTATTATATTGTAATTCTTTTCTGAAAAAGGCAGAAATGCTTCTTTTAAAAAGGGTTGAATGATAAGATATTAATCTTTCCTGCAATTATGTCAATAGTTACATCTTTTTGATAATAATGTGCAATCTTTACAGCTTATGTTTTCAATTAAGTATACCACAACATACATTACTATAATAGGTACTATTTTTTTTTCAGAGCAAGATTTTATTCTATATGAAATTAAATGAATGGAAAAATCTATTTTTTAAAGTCTTTAAAATAAGTAGCTTAGGATGTTCAAAAAGAAAAATAAAGGGATCATAACTACACAAAAAGAACAAGGTATTATGAACAAAACCAGAGAAATAAAACAAGAATAGCCAGGCACTGGTGACTCATATCTGTAACCTAGCTACTGGAGAGGAGGGGAGGATCTTGGTTCCAAGTGAACACTGGCAAAACCAAAAAAACCAAAAGTGAGACCCTATCTCAAAAAAAAAAAGGACTGGTGGAGTGACTCAAGGTTTAGGCCCTGAGTTCAAACCCCAGTGTCACCAATAAATAAATAAATAAATAAATAAACAACACAAGCTGAATGCTGGTGGCTCACACCTGATTTGTGTGCTTACTTCCCTCTTCTATTCTTGGCTGGGAATAAAAGTCTTCTTCACTGCTCAACTGGTGCTTGGTCTTGTTACTGGTTCCATAATTCTTTTTTTTTTTTTTTGAATTCAGTTTTTTATTTAAAACCTATTGCTTCTCAAGAAGTGAATTGATTTTTTTTTCATTTTTCTTTTATTATTCATATGTGCATACAAGGCTTGGTTCATTTCTTCCCCCTGCCCCCACACCCTCCCTTACCACCCACTCTGCCCCCTCCCTCTCCCCCCCCAATACCCAGCAGAAACTATTTTGCCCTTATTTCTAATTTTGTTGTAGAGAGAGTATAAGCAATAATAGGAAGGACCAAGGATTTTTGCTGGTTGAGATAAGGATAGCTATACAGGGCATTGACTCACATTGATTTCCTGTGCATGGGTGTTACCTTCTAGGTTAATTCTTTTGGATCTAACCTTTTCTCTAGTACCTGTTCCCCTTTTCCTATTGGCCTCAGTTGCTTTAAGGTATCTGCTTTAGTTTCTCTGCGTTAAGGGCAACAAATGCTAGCTAGTTTTTTAGTTGTCTTACCTATCCTCACCCCTCCCTTGTGTGCTCTCACTTTTAGCATGTGCTCATAGTCCAATCCCATTGTTGTGTTTGCCCTTGATCTAATGTCCACATATGAGGGAGAACATACAATTTTTGGTCTTTTGGGCCAGGCTAACCTCACTCAGAATGATGTTCTCCAATTCCATCCATTTACCAGCGAATGATAACATTTCATTCTTCTTCATGGCTGCATAAAATTCCATTGTGTATAGATACCACATTTTCTTAATCCATTCGTCAGTGGTGGGGCAACTTGGCTGTTTCCATACTTGGCTATTGTGAATAGTGCTGCAATAAACATGGATGTGCAGGTGCCTCTGGAGTAACAGTCTTTTGGGTATATCCCCAAGAGTGGTATTGCTGGATCAAATGGTAGATTGATGTCCAGGTTTTTAAGTAGCCTCCAAATTTTTTTCCAGAGTGGTTGTACTAGTCTACATTCCCACCAACAGTGTAAGAGGGTTCCTTTTTCCCCGCATCCTCGCCAACACCTGTTGTTGGTGGTGTTGCTGATGATGGCTATTCTAACGGGGTGAGGTGGAATCTTAGCGTGGTTTTAATTTGCATTTCCTTTATTGCTAGAGATGGTGAGCATTTTTTCATGTGTTTTCTGGCCATTTGAATTTCTTCTTTTAAGAAAGTTCTGTTTAGTTCACGTGCCCATTTCTTTATTGGTTCATTAGTTTTGGGAGAATTTAGTTTTTTAAGTTCCCTGTATATTCTGGTTATCAGTCCTTTGTCTGATGTATAGTTGGCAAATATTTTCTCCCACTCTGTGGGTGTTCTCTTCAGTTTAGAGACCATTTCTTTTGATGAACAGAAGCTTTTTAGTTTTATGAGGTCCCATTTATCTATGCTATCTCTTAGTTGCTGTGCTGCTGGGGTTTCATTGAGAAAGTTCTTACCTATACCTACTAACTCCAGAGTATTTCCTACTCTTTCTTGTATCAACTTAAGAGTTTGGGGTCTGATATTAAGATCCTTGATCCATTTTGAGTTAATCTTGGTATAGGGTGATATACATGGATCTAGTTTCAGTTTTTTGCAGACTGCTAACCAGTTTTCCCAGCAGTTTTTGTTGAAGAGGCTGCTACTTCTCCATCGTATATTTTTAGCTCCTTTGTCAAAGATAAGTTGCTTATAGTTGTGTGGCTTCATATCTGGATCCTCTATTCTGTTCCACTGGTCTTCATGTCTGTTTTTGTGCCAGTACCATGCTGTTTTTATTGCTACTGCTTTGTAATATAGTTTGAAGTCAGGTATTGTGATACCTCCAGCATTGTTCTTTTGACTGAGTATTGCCTTGGCTATTCGTGGCCTCTTGTGTTTCCATATAAATTTCACAGTAGATTTTTCAATCTCTTTAATGAATGTCATTGGAATTTTGATGGGAATTGCATTAAACATGTAGATTACTTTTGGGAGTATTGACATTTTTACTATGTTGATTCTACCAATCCATGAGCATGGGAGATCTCTCCACTTTCTATAGTCTTCCTCAATCTCTTTCTTCAGAAGTGTATAGTTTTCCTTGTAGAGGTCTTTCACATCTTTTGTTAGGTTTACACCTAGGTATTTGATTTTGTTTGAGGCTATTGTAAATGGAATTGTTTTCATACATTCTTTTTCCGTTTGCTCATTGTTAGTGTATAGAAATGCTAATGATTTTTCTATGTTGATTTTATATCCTGCTACCTTGCTATAGCTATTGATGATGTCTAGAAGCTCCTGAGTAGAGTTTTTTGGGTCTTTAAGGTATAGGATCATGTCGTCTGCAAATAGGGATATTTTGACAATTTCTTTACCTATTTGTATTCCTTTTATTCCTTCTTCTTGCCTAATTGCTCTGACTAGGAATTCCAGTACTATGTTGAATAGGAATGGAGATAGTAGATCCTTGTCTAATTCCTGATTTTAGAGGGAATGGTTTCAGTTTTTCTCTGTTAAGTGTAATGCTGGCTGTAGATTTGTCATATATAGCTTTTATAATGTTGAGGAACTTTCCTTCTATTCCTAGTTTTCTTAGAGCTTTTATCATGAAATGATGTTGGATCTTATCAAAGGCTTTTTCTGCATCTATTGAGATGATCAAGTGGTTTTTGTCTTTGCTTCTGTTAATGCGGTTTATTACGTTTATTGATTTTCGTATGTTGAACCACCCCTGCATCCCTGGGATGAAGCCTACTTGGTCGTGGTGAATAATCTTTTTGATGTGTTGCTGAATTCGGTTTGCCATTATTTTGTTGAGGATTTTTGCATCAATGTTCATTAAGGAGATTGGCCTATAGTTCTCCTTTTTGGAGGTGCCTTTGCCTGGTTTTGGGATAAGTGTAATACTGGCTTCATAAAATGTGTTTGGCAGTTTTCCTTCCCTTTCTATTTCGTGGAACAGTTTAAGGAGGGTTGGTATCAGTTCTTCTTTAAAGGTCTGATAGAATTCAGCAGAGAATCCATCAGGTCCTGTACTTTTCTTTTTGGGGAGACTCTTGATTGCTGCTTCAATTTCATTTTGTGTTATAGGTCTATTCAGGTGATTAATTTCCTCTTGGTTCAGTTTTGGATGATCATATGTATCTAGAAATCTGTCCATTTCTTTTAGATTTTCAAATTTATTTGAATATAGGTTCTCAAAGTAGTCTTTGATGATTTCCTGGACTTCCATGGTGTTTGTTGTTATCTCCCCTTTTGCATTCCTGATTCTACTAATTTGGGTTTTTCCCATACAGCTTGGGAAGACGCAGACCAGGTGAGCTTCGCGGTACCGAGGTAGCCCTACAGACAAGCCTGGGCCAGAGCAGCATAGCCCCCTGGACAGACTGACCTCCACCCGGGAAAAAAAAAGAGAGAAACTGAGTACTAAGCAATAAGAACAGTTAAGACACGCTGGAAAGAGGGTGGGGCCCCCTGAGCACTGAAGATTGGGGGAAGGGAATCCTTCCCGGGACTGTAAATAAACAAGCCAGGTGGGCCGGAGAGCCTTTGGCGGGAGCGGGAGTGGGGCGCGCGCCCAGCAACCAGGAGCGGGGAAGCTTGTGAGAGGAGGGAAGACCAACTTCCCACGTGAACTGTAAACAAACATGACAGCCGGCAGGAGCGGCAGCACTGCCCAGTAAGCAGGAGCAGGAAAGCTTCTGAAAGTGGCAGTGGGAGGAAAATTTCAGAGGAGAGGGGGGAAGACCCACCTCCCACATGAACTGTAAATAAACACGCAGGCCTGACAATGCGGGGCAGTGTCACCTTTCCCAGTGCTTGGAAAGGGGAAAACCTGTAGCAGAGGCTCCCACACAGGAGAACTCTGAGCAAACAAAGCCTGTGGGACCAGGTGAGTGCTAGCTCACCCCAGAGATCTGCATAAATAACGCCGCCAGCTACAGGCTGAGAGCAGCAGGCAGGTAAGCCACAGTTGCAGATACCACTCTCAGAACTGTCTCCAGACGCTTTTTTTTCTTTTTCTCCCTACCTTTGATGAGAGAACAACTGAATTACACCTGCAAGCTGAAAAACTTACTGAAACTGTATTGCATTTGAACTGGGGACACTTGGTGGGGCTTTTGTGTGTGTGTGTGTGTGTGTGTGTGTGTGTGTGAGTGTGTAGTTTTGTTCTACTTTATGCATCCCCTTTGATGAGACAACTACAGAACAACATCTGAGGCACCAACTCCAGGACTGGAGATTGAGACGGACACCCAAATTATTAAGACTGAAACTGCATTGCATATAAACTTGGAAGTTTTTTTTTTTAATTTTCTATTTTCCATTTTATTTTAATTCATTTTTATATATAGATATTACTTTCATTTACTTATTTTTTATTTTTTTATCTTTGATTTTCAATCCTCTCTCTGTCTCTCTAATGTCTGTTAAGCTTACTGTCGATTAGTACACTAACACTCCCTGTTTATACCTTTGAAACTCTCTTGTCTGATACCTTGTTCTGCTTTCTCCCTCTTGTCTATATATTTGTTTTCCCCTTTTCTTTCCATCTCAGCTCACTCTTCCATTCTAAATATTACCATTGTTATTATTACAAGCTAGAAAATACTTAATTACACACAGTACAGGGACAGTAGGTACTATTGTCTTATTCACTCAGAATAGAATACTGGATTTATAGAGAAAGGTAAATTGGCTTACTAGAAGTTTCTTTTCAAGTAATGACTTAAAATACAGCTTCTTTGTTTGATATATGCCCTGATTTTTTTTTGATAAGAATAGGCACACATTTTCTATTATTTTCTCACCTAGATCTTTCAAGTTGGAATAACAGGTGACCATTTAGAGCCTGGAGTAGAGATTAAAGTACAATCAGTGGATATAGCTAAAAGATACTCCCTAGGTTAGTGGTCAGAAACAGATTTGTAATTTATCATCAGTATATTGAATAAGATCTTCAGACCCTTAGAAAGTATTCTCAGATTGAAGTTCTTAAAACCCAATATTGTGCTATAAAATGCAAATTAATATTATAATAGAAAATGTTAAAGATATAAGGGGTGTTTATACAATTGTTTACAAATGGCTGATTTAACACAGACCCTTATTTCCCAATGATGGCTATACCAAAATAACTAAATAGATACAAAATGAGAGTAGTCACAGTACAGAAACAAGGAAGTATATCATTAATAAACCAAATTGTTATATTTCCAACTACACATAAAAGATCACATGTGAAATGTTATAAGAAACTTTCAATCCAATATAAAAGAATAATTTAGAAAAGAAAAAGATTAGAGGGTAGATTTTCATAGCAATTACCTTAAGACTTGAAACAAATGCATTTGAAGAGCATAAATAAAGCACAAATAACCTCTCATGCAAAATTGAGCACAAGAAAAAGAAACTGGACTATGGAGAAAATATTGTAGAGGTAAACCACTCAAAAACCTATGCCACTTTATAACCAGAATCCTAAGAAAAATGATCACAATCTTCATAAGCCATAGCAGAGCTGAGACTCTATTAGCATTTTTGACAAGCACCAGTCAGTTCTTTGTAGGTCTCAATTCTGTGGCTCACCTTTGAACTTGAAGATGTAGGTTAGGTAAAGGTTGTTTATTTCATTACTGCACATTGTATTCAGAAATCATATCACTGTGCACTCCACAAACTTATACAAATGTAGATTGTCAAAGTGCAACAAAAAGATATAGAACTTTGAGATTATGACTTCTTCAAAGGTATCTTTTTGTTATTGTTGTGCTGGGTAAGAGTACATTGTGGCATTTACAAAAATTCTTACAATGTATCACATATATTGTACTTGAATTCACTCCCTCCAGCACTCTCCTTTATTTGCCTCCTTCCCCACATTCCTGAAATACTTTCAACAGTATCATTTTTGCATTTACATATATGTGTTTATAGTATTTGTATCATATTCACCCTCTTACACCCTTTTCCCACCACCTCTTCCCTCCCACTGATACCAACACCCCCCCTCTCCCGCCACAGGACTTGTTCCCCCTCTCCTGTTCTCCTATTTTGTTGAAGAAAAAAGAAAAAAAATGACGTTTTCACTTCTTTGAGATAAAGGTAGCTACACAGGCAGTTTCCCTGTGATATTTCCAAGTATATATGTATATACATATCATTGTTATCAAAATTAAAAATCTGATATTCAGAGAAATCTTTGAAATTTTTCATCTGCACTTTCCACTAGATACACTAACATTGTCAAAAGCATAGTGATTCTTGAAAGCAATAAATCATTGCAAACTGACCCCAAAGGCATACACCTTGTAGATTTTTAGAATATATGTACTTTTTCTTTTTTTGAAATAGGGTCTCCCTACATAATTCAGGCTGGGCTAGAGGTCCCTGTGTAGCCAGTCTTGCCTCAGTCTTCCGAGTGCTGGTATTACAGGATGGCCACCATGCCAGCTGATTTTTAGCATTTAAAAAATCTTCCTTTATTTGCCAAAGGCTCCTTTTCAATGCTAAGAAACTTCTGATTATTTCAGAAGGTGGGATTAGTTTTAACCAAAGGAACTGCTGGGTTACATTTACATCACGTATTAGTTAGTGCTTCAAAAACATGTTCTGTTGCAGCAGAAAGCTATATTTAAAATCGTAATACTACTCCCCAATTCATTATCATTTTTGTTATACCTTTGCTTGTTTGTTTTCTTAAGTGACAGAGAGAGGCAGAGAGAGAAACAAATATAGATGATATGTATCTTTAAAAACACACAAACAACCCCACAATGCAGGTATGTTCAAAGAGGATATGAATGTTATGAGTTTTACCTTATTTTGTAGTTGTATAAATAATCAAATAATATGTTTAGACAGAATAATATTAAGAAGAGTTGTAGTTTAAAATTATTAAACTTTAAATCTTAGAGTGAAATCAATATTATAAACAAGTATTTAGAAAATCTAACCCATAAAAATAGCTCAGAAATGTTGCACAAGAAGATACTTTATTATGAGAATACACATTTCTCTTCCTTAGGTAAACCATGTGTGGTTTTCCCTTCTGATGTAGAGCAAAGAAGCGGCTCTTGGAACATCTTTAAGGGAGAGACTCCTGTTTTCACACTCCAACGTTCAGATGTCCTGCAACCCTGCATGTGCAAACCAAGAAGAGCCAGGAAGTCAAGTAGAGTTTCACAGGAACACTGGCTTACAGATTTTTCCCAAATGTATACTGAAGTAAGGAAGAAAAGCAAATAGCAAGATATGAATATTCCCTACTTCACATTTCCTTCTGCCAGCTATGACCACAAATAGGGTCACCCTTACACAGAGCTCATTGATTAATGTGAATAAAAACTGGAAATTTTATCAGTCATCACTTCTCCCAGAGAATGAGGAAACATTATAGAAAATGTAGAGATCTATGATTGTATTGATTTTATGTCTAAAATAAAAGGAGTAGGAACACATGTATTGCAATTGAGAAAATTTCTGGGGAAACTTTACCATACCAAATTGACAAAAATTTAACTTTTTAAAGGTTTGAAATAGTTTCCATTTAGAGAGTAAATGTGAATTTAATTTAAATCTTTATTTTTTTTTTTGATCTCACAATTACTCATATTCTTTTGTAGTCCTTTTAAATCTTTATTATACGAATTGGATTGGAGAATTTAATTTTATTTAGAAAAATTATTGAGAGACAATAAGCATTAGCCCAAATACAAAGTAATAAAAATGGACTCTAAGAAATCTAGTCAATCCACAAATCCAAAATGCAGTACCTACTAGTATGATACTGCAGTCAGAATTAACCGACATATGTTTTCCTGCTTCCATTTCAGTCTTCTCCTTCCAAATATTATCTTTCTATTGAAAATATTAAATGTGTTTCTCATATCTTTAATAAATTTTAAACACACAGAGTATGTTATTACATTTGCTGTCAAAATATAATAAACAAGATTACATTAAGTACATTCATTAATTAGACATTATTAGACATTACTATTATTATTGATGGATTGGAAATGCAAAATTCTCTTTTTATTCCCTATGGCTGGCTTTTTCTTTCATTTTTATTATTATATATTCATTGCATATGGAAGATTCATTGTGACAATTCCGAATAGCCTTACATTATACATTGGTTAGGCTGCCCCCACCATCTACCCCCTCAACCCCTTCCCTGCCCCACTTAAAACAGTTATAAGAGGTTTCATCATTCTCTTTCATATATGTATATGAAGCCTGTCAACCATATTCCCTCACCTTCATATCCTCTTTCACAATGAAGACCCATTATAAGTCAGTCTTTTCCATTTTTTTAGGTTTTACGCTCCTTGCAGATGCGGATGGACTGTTAATATTTTGGAGAGCATGATGTTTGTATATATGAAGTGAGACAGCAGACAGGATGATCGTGCACGTTTTGCAAAAGGAACCTAAATTTTAAAGATACAATGATAATATGTAAATTTATTTATTTATTTGGTGGTATTGGGGTTTGAACTCAGGACCTCAAGTTTGCAAGACAAGCACTCAACTGGTGGAGTCACGACTTAAGCCATGCCCCTACCCCTGTAAATTTATTTTCAGTGAAAGTATTTGTGGAAAGGATGCATTTACTGCTGGGCAATGTGGCTCACATCTGTAATCCTAGCTACTCAGGAGGCAGAGATCCAGAGGATCACAGTTTGAAGGCAGCTGGGGCAAATAGTTTGCAGGACCCTATCTCTGAAAAACTCATCACAAAAAAGACTGGTGGAGTGGCTCAAGATGTAGGCCCAGTACTGAAAAAGAAAAAAAGAATGTCATTTACCAATGAATCTACTCCTCTAATGGTATGAATTCCCAAATTGAAGAATGTAGTTAATGTTATAAACTTACATCAAGTTCAAGAAGATTTCTTAGTAACCTACCCCACCAAAAACAATGTGCCTTATTTATTTATTTTAACAAATTGCTGGAATCAGTTATTTTAATGCTAACTTTTCTCTAACTTTTATAGTATAGTTGAATGTGATTTGTGTACCATCATTACAGTATTAAAGTATTTCAATTTTGTCTATATATTTACATTTTTATATTTTCATATTTTTATTTAGTGTTTTTGAATCTCCTCTTGAAAACTTCCCTTTAGCTTTTCTTGTAAGGTAAGTCTTGTGACAATGACTTACCTAAGCACTTACGTGTCTGGGAAAATTTGTTCTGTCCTTCATTTATGAAGTACAGCATTACTGAGTATAGCATTCTTGGTTGGCAGGTTCTGTCTTTCAGCACTTTGAAAACATCTACAATCTTTTTTCCTATAAGACTTCTGATGAGAAATCCACTAACATGTGATAAAGCCCTTGCTGCTTTCAAAATTCTCTTTTTATAAGTGACTTTTGAGAATTTTGTTACAATCCGTTTTCATATTGGATTTATTTCGGATTCTTGGAGATTCATGGATATGAATACTCATTTCTGTTTTCAGTGTGGGGTGATTTTGTATCACTATTTGTTTAAATTAGCTTGCTGCCCCTTCTGTTTCTTTAACCTTTCTAGAACTCCAGAAATATAGACATTGGTTTCCTTGATGATGTCCTGTAATTTCCATCACTGTTCATCACTGTGTTGCATTTCTTTGCAATCTGATGACTGGGTAATTTCAAATGACCTGTCTTCAAGTTTTTTGATTCCTTTTGTCTACTTGACTGAAGTTGCCATTGAAGTTCTCTGTAGAATTATACAGTTTATTGTGTTCATTGTCTCTGAATTTCTATTTGATGCTTTTTATGATTTTAATCTGCTGAATTTCTAATTTTGTTCATGTTTTGCTTGTCTGATTTCATCTAGATGTTTATCTGCACAGAATAGTCTTCCTTTATCCCCTGGGAATACATTTTAAGACTCCCTGTGGGTATCTGAAATTGGAGATAGTTCCAAAATACACCCATACAGACACACACACACACACACACACACAGTCACACATATTCTTCTCTCTGGTGCAACATGTTGCTGTCAATCAACACACATTTTCTGTTCATGTCTTTCACCCACAAATTTAATGTATTTTTCAATTTAAGCATTTATCATTTCTATAAGCATAACTTTTGCAGTTTGAGGTGAAATAGAAAAACTAGCATTAATCCCTTTTTCCTTCTTCATAGTCTCATGGGTAGAAGATTTGTTCTTATCGCAGATTTTAGCATCTTCAACATTTTGTTTTGTTTTTTGCTTTCCTTATTGAGTTGACAATTTTCCCCTTTTACCTAAAGGAAGCACTTTGTGGCATATCTGTAACTACTCTTGCATTGTGGAGTCCTTCTTAAGTAAAACAAGGGTTACCTGAACTGTGACACATGATAGTAGATCTAAGTGATTAACAGGTGGGTAAGATACACAACATGGATATACCAGACAAGGGAATGATTCACATCATAGGAGGGCCAGAGTGGGATGGCATATATCCTCATGCTACTTAGAATGTTCTGTACTTTGAAACTCATCTATTGTGTATTTGTGAAATTTTCCACTTAATATCTTCAGACCATAGTTGGTCATGGGTAACTGAAATCATGGAAAGTAAAACCATAAATAAGGGGACCATGGATAAATTACTCTTGTAACTCACTGAACTATTTTAAAATGACTCATTTGAACTATGTGAATCTATGTTTCTTTAGGATTAGTTACTGGTGCTTTTCTTTGTTCTATGGTCTCATATTTTCCCCATTATTTGGGATAATTTGGGCCATATGTTAGTGCCTGTGCTTTTGAAGAACTAAGTAGTTAAGGTTTTTCATCAGGAAAAACCCTTCACCAGTCAGTTGGGCCAAAAATTCTGGGAAGGCTGTTAAACAGTTTTAATAGCCAGGCTTGCTACTGTAATCCTTGGGTGTGCTGCCTTTGTGTCTGGGGATCACTGTGTTGAACCCAGAGCCTGGACTCATCCCAGCTGACCTGATTCCATGGAACACTGATGTGGATTGTTGACTGGATCAGTGGTGGTAGTCTGAACTCTAAGATTCTGGAGGCAAACTTGAAGTCTATGTTCACTACAGCTGAATTATCCCTGGGGAAGGCCATGAATTTCAGTCCATAGTGATAGGCTTGTGTCCTTTATCTATAAGGATGGTCCTGGGTCCTGGATATGAGGGGCCTACCCAGCACACAAATCTAATTGGCATATCTTGGAGCCTTTGATAACGGGGGCCAGCTTGGTGTTGAGTAGGCCAAAAATCCCTGCCTTTAGGCTCAATCTAGGTATTGGATCTCTGAGTCTCAGGCTGCAGACACTGGCTTGGTGTATAAGATGCATTTGCTGTTCTGAAACTGTAGTATATGGGTATCATCCTGATATAGTTGGAACCTGGAAGCAGGGTCTATGAGTGCCAGCCTGAAGTCTGGGGTTGCAGATGCCAGGCTAACACTAGGGCAGTACTGGATCCTGGGGCTGCATGAGCTAGGCTGGAGTCTGTGGCTACCGGGGTCAGCCTATGGTTGGGTCAAGCATAAAGGCATGGTTCATGGGGTGTTGTTTTGAACCCTAAAGCTTTGGGGCTGGCCTAGTATTGGGTTTCACTGAAGTGGGTTTGATTTGGGGGTCACTTGCAAAGTCAGATGTTTCCTTGGTGTTCTTTTACCCATGGAGTATATTCTTTTTTTTTTCCCCTTTACTGCTGTGATGGGTCGGGGTACATTGTGGCATTTACACAGGTTCTTACAATGTATCAAATATAACATACATGAATTCACCTCCTAAACTATTCTCGTTCACCACTCCCCCCTCTCGTTGAGTAGTCTCAACAGGTATCATTTTTGCATTTACATTCATGTGTACACATTTTTTTGCACTGTATTTACACTTCTCCTCCTTTTCCCCCTCCCGTAGTGCCAGCCTTTCCTCCTGGGCTGGACTTGTTCTACCCTTCTGTTCTCCAATTTTGTAGGAGAGAAAAAAGAGAAAAGATAAAATGAACGTGACATTTTAGCTTGTTTGAGATAAAGATAGCTATGCAGGGAGTTTCCTTGTGATAGTTCCATGAATGTAGGTATTATAACCCCAATTGGTATATCTCCTCTATAAGCATATTTTCATGTGCTTTTTAGTCATTTGGACTTCTTCCTTTGAAAAAATTCTGTTCAGTTCAGTTGCTCATTTCTTCATTGGGTCATTGATTTTGGGGGAGTTTAGTTTTTTGAGCTCCCTGTATATTCTGTTTATCAGTCCTTTGATGTATAGCTAGCAAATATTTTCTCTCACTCTGTGGATAGTATCTTCAATTTAGAGACCATTTCTTTTGCTGTGTTGTGTAGTCCCATTTGTCCATCCTTTCTCTTAGTTGCTGAGTCCCATGAGTTCTATTGAGGAAGTCATTGCAGACACCTTTTTCCTCTTCTGTGTTTCCTGCTCATTCCTGTACTAGCTTCAAGGTTTCAGGTCTTAATTAAGGTCTTTAATCTGCTTTGAGTGATACTTGCACAAGGTGATAAGCATGGATCTAGTTTCAGTTTTAGGAGGTGGATGTCCAGTTTTCCCTGCAAAATTTGTTAAAGAGGCTCTTTTCTCCATCATAAGTTCTTGGCACCTTTGTCAAAAATTAGGTGGGCATGGCTGCGTGGATTTATATCTGGATCTTCTATTCTGTTCCACAGATCTTCATATCTGTTTTTGTGCCAGTACCATGCTACTTTTATTTCTATGGCTCTACAGTACAGTTTGAAGTCAGTATTGTGATACCTACAGCATTGCTCTTTTTGCTCAGTATTGCCTTGGCTATCCACAGTCTTTTGTGCTTCCAAATGAACTTTAGGGTTGATTTTTCAATCTCTGTGATGAATGTCATTAGGATTTTAATGGGAATTGTGTTGGAGTTTTTGGGGTCTTTTAGGTATAAGATCATGTCATCTGCAAATAGGAATAGTTTGACTTCATCTTTACCTATTTGTATTCCTTTTATTTCTTCTTCCCGCCTTATTGCTCTGGCTAGGAATTCCAAGACTACGTTAAATAGGAGTGGAGAGAGTGGGCACCTTTGTCTCATTCACAACTTCAAAGGAAATGGTTTCAGTTTTTCCCCATTAAGTATGATGTTTGCTACAGGTTTGTCATATATAGCCTTTATAATATTGAGGTATATTCCTTCTATTCCTAGTTTCCTCAGAACTTTTATCATGAAGTGGTATTGAATTTTATTGAAGGCTTTTTCTGCATCTATTGAGATGATTAACTGGTTTTTGTCTTTGTTTCTGTTAATATGCTTTATTACATTTAATGATTTGTGTGTTGAAGCCGACTTGGTCATGGTATATGATCTTTCCAATGTGATGTGGGATTCAGTTTGCCATTATTTTATTTAGGACTTTTCCATCTATGTTCATTAAGGAGATTGGCCTGCAGTTCTCTGTTTTGGATGTGTCCTTGACCGGTTTGAAGATAAGTATAATACTGGCTTCATAAAGTGATTTAGCAGTATTCCTTCCCTTTCTATTTCATGGAAAAGTTTAAGGAGAGTTGATATTAGTTCTTCTTTAAAGGTCTGGTAGAATTCAGTGGAGAATCCATCAGGTTCTAGACTTTTTTTTTTGGTGGGGGTAACCTGCTGCTTCAATTTCATTATGTGTTACAGATCTGTTTAGGTGATTAATGTCCTCTTGGTTCAGTTTTAGATGGTCATATATATCTAGAAATTTGCCCATTTCTTCTAGATTTTCCAATTTATTTGAATATAAGTTCTCAAAGTAGTCCCTGATGATTCCTTGGATATGCTTGGTGTTTGTTGTTATCTCTTTTTCATTTCTGATTTTATTAATTTGGGCCTTTTCCCTCCACATTTTAGTCAGGTTTGTCAGGGGTTTGCCAATCTTGTTTATTTTTTTCAAATAGCCAGCTTTTTACTTTTGTATAGTTTTTATGGTCTCTATTTTGATTTTGGTCTGTATTTTTATTATTTCTCTCCTGTTTGTTTTAGCTTTAGCTTGTTCTTATTTTTTCTGAGTTTGAGATGCAGCATTAGGTCATTTATTTGAGATCTTTCTGTGTTTTTAATATATACATTCATAAGTATAAACTTTCCTCTTCTGACTACCTTTGCTGTGTTCCATAGGTTCTGATAGATGTGTTTTCATTTACATTAAATTCCAGGAACATTTGATATCTGCTCTTATTTCTTTTTATGATCCACTGATCACTGAGCAACATGTTGTTAAGCCCCCAATTGTTTGTGTATTTTCTGCTGCTGCTTTTGTTGTTGAATTCTTGTTTTGTTGCATTATGATCAGATTGTATGTAGGAGGTTATCTCAGTTTTCTTATATTTGTTGAGACTTGCTTTGTGCCCTAAGATATGGTTTATTTTGGAGAAGATTCCATGGACTGCTGAGAAGACTGTGTATTGTGCTGTTGCAGGATAGAATACTCTATCAGTTTCATCAGCTCTATGGTGATGAAACATATACATCTGTCAGTTTCATCAGCTCTATGGTGTTATTTAGTCCTAGGATTTCTCTGTTGATTTTTTTTTTTTTGGTCTGGATGAGCTATCTACTGGTGATAGAGGGATATTAATGACTCTGACTACCATTGTGTTGAGGTCTATATATGCTTTTAAGTCCTGTAGTGTATGTTTGATGAAGTTGGGTGCACTGACATTGGGTGCATATAAGTTGATAATTGTTATTTCCTCTTGATGTATTGCTCCTTTTATTAGTATGAAGTGATCTTTTTCTCTTCTGACTAATTTAAGTTTGAAGTCCACTTTATCTGATAAGTATTGCTACTCCTGCCTGTTTTCAGGGGTCATTGGCTCGGTAAATCTTCTTCCAATCTTTCACCCTGTGCCAGTGTTTGTTTCTGTCCATAAGGTGGTATCAGGTATTCCTTTCTAATCCAGTTGCCAAAAGGTGTCGCTTGATGTGGGAGTTGAGTCTATGGAGTGTATTCTAAAGAGGCTATTTCTGTAGGCCATGCTGCCCAAGCTTAGGGGTGGGGTGATTTGGGTAATGTGAAACTGTACATCCTGTTATCCCAATGTGTATTTTCTTATACTTATGCTACACTGAGGTGCTGTTTTATCTCACCTAGTTTACTTAGCTCTTGTGAAGATATTTTCATGTGTGGGCAGTTAGTCAAACTGAGGTTTCTGTGAGGCAATGTAATTCTGATTTATTTGAATAAGACATTACCATGGTTTGACTATGTCTCCCAAATTTCACACATTGGAAACTTAATTCTCATTTTAATACTACTGGGAGGTAGAGCCTAATCAGAGGTGATTGGGTCACGAGGACTCTACCCTCATGAATGCCATTACTGTGGGAGTTGGCTGCTTATCACAAGGATGGATTGCTGATAAATACTGAGCTCCAGTCTCTCCTGATCTGTCTCACTCTTTCGCTCTCTCTCATGCATACTGTCTCACCATGTGCTGCTTCCACCATGTTAATAACACATCAGGAAGGTTCACATCAGGTGCCAACTTTTGATCTTAGGCTTCCAGCCTCTAAAACTGTGAGAAATAAACTTATAATTTGCCTACTGCCTGGCATTCTTTTATAGAAAGCAGCAGAAAATAAACAAGACACACATGATATTAGTTGCATCCATCCATTTTTAATGCCTAATTTACAAAATTCTTGAGGCTAAGTACATTATAATAAAAGTGGTTTAATTAGTTCAGTTTTGAAGTTATAGATCTAACACCTGATAAGCTCTGATCAAGGTCCTCTTGACTACATCATATGCCAGATGGCATAATGAAGGGAGTGCATATGAGAGGGAAAGACAGGAAGCCAGAGTGAGGGTAGGTTAGTTTTGCACGCTCTCTCTCTCTTATAGTAACTCTCCTGCAAGAACTAACCAGGATCCCATGAAAACTACCTTAATAGCTTCAGAGAGAAGCTTAAATATCTCCTTCTAGGCTCTACCTCTTAAAGATCCCATGATATCCAATATTACCATACTGAGTACCAAACCTCCAACACATTTATTTACCTTTGGGTGACATATTGAAGCCATGTGCGAACCATAGAACTAGATTATACTAAATAGTTACAAATGCATATCATTTTTGTATTATCTTGTCTTTGTCATTTCTATCTGACTATAACACTATGTTCTTTTATTATTTATATCTTCTTTTAATAGTTCTCAAGTAGTATCTCTAGTAGTTCATCAACAACTTCAACTATGTGCTGTGTTTGAAAACAGCTTAAATATATATACAATAAAAATTAAAATAAAAGTCTCAGCAATGTTTTAAAAAACTTCCTTATGCCAAGCATGGTGGCATATGCCTGTAACCCCAGGATTTGGGGAGTAGAGAAATGAGGATCATGAGTTCAAGGCCATCCTGAGCAACACAGTAAATATGAGGCCAGCCTAAGCTATATGGAAAGGCACTGTATCAAAACAGACAAACAAATAAAAACACCAGTACCAACAGAAAGGACTTCCTTAAGAATAATGCCTACTTTGGTTGAATCACCTAAGAAATTAATTTTTGTTTCTTAAATGACAATTTGACTTTTAAATTTAGTTTCTTTTTATTTTACTCAGTGTTCAGTATAGGCTAAGCTTGCTGGATAATTGGCTTCTATCTTGTCTAGCAGACGCATATTTGTTACTATTAAATATTAGAATCTGCAGTTATGTGGTTCTTTGAATTACTGGCCTGCTCAATAAAATCACAAAACATATAAACACTTTGAAATACACAAATATAGTATACATACATACAAAGTACATATATAACAAGCTCACTGAAAATGCTGATTAAAACTTCAGAAAATGTATAGTACATTATCATCATTTAATAGTTGAATAAAGGTCCAGAAAGCTCCAGTGAATTTTTCAAGGAAACACTAACATATCTAGATTTTCCCAACACTTTGACCAAAGTGTCTACCATCACGATATCCCAGTTCCCTGTATATTTTATTTACTCAGCAATTACTGAATGTTTACTATGTTCTAGATACTATTACATACTGAAAAGAGAAAACATGAAGTTTATACCTAAGTGAAATAATACTATCTTGATGATGTTTAGTGGTGTAAAAATTTTTGCTCAAATTTATTTAATCTTTTACTGGGGAACTTGAAAAACTCCCAAGACCAAGAAAGTTGGTTATATTTATACAGGGAAAATTGCTTACCAAATTGAAATTCTAATAGTTATTACCCTTCTTTAGGAATAACACAGATCTATAGTGTATTCAATGTAATGACTCAAATGTTTTCATAAATTACATAGTATTTCTTATATAGAGTTTCTAAAATATTTTCTATACAATCATATAAGCCTCCTTTAATCATCAAAACATCTATTTGTTCATGGTTTCTTTACATTATTATAATCAACCATAAGTCTTCAAAACAATTTTATCTCTCTAAATTTCTACAATATATATCACTTACATATTCCCACCAATATGAAAGCCAAATAGGTCTTGTTAAAGATCCAGCAACGTCCTTTGCGTCCACATTTATTACTATCTCGAAAGGTACAAGAAGTTTGTATTGTCCATTCAAAGATCAATGGTCCAGGTATTGTTCCTGTGAAATATTCAATGATTGTTCTCCATAAAAACACTAGTGGTCAGGACATAATAATTTCCTACTAAAATGTCACTCTAAGCACATTGCTTAAAATTATCTAATAATTTACTTATGAATAGGAGCATTAATTTCTAGAAGCAATGAGTTTTCTAAAAATCCTTATCCCTCCATGTATAAAACTAATATTAGATTGAAATATTTTTAGAATTTTGTAATGCTGTTATTTATAAGACATCTCAAAATATTTGATTTTTGCATGAAAAATTTAGGAGAAATATTTAGAACAGAGACACTCCATGTTAATTCTGTGAACTTGCTATAAAGATATATAATTGTGAAATTTCTAATAATGGAAAAACGAGTTCACAATATATACCTTCTATTGATCAAGATCTTAAGAAAAAATAAATAAAAACACAAATGCTTTGATATGTACAGAGTATCCCCAAATTCAGATGGCATAAGAAACCTTTTCATACTCTCAGAGACAACATCTCCTCAGCAGCAATGCTACTTTCAGCTAAAAGCAAATGAACATCACACACAGTCATTCCAAAAGCACCAGACTGGGTTCTCTAAACTAATGTCTCTAATGGTTGACCATTGTCCTGAAGAAATGGGGTCAAAGTGTTCTTATCCTGTGACTCTTGATGTCTGCCAATGCCCATTACCTAGATTTTTCCATCTCAGTGAGTGATGGCATTCTTTTTTTTATCATTGCTCACAATGAAAAACCTAAGTCTACTATTTACTATTTCTATTTCTCTTCAGCTTTTTCAATCTCTCACAAACTTTATAATTGGCATTCTAAACCTATCTTGGATATGTTGATTTCTCTTTAGCGCCACAATAAACCCCAGATTCCAATTTAATACGAAATTGGAATACCTTCAGTAAAAGCATGCTTTTTCTTTCCCATACATATCCCATATAATCATTTGTCCCTCCGGCATCAGAATTATCCTTTAGATGTAAATAAGATAGTATCTATCCTCTGCTAAAAATCCTCTGGTGGCAAAGTCTTGCATTATCCTGAGAGAGTTTGTATATTTATTATCTTATTCTTCCTCTCCCATTCAAAAATACATCAGCCTCACTGGCTTACCTTCTGAGGCAGCAAACTGCCTATGTACTTGCCCCCTGGGCTACCTCTTCCATTACAAATCACTCCTCATCTAGTAGATCATCTTCTGGCGTAAACACATGCTCTAATTTTTCCCAGCTAAAAAATTTAACTTTATTTTATTATTTTTTAAAATTATTCATTTATTCACATGCACATACATTTTTTGGGTCATTTCTCTCCCTTGCCTCCCTCCCCTACCCTCTCAAAATTTAACTTTAAACACACACACACACACTGATTTAGCTGTGATTTTTCTGATCTCCATCAGATCCAAACATATTTCTTTTCCCACATGCATTTCAGTCTTTTATCCTGTCTAATCTAGTTTCCTTACCTCAGCAACATTTCAACATTTCTAATCCAGTTCTCGAATCTGAGGCTCTAATACAGTCATAATATGGATTAGAGTTATAGATTTTGTTATTTAAGAAAGCCTAAAAAAAAAGATCACATTACCTCCAAAAAAACCAATTTGTTGCTGGGAATAAATAGATCAATGCAAACACCAGATTCAGTGTCTTGGGTGATAAAATGCTATAAAGAACTAATCTCATTAAATAACTTTCCAAACATGCAAGAAATGTAAAGTGTTTCTGGTTATACAAATGTCTTGCATCACATCCCAAACCACTTGTATGAGAAGATAAATATACATCAAATCAAATGATTGTACCATCTGATCCTATATTATTGATGCATATAATAATATCAATTATAATGTGACAGGAAGTACACTGTCTTAGACATCCTCTCTTCACAAAAACTGCCTCCTAAATTTTTCAAAGCCATTCCCTATTTACTTGTTTGGTCATTTTACATTATAATTTGTTTATAACTACAGATAGACATATATACATATCAAAAATGAAAACTTTAATGTAATAAAATTGCTAAAAGTCCATACCAAGTAGTCTCAAAATCACATAGGATAAACCCAAGGCCAGAGAATGGAGTCTTTCAGGTACAATCCTGAAAACAAAACACTGATATTACTAGCTATAAATAATATGTGCTGGGTTAATGGTTAATTTTTTTTCTTACTCATCAGTCATATTAATAATCCTCAGCCAGTTGACAGTTCAATCTGGCCTATTAAAAGAAGGCAACTCCTTCCAGTTCTCATTTTCAGGCTCTTCACAGTTAGAAAGAATTTTATGGCCCAAATCTTCTGCCCCAGCCTCCTTTTTCTTTGCTGAAATAACTGAGCTCTAGCTTGCACACTTATCTTTCTTCATTCTGTCATGCCCGTCATTTTGGATTCCTTTTTGGCCTCATAAGATCTCCTTTCTACCTTTTTCTATGGAAGACTTGCCTTTTGGCTTCTGACTGAGTTCTATCAACGTGGTACTCTGAGTGAAGGAGGAAAGTGAGATCAAGGTCTTTATCAAGGTTCTTCCATGTATACTCACTACTCACACTCAGTGAGTTCTATAGGCAAAGTTTCTCTACATGCAAGTTTTCTTCCTTCCCCCACCACCCTTGTCCTTTGGCCCTGAGATGGTAACATACTGAAGGTACTGTACTATGTCTAGGCATTCATTCCATCCTGCACACACTTGTGTGTGTGTGTGTGTGTGTGTGTGTGTGTGTGTGTGGTGGTGGTGGTGGTAGTGGTAGTGGGGCTTGAACTGGAGACTTGCTTTTGCTAGGGAGGACCTTTACCACTTGAAACATGCCTCCAGCCCACATCTTAAAGAACCACTTCATTAAATTTTGCTTAAATTGTTCTAATTTGAGGGTACCCTCTCTTTCTTCTTGGACCTCTATTATATTCACTTTTCGGGAAATGACTTTCCCAAATATTAAAAAGTGAAGATTTCTGTATTTCCTATATTGATTAAATCAAATATTTATTTTAAAAAAGAAAAATAATGTGTGATAACACATCAGTAGAAAACAAAATAAAAAGAACAATAAAAGAAAAAATAGAACTAGTCTTTCAGCATTTTTTTAAAATGTAAAAGCTACATTTTAAATGCATGATTTTATAGAAATTCTCTGCTTACTGATGGTTCCTTGTATTAATACTTGAAAACCAAACAGTTTGTAGTACGAGCAATATTTTCATCCAAAAATGCCCTATTTATAAAGTAGCACATGTATAGTATTTTGTAATATTTTACAAAAAGTGAGATAATCCTTATCCATATCAACTGGTTAAAATACTTCTTTCTCAAATGCTTACTAATAAGAAAATGAAAACAAATTAACTAATTATTTTTCTTTTCATTTTTGTGGTATTGGGTTTGAACTCAAGGCTTTGCACTTGCCAGGCAGGTTCTCCACCACTTGAGCCACTCCTCCATCCCAAATTAACCAATTTATATTTTATATAAAATAAGTTAGTATTTATTATTCATTAAATGCAGGTTGGATAAAGAAAGGTTTAGAAAGTAAAGTGTTGCATTAGAACCAAATTCTAATATAAAGCTTTGATACAAAACATCAAAATCTTGGCAATATGCTTAACTACAATCCAGTGTTCTGAATGTTTTAGTACAAGTGGTTTTCTTATATGTAAATGATAATGTTTCTCTCTTAAACACATATATACTCACAAGAAAACTCATTAGGAAATAATATTTATGTATCCTTAGTTTGATTTCAACCCTCTTTCTCAAAACAAGTTGAAAAGTTTAGTGATTTCCAAGTTTCCAATAGTTCATATATTTAAGTTCCAAATATATGAACTTAAAAATAACATTCATGGATACAACCCCAAAATTTTAATGAAAAAGACTATGTTTTAACATCAAAGTGAATACTTCTTTAAATATTTTGTCTGATAAATAAAGCTATAGTGCAATGACTTAAGGATTATATGGAGTAAACTGAAAATTAGTCACTACTCTTCCAAAATGTAAAAAGAAGCTTCCATATCTTATATGACCTCTACATTGATATTTTAAATTCATGCATCTCTTATAAAAATCAGTTCTAGACATAAGTTTCTATCTTGAACAAAATTTGCTCTACCCCCTACTTCTCCCAAATCTCAGGAAACAGAGACAAAATCCATGCAGTTCTCAGGTCCACACCCTGGAAAGAGGTATCTGGAGATCACTCACCACAGAAAATCTGCAACCAAATACTTCAATTTTAAAAAGTTTCTCTTTCTCTCTCTCTCTCTCTCTCTCTCTCTCTCTCTCTCTCTCTCTCTCTCTCTCACTGTCTCTCTATCTCCCCCTCCCTCCGTCTCTTCCTCTTCTCTCTGTTTTTCTTCATCTCTAATTCCCTTGGGCTATTCCAACCCTATATTTTTGACCTAAAAATTAAAGAATTTCTTAACTTATTCCCAAATAATCATCTTTCATCCCTTCAGTCTATTTTCCAATAAAAGCTAAAATAATTTTAAAAGTGAAATTCTGACTACTTTACTATTTGATAGTAGAATCTGTCCAATGCTTCCCATTGTTTTTAGAATAAAAGCTAGAATTGAAAAAAAATTTATAGTGGTCAGCCTGATGTCCTCAGACTCATTCCATGTTGCCTCCCCAATTTTGCCCCACCACTCTCTTTGCTCTCCTATATTCTACAATGCAACATTCTTCTAAAGCTGTTTCTCCTACATGAAATCTTTGCATGTGTTTACTATGGCTCTTGTAGTATTATTTGAACTCCGTAGGTGGGGGAGGTGTGAGAAACAAGTGCGAGAAACCAGCCTCCTGGAGTGGGGGTGTGGCAGATTGCTGGGCTAATCTCATGGGACTGTGGGCATTGCACAAGACTGAATTGCCCCACCTGGTTGGGGGAGGGGCGACCATCCAGAGTTGCAGCTGTAGAGCACTTCAGATGCCACCTGACAAAACAGCAACATATCTGACTACCTTGCACAAACTTGTAGTGAGCAATCATAAACCCTAATTGCAACCTGCCTTGTGGGCAGAAAGAACCAAGTACTATTCTCAAGCCAGCCTCCTAGTGAGACCACTTCAGAGTTCCCACTTGTAACAGACCAAGGAAAACAGGACTAAAAACCCCCAGCTGACTTCCCCCTATGTTGTCTGACAAGAAGGGAAGCACCCTTCCCTAGACAGCCCAGAATACAAACCCTGAGAAGAGACAGGGACACTGAGAAACCACCAGTCATAAATGGGGACTTTTCCTTTGCTTAAGTTACTTACTCAGTAACTCAAGTCCAGTTCAGTAACTGAACTGGAAATAAGTCCAAAGGAATAAGTCCAGAACCTTTGCTGAACTGACCTTACTTTTTTTTGTTGTTGGTATCTTTCCTTAGTTTCCCCCTTTTTTCTTTAGTATTTTTAATTTTACTATTACTGTTTTCTTATCTCCATTCTTACTCCCTTCACTTCCTCTCATTTTCTTGTGCTTCAGTCCACTGTTCACCCCCAGCTATTTTTCTGCCCCTTTTCATCCACTCTCTCCCTGGCTTCACCTCCCCCGCTCATCTTGCTGTACGTATCACACCACTGCCCTTCCTCCCTCACACTTCCCACAGCTCGTCAGCCTACTGTACCAGCCCTACATCTCTCTGCAATCCCTGACACAAGCACCATCCACTACAACAACTGAGCTATACCCACACACAAGGGCCTTAAAACCATTTAGCCCCACAACTCTTCTTCCCCCACCCCATGCCTTCTTTATATCTCCCCTCTTCAGTGCCACCTTTTAAAATTGCCCAAGTCCTGACCACTATCCAAACAACCATGACTCCCCCAATTCCCACTTGTTTATACACATTCTCACTAAGGGGTTCTCCATATACTATGTAAACAACTGATCTGGCATTGAACTTGTGAATCTGTTGTTAATTTACACTTCTTTGCCAGGACAGAAATAGCACATCAACCTAGCTAATGACTAAGCCAGTCACAACACAGTAATTAAGCCAAGGGAAAGAAAACAGGTGACCCCTCAAAAGACCAACAATACATATAGGAGATTTATTGGGAAATGAAGAAAATAAATACCCAGTTCTTGACCCCAACAGAACAACAATGAATATGACCAATGAGCTTAGTAATGTCCATAAAAAAAAAATCACTCAAAGAGGAAATCATGAATGAGCTCACTGGGATACTCACGGAGAAGCTAAAAGAGATAGTTAAACAGAATGTACAGAATGAATGCAAACAATATCAAGACACTACAAATAAAAACCTGAGAAGACACAGAAACAACTAAATGAACTCAGAGAGGACTTTAACAAACTCCAAAGTGAAAAAGGAGATTATAAAAATGATATACTAAATAAAGAAGACAGCACAGATATGAAAGAAGAGTTTAACAAAGATATGGAAAACCTCAGGAAGAAGAATCAAACAGAAATCCTGGAAATAAAAAGTCTTTTAAATCAAATAAAAAATACAGTTGAAAGCCACTCCAGCAGACTAGAACAAATAGAAGACAGAATCTCAGGTCAAGAAGACAAAATAGATATTGAAGAAAAAAACAGAACTCTTAGACAAAAGACTCAAGAGCTGCAAAAGGAACATGCAAGAACTTAGCAACTCCATCAAAAGACCAAACCTGTGAAACATGGACATTGAAGAAGAAGAGAGGAGGTGTAAGCCAAAGGGATGCATAATATATTCAACAAAATAACATCAGAAAATTCCCCAAATCTTGAGAAAGAATTGCCCATTCAGGCACAGGAAGCCTCCAAGACACCAAACAGAAGTGACCAAAATAGAACCGCACCACAGCATATTATCATTAAAACAATTAGCACAGAAAACAGAGGAAGAATATTGAAGGCTGTAGGAGAGAAAAAAACAAATAACTTCTAAAGGTAAACCCATCAAAGTAACAGAAGATTTCTCAATAGAAACCTTAAAAGCAAGAAGGGCATGGAGCAAGGTATTTTGAGCACTGAAAGAAAATAATTTCAGCTCTAGGATACTCTACCCAGCAAAAAGTAACATTCAAAATTGACAGAGGAATAAAAGTCTTCCACAATAAGCAGAAACTAAAACAATCTATGGCCATCAAGCCACCACTTCAGAAGATTCTACAAGGAATGCTGCACACAGAAGATGAAAGCAAACAAAATCAAGAGAGAATGGGAAGTATTAAACCACAGGAGAAGAAAAGATAAGGAATCAGAAAGTAGCACTGATTTGGCTACACACATCAAACCCTTAAAAAACAAAAACAACTAAATAGCAGGAATCACCACATCTCTTTCAATATTAACACTGAATCTTAATGGACTCAACTTCCACATCAAAAGACACTGGCAAAGTGGATTAAAAAGGAAGACCGGACAACCTGTTGTTTATAAGAGACCAACCTATTCACAGAAATAAATGATGGCTTATGGTGAAAGGCTGTAATAAGATTTAACAACCTAGTCACCCCTGAAAACAGGCAGGAGTAGCAATACTTATATCAGATAGCGTGGACTTTGGACCTAAATTAGTCAAAAGAGACAAAGTAAGTCACTTCATATGAATAAAAGGAGCAATACAACAAGAGGAAATAACAATTATCAACTTATATGCAACCAATGTCAGTGCTCCCAACTTCAGTAAACATATATTAAAGGACTTAAAATCACATATAGACCCTAACACAGTGGTTGAGGGAGACTTTAATACTCCTCTATCACCAACAGATATGTAATCTAGACAAAAAAAGTTGACAAAATATTCCAGAAATGAATGATACCATAGATCTAATGGAACTGACAGATGTCTACAGAGTATTCCATCCTGCAACAACACAATACACATTCTTCTCAGTGGAACTTTCTCAAAATAGACTATATTTTAGGGCACAAACCAAGTCTCAACAATAAAAGAAAACTGAAATAACCCTCTGCATTGTATCTGACCACAATGCAACAGAACTAGAGCTCAACAACAAAGGAAGCAATAGAAAATATGCAAACAATTGGAGGCTGAACAACACATTGCTCAATAGTAAGTGGGTCATAGAAGAAATAAGGGAGGGCATCACAAAGTTCCTAGAATTTAATGTAAATGAAAACATAACCTATCAGAACCTATGGGACACAGCAAAGGCAGTCCTAAGGGAAAAGTTTATAGCCATGAGTCCATATATTAAAAACAAAGATCTCAAATAAATAACCTAATGCTACACACCTCAAACTCCTAGCAAAACAAGAACAAGCTAGTCCTTGTTTAGAAATAATAAAAGTAAGGGCTGAATCAACAAGTTGGAGACAGAAAAGAAAATACAAAAAAATCAATGAAACAAAAAGCCGGTTCTTTGAAAAAACAAACAAGATTGTCAAACCCCTGACAAATGTGACTTAAATGAGGAAGGAAAAGACTCAAAATAATAAAATCAGAAACAAAAAAAGTGGAGATAACAACAAACACCAAGGAAATTCAAGGAATCATTATGAACTACTTTTTGAAAACCTATACTCAAATAAACTGAAAAATCTAGAAATTTCTAGATACATATGACAGGCCAAACCTAAACCAAGAGCATATTAATCACTTAAACAGATCTATAACATGCAATGAAATTGAAGCAGCAATAAGGAGTCTCCCAAAAAAGAAAAATCTAGGACCTGATGGATTCTCCACTTGAATTCTACCAGAACTAATACCAACACTCCTTAAACTTTTCCATGAAAACAGAAAGGGAAGGAACACTGCTAACTCATTTTATAAAGCTAGTATTATACTCATTCCTAAATGGGACAAGGACGCATCCGAAAAAGAGAATTACAGGCCAATTTCTTTAATGAACATTGATGCAAAAATCCTCAATAAAATAATGGCAAACTAAATGCAACAACATATTGGAAAGCTCATACAACATGACAAAGTTGGCTTCATTCCAGGGATGCAGGGAGGGTTCAATATATGCAAATCATTAAATGTAACACAGCACATTAACAGAAGCAAAGACAAAAAGCAGTTAATCATCTCAATAGATTTAGAAAAAGCCTTTGATAAGATTCAACATCATTTCATGATAAAAACTCTAAAAAAAACTAGGAATAGAAGGAATGCACCTCAACATTATAAAGGCTATATATGACAAATGTATAGTTGACATCATTTTTAGTGGGGACAAACTGAAACCATTTCCTCTAAAGTTATGAATGAGACAAGGGTGCCCACTCTCTCCACTCCTATCCAACAGTCTTGGAATTTCTAGCCAGAGCAATAAGGCAGGAAGAAGAAATAAAAGGAATACAAAAAGGTCAAATTATCCCTATTTGTGCATACCATGATCTTATACCTAAAAGACCCAAACAACTCCTAGACACCATAAACAGATTCAGCAAAGTTACAGGGTACAAAATCAACTTACAAACATCAGTAGCCTTTCTTTATACCAACAATGAATAGATTGAGAAAGAATATGAGAAAACAATCCAGTTACAATAGCCTCAAAAAAAAAATCAAATACCTAGGAATAAACTTAACAGAGGATATGAATGACCTCTATAAGGAAAACTACAAACCACTAAAGAAAGAAATCAAAGAAGACTACAGAAGGTAGAAAGATCCCCCGTGCTTATGAATTGGCAGAATCAACATAGTAAAAATGGCTATAGTACAAAAGCAATCTACATGTCCATTGTAATCCCATCAAAATACCAATGACATTCATCAAAAAATCAACCCTAAAATTCATTTGGAAACACAAAAGACTGTGAATAGCCAAGGCAATACTGAGCAAAAATAGCAATGCTGGAGGTATTACAATACTGACTTTAAAGTACACTACAGAGTCATAGCAATAAAAACAGCATGGTACTGGCACAAAAGCAGATATGAAGACCAGAGGAACAGAAAGAAGACCCAGATATAAATCCATGCAACCACACCCACCTAATTTTTGACAAAGGTGCCAAAAACTTATGATGGAGAAAAGACAGCCTCTTCAACAAATGTTTCTGGGAAAACTGGGTATCTGCCTATAGAAAACTGAACTAGATCCACGTTTGTCACCCTGTACAAGTTATCAACTCAAAATAGATTAAGGACCAACTTTACTATCAGACCTGAAACCTTGAAGCTGGTACAGGAAAGATCAAAGAATACACTGGAAGCAATACGCATAGGCAATGACTTCCTCAGTAGAACACAAGTGGCTCAGCAACTGAAAACTCGGATTGACAAATGGGACTACATGAAATTACAAAGCTTCTATACAACAAAAGAAATGGTCTGTAAATTGAAGAAAAAATCTTTTCTAGCTACACATCAGACAAGGGAATGATAACCAGAATATACAGGTAGCTCAATAAACTAAACTTCCAAAAAAATCAGTGATCCAATTAATAAATGGGCAACTGAACTGAACAGAACTTTTTCAAAGGAAGAAGTCCAAATGATTAAAAAACATATGAAAAAATGCTCACCATCCCAGGTCATAAAGGAAATGAAAGTCAACACCACACTAAGATTCCATCTCACTCCTGTTAGAATTGCTACTTTTGAGAACACAAATGACAACAAATGTTGGTGAGGATGAGGGGGAAAAAGAAACCCTCATACAGTGCTAGTGGGAATGTAAGCTAGTACAACCACTATGGAAAACAATATGGAAGCTCTTTATAAAACTAAACATAGATTTACCATATGATCAAGCAATATCATTCCTAGGGATATACCCAAAGGAATGTGAGTCAGATTACAACAAAGGCATCTGTACATCCATTTTTCTTGTAGCGCTATTCTCAATAGCTAAGCTATGGAAACAGCCAAGATGCTCCTCTACTGAGGAATGGATGAAGAAAATGTGGTATTTATACACAATGGAATTTTTCAGCCCCACAGAAGAACAAAATTTTGTTATTCACAGATAAATGGATGGAACTGGAGATGGATGGAACTGGAGAACGTCATATTAACTGAAGTTAGTCAGGCTCAGAAGGCCAAGAGCTGCATGTTTTTCCTCTTATGTGGTTTATAGACTTAAAATGAAAGCAACAATATTATGGGACATTGGTCACACTATGGGGAGGCTGTCCACAGGAGGGATAGGGCAAAGGAAAGAAACCAAAAACTTGAATGTGGTTGATGTGCTCACTGTGCAGGAATAAATATAGAATTCTTAAAATGGTCAGGGTCACTATGAGGAAGTGAACTAGGGAGGAGTGAAGAAGACTGGAAGAGATGAACCAGTTGGGGTTGTAATACATATATGTGTTGAAACAACATAAGGAAATTCCCTGTGTAGCTATCTTTATCTCAGACTAGCAAAAACATAATATTTCTCTTTTTATCTTTTATGTTTTTTCTTCTACAAAATTGGAAAACAGGAGGGTAGAATATCTGCCCCAGGGTGGGGGTGTTTGACACTGGTGGGAGAGGAAAGGTGGCAGGGAAAGGGGTAGGAAGATGAAAACAGTGCAAATAATGTATACACATGTAGGGCAAAAATGATATCCGTTAAAACTGTTCCAAGAACCTGAGGAAGGGAATGAAAGAGAGAAGTGGAGGGAGTGAATTCAAGTATGATGTATTTGATACATTATAAGAACCTTTGTAAATGTTACAATGTACCCTTACCCAGCATAATAATAAATAAAAAGAAAACTAAGGAATTAGAATCCTTATAAGATATACTGAGTTTAAAAATTATTAAAGCTAGAGGTATTAATAATTAAGTAATAATAAGAAAGCATGCAGAAAGGAAAAAAAGAATGAGATATGTAAGAGAAGAAAAGCATATGGGATGAAGGCATAGGAAATAATAGATTAAATGTGAGAAAGAACATAAAACAAGTACAGCAAAAAACAAAATGGTCACAAAAAAGAAAAACAACAACAGGAAACCATCAATGTTTCTTTCTGCTAGTGAAAACAGGGTTGACTCTATTCCCACCATGCAGGTTTTTTGCAGTTTACTTTGTGGGACAGCTTGGTTTTTTTTTCTTTTTTTCTTCTTTCTCTCTCTGAGCTCCAAACAAGTTAAATCAGAGAATCTATTTACAAGACTTGCTGTGTCCTGCCTTTTCTGTGGGGATGAATTCCTGCTTGTATTTTCTTGTATGCAGTCTTGTTCATGTGGAGAGTGTAGAAGTTGCCATTAATCTGCTCCCCTCACCTCAGTCTGAGAACCCCCCAGGTTAGATGTCTCCTAGCACCAAAGCAGTCAAATCAAAACTGTTTGTACTGACTTGGCAAGGCAATGGGACTGATTGATCTTGAATGCCTTAGCCTCACACTGCTCTGATTTACCACCCGGGGTCACATTCACAGACAACTGTTCTTACCCATATGTCAAGTTAGTTCTGCAGTTCTGGTGTTTTTGTCCTTAGGTTCACTGATGGATTCACACTGATTCTTGGGGTGTTCACTTGCTTAGCCAGTGGAGAGGTATAAGTCTTTGGGGGGGTGGAAATATAAAAATACAGAATCTTCTGTTCTCTCTTGCTGAGCTATTTGATTAAGAACTCTCCATCTTACCAGTAAGCAATCTAGGAAGTGCTAAGATCCCTTTGGCCACCATCTCCTTGCTGCTTAGGATGTATATTTCCCATGCTTTATAAACCCTACTTTTGCAGAGTGCCAGCAGGTGAGCACCTATGGATCTTCCTAAGCTGGTGTTTCTAATCTGCTATCTTAAAACTTCATGCATTTACCATCTTCAGTGACTCACAAGTCCACAGAATAAGATCATTCACATTAACATGGCAAAACAGGATCTCCATGATTATGGCCTTCACTAGCTCAAATCTCCTTCTCTCCCTGCAGTAATAAAATTCTTGCCAGGATATTTCACACATTTTTGCCTCAACTTTCATTAATCACTTTTCCTGTGAAGATTTTGTCTCCAGTCTGCTTGCAATATGAGAAGTCATTTATCTTCAAACTAAGATTAAGTTGCACCCTCTATAGCTTTTCCAAATCATGCTAGATACAAACTATGACTTTTCTCTACTTTGCTACCTGTTCAACCTCTACAGGATGTTTATGACTCAAAGGTTATTGCTAACATTTTGAAAAACACTTCAAAATAATAACCAATTATTATTCTGTTAGTAGGAAAAACATTAAATGCATTTCATATCTTCAGGAAGAATGTATAAGTAGCAAATATTAATTCTATTTACAGTAATAAAGCCATGTACTGACAATTAAAAAATTATTATGTTTCTTTGCTGATGACACTGTTTTCTCACAGCCTCATAGACTAATATAATTATCAAAGATAATTTGATAATAAATACATATAACAAATGAATCAACTTTATACGCACATCTGAGTTTTAATTAAGAATTTTCCTATTTATGATTTTTCAATGTGTTAAATTAAGTAAATATGGTTGTTTTAATTAAATTTATTTTGTAACTGATGCACAAAACCTAAAAATTATACATATTTAGGGAGTACTACATGCTGTCACAATGTATATATACATATAAGTTAAATTAAATGTGATATCTCCATGCTTTATGGAAATAAACTAGTTAAAAGAGAGAATTAAACATATACTTGAATTTTGACAATGTTAAACATTTTCTCTTTGTATTGCTACCATGAAACATAGAACAAATTCTTTAATATAATAATCTGAACTGTTTCTAAATGTACCTTTCTTATGTGTTAAATAAATAATAATTACGTATGTACATACCGAAAAATGGTCAAGTTGAGTGGTACAGCAGAAAAACAAGAAAAAATAATTGAAGAAAAGAAAAAAGCAAAAAACAGAGGTAATTTATAACACTTTGTATCACATTTTCCAGGTAGGGCATCAAAAAATTCTCCTTCAATATCTGAAGATAGCAATCCATTTTTTATGCAAGAGCAATTATAGTATGCCTATGAATATTGAAGAGAGAAAATAATGTTTCAGAAATAATGTTTCATGAAATAGAAGCTTATCATTGTAGAATAAAATCAAATTGGTAATTGTAGAGAGAGTGGTCAATTTAATTAATAAATATCCTCAAGTTGGCCTGCCATTAATTGTTTAGAAGTGAAACATTAATAATGAATACAAAACATTTTACTTGATAAAGGATCATTCTGTGTGTGTGTGTGTGTGTGTAACTGAGTAACTACAGTTCTGCTAATGTAAGAAAATTTCCCTAAATACTTATAATTTCATAGCTATCAGACTGCTATATATAAGTAGAGGACAGTTAAAGATAACGTAATGAATAAAATGAAATTTTAGCTAGGATTTAAAATATGGAGTTAACCAACTGTGAAAATTTTTGTAACAATGTAGATAAAATAACTTTTCTGCATATAATTACTATTTATTAGATGCAATTTTCAAAATTAATGAGGTAAAACCAAAATACCTTTGGAATGAAATAACAAAATGTATTCAATTCCAACAATATAAAGGAAAATAGATTAAAATCAACCATGTCAATTATTATATTAAATACCATTAGTCTACAATTAAAAACTACAATTACTAGAGAGATGAATATAAATGGAGAAAATACACAACTATACTATGTGCTGGCTACAGAGGCACATTAAATATAAAGACACAGATAAATAGAAAATGAAGAATAAGATACACCATGGAAACAGTCATAAAAAGAAAACCAGAGTTAACTATTAATATTATATACAATAGATTTGAGGACAAAGAATACCATTAACAGAGATGGAAGGGAATATTTTATAAAGATAAAAGGAACAATCCATTAAGAATATGTGGCAATCACCAATGTGCATGCATATAACCACCTCAGATATATGAAGCAAAAATAGGGAGAACTAGAAAATTATTCATTTATATTAAGCAATCTTTTTCATATTCAATGTTCATAATTTCATACAATTTTAGAAGCAGTGCACAGTGACAAGAAAAATTGGCTTAAAATTAAGAGGTAAACAATATCGGTAGACTCAGCAATATCAGTAACTATTATAGTTAGTAGAGTTAGTAGCAAGGAAATATCTATGAATAATATGTTTCAGGAAATACAAGAATAAGCAAATAAATCAGCTTAAAATACATAAAATTTTACCAGATACTTGGATTCTGTAATCCAGATCTAGAATTGGAACTAGAAATAAAATTGGAATCTCATAAACCAGGCTTAATAGCAGAGTAGACATAGAATACAGTAACCACAAAATGGGTCATAGAAATCAGGAAAATCTCTACATTTATATAGATGAAAAGAGATGGAAAATACAGAAAACAGCAAAAGATATGGATACTACAGAAAGGTCCATTTGTAGTCTATGTTGGGCAGAATTCTAACATGGCACTAAGGATTCCTTTCCGCTCTTGTACCCGCTGTGTAATCCCTAGTACTGTGAATTGATGGACTTTACACCCCTGAGTTATGTTATACAGCCAGATTGACTTAAAGAGAAATTGTCTTGAATAAATCTCACCTGACTAGGTGAGCCTCACAACTTACCAGGCTGCTGCTGAGGTCAGAGATTTGAAGAATGCATATCTAAGGGAGATTCTCTTTTTCTATCCTTGAAGAGGGAAGGAGTATTTTTGAAAGAATTAAGTAGCCCCCAAATAGACAGCTGGCAAACAAACACAGGATTTTTTTTAACAGCCTAAAGGAACTGGATTTTGCCAATTACTGAATAAATTTAGAAGTGAATACTTTCTCAGAGCCTCAGAAACAGCACAGCTAGGCCACCATGGTTACTGTCTATTAGACTCTAGGCAGCAGACTCAGTCATGTCATGTCTAGACTTCTGAAATTAGAATTTTAAGTTAGTAACTGAGTGTAAGTGAAAGTCACTAATGGTAATAATTAGTTATATAGGTATATATTAATAATCTCCCTCAAAACTATGAAGGAAGGAGGGAAGGAGAGAGGGAGGGAGGGAGGGAAAGAGAGAGAGAGAAAAGCTCAGACTTTTCCAGATGATAGATATTAATTCACAGATTCAAGCTGTTCTGTGAAGCTCAAGGAAAAAAAAAGTAAAATTACTAGGCTCATAAAAGTAAAACTGATGAAAACCAAAAACAGAAAAAAGCTCTAAAAGCATTCAGAAACAGAAACAGAAGGCATCACAGAAGGACAATCTTGATTGTCAATTTGATTGGATCAAGACACTCCTAGATTAGTAAAGCAGACTTCTGGGTGTGTCTGTGAGGGTATTGGACAGCAACATGGATGACCTACCCTGAATGTGGGTGGCACTGTGCAATAGGGTGGGGGCACAGATGGAGCAAAAGCACAAGCCTGGTAGTACAGGCCTCAGCTTTCATTGCAACTCTTTGCTTCTTGCCTGCCATGAGGTGAACAGTCTTTATCTACCTGTCACTCTTCCACAGGCCTAAACGCAGTGCAGTCAACGAACCACAAGACTAAAACAGTGAGCTAGAATAAATCCTTCCTCCTTTAAATTATTTCTTTCAGGTGTTTGGCAAAGTGATGAAAAGTCTGACAATCAGAGCATCTTTTAAATGTTTGGGAAAAAATAACTGCAATTTAGAATACCACACCCAATGAAGAGTTTTCAGAAATGATAATGAAATTAAATTCTTGAGGCAGAAAGAAAATAACTCCATACAAAAGCTTGGAAATACAAGGAAATGGGTGGAAATAAGTGACTATTGACTGTACAAAGAAAACAATTGATAGCAGTATCATTTGAAATACATGAAAAAATAAAATATATAATAAACTATTGCAAAGAAGGAAACGAAGTCAAATATTTAGGATGTTTCAACTGAAATAGTCTCCTAAGGCTTGCTCCTTATAATCCTTAATGTTTTGAATGAGCTAACTTCCCCTCCAGGTACAATGAGAATAAGATCCTGTTGGACTTGAGCAGGCTTTGAGAGAATCCTCCAATTCTACTGTTTTATAATGAAAGCTACATCAGCTGCTGAAAAGAGGCAGTCCAAGTGCAAGAAAATTTGAAGATTTTTTTCAAAATGTAGAACATAGGTGGCAAATGGAACAAAGCAGCAATGCTAACATGAAGGATAGAAACTAGTTTCAGTTTTAGAAATGCTATGATTTCAATGGAAACTTGTAAATCTTCTGGGTTACACTTTTTCCTACTACCCTTTTTCTTTTGCAAACTTTTGCATAAGCTGATAATGATTTAAAAGTTAACATTTTTGTTGAGAAATGTTTTTCCACAAAACTCCTACATTAAGTACTTGATAGTTTTTATGTACAGTGTTTCTCTTAATTTTCATTTTGTTGAAATTTCTGTGGTATGGATTCTTTGTCATTCGAAATTAATGCTAATTCTATGCATTAATCAGTTCCATCTGTATCAAATTTTACTAATCATAGGTTCTATTATTGTCTGTTTTGATTTTGAAGCAGATTATTTCAAAGTTTATGTGACTTCTGATAACTCAAATTATTCATTATAAATATTTTATTTTTCAGTTTTAGTTAAGTATCAAATGTAATTACACAATGTAAGTCACTATCTCGTGGATTATTTCTATACTTGCTATTGATTGTGAATTAATCACGTCTTATAGAAATACAAGAAAATTATAAAGAGTTTCTTGAAATAAAAGTAAGTTCCTAAAAAGGATTCCCCACAATAGGCCAGTGGGGTTGGAGTGACCTAGCAAATGGCTTCTGTTCAGTTCTTGGATATCCCATAAGATAAAAACATCAAGGACAGACAGTCTTGCTGCGTTGTGAGCATTTAAAAAAATTATTTACTTATTTCAATATAACAAAGAGGAAAAGAAGCAGGTGGGTATATATAAAGCAAGATTATCCATGAGTTAGTAACTTGTTAAATATGGGAAAATTAGTGCATAGGAATTCATTACTCCTTTCTGTTACATTTAAAACTTGCCACATTAACATATCTTGAAGATTTAAAGTACAATTCTGGTATGTGGCATTTAAGAAGAATGATTTTTATAAAAGGTATAAACCCTTCTTTATATTAATATTTAATAAAATTCTGAATTTATAATATTAAATCATGCACTAGTGAAAACATTTCTATGAAAAACTAAATTATGTTTGGTCAGGCCTGATAATTTCTTATGACAAAATGATCTGTGTGTAACTGGGAGGGAAAGGAATGCTTATATAGATAATTAAAAGACTTCATCATCTATTAAAGGTGGTGGCATAATGTTTGTGAATCAGGAAATATGCTCATTTATTTTTCACTTTTCTTCACAAAGACTAGAAGAGAGAGGAAAAGAAACACAAGTTTCAAAGCTTGGGTAAATACTTCTGTGTCACTTCAAAGGTAGAAACAGTAGATCCAAACAAGTGGTAGAATGGTCAAATGCTCTCCATTACAGAAGACAAAAAAAAAAAAAAAAAAAACCCAGGTGGTAGGAGTCCAGAAAATAAGAAATTTGATGGTGAGGCCACAGAATGAGCAAATAGAGGCATTTTAAAATAATCTCATTTCATGTAAGCCATTTGTATGTCTCTCATACGAATCTTCCCTAACTTTCTTACTTTACTCTCATTTTTATTGGAATATCTGATATGCTTTGTAAAAACCTAGTATACATCTGGTATACAATGGTATTTGGTATAAAATAAAAGGACTGAATTCCATATTTGAATGGATGTGGGGCAGACATAGAAAAACAGCAAGAAGTACAGGTAGGCATTATGAATTCCTCCATAGAAGGGAAAACTGAGTGAAAGGACAAAGGATAGCACTGGTTCATCTCTTGGAGTGGAAAAGATTGTGCTCAAACTTTAGAGGACTGAATGCTGCTGATGGTAGCACAGAACTAAGACAAGACATAAAAGTGAAAGAAAAAGTGTCTTTGACTGTTTCTTTCACCTTTCTATTGCCAGAGGTAGACAAAGATGAAGATTTGGCATCCCAAGTAGAAATTTAGGATTATGTCAAAAATGGACACACATTTTAATGCAGGAGTATATCTTCTACTTCCAATTCCCACAAATAAGCCTTTTTTATTATGTGAACATACAACAGATTTCCTATTCTTATTTTAAATTAAAAGTAAGGAAAATAAGAAAGAAAAGTTTGAGAGAGCTAGGAGTGAGATATAAACCTTATCTGCAACTTGAACATGTTATAGAGATGAAGAAGCATAATAAAAGATATTTACCTTTTCATAGTTTAAAGTTTTAGAACGTTTACAGCCTGCAAAGCAGGGAGAAAAATATTCGACCTCATCTCTTCCACATACAGAATAAAATATTGAAGATGAGCATTTACAGTGGCTATTGCAAGGAGCTGTGAGATTTCCCAACTCACCTGTTCTGTAAAAAATAAGATTAAATATAATTATAATACCATTGTTTTGTGCTATTGTGTGTGAATCTTATCAATGAAATTCATAAAATATGCTTATTGAAATATTTTTTAATAGTTTTGCTGAAGGTATAACAATATACAATAAAATAAACATGAGTGTTTATTTTGAAATTTTTTGATATATGTATATATAGTTGTGAAATTGTCATTATGGTCATGTGAACAAGCATAATCACTACTTCCCCAAATTTCTTTATGTCCCTTTGTAATTCTACTTTCTTTTGCTATTCATTAATTTGGATTTCCTAACATTTTATGATATGGAATCACACAATACATACACTTTCCCTATACTGCAATTTATTTAATCAGTTTTGTCATTTTTAAAATTATAGATATCATTCACTTTCTTAGTTCAATTCATTCTTAGTACCTTTTTTATAGTTGCAGTGAATTGGATAGCTTTTGTATGTCTTTCTCATAATCGGTGTGTAAAAAAGCTACTGATTTTTGGTTTTTTTTATGTTGATTCAACATGACTAAATCTGTCAGTTTTCAGTCTTTTGGAAGAGTTATTAGATTTTTCAATATATAAAACCACATTATCTGTAAACAGGGATAATTTGAGTTTCTTTCCTAAATAGACACCCTTTATTTCCTTCTCTTTCCTTATTGCTCTGGTTAAGATTTTCTATATTATGTGGGAAAAGGGCAGTGAAAGTGGACATCCTTGTGTTGTTCCTGTTATTACAGAAAATAATTTCAGCTTTTCCTATTTAGTATTATGATGGCTGTAGGTTTGTCATAAGTACCTTTTATTATGTTGAGGTACAATCCTTCTATACTTGATTCTTTTGTGGTTTTATCATGAAAGAATGTTGAATTTTAATGAATGCTTTTTCTGCATCAATTGAGAATATTATGGTTTTTGTTCTTCATTTTGTTGATGTGTTCTATTGCATTTATTGATCTCTATATGTTGAACCTGTTATTCCTGGTATAAAAGCTACTTGATTTATGAATGATCTCTTCATCTATGCTGTTGGATTCAATTTGCTAGCATTTTGCTGAGGATTTTCTGCATCTATGTTCATTAAAAATATTAAGCTGCAGTTTTCTTTTTGTTGTTGTTGACTTCTTGATTGGTTTGGATATATGGGCAATGCTGGCCTCATAGAATGAGTTTCTCTTCCAATTCTTTGGATGGTTTGAGAAGAACTGGCATTAATTCTTCTTTGGTAAAATTCAGAGATGAAGTCATCTGATCTGGGCTTTTCTTTATTGGGAAAAAATCTTTATTACTGATTTAATCCCATCACTTGTTAATGGTCTATTCAGGTCTTCCATATTCCCGTGTTTCAATTTAGGAAGGTTAAATGTGTCCAGGAATTTATCAATTTCTTCTAGATTTCTCCAATTTGTTGTTGCATAATTGTTTCTAATAGTTCCTAATGATTCTTTGTTTTCTGTGATATCTGAGAAAAGGTTTCTTTTAGATCTCTAAATTTTATTTATTTGGGTCTTCTCTGGCTTTTTTAGTTTAGCTAAAGACTTGAAAGTTTTGTTTACCTTTACAAAAAACAAATTTTGTTTCATTGATCTTTGGTGTTTTGAAATCTGATTTTCATTTATTTGCACTCTGACATTTTTTATTTCTATGAATTTTCAGTTTATTTATTCCTACTAGTCTAGGTCATCCTTCTTGTCATAGCTAGGTTGTTTATTCAAAATCTTTCTTTCTGATGTAGACAATTATTGCTATTGACTTCCCTTTTGGTATTGTTTTTACTATATGATATAGGTTTCACTGTTTTGTTTCCATTTTTTTCAATTTGTTTCAATAAATTTTTAATTTACTGCTCAATTTCTTTATTAATCCATTTATTCTTAAGGAGCATGCTACTTAATTTCTGTGTATTTGGACACTAACAGTTCCTCTTTCTGCTGATTTGTACCTTTATTCCATTATGGTAAAAAAGATACATATAACTTCACTTTTAAAAATTTTGTTTAGGATCTGTTGAGATATACTTTGTGACCTAGCATGTGGCCTATGAAGAGTGTTGCCTGTGCTGTTAAGAAAAATGTGTGTTCCATTATGTGTTGGCTGAAATATTCTATAATATCTATGAGGTCCATTGTTATATAGCATAGTTTAATTCCAATGTTTCTTTGTAGATTTTCTGTCTGAGTGATCTGTCCATTGAGGTGGGATGTTGAAGTCTCCAATTCTTCTTATATTGCAGCCTATCACCTTATTTATTTATGTTTTTTGAGAAAGGGTCTTACCATGGACCCCAGGTTGACCTTGACCTTGGTATCCTCTTGCTGGGATTACAGTCATGAGCCACCATACCCAGTTTTATAACTCCCTTTAGATTTGATAATATATTATTTACAGTTTGATAATCTGGTGTTTGGTACATATATATTTATAGTTGTTATATCCTCTTGAAACATGATTTGGTACCTCATTAATATGAATAATTTTGTGTTTTTATGTATCAGTTAAAAATAAAATTAAAAAATGTGAAGAAAGCTGGTGAATAAATGTTTATGACAAATTTACCCCCAATTCTGTACTTTCCTCTTTCATAATAAATTTACATTATTTTTCACTTAGTACAAGACTGTCCAGAATAAAAATAATTTTCTATACCAAACATATAGTATGGATGGATCTCTAAGACCATGTCAAAATATGTATAGCAGTGTGTTCCATTCTGAAATTGTTCTTAATACCTTCTTTCTTGTGTTATGACAAATGGAAAGTAGAAATAGTACCTTGAATTTTAACAAATGCCCATCTAATTGGATAGAAATAGAATCAATGTATGGTAGGCTGATAAGACTTAAAGAACCTCCTTCATTGATACCAAGAAGCACTGCTCCAGCCTTTTTCTAATCTCGTGAAGCCTTTTAAAGTGATATAAGAAGAAAATGAAATGAAATATTGTTCAAGACAGATTTTTTTTTCTTCTTCATGTTACTTGCCATAAAACCAAATAGGACTATAATGACTACCATGAATAGGCAAGACCTAAATTATCACAATTCTTTTCCTGATTATGAAATATTACAAGCATTCACAAGAGAATAAATAATGCTTGTATATCCAGCACCAATTTTCTTGAAAAGGAAACCCTTATGCATGTCTCCTCATTTTCTGTGCTCTTCCACTCAGCAGTGAATGCTTTTCTGAATTTGATTGATTCTACCCGTGGGATATTTGATGTACTCTGTCAACATTTTCATTTATAAATTTAAAGTATTTTATCTTAAGAAATCCTGTCTTACTCTAAGATAAAAAATATTTATAGTATTTTTTCCTAAACACTTAGTTTTGTTTAAAACCTTAATTTTTTCAGTACTGGGGATTTAACCCAGGGCCTCATGCATGCTAGGCAAGCCCTCTACCACTATACCCCCAGTACTTTTGGTTGTATTTTATTTCTGAGATATGGTCCCACTAATTTTGTCCAGGCTGGCCTCAAACTCATGATCTTTCATTAGCTGAGGTTACTGGTGTGTACCACCATACCAGGGTAAAACTTTGTTTATTTTGGTGGGGCTGGGGTTTTGAACTCTGGGTTTCACACTTGCAAAAGCAAGGGCTCTGCTGCTTGAGCCAGACCTCCAGTCCATTTTGATCTGGTTATTTTGGAGATGGGATCTCATGAACTATTTGCCTATGCTGGCCTCAAACCAAAAATCTCAGCTTCCTAAGTAGTTTGGATTATAGGCATGAGACACCTATGCTCAGTTACACTTGGGTAAAACTTTAATTTTCAAGTAGGTCTTTTATAAACTAGAGATTTATTGTGTACTATAGAAGGTGAGAGGCATAAGTTTTATTTCCTATTAACAAATAATAGGAACTATTATTTGAAAACTCAGCTTTCCACACAGATTGGTATTTTCCTATTTTTCATAAAATGTTTTCATATATTAAGTTTCCAAGTATTAATGATACACAACTAAGGTCTCTATTTTGAGTCTTTATCTGTCTGTGCAATTAAGACTATGAGACTATAATGTATTAATTGTTCTGGTTTCATAATAAATTTTGAAACTTGTAAATTCCTTCACCTTGCTGTTCTTTTTCAAAAGGATATTATACATTCTTGATCTTTTGGTGTTCTATCTGATTGTTTAAAAAAACTCTTTGAGTCTGTAAGTTTCTCTTAAGATTTTCTTAGAATTACAAGGAGTTTATAAGTTAATTTGTAGGGAACTGATACCTTTGTAATACTTAGTCTTCAAATATATGAACACAGTTCTCCAGTACTTTCAGTATTATTTTGTACATATAAGTGAAGCTTTATTTTTCTTCAACAAGATTTTGTACATCACTGATACTTATTTTTAGGTCCCATATTATGTTAATTTGCAAAAAATTCATAAAAATTCTACATTATTTTCCATTCTTTTCTTGTTACAATAAAGTAACAACAAATCTTATTAAGAGTTTTTGTGTTCAAGGATATTCAATCAACATATTACTAATTCTTCATTTGTAGGTTTTTATGAATTTTCAGTTTGTAAATATCTCTTCATTCTGTAGCATACGTATTTACCTTGTTAGCCCAGTCCTTTGCAAAGCAAAATCTTTTAATATTTTGATTTCATTTTGTTTTCCCATAATGACCACAAAATGAAAGAAAACTGTGATACTTTGCTTTGCAGAACTGGCTTATTTCACTTAACATGATGATCTCCAGTTTCATCTATTTCCCAACAAATTACATAATTCCTTCTTAACGTCTGAGTAAAACACTCCATTCTGAATATATACTACATTGTCTTTATCCATCCATCCACTAATGGGCACTTAGGCTGATTCCAAATTTGGGTATCGTGAATAGTGCTGTGATAAACATAAGTGTATGAGTATCTCTCTTATAAGCTGACTTTTGTACGTATTTTTTTGAAAGAGTGTCTATTAAGTTCATGTGTCCATTTATTGTTTGAATAATTTAGTTATTTAATTTTTGAATTCTATATATATTCTAGACATTAATCACATATGAAATGGTTAGTTGGCAAGGATTTTGTCCCATTCTGTAGGCTGTGTCTTCACTTGCTTATTTCTTTTGCTCTTCAGAAGCTTTTTAATTTGATACAATCTCATTTGTTGACTTTAGCTCTTACATACTGAGCAACTGGAATCCTATTCAAAAAGAACATGTCTATGCTTATGTCTTGAATTGTTTTCCTTTAAGTTTTCCTCTAGTAGTTTCAGAGTTTCTGGTCTTACTTCAGTATCTTTGATTCATTTTTAGTTTATCTTTGTACATGGTGAAAGATAAAGATCTAGTTTCAGTTCTGTACATGTGGATATCTAGTTTCCCCAGTACCATTTATTAAAGAGGCTGTCTTTTTCCCATCATATGTTTTTGGTGCCTTCATTGAGAATCACATGGCAGCACCTGCTTGGGCCTATTTCTTATTCTATTCCATTGGTCCAAGTACCTGTTTCTGTGCTATTACCATACTGTTTCTGTTACTATCACTCTATAGTATAAGTTTAAAGTCTGGCACTGCTCTTTCTGCTGTTCAGAGTCATTTGTGTCTCCACATAAATATTTGGATCAATTTTTCTATTTCTGTAGAGAATGTTATTGCAATTTTGATCAGGATTTCATTAAATTTGCATATTGCTTTTGATAGTATAATCAATTTAAACAATACTAATTTGGCCAATTCATTACTATGGGAGGTATTTCCATCTTCCAGTGTCTCCTACAATTTCTTTCTTCAGGGCTTTATAGTTTTCATTCTAGAGTTCTTTGGTTAAATTTATGTGTAGGTACTTCTTTTTGAGGCAACAGTGAATGTGAACACTTTCCCTTCTTTTTCAGTGAGTCGGTGGTTGGTTTATAGAAAAAGCTACCATTTTATTATGTTGGTTTTGTATCCTGGTATTTGCTAAAAGTATGCATCAACACACTTTCCAGACTCTTCTAGAGCAACTTTTAAAGTCTTGTAAGTATAGAGTCATACATATTTAAGCAGGGATAGTTTGACTTCTGCCTTTCCTATTTTTATGCCTTTTATTTCTTTCTTTTGCCTTATTGCTCTAGCTAAGAATTCACACTATCGAATAAGAGTGTTAGTAGTAGATAACCTGGTCTCCTTTCTGATTTTAACAAATACATTTAGTATTCTCATTCAGTATAATATTGAGTGTATGTCTTTCAAACATAGCTTTCATTATGATTGGAATTCTTCAGGGATTTTTATCATGAAGGCATATTGGATTTTGTTAAAGGCTTTCTCTGCATCTATAGAGAGATTATGTGATTTCTCTCTGTTTGCACATTGCATTGCATTTACTGATTTTCATACACTGAAACATGCTTGCATTCCTATAATGAAACCAATTTGATCATGATGTATGATTTTCAGTATATTGTTAAACTCAGTTTTTAAATATTTATTTGAGAATTCTTAAATCTTGGTTCATCAAAGAAATTGACCAATAATTTTCTTTCTTTCTTTTTTTTGTTGTGATCCTATCTGGTTTTGGTATCTGGATAATTCTGGCTTCATCAAAGGAGTTTGGTAACATTCTTTCCTTTTTCTTTTATGGAATAAGTTGAGGAGCATTCATGTTAATTCTAACATGAATATTAATTCATTTTTTCCAAATTTTGAATTTATTGGGATGTAAGTTTTCAAAATATTCCTAAATGATCCTCTGGATTTCAGTAGTATCTGTTCTAGTTTCACCTTTTACATCTCTTATTAATTGGAATCTTCTCTTTCTTTTGGATAGTTTGGATAAGGGTTTGTCAATCTTCTTTATTTCAAAGATTCAACTATTTCATTGACTGTTTGCATTGTTCATTTTGCTTTCATCTCATTAATTTCAGCATTGATCTTTATTATTTCTTTCATTTTATTAATTTTGATATTTGCTTCTTCCTGTTTTTCTAAAACTGGGAGATCCATAAATAGGTTATTTGTTTGAGATCTCTGTGGTTTTTTTTTAATGTAGGCAGTCATGACTATAAAATTTCTTCTTGGAAAAATTTTCATTGCATCTCATAGGTTCTGGTATGTTATATTTTCATTTGCTTTAAGGATTTTTTTTTTATTTCCCCCTATTTCTTTAATGATTTCTTTAATGATCATTCAAAGTGTATTGTTCAGTCTCCATGTGTTTGTGCATCTTTTGTAGTTTTTCTTGCTATTAATTTCTAGTTATTTCAAATTTTTTATATTTGTTAAAACCTGCTTTAGATCCTGAAATATGATCTATTTTGGAGAAAGTTCTGTGGACTGCTGAGAAGAATGTGTATTTTCTGGTTGTTGGGTGTCATATCCTGTTGAAGTCTCTTAAGTTTGCTAGATCTATAGTATCACTTAATTCTGAAGGATTTTCTGTTGTTGATCTTTTATATCTGTATAAGTGAGATTTGGGTACTGTATTCATACACTATTATTATGCTGGGGTTTATCTGTGATGTACTGTCCATTACTGTTTGTTTTATGGAGGTGCTGACATTTGGTGCATATATGTTTACAACTGTTGTATCCTCTTGATAGACTGTCCTCTTTATCAGTATGAAATGTCCTTCTTTGTCTCTCTTCTGACTAATTTTAGTTTGAAGTCTGCTACTCCTGCTTGCTATCTTTTAATTTTTGTAAAGTCCAATTTATCAATTATTTCACTTATGGATCATAGTCTTGCTCTCATATAAAAGAACTCTGCACTCTGTTCCAAGTTCCAAGGATTTTATATTTTTCTAAAAGTTTAACAAGTTTCTCATTTTTTATGATCCAAGTGAATATATGATACAGATAAATTTGTATAATGAGTAAAGTTTAAGTCATTTTTTAACCGTGATTATCCACTAGCTCTAGTAACATTTGTGGAGCATTGGTCTGCCATAAGCTACTCCATTGTAGCTGAAAGTAGAAGTCTTATTCTATTTTTTATTTATATATGCATACAATGTTTGAGTCTTTAATGGTTTTACTTGCCCAGTCTTTTGATTTTCAATTGCAGTTCTCTTGCCTAATATTTAACATTATTCTTTGCTTGGTTCTTTGAATTTTTTGCATATTTACCTTAATGTAGATATTGTCCTATGTGCTTTCAGATGTACTTTCAATTAATTCTCAGATGTCTATAAATAAACAGATAAACCAACTCAAGAACACAAGGTTAGGTTCCTTTGAACAGAAGTTTTTTTTTTATTGTTTTATTATTCATATGTGCATACAAGGCTTGGGTCATTTCTCCCCCATGCTCCCACCCCTCCCTTATTACCCACTCCACCCCCACTCTATCCCCCCAACCCCTTCAATACCCAGCAGAAACTATTTTGCCCTTATTTCTAATTTTGTTGAAGAGAGAATATAAGCAATAATAGGAAGGAACAAGTGTTTTTGCTGGTTGAGATAAGGATAGCTATACAGGGCATTGACTCACATTAATTTCCTGTGCGTGTGTGTTACCTTCTAGGTTAATTCTTTTTGATCTAACCTTTTCTCTAGTTCCTGGTCCCCTTTTCCTATTGGCCTCAGTTGCTTTTAAGGTATCTGCTTTAGTTTCTCTGCGTTAAGGGCAAAAAATGCTAACTAATTTTTTAGGTGTCTTACCTATCCTCACCCCTCCCTTGTGTGCTCTCGCTTTTATCATGTGCTCAAAGTCCAGTCCCCTTGTTGTGTTTGCCCTTGATCTAATGTCCACATATGAGGGAGAACATACAATTTTTGGTCTTTCGGGCCAGGTAACCTCACTCAGAATGATGTTCTCCAATTCCATCCATTTACCAGCGAATGATAACATTTCGTTCTTCTTCATGGCTGCATAGAATTCCATTGTGTATAGATACCACATTTTCTTAATCCGTTCATCAGTGGTGGGACATCTCGGATGTTTCCATAACTTGGCTATTGTGAATAGTGGTGCAATAAACGTGGGTGTGCAGGTGCCTCTGGAGTAACAGTCTTTTGGGTATATCCCCAAGAGTGGTATTGCTGGATCAAATGGTAGATCAATGTCTAGCTTTTTAAGTAACCTCCAAATTTTTTTCCAGAGTGGTTGTGCTAGTTTGCATTCCCACCAACAGTGTAAGAGGGTTCCTTTTTCTCCGCATCCTCGCCAACACCTGTTGTTGGTGGTGTTGCTAATGATGGCATTTTTAACAGGGGTGAGGTGGAATCTTAGTGTGGTTTTAATTTGCATTTCCTTTATTGCTAGGGATGGTGAGCATTTTTTCATGTGTTTTTTGGCCATTTGAATTTCTTCTTTTGAGAAAGTTCTGTTTAGTTCACTTGCCCATTTCTTTCTTGGTTCATTAGTTTTGGGAGAATTTAGTTTTTTAAGTTCCCTACATATTCTGGTTATCAGTCCTTTGTCTGATGTGTAGCTGGCAAATATTTTCTCCCACTTTGTGGGTGTTCTCTGCAGTTTAGAGACCATTTCTTTTGATGAACAGAAGCTTTTTAGTTTCATGAGGTCCCATTTATCTATGCTATCTCTTAGTTGCTGTGCTGCTGGGGTTTCATTGAGAAAGTTCTTACCTATACCACTAACTCCAGAGTAGTTCCTACTCTTTCCTGTATCAACTTCAGAGACTGTGGTCTGATATTAAGATCCTTGATCCATTTTGAGTTAATATTGGTATAGGGTGATATACATGGATCTAGTTTCAGTTTTTTGCAGACTGCTAGCCAGTTTTCCCAGCAGTTTTTGTTGAAGAGGCTGCTATTCCTCCATCGTATATTTTTAGCTCCTTTGTCAAAGACAAGTTGGTTATAGTTGTGTGGCTTCATATTTGGGTCCTCTATTCTGTTCCACTGGTCTTCATGTCTGTTTTTGTGCCAGTACCATGCTGTTTTTATTGTTATTGCTTTTTAATATAGTTTGAAGTCGGGTATTGTGATACTTCCAGCATTGTTCTTTTGACTGAGTATTGCCTTGGCTATTCATGGCCTCTTGTGTTTCCATATAAATTTCATGGTAGATTTTTCAATCTCTTTAATGAATGTCATTGGAATTTTGATGGGAATTGCATTAAACATGTAGATTACTTTTGGGAGTATAGACATTTTTACTATGTTGATTTTACCAATCCATGAGCATGGGCGATTGCTCCACTTTCTATAGTCTTCCTCAATCTCTTTCTTCAGAAGTGTATAGTTTTCCTTGTAGAGGTCTTTCACATCTTTTGTTAGGTTTACACCTAGGTATTTGATTATTTTTGAGGCTATTGTAAATGGAATTATTTTCATATATTCTTTTTCAGTTTGTTCATTGCTAGTGTATAGAAATGCTAATGATTTTTCTATGTTGATTTTATATCCTGCTACCTTGCTATAGCTATTGATGATGTCTAGAAGCTTCTGAGTAGAGTTTTTTGGGTCTTTAAGGTATAGGATCATGTCGTCTGCAAATAGGGATATTTTGACAGTTTCTTTACCTGTTTGTGTTCCTTTTATTTCTTCTTCTTGCCTAATTGCTCTGACTAGGAATTCCAGTACTATGTTGAATAGGAGTGGAGATAGTGGGCATCCTTGTCTGGTTCCTGATTTTAGAGGGAATGGTTTCAGTTTTTCTCTGTTAAGTATAATGCTGGCTGTAGGTTTGTCATATATAGTTTTATAATGTTGAGGTACTTTCCTTCTATTCCTAGTTTTCTTAGAGCTTTTATCATGAAATGGTGTTGGATCTTATCAAAGGCTTTTTCTGCATCTATTGAGATGATCAAGTGGTTTTTGTCTTTGCTTCTGTTAATGTGGTTTATTACGTTAATTGATTTTCATATGTTGAACCACCCCTGCATACCTGGGATGAAGCCTACTTGGTCATGGTGAATAATCTTTTTTGATGTGTTGTTGAATTCGGTTTGCCATTATTTTGTTGAGGATTTTTGCATCAATGTTCATTAAGGAGATTGGCCTATAGTTCTCCTTTTTGGAGGTGTCTTTGCCTGGTTTTGGGATAAGTGTAATATACTGGCTTCATAAAAGGTGTTTGGCAGTTTGCCTGCCCTTTCTATTTCGTGGAACAGTTTAAGGAGGGTTGGTATCAGTTCTTCTTTAAAGGTCTGATAGAATTCAGCAGAGAATCCATCAGGTCCTGGACTTTTCTTTTTGGGGTGACTCTTCATTTCTGCTTCAATTTCATTTTGTGTTATAGATCTATTCAGGTGATTAATTTCCTCTTGGTTCAGTTTTGGATGATCATATATATCTAGAAATCTGTCCATTTCTTTAAGATTTTCTTTTTTTAAATTTTATTATTCATATGTGCATAGATGGCTTGGGTCATTTCTCCTCTATGCTCCCACCCCCTCCCTTACCACTCACTCCACCCCCTCCCTCTCCCCCCAACCCCCTCAATACCCAGCAGAAACTATTTTGCCCTTATTTCTAATTTTGTTGTAGAGAGAGTATAAGCCATAATAGGAAGGAACAAGAGTTTTTGCTGGTTGAGATAAGGATAGCTATACAGGGAGTTGACTCACATTAATTTCCTGTGTGTGTGTGTTACTTTCTAGGTTAATTCTTTTTGAGCTCACCTTTTCTCTAGTTCCTGGTCCCCTTTTCCTATTGGCCTCAGTTGCTTTTAAGGTATCTGCTTTAGTTTCTCTGCATTAAGGGCAACAAATGCTAGCTAATTTTTTAGGTGTCTTACCTATCCTCACCCCTCCCTTGTGTGCTCTCGCTTTTATCATGTGCTCAAAGTCCAATCCCATTGTTGTGTTTGCCCTTGATCTAATGTCCACATATGAGGGAGAACATACAATTTTTGGTCTTTCGGGCCAGGTAACCTCACTCAGAATGATGTTCTCCAGTTCCATCCATTTACCAGTAAATGATAACATTTCGTTCTTCTTCATGGCTGCATAGAATTCCATTGTGTATAGATACCACATTTTCTTAATCCGTTCATCAGTGGTGGGGCATCTTGGCTGTTTCCATAACTTGGCTATTGTGAATAGTGGTGCAATAAACATGGGTGTGCAGGTGCCTCTGGAGTAACTTGTGTCACAGTCTTTTGGGTATATCCCCAAGAGTGGTATTGCTGGATCAAATGGGAGATCAATGTTTAGCTTTTTAAGTAGCCTCCAAATTCCTATATTTGAATATAGGTTCTCGAAGTAGTCTCTGATGATTTCCTGGACTTCCACGGTGTTTGTGTTATCTCCCCTTTTGCATTCCTGATTCTACTAATTTGGGTTTTTTCTCTCCTCATTTTAGTCAGGTTTGCCAGGGGTCTATCAATCTTCTTTATTTTTTCAAAGAACCAACTTCTTGTTTCATTAATTCTTTGTATGGTTTTTTTGGTTTCTATTTCATTGATTTCAGCTCTTATTTTTATTATTTTCTCCTATTTGTTTTGGGATTTGCTTGTTCTTTTTTTTCTAGGCGTTTGAGATGTATCATTAGGTCATTGATTTGGGATCTTTCAGTCTTTTTAATATATGCACTCATGGCCATAAGCTTTCCTCTCAGGACTGCCTTAGCTGTGTCCCATAGGTTCCATTAGGTTGTGTTTTCATTTTCATTGACTTCCAGGAACTTTTTAATTTCCTCTTTTATTTCATCGATGATCCATTCTTCATTAAGTAATGAGTTATTTAGTTTCCAGCTGTTTGCATATTTTTTGTCTTTACTTTTGTTGTTGAGTTCTACTTTTACTACATTGTGATCAGATAGTATGCACAGTATAATTTCTATTTTTTTATATTTGCTGAGGCTTGCTTTGTGCCCTAGGATGTGATCTATTTTGGAGAAGGTTCCATGGGCTGCTGAGAAGAATGTATATTGTGTAGAAGTTGGATGAAATGTTCTGTAGACATCAACTAGGGCCATTTGATCTATTGTATATTTTAGATCTTGGATTTCTTTATTGATTTTTGGTTTGGATGACCTATCTATTGATGAAAATGGGGTGTTAAAGTCTCCCACAACCACTGTGTTGGCATTAATATATGCTTTTAGGTCTTTCAGGGTATGTTTGATGAAATTGGGTGTGTTGACATTGGGTGCTTACAGGTTGATGATTATTATTTCCTTTTGGTCTATTTCCCCTTTTATTAGTATGGAATGTCCTTCTTTATCTCATTTGATCAATGTAGGTTTGAAGTCTACTTTGTCAGAGATAAGTATTGCTACTCCTGCTTGTTTTTAGGGGCCATTGGCTTGGTAAATCTTCTTCCAGCCTTTCATCCTAAGCCTATGCTTATTTCTGTTGGTGAGATGGGTCTCCTGTAAGCAACAAATTGTTTGATCTTCCCTTTTAATCCATTTCATCAAGTGGTGCCTTTTGATGGGTAAATTAAGTCCATTAACATTAAATGTTAGTACTGATAGGTATGTGGTGATTTCTGTCATTTAGTTGTCTTAGTTGTTTGAAGGTTTGATTGTGTGTACCTAAAGTTGAAGTTATTTTCTACTGTCTTGCTTTTTCTTTTCCTGTGGTTTGGTGCTGCCTGCCTTTTCATGGTTAAGTTGGGTGTCACTTTCTGTGTGCAGAATCCCCTGAAGAATCTTTTCTAGTGGTGGCTGTGTGGGCACATATTGTTTTAGTTTCTGCTTATCATGGAAGACTTTTATTGCTCCATCTATTTTGAATGATAGTTTTGCTAGGTAGAGTATCCTGGGGTTGAAGTTATTTTCATTCAGTGCCCGGAAGATCTCACCCCACGCTCTTCTTGCTTTTAATGTTTCTGTTGAGAAGTCTGCTGTGACTTTGATGGGTTTACCTTTGTATGTTACTTGTTTTTTCTCTCTTACAGCCTTCAATATTCTTTCCTTAGTTTCTGAACTTGTTGTTTTAATGTTGATATGTCGTGGGGTAGTTCTATTTTGATCTGGTCTGTTTGGTGTCCTGGAGGCCTCTTGCATCTGTATGGGAATATCTTTCTCTAGATTTGAGAAATTTTCCATTATTATTTTGTTGAATATATTACGCATTCCCTTCGCTTGCACCTATTCTCCTGCTTTGATGCCCGTGATTCCCAAGTTTGGTCTTTTGATGGAGTCAGTGAGTTCTTGCATTTTCTTTTCACAGGTCTTGAGTTGTTTAATTAATAGTTCTTCGGTTTTTCCTTTAATTACCATTTCATCTTCAAATTCTGAGATTCTGTCTTCTGTTTGTTCTATTCTGCTGGATTGGCCTTCTGTTTTGTTTTGCAGTTCTGTTTTGTTCTTTTTTCTGAGGTTTTCCATATCCTGGGTGGTTTCCTCTTTAATGTTGTCTATTTTTGTCCTGAGCTCATTTATCTGTTTATTCATCATGTTCTCTGTTTCACTTTGGTGTTTATACAGTGCTTCAATGATTTCCTTTATTTCTTCTTTTGCTTTTTCAAATTCTCTATTTTTGTTGTCTTGGAATTTCTTGAGTGTCTCCTGTACATTTTGGTTGACCCTATCCAGTATCATCTCTATAAAATTCTCATTGAGTACCTGTAGTATGTGTTCTTTTAAATTATTCTTGTGGGCTTCAGTGGGTTCTTTGGCATAGTTTATCTTCATTTTGTTGGAGTCTGGATCTGAGTACCTGTTTTCTTCATTTCCCTCTGGTTCCTGTACTAATTTTTTGCTGTGGGGAAACTGGTTTTCCTTTTTTTCTGTCTTCCCATCATTGTCCTTGGTGTTGCTACTGTCCCTGTACTGTGTGCAATTAAGTATTTTCTAGCTTGTAATAATAACAATGGTAATATTTAGAATGGAAGGGTGAGAGGAGATGGATAGCAAGAAGTTAAAGAAAAGGGAAAAACAAACAAACAGGTAGGAAAAAACAAAACAAGACAGTTTGAAAGGTATAAACAGTGAGCAGTTAGTGTACTAATTGACAGTAAGCTGAACAGGCTAAGAGCGACAGAGAGAGGATTGAAAATAAAAAATAAAAAGAATAAAGATAAGAATAAAAATAAAAAATAAGTGAATGAAAGTAATATATATAAATAAAATAACAAAATAGAAAATAGAAAATAAAAACAATAATTAAAAAAAAAAACCTCCAAGTTCAAATGCAATGAAATTTCAGTCTTAATAATTTGTGTGTCCGTCTCAGTCTCCAATCCTGGAGATGGTGCCTCAGATGTTGTTCTGTAGTTGTCTCATCAAAGGGGATGCATAAAGTAGAACAAAACTACACTCACACACACACACACACACAAAACCCACAAAGTGTCCCAAGTTCAAATGCAATACAGTTTCAGTAAGTTTTTCAGCATGCAGGTGTAGTTAGGTTGTTTTTTCATCAAAGGTAGGGAGAGAGAAAAAAAAAAGAGTCTGGAGACAGTTCTGTGAATGGTATCTGCGGCTGTGGCTTGCCTGCCCACTGCTGTCAGCCTGCTGTTGCTGGAGGCGTTATTTATGCAGATCTCAGGGGTGAGATTAGCACTCACCTGGCCCTGCAGGCTTTGTTTACACAGAGTTCTCCTGTGCACGAGCCTCTGCTACACGCTTTCCCCTTTCCAAGCACTGGGAAAGATGACACTGCCCCCGTGTTGTCAGGCCTGCGTGTTTATTTACAGTTCATGTGGAAGGTGGGTCTTCCCCCTCTTCTGTGCAGTTTTCCTCCCACTGCCACTTTTACAAGCTTTCCCGCTCCTGATTACTGGGCAGTGCTGTTGCTCCTGCCAGCCGCCATGTTTGTTTACAACTCACGTGGGAAGTGGGTCTTCCCTCCTCTCCTGTGGAGTTTTCCTCCCTCTGCCACTCTCACAAGCTTTCCCTCTCCTGGTTGCTGGGCGCGTGCCCCTGCTCCCAACAGAGCCTCTCCGGCCCGCCTGGCTTGTTTATTTACAGTTCCGGGAAGGATTCCCTTCCCCCAATCTTCGGCGGTCAGTGCACCCCACCCTCTTTCCAGCATGTCTTTTTTGTTCTTATTGCTTATTACTCAGTTTCTCTTTTTTCCCCAGATGGAGTTCAGTCTGTCCAGGGAGCTATGCCGCTCTAGCCCAGGGTTGTCTGTGGGAGTACCATGGTACCGCTAAGCTCACCTTGTCTGCATCTTCCCAAGCCATCTGGGCATGGGTGGCTGGCAGCTGGTGGCCACCGGCTGGCAGCCTGGGAGCCCTCCTGATTTTTCCATTTAACGTGAAGTGGAGATGCTCTGCGCAGGCTGGAGGTATGGAGGGGTCAAAGTTTTGCCTCTTCTTGGTGGTTTTGCCTGCAAGGTGTGTCTCCAGTGTCTCTCCAAGATTTCACTATAGGAGGCATGCAATCTGCTTCCTTCCTCTAGCTGCCATCTTGGAATCTCCCTTTGTACAGAAGTTAGTACCATCTCCTAGCTGCTACCAACCACACAAAATTTTGTTTTGAGAAGCTGAATCATTTCAATGTGGTTTTCTCTAGGACTCTGTGAATGCATGTACAGTTGTATTACCAGATATAATTACAAAATTTGTGTCCTTAATATGAAAAGTTAAACTGTTTATATTCTTTTTACATGTGCCATAATTACAAAAATGGTATAAACATCATGGTTACTGGATAAATAATTATCAACTCAGTAAGAAATATAATGTTGGGTTCTCATTTTAAAATGTAGTATACAAATTTATACTTACCCATCATAATTTTCATTGATCCCTGCAAATTTATCTGGGTCACAATGTACAAAAATTATAAGCACAAGAAATATAATTGATACAATAGATGTAGTCACTATAAATCTCATTAGGGCTTTACAAGACATTTTTAACTTGGAAACAATGACACCTCCCAGTAAATGGCCAACTGAGCCTCCTGGAATTAAAATAACTCCTACAGAAAAGGAAGGAGAAAAACACAGTTAAAAATACTCATTTGAGAGTGCATACAATCCACACATTGATGCAATTACCACTACTGTAACATAAACCAAATACATATTTTAAGTTAAAAAAAAACAGTATGGAATGATAAACATTTCAGTAAACACAAACCTTATAGGAAACACAAACTTGTGAGTGAGGCTGGAGCCATGGGTCTATTGGACTCTTGCTCCTACATGGTAATAGCAACTGAGAAAAACCAGGAATTTAATCCATCCCAAACAGAAGCTAGGAGTTCCAATTGAGAGCTATTATTATTAGCTGACTGGATTTATGGCCTATTACAAAAGGTATGATTAAAATAACAGGTATTCTCAAGTGGAAATTTGTGAACAAGAATTAAAGCAAGGCACCCATTGCATCTATAAATGGATGTGTGATATGAACAGAGTGGGACTCTAAAATGGTCATAAGAGATGGTTTTCTATTTAAGTATAAATAAATAAAAATAGGCAAGTACAAGAAGGAAAGATGGGAAAGAGGGAAAGGAAAAGAGAGAGAAGGAATAGAAGTATAGCTAGAAAATACTTAAGTAAAAATACATAGGAAATTCATACATGATGCAATGCAATCCAAACACAAGGCAATGTATGTAGATTTAAATAGAAACACAGCACGAGAAAATTAAAGCACAAATAACAAAAATCCCATTAACACTAAATTAAATTTGTCTCATAGAAAGTCTGATAGACTTGAAAATAAGGAATTTCAGAATGTTCAAAAAGATACCTGATATAAAAATGAAATGTCCCATTAAACAAAGGAAATGAAAAGGGAAAGGAAGAAAACAGATTGATGATAAAGGAATAAGAAAATTAGACAATAAGAAATAATTGTTAAAACAAACCTACGGTGGAGGCTCAGGGTATCCGAACAGAGGCAACCAGCACTACTCTGCTCCTCCATGGGATGGAAAAAAAGCAACAGAGGTGTAACTGTTCATGGAAGAAAATGTATGTGGGGGGGGGGGGCACTAGAAGCCAACTACACAGAAAATAAGACCTTGGTGCATTCCAGAGACTAGGGAGAATAACAAAGCAAGAGAAGCAGAATATCCTAGCTCTTGGCACCTACATGTCAGTTAGAGAAAGGAAATTCTCTCTAAAGGTATAAAAGTGAAAGAGAGCCACACCATGGCACAAAAAACTTGTACCATGCAGATAAACCACTTAAATTGATAGGTGACTTAACAGTGAGCACAACAAGCTACCTTTGAAGAAAATTCAGGGGATTTTTCAGCAAAATCTTAAGAGTATTATAGTCTGGATCCTTACTGAGAAGCATCCAGTTGTTAGGGACTAAACTGCTCTGAAGATCAGAACAGCTCACATAATCAAATCTCAGGTTGCTTGTGAACACTTCACAGCATGGAATGGGTAGACAGCAGCCACATGAGATAGTCTTGGCTTGGGGAGTTTCTCTGAGAGGTTTACACTGTGGGGAGTGAAGGTTATGAAAGGGAAGGGTCTAGAGGTCACAGTAGTTCAGCCATCCTTCCCTCTGTGATGTGAAATGACATCAGTCACATGTAGTTTCACATGGGGTTCATGTCTGAAAGCACTGGGTTCCAGTTTAGCAAGTACTCAGTTCCCACATGTTCCATTCAGCAGATAACTTAGTGGTCTAATTGCTCCCCCAGGCTCCCCCCACTACATGCCTCCAGGGGCATTCCAGGGATCTACTGTGTTTCAAACATTTCTGTGCCCCAGGCTGCAAAGACCAAAAACCTCCAGAAGGAATGTATGCCCACCTGACATGGCCCACATTCCACCAATACTTGTTCAGAGAATAAGACTTGCTGTGTCCTAAATATTAGCTTCATCCCCAATGTGCAGACTAAAACTTATAGAGTGAATATACATCCAGTATTGTCCCTATTCTTCCAAAACTCCTTTGGTGAGAAGGGATTTCTGTGCTTGCAACATTAGCCATTCCATTGGGACATGGAGAATAAAAGGCTCTCAAGAGAATATACCAATTAGCATGGTCAACATTTCCCTAACCTTTCCAATGTGAGGCACATCCTGCATTCTTCCCCAACTAATTTGGTGACTGCTAAAAGCAATTACAACAATCTGAACCGGTGACCTATTTCCTCCCTCACCATACCTAGCAGACTACAACTTTAGATGACCCAGAGAAATACTTCTTGGCTAAGAGATATTTATTACTCATTTTCCCCAGTTATTTTATCTTTTAAGTTTTAAATTTTCTTGTTTTTCTTATTTTATCTTCTTTTTATTGTTTAATTGAATTTTTTCTTTTTCTTTCTTTTTTCTTTTCTCCCTTTATTTCTATTTATATTGTTTTCTTTTCTTTTCTTTTTCTTAAACATTTTCATTAGCATATTTAGTCATATGGGGGGATTCACAGTGACATTTCCATTCATGCTTACAATGCATCTGGGTTAGGTTCATCCCCACCATCATTTTCCCTCATCCCCTTATTTCCTATTTAAAATAATTTCAACAGGCATCAGTGTTCTATTTTGATATAAGCATATTAATTCTTTTTATTTACCTATTTTTATTTTTCTAAAAATAGTTCTCTTTCTCTCTCTCACTTCCAGTGCTGTGGAGTTCCAGCCCATGGCCTCAAGTACACTGGGCAGGTACTCTGCCTCTAAGTTACCTTCCCAGCTGAGCTGAGAAAAATTAAGCCCATCTCCAACCACAATTAAGTTCTAATTAAACTCTGGTGGACATTCTATTTAAAGAAAACATAGCTTCTACTGGTGATCTGTCCTGAGGCAGGAACAGAAAGGGGATGCCTCTTGGGTAAATATTCCCACAGCAGCAGGAGAGAAAAAACCATAAAGGTAGATGAGACCACATCTATTCTGGGCTTCTACATTGATAACATATACACTAAATCAGATTGCATAGACCTGATAATCCTGAATGTCAGTTCTACAGTGGGACAGCTGTGATTCCAGTTCTGCTATCCTCCTCTACCCTATTATACCGCCCCTCTACCCTATTACACCACCCCTCTACCCTATTATACCCCCCCACCCTATTACATCCCCCTCTACCCTATTACACCCCCCATTACACCCCCCACCCTATTACACCCCCTCACCCTATTACACCCCCTGTACACTATTACACCCCCACCCTATTACACCCCCCTCTACCCTATTGCATGCCCCCTCTACCCTATTACACCCCCACCCTATTACACCCCCCCTCTACCCTATTACACCCCCCTCTACCCTATTACATCCCCCCTCTACACTTTGGGGTGGGTGATGGTAAGGCACTGAGATTTCAGTAATGTACTGATAGAACCATATTTTAAAAAGAAAGGTGGAAAGTCAGAACATAGGGAGTCAGAACATAGGGAGATAAAGTCCACTACCACAGGCCAACTGCCTTGAATGGAATTAGTGTGACTGCAGAGGGTGGGACATGAGGCAAAAAAAAAATAAAGAATGAATGAAAGTCACAGAAAACATGTACCATGATTTCAGTTTTGGATATATAAAATCATTTAATAAAAAGTGACACTTTTAGATAGAAAACTGGTGATAGTGAAAGATTCAGCAAGAGGTCTAGGTAGAAAACATGCAGCAGAGGAAGAGAGCAGAGACAAAGAATAAATGACTCAGAAAGCACAATTAATGATAGACTCAATACTAAACATATTTGCAGTCTAAGCAAACAGGGGTCCTATAGTCTTCCTGGTGAATAGGCACTAGGAATGTTCTCTCTTCTGCCTGGTATTTGGTTATAGTGCACTGGTAGGAAGTCATTGTTTAAAAACTCTGAGCTTTCAGCTTCAGGGATCAGAAGTCCTAGTATCTTGTGATTTCTTGGAACATCCAAGAAAGATAGAGTGGGCATTTGTTCACAGAGTGCTGGTGGGAGAGTTGAATCAGCTATAGCAAAAAGTCTGAGTCAGAGATACTGGGAGCAAGGCATAGTGGGAAACTGCTCAGTCACAGAGGTGAGTGGAAAGCACTTTCCACCTGGGCAGAGATCTGGGAAGCAGAGTCCTGGAAGAATGTTCCTCCAATGAGGGACAGCCCTCCACAAAACAAGCCCTCTGGTTGCTAGGAAGACAGAAAAGAAATTAAAGGAAGCTGAAATAAAAGACTAATGTCATGGTTTGCCCTCACTGGGTAAAGAGGACCCAGAGCCACTGATCCAGATTCCACCAAAGTCAAAATTAGTATCCTTAGCTTAGAAGACTCAATACCCATCCTCTTTTTTATTCATTTTTCCTCCTTTTTTCTGTCTTCAATTGTTCACTTTTATATAGAGACTTTTAAAACCAGAACAGTTAGTTAAACACTCACATGAGAATTTTTATTCTATTTTTACACAATTTCTTTTTCTTTCTCCGTAGGTTTTATACTTCCACTATATGACTGCTCCATTCAATATCTAATTTCTTTGGCCTGTCTTGTCTTGTTCTGCTTTTTATGGGAGGTCTGGCCTAGGGCTTCCAGTCTCCTTGTCTCAGCCTCCAAAGTGCTGGAGTTGTAGACATGAGACACCATACACAGCTTCCAGTTTTTAATCCTTTTATTTTCTTCTGTCTTTCTCTTTCCCCCATCATTTCTCTGCCATTAATTAGATAAGTTTTCTTCTTTCTCTATTCTTCTTTCTATACTTCTTTTAATTGTCAACTTTTTACTTGGTGAAATGTTTGCTTGATTTTATTACTTTCTCAATTTGCCATTAGCTGGATATTCCTTGTTACCTTCTACAGTAAATGTATCTATCAAGTGTGCTTGCTTCTGCAACTAATTTCTCTTCTTTGATGGTTTTGGAGATTGGACCTGGTCCTTCAGAACACTGGGGGCATGTATATCTGGCTGACAAGCTATGCCACTGAACAGTGGTAAGTAACTGCTCCTTACCCTTGCCACAACCTAGTCCTACCTGAACATTGCAAACACTTCAACTGGAAGAATATAGGGTATTAAAACCTCCAATAAATCTTAACCCCAGACACACAAATCTCAAAGCAGAAATGTAATACTGGATCAAGAAGAAGACAGAACACCAGGGCTTGAAGACAAGGTAGATGAAGAGGAATATTCAGATAATAATAAAAAAATTTTTAAGTACAAAGAGAACTTATAACACCTCTGGGACACAATTTAAGAGGAAAAAACTATGGATCATTGGCATAAAAGCAGGAGAAGGGGTACAAGCTAAAGGCATAGAAAATGTATTCAATTAAATAGTAGCATCCTTGGTCATCCAGGAATAGATGGCTTTTATAACACCAAACTGACAAGACCAGAAAATAACCTCCCCACATTATATTATCATTAAAGAATTAAGTATACAGAAAAGAGTATGAAAAACTACAAGACAGAAGCAGCAAGCCACCTATAAAGCACCTATCAGAATAACAACAGATTTTTCAGAAGAAACTCTAAATCTAGTAGGTAATGGAATGCTTCAAGCCCTGAAAGAAAGGCCTCCTCTATTGGAGAAATAAAAACCTTGCATGGAAATACAAACTAAAGGAACTCAGGACCACTAAACCAGCACTACACAGAAGGTTCTTAAAAGAATCTGAAACAGGTAAGAGGAACATACACACAGCTATGGGAAAGAATAAACCTCACTAAAAGAGTAGACAAGCAAATTAAGATTAGGAAAGAATCAAACATTACAAAAACAACAAACTGGCATGAATTATTATATACCTTCCAATTATAACACTTAATATTATTGGTCTCGGTTCTCCAATTAAATGATACAGACTGGAGGATTGGAATAACAAAGAAAGACCCAACCCTTTGTTGCTTTCAGAAACATCTCACTGGTAAATATGAACACAGCCTTAATAAAGTAAAAGGGTGGAAAAAGATATTCTAAGCAAATGGATCCCCAAAGCTAACATGAGCACCTTGATATATTCTTATCTGATAAAGCATACTTCAAACCAAAATTAGTCAGAAGAGATAAAGAAAGCCAGTTAATACTGATAAAAGGAAAAACTACATTAAGAGCCTATAACAATTGTAAACATATATATATAAATATATTGATATAGGTATATATATATTTATATATATGTACATCAATGAAGCAAAGAATTGGTTCTTTGAAAGGATTAAATTGACAAACCCTTAACTGAACTAATCAAAGAAGAGAAGACATTAATAAAATTAAAGATGAAAAACTCATCATTATATAATGCCACTAAAATTCAGAGGATAATCAGGGATTATTTTTGAGAATTTATACTGTAATAAAGTGAAAAACCTAGGAGAAATGGATAAATTTCTAGGCATGCATGACTTCCAAAGTTGTACCATGAGGATCCAAATAAACTTAACAGATCAAGAGTAAGTGCCAAGATTGAATAAGCAAACAAAAACTTCCCAACAAAGAGAAGCCCAGGACTGGATGAATTCACTGCTGAATTTTAGCAGACCTTTAAAAAGGAACTAACACCAATGCTCCTCACACTATTCTACAAAATACAAAGGAACATTCCAAAACTCATTCTCCAAAGCCACTATTATCCTGACTCCAAATTTCCTTGATGCCTATATATTCAAAAATCTTCAATGAAATACTTGCCAACCAAGTTCAACAACACATTAAAAACATCACACATCATGATCAAGTTTCATTCCAGGATTGCAAGGATGGTTCAGCATATACAAATTAATAATTGTAACACAGCATGTAACAAAAATAAATACAAGAATCATTTCAACAAATGCATAAAAAAATCTTTGACAAAATCCAACGTTACTTCATGATAAAATACCTGAAGAAACTAGGAATAGAGGGTTCATACTTGAACATAATAAAAGCCATATACAGACAAAGAGCCAACATTATCCTGAATAAGGGAAAACTAAAGGCATTTTCTCTAAAATCAAGAATGAAACAGGTTGTCCACTAACACTATTCTTATTCAATACAGAACTTAAATTCTTAGCCAGAGCAATAAGGCAAGAGAAAGAAATAAAGGGGATATAAACATAACAAGAATAAAGGGTAAATTGGATCTTAAAGCGTAGCTGATAACTCATTTTCATCATTATATTTCTTTCTCTGAAAATTAAAAATATACGATTTTCACAGTTTAGAAGGTGATAGTTTTCTTTTCTGGTTATACTGGGGCTTGAACTCAAGGTCTTGCACATGCTAGGTAAGCACTTTACCACTCACACCAGTGTTTTTTTGGTATAGGATCTCGCATTTTTGCCCAGGCTGGCATCAGACTACAGTTCTCTTACTTTTGCCTTGACCTTGAACCATGATCTTTCTGTCTTTCTTTCTGAATAACTGGGGAGCCAGGTGTTTGCCACCATGCTCAGCCCCATTCCTTCTTTTCGTGCTGAGTTGATTTGCTCTTTGGGGAGGGGGAAGGTTTTTTAATACATAAGTTCAGATCACTGAGTTTGAAGCCTGTTTCTTTTCAAATGTACATACTTTCCTCAAAGTGTTGATTTAGTTGTGTTCCATATGTTTTGAGATACTGTATCTCTATATAATTTGCAATTTTCCAGTAAAATTGTAAAATATAATTTCCAGTGGCAAGCTTTGTTTTGTTTTGACAGTGTTGGGGCTTGAACTCAGACACTCTACCACTTGAATCACTCCACCAGCCCTTTTCTGTGCTGGGTATTTTCAAGATACTGTCTCATGAACTATTTAACTGGGCTAGCTTCAAACCGCAATCCTACTGATCTCTGCCTCCTAGGATTACAGGTGTGAGCCACCAGTGCCCAGCCCCACTGGCAAGCTTTTTAATCGTTATATTTTATTAATGATTTTTACCCTAATTTTACTGCAGTCAGAGACTACACTATGGACACTTTCAAACCTTTAAAAATATTAAGGTTTGCTTTATCACCCAAGATGAGGCTAATGATTTATGCACACTTGAGAGAAAATATTTTCTGAGTTTAGTTGGTACAGTATTCCACATATATCAATCAGTTTGAATTTGCTACTCTTGTTGCTCAGATTTTCTATGGCTATATCTTTTCTCCTAACCCTATCAGCTTTTGAAAGAAGTATGCATGCTATCCAGTACAGTGATGTCTCCTTTAGAGGCAAAAGACAGGCATGATTACTTCCTTTTACAAAAGATTTGAGTTCCCTGAGTGCACAGGTTGCCTGTGCACTCATCATTTGAGGCTCAGAAAACTAGTACAATTTCACAGAGGGTGATATGGTTATTATTATCATTCCTCTATACAGAAGCATGTCCTTGTCAATTGGCATCAGCTTCAGTCTGACCCATTGTAACCACTATCATTAAGATCCATCATGCTTAGAAGATTCCTCTTGCTTTTAGCTAATGAAAGTGTACAATCACATTGAGTGTGAAAGGAGGGAAATTTACAGCCCCTGGTAGACAATATTCAGTTGGCTAGAGGGTGAGAAGCTACACACTCAATCACTCTGACTCTGGTCATTTCAAACCATCACCAGTAAGGGTAACTCATAAAGCCCAACAAAATCCAGAAGAGTTGTCATTACATTTTTCAGAAACTCCACAGATAGATTCACAATGCTCAACCTCTCTGGAAGCCAAGGAAAAATTGCTTATCTCCTTTCCCTAAAAACCAAAGGCAAAGCAGCATCACTTTGGATTCTGACCTTTGGAGATAGTAGGTGCCTTATTTGGGCATTCTACTTAATCTTTTGTCAGCTAACCCACAAACCAACACTAAACCTGATCAGCAAGCTGTTGCGTACTCTCTGCTTTGAAATGCCATGGTCAAATGAGCTCTGTGACCTGTAAGTCTTCATAACTGATGATTTTGAGGACTGTGTCTCTGAAAATGGAGGGAGCTTCCACTAGCATGCCTTTCTTGAGATATAGGACTCAATGACTCTCTAAAATAGGTACCTTTTGAAAACCAACTGTTACTGTCCTCTTGTCAAAGACAAGCCTCAAAATATGGAGGCCTAGTAACTCTGAGTCCTAAATTCTCATTTTGGATGTAACAAATAAGATTCACAACTAATTATTTGACAAGCTTTACTTGTCTTATGGAAATAATATATTCAAGAACACAGGCATGGTGGTGCATATAATCTCAGCTATGTGGGAGGCAAAGATTGGGAGGACTGATGTTTAAGGCAAGCTTGGGCAACAAATTAGTGAGACCCCACCTCAGCCAATAAGCTGGGCATGATGTTTCATGACTATAATTCTAGCTAACAGGAGGCATAGATAGGAGAGTTGCAGTGAAGGTTGACTCTGTGCAAAAAATCAAGACCCTGTACAAAAAAATAGCCACAGCAAAAAGGGCTGGTAGTGTGGCTCAAAAAGCAGAGTGCCTGCCTATCAAGTACAATGCTCTGAGTTAAAATAAAAACAACTGTACCATGAAAAAAAAATGAAAGAGCAAAGGCATTCCCATAAGAAATGGTCTAGTGTTGAAAGAGAGATGGCCAGTAGATCATATAGCCTCAAAAGAGTATGGAAATCTCTCTAAAAGAAGTTTCCTGTTGGTTACTCAGAGGAGCTTCACATTATTCATCTTAGTTCTGAGTGCTATTATCTCTACAATCCAATTCAAAAAGGTAATACATAGTTTGTCCCTGGTTTAGTTGAAATAATCAATGATACCAGCCCAGCCCTGGAAAGCACTCTGGCAAGTGAAACTCTCTAATCAACACTGCTATGAATTTCAGAATTTCAAATTGGTTCATGCAGGCCAATGTGGAATGTACAATCAATCACTATTACACTGTCATAGTTTGACTAATATATCAGGCTGGGTGGAAAGACCAATAGATAAACTTAAGAGAAAACCTGATGGCTAAGGGATTTATTTATTCAGGTGACTAGGTCCAGGTCCTTGAAGATGTAGTTGAAGTCAATACCACAAGTGGCCTCATCTGTGTCTAGGAATCTGTCAATTTTGGCTTAATTAAATACTATTAGAAACAAAATTAATGTATTTAGTCCCAAACTTTGTCAACTCACAGTGGCCAATAATGTGATTTATTCACGGGAAATTTGTCATTATTTCCATGGAAATGGATCTGTGTCATGTTTTGGCTTTTTGGAAAATTTGTAGTCTGACAATGCAGGACCTTTTATTGAAAAAATATATTCAATAATTGGCTTATAATCAAGGTTTCTACACATGTTAATATTTATTTTCTATTTTTCCCACATACCTTATGTTCATTCATTCTTTTTTTTTTTTTTTTGGCAATATTAGGGTTTGAACTTAGGGCTTCATGCCCTAAGTTCATGCTAGGCAGGCTTTCTACCACTTGAGCCAGTCCTCCAACCCTGTTTTGTGTTGGGTATTTTCAAGATAAGTTCTCATGAACTATTTGCCTGGGCTGGCTTTGAACCACAGTCCTCCTGATCTCTGCCTCCTAAGTAGCTAAGATTACAGGTGTGAGCCACCAGTATCAGGCGATGTTCATTCTTTCTTATCTTTCTAGCTTTATTCACAGTTAATCTAATACTTCATATAATCTCCTCTTTTATTATTCCTTTATTGGTTACAGCATGCATCCTGTACTTTTTACAACCAAAAATAAATGATCATATTAACTAATATCCCATTATTGTAGAGCCTTATAGCACATAATTCATCTAGTCACCTCTTTTGGAGAGCCAAATTCTCAATAACTGGTAAAACTGAGGATGTACGCAATAGCAATTTCCCTTTAAAGTCAAAACACAAAACAAACTTTAAAAATTTGCACAAGGTGGAATTTTCATGTTTTACGGAAGAGTAAAATATCGGACACAACCTGAACGAACACCTATGCATTCATAAAAATAGAATCCCTTAGTACAGTTAAGCTGCAATAAAAACAGATGTAGATCATGATGAGATTAACATGAGGAAAAAGAATACAGCAGAAGAATTTGTATAAAATGATCATGAATTTAAAAAATACAAGTAATATGTACAGACAAATAAGTAGAAAAGGTGTGCAAAAACGAATAAAAAGATTTGCAGTAACTGCAGAAGACTGGTTAACTTAGGGAAGGGAGGAAGAGAAATGGACCAAGAAAGGAGACAGAGGTCCGTATAGGGTTTTATGCACTTAAAATTATTGATGCAATGAAAACGAAGTGTTCAGACTGTTTAAATTTCAGCAAATGGTGTTCAAGTATATTATTACTTGTATTTTCTGGTTACTTGAAATATTTCACAAGTATGTATGCGTGTATAGACACACATATACACATCTGAAGATTTTGCACAAAATTTTTTAAAACAATGAAAAGGTAAGTCTACCTGTAAGCATTGTTGCCACACTGGGAGTTAATATAAACTGATTTTCTAAATATGCAGGCAAAAATTTAGTAACTCCAATAATAACTAAGGATTCTGCAGCTTTGGAGACAGCCTGGCACATGAACAGTGGATTCTTTATCAGATACTGAAACAGAAATAAGTTATGTATTAATTATTTCATTTTGTTAGGTCAAGAGGAATACATACATCCATTATTATGTTAATGATCAATCTATGAAAATTTGTCTTCCCTAATATAAACTTTAAAAACTGTATATAAAAAGTACATATAACAATACATATCCAAATAAAAATATAAAATTCACCAATATACACATTCCTTAAAAGGCTGGTACTTTTGAACACTTTTATCTAAATTTGTCTTCATGCAGCCTATAATTTTTATTTGTGGGCCTGGTAGCTTGCTGAAAAAATTTGGGAAGGATTGGCCTCATTAAATGTAATCATATTTTGCATATTTACCTAATTCACCTGCTTAGTGCTATCAAATTTTGCATCATGATTCTATTATATTTATCCATTTCTGTAGGATTAACTACTTATGTTATCTTCAACTCCCTACTATCACAAACATGGCTACATTAAAAATCCTTGTGCATATAGTCTTGATGTCCTATGACAGAGTGGTTTTGGAAGTTTGGGATTATGAGCATGTTGGTGTTTACAATAATTTATTTCACTATTTCTCTAGATTGTTCAGAATGTATGTATATACTAACAATATAAGAGAAGTTCCATTTTCATCATGCAGCAGTTTTTACTTTCTAAAATTCATTTCTGCAACATTTTAGTTTCTGCAAGCACTACCAAAATTATACTGTTGCATTAAATTTGGAAGGTCTTATGATTACCTCTAAAAAGGTAAATGATGCTGCATGACTTCTGAGATTGGATCATAAGGTGTCAATATACCTTTCATTGGGATCTCGTCCTCTCAAGACTCTTTCCTTAAAACTCAGTCACCATGGTGTGAGAAAGCCCAGATAAGATAGAAAGGCCATGTGTGGGTGTTCTTCCAGCTAGTATTAAAGGCCAATATTTGAGCAAAGAACCCTTGAGATGATTTCATCCTCCAGACTGATCACTCTACTTGACCACAAGAACCACTGAGAGCTGTAAGCACTGCACAAATTGTACACTGATGACTGAAATAGACTGTACTGTTTTATGCTCCTAAATATTGTAGTATCTTGTCATGCGCAATAGATAATGAGCACATAGCAATAAAAATATTTGATATTATTTTCTGGTTTTCAAACTTTTGCCACGCAGACATTATAAAATAATATCATAAAACTTCATTTTATACTTCTATCATTTCACATGTAACTGTATTTCTTCATATAATTTTTAGTTATTTGGTTTGTGTGTGTGTATGTGTGTATGCATGTGTCTTTTTTCAATAATTCCTTATTCACTCTGAATACTACATTTTTGGATGTGGATATCTATTATCTATCTATTCTACTATCTATAGATTTCTACATATAATAGAAATCCTTGACTTGATGTAACCTAAGACAGAGTTTTGCTTTGAATTTTATTAAAATCTTGTTTAACACACATTTCCCACTTCTCTGTTACAAATATATTTCTTTCAGTTTTAACAGTCACTCTATCATTTTATCTAAAATATTTTGTAAACCTGAAATCACCTTTGTACATAATAGAAGGTAGAGATCCTATCTCATTATTCACTTACAGTGAGCAAAATTTGTCATCACATAATCAGAACAATTGTCCTTGTAGTGCTTACTGTATTTTAATAAATATAATATGCTGCTGAGTTCTCTATCTTTTTACTCTGGTCTATTTATCTGTACATTTTTGCATATTTATCTTGTTTTTGCTATTATAGCCCTGTGGTACTTCTTAATGTGTAACTAGGTCAGTGCTGTTTTTTTAACTACTGGTGCTTTGAACTTTAGAATGACTTTGCCATTTACTAAAAAGATAACATTCATGCATATTATTGATTATACTTGCATTGAATTCACAGCTTATATAGAAAATAAATCACATACATGCATGTTGCCATAAATTGAAAGATATATCATTCCAAAAATTTATCCCAATCTTCTTTAATACTGATGCAAGAATTTAAATTTTCATGAAGTTCTTAAGCACTTCTGTTAAATGAGTTTATGAATTATTTATAGTTTGTGATTACTTTTTACTCTACAACCCAAATTTATGCATGCTGGGCAAGCACCATACCACTGAGCTATATCCCAGCCCCTTAAATCCAATTTTAAATTTAGATAAAAGGTATCTGAATAGAAAGAGAGAATGTAAAATTATCTGTTTATAGATAATATGATATCATATATAGAAAATCTAAAGTCAATACTCAAAGACTATTAGAACTGATAAATGAATTCAGTAAATTTATAGAGCAAAATCAAAACTACAAAAATTAGTAGCATTTTATATACCCATAACAAAATTTGTTGAGAAAGAAATCATATAAACAATCAGATCAAAAGAGTTACAAAAAATAAAATACCAAGAAACAAATTTAACCTAGAAAGTTTCATTGATCTTTACAATGAAAATGATAATACACCAGTGAAACAAATGGAAGAAGACACAAAAATATGAAAAGATTTCAGATGATCACTGAATGGAGGAATTAATATCATTAAAATGCCCATACTACAAAAAGTGATCTACAGATTTAATGCAATCTCCATAAAATTACCAATGATATTATTTATAGAACTATAACAAAAACCTAAAATTCATATGGAAGCAACAAGGACACCAAATAACCAAGGTAATATTTAACAAAAACAACAAAGCTGGAGGCATCACAGTATCTGATTTCATGACACACTCTAGCTGGACATATTGGCACATATCTATAACCCATGCTACTTGGGAGGTGGAAGCAGGAGGATTAAAGTTCAAGGGTAATCAGGAAAGTTAGCAAAATAAAATAAAAACCAAAGGGTTGGGAGCATAATTCAAGTGATAGAGCTCTTGCCTTGCAAGTACAAGGCCTTGACTTCAATTTTCATACCACAAAAAAATAAAGACATACTGTAGAGCCATAGTTATCAAAGGAGCATGACACTATAGGCTAATGAACAGAATATGTATTTCAGAAATAAATCCATTCCATGCATCTTCAGCCAACTGATTCTTGGCAAAGATGACAAAAATACACTTTGGAGAAAGGGCAGACTCTTCAATAAACAATGAGGGGAAACTGGATGTCCATATGCAAAAGGCTCAAATTTGATCCCTGTCTCTCAAATTGTACAAGAATGAACTAAAAAATGATCAAAGATCTATATTTAAGGCCAGAAAGTATAAATCACTAAAATAAAACTTAAGAAACATACCACAAGACATCAGTATAGGCATGATTTTTTAAATATGACTCCAAAACACAGGAAACAAAAGCAAAAATAGACTCATAGGATTGTATAAAATTAAGAAGCTTCTGTGCAGGAATCACAGAGCACAGACCACCTACAGAATAAGATAAAATATTTGCAAACTCTTCATTTGTCAAAGGATTAATATTCAGAATAAGTAAAGATCTCAAAAAAAGTTTAACAACAAATGCTATCCTATTTGAAAATAGGCATATCATCTGAATAGATACTCCTCAAAAGAAGAAATACAAATGGTCAAAAAATATAAAGAGAAAGTGGAATGAAACAAAGCAAAAAGAAATAACAAATGCTGACAAAGACATGGAGAAAAAAGAACTCTTATATGCTTCCAGTTGGAATATAATTTGGTTCAACTATTGAGAAAAACAGAATTAATGTTCCTCAAAAAACTAAAAATAGATTTACTGTGTGACCTGGCTACCTCACTTTTGGGTATATATCTATGTTAGACCTTTTCATCATTATAACAAATACCTGAGGTAATTATAAAGAGAAAAGGTTTTCTCTGGCTCACAGTTTTAGAGGTTTCAGATCATGATTGGTTGACCCCATTGTTTTGAATGAGGCAACACATCATGAAAAGAATATGTGGTGCCTGTATCAAATTCAAAAGCTTCTGCATGACAAAGGAAATAATCACCAGAATCAAAAGAAAACCTACAGAATGGGAAAAAAAGTTGCCAGTTATTCATTGGATAAAAGATTAATATCCAGATTATATAATGAGATCCAAAAAATACCAAAAGAATAAATAATCTAATTAATAAATGAGCAAATGAATTAAACAGTTTTTAAAAGAAGTATAAATGGCTAATAAATACATAGTCAGCATCCCTAGTCAATGAAAACCATCCTTAGGAAATGCAAATTAAAACATCACTGAGATTCCATCTCACCCCAATCAAAATGGCTATCATCAAGAAAACAAGCAACAACAAATGCTAGTGAGGAAGCAGGAAAAAGAGATGACCCTTCTATATCTTTGATAGTAATGCAAACTAGTAAAGCCATAATGAAAATTCAGTATGGAGGTTGCTTAAAAAAACTAAAGCTAGAACTACCACATGATCACACTATACCACTCTTGGGCATATATCTGAAGGAATGTAAGTCAACATACAGTCAAGATACCTGCACATCCATGTTTATAGCAGCACTATTCACAATAGTCAAAGTATAGAATCAGCCTATGTGCCCATCAACTACTGAATGCACAAAGGAAATGTGAAATATGTATATATATTGGAGTATAATTCATTTTGAGTAGACAAATTAGCATATACAAAGTTTCAGAATGCTAAAATAGCAAATGTGTCCAGGAAAAAGCAAGTGACTAGAATGTGGAGAAGACAGGTATAAAATTCCGATGAGTTCCTTCTCATGCTACTGTGTAGGAGCTTGAAAGTCCTATTAAGATTGTGAAATTCCTCTATAAAGTAATCTGGGGAGTGATCAATCAAATCTATATGTAAGAAATACAATTCTGCAAGCAAAACAAAAGATAAAATTGTAAGTATAAGAAGAGGAAACAAATTTTAAGCAGGATCTCACTATTCAGATGTTGCCAATGTTTTTACACCATGATATCTATATTGTAGGCCTGTTCCCACCTAGGGAAACAAAGAAGTTTCCATTTGATATTATATTTCATGAAGTATGATGTTTATGGAAATATGTGTTTAATACCTAGAGCTCTCCCAACTCGTTTAAACATAATAAAAATAATGTTGACAATTACATGTCATCTCATTAAATGCCATAAACAGAAATTAAAATGAAAGCAAAATTAAAAGAAATAGAAAGAAAAGACCTGGTATCAGTCTTTCCTTAGTCAAGTTCTTGACAATGCCACATAGATACAAGTGGGAACTATTTTCCATTACATGTGAAGTGCATGATTTATTTAAAAGGATCCAAATGTTTTACCCAGATTTAAGTTGAACACTGTATGAATATTTTCTTAAGTCCACTACTGGAAAACTGCATAGGTCAACTTAATTGTCTTGTTTACCTAAAGTATTTTACTTACCCTAATAGAAATATATAAATCCTTAATGCTAACTTTAGGTTGCTCATCTTTAAGCTGCTGGTCATGTGAGGGAAGGTGTTTATTTTTCTCAGCTCTTATCCTTTCTGTACCTGTATATTAACAAGTAAAAGAATTTTATGATATGTCCAAATAAGTTTTTAAAAAAATCCATGTACTACATATACACACATTAATAGACCCAGTTTGTCCTGAACAGGCAAGCAAGCTATTCTTTAAAAAGCTAAAATCCATGCAATATTTAAAAGATGTATTCTTGTAAAGCAGTGCTGTGCTAACAAATGAACATCCTGTGACAATGAAATTTTGTCTTAACTGCACTGCCCAATCCTTTATCACTAGCTACATCTGACTAAGTACTAGAAATGTAGCTCCTGTGGCTAAGTAAATAGCCACATTTAAGAGCAAAAGCAAAAAATACAAAAGAATAAATTCTAATGTTACTAAAAACATTTTGTGGTAATAAAATGTGCTATCAAAAGATAATTAGATTCTTGATGGACTTTGTTGAACTCCACAATAATAATTTTAACACTAATGTTGTCTTACAAAACTTCTATGTGTTAGTACACCTATTAAACAACATTTGATAACTAGATTTAAATATACATTATTTTTAAAAGACTTCAGATACAAAGCATTATTAAGAGGAAATAATGTGAAATAAAAATATATACTAATGAAATTCTAAAACATAAATACTGGGCTGCAGTGTTTTCATTAGCTCAAAAGACAATAGCACAAGCAGATGGTACTGTATTTCTGTAATAGACCTCTACTAGTAGAATACGCATAGTCACAAAGAAATGCAGTGCAGCCATGATCTGAAAATGGAAGTTGGGGAGCAGGTACTAGTGCCCTTTAATTAATGAATTATATTTTTATACTTACCTGCTATACTACTTGGAAAGCATAAGATTGGTATTAATGTAGACCATGCAATACCAGAGGCAAGAAGAAAATCAATCCACCAAAACCCTGCTCCTTTACTTTGACGAGGTTCAAAGATAATTCTTTAATGGGAAAAAAAAGAAGAAGAATTTCAACTGAGTATTTGCTTAAAAATTAAATCACAATATCAAGGAGGGAGGGAGAGAGAGAGAGAGAGAGAGAAAGAGAGAGAGAGAATATTTTCTGTTAACTCATAACTTGTCACTATTATTGGTTTTGTCCAGGGGTAGTGGTTAGTCTTCCATCTGCATTGCTCATGTTTCTCTTTGATCTTGCAGGATCCTAAATTTTTCTCTAGTCTTTCTTTTGCACTACCTCAGTTGGCAAAAGTTTCCTGTTTGTTCCTGTCTAATTTTTCTCCCTATCAGAAACTGTACCTAAAAAATTATCTCTTTAAGTGTCTCCTTTTTTTTGTTTTGTTTGCAGTACTGAGATTTGAACTTAGGACCTCATGCTTGCTAAACAGGCACTCTACCACTTGAGCCACTCCACCAGCCATTTACCTCTCCTTTAAAATCATTCTTGTCCCTTTAAATCATGAACCTAGACCATTAAGGCAAGTGTGACCCTTTGAACTACACAACTGATCTTTTATATGGCACCTGACCCTTTATGTTACATATACTTTGAAATCTCTCCCTTCATTCCTTCTCTGAACTCTCAGATTTAATGTGATTTTTTTTCCTTCTGGTGGTCTTCCCAAATTTCCTGTCGGACCCTTTGTTAGCTGTCTTCTGTTTTTCCTGCAGTTGTTCTTGGTCTGACTTTGCTTCTCACACAGCCTTACAATAAACAAGGTGAGATGGGAATGTGAAAGATCCGGTGCTGAGATTTGTTCACTTTCTCTTCTTTCTCATGGTGATTTTGGAGCTTCAGCATGTTTTTGTCTTCAATGAACACCGAGGCCATGATTGTGTAAAGCATTTTTGTAGTTGTCAAGTTATTTTGCATCATTTAGAGAAGAAATATGAGAAGTTCATTAACATACAGTCATCAATGTTTACAGCTCCACACATAATTTAAGAGCTTCCCCAAGGAGCCACTATGGGAAAATTTCCACATCCACCCCACCAGGAACTCAGTTTTAGAGGGGTTAATTTCTCACAGATGGCCCTATTGCTAACCAGGTTTCATCTTACATAAAATGTGGACAATATTCTCAGTCTTATTTACTGTTGGGATTACTCCTTATTCATTGTTAGCATTATTCAGTAACATAAAAATCAATCCACAGTGACAAAGGGCTGCAATCTTCATTTGCATTATTCGCTTTTCATATATTTCTAAATATACGACACCCAGAGAAATTTGACTACAGATTAACACAAGAGCTACATTTTACCTTGTCCCTTTTTGTTTTGTTTATATGTTTGTTAATACTAAAGATTGAAACGAGAGTCTTGTGAATGCTAGGTAAGAGCTAGCCCCTGAGCTATACCCTAATCCTTTTTTTTTTTTTTTTTTTTAATTTTAAGATAGGGTCTCACAAAAGATTGAGAAATGGGACTACACAAAACTAAAAAGCTTCTGTACAGAAAAGGAAATGGTCACTAGACTGAAGAGGCAGCCCATAGAACAGGCAAAAATCTTTGCCAGCTATACATCTGACAAGGTATTAATATCCACTAATATAAAGGGATCTTAAAAACAAAACTCCCAAAGAATCAACAACCCACTGAGAAAATGAACTGAATAGACAATTCTCAAAAGAAGAAGTACAAATGGCCAATAAACATATGAAGAAATGCTCACCATCCTTGGCCAAAAAGGAAATGCAAATTGAAACAATATTGAGATCCCACTTCACCCTAATGAAAATGTCTAGCATCAATAACACAACCAACAAATGCTGTCAAGGATGTACAGAAAAAGGAACACTTCTACACTGTTGATGGGAATGTAAGTTCGTGCAGCCACTATGGAAAACAGTAAACTAAAACTAAAAATAGGACTACCACTCCTGGGCATATATCTGAAGGAATGTACTCTAGGATATAATAAAGCCACTTGCACATCCATGTTTATTGAAGCACTATTCACAATAGCCAATCTTTGGAAACAACTCAGATGTCCCACAGCTGATGAATGGATTAAGAAAATATGGTATACATATATATATATATATATACATATACATATATATATGTATATATGTATATATATATATAAAATAATGGAGTATTATATTATGTATTATATATATATAGAATAATGGAGCATTATTAACAAAGAATGAATTATGTTGTTTACAGGTAAATGGATGGAACTGGAGAATAACATGTTAAGCAAATGAGCAAGGCTTAAAAAGTCAAAAATTGCATGTTTTTTCCTCATATGTGGCAGCTACAGCTGTAAGTTAATTTATATATAAATGCATATATGATCACACACACAAACATATATATAGTGAGAGAGAGAATGAAACTGTATCACTGGGACAATGATGAAGGGACAATGTCTGAGGGACAATGGGAGGAAGGAGAGAGAAAGAAAATATTAAAGAATGAAAAATATTGAAACAACTCATCTGAACATGAGTATATTATAATGTAATACACTGTAAGCTGTTGACTACTAGGGGACAAAGGTGACAGAGAAAGAGTAAGTAATTGGGGAGGTTAATTTGATTAAAGCATGATATAATATAGGCCTGAAGTACCAAGGTGAAAAACCCTTGGACAATCAATATAACACTTTAAAAGAAAATGAAGAGCAGGAAGATGAAATAGGTCTTTTCTGCAGGTGGGTACCTGTGGAAGGTGGTGGGCATAAGGAAAGGGTAAATGAGGGTGAGTATAGTAGATGTATTTTGTATTCATATATGAAAATAGAAGAATGGAACCTGTTGTAATTGCTCAAAGAAGGGGGAAAGGGAGAAGAAGGAGAACATAGAGAGGGTAAATATAAATAAGATATATTTTAAGCACATACACATAAATATCACAATGTATCCTCCTGTGCAACTATTATATGCTAATTTAAAAAGATAGGGTCTTCCCGGGATGGTCTTGAACTTGCAATCCTCCTGCCTCAGCCTCCCAAATTGCTGGTCTTACAGATATGCACTACTGCACTTGGCTTCTTGCCGCTTATAATATGCAGAAGTTTTATTCACTTTTTCACTTTGAGCCCAGCTTTGTATTCTAACTCCATACATTTTATTACATATAATTGTATGCCTACAAGAGTCAGGGGCATCATGAAAAACAAACTATAATGTGTAAGGAAAAAAATTTGATTGGATGACATATTTATCAGATAAATTTAAAAATTAAAAGATTTTCCCCACATTAGAAATAATAGATTAGAAAATAAAATAATAAGAAAAGAACATAATAATTCCATGCACAACACTTAACAGTGCCAGGCATAAGCTTAATCGGATATAACCAGTAAAGACTATAAGAAGACTTTATTTTAGGACATAAAAATTGTAGAGATAATAGTACAGCATGCCATTTTCTCCCATGGAAAGGTAACAAGTATTCCCAAATTGATGGATAAGTTCAATTCAAATAAAAATGCTTTGGTTGTAATCTGAAATTATCAAATTTGTCTAGAATAACTTTGAAAAAATAGCCCTTGATATCTGATGAAGAGCAATGAGTGAGAATGTATCAAGTCAAAATTAGTAAATCATAAAATAAAACTTCAGAAGTTAAAATTTACATTATTGACATATAAATAGAAAGATATATTGAGAAATAGGACAAAGGAATAGAAAACCTATAAATATGGTGGGGTTTTAGTTTATGGCAATGATGATTGTTACAATAAATGTAATAGAATATATAAATAGAATCAAGGACAAAAAAGACTCACATAATTATCTCAGTTAATGCAGAAAAAGCCTTAGACAAAACTCCATCTTTTCATGATAAAATCCCTGAAGCGACTAGAAATAGAAGGACCCACACCTCAACATAATAAGGGCTGTAAATGACAAACCAATAGCTGACATCATACTGAATGGGGAAATACTGAAAATACTTCTTCTAAAATCAGTAATGAGACATAAGTGCCTATTCTCTCCAATCTTTTTCAATATAGTGCTTGAATTCTTAGCCAGGGCAATAAAACAAGAGAAAGAAATAAAAGGTATACAAATAGGAAAGGAAAAGATCAAATTATCCTTATTTGCAGATAACAAGATCCTACACTTAAAAAAACCAGAAAGACTCCACTAGATCTGATAAATACCTTTGGCAAAGTTGCAGAACAAAAAAAAATCAACATAGAAATATCAATAGGGAAGGAAGGTGACCCAGACCCCCTCAAAGGCTATCAATGATAGAAGCTGAAATACGAGTCTTACTTCAGGGCATAGGTCTATCCTGATATTGGAGCAGTTCTATAGGCTCCATCTGTGAGCCCTGGTTTGGATTCAGAGGCCTTTGATTTCTTCCTGGATCTCACTGTAGTAGGCCTGGCACTGAGCTCCAAGTCAGAGTCCTACACTAGCTTTACTGCCCAGTGGATGGCAGCTTGCTTCCAAGCTTCTCTACATGAGGTTGAGGGAGGGATGTGAAGAGTCTATCCCTTGACCACATGGCTGAAATGGTTGCAGAAGCTTAGTCTGTGGGTACAGGTCTCAGGGCAGTTAGGTGTCATGAAGCTTTGCTCAGTACTGTGTTTCATGATGGCAGACCTGTTACTAGGTTTCAGTGTAAGGCCTGGACTTAATTCCTTCTCCTTTGCCCAAAGGGGAGATGTCTCTCTCTGTTCTGTATTTTTTGGAGTTTTGGAGAATGATGATGAGAAACTCATTATCCTTGCTTGCTTGATGTATCTTTTCTTCCATTATATTAAAACCAGAAACTAGGGTCTATCAACCAAAGTCATTAGCTCTTATAGATAGCCTTGTACTGTTCAAATGGTGTGTCTGAAAGAAGAAAACACTGGGAAATTTTATTCATCTAACTTCTTGCTCTTCCTCCTCAAAAAAAATGGGGATGCAATACATGCCATTAATTACTATACAATTATAGGATTATATCAATTTAATTATATTCTCAACTCAAACCTAAAACACTGTGGTAGAAGATGTTGCAGGTGTCTCATTTATATCAGCTGGGTTCAGCATTTATTATTCCCTCACACAACAAATGGATAGTTTTCATTGACAAGAATTCTGTGCTTAGTCCAGGGTTCAGAGGGCAAGTCAGATTTGCTCGGGAATTTATATTAATCCCAGGAATATCCTTCAACACATTATTAGCAAAGTTAGTGGATATCCTAACTCCTTTCAATGGCTGTTGAAATAACTGAGTATGGCCTACACAGTCGCCCTAGACTGCCCCACTAGCATTGAGCTCTAATTGCCTCAAGCACTAAACCAACATTCTGAAACAAAAGTAGAATGATGGTTGCTAGTAGAATGAAGGTGGGGGAGGGGAGTTGTATAGTTTCAGTTGTGCAGATGAAAAAGTTCTAGATATCCATTGTAATCAATGTGCAAATAGTTAACACTACTGTATTATACACTTAAAAGTGGTTAAGATGTATGGCTTTCACCACCAAAAAAGAACACATGAAGAATTAGTCATAAGATTGCCTCGATAAGTAATGGTTTTAATTATATTTTGAGCAGTAAAAATGCAAATGTGTACTTTAAATGTATTTATTTTACTGAGACATTTGTTGTTTTTCTTTAAAAATAACTGCATTAGAAGCCATATACATACATAAACATAAAATATTTATTTTATACAGTGTAAAATAAAAGAAAGTAACTTACCTTTCATCAGTAGTACTATTCTCAGGGCCCTTAAGTTGTGGTGCTCCTATTGTATAACCCAAACCATATCCCAATATTTCTGAAGCATCACCAATACCTATAAAAGGAATATTAAACATGAAGCAACTTCATAAACCATCTTCACCATAAAATGATAAAAATCAATTGATGTAAATGAATTATTTCTGAAAGCTTTACACAGCATCTATATTAGTCAGAGTTCTCCAGAGAAAGAAGAAATATAGATAGATGGTAGATAGATAGATAGACAGATAGATAGATATTTGTATATGGGGGGGGGTTTAAAAATTGGTTCATACAATTATTTGTAAAGCAGGTCCCAGAGGGCTAGAGATTCAAGAGTTGACAATGCAGTCTTGTGGCAAAACTGCTTCTTCTTCAGGAAAACTGTCTTTGTTGTTAGGCCCTTAAATTGATTGAATGAGGCCTATCCATATTTGGAGGTCATGTGCTTTACTCAAAGTCTACTAGTTATAAATATTGGGGGTTTTTTTGTTTCTGTCTTTTGGTGGCACTGGTGTTTGAACTCAATGTCTTCATACTTTCTAGGCAGGCATTCTTACCATTTGAGCTCCTCCACCAGCCCATAATTATAAAAAATGTTAAACACATCTAAAATAATGTAATCACAGTTGGACCAAACAACTGAGGTTTGTCTAGGGCATAACCTAGACAAGTTGGCACATAAAATTAACCATCACACATACTAGTCAATCAAGTATCAGAGAAACTCAGAATATTTAATTATATAATTAACTATGCTTTATTTTATCTACATATTTAATGTAACTAAATATATTTAATATGAATATAAATTCAAGATGACATATTTTCTTTACTATGATACCATGGCAAGATGATGCTTTCATATAATCATATCTGCACCTTATGTGCCAAGGTGGCAGGAGGTGGCAATCCAATAAACCTCTCCCTACATTATAGAGATGAGTGTTTTCACATATGATGTCATTCTTCACAAGAATGATGTGATGTCATTCTTGACTAACAGTAACAAAAATTATAATTTTTTTTTTGTAAAAGTGAATATCCTCTATTTTACTCTATTGACGTGACTTTTCTTACCTCTGGTGGAAAAGTGTATTATTTCAGTGCAAAGTACCATTTACTTTTAAGTAACTTTCACACCAAGTACAGAAAAATAATTTTACAACAGGAATGGTGTCTCACACCTGTAATCCTAGCTACTTGATGAGCAGAGATATAGAGGATTGCACTTTAAGCCAGCCGAGGGAAAAAGTTCCTGAGATCCCATCTCAACCAGTAAGAAGCTGGGTGTGGTGGCATATGATCCGTCATCCCAGCTACAGGGGGAAGGGTAACTAGGAGGATCACAGTACAGATTGGCTTGGGCATAAAAGCAAGGCATTTGCAAAAATAATGAAAGCAAAAGGGGGCTAGGATCATGGCCCAGCAAGCACAAGGTTCTGAGTTCAAACCCAATACTTCCAAAAAATTATGACTTTTTTCAAAAATGATAGAGATAAATGTACAAATGTACTGTACAAATAGATGACCTATCAGGACCAGAATCTATTGAAGTAAAAAAAGAACAGAATATTCTGAAATATAGATAAGATTACTTATCATAGGAGGCTGTGACATAAGACATTGCAAATAAGGAACAGTACACTATGTTCAGTTAAATAGCAAATCGTTTGTTTCCATATAGGATGAACATGATTATGCTTTTAATTTGCTTCAAAATACCAGAGTCTTAAGAACGATTAAATTAATGGTTGTAAGGAAATCAGTACAATTATGAGCATTCAGCACCACTCTGAATCTAGTACTGAGGAGGCATATAATAATATGATATAATAATATGATATAATAATATGATATAATAATGTCCTATACATCTTATGGAGGTGAGGCAGTGGCTTCCCACCCGCAGCCCCAAATTTAAAAATATAACAGCCAGACAATTTAATCACACAATTTTAGATTTTTTCCTCAGGAGAAATGAATTCAACCTAGATAGCGTATAGGTAGGTAGATAGATAAATAGATAGATAAAGATGATTGATAGAAAGTATGAGTTTTTGCTACTTAAAATGTATATATTTTCTATTATTTTACATGTTTTTCAGTAGCATTCAGATGATTTGTTTAGAACTCCAAATCTCAAGTAGCTTCTCAGAATTGAGTGTTCTAGTGGGATTTTAAAGTTAAGCATAAAATGTAGTATTTAGTACAATGTCATCACAGGGTTAATAGTTTGTGCTTCTGTATCAGTTAAAATATAACACATCAAAATGCAGAAGCTCATTGGGCATGACAGCACACACATGTTATTCTTGCTACTTGGGAGGTGGAAATAGGAGGGTCAGGGTTTGAAGATAGCTCAGGTATAAATAAGAAAACCCTTAACTTAGAAAGAAGACCAGCATGGTGGTGCATACTTGTGCTCCCAGTTACTTGGGGAGGTAGGAAGATCATGGTCATACTTGAGACCTTTCCTGAAAAACAAACTCAAACAAACAAACAAAAAGACTGGGGCGTGGTTGAAGTGCTAGAGCACTTGCCTAACAAGTATGAGGCCTTGAGTTCAATCTCCAGAACTGCCCACCCCACCCCCAAAATATAGAAGTTCAATGAAAATTCAAAATGGGTCCATCGTTAGAGATGGAAACAACTTGCCTAAGTAGATGCCAGATGAGTGTGTGGCAACATGGTCTTTAAGAAAAGTCACCCCAAGGATATAAAGAGGCATTCCTGCTATTCCCTGCACAATTTTTCCGAGGATGAAGAAAGTCAGATATTTTGTTTGGAATGATGATCTACTTTTTGGGCAAACATCGATAAGCTTCTTTTCTTGGCAAATATCTTTTGAAAAGTTAATAATTATAATTTAGTTAATTGAAACTTAAAGCTAAACACAAAACAAATCTACAGTAGTCTTTATCAAATATTTTTCCTTCTATAGAAGCTGTTTCTGTTCTTATGCATTTAATAATTCATTTATATTGAAAGTAGTTATTCAATCATGTACTCAGAAAAAGAACATGACAAAAGAGTATCTGTAGGAATACTGGAAGAGATAGACATATTATAAACCATAAAAATAAGTACACATATAGGATTGTATATACACAACGTGTGTGAATAGGTATGTTTTTGTACATATACATTTACACACACCTAACACATATACACTCATTTTCCTCCATTTGACATCTTGTTCCTCAGAATTTGGAACCCGAGATAAAAAGTATTTCTAATATTCTGGATTATATGAATGATCAAAGTTTACCTTCTGAATTTAGTTCTCTGCCCATTTTTAGCAATCTTTATATTAAACTTGTGTCACTCTGATAAAATTCTTATTTTAGACTGACTAACATCTAGAACATAATGTTGCATCTTGGATATGAAGTGTCCCCGCCACCCCAAAGGCTGAGGTACTGAAAGCTTGGTCCCTAGGTAGTTGCAGTATTTTAGGAGGCTCTGGAAATTTCAGAAGGTGAGATCTAGCTGAAGAAAGTGGGTCATTAGGGCATGACTTTGAAGAGCATGTTTTGCCCTGGCTCTTTTCTGTCTGCTGTATTTCCTACCCACTATGAGGGGGAAAGCCTTCTTCATATACTTGCATCACCAAAATGTTCTGCTTCACCACAGGCCCAGAATTAAGGAAGTCAAGTAACTATAGACTGAACACTCTGAAATGAGATAAATTAAATCTTTCCTCATTTTAAACTCTTTATGTTAGACATTCTGTCACAGTTATGAAAAAAGTAACTAATACACACAGAATCATAAAACCAAAGCATAACATAACAAAACTTTCTTTCTGCCAGAATTAGTTATTATATGATCATCTACCCATTAGATTTTAAAATCCTTTCAGTCACAGGATATTTCTTATGCATTTTTAATTCAGGTGCCTATAGAACAAGACTAAATTAAGTGCATATTTACATTTCTTTTTAGATTGGTTGATTTTTAGGCAATTGCTTTTAGATCATATTGATTATGGTCATTTTGGTTGAAATTTAACAAATGCTTTTAAAATGTTCTGGAAAACTTTGTGCAGCATAGCATACTAATGGCAATTTTCATCTGGTTTAGTTCCATGGAATGATAGTTGACTCCATAGCAAATGGAAAGAAGTCTCTGGAATTGTGATTCAAATGTTAATGGCTCCTTTTATACAGACATTGAGTTGCAGGGGCATCAGTATCAATGTATGGTATTTCCAACACACTGACCTCTTAGATCCTTGAACTTACACTGTACCCCACCTAACTTAGCTGCTAGTTGACATTTCAAATGTTAACTGTCTGTACAAACCTTCCCTAATTGAGCATCTGTACTCTAAAAACCCATGCTTTTTCAGCTCACTCCTTTCAGCTACCTAATTCCTATAACCCTTAAAACTCACCAGGACCAAAAATCCATTGATATTACTTCTTGTCACTATTCAGTAACCATTTACATACTTATTTCTATCACTATCTTCTAAACCATTATATTTCCTTGCTTCCTTTGACATCATCCCATCCCTTAAATCTAGTCAAATTATCTCTCTTCTCCACTGTACATCTATACTTTTAAAGCTGATTTTGGCTCTAGAAAAACACACAGCCATGAAAATTCCACTTTGACTTCATGATGAATAAGCTCAAGGTTTCCATGTGCCTCACAGTCATTTACTGATGCCGTCTTCTAGAAAATTCAACTTGTTTCTCTTCTCCTAGGGATCATAGTCCCTAGCTTCATGTTGACCAACATCTGAAAAAACAATGTATTCTTACATATGAAGACAGCATAATGAAACCCATCAAATGCTGTTTGAGAAAGGGAGGAAGGAGGAGGAATGGAAACACAATGGAAGGGGTGAACTTATTCAAAGTAAACTGTGTGCATGCATGGAATTAGCAAAATGAAATCCCCACATATTATTAAATTGACTTGGGACTGTAAATTATATTGCTATTGTAAATAGAAATCTAAAGAGGAGAGAATTTCAAGTAAGAAGGAGTAATCAATACTACAAGATGCTGACAAAAGTTCAAAAAGCTAACAAAAGTTTTCACTGTATTAAATAACATGAATTATGTTATTGAGTTGGTGGAAATGATTTTGTTGCAGCATTTTAGATGGCAGTCATGTTAAAGTGGACTGAAGAAAGATTGAAACATAAAATCAAAAAGCAACACATATAGATAAGCCAATACATGATAGTAAAGGATTTAAAACAATAGTTTCAGAAATTGTTCTCAAAAACTTCAAGTAGTTTTTATCTAGTGAGAATAGTGAAAAAACTGTAGAACTGATAGGAGTGGCTAGAACAGGTTTGACTTTTGTGTGTGCTTAGGCTTATGTTTGTATTTGAGCTTGTGTGTGTGCGTGTGTGTGTTAAGGTGAGTATAAAAGGGATTCATTAAAGCATTCTGTGGAAGACAAAAGGAATTTCCAGCATTCTGAAGAGATTCATAGCATGTGAAAATTTGTAAAAAAAGAAATAATTTTACAATTTATCCCTTCCTAGGATAAATATTTCCTCTCCTTTTAGGTCATAACTATGAGGGATATGTTATATGATACATGCATTCACTAAGGAGCTACAAATAATTAGTTAATAAACTTGATTATATAAATCAACACAGCTGAATAGATATACAGATAGATAGGTATCACAGGCTATTTCGAATTCCTTGAGTATCAATGATTTAAACTAATAACAGTAACTGTGTGTTTGAAAATCTTACCTTCCATTTCCATTACTGATTTATGAACTTTAGCACTGAAGTATGGAAGAGCAAAAAAAAATGATCCCAATCCTATTAAAAAGGAGGAAAATGCAATCCATTTTATTCTGTTCATTTTTCCTCCATAGTAAGCTACAAATACTGCTACCAGGCAAGAGGAAACATCATAAGTGAGTGTCAATACTAATTTCTCACTGGTTTTCACATCATATTCCTTGTGAAAACTGGCATGGCTCAGATCTACAAGACCAAATATAATACCTAAAATATAAAAAGAGGAAAAAAAAGAAAAGACAAAATAGATCACCGTTAGAATATCAAAGCAAGCCTTAATTTATACTTATTACTTTATATTATTCTGAATTTTTAAAACTTATAAACAAGTAGTGAGTCATTTAAAACTAATCTGAGTAATTTTTTTTTCTTTCTCCCCAAGGCAAAAAACAAGTCTTGTCAGTCACTATGTCCACTTCTAGAGCTAGGATATGATTCTGCCTTTTAATTCAAATGCATTCTGAAACTTACAAATTTTCAAGGTTATTTGCTTTACATAAAGTATAAAAAAGAAAAAGAAAATGAGAAAGGACAAAATGAAGAATTGGAGTTTATATGCCTGTAAGCATGTATACACATACAGAATTTATAGAGAGAATATGCTTTCATATCCTTCTCCCACTACTTACTTCCCCTTCTTTTACCCAGATAACATGTATCAAATGCTATTTCAAAGCATATATCTCATCCTATATGACAACACCCCAAACCTGTCAACTTTGTATATGACCTGGAGTCCTGTGTGAGTAGTCCATACAACACTGTACTTATATGTAAGGAATGTTCCTTTCTATGAAATGAGTCCTTGATTAGCAGCAATGAGATGGGACACATGATCACAATGGTGCAGAAGGCATTCATGAAGCCCAATTATGGTGGTGCTTACAGAGCCCTGGTGTCAGGAGAGAACACATCATTGGCCACATCCTAATAATGATGGAACTATGCAATCAACCTGCCTTACACATAGCTAGTTAGTTTTACTAAGAAATGGAGCCATTTTCTAGATTTTGTTGACTTTTCCTGATCTGAGTGGCAAGGCAAGGTACCCAACAGTGCAATACTCAGATCAACTCTGGTAAAGGTAAAACCATGCATTTAGCGCTTTTACATCTTGTATGTACATATGCATTGGCAATGCAAATGTCACTGTAAATTACAACCCATTAAACAGAAATAGAATGACAAGGAAGCTGGATAACAGTCACAGAATGTTTATCTACCTACCTCATTAGTGAAAGCCTCCTCTGCAATGGACATTCACACAGTATAATTCTCCATTTGGAGAGATACACCACTTTACTCAGCCATCCTGTTGTGGGAGGTTACTAGCTGAGACATGGGACTCTGATGCAATTAGCAGGAAGCAGCGTTTTATTGTGCCAGCACAGACTCAGCGGACTCATGTCCAAAGGCTGAGCCCCGAGAACAAAGGGGTCTCACCTTATATACCCTCGCAAGCAGGTTACAGAAGCAAAAAAGCAAGACCTAATCCATATATGGTTATATTTAATTTTATTGGCTACATTATCCTAGTGCTATGGGACTTTCCCCTCCCTAGTGCTATGTGACCTTCCTCATGTTTAGATTTTTCAAGTTTTATCTTTCTGCTATGCCATCCCTGTCTCCCTGCTGCTTTATCAGGACTTAGGCCTCAGCTGTTTTCTTCTGATCCTCCTCCCTTCTGCATTATTCCCACCTTTGATGCTCGGAACCACTTAGGGTCAAAGAGCACCATCTTAATTTAGGGGTTTGTATTTTTATACCACCATTAAATGTGTAGCCGTTTTTTGTTTTTGTTTTTGTTTTGTTTTTATAGTGGTCTTTATAATAGCCTTTAGACTGTAGCACCCGGAGAACCAGACAGGGCAGTATTAACCATGCTCCTAAGATTAGGCCCATTGCCCCTGTCAGGGTTTTGAATCAACCTAAAGCAGAAAACCATTCTCTAAACAGGGATCCCATGCTCTCCAAGTCTGGACAGGAACATGCGCAAGTTTTCTGATTTTGTCTGTGATCTCTTCTATAACCATTTTTTTAAATCATTAATTTATATGCAATAGTTGTTTAGGTTAAATTTTTTATAAACTTCTTTTTTAGAAGCAAGCAAATAGTCTAAAGCCAAGTGGTTTTGATAGCTGGCATTGTGCATCTTAGTGCTTTGTTTTGTCAGCAAATTGAGGGCTCTTGTAGTTCAATTAGTTATAATTTTAACAACAGCCTGCAGCCTGATGATGCGGTTGGGCATATATATAGGGGTGCGATAGCCATAGGACCGTCTTTTGCCCAGGTGGCAGGACCATAGTACTGGATGATTTACTCAGGAGGCATCTGTCATCTTTTCTTCCAAGCCCAATGGTCTCCCATGTTGGTCCCCCCACAAACATAGCATAAAGTGACATTCAGTGTCTGGGCTATAGACTCAGCCAGTGAGAGGAACCAGTTTTTAGCTTTGGCAGAGATGGAAAATTCACTCTCATCTCCTTATAAAAGGAATGAAAAACCTGGTATGAGGAACTCTCATGGGTAACAGTTACTAATTTGAGGTGCATTAGACTCTCAGGGTCAAAACCCTTTTTATCTATTTTTATACTAATTACTTTTCCCTGTGTTTAATCAGATGGCTTAAGTACAGTGAAATTTACAGGGTTACAAGTGCCACAGGTGCAGTTAGGGGCAGCTTTCTCCTTGTGAAGGAGGGCTGCGTATTTTGTTCTTTGTTAAACGAGATCAGTAACAATAAATAGCAATTATGCATCCTGCTCAAAAGTGAAAGAGGAGAGCAAATGAAAACCTTTCACCATGAGACCAATTGGGGCGAGGGAGTGGTTTCTGCCAAGCTTATGGTGAAGACTAGGATGAGAACTACAGCAACAGACACAGACAAGGGGTGACAATGCATTACAGTGAGATAACTGGTGTGAAAAACAACATGTTTGTCCCATTGGAGAGTTGACTCAAGTTTCTGCCTTGAGTAGACTAGTCAGCTTCTGGGAGTGACTAGAGCAGGGCTGTCATCCTGCCATTCTTGGTCCCCTGTTGTATCCTGGGAAGTGGAGTCCTGCCGAGGGAGGGTGCTCAGGTGCTGGAGGGTGATCCTGCAAAGTGAGGCTGGATCAGAGATAAACTCCCACTCAAGAGAAGCTGGCTTGACTAGACTGTGGTAGATCCAAGGAGCAATCTCTGCTACTTTAACAGTAGTAGGGATAGACAAGACAACAACAAAAGAGCCCCTCCAATGGGTGGACATTTTATTTTCTATCCAGACAATGTCTTTTTTTTCTTAACTGAGTAGAATTACCATGGCAACAATATATTATCGGTATATATGTCCAAGGAAACATATATATACTTCTTTAAGTATCAAAGGACATATTTAGAGCCAGTAAAAATAGTTATTTTGTCTCTATTTAAGTAGAAGACCCTGTCTAAAAATATGAGTTTGTGTCTGGAAGGGCTTTAATGTCGAATAGCCATACATGTATAAGAACCATTTCCTCAATCCTCTCGGCTTTGGTTATTTTTGAGAGGTCTGGCACAAGTGACTCCATTTTAACTTTGACAGCATTCCCCCCTTGTCTCCAAACTATTTGCCTCTGAGCCGTCTCTTCTGAAGATCAGTCTTCCATCCAAGTACTAACCAGGCCCGACCCTGCTTAGCTTCTAAGATAAGACGAGATCAGGCACATTTAGGGTGGTATGGCTATAGACTGAAGATATTTGTTGGTCATTTTTTCCCATTGTCAGGATTTGCTGTTTCTTGGATTTTGTTTGTTTGGTCTTGGTCCCACATGGGGGGTGGATAACGAACAGATCAGGTGGGAGTCAGTGCCAACTAGACCCTTTTGGCCAAATTTAAGCAACAAAGAGGCTTAGAAAGACTGGCTCTTAGGCAGTGGGCTTCTAGGCAAGGACAATACAAAACAAAATCTAACAAAAGCAGATTTTTAAAATGCTAACCTGGTTGACACATAAGTAGTTATTAAAGTCATTTTTTATTGACTTGATTGTAAATGCCCCAGAAGGATCAGAACTGTAATGACAAAAACTTAAGCATCATGGTTAAAATTCTGATGGACACTTAACAATTAACAGAACAGTATATCAATACCACTAACATTTTGTTACCATGTTTATCTAAATTTTGTATTTTAGAAGGCTTGATATACTTAAAAAACACAAATATATTTAATATATAGGAACCAGCTAACAGCATCACAACTCTATATCTTAGAGTTGTGGATTAAGAACATGTGGTATTTATACACAATGGACTTTACTCAGCCATGAAGAAGAATGAAATCTTACCATTTGCAAGTAAATGGATGGAACTGGAGAACATCATTCTGAGTGAGGTAAGCCAGGCTCAGAAGACCAAAAATTGTATGTTCGCCCTCCTATGTGGACTTTAGATCTAGGGCAAATGCAGTAATGTTGTTGGAGTTGGGTCACATGCATGCTAATAGGAGAGTACATATGGGAGGAATGGGGATTGGTAGGAAACCCAGTACTTGAAATTCATGTTTGATGTCCCCACTGCAGAGGAGCTTAACACAGTAACCTTAAAGTGACAGAAGTCAATATGGGAAGGTGACCAGAAAGTAGTGAAGAGGTCAGGTAGAGATGAATCAATTCAGGTTGTAATACACTTGTGCATGGAAGCAATGCTAAGAATCTCTCTGTATAGCTATACTTATCTCAACTAGCAAAAATGCTTTGTCTTTCATATTATTGCTTAAGTCTACTCTTCAACAAAATTGGAGAAAAGGGCAGAACAGGTTCTGCCTGGAAGCAAGGGGGGTGGCAGGGAAAGGGAGGGGGCGGGGAACAGGGGGGAGAAATGGCCCAAACAATGTATGCACATAAGAATAAATGAATAAAGAAAAAAACAGCAAAGAACAGCAAGATATATTAGCAGAATGAAATATTAATATATATAAACTTAAACATGAATAAATATTTGTAAATTTTAGTGTAAAATATTGTATCTTGTTATAATGCAATAATGAAATAGTTCTTGTACAAATTCAAATTCCATTGTGATTCACAGATATTTTAGTTCTGATAGAATATTGTTTTTATTTTAATACTGCACCAAAATTGGTAATAATACTATTGCCACTGCAATAAATTATTGTCTTCAAAGTTGAAAATCTGAAACAATCTGTAACAACAGTACAATAATTTCAGATGTTTAACTTCAAACCAATTAACACCCAAAGTTTTCTTTTAATTAATAAAAATCAACTCATTGTTACAATAAATTGATTTTCTATTTGAAGTTGCTGATGGCAATATATAAAAGTATGAATACTTATTCTTCTGCCAATGGGACTAATTCACTAGTTATTATTTTAAGTTGCTTATATAGAGAGAAAAAATTTAGAGTTGAAAGAGAGAAAAATTAGAACAGTTATTGGATCTAAATGAAAAGGTCATCCTTCACAAAGTGTTTCACACATAGACCTTCTCAGCTGCATGCAGTAAACCATCTTTGGCCACAGTTTTATTAAATACCAATTTCAGTGTATTTACATCTTTTGGTTTTCACATGGTGAATATCATTATGGTTCTTTAATAAACAGTAAATTTTCATAATATACAAGTTTTCAATAACTTTCTTAAATATATGCCATTTTAGAGGTCATAATGCCAAAAAGGTTTATTAGAAAAATAAAAAAGCACTGCCAAACATTACAATCAATAAATATACTGATATAGACTATACAATAAATGAAAACATGATGGCAATAAGATTGCATAGACTACTCTCTATACACTCTATAATTTTTACCATCTGAGTTTTATTTCCTACAGATACTTCAAGTATAAGTAATCTATAATTTCTAATTCTTCCTAATGACACTACCAACAGGCAACCTTGTGACTTCATGTTTCTTGCAGGTGGCAGCATGAGGTATATCTAGTCTGGCTATTACACTAAGCAGGTGGCAGAGCCAGAAGCTACAAATACTTTCCCAACCATCAGGCATTGGAACGAGTTCATTTTAGGCCCTTGATCCAGATCACCTTATGTATCAGAAAAGGCTCTTCACAGTGTCCCTGAAAGGAAATTTCCTTAACTCTACATGTAGACAGATATAGAAAAAAACAGGTGGGTCACTACTGGTTGTCTTTGTAGATTTAACTTTGTGTAAAATTACAAATTCAGGTCACTACAGATAATTTTTACCCACTGTGAAACAATATTGTCATAGAATCTAAAAGTGTAAAGCTGAGGCCAAGTAAATCTATCCTAGTTCATTAAAAAACTTATTAATAATAATATTTACTTAAAACAAAGGGAGAGCAATCGTAATGGGCAAATGTGACAACAAGAATAAACTCTACTTGTCCTAGGTAAACCAGAATAGAGAGTCGGCCTATTTAAATAGTAAATTAAGTAGGTCCCTACACAATGAGGCAATTAATTAAATACAGCAAGGGAGAACTTGATGATAGTCTAAATTCTATTGTAATAATTATCATTGTATTAATTCAACTATCAAATAACTAGGAACAAGTAAATAAGAAAATATAAAGAGAAATAAAACAAAGTTAAATTCAATATCCCAAACTATTCTAGATCAAGTAATCAAAAATAAGTGAAATCACAGAAAATGGCAATGTACCATCATTCCAGATTTCAAAAAATGTTAACCCTGCCCTATTTCTTATATAAGTTTCCAAATATTGCATTTTAAGATATAAACTATCTTATATCTTGTAAAATATATAGTTTCCTCTATATATTCATTGCACTTCAAGTAATGGTAAAATAAGTAATTCAATCTACCCATTCTTCTAAGAACAAGAAAGTTATAAAATATTCTTATACTTGTTTAGAAGAACACAAGTGTGAACTAAATAATGAAAAATTAAGGGAAAAAGATCCAGAAGCTGCAGGAAACCCTAAAAGATAAGACTCATTTTAAACACTTGATTTCAGCCAACTTAATCCAAGCATTTATGTTGTCACCACATCCTACAGGTATCCACATTTTGTATTTTCACTTGCCATGAGGTCATTATTGCTTTCAAATCTAATCAGGTCAGAGAATAATTTCTAAATTTCACATCTTTAAAGAATCATATCCTCTTTCAAAAACTCTGTCAGATTGTGTTGAATTAGAAAAGAAGAGTGACTTTTATTTTTGGCAGCATTGTGGTTTAAACTCAGGGCCTCAGGGGGCTAGGCAGGCACTCTTACTACTTGAAGCCCTCTGCCAACAAAAGAGTGACTCTTAAATCGTTAGAAAATGAGGACTTTTAAATGAATTTTTAAAAAATTAAAATAAAAGAGTCAGGGTTTATACTCAGGTGTTGCAAATGCTAAGACATATAAGATTCTAGAAGTCACATAAAAATTCGGGAAAGTTATATTGAACAGACCAGTGGAGGCAAACAATGAAGCAAAGAAGTAGAAAAGTCAGACTCCCTTTAATAAGAGAAACTGCTTTTCTCTCTCTCTCTCTCTCTCTCTCTCTCTCTCTCTTTTTCTTCATTAAAAACTCCAGAAATTGATGCTCCTCAGCACTTAACTGAAAACCCTGGACCTCAGACCTGCAATGAGCTTCCTGTGAACATCTCTGGTGAGTGGTGACAATCCTCCCTTAAACTGTAGCCTTCCAAATCTCACAAGAGTATTTCTTAGTGGAACACTAGGAGATAATCATATGGAAAATAGTATTTTTGAAGTGGTTTCCATCATCTCTAAATTATAGAAGATAATTAGATGTTGGAGTAAGTATAATGCTTAGGTTAACAACAGACAATCAGCACAAAACTTTAAAAAGAATATCAGCTATGTTCTGTTTTCAAGAGACACTTCACTGAAAGAAGAGAAATACTTCAAGTCCACACAAAATATGCACCAGGCAATTTTCTTACTGTAGTAAAAGAAGGGATGAGGGGACAGTCAGCACTGTCATCCCACCGAGCTGAAATAACGAAAATCAGAATTCAGGGATTCTAGCAGGATGAAACTTGGAAAAAAAAAAAAAAAACAAAAGGGAGTCTTTCAAGGAATGGCCACAGGCTCCTGCTTTGGAGATAAAGACTGCTCTAGAACTGAAATCAAGTAGAATCACTATAGGACATATGGTGAGGCAAATAATTGAAATTCTAGTCCAAACATAAAAGAAAGATCTTGTTAATATGCAAGGCAATCATCTGTGACCCCAAAAAGGATATACTTGGGAATAAGAGTCTTTTCCTTTAAAAGAACCATTCTAGAATCTCCCCTACAAAAGCTTAAGTCAGAGCATGACAGGATCATGGAAAGCTATAAGTAAAATAACTGCATCCAGAACAATATTCAGTACTTTTAAAAGGGAGACAGCACATGCCAAACTGTTTTTAATGTGCTATACACAGTGCCTGCCATATAATAACAAAGATGAAAAAAATGAGTTATAACCCTGAATTTTAAAATATTTTTGACATCTCCATCTATAGCAAATACTAAACACAGTCTAGCTCTGAAAAGAACATAAAAACACTAAAGCCTATTTACCTCAGTTCCTGTTACCCAATATATCAAGTCTGGCTTTCAGCAGAGAAAATTACATGGCATACAAAAAAGATAACAATATGAAGGGGCAAAAAAACCCCATTAAAACCAGATATGGCAGACAGCACAGTTAGCACATTGGGAATTTAAAATATCTGTATTTAACAGATTAAGGACTCTAATGGAAAATGGGGTGGGAGGGAGTTGAAAGAACAAATAGGCAGTACAAACAGAGAGATGGAAACTCTAACATAGAGTCAAAATAAAATGCTAGAAACCAAAAACAGTGTAGTAAAAATGAAGAGTGCTTAGAATGGGCTCATTACTAGACTGGACACAGCCAAGAAAACAATCAAAGAGCTTAAGAATGTCCATATAAAGTTCCTTCTATGGGAAATGAAGAAAAAAGGAGAGCAGAGTATATAAGAACTTCTTGTCCAATAATTACAAGAAGTCTAACATATAAACCTGTAGTATCAGAATGAGGAGAGAAAGGAACAGAAGAAATATTTGAAGTAAAAATGCTGATGATTTCCCTAACTTAGTGACAGATAACAAACCCCAGATGTGGAAGCTCAAAGAAGTACAAATACCATAAAATCTACATCTAGACATATCATATTCAATCTGTAGAACAGCAAAGACAATGAGACAATCATGAAAGAAATCAAAGGGAAAAAGAATCCTTTACCTATCAAGGATCAAAGGTAATGATTGCACTACACTTCTCATGGATCAAGCAAGAGTGGAGTGAAATATTTATAATATCCAAAGACAAAAAACACAAATATAGCATTCTTTGTCCATCAAAGTATCATTCAAAGTGGAAAAAAAAAGGATATTCTCAAAGAGTGAAGTAATTGCTACTAATGGCACTGCCTTGAAAGAAATTTCAGAAGAATTTGTTCCGAAAAAAAGGAAAATGGCACAGATCTAAAAAAGCAATGGAAAAATGTTAAGTAAAGGATACATTTTTTACAATTTATTTTATTTTGCTTATTTTTTGTGGTACAGGGATTTGAAGTCAGGCACTGTATCACCTGAGCCATGCCTCCAACACTATTTTTCTTATTTTTAATTGACCTAGTGGTTAACTGTTGGTTCAAACTAAGAACAGCAACAATATATTCAGCAATTATATCTCCTAGATGAATGAATCTCCTAAATGAAGATGAAAACAGCATTTTAAATTTTAGACTGCAACTAGAATTTTGCTTACCCAGAATATTATAACTTTATTAGTCAATAATAAAAAATGAGAGCTATAAAATAAATTATCTAAGATGTTATATTAAGAAGCTAGAAATTAAAGAGAAAATTAACTCCAAAGTATGCAGAATGAGGTAGGAAATAATAGAGATCAGAGGGAAATACATGCATCAGAAAATTAACAGGTGAGACATATAGAAAAAACAATGAAAAAAAGCTTGAAAGATAATAACTACAATGGAGCTAGACTGTCTAATGTCAGGAAAAAAATCTTTAAAACAAAAATTCGTACTACAAAGAAAGTTCAGTGAAAGAAGCCAATCAATCAAGAAGATGTAGCAATCATAAATATATAAAACCCCAAAATGCACAAAACAAGCAGAATTGTCAGAACACACTGACAATTCTACAATATTAGTTGGAGATTTTAATACCTTACTTTAGGTAATGAATAGACACAGTGGACACAAAACTAACATACAAAAGGAAAAAATTTAAATGTTATAAATAAACAAACTAGTATGCATTAGTTCCATCCAATACAGCATGGACATTCCATGTGGCAGACCCTAAAATAAGTCACAATAAATTTTAAAAAACCACTGAAATCATAAAGAATCATCTATGACCAGCATAATAACACTAGAAATCATTAAAATAAAACAGAATTTGTTAAATAATCTTCACAAATATGTAGAAATTAAACCATATTCTCCTAAATAACAAATGATTCAGAGAAGAAATAAATATACTGAGGTGAATAAAAGCAAAACCAGAATATAGTATAACTTGTAGGATGCAGCCAAAGCAAGTACACAGCGGGAAGTGCAGAGCTATCAAAGTCTCTGTTAAAAAGAAGAAAAACCTCAAATCAATAATAACCTAAGCTCCCACCATATAAAGACTAGAGTGATAAATAAAATACAAAATTAAACAGAAAAAAATCAAAGAAACAAAATTAGATTGACTAAGAAAAGAAAGAGAAGACTCTAGATTAATTAATGCAAGAGTGAAATTAGGGCCAGGTGTTGTGGCTCAAGCCTGTAATCCTAGCTATTTGGGAGGCAGGGATCAGAAGGATCATGGCCCAACAATAGCTGGACAAAAAGTTCACAAGATCCTAATCTAAACCAATGGCTGGGTTCAGTGGTGTGTGTATATAGTCCCAGATAAATTGGAATCATGAACCAGGCCAGCCTGGTCATAAAGCAAGACCCTATCTCAAAAGTATCCTCCACGAAAAGGGATAGCAGAGTGGCTCAAGTAGTAGAGCACTGCCTAGCAAGCCATGAGGGCCTGAATTTAACTCCCAGTATCAACAAAAAAAACTGGGGAGCTGGGGGTGTGGCTCAAGAGGTAAGTGCTTGCCTGGCATATGTGAGGCCTTGAGTTCAATCCCCAGTAGCCCCCCCCACACACACGCAAAGAAATTGGTTACATTACTACTTTACAGAAATTGAAAGGATTATGAAAAAATAAAAACCAATTCTATAGCTATAATTAGATAATCCCAATGCAAAGGAAATTATTGCTAGGAAGATATAAACTATGGAAATGGGCTCAAGACAAACCAGAAATCTAAATAGAACTATGACAAACATGGAATTAGATTAGTCATCAAGAAACTTCCCAAGAAGAAAATGTAACGCCACATTATTCAACCAACGAATTCTAAAACATCTTTCAAGAATAATAATACTTAAAAAAACATTCTCAAACTCTCCCAGAAAATAAAAGAACAGAACACTTCCCTACTCATTCTATGTCAGTCCACCTTAGCAGAAATATCTGATCAAAAATTATAATAAAACTACTCAAGAATATCACTTAAGATTACCTATGTGAAAATTCATAATAAAATTCTCTAACCTAAATCCAATTATTATAAACTTACAAAATCATGAAAAAGTAGGATTTACTTCCTTAGTGCAAGGTTGGTTTAATATATGAAAATTAATTGATGTGATTTACTATATTAATATACTAAAAGATAAAAGCCAAATGATTGCAAATAGCAAAAAAAGACACTTGACAAAAATCTAACACACTTCTATAATAAAAAGATTAAAAATACAAGGAATAGTAAGCAGCTTCCTCAAGATGATAAAGTGTATATGCAAAGCTCTCACAGCAACTGGAAGTCTTCCTGTGATACAGAATAAGGTAAGGGCATCCACTCTCACTGCTTCTATTCATACTGTACTGGATATGCTAGCATGGGCAATTAGGCAAGAGAAATTATTCACAAATTACATGATCATCTATGCATAAAATCCTAAGCAACCTACAGGAGCACACACAAAAATCACCAGAGCTGAAAAGTTCAGCAAGGTTCATCACACGAGCTTGACATGGAAAAATAAATTTTATTTTCATATAAAAGAAACACATGGAGGATGAAAGAAAGAAATTTTATTTACAATAAAAACTAATAGAAATGAAGGAAAAAGTTGCAAGATATAAGTATTGAAAATAACAAAGCATGATTGAAAAAAGTCAAAGAAGACCTAAATAGTTCAAAGGACATTCCATATTATAGATTGAAAATTTTAATACTGTTAAAATCCCAATAATTTTCAAATTACACTATATCTTTCACTCAAAACATACAAAATTTTAGCTATTTTTTTCTGAAAAAAATTGATATGATTCTAAAATAGATATAGAATTACCCAGAAAAGATAAAGTGCTACAAATCTTTTTTTTTTTTTGGCAATATTGGGTTTGATCTTAGGGCCTACACTTGGTAGGTAGGCACTCTACCACTTGAGACAGACCATCAGTTCCAAACCATACTGAAAAAGAAAAAGTTGAAAGACTCATACTTCCTTTCCAAATGTATTTGCAGAGATTATCAAGATTATCATTCTGATTCAGTAAGAAGGTGGAATAGAAGTAACTTTCTTGTGATTCTGCCAGTGAGAAGAATCTAGACAACAAAAAATGGACATCCTTTTTTTTTTAAAAAAAAAAAAACCTACAGTCGATATATTTAATTATGAAATGAAATCTGAATGCTTTATATCCAAAAAATCAGCACATCTTTTTTTCCACAATTTCTGTTCACCCTTTTACTGTAGTTCTTAATAAAGTAAGAAAAGTTTAAAAAATAACTTAAATAAATAATAAAAGTTTTACAATAAAGTGAGAAAAGAGAAAAGCCTATAAACTGTGAATAAAGAAGTAAAACCTTTTTTGTATATAGACGACATGATCATATATGCATAAAATCCTATGTAATCTGCACAAAAGCCTCCTGTAACTAATGTGTTATTTTGCCAAAGCTGAAGAAGTAGTAACTAAAAAGATATATCAAGTTCAGTCATCAGAATATTAACATTAGCTGCAGGCATGTCTCAAATGGTAGAATGCCTGCCTAACAAATGCAAGGCTCTTGTTAGGAGTTCAAACTACAGGGCTGTCAAATAATAATAATAAATAATAACAAAAATAATAATTGCTTTAAGGTTGGTTTGTGGCTCAAGTGGTAGAGTGCCTGCCTAGCTGGCATGAACTCCTGAGTTCAAACCCCAGTACTTCAAAAAAAAAGAATATTCAACATTATTAATATGTTAATGCTCCTGAATTTATAGAATTAACAAAATCACAAATAAAATTGCTGCTTTAAAAAAAATGGACAAGTTGATTGAAAAAGTTATAAACAAAAGATAAAAGTTCTAGAATAGCTGAAATGACCTTTATTTTATTTTTATTTTTTTGGGGGGTTGCTAACTTTTTTTTTTATTATTGTTTTATTATTCATATGTGCATACAAGGCTTGGGTCATTTCTCCCCCCTGCCACCTCCCTCTCCCTTACCACCCACTCCGCCCCCTCCCTCTCCCCCCCACCCCCTCAATACCCGGCAGTGAAATGACCTTTAAAGAAAATAAAATGTGAAGAAGGCCTGATGTGCTAGTCAGCTTTCTGTTACTATAACAAATACCTGACATAATCAACTTATAAAGAAAAAGATTTATCTTGGATCAAGGTTTCAGAAATTCTAGTTCATTATTGGTTGGGCCCATTGCTTTTAGATCTGTGGCAAGGCAGCACATCATTTTGTACATGGCTGAATAAAACAGGTCTCTTTGTGACTAGGAACAGAAAAAGAAAAAGAGAAAGAGAACAGAGCCCCACAATCACCTCAAAGAGCACACTCCAAATGACCTAAAGACTCCATCCACGAGTTCCACCCTGCTAAAGGTGGAAAGCAAGCCTTTACCACATGAACTTTTGGAGAACATGTAAGATCAAATCAGAGCATTCTACCCCTGAACCCCAAAAGTTCATTTCCATCTCACAATGCAAAAAACATTTAGTCCATCCCCAAGAGTCCTTAGAGTCTTACTGTTCCAGCCTTGCTCAAAATTACATCAACACTCAAGGCAAACAAAGTTGTGAACCCACATAAAAATCAAAAAAGAGAGTTAAAAACTTCCAGGGTACAATGTTGCACAGGCTCAGGGTATAGATTCCTATTCCACATGGAAGAAACAGTAAAATAATGAGGAGGGGTTGGCTCACAAGACAACCACAACAGGGCAAATATTAAATCTTAAACTTAAGTCTGGCACCCAGATTATGCTATGGTGGGATGTAGACTCCCAAAAGGCATGGACAGCCCTTCCCCTATGACTTTCCTCCCATGCATGGCCTCTCCCTTAGGCAAGTTCTGCACTCTGCCTGCAACCTCCTCACCAGGCATTACACACTGCTGGCATCTCTTCTGAAGTTTTGGCTTCGTTCTCACAGCTCCTCACATTGCCCCTGTCAGGTAGATTCTTGCAGGAGCATAGTCCCACAACACACTTCCTGACCTCCCAGAATTTCCTTTGAACTATCAGTGAAAGCTCCATGACCCCAAAGCTCTTACATTCTCCATGCCCACACAACAAGCATCATGTAGACAAAACCAAGGTCTGCTACCAGCACTATTTATACCTGGACCCACCTGAAGCATGGCTACAGCAACTTCTGAGTACCTTGCTGGCTGAACACAAGGAAATGAATGCTTATATGCTTTCAAGGAAGCAGTGTATCCCAGGGCTCTTTTCTTAAGTGACAGTCTTTGAAAGAAATTTCTATTTCTATATCTTTCTGCCCAGGTGGCTGAAGCCCTACTGATTTCTGAGATTCCCTACAGGAATCATTCTGATTGTTACTATGCTTTACACTTGGCTTCTTATGGGCACTAATCACCAAACCCTCCTTGTCAGCATCTTTCAACATGGCTCCTTTCATGGCCAAGCTGTGAATTTTTCAAATCTTATTCTGCTCCTCTTTGAGACCAATTCTCATTGTAAATTAAGCTAAAAGAAGTCAGTAGATGATGCTCTGAAATTTCCTCTGTCAGATAAACTAGTCCATCACCTTTAAGTTAGGCTTTCTACAACATACCAAGAAATGGGCAAGATGAACTCAAATTCTTTGCACAGTGTCATGAATATAACGTTCAGTCTATTCCCAATAGCTTTATTATTTTCATCTGAAACCTCATCAATATAACTTTCACTGTCCACATTCCTATTAGCATTCTAGTCTTCTGAGCCCCCGGCAGAATCATTCATTAAGCTCTACTTACAGAATTCTAGGTTTTCTCTAGTCTGTACCTCTAAACTTTTCCAAATTCTGCCTTCATTCCACAAATCACATGTATGCTAATGGCAAAGACCACAACTTCTCAGTACCATTTTTTTTATTCAACTTTCCATTAATATAACAACTGCCTGAGAAAATGAACATATAAAAAGAAAAGCTTTATTCTGGCTCATGCTCTCAGAGTTTCAGTCCATGATCAGTTGGTACAACTGTTTTCAGGTCTGTGTTCAGATAGAACAACATGGTGGGATTTGTAGTGAAATGAAACCAGTTCTTTATTACTGAAAAATACAGAAGAGGAAAGAAAGAAAGAGAAAAAGGTTAGGGTCTCACAATCCCTTTCAAAATCTAAAGACCTCTAACTCAGTCACATCCCCTACAGCTCCCCCACCTCACAGTACAGCAACCATGGAGAGCAAGACATCACCACAAAAACCTCTGGAGGGCACTTAAGATTCAAAATATAACACCTAATATAATAAGACTATGTTTAAAAAGGAAATATAATATTTTATAATTACAGACATATTAGTATGACAAAGCAGAATTGATAGGCTAAAATAGACTATGAAAGATAAAAGAATTATAGCAAAAGTGCGAAGGTAATTCAATGGGGTAAAAGGCAATATTTCTAATAAACTATGCTAGAATAAAACTTTTTTTTCTATATAGACAGATATGTACCTCGTCCCTTTCCACACACACACAAAACTATTAAAGATGGATCAGATACCTAAACATTAGGGCTAAAACATAAAACTTCTTGAGGAAAATGAGGCAGAAAATATTCATGACACTGAACTAGACTAGTTACCTTGATAGGAACCAAAAAGAATGGATTATAGGTCAAATAGATTAATGAGTAGAACTTCATCAAAATTGAACCCTCAGGCGGGTGGAGTGGCTCAAGTGGTAGAGCACCTTTCTAGCAAGTGTTAGGCTCTGAGTTCAAAGCCCACTACCAAAAAAAAAAAAAAAAAAAAAAACCTGAACCCTCTTGCCATCAAAATGAAACAGTAAAGAAAATTAAAAGCCAGAGATTGGGAGAAAATATTTGTAAACATTTATTTATCAGAAGGTTTGTATCCACAATATATTAAAAGAGCATGTCACTTAAAAATAAGAAGAGAAATATACCAATTTATAAACGGATGCTTTACAAAAGGAGGCACACAGATAACTAAAAAGCATATCAAGGAGTTTCAGAACAATTGCTCAATAAAGGAATATAAATCAAAATTAAAATCAAAATGAGGTACCATTTCACACTTATTAAATAACTAAAAAGAAAAAGATTGAACAAAGATGCAGAGCAATTGGAACTCTCACATATATTGTTGACTGATAAGAAAACAAGTGGTATAGTCAGTTTGTAAGGAAAGTGTCTACTTCTTACAAAACTTATTATATGACCTCTTAATCTCACTCCTAGTTATCTATCCCAAATAAACATAAACATCTATATACAAAAATCTGTAGGCAATTGCTCATGACAGCATTAATAGTAGCCAAAAGAATTGGAAAGACAGATTTTTATCAACTACTGAATGGATTAAGTGTGGTAATTCCACACAATGATACACTAATCAAAATTTTAAAAGAGCAAATTATTAATACACACAATGTTAATTAATCTCAAAACATCATATTATTAAAATCTAGGTTTTGTAAATGTCACAATGTACCCCTAGTACAACTGAAGGACGGACTGTAGGAGGTCCCAAAAGGTGATAAGTGGTCAAGGAGACACCTCTCCTTCCCAGGAAACCTCTGTCTGCACTTGAGAGATATCTCTGCCCTCAGGCAAAGCAAAAAGGCTATAAAACCCAATCTCCAACCCTACCCATTAGGGACCACAGGGTTCCCCCTGCATTCCCCACTATGTAGTCTTTCTCTTCTCTTCTCTACAAATAAAATCATTCTGACCTCTGTTGCTGGAGTCTGCCTGTGCTTTCATTCTCAGAGCGGGCTCAAGAACCCTGAGCACCTGAAATTCCTGCACATGTCAACTGTGCATCACAACAACAATGTGATAATTTAAAAAGCCAGAAAAAAAAACTAGAGGCTGTATGATTCCCTGTATATTAAAATCTAGAAAATGCAAAACTCTAATGACAAGCAAATACATTGTTGCCGAAGACGAGGTGAAGGGGGACTTGACTGTAAAGGGGCATGAAGAATCCACTAGTGTGGTGGAAAGATTCTAAGACTTGGTAGTGATGATAAATACATGTCTTTATACATTTATTAAAACTCATAAAATTATATTCTTTAAAAGGGTGAATTTTATTGTACATAAATTATACCTAAATAAAATGAAGAGAAGAGAGAATGAAAGGAAGGAAGGAGATAAGCATGATTTGGGTTTGGTAATAAATAAACTTCGGACTCAGGATGAAGTTCAGCTTATACAATGAAAGAATCACATTCTTTAAGATTTTTAAGGATTTAACTGCAGAAAAGCATAAGGATGTGTTCCAGATTTAAGAAAGCTTCTCAAAATATATGTTCCTAGATCAAATTTGAGGTCAAAAAGGAAAAGGAGATAATATTGAGACATTTAATAGTGTTACCATTTTAAACCTACAGAAAGGATACAATGGAAATACAAAGAATTTTCACATATCTGTACTTTTTAATTTCCATGATTTTAGTCAACCATGACCCAAAAATAATGAACAGAAAATGTTAAGAAAAATAATCTATAAATTTTAAACTGTGTACCATTCTGAATAGCATGGTGTAATTCTGTGCTGTCCTGCCCAGGATGTGACTAACCCAGAATAACCATGCTATATCAATGCCTGGCCTTAGCCACTGTGTACCCATATCAGTTATCTGATTAACTGTCTGGATATCACAAAGACAAAAGGTAAATACAGTACAATAAGAGATTTTTTTGAGAGGGGCATCATAACTTTCATTGTATATATTGTTATAATTGTTCTAGTTTATCATTAATGTTAATCTCTTACTGTGACTGATTTACAAGTTAAACTTTATCATAGGTATAGGAAAACACACACACACACACACACACACACACACACATACACATATATATATGTATTTCAGTAATATCCATGGTTTCAGGCATCTGCTGGGGAACTTGGACCATCTCCCCCATGAATATGTAAAGACTACTGTAGTTAGTAGTAATGGAAAACAATATCCAAAAAATCTCGATGTTCCAGAAAAAAAGAAAGTAAGAATAAATGTGGTAAAATTCTAAAAAAAAATTTCAAGAATCTGGGTGACTGGGTTTAAGAACCCAGAACTAGGAATTTGAACTCAGAGCCTTGAGCTTGCTAGGCAAGCACTCAACCACTTGAGCCACACCTCCAACCAGAAATATTTTGTATTTCCAAAGCTTCCTTTCTGAAAGTTTAAAATAATTTCAAAATTGTTTAAAATGCATCTAAAAATAATAATCAGACTAATTGAAAAATGTATCATCAAGATTTACACCATTTTTTATGAGTAGAAGACAGCCTAAACTGAGCTAATACTCTGTATGAAGTTGGTAAAGTGATGGAGCTAAAGCCATTCACTGACAACTACTTGTTCAAAATAATGAATGGCTTCTTGATACTCAATAATAGCACTATATTAAATAATAGAATGCTTTTAAAGTATTTTTCTCACCCTTTGCATAGTGGAAAGTAAATACCTTTTAGTATTCTTTTAAAACTCTCAGGTATTTAAATAATGTGACCACAATCTGGGTTTTTTTCCTTTCTTTATAAATTTGTTTATGTATCAAGTATGTGTTTACTGAGTGTATTCTCTGCTCCAGTTACTGTATTAGGGCCTAAGGAGACTCAATGAATAATATCTACTCTTGTATGGTGCTTAGATAAAAACCAGCATCAAGGGAAATTTGTCATTTACCATTATGACAAGCCTTTCTGAATGCTCATTCATTCATTCATTTTCTCACTCAATTACTACCTTACTTACATCACTGGCTATCAGAATACTACCTAATCTGTTCAGGCAGGGTTTACATGCCTCTTCCTCCAAGAAACTTCTTTGATGATCTCAAGACAAACCGGTAATTATTTATTGTTTTCTCAAATGGTTCTTTTCACATACTGCCTTTTTCTTACACTTTTTTAGACCTGGGACTTGAAAGCATAAGATTAGGTTGGCAAATTCCAGTGCCACCATAGTAAAAGGATAACAATCTAGATGTAATAGGAACAGTGAGAGCTACCGCCAAGTAGAGGATGCATGCTCTCTCTACATGTGTTCAAATTCACCACCTTCAAAGCGCATAGGCAACAACAAACACCCTAGAATTTTGTCCTCTGATCTAGAGTATTTGAGGTTTCACCACTCTCTCTCAATTCACAAATGAGGAAACAAAATCCAGATGGAGAGTGGCTTTTCCAGAGCATCACAAAATCCTAAGCAGGAGAAGAAACATCCTGGTGACCACACACACTGCTATCAACTTTATTTTCATCTCCACGATATTCAACCCAGAACTTAAGAGCTGGTAATCAAATGAATCTACAGCACCCCCTTTCCAGTTGGCTACTGGGCTGCCAGAGCCATACCACCCACCATGTGTGGGGTGCACCATGTCAGTGAGGTGCCTGAGGAAGTGAGGCAATGACAGAAGCAGAGTGGGTTAAACAGCTTTGATCCGAGTCAGACCTTGAATAGAAGTCAGAAAATACTACCTCAGTCTGGGCCACCAGAGACCATCCTCCACACACCTTTCCTCCCACTCCTGCCCAGGTCCACAACCCCAGTGTCCACCTCACTGTCCCTCCCCACACCGACCACCGCCCCTAGGCTCACCTTGACACATGACCAGGATGCAGTAAAAAAACAGGAAGCAGCGAATGTCATTAAAACGCTGGCAGTAGGGGATAACTACATAGCGCAAGCCACAGGTTTCCTCCAAGTTCTGCTCCTCTGGCTCTGCAGTTTCCGTGGGAATGGTAATGTTAACTTCTTCATCGGCATTTTTCGTTTTGGGCACTTTGTTAAACTTCATCATGGCAGCTGGAATCATTGTCAGATACAGGGGTTTCCTCTTGGTGATCTCGGCCTGCTTTTCCTCCTGGGCTGCAGAACTGAGAGTCTTCATAATTTGGGACTGCTTGAGCTCAGACCTCTCTTCCATCTTGTCTGCACTTTCTGCTTCCTTCCTCACCACACTCCACAGAATTTGGCTCAACCTGGGCGGCTCCCACAGCCTTAGTGATTCCAGGCACTGTGCTGCCAACGCCTCCACAAAAGCCCACTGCCGAAAGGAAGGCAGCGTGGCTGCTGTGGTGCCTGCAGCCCAGGCCTCCAGAGAGCGTTTCTTCTGGAGCAGGAGGCAAACGTCCCTTCAGAGGGGTTGACGGTTATCCCGGGAGAACTTCCAAGACTCTTTTCATTCTTCCACGTGAGGGTGGTGGGGAGGGGGGAGGCTAGAACAAGATTCTGATAACTACTTATACAGACAGGACGTATTAGAGTAATGTTAATGAACATTGTTTTTAATGCTTATTCATTAGGAATCCAGAGAAGAGAAAGGTGGAAGGGACAGTGGAGTTGTGCCCTATTTTCTCTAGGTTTGTTTTAATATGGTTTCTTTCCAACTGGAAGGTCTCACTTGATACAAACTGAAACTGAAATTTGCTGAAGGACCCGAAAAAAAATCAGAAGACATGGAAAGATACATTTTGCACAATGAAAGTTTTGATAGAACACACAGATCAGAAAACAATATATCAATAAATGCCCTTAAAAGAAAAAAAGTTTTTTGTAGAACTGGGGTTTGAACTCCTGGCCTCATGGTTGCTAGACTGGTACGCTATCACTTGAGCCATTCTGCTAGCCCAAGGAAAAGTTTTACAGGTAGAAATTATTGTTCTGCGAATTCTGTCCTCACCCAAGAAAGGATTATTTTTTTTATCCCCTAATTGAAGGAATGGAACCCAGAGGATGATTATGTATCAAGGTGTAAAATCTTACTAGAGGGAAAGACCATATAAGCACATCATAGAAGGACATGAAACATGTTGTTTTACATAAAAAAAGAAGCTTCATATTGGCTTTTTGGGGCTGAAAAATAATCTATTTAAGCCATACATATTAAAAAGATGCCTTACCAGAAAAGATGAAACTACCTTTTTCAACCAATTTACCAATGGCCTGTAGTAATGCTACTGATTTTTTTATGTTGATTTTGCATCCTGCATCATTGTTGAAGTAGTTTATTAGGTATAATAGGTTTGTGGTAGACCTTCAGAATTTTCTATCTGTAAGATTGTGTCATCTGACAATTTGACTTCTTATTTTCTTATTTGAATGTTCTTTTTTTTTCTTGCCTGATTTCTGTGGCTAAGATTTCCAAGACTATGTTAAAAAAAAGTGGTGAAAGTGGGTATCTTTATCTTGTTCTAAATGTTAGAAAAATGAGCAATACAGCCAAATAGACATTTCTCAAAAGAAGACTTATAGTCAAATGAGTATAAGGAAAAATGCTCAGCATCAGTAAATATTAGGGGATTGCAAATCAAAACCACAATGAGCTGTCACCTAACCCCTGTAGGAATGGTTATTATAAACAAAAACAAACAAAAAATCCTAAAGTTAGCATGTATCTTCAAGGATGTGGGAAAGAAACGAACCCTGTGCATTGTGGGAATATTAATTAATGTAGACATTATGAAAAATAATGTCTTTAATAATCAGGGAAATGCAAATTAAAATTACATTGTGATTCCATCTCACCTCAGTAAAAATGACCATCATCAAGAAAATGAAAACTAAATCCTGTTAAGAATGTGGAGAATAACATTTTTCATGTATCTATTGGCCGTTTGCTCTTCTTCCGAGAAGTATCTGTTCAGTTCAGCTATCCTTTTATTAACTGGATTATTTGTTATGTTGGTGTTTAATTTTTTGAATTCTTCATATATTCTAGATAATGATTCTCTGTTGAATAAAAAGATGGCAAAATTTTTCTGCATTCTGTAGGCTGTCTCTTAAGGTCTTTCATCATTTTGAGTTGATTTCTGTAGAGAGTGGGAAATAGGGATCTGATATTAGTTTCTAAATGCAGATATCCATTTGTTGAAGAACCTATCTTTTCTCCAATATATGTTTTTGCCACCTTTGTCAAGAATCAGATGATTATAGCTGCATGGGTTTACTTCTGGGCCCTCTAGTCTTTTCCTTTGGTCTTGGGTATGTTTTTGTGCCAATACCATATTGTTTTTGTTACTGTGGCTCTGTAGTATATCAGATATTGTGATATCTCCAGCATTGCTATTTTGCTTAGGATTATTTTGGCTAAATTAAGGTAAAAAGTTGGGTTTTCAGAAAGGGTAATAAAACTGAGTAACCCAAACTAAATTTGCATTCTTTTCTAGCTCCTACTGTTATAGAGGTACACTGAAACATTTAACTTGCATGTATATATATGTGTGTGTATAAAATATATGCATACCATACATATATATGTATATACAGATTTGTGTGTATATATGTATGCACATATTTTTTTTTCTATATTCTCGCTCTCTCCCTTTTTCTTATTTTAAAGACAGGGTCTTTCCATATAGCTTGGACTGGCCCCAAACTGTAATCTTCCTGCCTCTGCCTCCAGAATGCTCTTCTCTTTTGATACTTAGTTTTTATTTTCTTGCCGCCTTTTTCCTCTTTCTATTTTCCCTTTTTAAATTCTTTCCATTTTTAGCATATACCTCCTTCCTCCTTTTTCTTTTCTCTTTGTAAGCTTTAAATCTTTCTTCTTCTGTCCTTTTTTCCTTTTTATTTTTTTGGTGATACTTGAGTTTGAACTCAGGGCTCATGCTTGCTAGGCAGGTGCTCTACTGCTTGAGCCACACCTCCAGCCATTTTTGCTCTGGTTAGTTTTAGAGATAGAGTCTCTCTTTTTGCCCAAGCAGGCCTGGACCACAATTCTACTTTAAGCTTCTTGCTGTTGTTGGGCCACCATGTTCAACTTCTTTGCATTGAAATAAGGTCTCACAATCATTTTTGCCCAGGGTGACCTGGAACCACAATCCTCCCAATCTCAGACTCCACACAGTAAGGTATGGGTATGAGCCACCAGCACTCTTTTAGTCTTTTATAAATTAAATTTTTAAATTACTTTTTTAACTTTTTAGTTCTCTACAATATTTTATCCCCTTTTCTGTTGATTGTGGTGTTGATGTTGTGATTGTCATTGTTTTTATTTATTTCTCTGTCTGGTTTGCTTTTATTGTCATCATTGCTTCTTTTCATATTTTTATTCCATGCTGGGCATCAGCCCTGAAATGTGAAGCATGTTTGGGTACTTTGCCACTGAATGAGCTACACTCTCACACCAGCTAAGAAAAATTGTACCATATTCCATTCATGACCAAGTTACTCTTGGAACTTGGTAGATATTCAAATTAAAAAAGAAGGAAGATAAAAACTGCCCAGATGATAACCACTATCCAAGTAGGGATAGTGAGGTCAGACCCAAAAATCCATTACTAAGCAGTTTATCCCCATAGTAATGGGAGGGAGAATGACACAAAGTTATGGGCACCTTCCCTATGAGGGACATAAGCAGTATAGGCCACTGCCATACCCTATCAGATCTGGAAGAGTAACACAAAGGGTACACCCCATGTATTCTGTTGTCTACATAACACTTGCTTTAACTACCAAATGGACTCCACTTTTTCAATACCCTACAAAGAAAACCAAACCTTAATGCTCCAACACAGTACCCTTTATGTCAAAGACCATTAATAGCAGCCAAAGATGCCACAGGCAAACTATATCATGAAGTCCAATGGACATTAAATTCAACAGTACACAACAAACTAGTATCTAAGGGCTATCATCAAGAGAAGTCTGCTGACTCAGAAGGCTTCATACAAAAGTCGAAGATTTATCAATCAAAACCGATGAGAAAATTTCAACATGGAAACATGAAAAAGCAAGACAATATGACTCTTCTAAAACTTTGTAACACTAATAATTGATTCTAAAGATATTAAAAGTAGAAACCAGTAAATAAAACAAAACAAAACAAACCCAGAAATGCTGGAGCTGAAGAAAGCAATGTCTAAACTAAAAAGTTCAATAGTTTCAACTTCAAACTTCTTTAATCAGAAGAAAGAATAAGTAAATTTAAAGACAGAACACTGTAAATTATCCAGTTAGAAAAAACAAAAAAAGAACAGTAAAGTGCAAGGGAGTGGGAGAATGGGATAACTTTTGGGACAACCACAAACAAACCAATGCATACATTATACATGTACTTCAATGAGTTTGGGCATAGATGTAATACATCACCACCAAGGCCGTAATTAAATTCAAATCCTCCCAAAGTTTCCTTCCACTCACTTCACTACTTACTACTACTAAATTACTATTTGTGACATGAGAACACTCCCTGTAAGATCTACAGGCCTTGAAATTTTCAAGAATACTTTAAAGTATTATTAAGTATAGTTACCATTTTATACATTAGATCTACAGAATTTACTTATTTCTCATAAGTGAATCTTGTACATTTGGACAACATCTTCCTATTAATCCTACCTTCCATCATCTGGAAACTGTTGTTCCACTCTGTTCTTACAAGTTCAACCTTTTAGAATCCATGTAAAAGCAAGATCATGCAGTATTTTTATTTGTGTCTAGTTTATTTTACTTAATATAATGTCATTCAGGTTCAACTATGTAGTCACAAATGTTAAGATTTCCTTCTATTTTTAAAGGTTAAATAATAACAATAACTCAGCCATTGTGGATAATGCTGTAGTAAACATATGGGTTCACTTAAATCTTTTAGATCCTGATTTCTTATCTTTGGATATATGCTGAGAGGTGATACCAATAGATCATATGGTTGTTCTATTTTAAATTGTTAAGGAAACTCCATACTATTTCCCATAATGGTTATGCCAATGTACAGTCCCATCAATAGTGTAGAAGTGTTCCCTTTATGTCCTCACCAACACAGCACAATATAATTTAAATTTGTCAGTAGTCACCATAAGAAACAGGTGAAATTAATTTGAACGATGTGCTTTGTTAGATCTAATATATCCAAAATATCATTTCAATGTGTACTCGATAACACTTATTATTAAAGTTATTTCAAATGCTTTCTCCCCACTAAATCTTCAATATTTAGGGTATAGTTTAGACCTCAGCTCATCTCAGATGGATCTGGCCTCATTTCAATACACACATATGAAGGTGACTGCTGCAATGGAAAACACAACTAGAAAGGTTCTTTTTTTAGGTCTAAGTTAAGTATATAAGTTACTTTTAGGGCCAGAATTTATTTATATCACAGAATTAGTATATTTCAATTAGTTACATAACTCACTTTATATTTTACTATAAAGTAAGTTTCTTTCCATTTTTATAATAAATTTCCTGTATAAATCCAAGCCAAATGACTTAATTATGCACTTTTGATCTTCACATTTCTTCAGGTGGAGATATGTTTAATCATGGAATTCTTATTACATAAAAGTGTACACTGCCATCCAGCTACAAGAATTCCACAATTATCTACAGACACCATTATTTTTCATCAATACTTAATTATTTGACACTAAGTATTTAAAAGTAAATAGTGGATAGTTGCTTGCCTTGTACATTTAACCTTACTAAACATCAATTTAATCCATCTTTAAGTAACAGTATAACTTACAATAAAATTCCATGGTATGAATTCACTATAAATTATTTATTAATTCTTGTATTAATGACTATTGAGCTTGGTATTTCCATTTTTTGCTCTGAATGCACAGAAATGAACACTTTCAAATGTATTTTCTTGAAAAATCACTAATTTAGAAAATGTAGGGAAAAAATATAAAGCACATCTCTATTTTGAAAATATTATATATGAGAAAGTGTTTTTATATCAAGAAAAGTATTGATATTAAAATCATTTTGTATGTTTCCTACAAGTAAACTAGTGATTGTTGCATAGAATTTAAATAGAGGCATTGAAACGTAGCTACCAATGAGTTCAGACACTGATACATTGAGCAATCCAAGAGCTTAATATATTTTAGGAAACCAGCTTGAATTAATCAGCAAATATTTATAAGGTAGTATATCCATATATTTTCCATATAATATATATTTTGGCTAAAACCTCTAGACATTTAGGAAGAACTACTCACTAAAGAAGGTATCTATGGTATTTCCCATAACTTTTTTCAGCAAATGAGTCAGTAAAGCAGATAACACGATGGGGTAACTTACTGCATTGTGTCTTAATACAGGGATAACTTTAGCTGTTCTGTTTTTTCACTTTTAGTATATAGTCTTCATTTGCCTAGATTCCCTGATAAATGGTTCTTGGTTCTTTCCTCTCTGATTGAGAATAATGGCTTTTTGCTATAGTTTCTATTAGGCATTCTCCCACTGTAAGAGGTGCTTACAGTACTTATTGCTTTTGATGAAAAGCACTGACTCCTTACTTGTACACAAATTAACTAAAAACAGGAGAAGCTTGGCATCTTTGCCTCCATTTTGTATCTGGCTTTCCACTAATCCATTCTCTCTACAGTCACTTTGCAATCACCTTGGGCTCCAAAAGGGACAGAATTGATAACATCTTTATGACAAGGGACTGAAACTCACCCCATGGTAGACCTTCCTCAGGATGAACCACCTGCTGGAACCTCTCCCAGAACAAGAACTAAGATAATGACCAACCAGAACACACCTGTCACTGGGGCTGTTTAAACTATGCATACCTTTGTCTCCTGCCTCCAGTTCTTTTGTCCACTTAAACCTATAACTCATGTCTGTACCCCAAAGATGGCTAAACATGAACTGAGTGCTAACTCTGCCTCTTCCCATGGCATATCCTGAGCTATGTAATAAGCCTTTCTTTGTCTTCACCATGCCTCTTTATTTGGCATTTAGGAGCAGGTGGCCAGACCTGGAAATGGAATCTCAGGAGTTTGGGCCTTGGGTCCAAAACTCCAGTTTCAGCTTTGGGGAGCTGCACCAGGAGAAAATGCATTCTCTAGGTGCTATAGCCATCTGCAGGAAGTCACCCATGGACAGAGAGGAAAGATGGAATTGGTTCAGGTAGCTGCTGGAATTACTTTTATTACAAGGATCTTTTCTCATCCTTATACTTTGGCCAGCATTGACTCCTTTTTACTATCATCTGGTGAAATAGAGAAATGAGCATCTGGACTGTAGGGACCCTGAAGTCTGACCGTAGTGAGTTCTCCCTGACCAGTGCACCTTGGGCCTTTGCCTTCCTTTTCCTTGTTGTCTGGAGACTCTTCTCAGCCATTTGTGGTTCATCTGAACCATTTGGGCTTTTTGCCATTTGTCTGACAAGAAATTTTGGAGCTCTTGTTCTGAAGCTTCTCTGAGCATTTGGGGTTATTTGAGAATTTTGCACCAGTAATTGTCAGGGAAGGAATGAAAGGTAACAGAAAATCTAGAGTTTATACCTAGGAGTAAACTTAACCAAGGATATGAATGACCTCTACAAGGAGAACTACAAACCTCTGAAGAAAGATTGAGGAAGACTACAGAAGGTGGAAAGATCTCCTGTGCTCATGAATTGGTAGAATCAACATAGTAAAACTGACTATACTACTAAAAGCAATCTACATGTTTAATGCAATTCCCATCAAAATCCCAATGACTTTCATCACAGAGATTGAAAAATCTACCCTAAAGTTCATTTGGAAACACAAAAGACCTCAAATAGCCAAGGCAATACTCAGCAAAAAGACAATGCTGAAGGTATCACAATACCTGACTTCAAACTATATTACAGAGCCATCACAATAAAAACACATGGTACTGGCACAAAAACAGATATGAAGACCAGTGGAACAGAATAGAGGACCTAGATATGAATCCATACAAACTTATTTTTGACAAAGTTGCCAAAAACATAAAATGAAGAATAGATAGCCTCTTCAACAAATGTTGCTGGGAAAAGTTGTTACCTGCTTGCAGAAAACTGGAACTAGATCTATGCCTATCACCCTGTATAGTATCAACTCAAAGTGGATTAAGGACCTTAATATCAGGAATACACTGGAAGCCATAGGTATAGGCAAAGAATTCCTCAGTAGAACTCCAGCAGCCCAGCAACTAAGAGAAAGAATGGATAAATGGGACTACATAGAATTAAAAAGCTTTTGCACAATGAAAGAAATGGTCTCTAAACTGAAGATACCACCCACAGAGTGGGAAAAGATATTCAATGGCTATATATCAGACAAATGACTGATAACCAGAATATACAGGAAGCTCAAAAAACTAACCTCCCCAAAAATCAATGAACCAAAAAAGAGTGGGCAACTGAACTAAACAGAACTTTTTCAAAGGAAGAATCCAAATGGGTAAAAAAAATACATGAAAAAATGCTCACCATCCCTGGCCATAAAGGAAATGCAAATCAAAACCATAGTAAGATTCTACCTCAGCTCTGTTAGAATAGCTATCATTAAAAACAACACCAACAGCAAATGTTGGTGAGGATACAGGAAAAAGGAACCCTCATACACTGCTGGTGGGGATGTAAACTAGGACAACCACTTTGGAAAACAATATGGAGGCTCCTTAAAAAAACTAAACATAGATGTGCCATATGATCCTGCAAGAACACTCCCAGAGATATACCCAAAGGAATGCGACTCAGGTTATTCCAAAGGCACCTGCACATATATGTTTATTGCAGCACTATTCACAATAGCTGTTCCAAGTTATGGATACAGCCAATTTGCCCCACTACCACAAATGGATTAAGAAAATATGGTATTTATACACAATGAAATTTTGTTCAGCCACAAAGAAGAATGAAATTTTGTCATTCATAAGTAAATGAATGAAACTGGAGAACATCATCTTAAGCGAAGTTAGCCAGGCTCAGAAGGCCAAAAATCATATGTTCTCCCTCACAGGCAAATTATAAACTTAAAACAAATGCAGTAATATTATTGGACATGGGTCACACACTAAGGAGAGAATGCATACAGGAGGAATAGGGAAAGAATCCTAAAACTTGAAACTGATTGATGTGCCCACTGTAGAGGAGAGAATAAAGTAATCTTAAACTGCCAGAGGCCACTACGGGAAGTTGACCAGGAAGTAGTGACGAGATCTGGTAGAGATGAACCAATTCAGGTTGTAATACACATGCGCATGGAAGCAATGCTAGGAATTTCTCTGTATAGCTGTCTTTATCTCAAGCTAGCAAAAATTCTGTGTTTCTTATTATCTCTTATGTTTTCTCTTTAACAAAATTGGAGAAGGCAGAACAGGTTTTGCCTGGAAGCAAGGGAAGCAGGGGACAGAGGGGAGAAATGGCCCAAACAATGTATACACATATGAATAAATGTATAAACAATTAAAAAAAAAAGTAAAAAATAAAAATAAAAACCTCAGGGTGTTTGTGTTGGCAATTTCCATTTTGAACTGCTTAAGGATGAAAAGTGTAAGTCCATGTTACCCCACTAGGGAGAATTCTAGCTGACTAACCAACTAAGAAAGAAAAAAACAATTTCTAAGAGTGCACTCAGAATTAATGTAATGGGTTTTTTGTCTCATTGTGTGTATTATGTGTGTGTGTGTCTATTATTGTATGTCTATGATGATTGGCTTATTAGAGGCTAAAATACTGACAGTTATGGCAAGAGTCCTTTTGGAGACTGACTCAAAAAGTTAGTTTTCTAATGTTGACTCCTGCTTCAGTTATCAAGCCTGCCTAAATGAGTCCTAAAAGAACAGTATGGATTTATGGCACACCTAATTTAGAATTTTTTGCATATCTTCTTATGGGAACATCAATAGGAATATTCTTACTGTAAAATTAATGTAAAATTTGCTACTGCTCTTCTCTCTTCCCCACCCTTTTTGCTGCCACTTTAAAAAAAACAGTTTTCCAAAGTTACTTTTCTTATCTAAATAATTTTATATCATTTAACCAACATCTCCCCAACACTACCCCCATCCAACTGAGCCCTGGTAATCACCACCCTACTCTACTATGTAAGAATAAAGTTTTCAGATTTCACATACAGAGTACTTGTCTTTGTGTAGGTTGTATGTGTTTGTGTAGAGAAGCAGGTTAAGATTACCTTTCTTCCTGGGTCTATATTAAAATATAAGGCTAGGAGAGTATTTTATTTTATTGGGAAAAGAAACAATTTTTTCTAAATTCAAAATTTTGTAAAAGTTATTTCAAAGTACAAATTAGAACAGTCTTAAAGCTTATCAAAAGTTTATGTATTTAATTAAGTTGGCTATTATTTAAAACTTACCTAAAGAATTTTCTAAGGTCAAAATTTAGAGTACTAGGTAAAACTAGAACCTAATTCTCTATGTGTATAATAACAAGGTTATCTTAATGTTCTGCTTTTAGTTACATTTACAAGAAACTGACAAAGAAATTGCTTGTGTTTTCTGTCCATCTTGTCAAGCTTTTGACTACTTAGGAAGCTAAACCTTAACTAAATCAGTTTATTTAAGTTTCTTCATAGAAGTCTCTTAAATCACCTCATAACTGTGTCGTCAAATATATATTATTCCAGAATAATTCCAACACAATTAGTGAAATATATATATATATATATAAAATCTGTGACTAAAAGCATGTAGAGCTATGTGTCTACTCTAAATATTGTGTAAACATATGCAGAGTTAAATATATATGAATTTAGTACATGTAAAATGATCAGATAATATCTCTTATTCAAATGCATTATGTCTAAACCTGGTCAATAGAACTTTTGGCATTTCTGCTCTTTGTAATCAGTAATATTCAGATTAAATGGGCAATATTTAAATGGGCAATCCTACCATTTAAAATCTGGCCTATAATTATTGTCTTAAATAAATTGCTTTATTGTTTATATGAAATGCACTTATGCATTAGAAAATAAGGCAATTTGGGGTCACTAGCACTGACTCCCTAACTTGTAAGAGATCTAAAATTTTGACTTTATCAGTGCTGCACACTGTAAAATTCTAAATTTTACTCCAAAGGAATAAGAGCTAAATTAATACATATATCTGACATCCATGTAGCTGTGATTTGTTGGCTTCTTTGCAATGTGTTAATACTCCCCAAATATATGTCTTCTAAAATTCAAAACTTAGAAAAAAACTTTACCTAGCAGGTATATTGTATCCGTGTGTTCTGAACTGTAACAACAAGCACTTAATATTCCTGTTGTAATGCTGTCAGTCATAATCATCTTCCTAAAATGATACCTGAAATGCATTAAACACACTTATTCTAAGTCTTGTCATTTGCAGTCTGCGTCCTTCTGTGAAGTATTTGCAATCAAAACCACAGAAATGACTCTAACAAGTACTTACTTGCCAATCTTTTAAATAGTTGCTTTTGTTGGCTTTTTGTATTTTCCTTGTGAAACCTTTAACTGTTGTCTGTCGATATTCTACAGCATAATTAAGATGTCAGGACATCGTTTATAGGACAAAAAAAATAAAAATAAATGCCTGCTAAGGGCTACTTCTTCTAAACCTCTTAGTTGCTTATTATTTTGCCAAACAGTTATAATTGGCCCTGATCCCACCTAAACTGCCTGTTTGCTTCCCCTCTGGCATGGAATCTGATCAGAACATCTGGGGAAAAGCTATTCCCGGCAACAACGGACTTTCATGAACCAGAATGGTTAACTGGCAAAATCTTCAAAGAAGACTGTTCAGAGACAAACAGTTTGGAGACAAGGGGAGAAAGCTGTCACAATCCAGATGGAGTCACCTGTGCCAAACCTCACAAAAGTTACTGAAGCCAAGAGGTTTTAAAGAAATATTCTTACACATGGCTACTGGACATCCAAGCCCTTGAAGGTACCGCTGATAGAAGGTAAACTCATACTTTTGGCAAAGGCCTTCTATTTAAGTAGGGACAAAAATGACTGCTTTATAATGGTGTTTATCATTTTAGACTTAAACAAAAGTACTTTTAACTTTACTGTTAGCTATCTGGTCCCTTCTCCTATACTAATTTATTACTGGCCAAGAAATCCTCATTCCCTCAAGATTGAGGAATGTTCAAACACAAGGGGAATTGTGAGAGGTACTTAAATGCTTTTGCTGAAAAGCACTGACTCCTTACTTGGACATACAAATTAACTAAAAGCAGGAGAAGCTTGGCATCTTTGCCTCCATTTTGAATCTTTGCTCTACCTCGTTCTCTCTACAATCACTTTGCAATCAGCTTGGATTCCAGAAAGGACAGATCTGATAACATCTTTATGACAAGGGACTGAAACTAACCCCAACAGTAGGCCTTCCTCAGGATGGACCACCTGTTGGAACCTCTCCCAGAACAAGAACTAAGAGAATGACCAACCAGAACACACCTGTCACTGGAGCTGTCTATTCATACCTTTGCCCCCTGCCCCCAGTTCTTTTGTCTACTTAAACCTATAACTCATGTCTATACCACAAAGATGGCTGAAGATGTGCTGAGTGCTTACTCTGCTTCTTCCCATGGCAGGTCCCAAGCCATGTAATAAGCTTCCTTTCTCTGCCCTCACCATGCCTCTTTATTTGGCATTTAGGGACTGATGGCCAGACCTGGGATACAGAATCTCAGAATTTGGGGCCTTGGGTCTAAAACATCAGTTTCACAATTATGTAGTCAAACCAAATACATGTTCACAAAATGTAAGATCTGCAGTTTCAAAGCTGAAAGTGATATGAATATGTAAATGCTATATGCATTATTTTTCAATTATTAAAAAACTTTTTGGTTTACAGATTTGACTTCTTTTTAGTCTTTAGCTAATTGAGATTAGAAATCTAGCTACTATATAAATGAGAATTTTATTTTATTTTTTTTTGGTGGCACTGAGGTTTTGAACTCAGGGCCTCACACTTGCTAGGCAGGTGCTCTTACCACTTGAGCCACTCCTATAAATGAGAATTTAAAAAATTTTTTAAACTCTTAAGAAAAACAAAGGCGGCATCATCAGAGAAGCAGAATATGATATCTTATACTGAATAAAGCAAGCTCTTTGAATCCAGCTCGTTAGCATAGCTGTTGTTAATTTTGGATAAGTCTTTTAAACATTCTGACTCACAGCTTCTCATTTATAAAATAAGGATAATAATTAACCCATTTGATTAAGTTTATTGTCATTATTGGACACAGTATTTTAAGTGTCTAGCCCCATTCTTGGCACACAGCAGATACTTACACAAAGGGAATTACTTTTTTAATTATTAGAATTATGAGCCTTTATATTAAAAAGCAACTACTATGTGCTCTTTGCAAGTTGCAGCCCTAACTGGTGGCTAGAAATGACTCATTTGAGGGGGAAAACATATTAGAAGACACTGTCATAAGAGACAATAAAGTGAAGATAACACAAAACATATTTGCCTAAATTGATGTTTGCTCTGAGGTACAGTAGAGGTGAAGTGTGAGACACCTAGAAAGTTAAAAGCCACGAATATGAATTGTAAATCCTCCTGAAGCACCTTGAGGGACAGCAAACTGCCCCAAGAGAAGAAGATCTGAATAAAAAGAGGAACAAAATGTCAATGCCCAGGAATGGCTCTCTGAATGAGATCTTTGTGGAAACAGAAGAAACGAGGAGTACTGAAGTCTACAATAAAGTCCTCTTAGTCACTAGCTGGTGACGCACAGGAATTCAGCACATAGAATGGGCAAGTGGGATTACAGTTAGGGATCACTTAGGAGGTAAATAAATAAAATAATATACAGCTGAATGAGAAGTTAGGTGGTAAGGAAGGCCTTGGAAATAATTCCTGTGAAAGATAATACACTTTAAAAATAATTTCTGGTTTAAAGTCATTTACAATGATTGTCAAATTATATGTGAAAAATTTGAAAGCAAGTAAAACATAAAAATATATATTGCTGAAGAGAAATCATTCTGATACTTGTTGAAACAATAAGGAACATTTTAACAGACTGTTATAACAGGGGATGAAAATTGTGCTCCAATTTAAATAAAACAAAGACAAATGGGGATGCAAAGCAAAGAGCAAAGACTATGTTTTATTCCATTTTCTTTTGCCATAGCAGGATACCACAGATGGGAAATTTATAAAGAAAAGAAATTTATTTCTCACCTTTCTGGAGGTTGAAAAGTACATTATTACAAGGCTGCATCTGGTGAGACTTTCTTCCTATATCATAACAGGATGGAGGGCATCACATGGAGAAAGACCACACAAAAGAGTGGGTGGGAGCAAGGCTATTTTCAGGGAGTGGGTTAGTTTTCACGACAATGAGTTACTATAAGAGTGAGTTTGATTTCCCTGGCTTTCCTTGCTCCTTTCCAAAGGCAGAGGCCCCAATCACCCAGCCATCTTCGACTAGGCACCAAATATTAAAGGTTCTGCTACCTTATCACTACCACACTGGGGACTAAGTTTCCTACACACCAACCTTTGGGAGACATGCAACCTGGCAAAATATATCAAGAAATCAAGTAAACTTTTATCAGATCTCCTAAACTCTTTAAAACCAATTCTTTCCTTCTAAATTCTTATATCCCTCCTTAAAATTTAGTTCCAGGAGGGAATCCCATTTCCCTCTTTTTTTATGGGAGGCACTAAAGCCTTAAAAGATTTAATTTGCTGCCATCTAGAGTGCATATAGTTTCTCCTCTATACTAAGTCTAAAGGAAATGGATTTAAACATTTAATATAATCTTTGGCTCCTTGTTTTTTTATTTGCATTTTCTTCATGAAAATGTTTTAAGCAAATTTTTTGTTGTTGCTGTTAATTTATTTACATGTGCATACATTGTTTGGATCATTTCTCCACCCTGTCTCCTTCCCTTCCCTTCCTTCCTTCACCAGCTTGGTTCCAGGTAGATCCTGTTCAGCCCTATCACTAATTTTGTTGAAGAAAAGACATAAGCATAATAAGGAAGACAAAGCATTTTTGCTACTTGAGTTAAGGATAGCTATACAGAGAGATTCCTACTATTGTTTTCATGTACCCATGTGTTATGACCCATGTTGATTCAACTCTAACTGATCTTTACATTGGTTCTTGATCCCCTGCTCATGCATGATAACCTCTGTCGTTTTAAGGTTTCTATATTAGTTCCTCTGGAGTGGGGACATCAAATGCTTTCATGTTTTGGTTTTTCCACCTATTCTTATATCTCCCATATGTGCTCGCTCCTTGTCATGTGATCCAAGTCCAACCACATTGCTGCATTTGCCCTAGATCTATAGTCCACATTTGAGGGGGAACATACTATTTTTGGTCTTCTGAGGCTGGCTGATCCCGCTCAGAATGATGTTCTCCAGTTCCATCCATTTACCTGCAAATGATAAGATTTCATTCTTCTTACTGGCTGAGTAAAATTCCATTGTGTACATGTACCACATTTTCTTGATCCACTCATCAGTAGTGGGGCATCTTGGTTGTTTCCATAACTTGGCTATTGTGAATAGTGCTGCAATAAACATGGGTGTGCAGGTGCCTCTGGAGTAACCTGTGTTGAATTCCTTTGGTTATATCCCCAGGAGTGGGATTGCTGGATCATATGGAAGGTCTATGTTTAGATTTTTAAGAAGCCTCCAAATTTTTTTCCAGAGTGATTGCACCAGTTTACATTCCCACCAGCAGTGTATGAGGGTTCCTTTTTTCCCCACATCCTCGTCAACACATGTTGTTGGTGGTGTTTTTGATGATGGCTATTTCTAACAGGGGTGAGGTGGAATCTTAGTGTGGTTTTGATTTGCATTTCTTTATGGCCAGAGGTGATGAGCATAAAGGTGAGGTGATTTTAGGCCATTTGAATTTCTTCTTTTGAAAAAGTTCTGTTTAGTTCAGTTGCCCATTTCTTAATTGGTTCATTGATTTTAGGAGAGTTTAGTTTCTTAAGTTCCTTATATATTCTGGTTATCAGTCCCTTGTGTGATGTATAGCTGGCAAATATTTTCTCCCACTCTGTGGGTGGTCTTTTCTGTTTAGAGGCCATTTCTTTTGTTGTGCAGAAACTTTTTAATTTTATGAAGTCCCATTTGTCCTTCCTTTCTCTTAGTTGCTGGGGTTCTATTGAGTAAGTCTTTTTCTATACCTATTTGTTCCAGAGTGGTTCCTGAAACTTCCTGTAGTAACCTTAGAGTCTCAGGTTTAATATTTTGGTCCTTGATACATTTTGAGTTGATACTAGTACAGGGTGATAAACATGGATCTAGTTTTAGTTTCTTGCAGATGGATAACAACTTCTCCCAGAAACATTTGTTGAAGAGGCTGTCTTTTCTCCATCATATATTTTTGGCACCTTTGTAAAAATGAGGTGGGTATAGTTGTGTAGATTTATATCTGGGTCCTCTATTCTGTTCCACTGGTCTTCATGTCTGTTTTTCTGCCAGTACCATGCTGTTTTTATTGCTATTGCTTTGTAACATAGTTTGAAGTCAGGTATTGTGATACCTCCAGCATTGCTCTTTTTGCTGAGTATTGTCTTGGCTATTCGTGGTCTCTTGTGTTTCCAAATGAACGTTAGGGTAGATTTTTCAATCTCTGTGATGAAAGTCATTGGGGTTTTGATGGGAATTGCATTAAACATGTAGGTTACTTTCAGTAGTACAACCATTTTTACTATGTTGATTCTACCAATCCATGAGCATGGGAGGTCTTTTCACCTTCTATAGTCTTCCTCGATATCTTTCTACAGGAGTTTGTAATTCTCCTTGTAGAGGTCATTCACATCCTTTGTTAAATTTACTCCTAGATATTTGAATTTTTTTGAGGCTATTGTGAATGGAATTGTTTCCATATATTCCTTCTCAGTTTGTTTGTTATTGGTGTATAGAAAAGCTAAAGATTTTTGTAAGTTGATTTTGTATCCTGCCACTTTACTGTAGCTGTTTATGATGTCTAAGGGTTTTAGGGTAGAGTTTTTTGGGTCTTTAAGGTATAGGATCATATCATCTGCAAATAAGGATATTTTGACAGTTTCTTTACCTCTTTGTATTCCTTTTATTTCTTCTTCTTGCCCAATTGCTCTGGCTAGAAATTCCAGTACTATGTTGAATAGGAGTAGGGATAGTGGGCATCCTTGTCTCATTCCTGAGCTTAGGGGGAATGGTTTCAGTTTTTCTCCATTAAGTATAATGTTGGCTGTAGGTTTGTCATATATAGCCTTTACAATGTTGAGGTACATTCCTTCTATTCCTAGTTTTCTTAGAGCTTTTATCATGTAGTGGTGTTGGATCTTGTCAAAGACTTTTTCTGCATCTATTGAGATGATCAAGTGGTTTTTGTCTTTTTTTCTATTGATGTGCTGTATTACATGTATAGATTTGTGTATGTTGAACTGCCCCTGCATCCCTGGGATGAAGCCAACTTGGTCATGGTATATGGTCTTTCTGATGTGTTGTTGGATTCAGTTTGCCATTATTTATTGAGGATTTTTGCATCGATATTCATTTAGGAAATTGGCCTGTAGTTCTCCTTTTTGGAGGTGTCTTTGTCTGGTTTTTGGATGAGAGTAATATTGACTTCATAAAATGAGTTAGGCATTGTTCCTTCCCTTCTTATTTCATGGAACAGTTTAAGGAGAGTTGGTATTAGTTCTTCCTTAAACATCTGATAGAATTCAGAAGTGAATCCATCAGGTCCAGGACTTTTCTTTTTTGGGAGGATCTTGATGGCAGCTTCAATTTCTTTTTGTGTTATATATCTAGTCAGGTGATTAATGTCATTTTGGTTCAGTTTTGGGTAGTTGTAAATTTCTAGAAATCTGTCCATTTCTTCAAGATTTTCAAATTTATTAGAGTATAGACTCTCAAAGTAGTCTCTGATGATTTCCTGGATTTCTGTGGTGTTTATTGTTATCTCCCCTTTTGCATTTCTGATTTTACTGATTTGGGTTTTTTCTCTTATTTTAGTCACATTTGCCAGGGGTATGTCAAACTTATTTATGTTTTCAAAGAACCACCTTTTTGCTTCATTGATTCTTTGTATGGTTTTGTGTGTGTGTGTGTGTTTCTATTTCATTGATTCAGCCTTTATTTTAATTATTTCTGTCCTTCTACTTGTTTTGGGATTTACTTGTTCTTGTTTTTCTAGGAGCTTCAGCTGTAGTGTTAGGTCATTGATTTGAGATCTTTCTGTCCTTTTACTATATGCACTCATAACTATAAACTTTCCTCTTAGGACTGCCTTTGCTGTGTCCCATCAGTTCTGGTAGGTCGTGTTTTCATTATCATTAACTTCCAGGAACCTTTTAATTTCCTCTTTTATTTCATCAATGACCCATTCGTAATTGAGCAATTTGTTGTTCAGCTTCCAATTGTTTGCATGATTTTTACTGCTGTTTTTGTTGTTGATTTCTAGTTTTAATGCATTGTGGTCGACAGAATGCATGGTATTATTTCTATTTTCTTATATTTGCTGAGGCTTGATTTGTGCCCTAAGATATGATCAATTTTGGAGAAGGTTCCATGAGCTGCTGAGAAAAATGTATATTGTGCAGAAGTTGGATGAAATATTCTGTAGACATCAACTAGGTCCATTTGATCTGTGGTGTGATTTAGTTCTAGATTTCTTTATTGATTTTTTGTTTGGATGACCTATCTATTGGTGATAGGGGGGTATTAAGATCTCCCACTCCCATTGTGTTGGAGTTTATATACGTTTTTAGGTCCTTCAGAGTATATTTGATGAAGTTGGGTGCATTGATGTTTAGTGCATATAGGTTGATAATTGTTATTTCCTTTTGGTAAATTTCCCCTTTTATTAGTATGGAGTGTCCTTCTTTATCCTGTTTGATCAATGTAAGTTTCAAGTCTACTTTGTCCAAGATAACTATTGCTACCCCTACCTGTTTTCGGGGACCATTGGTTTGGTAAACCTTCTTCCAGCCTTTCACCCTCAGCCAGTGCTTATTTCTGTTGATGAGGTGGGTCTCCTGCAGGCAGTAGATTGTTGGATCTTCCTTTTTAATCCAATTTGCCAATCAATGTCTTTTGATGGAGGAATTTAGCCCATTAACATTCAGTGTTATTATTGATAAGTACATGGTGATCCCTGTCATGTAGTTGTCTCTGTTGATTAAGGGTTTGATTGTGTGCAGCTGAATCAATGTTACTCTTTACTTTCTTGCCTTTTCTTGTCCTGTGGTTTGCTATTGCCTGCCCTTTCATGGTTTTGTTTGCTTTCATTTTCTGTGTGCAGAATCCTTGGAGAATCTTTTGTAGTGGTGGCTTTGTGGTCACATATTGTTCTAGTTTCTGCTTATCGTGGAAGACTTTTATTGCTCCGTCTATTTTGAATGATAGTTTTGCTGGGTAGAGTATCCTAGGATTAAAATTATTTTCATTCAGTGCCTTGAAGACCTCACTCCATGCTCTTCTTGTTTTAATGTTTCTGTTGAGAAGTCTACTGTGATTTTGATGGGTTTACCTTTGTATGTTATTTGTTTTTTCTCTCTTACAGCCTTCAATATTTTTTGTCTAGTCTCTGTACTTGCTGTTTTAATGATAATATGTCATGGAGTAGTTCTATTTTAGTCAGGTCTGTTTGGTGTTCTTGAGTCTTCCTGTACCTGAATGGGCACATTTCTCTACATTTGGGAAATTTTCTGTTATTATTTTGTTGAATATATTACTCATTAATTTGGCTTGCACCTCTTCTCCTTCTTCAATGCCCATGATTCTCAGGTTTGGTCTTTTGATTGAGTCAGTTAGTTCTTGCATTTTTTTTCACAGTTCTTGAGTTGTTTAATAGTTCTTCAGTTTTTCTTTTAATTACCCTTTCATCTTCAAGTTCTGAGATTCTGTCTTCTGTTTTTTCTATTCTGCTGCAATGGCCCTCCATTTTGTTTTGTATTTCTGTTTCATTCTTTTTTCTGAGGTTTTTCCTCTTTAATATTTTTAATTTTTGCCCTTAATTCTTTTATCTCTCTGTTTATGGTGTTCTGTGTTTCAGTTTGGTATTTATTTAGGGCTTCTATTATTTCACTTATTTGTTTCTGGGTTTTCCCATTTTCTTTGTTTTTGTTGTCTTGGAATTTATTGAGTGTCTCCTGTATGTTTTGGTTGACCATGTCTAATGACATCTCTATGAAATTCTCATTAATTACATGTATGATTTCTTCTTTCATGGTGTTCTTGTGGGCTTCACTGGGTTCCTTGGTATAGTTTATCTTTGTTTTTCTGGAGTCTGGATCTGGGTATCTGTTTTCTTCATTTTGCTCTAAATCCTGTACTACTTTATTTTTGAGGGGAGAATGGTTTCCCTCCCTTTTTCTTCTTCCCATATTTCCACTAGGTACCATTTCTATCCCTGGTCTATGTGTAATGTAGTATTAGCTGGGTAACAATATTCATACTAACAAAACCAAGAGAGAAGGATTAAAAAAAAGAAAGAGATGGAAAGATAAAAGGAAGAGAGAGGAGAAGAAAAGAGAAAAAAAAAAAAGAAACAAAAAGTGGGAGAGATTGTGGATGATCAAACAGCACACCAGGCAACAAATGCCTTAAAGAAGGGAAAAAAAAATGAAAAATCACCAGTTCTGGAACTGTAGAATTGCAGTCTTAGTTTTTCTGATGTTACTCCTTTAGCATCCAGACCTGAATGTGTGTCTCTCTTAGGCAGGTTTGGAGCTCTCCTGTGGTGGGTGAAGATGGGTGGGATCTGGGCCTACAGGTGGAGGCCTTTAGTTGTGGTGAATTAGTTGGCCTTTGGAGCGTGGGCCTTGTGTGCCTGAAGGGCACGGGATGGCGGAGTGGAGATCCTGCATGTCTGGAGATCGTGCAGGCCTGTGCAGGTGTGAGGGGCACAGCCCAGCTGAGATCGTGGAGGCCTGTGCAGGCCTAGGGGGCACAGCCAAGTGGAACGGAGATCATGTGTGTGGATCCCCAGCTTGGCAAGCCTTAGGGGCACAGGCTTGCAGAGTGTACTGTGCAGGCTTGGGGGGCCCCGGCCCAGTGGAATGGAGAACTGAGATCATGTATCTGTGAATCCCCGGCTTGGCAGGCCTTAAGGGCTCATCTGGTGGAGATCGTGCAGGTCTGAGGGATGGGAGTTTGGGATAGCACGGCCCTGGAGGGGCTAAAGAACAGGGTCAGAGGCTCGAAGATCCCACAACATTACAGCAGTGGCTCTGCAGGCCTATGGGTGGAGCTAAGGGTTCATAGTGCCAATGTTTCAGCTCTCCTTGGTGCTTTACCTCAGTCAAGCATGTCTCCAGCCTCTCAGCAAAGTCTCTGGATCACGGAGCTCAGGAGGTCTGCGGCTGTGTCCTGGTGGCTGTCTTGGATCCTCTGTTTTAAGCAATTTTCAGTCACAACATTAGTTAACATTCCCATTCATTCTTCTAGTACTCTGTCTTTGAAATCTGAATTAGGATTGTTACATTCAGTGTACAATATACTTTTGTGAATAGTGTACTATTTTTCATAATAACATACATATTTTTAAACTTGGGTTTTAAGGCAAAAAATTTTTTTTGAAGAAAAAATTTAATCTCTTTTAATTAGAATTTTACAACTCTGAATTAGGAATGCCTGATTTGCAAAGTTTTTAAAGCAAGGATTTGTTACATACATGTTGATAATTTCTGGGTCCAAACTGGACCAAAGTTGGGCTGTAGATGATTGATTGAAAATTTATTTTCAGCAGTAACTTGATGAAGGAGCATCTATTATTTGTATTCTCTCATTTGTACAAAGGGAGAGGTCTTTTATTCATCTCCCAGAAAAGAATGTTACCAAGGAAAACCCCAACTAAACCTCCAGCTAAACATGATCACATGGTTGGATATTATTCATTACGTTTAGTCTCTCACTAGCTTTGCTGTGAAGACTCTGAAGTCACCTAATAGGTTAAACACTTTTCTCCAGAAAATGTTATCTCCCCATGTCCTGAGAGTATGGGAGTTGCTCTCCTCTATCTTTAGGGAAAAGTAACTTTTTACTATCTCCCCCTGTTCTCCAGGGAAAAGATGCCTCAGGTGTCTTACTAATCAACTGCAGAATTAATTATTCCAAGGAATAGGAACTAAAAACTTGTTAATCATAAGACTTTCTCATCAGCATTGTTTTTTAGATTTACAGAGCCTGGGACATCTGGTGACTGACAGATAGCAGCCTATGTATCAGAGAGGACACCACACAAAATTTGTAACTACCTCAGAATTAGTACAGATATGCCTCCCCACAACTTCCTATACAAGCCTTGTGCCTGCAACCTCTAAGGAACCTATTCTCTATGGGTGATGGCCTCCATCTTCTTTGGTTTTCTAGCTTTTTAAGTAAATCTTTTTCTGTACCCCAACAACTTGTCCTCAAGTCATTAGCATTTTCAAATGGCAAGAAATGAACTTGGGTTCGTGGTTACAGGAACATAGATTACTTTGCTCCCTTCACCTCATTTGAATATCTCCTAAGAATAGGTTTCTCTAATAGGTGAAAGTGGGGAAAGACGCTGAGCATTCAGAATCTCAACCAATAGGTAATTCATCATCTTTGGTCATTTAAATTCAGTTTAAAGAAGTAAGATGCACAGTTTACCTACAAGTCCCAACTGTGTGCTTCAATCAAGTTTTTCTAGCAGCAAAGTTGGTATTTGGAAACTTACCTCATTTCTAAGACTTGTTCAGATCTTGAATGTCAAAAACATGTGTTAGTATCACCACAATCCTAGTATTTTGGTTTTACAGGTGTGAATCAAGATAGCAATTGCATTTGGAAAATGGAATAAATGGGGAAAGGCCTCTTTCAGTAGGACTTAGGAATTGGTTATGGCAGACAGAGAATTCTTTGGAATAGCAAGTTAAAGAGATGGTGAATAGTGTTAAAATAAAAGCAAGAGCTGAAAGAACAACAATTTATTTACTGATGAAGTTGACTATTTTCAAGTAAGTGATAGTTTCAAGACATGACAGCAGGACAGCCTGTATTCTTAGAAAGTTTTTTGACCTTGTTCAAGAACCCAAAACATATTATGAAAACACTTTTCTTTACATTTCTTAGGAATAAGATAAAGAACCTGAATGGCCAATGGAACTGCAAAGCAGAGTAATGGAAATTTAACATTTAGTGACCTATTCTGTATCCCATTAAATAATTTACTGGTGTTTGGTCCATTGACTCTTGTGGTCCTTCCTCACCCTTCTGCTGTTGTGTCTACATCTCAACAGGGCTGACCCTGTAGGCTGTAGTTCACACACTCTTTAGTCAACTGCTCTCTGCTAGGTTTAGCCTTTGAAAAGGTGGGGTAGAGTGCCTGCTTTGCAAGTGCAAAGCCCTGAGTTCAAACCCCAGTTCTGCCAAAAAAAAAAAAAGAAAGAAAATGAGTTTTTGCAAATGTATCTGCCTATATATGCTATATGCACAGGGCATTTTTCTTTTTTAAGAATAAAAAATCATAACAGTTTGGGGTTTGGCAAGCAGAACTCTTGGTTAGAAAGGAGATGTCCCATACAGTCAATGCAGAAGGCTTTGTATATTCTGAATTTTGTGCAAGGAATGTCATGTATTAATTATTCCAAAACAAACATAAAGCTCTGAAAGAAAATATTTAATACCTCAAGGAAGATATGGTTAATATAATCACAAAATAATTTAAATAAATTTAATTCTACCATAAAAAAAAGAAGAAGAAAAAATTGAGGGTATCTCTTTCTGCTACAGTTTGGATATGGTTTGAGTATGTTTCACAAAGGTTCATATGCTAGCAATTTGTTCCCTATTATGACAGTGTTAATTTAACGTGATAGAACCTTTAAGATATGGGCCCCGTTAGAAAGTGGTTGGGACTTTAAAAAAAGATTAATGCAAGTCTCACGGAGTAAGGTCTCATGAGAGAAAGATGTTATGAAAAGAATAAGACTGGCTTTTCCCACTCTTGGGCTTCCTAGCTCCTTACATGAACTCATGTTGTGATATAGCCAAGGATTCGCTCCCCAGAGGCTAAACGGATACAGTTGCCTGATGTTGAACTTTCAGCCTCCAAAAGTATGAGCTAAATAAACCTCTTGTCTTCCTAAAGTACTCAGTCTAAGGTATTTTATTATACCAGTAGAAAATGGACTAATGCAGCCTCTCTTCCTCCTTTTGAAGTTTCTCTGGCAACAGTGACACCTTCCCCATGGATCTAATATTTTTTTCCTGACACTCAACAGCATTGCCTTCTCCCTCTCCTTTTAAAACAAGGATAATAGCAGCTTCTTTCTATTTCAATCTCTAGAGCACCCTACTTTCCTCTATTTAGTTTCTAAGTCTTTCCATCATCTACTTAACTATTTTTTTTTTTAATTATAGAGTCATCTCTAGTTTCTGACTTTCTGAAAGACCCTTGTAATGTTTAACTCTTCACACACAGAGTTTGGTTCTGATTCCACCTCCAAGTTCTTCCTAGAAAATCATTTTGGTGAAACAAAGGAAGGCAATAGAGACTCTTTTTGGATCATAATATGATACAGCTAAGCTTTAAGAAGTGATCCATATTAGCAAGAGAAAGGTTTGACTTATAGATGTTTCAGATTGAAGACTATGAAGAACCCATACTTACCCCTATCCTACTTTACCAGCGAGAAGGAAGGTGGCCTGGGGAATTCAGTAGTAAAAATGAAGGAGGAACAGAAAGATTTCCTAATACCTAATGCATCTAGACTACACTGATAGGTGCCATGGTAGAAAAATGAAACAAACCCTTTGTGCTGTTTTCAGAATTCCATAGGCATATACCATAAAGGACCAAATAGTAAACATTTTAGATTTGGAGGACTATATTCTTTGCCATAGCTACTCAACTCTGCTACTATTGTAGCAGAAAGTGGCTATAGACAATATATAAATGAATGAACAAGGCTGTGTTCCAATGAAACTATTTACAAAAAAACAGGTAGCAGGTTGGATTTATCCTGTAGGCTAGAGTTTATCAACCCTTATTCTAGTGGAAAAAAAAACATTGCAAGTATTCATATAATCCAAAGATTATTTTGTTGGAACAGTAAAGTGCTATAACGATGAAGCACAGGGTGCAATGAGAATATATAAGGCCTGCCCCAGGCTATAGAATTTAAAAAGATTTCCTCAGAAGTTATTTAAGCGAAGCTCTGAAGAAGAATAAGAATTTTCTAAGCCAAGGACTAGATGCAAGAAGAATATTCTGGCATAGTGACTTCAAGTCACTATGGCAGGAAGGAATTGAGAACCTTCAAGGAATGAGTTCCTTCTAGGAACTGAGAAAAAAACAGGTCAGTTAGAGTTCAAATGTGCATAATCACTTTCTTCTAGGTATGTTTTTGCAGAATGGAAGAATTTTCTAGTCATGTTTCTTAGGAATCATGACTACAGCCTTTCAGTGGTTATGATCTGTAAAATCTCCTCACATCATGCAGAAATCATTGATTCTAGATGTTACTAAATCTAAATCTATTTTGTCTTCTTATCTTCACCATGGATGCCCATATTATACACACCTCTTGTCTTCAATATAAGGGATTCAAGTCTATATTCTGCTTATGTAGGAAATCTAGACCTTTACTGGTTCACCTCCTGTATGAATTTCTGGAATATTTTTAGAGAATATTAATGAATTTCATAAATTTGTACTATGAAGGTTTATTTTTCAGAAAGATACAAAGATAATAAACTGCTGTAGTTTGGATCAGGACTATCTAGCTCTAATGCCCATGTTTTGAAAACTTAGTTCTTAAATTGGTGCTACTTTGAATTTATGAAATCTTGAAGAGGAGGGTTCTAGTGGGAGGTCTTCAGATCATTAGGGCTTACAGAACCCCAGATCCTTCCTCTTCCTCTCTCTTTTGCTTCCAGACCATGAGGTTACAGTTTTGCTCCACCACAGTGTGCTGCCTTTCCACAGGCCAAAAGTAATGGGGCCAACCAATCATGAGTTGAAACCCCCAAAACTATGAACCAAGATAAACCTTTTCTCTTTGTAAGTTAATTATCTCAGGAATTTGTTATAGTGATGAAAAACCGACTCTCTCTCTCTCTCTCTCTCTCTCTCTCTCTCTCTCACACACACACACACACACACACACACACACACACACAGAGTCAGCAGTGCCAAATATTTATTTAGCTTATTAATAAGAGAACTAGCACAATGCCTAGGCTAGCTCAAGAAGAACAGGGGAAAAGTAAAATATTTATACTGACTTAAAGAAGGAATAGTTGAATATTAATGCTAATTTAAACTCCAAATTGATTAATATCCTCACAGTGCAATAAAATGGTGATGTTTAGAGGTCTTTTGTTCTTTTGTTATGTAGCTTTGAAGTGATTCCAAACTCTTGCATAGTTTGATGGTTTTAAGTATACTTCTGCTTCCCTTTAAGAGTAAGACATCTTATCAGATCCCATATATAAGAATCTGGAGTGAACCCCCCACTCAGACCTTATCAGATTCCCACATGTGAATTACTGGCCTCAACTACAGAATATCAAAATCTTCATAAACTCAAGGATCTGAAAGACACTTTGAGAACTTAGATCTGTCTGTTGTTTCTCTTTATTCAGAGAGCTCAGGTTATAAAATAAAGGGTCACAAATTGTTAGCCTTAGGGTTTTGGAGAAAGTCTCTAGTATTGACTTCTAACATTGGGTTATCTCTAACGTCACTGCAGATCTTCTCTGTGGTGACCAAGCCATCTTCTCCACAGAACTGCTCATAGAACAAGGCACACTTCAAACTTTAATTAGACTATTTTCCAGAGATCTGCTTACATTTTAATTAAGTAACTGGCTTAATAATTTTGGAACTCACCTACTATGTAGTTAATGTGCCTAGCTTATGGAATATATTCTCTGTGACAGGTGTTCACATCATTCCTGCCCTGAGAAAACTTCTCTTCTTATGGCAACAAACCATGTGATTTGTGAAATCGTATTTTGACCATCTTATTTCCACCACAGTCAATATCTATTTTTTTTACAGGAAATCATTTTCATTTCTAGAATAAAATTCATTTGTATCACTATCAGAATAGAATCATTTGATCATTTTCCACGTTAGTTTATATCTTTATAGAGATATGAAATATCCTAATCATTTCTAAATAGAAAGTCAAATTAAAGTACTTAACCCTTGAAAATCAGATAATGCCACTTAGGCTCAGCTAGATAATATCCACTACGAAACTGAAATGATATCCAGCAATCTCATTTGCTTAATTCTACAATTTGGGTCCTTTTTCTTAACATTTCTTTAATACCTCACCTTCTGCCTGTTTCTAGTAAAGAAGGTAGCTTAATTGACCCAAAACCAGTTTTCCCCAGGCTACTTCCCTTTTCTCCAACAGGTTAATCCAAGTGTAGACTCCCTCTAGAGTAACTAACCATCCTGGTTTAGCCAGATCTTGGGAATTTTCGAGCATGAGACTCAGTACTAAAGTGAGGAATCCCAAGCAAACCAGGACAGGTTGATCATCTTAATACAAGTCCATTCTTTAATTCCGCAAAGAATAAACAATCTCAAATAATATAAGATAAACGAAAGTTTTGCTAAAGTCTTGGGATTATTGCAAGATGGGACTTCAACAAAATTAGAGATAAGGGCAAAATAATTTCTGCCGGGTAGCGAGGGAGTAGGGGGAGAGAGGGAGGGGGTAAGGGGTAAGGGAGGGAGTGGGGGAAGGGGGGAGAAATGACCCAAACATTGTATGCACATATGAATAAAATAAAAATTTAAAAAAATAAAAACCAAAAGCAGATATTACATGTAGCTTCTCTCAGAAACCCCTCTAAACCATTCCAATGGGAATCCATATGAGATCTCTGTCCATATGGATTAGTTTCTTAGACTAATTTCTCACATGTGTGTCCCTCACCATAATTGTCGGGTCCCAAAGTCAGAATATGGACTTCCCTCAAGAACTCAAAAAAGAAAGAAATAGGGAATGTTACGAATACTGAAAGGAAATAAATTTCAGATAGCTGACTCCATTTCTAAGTAGGAAAAAATCTTATAATGCAGAAATTTCCATTCCTTATTATGTTATTTATCTTCATCCCTGAAGGGGATATTAGCTTCTGTAGGAAAAACACATATTGAAATACTTACATTTTTTTCCTTAAAACAAAAAAGATAACTCATTTCAAAGATAAATTTAAATCTCCTTGCAATTTTGAAATGATAGCATTTTTCCCTTTCATAATATGTTATAATTGATATTTTGCAAAGACAATCACAACAGTGTACCCTACCCCAAGTGCTTTCTCACAATGTGACATTGGCAGCTTTCCTTCAAAAGTGTCACTTATGAATCTTACCCTTGAATATGTCTGGGCTGATGTTTAATAGCCAGAGTAATACCTTCTGCCGAAGTCATAAAACAATTTGAGACCACCACCATCAACCAAAACATCCACATGTAGATTAAAAATGTTTTCTTAAACTTTGACCAAGTTTACAAAACAAGCTAAAAATCATGTCCACATGCAGAAGTAGAAGGGACTAGAAGATTTCTCTGTTTTTAACAACCCTAATTATGTTTTGTTTTGTTTTACCATGCTGGCGATAGGACTCAAGCAAGCACTCAACTATCATTCTAAACTCCCAGCTTAGTGATCTATCACTTGAAAATTCAATTAAGTCCTCCTTTAATTTTGTTGAATTCAAAGAACTTGAAATCATCAGACTGGTGAAAAAATAATTAAGGTATTAGTGCCACTATGTCAACACTGACATATTTCATATAATTCCTGTTTGTCACTAGAACATTCATAGTAGAAATGAAAGTAGTCCAGTAAGATTCAGGATGGGTAAGAGGTGTACCTTATGTTGGAATGTAGGAAAGTAAGCTTGTGAAAAGAGATGAAAACAGGCATGTCATTCTCCTCTCATCACAAGTTCTCAGCATAGGACATTCAGGATCTGGAAACTGATTTTCTTCACCTACCATTACAGCATTCATGTACCAGGTTCAAGGCAACTGTCTTATCTCATTTTTATCTTAAAAACAACACAATAATGTAATTGCTAGTACTAATCCATTTTACAGATTAGAATAGTTAGAGTGATATTTCATTATTTTCTCAAGGTCAAAATTTTACCAAATGATCAAGCCAGTATTCACACACAAGTTATTTACAAAGCTCACATTCTTGTTTCTTGTATACATTATAAATAGGTATGTACAACTTTTTATTTGAAGCCACATGTTTCAGTCTGCTCAGGTTGCCATAATAGAGTACCAAAGACTTATTTAAACAACAGAGATTGATTTCTCACAGTTCTGGGGACTAGAAGATTTCCTATGAGCAATCTTTAGGGTGAGATCTCTCTTCTAGCTTGCAGATGACTACCTTCTTGCTGTGCCATGGTCCTTTTCTTGGTATATTCATGAAAAGCATACAGAAATCTTTCTCTCTTTCATTCTTATAAGACCAACAGTCTAATTGAATTAGAACCCTTCTCCTCCTTATGACTTCACTTAACCTCAATTACTTCCTAAATGTCCTATCCCCAATATCTTCACATAGGGGGTTAAGACTTCAACATATGAATTTGGAGGAGACATGTTTGGTCCAGAACATTACATGCCAGAATAAAATAAAAACTAGGAAGAAAAAATTAATGTCAAGAGAAAGGGAAATTACTAGTGATCTCAAACATTATTCATTTTAAAAGACTTATTTCATTTAATACTTATTTAGTTCACAAAATCTTAGGACCAGAAAGAGGATTGTGTCATTCAATTTCATCTAGCATTACTTTTTGTAATAACTTTTGGATCCTACAGTTTTTCTGTTTGCTAAAATTCTTTTACTTTTCTCTGGCAGCACCATGAAGAAACTGTCAAGAAGGAAGATACAGCTTCAAATCAGCATTTTCTTTTCCAAAATTAGCTCTGAGATGTCATCCACACCATTGTCCCAACAGCAGAATGAAAGGAAAGGTACAATTAGTGCCCTCTGGGAGATAAGAACCTGTCTAAGTGCAAACCATGAAAGTTTTATTTTGCTTCTTTTACTCACAAGGAAAGGAGTAGATTAGCTCTTTATCATTTGTTTTCTAAAATAGGGAATGGCTATTTTACTAACATTTATATGACTTCTAATTTACTGGCTTTTTTAGCAACCTGCTAGGAACTGTTTTCATGTTGTGTGCATGTGTGTGTGTGAGAGAGAGAGAGAAAGAGTTCATTTTACAATTTCAATAATTCTTAATATGTAATATTTAAATAGTAAATTAAATTGGGCTTTCACCTAGAGCAATGTTTTGTAACATAGTAAAAAATATATAAGATTTGGAATCAGAATCTTTAAGTTAAAGTTTCCATTAATTTCTGGTTCTACATTTTCATGGATTTTTAAGAGGCTACATGGTAGAAAAAATCTAGAATCTTGGCTGGAACAGTGCTATGAATTGATAGTATTCCAAAGCAAAACAGCATCTCTAGGGAAATCATCTTACTGCAAGTAATACTACCTTATGAGACTCAGGAAACCAGTTTTCCACAGCCACAGGCTGTTACATACAACAGGTTACTGCAAATTTGTTGTTAGAAATTGGTTCTTCCTTAGAATTCAGGTAATACTCACTTGTTTGAAATAATGGAAAAGTTGTTTGGTAATGGTATGAACCATATAGTGGGATATATTACTGTGTACCCTGCTTAATTTTGTCATGGCCGTATTCATGGTGAGAGAGAGAATGAGAAATATATATATATATATATATATATATATATATATATATATACCCAATGCACACATGTGCACACACACACACACATACATGCACACAGATGTGTAGATAGATAGATAAACAGGATAGTTTTAGATCAAAATGAGAGAATCAGGGTCATATTCTGATATTTTCAGATTTAAATTAAAAGTTTTAAATTTTTATATTAGAACACAGATTTTTCTTGTTTTTTTATGCATATAAGTTTATCCTTGAAACAGCTCTTAATCTGCTTCCTTCTCTATAAGATGTGAAAGAAATGTCATGCCTGACTGACATAGCTTGTATCTGCAGTGTCCCCAGTGGCTCATGTTAAAGGCTTGTTCACCAGCCTTTGGCACTGTTGAGAGGGGACAGAATCTTCCAGGAAGTGAGACCTAGAGAAAGTCATTGGGGGCATGCATTTGAGTGGAATATTAGGACCCTTCCCTTCTTCTTTTTGTCATTTGCTGTCTGCCATCATGATGTGAGCGGCATTGCTTCACTTTCACTCCCCACCATGATGCTCAGCTTTGCCATGGACCCAAAACAATAAGCCAAGCATAAATAGACTGAAACCATGAGCCAAAATAAATCTTTCTTCCTTTTAAGCTATTTATCTTGGGTACTGTGTCACAACAGTGCTGACTAATATACTGACTTTGTACTTGAGATGGATTAAAATTAAGTGTACAGAACATCTACTATGATGCAAAGCACTCAGTAAATGATTATGGTCATTATAAGGCCCAACGAGAACTCCGCAGACCAAGTCCCTTATATAGTACATGGAACAGAGCTGAACTCTGGTATACATAAATATATATGTATAGGTGCTGTTATTTTTTAGACAGAGTACTTCTTGTTCAAGTTATTTAAGTTGGACACCCAAGATCCACCACATGTGAATTCATGTTGTTTTCTTATAAAGGTAAAAAGAGTAGTTAGACGATCTCACTTTGTCAGCTCTCCTCTATGAACAGTTAGTGTCTTGTTTATGTACATACCATTAGAACCAGGGCCACATCTCACTTTAAAGATGGGGATACATCACATCACAGTTCAGGAATAGTCTACTGTACCAAAGCCAGGAAAAGAAGGCAGTGTTCAGAGTTCTGACAGACTGAGGTTTTCCAGAGCTGAGAGCAAAAGAACCTTAGTCTAGAGTTCAGGAGCGACATATCAATAGAGTTAATAGCTCAGATCTGAATGGCTGGCTTGAGCACTAAAATTTTAGCATTACTTCAGATTAGTGATATTCTTTCTTGCTGTTGGCTTCTAGGTGATGGCACAACAGTATTTGAATGATTCAACAAATGGTAAAATCTCAAGTCAGAGCGAATTAATATGAGCATAAGTAGAAAACGGTTTCAGGAGTACTGTCAGGTGTTAGCACATATTAGAAATCAGGTTTTCCAAAATTTTGTGGGGGTCCTTAGGATTGCAATCTTCTGCTGTGGTCCCATGATGTTATGGGGAAAAAGAGTTTGAATACACTGAAGTAGGAATATGTGTGAGGATACTGCAGGAAACCAGCACTGGTATACCTTTATTTGTTTGTTTGTTTGTTTGTTTGTTTATTGGTGGTATCGGGTTTAAACTCAGGTCTTCACACTTGCAAGGCAAGTGTCCCACCACTTGAACCACACCTCTAGCCCTTTTGGTTGTGTTTATTTTGGAGATAGCGTCTCACTTTTTCACCACACTGGCATGGACCATGATCCTCTTATTTTTTAAGCTTCCTGCTGTTGCCAGGACAACAGGTATGTACCACCACACCCATCTCTCTTGCCCCATTTGGCCTGGAAATGCAATGCTTTGGATCTCAGTCTCCCAAGCAACTGAGGCTCTGATGCCCAGCTTTAATATATTTTTAATGGGGTAAAACAGGCAAAATGATCAAGAATTTACTGGAGAACTTAGTGTATTAAAAGGCCTAAGTATTAGGAGATAATTCTCCATGGCTCTTTCTTATGTATTCCTCTTTTTATGAAGTGAGCAGTTGAAGACATTGTAAATGCAGGTATTTAAACAAGTCAATGGTATAAACACAGGATTCTAAAGATCTGATGTTAAGTATTTGATGAGGATGGTAAAAAGAATACCTCATTTTAAGATAAAACAAATTTTCTAGAACTAATTATTTTCAATTCATCTCAAATGTTAAGAATCAGAAAATGAACACAATTTATTTAAAGAATAAAAGAAAGGCAAATTAGGTTCTTCACAGTAAATAATATATCTGAAATGACAACAAAAGATTCATCAGGCAATTAATTGGCAGAGTTCAATGAAAATAGATACCTTTAGCACTATCTAGGAAGAAGTGAACAAATTACAGTGAATAATGATGTTTTAAATGAGATTAAATTTGGAATTTCTTGAAGGTAGTTGGTAAATGAGCATAGGAAAAGGCTTTCTTGGATATGGAATGTGGTAACAACTCTGCTGTTTGGAATATAAAACTTATAACCTTTGGACAGGAATTCTACTACAGAGACTACATGATTGCTTTTAAGGATTTTTGTTACAGCCAGGAGCCTGTGACTCATACCTGTACTCCTGGTGATATAGGAGGCTGAGATTGATAGGATGGTAGTTTGAGGCCAGTTGGGGCAAATAGTTCATGAGATCCATTTGTAAAATATTCAGAACAAAATATGCCTCAAGCAATAGAGTGCCTGCTTTGCAAGCACCAAGCCCTAAGTTCAAACACCAGTCCTACCAAAAAAAAAAAAAAAAAAAAGAATGTGATAGTATTGATGATCTTCACAGAATCCACCAGAGGGACACAAGCACATGTTAATCCTAGAAAGGGCCTCCCTGCCACTCCTCTGATCTCCCACCTTCCTTGACCCCCTCAGTACCTCCCTCTGAAGAGCAGAGTCTCCCTGAAGGAGATTCTTGTGTGTAATAAACCAGAGGTGAACATTTGATGACACCAGGAGGAAACCAGAGATGAATCTAGAAGGAGGAATCATCAGCAAGATACTGGCCTCAGGTCAATGTCACAAAATGAGGAGAGAGCTGGCCTTGATTAAAAGAGATTTCCTGGGACTGGGGATATAGCTCAATAGTAGAGCACTTGCCTAGCAAGCATCATGCATGAGGCCCTTTAGGGTCTTGATCCCCAGCACCGCAAAAAAATTAAAATTAAATTAAAAAAAAGATTTTGTTGTGGATTTTTGTTTTGCTTTGTTTTGCAAGAACCCAACTTCTCTTCTTTGTTTCCATCCCTTAGGATATCATTACTATGCAATGTAATTCAGGCATTTGTCCTGAAAGACAGTGTTAATCAGGCAAAAACAACGTCAGTTTTAAGATACCTTAGTGTCACATCTCACTAAATACAGCTGAATTTCAAATCAAAGCACCTCTTCAGAAGCATTGTCAGAAGGTCTTGCTCCCAAGATGTCAACAGATGAACATTAAATGATATTTTGTGAATAAAAAAGTAAGTGCTTATGGGTTACCATGAGTTTGACACTTACTTAAAGAAGAAAATATAAAATATAAAGCATGTATTAAATTTACAGGTCACACTAGAAAGAGGTGTGTATGTTTAAATAAAATGCTAATAGATTAAAAATCTCTCCCAGAAAAATATATCAACAAAACATCCTTACATTATTATAAAAGCATTAACCAACCAATGTTACATTCATGATGTATGAAAGATTTGGCTGCTCTGTTTTGGTTTTAAGTAAATTAATACCAATTTAAATTTCTTTCTCAATTTTAATTCATATTTTTTCTAGCTAGTCATGACATAGTATTGGGGTGTGTTTCAATAATTATTTATTCAGTTGATAAGTATCCTTTGAATGAGAAGCAATGTATCATAGTCATTAAGATTAATCTGTCTGGGTTTGCAGTTTGACTCAGTTCTGTGCAATGTTTCAGTGTCTTAGTTTTCTAAAATATAATTTAAGGGTAATAGTACTATCTATTTCTTAAAGAGGTTGCTGAATTAATTGAGATGAATATTTTTACTCTACAATGCTATTGCTAGAGAACTAAGGGAGGAGATGGGAATAGGAAACAGGTCAAGGAAAGCTATAAGGACTATGAACAGGATAGATATTTTCAGAACCAGGAATGTGTGTGACAGATAAGGATTGACATTCTAGGAACAGAGGAACACCCTATAAAATCATGCTAATGTATAAAAGGACTACACATTTGGAGAATTTCTAATACTTTTCTGTGACTGGAAAAATAGTGAGCCTAAAGGAAGAGTAGAAGATGAGCCAGAGAAGGGGTGAGCTCACATGTCACCAGGCATGTTTCAGATTCAGTATTATATTTACTGCAAATAATTTAGATTACAATATCTTCATTTAAAATTAAATTGTTTACTTTATTTCTTACCACAAGGAATTTAGGAGCCATCATCAATAATAAAAATACATTACTTTCCTTCTTAATTATGATGATAAATGACAGGCAGATGATTCATCTTCACTGATTTGCTTTTGGGAGAAATAAGAAAAAAAAAAAGCACCCCACAATACCTATTGTCACTTCCATTGTCATGAAGTGTCTTGAAGAAATATGAAGATTTTGAAGCCCTAAACAATTATGACTTACCAGTGGCACAGACATATTCCTCTTTTGTCAACTAAATCCTCTTTTTATTTTGGGACTTGCTCATCCACTTAATGTGATTCTAATAATATGTCAATCTCTACCAATGCAGGTGATATAATAAAGCACCACTTACCTCTGAAATCAATGATTATTCTAGGAACTCAGATCTGACCCAATCAGAGCAAATCAGTTTTTTTCTTTCAATTAATATGATCCTGTATGAAAGGCACATTCCTTCAGAAATTGGGTGCTGTGAAGATTAGATAACTCTAGCACTCCCAGAATCAACAATGATGTCTCTTTTCTGACCTCAAGGGAGCATGCTTGGAGGGCAATAAAGAGGGAAGCAGGGACAAGAGATGAAAAGTGAAAAGGAAAAGATGGTCTTGGGTGATTTAAATCCCAAACCAACACTAACTTTTAGAATTATCAGTTCTATCTGTCGATAAATCTCATTTTCTTGTTAAGCCAATTTAACTGGACTTCTCTCACCAAAGTTAACTCAAATGATATGGACTACTAAATCCTTTAGCCACGTAGACAAATATAATCAGGCAACTGCACATTTCCTCTGTGATAGTCCATTTCATATGTCTTGTTCGACATTTCAATAGGTTATCTTAAGAAGGTTTTGGGAGAATCCAACAATCAAAGGTTCCTGTCCCTAACTGGATTTACCTGTGATTTGTAAACTCACTTGAATTCTGGCTTTCGTTTTTCACAGGAATGCTGAGGAAATAGGCCAGATGGTTAAGGAGCTCGACCACAATACTTTGCAAGTCAGTTTTGCCACTCGCTAGCTATATGATCTTATGTAAGTCACTTAACTCTTTGTGCCATGGTTTTCCCTTCTATGAAATGGGGGTAGTGATTGCTCCTATCTCATTAAGCTATTATAAGGATTAAATGGTTTAGTATGTATAAGAGGTTTAGAGCAGTGCTGGTAACATAATAAAACATTACAAAAGAGAACATATGACAGATGTTTCAAGCTTTGGTGTAGACCTGCAATATATTTCCCATTCAGTAAATAAATGACAAGAACAACCTTTACAAAATTGTTGTGGTCAAGAATGACATTTCTATTAAGTGGTGAACTGGAATTTAACGAAGTTCATGTAACTCTGGTTTTTTGAATTATAGATTATTCTGTGTACTTTTTTAAGTTACTAAAGATTTAAAAGAAGTACACATTTGAATGAATTTCAACCATTTGATAAATAAGTTGCTTCCTAAGAACTTTATGTAAGAAAGACAATAGTAGTCACTGTTTAATTAAAAGCTAGAAGTTACTGTATAGTGTACTCTGACATAGGAAAACGACTTGGAAGACTTTGTCCAATTCTCAGCACTAAAATCAATAATACAGAATGAGTTACCATTCACCATGGTCAGTAAGTAAACAGGTATTAATCTATTGTAATTAAACCTGGGATCCATGAATTGCATTTGCATATTAATTATAGTTTTCAAATTGAAGTCCAACTTAGCAATTTTAATACTTGCTAAAAATGAAAGGAAGAGTTTAAATACTTAGAAGAGTAGCAGAAAACTGGCATTGTCCCTTGCTAGGTAAGAAAATTCTGTTAAAGCATAGAATTTCTTTGTTGCAAGGTCTTTATTTATGAAATAAATATAATTGTTGCCACATTAAATCAAAGATTTCTGTATGGTTCAACAGAAATCATTTGTATCAAAGTCTTTTTTAAAAATTTTTTATTGTTCATTTATTCACATGTGCGTACATTGTTTGGATCATTTCTCCCCCCTGCCCCCTACCCCCACTCACGTCCAGGCAGAATCTGTTTTCCCCTTATCTCTAATTTTGTTGAAGAGAAGACATAAGCATAATAAAGAAGACAAAGCATTTCTGCTAGTTAAGAATAGATATACAGAAATATTCCAAGCATTGCTTTCATGTACAAATGTGTTACAACCCATGTTGATTCATCTCTAACTGATCTTTACACTGTATCAAAGTCTTTTTTAAAGGTATCTAGGGTGCTTCTAAGTCTCTCCTTCTATTACAACTTAGTGTCTTTCAGGCAATGTGTACCAAATGCTTTCCTATAGCAGTAGTAGTAATTATCAGATGCTTGTTATAAAGCACCAATTATTTCCATTTTAAAATTTGTAAATTGAATCATAGAAATGATAAATAACTGGTACAAAATGAACCACAGAGCAAGTGATAGAGTCCAGGTTCAAACACAGACAGGTTTGTTATAAAATATTCCAATCCTACCTAGTCCAGGATAGCTTCTGTGCTTTATCAGATGCCCAAATTCATTATCTCTGGACCTCACTTCTGTCTAGTGATGACAATCAGTTAAGTGCTTGCTTTGACACACTTGGTGTTGACAGGGTCTTACTCTAAGTAACTGCTCAGGCCACTCCAACTCTGTGCCTTGATAGTCCTGTAGGATCTCATTTGGCAGACACACAAGGGTTAACTGAGAAGCAATAACCCTGAGTAACACTCAGTTAATTAGTAGGGGAGAAAATCTAAGGGTGCATGCTTCTTCCTGATCATCCTCAGGTGAACAAATTCCAAAGGCATTTTGGAATTTGTTCTCAGAAGATTGGAGCCCAACAATCTAAGGCAGTGACTAAGGAATTTACCCTTGTCTTGTCTTTCCCTGTCCACACCCCTCACCCCTATTTGACTTTCCCCTCACTGCCACTCTCAGCAACTGTCCTTCTAATAACTACTGGGACACAAGTTATTTTTTCATATTCTGCTTTTTGGAAGAGCTCAGGTTGAAATATGAACTGACAGAAGAATGACAGGTGACTAGGTTTCAACTAAATTAAGAGCTCTTTTATCAAGCACTAATAAAGGGAAGAACCTCATTATTTCCGGTGTTAAAAACAAAATTAAAAATCAAGAATGGGAGAAAACACTCACAGATCTGGTCACAAAGAGAAAGAATTTCACCATCTGGATATTCCTCCTCAAGATACATTATATAGTAATGAATATTATGTCTATAAGTCTATTAAACAAAAACTAGTTTCCATTGGGCTGCCATGTTTATAATTTATCTTGTTTTACTGGCAGATGCAAAATATACCAAGCAAAGCATTCTCTGTATTAGCCCCACCTCTGAACTCCTGTACTGTTTTCCCTGTCACACACTTAATCCCTCTTCTCTGCTAATCAACATGACCCTTCTACACTAAGGCATGTAGAGTAGAAGGAGAAAGTGAGACAGGGTACAAAGGAAATGTTACTTTCCTTTACTCATTTGAAATCTGATTAAAGGGACAAGCAGCTTTAATTATCATTGGCCTATTTGAATTGACAATAACCAATAAAGGGTTATTTTGCATTTATTTGGAGTGTCAAACATTTACTTTTCTAGATTCTGAACATCTCTACATCATTTTTTCTTCTACTTTCCAAAGGGGGAAAAAGACCCTTAATGTTACACATGGAGATATTCCCACACTTGTTGGACATTCCTATCCTTGGCTCCAAGGTTATATAATCAACATTGTGAGGACTCATTATTTGTGATTTCTACTTAATGTCACTAAAAATACACAGTTAAATACAACTAATGTGCATCTTTAAGATCCCTTGCCACCAGTAAAGCAGGTATAATAAAATCTACTTAACACAAAAGAAATGAAATGAAAAATCTACCTAAGCCTCTTGGCCCAATGTCTGAAATAATCTAGTTACTTGAAATGTAACAGATATTTTTTCCTTTATTTGATAAATAGAAATAAGAGCCTTTAGTTACTTCTGATTATACCAATAGTCATAAAATCAAATATTAATAGCTACCACATAGCCCTTCATCAGGTACTGTGAAGAGCACCTCTCTTGGTTCTGACACTAGTGCTATACTTTTTTAAGTACACACATTATCATATTTCACAGGATATGAGAAATATGGGAGAAAGTTGGTTGGAGTGAAACCTATTTTAGGTCTCCCACCAAAGCCTAAGCTTTTAACTACATTCATGTCTATAAAAATAACTAAATTATTGGATTTAACAAAAGTCATAATGAAAACTAGCTCAGTGATAACCACTAACAATGCATAAAGAGCCCTATTAATACAAGCTACAAAGTCTTATAAAATTAACCAGAAATTCTGTTCTAGTTATTAAATTGTCTTAATCAATGTTAGACATATTACAAAACTTCAAGATAAAAATCAATAAGAAAGTAATAGAGGGGGTGAGTATGATCAAAGTACACTATATGCATTTATGGAAATATCACAGTGAAACCCCTTTGTACAATTAATATATGCTAATTTTAAGAAGATAAAAAATGGTAAATAAACTGCTGAAAAGAAGTTTAATATCATTAACTTTTAGGGAGATGCAAATTAAGAGTATGACGAGAAGTCACCACATATATATTGAATAGCTAAAATTAAACATAGTAACCATAGTAAACACCTGAGAACACGCGGAGTAACTGAATTTCTCATATACTGCTAATGTGAACGTAAAATAGAAGAGCAGTTTCTTAGAAATTGTTCATTCATTTACTGTACAACCTAGCAATTGCACTCCTGGGGATTTATCCCAGAGAAATCAATAGTTATGTCACACAAAAGCTTGTCAATAATTGTTAGCTGAAGCTTTATTTATAACAGTAAAAAATGGAAATAACCTAATTGACTTATAACAAATGGATCATTGTTGAAAAACAACAAGATTAAGCAATTATTCTGGCAAAAAATGAAGGAAAACATAGAAATGGAAGGCCATTAAATATAATCTGAACAACTAAGATGGTTTGAATGTGTTAGTATAACCTTTAGCACTTCCACAAATAAATAAGAAATCAGCCTTTTAATAAGATACTGCTTACCTATTTCTTTCTCACCTCAGGATTTCTCATTTAATTGGTCTAGAGTGTGACCTGGGCATCTGGATTTTTAAAAGGTCCCCAGATGTTTCCCTCACCAGGGTTGAGGACCACTGTCCTAAGGCCCAATGAAGGGATTATGCTTTTCTTACAGTTTCTTTTTTATTGCTGTTCAATGAAAAATAAAATTCTGATGATTCCAAATTACTCTTAAGATAGACTTGAAGAACTACTCACTACACAGAGTGGTTGCCCTGTGCTATTGTGTGATGCACCTGCTATAACACAGACTTGGTCTCAAGGGGGTTAACAGAGATAAATACAGCTCCACTACATAGGAAAGAACTGCTTGCAACTTTCCTTTGCTCATCAAGCAAGTATTCAACCAATTTAGGATGCCACTTAAACCAGTGAGCTGCTGCTAAAAAAGGAAAATCTCACATCCTATGATTATCTACTGGATTATTATTGATTCTAAGAGTTCTTTATTTTATTTTATTTTATTTTAAATTATTCATTTATTCACATGTGCATACATTGTTTGGGTCATTTCTCACCCCTGCCCCCCTCCCCCCTCACATCCAGGCAGAACCTGTTCTGCTCTTATCACTAATTTTGTTGAAGAGAAGACATAGCGTAATAAGGAAGACAAAGCGTTTTTGCTAGTTGAGTTAAGGGTAGCTATACAGAAATATTTCTAGCATTGCTTTCATGTACACATGTGTTACAACCCATGTTGATTCATCTCTAACTGATCTTTACACTGGTTACTTATCCCCTTCTCACGTTCATCTCTGTCACTTTAAGGTTTCTGTATTAGTTCCTCTGGAGTGGGGACATCAAACGTTTTCATGTTTTGGCTTTTCTACCTAGATCTAAAGTCCGCATATGAAGGAGAACATACGATTTTTGGTCTTCTGAGGCTGGCTTACCTCGCTCAGAATGATGTTCTCCAGTTCCATCCATTTACCTGCAAATGATAAGATTTCATTCTTCTTAATGGCTGAGTAAAATTCCATTGTGTACAAGTACCACATTTTCTTGATTCATTCATCAATAGTGAGGCATCTTGGTTGTTTCCATAACTTGGCCGAAGTGAATAGTGCTGCAATAAACATGGGTGTGCAGGTGCCTCTGAGGTAACCTGGGTTGAATTCCTTTGAGTATATCCCCAGGAGTGGGATTGCTGGATCATATGGCAGATCTATGTTTAGATTTTTAAGAAGTCTCCAAATTTTTTTTCAGAGTGGTTGCACCAGCTTGCATTCCCACCAGCAGTGTATGAGGGTTCCTTTTTTCCCCACATCCTCGCCAACACATGTTGTTGGTGGTGTTTTTAATGATGGCTATTCTAACAGGGGTGAGGTGGAATCTTAGTGTGGTTTTGATTTGCATTTCCTTTATGGCTAGAGATGGCGAGCATTTTTTCATGTGTTTTTTTGGCCATTTGAATTTCTTCTTTTGTGAAAGTTCTGTTTAGTTCAGTTGCCCATTTCTTAATTGGTTCATTGATTTTAGGAGAGTTTACTTTCTTAAGTTCCCTGTATATTCTGCTTATCAGTCCCATGTCTGATGTATAGCTGGCAAATATTTTCTCCCACTCTGTGGGTGGTCCCTTTAGTTTAGAGACCATTTCTTTTGCTGTGCAGAAGCTTTTTAATTTTATGAAGTCCCATTTGTCCATCCTTTCTCTTAGTTGGTGGGCTGCTAGGGTTCTATTGAGGATGTCTTTGCCTATACCTATTAGTTCCAGACTGTTTCCTGTTTCTTCCTGTAGTAACTTCAGAGTTTCAGGTCTGATATTTAGGTCCTTGAACCATTCTGAGTTGGTACTAGTACAAGGTGAAAGACACAGATCTAGTTTCAGTTTCTTGCAGACGGGTAACCACTTTTCCCAGCAACATTTGTTGAAGAGGCTGTCTTTTCTCCATCATATATTTTTAGCACGTTTGTCAAAAATGAGGTGGGTATAGTTGTGTGGATTTATATCTGGGTCCTCTATTGTGTTCCACTGGTCTTCATGTCTGTTTTTCTGCCAGTACCATGCTGTTTTTATTGCTATTGCTTTGTAATATAGTTTGAAGTCAGATATTGTGATACCTCCAGCATTGCTCTTTTTGCTGAGTATTGCCTTGGCTATTCGCCGTCTCTTGTGATTCCAAATGAACTTTAGGGTAGATTTTTCAGTCTCTGTGTTGAAAGTCATTGGGATTTTGATGAGAATTGCATTAAACATGTAGATTACTTTTGGTTGTATAGCCATTTTTACTATGTTGATTCTACCAATCCATGAGCACGGAAGATCTTTCCATCTTCTGTAGTCTTCCTTGATCTCTTTCTTCAGGAGTTTGTAATTCTCCTTGCAGAGGTCATTCAAATCCTTTGTTAAATTTACTCCTAGGTATTTGATTTTTTTGAGGCTATTGGGAATGGAATTGTTTCCATATATTCCTTCTCAGTTTGTTTGTTATTGGTGTATAGAAAAGCTAAAGATTTTTGTAAGTTGATTTTGTATCCTGCCACCTTACTGTAGCTGTTTATGGTGTCTAAGAGTTTTGGGGTAGAGATTTTGGGGTAGGATCATATCATCTGCAAATAAGGATATTTTGACAGTTTCTTTACCTATTTGTATTCTTTTTATTTCTACTTATTGCCTAATTACTCTGGCTAGAAATTCCAGTATTATGTTGAATAGGAGTGGGGATAATGGGCACCCTTGTCTCCTTCCTGATTTTAGGGGGAATGGTTTCAGTTTTTCACGGTTAAGTATGATGTTGACTGTAGGTTTGTCATATACAGCCTTTACAATGTTGAGGAACATTCCTTCTATTCCTAGTTTTCTTAGAGCTTTTTTCATGAAGTGGTGTTGAATCTTGTCAAAGGCTTTTTCTGCATCTATTGAGATGATCAAATGGTTTTTGTCTTTGCTTCTATTGATACACTGTATTACATTTATAGATTTGCATATGTTGAATCACCTCTGCACCCCTGGGGTGAAGCCGACTTGGTCATGGTATATGGTCTTTCTGATGTATTGTTGGATTCGGTTTGCCATTATTTTATTAAGGATTTTTTCACCGATATTCATTAATTGAATTGGCCTGTAGGTCTCCTTATGGCGGTGTCTTTGTCTGGTTTTGGAATGACAGTAATGTTGGCTTCATAATACAAGTTAGGCAGTGTTCCTTCCCTTTCTATTTCATGGAACAGTTTAGGGAGAGTTAGTATTAGTTCTTCTTTAAATGTCTGATAGAATTCAGAAGTGAATCCATAAGGTCCTGGACTTTTCTTTTTTGGGAGACTCTTGATTGCTGCTTCAATTTTTTTTTTTTTTTTTGTCTTATAGATCTATTCAGGTGACTAATATTTTCTTGGTTCAGTTTTGGGTGGTTGTAAGTTTCTAGAAATCTGTCCATTTCTTCAAGATTTTAGAATTTATTAGAGTATAGGCTCTCAGTAGTCTCTGATGATTTCCTGAATTTATGTGGTGTTTGTTTTTATCTCTCCTTTGAATTTCTGATTTTACTGATTTGGGTTTTTCTCCCCTCATTTTAGTCAAGTTTGCCAGGAGTGTCAATCTTATTTATTTTTTCAAAGAAGCAGCTTTTTGTTTCATTTATTCTTTGTATGCTTTTTTTGTTTCTATTTCATTGATTTCAGCCCTTATTTTAATTATTTCTTTCCTTCTGCTTGTTTTGGGATTTGCTTGTTCTTGTTTTTCTAGGAGTTTCAGCTGTAGAGTTAGGTCATTGATTTGAGATCTTTCTGTCCTTTTACTATATGCACTCATGGCTATAAACTTTCCTCTTAGGACTGCCTCTGCTGTGTCCCATAGGTTCTGGTAGATCGTGTTTTCATTTTCATTAACTTCCAGGAACCTTTTAATTTCCTCTTTTATTTCATCAGTGAACCCATTCGTTGTTGACTAATGTGTTGTTCAGCTTCCACTTGTTTGCATATTTTTTACTGCTGTTTTTGTTGTTGATTTCTACTTTTAATGCATTATGGTCAACAGAATGAATGGGATTATTTCTATTTTCTCATATTTGCTGAGGCTTGCTTTGTGCCCTAAGATATGATCAATTTTGGAGAAGGTTCCATTGGCTGCTGAGAAGAATGTATATTGTGCAGCAGTTGGATGAAATATTCTCTAGACATCAGCTAGGTCTATTTGATCTATGGTGTGATTGAGTTCTTGGATTTCTTTATTGATTTTTTTGTTTGGATGACCTATCTATTGGTGATAGGGGGTTATTAAGATCTCCCACTACCACTGTGTTGGAGTTTATATATGTTTTTAGGTCCTTCAGAGTATGTTTGATGAAACTGTGTGCATTGATGTTGGGTGCATATAGGTTGATAATTGTTATTTAGTTTTGGTGTATTTCCCCTTTTATTAGTATGGTGTGTCCTTCTTTAGCTCATTTGATCAATATAAGTTTAAAGTCTATTTTGTCCAAGATAATTATTGCTACCCCTGCCTGTTTTGGGGAGCCATTGGCTTGGTAAATCTTCTTCCAGCCTTTCTCTCTCAGCCAGTGCTTATTTTCTATCGATGAGGTGGGTCTCCTGTAGGCAGCAGATTGTTGGATCTTCCTTTTTAATCCAATTTTCCAGTCAGTGTCTTTTGATGGGGGAATTTAGTGCATTAACATTCAGTATTAGTATTGATAAGTACATGGTGATCCCTGTCATGTAGTTGTCTTTGTTGATTAAGATTTTGATTATGTGCAACTGAATCAGTGTTACTCTTTACTTTCTTTCCTTTTCTTGTCCTGTGGTTTGGTTTTACCTGCCCTTTCATGGTTTTGTTTGCTTTCATTTTCTGTGTGCAGAATTCCTTGGAGAATCTTTTGTAGTGGCAGCGTAGTGGTCATATATTGTTTTAGTTTCTGCTTATCATGGAAGACTTTTATTGCTCCATCTATTTTGAATGATAGTTTTGCTGGATAGAGTATTTGAAGTTATTTTCATTCAGTGCCCGGTAGACCTCACTCCATGCTCTTCTTGCTTTTAATGTTTCTGTTGAGAAGTCTACTGTGATTTTGATGAGTTTACCTTTATATGTTATTTGTTTTTTCTCTTTTACAGCCTTCAGTATTCTTTCTTTACTCTCTGTGCTTGTTGTTTTAATGATAATATGTCATGGGGTAATCCTATTTTGGTCAAGTCTGTTTGGTGTTCTTGAGGCTTCCTGTACCTGAATGGACATAGTTTTCTCTAGATTTGGGAAATTTTCTGTTATTATTTTGTTGAATATATTACACATTCCTTTAGCTTGTACCTCTTCTCCTTCTTCAATGCCCATGATTTTCATGTTTGGTCTTTTGATGGAGTCAGTGAGTTCTTGCATTTTCTATTCACAGGCCTTAACTAATAGTTCTTCAGTTTTTCCTTTAATTGTCATTTCATCTTCAAGTTCTGATATTCTATCTTCTGTTTTTTCTATTCTGCTGGAATGATCTTCCATTTTGTTTTGTATTTCTGTTTCATTCTTTTTTCTGAAGTGTTCCATATTGTGGGCTACTTCTTCTTTAATATTGTCAATTTTCGCCCTTGTTTTTATCTCTCTGTTTATGGTGTTCTGTGTTTCAGTTTTGTGTTTATTTAGGGCTCCTGTGATTTCATTTATTTGTTTCTGTGTTTTCTCATATTCTTTATTTTTGTTGTCTTGGAATTTCTTGAGTTCCTCCTGTATGGTTTGGTTGACCATGTCTAGTAACACCTCTATGAAATTCTCATTAATTACTTGTAGGGTTTCTTCCTTCAGGTTGTTCTTTTTTACTTCATTGGGTTCCTAAGAATTCTGAAGTTGGAGAATACTCTGTGGTATAATGATTAGAGTTTAAGGTTTATCTTCAGAATCTTAGAACATATAAATACGTTATAGTAATTTAATAATTTCTGCAATCATTTGTACTTTTTTATTGTTTCTAAAAACTGAAATAAAATGATATACATTTATTGTATATCATTTTATTTCCTTCAGAAAGCTGATTAAGAAAAGAAAGTTTATTTATAGGGCTTGGAGGTTTAGAATGAGAAAAAGGATGGTGAGCTGAATGATCACAGTTTGCAAACTAGGGAAGTGCTAGAGCAGTTAGTGAGCTTTAGAGAGTCCCAGAGATAAAGAGAGGGTAAAAGAAAGGAGCCAAGGACAAAATACACTCTTCAGGGGCATGGTCCCAATGATATACTTCTTCCAAATAGACTCCACCTCCTCAATTGTCCACCATATCCCAAGAATCCATTATGTTATGAATCCATAAATGTGTTAATCCACATAAGATTAACCCTCATAAGGGTCAGAACCCTTATGATCCAATCATTTCTCAAAGTTCACATCTCTGAACATTGCTGTATTAGAGACCAAAACTTCAATTCAAGAGTTTTTGGTGGACATTTCAGATCCAAACTATAACAATTTGTTTTAGGTAATACTAAAAAGTCTTCTGAACTCATCTAAATATCTATTTTGTTATTGAAAAGTATACATATATATATAATTTAAAGAACATCTTAAATTTTTCCTGTTTTTCTTGAAGCTACAAAGGAAGAAGAACAATAATTTGCTAAGATCTCAAGTAGTCAAGGAAGGGGAATGTCCTCTCATTTGATTACAGACATACATTTATTCTTTTTTTTTTTTTTTTTTTTTTTGCATTACTGGATTTTGAATTTAGGGCCTTCTGCTTGCAAAGCAAGTGCTCTACCACTTGAGTCAAACCTCCAGAAGTCATGGATATTTAAGAAATATATGGACTTGTTTTTAGGTGGACCTAGAAGTACTATTAAGATAACATAATTGTAAAAGGATCATGTGACTTCAAACACATATATTTGTATTCTGAAGTTTTCTCCTTTAGGAAATATATACACATATATTGAAGAGGATTAGTGTTTCTTATAAATGTGAAATTCTAAGCAGTTTTTATTTTGCCTATGTCAAATGAGAAGCTTAAAATAGGAAGTTACACAGGTGTCAGTTTTTACTTTCCTTGGGTTTGTTTTTGCTTTTTTTCTTGTATTCAAAGCATAAGAAGGAAGCAAGTTTGAGCTTTCCTTTCCATCTGACACTTTCTCTCTTTTAACTCACCAGCTAATTTTCAAATTATATTTAGTTACCCAAAGTGGGGAGGAATGTTACTTTCACACTTTCATAATAAATTGCCATAAAGCATTGGGATTATCACTTTTAAAATCTTTATTGAATTGGGGTATGTATTTACCTCCAGGTCACTAAAATGAGTACCTTACCTCCAGACAAATGTGAAGATCTTTTAATTTAACATCAGTAAACTTTGCACAAAGTTTGAATTTATTGTTACTGATTTCTAGATATCATTGCTAGAAATCCTACTTTAGGATTTGAGAATTGACAATAGCTATTGAGAATGGCAAGAGTATGAACTGGCAATATCACATCCTGGATATAACCTGGCTCTAAAATCTAATCTGAAAAGATTTAATCAATTTGCTTACTTACATACTACATAATTAAAGGCTTAGTACCTATAAGTGGAAGGTATGCCAAGTCTATATACAGATAGAAGCAGAAACTTCAAAATGCTTTTAAGGCAGGAGGTTTGGCTCAAGCCGTAGAGAACCTGAGTAGCAAATGCAAAGGTCTGAGTTCAAACTGCAGTACTCTAAAAAAAAAAAAGGTAGCCACATGTAGATTTGATTTTATTTAGTTTTTTAGTTTTGGTTTGAACTCTGGGCTTCACACGTGCAAAACATTTACTCTATTGCTTGAGCCACATCTTCAGTCCATTTTGCTCTGGTTATTTTGGAAATGGGGTCTCTTGAACTGTTTGCCTGGACTGCCCTCAAACTGCGATCCTCCTAATCTCAGCCTCCCAAGTAGCTAGGATTACATGTGTAAGCCATGGGCACCCAGCATTTTTTTTTTATTTGAACTCCACATGTAGATTTTAAAGGATAATTGCTGCTCTGAGGAACTGCCTTCATTTTGTGCACTCTGACAGCTGTCATCCATTTCATGTCAGTGTAGTTCTTCCTATGCTGGACATGAATGTAATGACTACAATCAGAATCATTACCTTCTGTTACAACAACCTTACTCATTTGCTTCTGCCATTCAAATTAGAATTAAAGTACCATACTTTTCTTTCGGTGATATTTACCTATTGACTTATAAACATAATTAGTTGCATTCAGATAGTTTTCATTTTTCAACTGCCTAAAATTTGTAAAGAAAATTGAATATGAATACCATCAATTCTGGTAAGATATACTGTCTTTCTATGTTATCTATAATTATAAAGCATATTTCTATGGTGTTTTTCCAATAAAGTGGCTTTTCTTAGCTTTTTGAAAAAGGTCAATGCTCATAAATTATCTTTTCCACCACCCTCAATTAAAAATACTGCTGGTAGGGTTGGTTTTTTTCTTCCTTGTATGGCACCAGCTCTGCATTTCCTCCCAAAAGCTGTGGTTTGGACTGTGCTACATAGTGTCTTGCACTGTTCTACATAGTGTCTTGCACTCTTTCCTAACTGGATGGTGACCTCTTTAAATATCCACAGTGATAGTGGTGATGGCCAAAGCTGAGCCAATCATAGGATCTTATCTCTTGGCACAGTAATTGTCCCAGTCAAGTGACTTAAAAAACAATTTTCACTGAAAGTGTTGTAGAGCTATTTAGGCTTTTTCCACTAAGGTTCTAAGCTGAGAGGATATAAATTTGGTATAACAGCTATCTGGTTTCCTGTCTTATGAAAAGAGTCTGTCTCCAGAATGAAGCCAACACAGAGATAGAAGCAGAAGTGGAGATAGGAAGAATTCTGATGACATCTAAATCTTTTACAACTAAAGTATTTCCATTCAGTAATGTGTGCCAAGGAGCCCCCTGTTTTTGTTTTCTTAATCTAATTTGCTTTGTGTTTTTATCTCTTATAACTTAGTGATTCTTAAGTGTAACATAACTTTGTATTCTTGAGTGTAATATATATTTGTGATATAGTCTTGCTCAAATTCTTGAGTAGCTCATTACTTCTATTTCAGTTTCAATGGCAAATTGTATCTTTTTACTCTTTTGGTTGTGTTTAGAATTCATAAGTTATTAACATCCTGATGTAACTATCTTAGAAAAGTTTCAGGAAAACATTTTATTTCCTTTCTATTGTGAATTATATATATAAAGTATAAATTTTTTTATTTATAATAATGATGTATTAATATATAATAGCATATATTAACATATCTGTTTATATATTTTTCTTTAATGTTTAACTACTGTTATTATTCTCAATTTTGTCCCGAGTGTGCCCTATTTTATTCTGTTCAATGTAATCAGTTGTTATCTCACTGTTTGTTTTTGCTGTACTAAATCCTCTGCTACAATTTCTTCATCATTAGATTTTATCCACAGTCCTCTACACAGACCTTTGTGTTGTGAAATGAGTACTGGGTTCTTTAAAACTTGCTTCCTCTGCTCAGCTTCTTTCAAGTATAATTTCCAGTTATTTCTGGGTATTCTTATTTACATGGAGTCTTTAAATCAGGTTAGGGAGAACTACATCATACTGAAAAGCAAAAGGGAAAGAGTGGAACTGGAGGTCTTGGTCATTGGCAAAGAGGGATTTAAGTTCCCCGAAGCCAAATCAAAAGAATGAGGAAAAGCACTGATGTCTTGTTGCCCCTCCTGGTTTTCTAGTGGGAAAGAATGTTCTGGAATCATGTAGGTAAGCTTCCTTACTTGAGTGCACTTGTAAAGACTTACTGCATTTGGTGGTAAGCACTGTGGAGAAAGGGGCTGTGAATTATCTCCTAGAGGGAAGGACAAAGGGCTGAGCAAAACTACTGATTAACTGCACTGAGCCTTTAGTGTAGATCTCTTGGGCAAGGAAAACAACAGGCCAACAGGGGCTGCTCAACTTTTATTTTCAAAACAAGATAATTAGGAGTATTTACCAGATGGTCACTATGTGTTATTTTAGATACTCTATATACTATGCCAGAATGTTTGCTAAATTGTTACTATGTGTTGTTTTAGCAAGTCCATGTATTATGCCCTAAACCAAGTAATTTCGTGCCCTGTAACGAATTATTTTGGCAAACTGTGTAACTTAAACATCAGCATATTTCCTCTTTAAATGTCCACAGTGATACTGGCCTGAGACTTCCTGAGTAAAGAAAGCAAACTGTATTTATGGAATGGTTACTATTCCTCATTAAGGCACAGAAGAGAATTATTTGGTATTTTGCCAAGTTCTCTTGGATTTTATCATTTTTATTATGTTTCAGATTGTGCCTTAGGGAAAAATTTTGATGAGATTATTTTTGTTTATGCTTTTCTGTGTTTTTGTTTTCAAAGGGTAAATATGTACCACAGAGGCTAAGAAAACCCCTAGGAAATGACAATGAGACACACAGACTAAAACTTAGGAATTAAGGCACACACTTTGGGGTATAAAGAAGAAATAAAGCTAAAAATGTTACCATGGAACACAAACTAGGGGAAAAAAAGAGAAAGCACTGCCAAGAATATTATATAAGAAAGCAAAATACAACCACAACAAATGCATATTTTAATACCCCTTAAATTCAGATGTACCTCAGAGAATTTCATCTAAATACTTCTGAAATCAATATAACTTCCATTCTTCGTTATATTTTGGTATATCACTTACCAGCTAGAATTTAAGTTCTCTGTAAGATGCACAGTCGGTAAACTCTTGTTAGGCTGCTGCAAAGATAACATCTACTGTTCATGCTGTAAAGAAAATCAAATAATGATAGAAAGAGCTGATATAAAGGAAAAGAAAAAATTGTCTATGCTTGTACATAATCTGATTCAGTTGAATTAATGAGATTTAAAGCTTTGTTAGCTAAGGATGCACTTACACACAAGACCCAATTTAACTACTTCTAAATAGTCTATCAATTCAGCCAGCAGGGGATGGAGAAAGTGAAAGTGAGAGAGAGACTTCCTGATTTTAAAGTTGAACAAATTTGCTGTTTGACTAAGCTAATTGACAATTTTGGTTAAAAATATTCAAATAAAAACTTCATGTATCCAGACAGTTATTCAATTTGCTTAATAATCTTGGCACACCACCCAAACTCTTAGAACAATGGCTTAAATGTGAAGGTACCCCATAAATGCTTGCTGAATATTGTTGTAAAACTTAATGTTTCATCAAAGAGTACATGGTCAATATCAAGATTCATTTTGGGAGGAGGGAGCATAAGGAAAAAGTGAAGGAGGGCAAATATGGTCCATATATTTTATATTCATATATGAAAACAGAACAATGAAACCTGTTGAAATTGTTCTAAGAAGAAGAGAAGGGAGAACAATGGGGGATGAATCTAATTAAGATATAGTATGAGTACATATGTAAACGTCACAATGTGTACCTTTGTACAGCTATTATATGCTAATAAAAATTTTATATAAAAAAAGATAGAGAGGAAAAAGCCAAAAGATATTTTAGGCTCTAGAATATAATAAACCAAATTTGCTCACACTGACACATATATAATAATATTTAGATAGTTTCAAAATAGAAACCATTCAGTTGTTCATTATAATAAAATCTTTTTAAGAGAACAAAGGACATTTCTAGCAACTAGAAACTAAGAGCTACCTTTAAAATGAGTGCATGTGTTTTATTAAGTCTAATAAGATTTAATCATTAAATGGTTCCTTTCTTGAGGGCTTATACTGAGATAGTGCTTAAGAAAGAACTGTGCAATTTTATTTCCTGGTTTTGATTATCTAAATCTATTTTGATGCTTGGTGTGGTGACCCAGCTACTCAGGAGGATCGCAATTCAAGGCCAGTCCAAGTAAAAATTTAATGAGATCCTGTCTGAATCAAAAGCTAGTCATGGTGGTTCACGCAAGAAGCCATAGGTAGGAGAATCAGTCTGAGGCTGGCCCAGGCCAAAATACAAACCTTACCTGAAAAATAACTATAATATAAAAGAGCTAGGGTCATGGCTCAAGGAGTAGAGTGCTTGCCTAGTAGGCGCACATTTTTGAGCTCAAATCCCAGTAACAACAAAACAAAATGTATTTTAGTGTTTTAATGTTGGACTTTTGAAACTAATAAATGATTAATACTTACAGCAGGATACTTTATTATCTTAAATTTCATAACATATTTACCTTAATTAACCCAAAGTAAATCATAGCTGTATAATACATAATTGGTATTAATTTCCAATCTTTCCTTCCTTAAGGAAAACCTCAGTCATGAAAGGCTAGGAAAGTCTTGGTTCTGGTACAGACTTAGCTTGTTTTATCTTCTTTTTCTGTCCATGAAACTTGTCGCCCTCTTCTGGACAACCAGAAATGGATCATGCCAGCTGAGCCCTTTCTGTCAGTACAGGGCACTTTCAGGCTCCCTGTCAAATAGCAGTAAGAGTTCTGGTTATTTTCTTCAACCATAAAAAGTTATCTACCAACTGTCTGTGAACTTCATATCACTATCACACAAATCTGCACAATTAAGAACATTTCTTTAGACATCAATTATCCTATCCAATCCATCTCATATATCTTTCCTTAATCACTGGCAGAAAAAGAGCTCATGATCCAAGCAGACACAAACAAAAAGGAGCATCAAGTTTAACAAGAGTAATTTAAATATATAGCTTTAGGAAAATGCTGATTACTGCCAGAACACTATAAAACATGCGTCTACAACTCAGTCTCTACAACAGTGGCATCTTTATTGTGCATTGACTCATAGAATTTAGATGGGGGAAACTCTGTGACTCTAGACATGTAATGTGTAAGGAACACAGTGTGAGTGAGCATTAAGGACACAAAGGTAAGGGAGTCAGATCTGCACCTCTGCGTGACTTCTGTTAAACCACTTATCTTCAACAAGCATCAGTTTCCTCATTAACTCCTGGCAGGCAACTTTTGATTCTTACATCACCAGAATGTTGTAAGGGTCTTGTAATGTAATGTGCATTGACTTCCTTTGTGAGAAGAAAATTTTAAAACATAAATCCATTAAACAACCCCCTTTGCATTAAAAGAATTGAAACAGGATATAGTCCTGACTAAGCCACAGATTCAAAGAACAGAGCTCACAGATGCAGCCCCACAGGAAACATGAGTCTGTGGTCATTGGTTAAAATCTCCTGTAGTTTATAGTTAACCAAGCTTAAAGCACATGGAAAGTTTCTTCTATTAATTAGGTTACAGAAATTGTTCTCTAAAACATTTAGAATTGCATCTCTTTAGGAGGTATTGTAAGAGTTTAAACAAAACTGGGCTGAGTATTATGTAAATTGACATACTATAAAAAAAGAAATAGTCTACAACAAGCAAGTTAAATTTTTGTAAATTTGCTGTGAATACCCAATGCATTTCTGTAATATTAAACATAGGCAATGTATTCAATACTTGTGTGTATTTAAACAATATGAGAAACAAGCAAGTCCTTGATTGCTCCTGGCCACAGTGGGAATGACATCATGATCTTGGCCAGTAGGACTCTTTAGGGACTGAAGCTGCTAGGAAACCAGAGAAACATGAGGCTTCCCAACCATTTGGGATGACCATTCTAAACTGAGGATAGAAACATCTCTTGGCTGCAGCTCGTCTCTGAAAAACAGTAAAACAGCTGGCCATTGATAAGAGCAAGCCCAGACCCAAAAATGACTTTCCAAAGCCTTACATTAATGATTTTTCCCTCTGAAGTCCAATGTTTACTGAGAGAACTTTGTATCCTGGTCCTCTTGGGAAGTTATTTAGTGCAATGTATAAAACCCATTAAGTATTTAAAACAAATTATCTAGTATAGAATACAAAATTTAAAATGTCTTGATTTTCCAAAGATAGATAACTTCGAAAAGGTACTTTTCAAGGACTGGGTGCCATGGCTCACAACTGTAATCCCAGCTACTTGGTAGGTGGCGAGAGGACAATCACAGTTGGAGGACAGTCCATACAAAAAGTTAGTGAGACCCTTTCTCAAAGCCCAAACCAGGTGCAGTGGTTCATATCTGAAATCGCAAAAAGTGTGCAAAGTTGGAGGTGTGGCTCAGGGGACAGAGCACTTGTCTAGCAAACCCAAAAATTATTTTTCATAGCACATATTGGAGAAAAGTAATGTCATAATCTCAGATGAACTAACTTCAAGATATTTCCTCCAGGCCAACATTTTTTTTCTATTTTATAGGTGTAATCCAGCCTATCAATTCACCTAATAAAATATTCTGTGTTGATAGGGTAGAAGAGGTTTGCATCAAATGAATCAAAAAGTGTATTGAGATAAATTATATTTCTAGTTTGTAACATTGCTAGTTTAGAATAGCAACTTATAAAATCTAGTTTTAGAATTTCTACTTCTTTGTTTTATTTGACAGCACTGGGGTTTGAACTCAGGGCTTTGATTCTGCTAAGCAGACACTGTCCATTTGAACCATGTCCTTAGTCACCTTTTGCTTTAGTTATTTTTTTGGATGCAGTCTCATATTTTTGCATGGGACTGTCCTCAGACTTCAGTCCTCTTACATATGCCTCCTATGTAACTGAGATTAAGGCACACACCAGCATGCTTGGCTTGTTGGTTGAGGTAGTGGTCTCATTCACTTTTTATCAGGGTTGATATTAAATCACAGTCCTCCCAATCTCTGCCTCCCTATTAGGTGGAATTACAGGTGTATGCCACAATGCCCAGCCTGGAATATCTTTTTAAAATACAGATAATTTATTCTCAAATTCCATTTAGTTTCTTATAGTAAATACTAAAGTATCTAGTGTATTGCCTGTTGTAAATATTTGCATCCAAGCTGGTTCTATTAAATTACTTTAAAAATAATGAGTTCTCAAGGCAATTCAAGAATCTTTCTAACAATAGTACAAAGGAATACCTTTTCCCTGTTCTAAACTAATGTGGGCTTTCCTATAGTTGTACATTTGAACCATACATAAATTTTGTGTAAAATAAATAAAATTTTATTAGGAAATTAACATTGAGAATTAGTGTATCTTTGTCACACCAATGTTTGTAGAATGAGATTTCAGCTGTGTGCTTTTATTTAATTTGTTTTTATTTTATGTACACTACTGTCAGTCCCAAAATATAGATGAACTCCTACTAGACAGAAACTATAGTTTATTTATCTTTCATCTTCTGAGCTTGGTTTTTGTGTTGGTGCATGTTTTGTGCTGAAGTAATATTTGAAGGATAAGTGAACAGATGAATAAAATACCTAAGGTTAAAGAATTACATAATTATCTCCCTAAATATTCACTTTGTGTACTCTTTTTGGTCAACTTTCTGTACCAATGAAACATTTTCTCGTGGTCTCAATACATGGCCAGCTGGTCATGTTGCTTTTAGGCCTGAGGCAAGGTGGAACATCATAGCAATATGAGCAAGTTGTGGTGGAGTAAAGTGCCTCACCCACTATGGCCAGGAAGGGGAGGAAGGGAGAAGGAGAGAGAGAGAGAGAGAGAGAGAGAGAATGGAAGAGAAAGAGGAAGGAGCAATGGACAAGACATACCCCTCCAGGACATACTCCCAGTACCCATGTCCTCCAACTAGGACTCTCTTTTTTAAAATTTCTACCAGCTCCTCCCCATAATTCCATCAGCTGACAACCAAACCTTTAGCACATGGCCTTGGGGGGACATAACAGTTCCCAACTATAACATACACTATCTGTACTAGGAACATACCAAAACAAAAAAATTCACTTCTGGTAAATTTAGAATAGGGATTTCTTGCATTCCCAACACTCTATTTCAACTTACCACTTTACTTTTCAGAAAACAAGAGTCTTGATCAGTGCCTGGGATTTACCCAAGATCACATAGCCTTTTCCCCTGCTCTATCTTCTATTTAAAAAAATAGCATGTAGAAAAATTCTGTCTTATTTAATTGATTACTCTTTGGAATTTTCTCTCTTGAAATTACAAACTACCACTTAGAAGGAGTCAAAATAAAATAAGAATATTTAAATAAAACGTAAAGAAAAATGGATATGCTGCAACTCCTCTTAACACCAACATGAAGTTAGAGTTCACAAGCATTTCTTTCCTTCCACACTAGGTGGAGCCATCAGCTTACACTAGTTGTAGGAGCACATGGACAATTAATTATATTTGAACCTGTCAAATTACTTTCCAGAGTAGTTGCGTCCTTTTGCATCCTCACCAGCAATGTGTGACTGTTCAGGAGAAACATTGGAGCTTTGCCACTTTTTTATATTAGTTACCTTCCCAGCTGTCTAGTGATATTTCATTATAGATTTTTATTTGCTTGTGTTTTTTTAGTGATTGCAATTGTCTTTTTTGTTTTTGTTTTTGTTTTTTATTTGGCAGTACTGAGGATTGAACTCAGGGTCTTATGCTTGCTAGCCAGGAGCTGTATCATCAAAAATCTTTTCGCATGCTTATTTGCTTGCTTTATATCATCTTTCCTGAAATATCTATTCAAATCATTTGACCAATGTTTAATATCAACTTGTGAACTTTTTTATATTATTCTACTACCCAGACATTCCAATCCAGTATACTTATCTGAGGTAAACAAAATCACATGTACATGCAAAATCAGTATGCTAATGTTCATAAGTGCTTTATTTATGTTCACCAAAATGGAAAACTACTTATCAACTGGGGAATGTACAAACTATGGTACACTCACACATTGAATAGTACTAGCAGTAATAAAGAATGAACTACACGCAATAATATAGATGAATCTTAAAAGTGCAATGCTGAGTGAAGGAAGCCAGACACAAATGACTCTGCACTAAATGGTTCCACTCATGAAGTGCTTGAAAAGAAAAAGCTAGAGACAGAAGTTGGATTAGTGGTTGTCTGGACATGTGTGTGGAGAAAGGACTGATACACCTTTTGGGGAGATCAAAGCAGTCTATTGCTCGTTTATAGTAGTGGTTGCACAATTATGAACATTTGTGAAAAGTAACAGACTATATACCTAAAAAGGCTATGTTCAAATTTATTGTTGAGCTAATATTAATATTATTAATATAATAATATTGAATATATTAATATTCAATTAACCAGACATACAAAAATTTGCCTGAAAGAAGGTAATTATGGTTATGAACATTTTGAAGCATTCTGGTGGTTTTTGTAAAACTATTAGCATGAAATTCTTAGCTTTTTCACTTTCTTACCATATTTAAGGATGTGCACTGAAAACTTTTTCTAACAAAATTACACTTATTTGAAAGGCCCAATGACACTAATTTGACAAACATAATGTTGGATTTTATACTGAGTGGTTCAAGTATAAATTGGGAAATATAATAGAATAGCCTAGTGGTCCACATATATCAAGTATCAATATTTATTGTTCTGTCAGAGTGGGGTACCTTCTCTTTTTCTTATGTAGGTGAATATTTTATTATTAAATATGAAACATTAGATATATATTTTATTAGACAAAAGAGCATCAAGACATACATGCATACATGTAAATTATTTCTTTTAAGTCATGGCATGTTCTCAAAGGAGTATGTCAGGTTATAATAGAGTCACTTGCACACCCATGTTTATTGCAGTATGGTGCAATAAATAACCATAATAGTTACAATAGCCAAACTATGGAAATAGACCAGATGTCCTACAACTGATGAACACAGTAAGAAAAAAATATATATATACACATGTATATACATGGAGTATATATTCAGCCATAATGAATGAAATTATGCCACTTTCGGGTACATGGATGGAGATGATCATGTTAAGTGAAGTAAGCCAGGTTCAGAAAGACAAAATCACATGTTTTCTCTCATATGTGGAAGACAGAGCCAAAAGAAAGCTATATATATATATATATATATATATATATATATATATATATATATATACACTAGTGAGCCTGTTTGAGGGCTCATATATATAGTGTATATATATATACTAGTATATATATATATATATATATATATATACTAGTGAGCCTGTTTGAGGGGACTAGGGAGAAGAACAGAGAATGATAGAGAGTGGATAATGTCAAACACATTGCGTCTGTGTAGGAAGATGGCATAACAAAATGCACTGAAACTTGTTGAATAATAGGAGGTTGGGGGAAAGGGTAAGAAATAGTAATAAAGGGGGTTAATCTGATTAAAGTACAGTATATTCACAGGTGAAATACCATGGCAAAACCCCTTTGAACAATAAATGCACTTAAAAAATGTAAATAGGTAAAACAGGTCCTATTAGGCAGAAGGTATTAGTGGGAAGGGGAGAGTGAATGGAAAGGGTAAAGGATAGTGGATATGGTGGATGTACTTGATATACTTGTATGAAAATAGAACAACAAAACCTGCTGACACCATTTTAAGTTGGGGGAAGGGAGTTGAGGGAGAATGATGGATGGAGTGAAATTAACCAATATACATTGTATGCATATATGGAAATATTACAATGAAACCCCCTTACAACTAAATATATGCTAGTAAAATGTTAAATAAAAAATAAAGAAATTTTTTTATCTTTAAATATATCATATAGAAACCTCCATCGGCATTTTAATAGAAGTATTAGACTTGAGTATTCTAGAGGGACAGCATCCAGTATATGAAAAAGAATGTTTTCTTGGCACTTTAATAACAGTGTAATCTCATATTTCATTAATATAATGAGAAATCTAGAGTCTGTAGACTATCTGGTGGCCAAGAAAGGAGATTAACAAAATAGCTTCAACAATATGACAAAATATGAAAACATTTTTGAGTGAATTTGGTCTTGGTAATGTGTAATTACCACAATAAGATTTGGAATACTTTTATCACCTCAAAGGAAACTTTGGATTGCAGCTCTGGGCCAGCCCTGGGCAAAAACATGAGATTCAATCTCAAGAGCAAAAAGGGCTCGAGGCACAGCTCAAGTGGTGGAGGGCTTGTTCAGCAAGTGCACAGCACTGCATGCAAACATCACACCACTAAAAAGATACAGAAGACTATGGAAGAAACTGTATCTTTTAATCACCTGTTCCATCCTCTATAGCCCTCCTGTCCCTTAACAAATACCAACCTGCCTCCTGTATTTTATATGAATTGAACCATATAATATGTGGTTTTTTTTGACTGGCTTCTTCACTTAATATAATGTTCTTTATGCTCATCAATCTGATGGTATGTATCAGCATTTTCTTCAATTTTTGACAATATTCTGAGTATGAGTTCCCTTAAAGTGTAACTTTTAGCTACTATTAAATTTATTCCTAAATATTTTATTCTAATGTATCTGGAGTTATTATCTTAACTTGTTTTTGGTCTTTTGTTAAAACTGTATAGAAAAACAGCTTGCTTTTGCATGTTGAGCTTATATGATGCAAAACTGCTGAACTCTTTTATTAGTTTTAGTAAATTCCTTAAGATCTATATACAAGATCATATTGCCTAAGAACAGAGAATGCTTTAGTTCTTCATTTCCAATCTCTTGCTCTCTCTCTCTCTCTCTCTCTCTCTCTCTCTCTCTCTCTCTGTCTCTCTCTCTCTGTCCTAATTGCCCTGGTTAGAAAATTTCCATATGATATTGAATAGAAATGACAAATGTGGCATCCCTGTCTTGATCTTGACTTAATGGACAAGCATCAATCTTTCACCAGAAAGTGTGAGGTTAGCAGTGGATTTTTCATAAATGTCCTTTATAATGGGGAAATTTCCTTCCATTCCCAGTTAGGCTCTACTTCCATATAATGACACATTTAGAAATAGTAAGAGTTGGAACTACAACATATAAATTTTGGGGAACACAATTCAGCACATAATATATAACATAGCATTGCCCATTCTTTTAACTTCAACATATTTGTATCATTGGGTCTCAATTGTGTTTCCTATAAACAGCAAATAGTGGATCCTGATTTGTTTTTGCAAGAAGACCAAACTTAGTGTGATGCTCATGTTTAGAAGGGGCTCTGCCACTGAGCCCTGGATCTGATTTTTTATTCTTCTAGTCAAGTATGTGCCTTTTTATGAGATTTTTTTTTACCCATTCATATGTATTTTTATATAGCTGAGCTTAAATAAGTCTCCATTTTTTTGCTTTCTATATGTCTCATGTCTTTTGTTCTTATCTCCTTTTTTGCTCCTTTCTTTAGCAGTAAGTAAATATTTCCTATGTAGCATTTACAATTTTTAGTATTTTCACTATATTTTAAAATATTTCAGAGGTTGCTTTATGTTTTACTCTAAACATCTTAGCCTATTGTAATCAGCTTCAGATTTACACTGTCTTAATTCCAGTGATACATTAGCATACTACTCCTATATAGCTATTTCCTTTTCCACCTTTTGTGGTGTTATTGTTATAGATATTACACCTATTAATGTTAATAACCCAATAACATTGCTCTATTATTTTACCTTTTGTAGTTATTTCCTTAGCTCACTACAGCTTTGGAACTACCTAATTCCTTTCTTTTGTGATAGCTGTTCCTTAGCTTAAAATGGGTGACATCCTTACTAACCCTTGATAGATTGAAAATTGTGTAAGTTGAGAATGAATTTAATATACCAAAAATCATAGATCAGCGATACAGCATACTGCAGAATATCAGTTACTCACTATTTCAATTTTATGACTGACTGAAAGCTGCAGCTTGTTTCCACTACCTAACTTCATGACAGAATATTTTTCTACACAGTGCTGGCCAAGGAAAAGTTCAATTTCTACTGGATTTGCATCACTTTCACAAAACATCTTAAGTCAAACCATTGTAAGTAAGAGACCATCTGCATTGGGAAATAAATTATACATATAATACATTTTTATATGTTGTATGCCCAACACAACCTTACATACATATTATTTTACACAATTGGTACATATTGTTTTCGAAAGTGGTTGTACTAGCTTACATTCACTAGAGCAGTGTATGTGGGCTCCTTTTCCCCCCACATTCTTGCCAACATTTGTTGTTGGTACTGTTCTTGATGGTAGCAAATCTAACAGGTGTGAGGTGGAATCTTAGTAGGGTTTTGATTTGCTTTTCATTTATGGCCAGAGATAGTGAGCATTTTTCATCTTTTTTGGCCATTTGGAATTCTTCCTTTGAAAAAGTTCTGTTTAGTTCAGTTCTTTATTGGTTCATTGATTTTGGGTGATGTTTAATATTTTTATTTCCCAGTATATTCTGGTTATCAGTCCTTTGTCTGATGTATAGCTAGCAAATATTTTCTCCCATTCTGTGGGTGGTCTCTTCAATTTAGAGATCATTTCTTTTGTTGTGTAGAAGCTTTTTAATTTTATTTGTCCATCCTTTCTCTTAGTTGCTGGGCTGCTTGAGTTCTACAGAGGAAGTCCTTGCTATACTTATTGCTTCCAGAGTATTCCCTGCCTTTTCCTGTACTCACTGTAAGGTTTTGGGTCTGACATTAAGGTCCTTAATCCACTTTGAGTTGATACTAATACAGGTGATAGGCATGGATCTAGTATCAGCTTTCTGCAAGCAGATAACCAGTTTTCCCAACAACATTTATTTATTTATTTCTCCATCATATGGTTTTGGCAACTTTTGTCAAAAATGAGATGGGTGTAGCTGTGTGGATTCATTTCTGGGTCCTTTATTCTGTTCCAATGGTGTTATGTCTGTTTTGTGCCAGTACCATGCTGTTTTTACTATCATGGCTCTGTAGTATAGTTTGAAGTCAGGTATTGTGATACTTTCAGAATTGCTCTTTCTGCTTAGTATTGCCTTGGCTACACCTGTTTCCAAGTGAACTTTAGGGTAGATTTTTCAATCTCTGTTATAAATGTCATTGGGATTTTGATGAGAATTGCACTAAATATGTAGATTGCTTTTGGTAGTATAGCCATTTTTACTATGTTGATTCTACCAATCCATGATCATGGGAGATCTTTCCACCTTCTGTAGTATTCTTTGATTGCTTTCTTCAGTGGTTTGTAGTTCTCCTTGTAGAGGTCATTTCCTCATTTGTTAAATTTATTCCTGGTATTTGATCTTTTTTGAGGCTATTGTAAATGGAATTATTTTCCTATATTCTTTCTCAATTGGTTCATTGTTGGTGTATAGAAAGGCTACTGGTTTTTGTAAGTTGATTTTGTATCCTGCTACATTGCTGAAGCTGCTTATGGTGATGAGGAGTTTTCGGGTGGAGTTTTTTGGGTCTTTGAGGTAAAGGATCATGTCGTCTGCAAATAGGGATATTTGACAGTTTCTTTATCTATTCATATTCCTTTTATTTCTTTTTCCAGCCTTATTGCTCTGGCTAGGAATTCCAGAACTATGTTGAATAGGAGTGGGAAGATTGGATACCCTTGTCATGTTTCTGACTTTAGGGGAAATGGTTTCAGTTTTTCTCCATTAAGTATGATGGTGGCTATAGGTTTGTCATTTATAGCCATTACAATGTTGAAGTGCATTCCTTCTATTTCTAGTCTTCTTTGAGTTTTTATCATGAAATGATGTTAAATATTATTGAAGGCTTTTTCTAAAATCTATTGGGATGATTAAGTGGTTTTTGTCTTTGCTTCTATTAATGTGCTGTATTACATTTACTGATTTGTGAATGTTGAACCATCCTTGAATCCCTGGGATGAAGCCAACTTGGTCATGGTGAATGATCTTTCTGATGTGTTGTTGGATTCAGTTAACACATCATTCAATAAAATAATGATTTTATTGAAGATTTTTGCATCACTGTTCATTAAGGACATTGGCCTCTAGTCCTCTTTTTTGGATGTGTCCTTGTCCAGTTTTGGGATGAGTGTAATATTGGTTCATAGAATGAGTTAAGCAGTGTTCCTTCCCTTTCTATTTTGGGGAAAAGTTTAAAGGAGTTGGTATTAGTTCTTCTTTAAAGGTCTGGTAGAATTCAGCAGAGAATCTGTGAGGTCCTATACTTTTCTTTTTTGGGAGACTATTGCTGCTTCAATTTCATTATGTGTTATAGATCTGTTTATGTGGTTAATATCCTCTTGGTTCAATTTTGGATGGTCATAAGTATCTAGAAATTCGTCCATTTCTTCAAGATTTTCCAACTGATTGAAATATAGGTTCACAATGTAATCTCTGATGATTCCCTGGATTTCCTTGGTGTTTGTTGTTATCTCCCCTTTTTCATTTCTGATTTTACTAATTTGGGTCTTTTCCCTCCTCATTTTAGCCAGATTTGCCAGAGGCTTGTCAATCTTGTTTATTTTTCAAAGAACCAGCTTTTTGTTTCATTGATTCTTTGTATGGTTTTTTGGTCTCTATTTCATTAATTTTGGCCCTTATTTTTATTATTTCTCTCCTGCTTGCTTTGGATTTTGCTTGTTCTTGTTTTTCTGAGTTTGAGATGTAACATTAGGTCATTTATTTGAGATCTTTCTGTCCTTTTAATGTCTGCATCCATGGCTATAGACTTAGGACTGTCTTTGCCGTGTCCCATTGGTTCTGGTAGGTCATGTTTTCCTATTCCTTAACTTTCAGGAAACTTTTGATTTCCTCTTTCTTTTTTCTATGACCCACTGATCATTGAACAATGTGTTATTCAGCCTCCAATTATTTGCTTATTTTCCACTGTTGCTTTTGTTGTTGAATTCTAGTTTTATTGCATTGTGATCAGCAAGAATGCTGTTGGTTATTTCTATTTTCTTATATTTGCTGAGGCTTACTTTGTGCCCTAAGATATGATCTATTTTGGAGAAAGTTCCATGGTGTTTGAGAAGAATGTATATTGTGCTGTTGTTGGATGATATATTCTGCAGACATTAGTTAGGTCACTTTGGTCTACAGTGTCATTTCATTCTAGAATATCTTTATTGATTTTTTTTGATGACCTATTTATTGGTGATAGAGGAATATTAAAGTCCCTCACTACCACTGTGTTGGAATCTATCTGTGCTTTTAAGTCTTTTTTTTTTCAGTTTTTTTTTCTTTATTCATTTATTCATAAGTGCATACATTGTTTGGGCCATTTCTCCCTACTGCCCCCCAACCCTTCCTTCTCCCCCCCCACCCCCTTGCTTCTAGGCAGAACCTGTTCTGCCCTTTTCTCCAATTTTGTTGAAGAGAAGATATAAACAATAATAAGAAAGACATAGGGTTCTTGCTAGTTGAGATAAGAATAGCTATACAAAGAGATTCCTAGCATTGCTTCCACGCAGAAGTGTATTACAACCTGAATTGATTCATCTCTACCTGACCTTTTCAATACTTCCAAGTCACCTTCCCATATTGGCATCTGTCATTTTAAGGTTACTGTATTAGCTCCTCTGCAGTGGGCACATCAAACACTTTCAAGTATTGGGTTTCCTACCTTTCCCCATTCCTCCTGTATGTGTCCTCCCCTTAGAGTATGACCCATGTCCAATAATATTACTGCATTTGTTTTATATTTAAAGTCCTCATATGAGGGAGAATATATGATTTTTGGCTTTCTGAGCTTGGCTAACTTCACTTAAGATGATGTTCTACAGTTCCATCCATTTACTTGAGAATAATAAGATTTCATTTTTTTCATGGCTGAGTAAAACTCCATTGTGTATAAATATCACATTTTCTTAATCCATTCATCAGTAGTGAGACATCTTGGCTATTTCCATAACTTATCTATTGTGAATAGTGCTGCAATAAACATGGGTGTGCAGGTGCCTCTGTAGTAACCTGAGTTGCATTCCTTTGGTTATATCCCCAGGAGTGGGATTGCTGGATCATATGGCAGATCTATGTTTAGTTTTTTAAGAAGTCTCCATGTTGTTTTCCAGATTGGTTGCACCAGCTTGCATTCCCACCAGCAGTGTATGAGGGTTCCTTTTTCCCCCACATCCTTGCCAACATTTGGTGGTGGTGGTGTTTTTGATGATAGCTATTCTAACAGAGGTGAGGTGGAATCTTAGTGTAGTTTTGATTTGCATTTCCTTTGTATGTTTGATGAAATTGGGAGCACTGACATTGAGTGCATATAGGTTGATAATTGTTATTTCCTTTTGATGTATTGCACCTTGTATTAGTATGAAGTGTCTTTCTTTGTCTCATTTGACCAATGTAAACTCGAAGTCTACTTTGTCTAAGTATTGCTACTCCTGCCTGTTTTCAAGGGCCATTGGCTTAGTAAATTTTCTTCCAAGCTTTCACCTAAGCCAGTGTTTATTTCTGTCAATAAGGTGGGTCTCTTGTAAACAACAGATTGTCGGATCTTCCTTTTTAATCCAGTTTGCTAAATGGTATCTTTTGATGGGGGAGTTGAGTCCATTGACATTCATGTTAATATTGATGGTATGTGGTGATTCCTGCCATTTACTTGTTTTTGCTGTTTAAGGATTTTAGTGCATGCAGCCAAATCACTGGTACTCTTTGATTACTTTTCTTCTCCTGCAGTTTAATACTTCCCATCCTCTCATGGTTTTGTTTACTTTTATCTTCTGTGTGCAGAATTCCTTGTAGAATCTTCTGTAGTGGTGGTTTGGTTGTCATATATTGTTTTCATTTGTTTATCATGGAAGATTTTTATTGCTCTGTCAATTTTGAGTGATAGTTTTGCTGGGTAGAGTATCCTAGGGCTGAAATTATTTTCTTTCAGTGCTCTGGAGCAGATTTAGCATTCTACTCCCATCTCCGCTGTCCATGTTAGATTACAATTCGCTGTTTATGCTTTTCAGTTTTGTTGGGGGAAGGATTCAATCTGCCCAGGGGATGTGCTGCATTATGTTCCCAAGGAGTGGGTAGGGGAGTTGCACATGGTACATGATGCTCATCTGTTCATTCTGCAAATTCACCTGAGCAACTTTGCAGCTGGCTGGCCAGTGGGGAGAAAGGGCATGCCACTTCTCTAAGCGTGGCACAGGGTAGTGCTTCCATGGATTAGGAGTCCACAGTGTCACAGAGTTCAATCTTCTGCTTGTTGAGAGAGAGAGAGAGAGAGAGAAAAGGAAATGGCTAAGGTTTTTTTTCCCAGGTCAGGACATGCTGTGCTGGATGTTTCATGCAGGATTTTCCTGGCTGTTAGGTGCAATTTAAAGGTGTTTTAAGGGTCAGTCCTTGCATTTTATGTGCACCTAATGTGTTGGTGGATTATTATTTTGGCTAGAAGTCAGAATTACCCTACTGTAGCTCTGATATCTCAAGGTGGTTTCTGGAGTCACAGAGCTTAGGATTTCTGATTCCCTACCCTAACCACCTTCTTGGATCTCTCCACACAACTGGTTTTAAACCCAGTGAAAACAAAAGGGAGAAAATATGTACTTACATTGTTTTAAAATGACATAATTACTAGTGCTCAATTGAAATACCATGATGTCATCTGCTTTCAGCCTGAAAATTTTACTTGAGCAGGGTACCAGTGGCTCATGCCTATAATCTTGGTACTTAGGAGGCAGAGATCAGGAAGGTCACTATTTGACACCAGCCCAGGCAAATAGTTCGTAACACCCTATCTCAAAAAACCCATCACAAAAAAAGGGCTGGTGGAGTGACTCAAGGTGTAGGACTTGACTTCAAACCCCAGTACCAAAAAAAAACCTACTTGAATATTTCTTAGTAAGGTGGGTCTCTGGGGATCAAATTATCCTCAAATTATTTTAACCTGGACAAAGTCTTTATTTCTTTTATAGTTGTGTAAAATATGTTTGCTAGATATAGAATGCTTGCTTGGTTTGCAGTTCTTATTTCTTTCAATGAGCACTAGGAAAATATCTTGCATGTCCAGCCTCTGCTATTTCAGCTGAAAAGTCAGCTGTTAGTCTTATTGGGGCTACCTTGTAAGTAATGAGTAATTGCTATTTTTCTCCTTTCAAGATTGTCTACTTGTCTTTGACTTTTGGTATTATTTACCAAGAGATGTCCTTATGAATCTCTGTTATCCAACTTATATTGGTTGAGCTTCATAGATGTATATTTCATTGGTTTTCATAACTTTAGAATATTTTCATCCATTTTGTCTTCAGATATTCTTTCTCTATCTCCTCACCTCCTGGTGTTAGTATTTGTGTGTGTGTGTGTGTGTGTATACATTTAATGAAGTTTCATATGTCCCTGAGGTATTATTAATTTTTTTCTTTATTCTCTACTCTCTATTCTTCAATTAGTTTACATTGTCCCTATCAATTTATCATTAACTTCATTAATTATTTTTTCTTCCAGAGTATAATGTTGAGTCCCTCACTGAGTTTTCTAATTTTGTTTATAATCCTTTTCAGCCCCAGTATTATTTTAATTTTATCATAATTTTCATCAATTTATTTCCATTCTCTGATGCAAAATTTTCATCATACTTTCTTTTACTTCTTCATTTTTTCCTTTAGTCATGTGAGCATGGTTATTTTTGAAATCTTTTTCTGTGAAAACTGATGTCTGCTTATTCTCAAAGGAGTTTCTCTTGCCAAAATTTTGTTTAGCTTTTGATTTTGGCTTTGGTTTTGGTTTTCACCTTTTGGATTTGTGTTTGCTTGTTTTTATATCTGGATTTTACTTTCTTATTGCTTTCCATGCCTTGTAATTCTTTAGTTGAAAACTAGAAATTTTAGGTAACATATTGTAGGAACTCTGATGTTGGCTCCCCCTCCCTTGATTTTTTTATTGCCAATTGTTTGCTTATTGACTGGCTATATTATTTTGGGGAAATCTAACCCTTATGGCCAACCTCCTCCTCCTCCTCTTCCTCCTTCTTCTCTTCCTCCTAGAGAGAGAGAGGAGAAATAATTAGATCTCTGTTCTTGCTCCTCGGAGATGCACAGCTTGTATAATCTCACAGCTGTGTGTGGTATGGCATAATGACAATAGTTTTTGTAGGGTTCTCTCCCTCAGCATCCCTGACCACTCTCAGCTGTTACACTTCATTAACAGCCAACTGGTTGCTTTATTGTTTTCAATAATCCTCTGAGCATAAATTTCTCTGCAAATTAATCCAACCAAATATTGACTCACTTGAAAAAAAATAGTTTCTGAGTTTAGCATTTGATATTTATTCTGACCCAGAAGTCCTTGCCCCAGCTGTCTTGTTCTCTTGTTCTTTCTTGACAAGTTGCCAGCCTATATAAGTTGTAGTGTCATTGAACCTAAGAATCATCCCACAGTTGCCTTCCACTACTCTAGGGACCACACTTAATCTTGAATTTCTCTGTTTTGTTGCAAATAAAGTCAGTTTCTTTGGGAATTGTTTAGGGTAAATTTTTTATGGCCTGATTATTCCCACAGGCAAACTGTGAGCCAGGACTCTGAAGGATAGCAACAAAGGCAAGCTCTGTGTAACCACACTACTCTAGGAGCTGAGCACTCAGTGAGGAAGTACAGGGTAACAGCCACACATCTTTTCTTGGTATGGAACCACTGTGTTGGACTATGTGCTTTCAGAGTTTCATGGTTTGCAGTGCTTCACACCTAAAGTAAAGTAGGTGTTGGGTGGAATAGAGTCTTACCTGGAACTTAGCCTCAGCAACAAGTAGGAGCAACAAGAAATGAGGAAGAATAAGAAATATTGAAGTCCTTCTACAGGAAAGAAAAGCCTTCTAACTGGGATCTGGAGCAAAAGGAAACCCTTTGCTCTTGACTGAAGCCATCTGGAATCAAAACTCTACTTCATTAGGCAGGAAGAGAGGAAGGAAAGAGAAGTTTTGGTTGAAATATAACAGAAACCAACCCTTCTTATCAAAGTTTCATAGATTTTCTTGAATAAATGTTTCTTAATTTGCAGTTTGGACATGAGTCATTTCTAGAAGCTTTAAATTATTATTGTTTTAAAAACAAATTCCACTGAAGAAAAAGCCAGAAGTTTTCCTGAGCTCAACCATTTACTTTCAAAGTCATGCCAGACAACAATGTTCTGCCAGACAGTGATCTAAACTATTCTTCTATTTCTGTGATTAAATCAATATTGATGTTGAGCATATTCTGTGTCAGGAGTTAGTGCCACGGACACAAAAATGAATAGAACAATATCCTAGTATTGAAGAGCTAGTCAAGTGGAAAGTATAAACAAACATTGACAACCCTAGTGATAAGAGCTACAACAGAAAACAATGTACAGTACAGTAGAAACACAGAGTAGTAGAGAACAACTTGGAAGAGTATGTGAATAGCAGACTCCATCAGATCCACTATCCCCCAAAGCCAATTTGTTTGTTTGTTCATTCATGCAGTTAGTTAGTTAGTATTGAGATGGAGTCTTGTTGAGTTGCCCAGGTTGGCATCATACTCTTGGATTTAAGTGACCATCCTACCTCAGCATCCAGAGTAGCTGGGACTACAGACATGTACAACCATGCCCAGCTTTTCTGAAAGCCATTTAAAATAAAAGCAGGTATTTTTATAATATTAGAAATAATATTATTTGATATAAGCAATTGACATTAATCATAAATATAAAAATTATTCAAGAATTTTTGCTGTTTATCTGGAATATATACTCTGAGTAAACCACAGTTTACTCAGCAAATACAACTTCAAGTTCTCCAGCCTCCTATTTGTAATAAACCCAAACAGTTTCTTCCATTAAATCCCTTTTATATTTTTGTCAATATTTTTATTAGCATATATTAATCATACAAGGTGGTTGCATTGTGATTTTTTCATACATGAATATAATGTAATTTGGTCAAATTCATCCTCCCCATTGTTTTATCTCATTTCCTGTCCTTCCCTTTTAAACGAATTTTTTTTTGTGGTACTGGGGCTTGAACTCAGGGTCTTCACCTTGAGCCACTCCACCAACCCTATTTTTGTGAAGGGTTTTTTGAGAATAGGTCTCATGAACTATTTGCCCTGGCTGGCTTCGAACCATGATCTTCCTGATCTCGTCCTCCTGAGTATCTAGAATTACAGGTGTAAGCCACCAGTACCCAGCTTGAACCAAATTTTAACAGGTTTTATTAGTCTGTTTTCATACATGTATATAAAGTACATCCATCATAATCGTTCCCCAATCACACTTTCTTTTGCCCTCCACCCTCTTACTGGTTCTCACCAAACAGTCCCAATTTTATAATCATGTCATTATTTTTTTTTCCTTTTGGTGTAGATGCTGCATATATGAGACAATACAATATGTCTTTGTGGCACTGGATTATTTAACTTAACATGATGATCTCCAGTTATACCATTTTCCAGCAAGTTATATAATTTAATTTTTCTTTATGACTGAATAATGCTTTATTGTGTATATGTACACCACTTTCTTTATTTTTTCATCAATTGATTGACACTTAGGTTGATTCCATAGTTTGGCTATTATGAATAACGCCGCTATAAACATGAGTGTTCGGGTATCTCTATTGCATGCTGATTTACATTCCTGCAGGTGTATGCCCAGGAGTGGCATAGCAGAATCATGTGGTATTTCTATTTTTAGTTGTTTTTTTTTTTTGAGGAAATTCCATACTGATTTCCATAGTGGCTACACTAATTTACATTCCACCAATGACATATAAGTGTTTCTTTTTCTTCACATCCTCACCAGCATTTGTTGTTGCTTGATTTCTTAATGATTACCATTTGAACTCAGGTGAGATGAAATCTCAATGTTGTTTTGATTTACATTTCCTTTTTTCTAAGGAAATTCCTTTATATTGACTATTTCTTTACACATTTGTTGACCGCTTGTACTTCTTTTAAGGATTGACTGTTCAATTCATTTGTCCATTTATTAATTGGATTATTTGTTCTTAATTGTGTTTGATTCTTGGAGCTCTTTGTATATTCTGGATGTTAATCCTTTATTCAATGAATAGCTGGTAAAGATTTTCTCTCATTCTGTAGATTGTCTCTTGATTCTGGTGATTATGTCTTTTATTGTGCAGAAGCTTTTTAATTTGAAACAATCCCATATGTTAATTCTTTCTCTTATTTCCTGAGCAACTGGAGTTCTATTCAGAAAGTTGTTTCCTGTGTCTATATCTTCATGTGTTTTCTCTAGGTTTTTCTGTGGTCATTTCAGGCTCTTTGATCAAATTTGAATTAATTTTTGTACAGCATGAGAGATGGGGGTCTAGTTTCAGTCTTTTGCCTCTGGATATCCAGGTTTTTTTTTTTCCACTTGTTCAAGGGGCTATCTTTTTTCAAGGTATTTGGCTCCTTTGTTGAAAATCAGATGGCTATACCTGTGTGGACTTCTGAATGTCTACTTTTGGGATGCTTTCACTACAGAACCTTCCCTTATTTGAATACTGGGAGCTGTTGATCATAGAGAGCTTTATTGCCTATGGACCAAGTAGGTTCCTAGTTACTCCACAATTCCCTCATTTTGTGTCTCCAGGACAGCAAGTGTCCAAGCTTGGGGGTGTGTCCCAAATGCATTGGAGAGTGGGGGGTAGCAAACAGAGCAATGAGTTCTTCACTGACTTGAGGGAGAACTAAGGGACCAAGGCACTCTGCCTTGTTGATCTCTGTGCTTTCAGACCTTACCCCACAGTTCAACTCCCTGTAAGGTAATGAAGCTGTGGAAATCATATGGTTTGGAATGTCTGGAATTGAGGTTTTCAGTCCTGAATGGCAGCAAACACATGCCAGGGTGGAGTTCTTAGAGGTTAGTCTCTGTTCTTTTATATCCCATCTCTGTGTAATTCAAGTTCATGTGGTGGGAGGAGGCTGTAGAAATCACATGATTCTGGGGGCTTTCAGATTTGAGGAGGTGGGTCTTGTACATCTTGGAAGCTGAGTACTACACAGCCACAAGCTCAGTGCTTTGTTTACACCATTACCCTGAAGTGATGGGACTCACACCTTGCTGGGGAGAAGAGGCCTTTGCCCATCTTGCCCCTTATTGCGGGAGCACCCCATGGTTTAACCTTCTCTCAGGACTATGTCAGACCCTTTCTGTCTTCATGATCTCCTTTTGTGACCATATATCACCTAGAAACTATGGCAGGGTATCCCAAGACTCCCTGGGCTGTGCTTGTCTCTTGTTTTCAAGGGACAAAGTAGATCAGTCTTAATAGGCCCCTCTGAAGATGGTAGCTTTATAGCTTTCTGAGATAAGGGGAGAAGCAAAATGTTTCTTTCAGATGAGGCTAGTCTTTTATACCAGCACAGTTATAGTATCACAAATCCCTTACTGGGTATAAGACTCGTGGTTTGTGTAGACTTATCTTGCAGCTGGAATTGCCAGTCTGTCATCAGGGCCATATACCTTATCTTGTCATTGCTTTTTTTGCTTCCTACCCCCATAGCTCTTGGAGCCAAGGATGGAAATTGGGACTGTTTTGATTTTTCTCTTTCGCCTTTCTGTTTCTTTATGGGTTTCAGCTCTCCTACCACCTCTTTTATGATTGCTGGTGCTCTTCCTCTATTCCTCTTTTCAGAATATAGTCTTTCCATTGTTACCTGATTCTTCCCATTCACAGCATCAAAATGAAGGGCATTTCTAACCCACATCTTGCCCTGTCTTCCCCTACACCCTTTTTAGATATAAATGTAGAGTCTCCACTAATCATGGAGGAAAGGATACAATTCCACATCTTTGTGGTAGTTTTATGAGCAACACAATAAAAGATGGGACATTTGCTTTGTAACATAGCACTCCTAGAGTAGTTTTCCCATAGGCAGTCCCTATTCTTGTTTGCTTATTCCTATCAATATCTTCCCTATTGCAGAGTCAGCTGAAGAAACTCAAATTCATCTCAGAAAAAAAAAGTAAAAATAAGCTTTGGTGAGAGGAATAAGAAGGAAAAGAAAAGAAAGTCTTTTGTCTGCTTCATCCCCTGAACTAGTATGAATTTCTAATTCTGATGTTGGAGGGAAAACCTATTGGCTTAGCTTCAGCTTAAACCATACACAGTCTTAATTGGACTAGACCAGTGCCAGGTAAACATATTTTGGTTTTTTCACCTTAACAAAATTTATTAAAAACATATATACTCTCCAATTCAGAATAACAGGATAGAACCTCCCACAGTGTAATAAAATCTTTATAGAAAATATTAATCCAATCTCCTTTTACATATTTTTCATTATGCTTTTAAAAGAAAGAAAGAAGAGAAGAAGGAGTAAGGGAAGGAAGAAGAAAAGGAAAAAGGGAGCACTCCAAAACCAGAGCTGCAGAGCACACGTGCCTGCTGTAAAGGAAATGGCATGTGTATGTAGTCTTAGCACAGACAGCATGAAAGAATGTGGACTGGGTAATGTTTGAATCATAGAATTCAGCTACAGTACATCAGTAGGCCAAAGACTACTCTTTAACTCCCACAATAAAATCTGTAATGAAGATCAAACATTTTAGACATATCTACACTGACCTCAGAGAAAAGTATTGACAATTATATTGGATGAATGCTTCAATGAAATAGACAAATTTTAAATTTCATGCATGACTTTGGCTAAAGAGTTTGGGCTATTGAGATTATACTTGGAAGATTGTAAGAATTGTTCAGTGCTCAACATACAGCATATAACCTGTTTTTTATTCATTCTACTCTTATATACCTGCAAAATTCTACTTAAACAAACTGTATATACCTCTATGGCCAGTGGTTTTATTATGACTCCAGCTCTTCCAACTTATTGCATGTCTCTTGTCCTCTTTCTTACAATTTTTGCTAAAAGCATGTTCATGGCTATTTATAATTGCTGCCTTAATTAATAGTTGTTGCTAACTTTATGTGTCAAGTTGGCAAGGCTAAGGGATGTCCATATAGCTGGTAAAATAATTATTTCTGTTCAAGTATGTGAAAGTGTTGTAGCATTTGATTAATATTGGAATCAGTAGACTAAATAAAGAAGATTATCCCCACCAATTTATTCAGAACTCAGAGTGAACATAAATTTCAGGAAGGATGAATTCATGCTTTTTGTTTGAGCTGGGAATTTTTCTTTTCTTGCCTAAGACATTGGCAATCCTTGTTCTCAGAACTTCTTACTTATTCTGTGCTTGTACCACTAGCCCCTCCCCTAGTTCTCCAGCCTTTGAACTCAAATTAAATTACAGAGCCAACTTCCCTATTCTCTGTCTTGTAGATTGCAGATAATGGGAGTTTGCAGCTTCCATTAACAATGTGGGAGCTAATTCTTATCAGAGAGAGAGAGAGATTTTTCCAGTGAGAGAGAACTAATAAGATATATGGAGGAGATTATATAGATATAGGCATATATATATATCTTTACATCTTAGTGGTTCTGTTTTTTGGTACAACCCTAATATCTTGACATGAACAATATCATAAATACTGCTTCACTCAGATGCTTCATCTCTGACAGAGCATCTCATGTGGTAATAATGACTCATTGTTGCCACAAGGATTAATGATGGTTTTTCTACACATTTGAATGTAAGCTAACTGGACACAAGTCAGAATGATGGAGAAGAATGAGATTATACAGTGTTCATAGCATATTAAGGTACTTTTCTTTACTGAGATGTCTTCATAGATCATAATTCTCCTGAGAATAAGTGACTGACTCTATATATTCTTGTCAGAAATAACTGAACAAATGTCAGCCTCTCTTTCAGTGAAGTCTCTCTTTGTCTCAAAGGACTCACAGTAATGCCGTTGTTGTGCTATCTTTTTTGAATTATGTCAGAGAGTCACTGAAATCTCTTGGCACCAGGTTCTGAAAAAGACAACATGCTTCACAGTGAGAAAAGGAGGAGAGGTGTGATTAATTTTTGCAAGAGAGAAGCACGGAAGCATAACTCTTCCCCTGACAGAGGCTCTAGCTGATGACACAAAGTCAAGTAATAGCACTGGTATAGATATTTGGCAACTGCTTTAGGCACCATCTGCTCGTTTTCCCCCAGAAGAGTAATCCCTTTTCAAAGGTTGAAAGGAAAGTTAAAAAGGCTGTTCAGGCACTTTGCAAATTTCCATCGATTTCCAGAACTGTGAATCACTCACATGTAACTCAAAGAAAAATTAACCTCAAGCAGGGCAAGGGCCATCAGAGATGAATTCAATAGGATGGAAAACAAGAACAAAAGAGAAAAAATTTAAAAAACAAATTCTATCTAAAGTTCATCATTATTCCTCTTGCACTTTCTGAATGTGGTCTGAAAAACAAATTGAATCAGCCAGAATACATATCTCAAATTGAATATTTATCCTGCACAAATGATTTCCTGTCACACTTCTTGTGATTGTGCTAAGTAATGGAATGAATAAAGCAAGTTTTGGGAGAGTGTGGTGGATGGTAAAAAAGTTAGGTGCAGATGATCAATAGGCTCATTCAAAAGCAAGCTCGGCCAAGATGGCATCACTGGTTTTCCTGCATCATCACCTAGAAGCTAAGATTGCGTTGTCTCCTTGGTAATGATTTAAGCCTGAAATTTACCGAGGCAGGTTCATGTCGTGGTAAACCATGATGTCACATGCAAATCCCAATCCTATATTTACTTCCACTGTATGTAATATTGGGCAAGTTACCAATCTAAATCTGACTTTCTTCTTGAGTTACAAAATGGGCCTCCTAAAGCATCCACATCAAGTAATTCCTGGGGTGATCCATAGCACATAGTAAGCATTGACAATGATAGATGTTAGAGCTGGAGGTGTAGGCTCAGTCAGTGGTAGAGTGCTTGACTAGCATGTACAAGGCCCGAGTTCAAAACCTAGTACTACAAGAAAAATGGCAGCTACTAAATATTCAATATTTTTTCCTCTGGTGTAGACAAAGATGATAAAATTCTACAAATTCCAGTATAACATAATAGGTAAAAAACATGAACAATAGAGCAACACTGTTAATATTAAAATATTGAGTGTTACTACTCACTAGTCATGTAACATTGGGAAGTTTACTTAATTCTTGGTGCCTCAGTTTCTTTATTAGTGAAGGGGGGAATAACAATATTACCTTTCTTTTAGGGTTATTGTAAGAATTAAATAAGTTAATATACATATAAAACACTGAGAAAAATCTGGTACATAGTAAAAAATAAGTATCACCTATAATTATTTATGTGTTATAGATGGAAAACTATCCTAAATCTGTTCAGGTGAAAAAGCAAAGTACTGAATACCATAAACAACTAGGTAATTATGAACATATTTTTAAATTCTATATGCATAAAATTTTGTACAAGATAGTTAAGAAACTAATACCATTTATTACCTAGTTGGTGGAGAATTGAGTAAAAGAAATAGGTACACTTTTTATTATATGGCTTCTTATATTTTTTGAATTTTGAAACTTCTGAATGTATTATAGCAATTCAGAAAAAAATAAGATTTCAACTTATTTTGCCAATATATCTTCCAATTATCAGTGTAGGGATGCTTGGATCCAAACATACTCTTCATTGTATTCTCTGTAACAATGGAACCAATCTATTTAGGGAATTCTTTACAATAAATATAGTGCTAAGTTTCTCTCAGGAGAGAGAAGGAAGGACATCACAGGAAAATAAAAGACCTCTTTCCTGATTCTTGTATAGTTTTACTTGTTTCTTCTTGCCTCTACCATGTGGTATCCAGAGGAGCATGGATTGATACATCCTACCCTTGTCTCAGAAAATATACCACTTGATGAATTCACAATTCCATCACCAGTCTGGTGATGACTTTGTTGTAGTCCTCCTGACCCAGACATCATATACCCTGGCTTTGTGTCACCATAGTGTTAGCTGTAACACACAAATTGCTTTGTGTACCTGCTCTGCAGCCTCCACCTACCATTTCTTCAGCTTTTCTAGAGGTGGTCTATAGACCACCTCTGGCCACACAACTTCGTAAGTTTCTCTACCATCTACTGGCCTGAAAACCATACCTTCACTAACATAGTCTGAATCCCAGCCTTGAGGAGGGGCCACCCTTCCAAATTTTTGTCCTTCCTTGGCATTCTTTCTTAACTCTAGGATAAGTATTGTTGGAATTAAAGACCCTCCAGTGTCAAAAACTGACACATGAGAGACAGAGAAAATCTTGACAACTCAATTTCTTTTGATCAAAAGGATATAAGCACACATTCACTCCAGCTGAGCAGACACACAAGCACAAGATGGCCAACAGTGGCTTCTCCTTATATCCCTGATGCAGTTGTACCTGCCCCTTACCTGGGATTTGTCCAGGTCAAAGGTTCACAATCTCTCCCAATTGGCTAAAAGGCTTGGGCGATGGGTTAAGGCACGTGGTTTGGTGAGCAATTTTCACAGGCAATACAAAAGAAACAGGAACCTTTTAAACAATACAAGCCATCCAAGATGGCAACATGAGGAATTTTAAATAATCTAAGAGGGTGATATATACTTTTATAGAAAAGATTGTTTTTCTTAAAGTATTAGGGTTCTCTCAACATCTTCACAGTTAAACTCCTGTTATAATGAATAAATCTTATGTTAAAATTCTCCTGCTTAAAAATGATATCTGTTGAAACTATTCCTGGAACAGGAGGAAGAGGAAATAAAAGAAAATGATGGAGGGAGTGAATTCAAGTATGATATACTTGACATATTGTAAGAAAGTGTAAATGCCACAATGTACCCCCACCAAGCACAACAATAAAAAAAATTTTAAATAAAAATAAATAAAATTATTCTGTTATAATTATGTAGCTTCTGTCTCCTGTTTGATTTCTGAGTGATAAAATCTTTAACTTCAACTTTTTTTTTAATAACCCATCTAGACTATGCTTTTTTGTCTCCTGAAAGTAGAATTTTAGTCTGAATTTCTTTACTACTAAGGAACCAGGGTTTGGAAGGAAGTAGGAAAGGAACTAGCTAAGGATAATTACTTTTTTGTGCCCCCAAAAAAGTTAATCAATTGGAGGTGATTTGGTACTAGTCTTGGATTAAGCCCACTATCCATAGTGCTCACTCAACATAACATTCCTCTCCAGAGTTTGCCCGTTCTTTCCAGACAAAAATGGAAAATAATTTGTTACCCATTCAACCAAATAAAATAATAAGAAAATTATGTTATAAAGGACAAAGAAATAAAAAAAATTCTGATTTCAAGTTTTCTGGGAAGAGCTAGGCATAAAAGTTATTTAAAAGATTTCTTAAACCACTCAGAGATTTTTATTGAGCTCTTAGTAATAAGGTCTTATGTACTTATTAATAATTATTAATTATTAGTAGTAATTTAATATACTTTAGGCCAGATTTGGTTGTATATACCTGTAATCCCAGCACTTCAGGAAGCTGAGTTGGGAGTAGCATGAGTTTGAGTCCAGCCTAGGCTGCACAGTAAGAGCCTGTCTCATAAAAAAAACCCCAAATAAGAATTACTTAATATGCTTTGATATTACTAAGAAAATCCCATTTGCTATGAATTGAATGTTTATACCTCCATCCCCAAAATTCATATAGTAATGTCCTCTTTCCTAATGTTGATATTAGGAGTGGAGTCTTTGGGAGGTGATTAAATTTAGATAAGGTTATTTAGATAACACCATGAGGATGGTGTTCTCATGATGGGATTAGTGTCCGCATAAGAAGAAGAGGAGATACCAAAGCTTCCTGTCTCCACCATCTCAGGAAAGAGTAAAAGGAAGGCAACTTTTCATGCTAAGAAGGCCTTCACCCAAAACTCTAATCTGCTGGGACTTGATCTTAGACTTCCCAGCCCAAGAACTGTGAGAAATGAGAGTCTATTGTTTAAGCTACTCAGTCTGTGGTATTATATTATAGTAACCAGGGCTAACCAAAGCATTCTTAACAAAATGCAATCAATAATCTAGTCATACTGAGCCACTCTTAGTTCTCAGAATGGACTATGCTCTCTCAAAACCAAAGCTTTGCATATATTGGCTCCTTTACTCAGACACCCTTCCTTTCAATATCCCCATTTTTCCATGTTCAACCCCTGTGCATCCTTCAGACATCAGCTTAGATATTATTTCCTTTGAGGCCTTCCTTCTGATAGCATTTTCTCTTCTGCTCCTAACACACATATGCAGACACACACTCAAAAATTACATTAGGTTTTCCTTTTATATGATCCAATCCCTCAACACAGAATAAATTACTTGAGGCAGGAATATCATATAGTTTCAACATGCCTACCTCACAATACAACATACAATAATATCCCTTGACTGCTTTAAGCATTTTGGGATAGATCTATACCTAGAACCTAAGTTAGTTGTTCTCATATAAAGATGCTTTGGCACTAAAGAAATAATAAAATTCACAGATAAAATCTGTTTCAAACTCACTTTTGTTGTAAATTATCAGATCACAGCTATGAATAGCAATCTCAAATATTAAATAAAAATCTTCACAAAGACATTTTTGGATTCTTCACAGATAATCTTTTTGTTGGCAATAATGGCGCCTATAGGTTTCAGTTCTTACTGCACCCTTAAGCTCCTGTCTCCCAGGGTCACAGTCCAGCCTCAAGTCTAGCTTGAATCCTCCCTCTGCCCCAACCTCCAGTCAGCATGAACCATAAGATCCTAATCAACCAGATCATGCTGAGTCCCACTGAGGGGTATTTAAGCCCCTGCCCCTCTCTCCCTCTCTCTCTTGGCTCTCTGCTCTCGCCCTCTCCCACCCAGCAATAAAGAATCTCTTGGCCAGATCACTCCTCTCCACGTGGTCACCAGGGCCTATATTTCCTTACATTTGGTGCCATGACTCGGGGCAGGGTTCCCCACTAATCCTGGTGGGACCCCGATTCCAACTCACCCCACGACCACCCTGAGGACGTGACTGGCCAGGACTCATCCTCCCGATAGCCCTCGCTTGCATCCAACACCGGACATCTTTGGTGAGTCCACCTACCATTTTTGGGCTCCCTTTGTGGTCTCTCCCTTTGGTGTCTCTGGGTTTTAGAACACTTCCCATGCTTTGGGCTATCTCTGGGTGGCTCAGACGGTAGAGGAATCCCCTTCTCCGCAGGGTTTGGATTTTACAGGGTCCGGGACCCTACAAAACCTAGGCCTAGGTAATCCAAGCTACCGGCCTCTGGCCTGCAAACCACCTGCACTCAGCGACGGCCAAGTCACATGTGCTTTGCGTTTTCTTTTCGGATATTTGTGCTGGGCAAGGACGCTTCACAGTACATAATATCCTCCCCTCCCATTCCGGGACCAGGTCCCTCATAATGGGTGCCTCTACGTCTTCTCTGCCATCTGACTCCCCATTGAGATGCCTCCTCAATAATTTGGACACCTTGGGTTTGACCCCAAACATAAAACCAAAAAACTTGATCCTCTTTTGCACCCAAATTTGACCCGCTTTTGCACCCAAATTTGGCCCACTTATCCTTTACACAACCAAAGTCACTGGCCCCTTTTCGGGTCTTTAAAATCCCAACCTTTTATGGGACATATAACTACTGTGAGCAATCGGGACGATGGGGAGAGATTTCATTATGTCCAAGCCTTTTCATACCTCTGTCTAAATCTGTCTCTCGGACTTCAAATCCTCCCTCTGTACTTTCTGTTCCCCTCCGTAGATTCTATCAGCCTGTAAACCAGTTTCTAAATCAGCCAATTCCTCTCCAAAGCTCCTCCTTCCCCATGTAAACAGACCATAGCTATCTCCTCCTATCTTCCTGAAAAACTTTCCCCATCATGGAGTTAAGCAAGCCACTCCTTGCCAATTCTGACCTCGAGGCGATTCCAGCTCTGAGAGAGCTCATGCTTTATTCAGTGACCGGAGAATGGAGGTTTTGTTCCCTGAAAGCCTGCTGCCAGTACCAATCAATTGGAGCAACCTGGAGACACAGGTGATGGCTAAGTGTTTATCATGCCTCCAGGCTCTGCCTTCCCCTCCCATACCTAAGATGTCAGCGTACCTTTCTGCCTCCTCCATGGTCTCACCATGTGTCCTCTGTCTCTGTCTGCCTTGCCCTCCCTGGGCTTACTGGGACCCTGCCTACCATGAAAAACCTGTAGCATGGTACCTTATGACTTAAGTTATTCCAACTAGTTTGCCAGGCCTCTCAGTCTAAAGTAACTTTAAGTCAGCTGCTTTACAAAAGCGCTTGCAAAAACCTGCAGCTGCCACGCTTATGCTCTAACTCCACCCCCCACAAGGGGAGGAGGGAAAGCAAACAGGAGCACCTGTGCACAGGATGCCGGCTCCTGGACACAGCAAAAATGCCTGCCATAGCTAAGAAAATCCACAGAGAGGACCCAGCAAATCCTGGACAGCCAGCCACACATGGTGATGGCTGCGGCCCACTGCCACTTCCCCTAGAATAAACGCGCGCAGAGTACACAGGAAGGGGGGAGGGGCGACAGGCCACAGGATCAGGCCTAGGCAGTCAGGGTCATTTGTCCCAGGAGTGTGTGGAGGGAGTGGCACCTTGCACAAGTCCTGCTCCTAGCCCCACCTCACACCTCAGGGCATCAGACCCAGCCCTTGTAAGCCAATTGTTAGCTCAAGGTTATAGTTCCAGAAATAACAAAATAGACATTACTGTGATCTCTAAATTTCTCATTTAGAATCTTCTATACCTTTGGCCTCAGCATAAATTTTCCCCTCCAAATATTAACACTAGTTGTCCCGTATGGCACTGTTATTGGCCTGAAATGCCCTCTGAATGCCCTTCTCCAACTTTACACAAGATTTCTTTGTTAAAAAGGTAGCCTTTATTAAAGAGGCTGCCTGCTGTTAGCTAAAAGACAGGATCCTAACGTTTTGTTCTTTCTAGGTGGGACCTGCATCTTCCAGTCTTTGGCTGGTAGATGTTGGAAGCTTTGTACTAAGGCCTGGCCTCAGTATGCCTTGGGTGACCAAGAGAAGTGGCCTTCACAGGGTTCCTTAAATTACAGTACCATACTCCAATTAGACCTTTTCTATAAAAGTAAAAAAGTAAACTGAGGTCCCCTATACAAATTTCTACCTTCTAAGCCACCCCAGTACTCAGAACCTCTTAATGAGTGCTTCCCTCTCCAGCAGGCATGATAGGAAGAGGACAAATCGTATGTCCCCTTCCAGTTATCAGATCTAAGGGAAATTTAAAAACATCTAAACAGCTGTACTGATGCCCAAATATATCCAAGTCTTTATCTCTGTGATCCAAACCTTTCAACTGACATGAAAAGATATTATGCTTCTACTAGACCAGACTCTTATCTCATTAGAAAAGCAATGGGCAGAAAAGCAATGGGATCGGGCCCAGGCCACTCAGGTTGGAAATGATTATATGGCTCAAGCAGTAGAGTGCCACTTTACAAGCATAAAGTCCTGAGTTCAAGTCCAGTACAGCCAATGTAAAAATAAGAATAATAATAATAATATTTGGGGCTGTGGAAGTAGCTCAATGGGAGAATGTCTGCCCAGCATGTGCAAAGCCCTGGGTTCGATTCCCCAGCATAAAAAAAAAAGTAAAGAAGATAAGTGGCATTAATGTCACTTCAGCCATCTCATAGTGGAAAAACGTAGTTTAACTTAGACCAGATCCCTCATTCTTCAAGCAAGGAAACTGAGGCCCAGAACAGTTCAGAGATTTGCTCTCCAGAGTGTCAGGTGTCAATGTAAAATAACAACTTTACTTTACAGCAACAACTTAAAAAGAAAAAAAAAATCCTCTTACCTCTCTACAGCATCTTAAGGACGCTATCAGAAATCATACCATGGTGGACCCAGAGTCACAGGTGAGAGAGCTTCTCCTCAAAGATAAATTTCTAACAGTCAGCCCCAGATATTCGTAAAAAACTGAGACTGTGGCTGAAGGGAGAAGTCATTGGACCAAGTAACACAGCAGCCATATCTGTATTTATGGCCTTGTCTGTAAGTCCAGGACCTTACTAACAGGAGAGAAAAAGATAAGAGACACCATGGCCCCATTGCTGTGCTCAGAGAGGGCCCCACCCGACTGGGGCCTGTAGCCTGAACTTGCTACCATGGTGGACAGGAGGGTCACTTCTGCAGAGAATGCTTAAGGGGGGACAGCCCGGGAGACAGCCCCACCCCCAACCAGGACCCTGCCCTCTGCAAGGGTAACCACTGGAGGTCTAAGTGCCCCCATCACCAGATGGAAGGTGAGGTGCCACCTTCCTATGGATTGATAGGTCCAAGCCTGTCCACACTCCACTTCTTGGCATCAGTGTTGAGGAGCCATAATGGCAGGAAAAAAAAGGCCATTTTCCTCCTAGACAGTGGAGCCTGTTTCTCTGTTTTACCTTTTTCTCCTGGTCCCTGGTCCAATGACAAAAGTTATCATTCGGGGCAAATCTGGCCAGCCCCTAGACCGCTAGTTCACCTGGCCTCTGGCCTGCTCTTGGGGAGACCTCCTCTGTCACTCTTTCCCATAGTACCTGAAACTCCAGTGTTCCTGCTGGAACAGGATTTACTATCTCAATTAAAGCTCAAATTCTCCTCCCCCCAGGCAGCTATCTCTGCTGCCCCCTCCTTCAGGAACAAAGAGATTCCACAGTGTGGACTGATGAGATGAGTGTAGGGTGAGCCAGGATGGCTCTCCCTATTCAAATAAAACTCAAAAATCCCTCACAGTTTCCACACCCAAAACAATATCCCCTCAAGACTGAGGGACAATGAGGCCTTCTGCCTATTCCTAAAAACAATAAGGGCTACTAATTAGTTGCTCCAGCCCCTATAATAAATTTAAAATTCTTATAAAAGTTAATTTTAAAATACAAGTTACAAAGTAAACAACTGGAAAGGATATAGATAGGTAATAAATGTATTTTTTGGGAAGTTAAAGAGAAAAGGAATGGTTTTTTGGATGAGAAAGGATTTTATAAAGAAGGGTTTGTCCTAAAGATTGTTTCAAATTGGAAAGCTGAGGACAAACCATCAAAGGGTTTAGTATGTTGTATGAAGGTCTGAGTAAGTTTCAAAGTGTATAATAAAAAGCTTCAGTGTGTGATAAAGTTAAAGTTCAATATAATCTAAGAGTTGCCTAAAAGATTTTTAGGGTCGTGTCAAACTAAAATCAAATCCTCTATGCCTATGAAATAACAAGGTTATCTTAATATTGTTCTGCTCTGAGTAACATCTACAAAAAACCATTACAGAGAAAGATTTTATCAAAGAAATTATTTGTGTTTTCTGCTGATCTTGTCAAGCTTTAAGTACTGCTAAATCAGAGCTCATTTACATATTTGCTTTTGTGTCTTAAATGACCACCTTGTAACAGTGTTATGTTATACTTTATCTAAATATGCTATAAACATTTAAAGGGTTAAAAGTGTCAATTTATATAAAATAATGAGCTAAAGCTCTCTTTTATCCAAGAGTGTTACATTTAAATCCTGACAGTCCCTGCCTCCCACAGGTCATCTACTTAGGTGTGGCCTTAAAGGGACAGACTCACTCACTGAGTCATAAATGCATCAGCCTAATCTTCCATTTCCCAACCCCCATACCATATGACAGCTTACAGTTTTCCTGGCAGTTATAGGATTTTGCAGAATTTAGATCCCTAGGTAGGTAGTCCCTGAACAGACACCTTTTTATGCTCCTCCTAATACTCCTATTTGGGTCTTAGATAATGTGTGGCCACCCCTTTCTCTTAGAAAAACTTGCCTCCAACAGACTCTGCTCCTCTGGCTGACTACCTGCCTTCTCAGTGAACTTCTCAGAGAGCATGCAGAACAGATCCTGCCCCACCCTATAACAATTTCTGTTAAACCAGGGCATCTTGTTCTCCAAAAGGATCTTCTACCCTCTCCATTGGGACTTTGATGGACCAGCCCTCCTCTGGTCATTCTCATGACACCCACTGCTGTCAAGCTCAAAGGGTTCCCCCAATGGTGGCACCTCTCAAGAAACAATTAGAAAATGGAGAAGGGAGTTGGAGGACTCTTGAAATTGTCTAGGGAAGAACATTTCACAGTGGTTCTCCTGGCCAATGCCCATTCTGATGCCTATGTTCTCGCTCTCCTATTCTTAAGCTTCCTCCCTTGTATCACACTACATGTCTGCTCTTGCTAATCAAAAATTTAACCAGTTGTACCTCCAGGGATACCATCCTCTCCAAAAACGCCAGGATAGTTGGCTGATACCCACCATGCAGAGGTCAGAGGACTGGCTTGAGACTCTTTATGACCTGTGGCTACAAGGGACTTTCATCAACTTCAGGGAAGAGGAAATCTTCATTTTTGGAGCCTGGTGCACGCCATCATGAGGCTCAGCACCCCAACATTGTTTGCCAACTGACCCTCCCTTCCCCTACGCCGCCCCTTGTCAGCTCGAAGAAGCCAGAGTGAACACAACGCCCCGCTTCCTTAACAAACAAAAAAGGGAGGAATGTTGGCAATAATGGCGCCGATAGGTTTCAGTTCTTACTGCATCCTTAAGCTCCTGTCTCCCAGGGTCACAGTCCAGCCTCAAGTCTAGCTTGAATCCTCCCTCTGCCCCAACCTCCAGTCAGCATGAACCATAAGATCCTAACCAACCAGATCATGCTGAGTCCCACTGAGGGGTATTTAAGCCCCTGCCCCTCTCTCCCTCTCTCTCTTGGCTCTCTCTGCTCTCACCCTCTCCCACCCAGCAATAAAGAATCTCTTGGCCAGATCACTCCTCTCCACGTGGTCACTTTGGGGCCTATATTTCCTTACACTTTTTAAAGTATTTTTGTCCATTCTGTGCAATTAAGTAATGTTTACAAATGAGAAATCTAACTAGAGCTAACTATCAGTTTTTGTACTTGTGCTGAAATACATAAGGGACTGACTTCCTTCCTCTTAGAAGTTTCATTGCCACTGCAAAATCTGAAACACATTTTCTCAAACAAGTATTTACCTTTTAATAGCAGAGGATTAGAGATTCTGCTTTCAGAATTTCTAACCAATTTTGCATGATATTGATAGAATGAGGATTTTATGAGATCTTCACTGGTGGCCTTATCTAGAAGTAGCATTATTCACATATTCTAATTTCACTCATTTATTGTTTGTATCACCAATACAAATTTATCTGTTTTGTCAGCTAGAAGGAAGAAAAATTATCACAGATTTCAGATCATGATGATGCAAATAGCTCAAATAGCTCTATCTGTATAAGGGAGTTTATTTCTTTGCATTAACAAAAGGGGTTATAAAATGTGGATACAGAAATAGGATGTTCTTCTTTGGAATGACATTTGAATATTCTGAGCCAACAGAGATTAGCTATTTAAGTCAATTGTACTCAAAATGTTCTAAATGGCTGCCAAATTACAAAATATATAAAAGAGTGTGGGAGAGACCCAAAAACTGGTTCTTAAACCACTTAACAATATTTTTCCAAGCTGTGCCACAACAGATGGGCACAAAAATTGTTCCATTTTCCCCATTCATAGTTGTTCTAGAAAGGAAACACTTTCTTAATATAGAGTCATTTACAGCTGGTGTTGCACTTGGGATTTTTTTCCATCTCTGCTTTCTGTCATTAGCTGCAGCATAATAGGCATATTCATACTTGCCATTATGGCAGTAATATTAAGAGTAGTCAGAGCTAAACTGTACCAATCCTTTAAAAGCTTAAGATTGCCCACTAGCATGTATAGTATGCAAAGAAACTAGCTGGCTATGGACTCATTAAAGTACAAGAGCCAAACTCTGATTAGAGGCTAAAGAAGTGTGTCACTTATCACAAACCTTTCAACTCAGTGTGAAAGACGATTAAGATAATATGTAGCAATAAGGTACACAACTTTCTGATGATATTCACAATCTTTTAGCAGGTGCAAATGAGCTGAGAAGGAACTGAAAGGTATAAAATGTATTCACATGGTTACAGAGTTTCTACACATTCAAAATTGGATATAGATTAATAACCCAAGAAGATGCAGACATGAGAAGGAAATGGTATCTATAAATTGCATGTGGAAAAGTGATAAAGTCAAAGCATTCACACAAATGTGTCCTATAAAGAAAGTATGTGTCAAATTGTGCAATTGTCCAGAGGAGTGTTTTGGAAGATATATTATAAAACCTTTTGTCATTTCATCACTGCTTCCACTGCATCCTTTACATTGCTCCATTTAGCCAAATCAATGTCTTTACTTTCTTGCTCTCTTTTTGCTTAAGGAAAAATTGTTATTGTTCCTGGAATATACTTGCTTTAAAGCTCTTAGCTGTTTCACATACCTGACTGCTTCTCATTCATATGTCATCTTAAGTTTACCATCCTCAACCAGGGTTTACTTTAAGAAATTATTTTAACACTTCACTCCTTCATCTCATATTTTGGCTCTTATTATTACTTAAATTTCTTATTTGTTCAATTGCTTATGTGTTATTAAATTCCATCTTTCCAGTAGAAAGTGAGTTCCATGAGCACAAAAATTTTGGCTCATGTTTACTGCTAACTTCCCAGTAGGTAAACCAATTCCTATCACAGAGTAGAGATTCAATAAGTGCTTCTGAAATTCATGCATCTGTTCTTGTTTTCTCTTTTTTCTATTGCAGCTTTTTAGTTTTTTATTGTCATATATTAATTGTACAGCTCATGTTTTCATCATGAGCTGTCCATATGTGCATACAATGTGCTTTGAACAAATTCAACCCTCTATTATTTTCTTGTTTTCTTTAACCATAAGTAAAAAGAAAGCTAATAATAAGCCCAGTGCTTTCAGAAGGCAGTAATTTTATATCAGATACTAACTACCACAAATCCTTTGTGATGTAGATGGAAAATAAAAATATAATCTAGCAAATATTCATCTACATTAAGCAGACCCAAACATGAAAAACAAAATATATACAGTGTGTATTTTTAAAAAGTCAACTCCATTAAAGGAACACATTTAATAATCCACTTATTTATTTTCTTGGGAAATAATTTCCAGCCTCATTGCACACATCCATAGAAACAATAGATACAGGACCAAAGCTAAACATTTAAACCCATGGACTAACAAGTATACTACAAGAAGCTACCAATTATCCAGTTCATTTAACATAGTATTTTCAAATAGGAAATGGATTATGAAATAAAGATTGAGGGATATCAACAAGCTCCAGGTAGGCAAAAAATCATCCATACATTTGATTTGGCTGCATCAAAGCCCTTAATAATTGATTTGAATTGCACCAACACTGATTGGTCACAGTGAACACTATTTGGATTAGTGACTAAATCAAACAAATGCTCTAATCCAGAAACTGAACATTGTGTGCTCTTATCATTCTAATAACCATAGACACATGAGAAGGCTTTCGCATTGCTAAGTATTTTTAAGGTAGAATAAACCAATTTCCTCTTCTCCATGACTTCATCTCTTAGCCAGAAAATAGAAGAAGGGAAAGGATTAATGACTAAAATGGAGAAATCAAGAACATTGAAAAGATGTTAATGGTTTAAACAGATAAATATCTAATAAGTAGCATTTTTTTTTTTTTTTTGGCATTACAGAGGATAGAACTCAGGGCCTTATCCTAGCCAGACAGGCTCTCTATCACTTGAACCACATCTCTAGCATTTTTGGCTTTGGTTATTTTTGAGATAGGGTCTGGCTGTCCTGGCCCACAATCCTTCTTTTTATACTTCTTGTGTAGCATGGATGACAGGTATGCACCACCATGCCCAACTTTTATTGGTGGAGTTGGGGTCTGGCAAACCTTTTTTGCCCGAGCTGTCCTTAAACTGATCCTCTTGATCTTCACCTCCTCAGTAGACATGTGTAGCATTTTTATTTGGTATATACCAGGCCATATGATGCAAAAAATATTATAATACCTGCAGAGATAATTCTTTTCTTTAAAAAATGTAAACATTAAAAACATTTCCATAATGGACACAAGAATGATTGGGCTAAGATGTCAACTTCCTGAGTAATAGAAACTTTATTTTCTTCCATTCATAAACAACTAGAAAACTAGGCAAATACATATCTTTATGCAAACATATGTTAGGAGATTTTTAGTTATTAGATGACAAGCAATATAGAAATATGATCCATAAGAAAAGAGAAATGAATGAGCTTATTCTATAATTGCCCAGCTTCCTTTTAGAAAGACATTCTGAACTGGTGGAGCAAATGGGAAGATTTTAGCAAAACATGGGATTTACTATTTCAGAAAGCCCCAAATCAAAGTTTAATGACTGGTGCAGCTAGAAATTGAAGGACAGAATTCCAGAGAGGAAAGAATAACATAGAAAACCCAAGAAATCTGCAAAAGCTGGGGAAAAAAAGTTCATTTGTCACTGGGAGATGTTTCAACAAGCTAGAGTGGAGATCTTTTAATCCAGAAACTCAATTCCTTAATGGTAGGACTAAATTATTTTATTTTATTATTTTATTTAATTTATTTTTTTGGTGGGACTGGAGTGTGAACTTAGAACTTCATGCTTGCAAAGCAGGAGATCTACCTCTTGAGCCACAACTTCAGTTCATTTTGCTCTGATTATTTTGAAGATAGGGTCTTGTGAACTATTTGCCTAGGCTGCCACAAACCTCAATCCTCTCCAGCATAGACTCCCAAGTAGCTAGGATAACAGGCATGAGCCACCGGTGTCCAGTTCAGGTCTAAATTATTTTAGAACAAATGTAACTCTGGATCCACCCAAGCAATACTTTAAAACAAGCATGAAGGATTGCACTGAATTGTAGGTACATTAACTATCAAAAATATCCAACATTCTTTAAAGGAAGACAAAAAAAATCTAGACATTCAACAGTGTAAAATTTAAATTTTGCAACATCCAATGAAAATTACTATATATTTGAAAGAAACAAGACATATTATCCATATCCAAGAGAAAAATTAGTCAATAAAAACAACAAAGACAATGAAAATTGAAGGCAAAGATGTTAAAATAACTATTATAACTATCTTCAAGTGTTTAAAGAAAAACATCAAAATGACAAAATAAAAAATATTTTTAAAGAAATAAATGAAGTTCTAGAAGTTAAAAGTTAAATATTTAAAATGAAAAGTCAGCAAGAAAGGACTAACAGCATTTTAGAGTATAGAAGTAGTAGAGTCAACTAGAAGAGACAGCAATAGAAACTATTCAAAATGAAGAAGAGGAGAACGTACTAAAAGAAATCAGAGCATCAATGACCTATGGAATAATAATTCCAATCCTAGAAGTAGAAGAGGAGCAGAGAAAAAACACTTGAAAAAGTAGTGACCCAAAATATCCAGATTTAATGAAAACTCTATGTCCATTGATCCAAAAAGCTCAACAAATTCCAAGCAGAATAAAAGAAATAAAATAACATCAAAGTGCATCTGGAAAACTTGTTATGAAAAGTAAATCATTAGCACAGGTTAAAATATATTACATACAGGGAAACAAAGACACAGGAACCTGTAGCCATCACTTCCTTATTATGATTACAAACTACTATTTAAAAAAACTAATCTTTATGATTGGCTGGACTGGTTCGATTCAATCACACAAGATTACTGAGGTCAATGAATTTAGTTATCTCACTTAGGTCAATGGACAGACTGGTTTGGAAGGCCACCAAAATTATTTCTTCTTTTCTTTGAACACTGTTAGCCAGCATTCTGTCACTATAAAAAATTACTTAGATGGTCAACTAATATACAGAAAAGGGCATTATGTGTATTAGTCACATTTTTTATTACTATGACAAAATGTCTGACAGAAATACCTTAAGAGAGAAAGGGTTTATTTTAGCTCATGGTTCCATAGGTTTCAATCCAGTCATGAATACATTGACTCTAGGCCAGTAGTGAGGTAGAATATCGTGATGGAAGCATGTGGCAGTGTTTACTCCTCTCATGACAGTCAAGAAGCAGAGCGATTAGGTCCTGGGACAAGATAAAGCCCATGTAACCTACTTCCTTTAGCTAAGCCCCACCTCCTAGAGTTTCTACATCTACCAAAATAGTGTCACCAGTTTGGGGAACCAAGCCTTCAGCAATGAGTCTCTGAGGGCACTTCATATTCAAACCAAACCATTTTGATTCACACTTTCTGTAGCTTCAGACCATAATCAGTTGGCTCAATTCTTTGTCCTATGGTAGTATGTCATGATGGAAGCATGTGGCAGAAACAAACAACAATAACAAAAAAAACTGCTCACTCACCTCATGTCCAGGAAGCAAAAAAGAGTGAGGAGAGGGCTCAGTTCCCACTAACCCTTTTAAGGTCGCTTTCTCAATAACATAAACACTTCCCACTAGGACTGCTGCTTAATATTTCCACCACTTCTCAATAGCATCATGCTGGGGAACAAACCTTTAACACATGGGCCTTTGATGGGCATGTCAGATCCAAGTTGTAGCAAGAATCCAGCTAGCCAATTTGTCTGTATGACCATGTGATTAAATGTTGTCTAATGAAGCATAAATAGATATGATTTATGGAATATCCATGCTTGTCCTGCTGAACACTTCCATTTGATACTATGTCCTCTCAGTTTCTTAGTCTTCCAAGTACCAGAGGACTCTGATGTACAGGATAGCAGAGCCAATAGATATTCACCACCCGTTGACTTATGTCTGTAACATAAATGAGAAATAAAATTTTATTGCATTAGGTCACAGAAATTTTAAATTTTTCTTTTTTATAATTGGTGTATATTAATTGTACATAGCAAGGGGTTTCATTATGACATTTCCATACATGCATACAATGTACTTTGATAATATTTATCCCTCCATTGCTCTGTGATATCCCTTTCCCCCTCACCTTTTCCCTTTCCCCTCCACCTTTCTGTTAGTCCCTTCTCTATTTGACCTTGTTTTTGATTTTTTGTTGTTTCCCCCCAACTTCCACAAATGAGAGAAAACACATGAAATTTGTCTTTTGTGGGACTGGCTTATTTCATTCAACATGATGAGCTCTAGTGTCATCCATTTTCCAGCAAATTACATGATTTCATTGTTCTTGATGTCTTAGTAAAATTCCCCTGTGTACATATGCCACATTTTCTTTATCAATTTATCTTTTGATGGATACCAGGCTAATTCTACAATTTGGTTATTGTGAATAGTGCCATGACATACATGGGAAGTACAGTTATTTCTATAGTAAACTGTTTTTAATTCTTTTGAGAATATATACAGAAATGGTAGGACTGTATCATAAAGGAATTTTTTTTGTTTTTATTTTAATTTTTTTAGTGGTACTGACATTTGAACTCAAGGCCTTGAGTTTGCTAGGCAGGTGCTATGCCACTTCAACCACACCCACAACCCTTTTTGCTGTAGGTATTTTTCAAGTAGGGTCCCATGCTTATGCCCAAGCCATCCTAGATTACAATCCTCCCATTTATACTTCTCATGTAGGTGGGATGAGCGGTGCATGCCACCTTGACCAATTTTTTTTACCAGTTGATATGGGTCTCACTCACTTTTTTGCCTGTGCTGGCCTCAAATTGTGACCCTCCCAATCTCAGCATCCCAAACAGCTAGGATTAGATATGACCACTGTACCTGGCTCTATTTTTAATCTTTTCAGGAACCTCCATACTGATATCCATAGTGCTTGGACATTCCCACTGGCAGTGATTATGAGTTCTTTCTCCCTTGCTCCCCCACCCCTGCCCACCCGTATCCTTACCAGTATTCCTTGTTATTTGTTTTCTTGTTGATAGTCATTCTGACTGGGGCAAAGGGGAATTTCAATGTGGTTTTCATTTGCATTTCTGTAACGGTTACCAAAGTTGAACATTTTTTCATGTGTTTATTGCCCATTTGCCTTTCTTTATTTGAGAAGTGTTTCTATTTACATCAATTAGCTTATCTTGACTGTCAGTTTCGCAACATTAAAGAACCATACCTTCTAACTTACAAATTACTGTAATACAATAGCAATTAATGAGCTTTTTTGCATATGAGATTAAGCAAATTTACAGTTAATACATTTTGGGTTAAAAATTTGAATCCAACTTTTTCTTACTTGAAATTCCTGTGTTGTTTTTATTGCCTCACATTACACACCTCCCATATTTATCTTAAAGGAAGAAGAGTCAGAAAGTTGAGTAAGTATGAATTGATGTCAAATTAAAAAGAGAGTTTCTAATTCATCAGCACTGAGCTCTGAATAGCTAAAACAAAGTGTATTCTAGGAGAGATGCCAAACAAAAACTAAAATGCAGCCTATCATAGGGCCGTAAGAATTAAGTACACTGATTTGGTTATTCTCTTCACATTCACATAATCCTGCAATCTCATACCTCGATAAAATTTCTTTTTTTCCCCAGGTCTGAAGCAAACAGTAAATATTTCTTTTTTCAATCTTTTATACTTATGACAATTAACAGAGCCTGTTTCTTCCATTAAAATGTAGTCTTGCATTAACACAAAACAAAGTAAGGGATGCTACTCTTTCATTCCATGCAGATGCAATATATTGCAAACCTATTAAAATATGTGATTTTCCCCTTTTAGTGGCACATAAACTCTTTACAGTCATTAACACTTCCATTGCACACTCTTCAATACATCTCTTTTCCCTAAGGTGCAATATATTATTAACAATAGGACAATATCTTTTATCTCTTTCAAAGTTCCATATCTATCTTTCTATGTATTGTCTAGATACAAATACATGTATCAAAAACGTCCACCCTTTGCCCATGGAAATAGTTGTGCATACAACCAAGAAAGAATATAAAATGACTAAAATTTTCAGAGACACTCTTTATCCATTTGTATTCATTGCTTTAAAATAAGCATACTTTTGATGCAGCAAATCTGCTTCTAAAGTTTATTCTAAGGAAATGATGGTGGCTATGCTCAAAGATTTAGCTTTAACTTTGTCCATTGCAATAGCTATGTTTATATTACACATAACTTTTTGTCATTTTATAGCAGGGAGGAGGACCAGAAGAGAAACAGACATGCTTGTGTTCTGATAAAGTAGCAGTGGGGAAGGGATGGCATGGCAAACAGATAAAACCCAAAGAATCTAGGCATGAAGAAAGTCACATAGCACTAGGGTTAGAGGGGCACTTAGCACTAGGGTGAAATAGCCTATAGAATTGTATATAACCATATATGGGTTAAATCTTGTTTTTTATTTTATTTTATTGCCTCTGTAACCTGCTTGCAAGGGTATATAAGGTGAGACCCCTTTGTTCTTGGGGCCCAGCCTTTAGATTTGAGTCGCCTGAGTCTGTGCCAGCACAATGAAGTGTTGCTGCCTTGCCTCAGAGTCCCATGTCTCTGTTCGAGTGTCTTATAACTTTTCTTGGGGGTCTCATTCAGGATTTTCAGAGACTGTGATTTCTTTCACCTCCCTTGTTGCTGGGGTGCATCCCCCAGACTGCCAAGAGAAGATCCTGCCTGGCACCAACAGAAAGCTTGATCCAGAGGAGGGATTCATCCTCCTGCAAGTCTGGGTAATTGCCTCAGATGTACAACAGAACCAGTGAGGCACAGGAACCAACAAGGGGAGCACTGCATGTCAGTGGTAAGAACCTGGGTTCAAATTCAGACGTGCCTCAGGAGGCAGAAGGGGAGACTGACCAACTCCCAGAGACCATTAGTAACTGCCTTTTGGGGAAACCCTGTCTCTCAGGTTCAGGGAGTGGGGTGGAAGTACGGTGCTGTGTAAGAGTATGTGAAAATGTGAGACTGAGATGCAACACAGCTGCAAAGCAAGTGAGGAGTCCTGATCCACAGGTTCATGGTGAACTCATAGGGTCAAAGGTGAGCCCAACAGGGCCCCTGGTCTGGGGTTTGAACAGACTCACTAAGGCCAAAGAGATCCCTAAATCTCTGCAAAGGGAGTCTCCAGAGACAGAGGAAGCAAGTGAGAACCCTGTGTAGGTACAGTTCCTGGCTGGTCAACCACATCCAGGTCACCAATAAGGGGCACGATTGTCCTCCCTTGTGTGTGAGAGAAGAAGACCAGTTACCTCTCCTCCAAAACCCCTCCCCCTCTGTGTCTGTCTTGCCATCTGGTAACAGGAGTTGATGGGTGGAAATCAGAGTGAAAACACTCCCTTGGAGTGTATGGTTAAAAACTTTAAGAAGGGATTTAATGGAGACTATGGACTTAGGTTAACTCCAAATGAGCTTAAGGTCTTCTGTGAAGTAGATTGGCCTGCTCTTGGTGTAGAGTGGCCCCCAGAAGAGTCATTAGATAAAACTGTGGTTAATAAAGTTTATAGGGTAATTGTAGGCACCTACAACAATTTCCCTATATTGACTACTGGCAGGATGCTGTCCTCAGCTGGCCCACATGGCTAAGGTCCTGTCTGTAAGAGGCCTGTAGAATTATGGTTGCTAGGGTGGCTGCAACTTCCAAGCATAGAGAGAAAACAGAGGAACCTATATTGGCCAAGAAACCCAAGGAAATACCACCACCCTATGTGCCACTCCATCTATCTCTGCCACCAGCACCCAGTTCCACACCCTCAACTCCAACATGGGGCAGCTTAAGGGACAATCACACTTATAAAATCTGGTTTGGAAGCCTCGGGGACCTTGACTCTGACTCCTCTGGGCTCTATGGACTCTATACCCACTCCAAGTCTTCCAGTGGTCACCCCACATTCCCCACTCTATTGAGAGCATCTAACCAGTCTTCAGGAGGACCTCTGCTCTCAATGCCCCTGAGGGAAGCCCAGAGCCCCAAGTATTATGACCAGGAAGGCCATATACAAGGAAGAGGGTAGGTATTTGTCAATCAGCCTTTTTCGACCACAGACCTCCTCAACTGGAAGCATCATACAGCCTCCTTCACAGAAAAACCTCAGGCTCTGATTGATTTGGTAGAGTCTATCATCCAGACTCACAAACCCACCTGGACAGACTGTTGACACCTTCTTCTGACTCTGTTTAATACTGAAGAGCAATGCTGTATAACATTGTCAGCTCTGAAGTGATTAGAAGATCATGCCCCTGAGTGTACCCTAAATGCTCAAGCCTATGCTCAGGCCCATTTTCCTGAGGAAGATCCACATTGGGACTCTAATAATAGCTGAGATTACCAGAGACTTGAATGGTAACAGGAGGCATTATTGGGAGAAATGAAGGAAGTAGGTGGAAAAGTCCATGAACATGAGCAAAACATGTTCTTTCAAGGGCCAGATGAGAGTTTTATGAGCATTTGTGTGAGGCCTTCCATACATACACCCTCTTAGACCCAGAAGCCACTGATAACCAGTGGATGAAAAATGCAGTTTTTGTTAGCCAGACCTAGGGAGACATAAGGCGAAAATTGCAGAAACTGGAGGGATTCACTGGAATGAATGCTAGCCAGCTTCTGGAGGCAGGATCAGGAGGCTAGGCAGGACACCAACAGGAAGATGAAAAGGAAAGTGGACCTCCTTGCAGCAGCCCTTGCTGTACAGTCAGATGGGTCCCAGTGAGCTAATCCAGGCAGAAGCAGATGCAATTCCCAAGGAAGACAAGAGATGCCCTTGTCCTAGGGAGGAACTAGGGCAAAATCAATGTGCCAATTGTTGTCAGGAATGGCAATGAAAGAATGAATGTCCCCAGTGGGTCAGGGACTCCCAAAAGGCCTCCCAGAACAGAAGCAGAGGCCAGGTTGTTGAAGGAAAATATCAGCCCACCCACAGGGGAGCCACCCCCTGAGAGGAAAACATTGTTGGTGTAGCAGGCCTGGAAGGCTATGAGAAGGACTAGGACAGACCAGGCTCCATTCTACTGGGCCCTCAGGAGCCTATGGTCCAAATGAAAATAGGGGGCCATCCCATTGATCACATGATGGACACAGGTGCAGAGCATTCAATTGTGACCCAACCAGTGGGTCCTCTTTCCAACAAGCATACAACTATTATTGGGGCCACAGAGGACTGGGTTTGCTTCCCCTTCTTAATGGTTAGATGATGCAATCTTGAGAGTCATGAAGTAAGGCATGAATTCCTCTATCTCCCTGATTGTTCTGTGGGCCTGAAGGGCAGGGGCTTGTTATGAAAACTGAAGGCACAGATAATTTTTGATTTAGCTGGCACAGCTGCCTCAAAGTTGAGAGGACCTGAAGCAAAGACTCTAATCCTCATGATTACACAAGAAGAGGAATGGCACCTCTATGCCCCTGAAGGGAGGTCTCTTGAGATTTCTGAGCTTCCCTTCAAGATTCCAGGTGTATGAGTTGAAGATAACTCCCCAGGTCTGGCCCAAAATGTGCCCCCAGTAGTGGTGGAAGTAAAGCTGGGAACCACCCCCATCAGCCAGAAATAGTACTTCATTCCTCACAAGGCCAAGGTTGGAATTCAAAAACACTTTGACAGACTGTTAAAATATGGGATCCTCCAACCTTGTCAGTCATTCTGGAACACCCCCTTATTACCAGTCCAGAAACTGGGGATTGAGGATTTCAGGCCAGTTAAGGACCTCCAGGCAGTAAATTTAGCAATTGTCACTTTGTACCCCATGGTCCCAAATCCATACACACTTATAAGCCTTGTTCCAGCTGAGACAAAGTTTTTTACCTGCCTAGATCTTAAAGACACATTCTTCTGCAATCACCTGGCCTCACAGAGCCAGCCTATTTTTGCCTCCCAATAGGAAAATTCCAACACTGGGGAAAAGGGGCAGCTAACCTGGACTCAGTTGCCACAAAGTTTCAAAAATTTGCCCACTATTTTTGGAACTGCCCTGGCATCTGACCTAAAAGCCTTCTCAGCTGACCAGCATGGCTGCACACTCTTCCAGTGCATAGATGACCTCCTCCTGGCTGGACCAACTCAGGAGGACTGTATGGAAGGGAAACACCGTCTCTTCTCTCTTTCATGGGAAGCAGGATACAAAGTATCTAAGGAAAAGCCCCAGATTTGCCAAAACACTGTAAAATACTTCAGCTTTCATCCATCCCAAGGGCACCACAGGCTCAGCCCTAAGAGGAAACAGACTATATGATCCGTCCCAGCCCCTAAGACCCACAGCAAATTAGAGAGTTTTTGGGAGCTGCAGATTTCTGTTGAATCTGGATCTCTAACTACTCCTTCTTGGCCAAAACCCTCTATGAAACCACAAAGGTGGGGGAGAACGGGGGCCATTAGTATGGGGGATGGAGCAAGAGAAAGCCTTTAAAGAAATTAAGAGGGTACTCACCAATGCCCCTGCTCTAGGCCTGCCAAATGTGGTGAAGCCGTTTTTCCTGCATGTCCATGAGCGAAAGGGAAAAGCTGTTGGGATCTTGACTCACTTGGCTCCTGGCACCATCTGGTGGCTTACTTGTCAAAACAACTTGATGCTGTTTCCCGAGGCTGGCTACCCTGCCTGTGTGTCCTAGCAGACACTGCTGCCCTTGTGACAGAAGCAGATAAACTTACTCTAGGGCACAAACTCACTGTCTGGGTTCCCCATTCCATTCTGACACTCATGGAGTATAAGGGAAATTATTGGTCACATTCAGATGGTCAAATGCCAGAGTATGCTATGTGTTAACCTACACATCTGGCTGGAGGTTGTTAAGACTAAATCTGGCCACACTATTGCTGATTGACTTGGGTCCCCCAGAACATGATTGCTTAGAGGTTATGGATGAGGTTTTCTTGAGCCAGCCAGATCTAACAGATCATCCAATCAGCAATCCAGACATTGAATATTTCACAGATGGCAGCAGCTTTGTCTGGGATGACACATGCTTTGGTAGTTATGCAGTGGTGACTTTGGACTCAGTTATTGAGGTTCATTCACTGTCAGAAGGGACTTCTGTGCAAAAGGCTGAACTTGTTGCCCTAATATAGGCACCCCAGTTCACTGCAGGAGTATGAGTAAATATTTACATTGACATTAAATATGCCTTCTCAACCATTCATGTCCATGGGGCCTTATATAAAGAAAGGGGACTCATTAACTCAGGAGGAAAAAGTATCAAGTACGGGCAGGAAATCCTCGAACTGCTAGATGCTGTGTGGGCCCCTAAATGGGTGGCAGTTATACACTGCTGAAGGCACCAGATGGGAGATGCAACAATTGCCTGGGGAAACTTAAAGCCGACAAAGATGACAAACAAGTGGCCCTAACATAGGAACCAGGAACTCATTCAGGACAAACAACCCTTGAGACCACCCTGGCCCAGCATTTTTATGTCCCCAAGCTTTCCACCGTAAGTAAAGCACTATGTGAGAGATATACCCCATGTGCTAAGAATAACCCCAGCCAAGGGCTTGAGGGCACCCCCTCAGGTGCATAGTGTTGGTGGAACTACTCTTGAAAACTTGATTGTGGACTTCACTGAAATGCCATGAGTTTGAAGATGCAAATATCTATTGATGTTTGTTTGTACTTTCTCAGGATGAGTGGAAGCCTTCCCCCCATAAACTCAAAAGGCCTGGGAGGTGGCCAGATGTCTGTTAAAGGAAATCATCCCTCAATTTGGAATATCTGTATCAATTGGGCCAAATAATGGGCCAGGCTTTGTGGCAGAGGTGGTACAGCTAATGGCTAAGGGTTTAGGAATTAGCTGGAAGTTGCATATAGCCTACCACCCTCAGAGTTCAGGAAAAGTGGAACACATGAATAGAACCCTAAAATCAGTTAGGAAAACTGTGTCAGGAGACCCATCTGCGGTGGGATCAATTACTGCCCATGGCCTCATTAAGAATTAGGTCTAGTACCACAAAGCAGACAGGGCTCTCACCATTTGAAGTCCTTTCTGGACACCCATCCCCCTTAATCAAGGGCATCAAGGGGGACCTTAAAGAAATAGGTGACCTCACCTTGACGCAGCAGATGCAGGCCCTTGGGTTGACTCTCTCAAAGATCAATGAATGGGTCTGGGAGAGACTTCCTGTCAGCCTGACAACTCCCACGCACCCTTACTGGCCAGGGAATGCCGTCTGGGTAAAGAAATGAAATATCCAACCATTAAAGCCTCATTGTAGAGGCCCTTTTGTTGTTATTTGTCTACCCCCACTGCAGTCAAAGTAGCAAAGATAGCTCCTTGGATCCACCACAGCCAAGTCAAGCTAACTTCTCTTGAGTGGGAGTGCATCCTCGATAATGGCTTCGCTGAATAGGATCACTCTCTGGAACATCAACGTCCTCCTTTGGCAGGACTCTGCTTCCCAAGAAATAGTAGGGGATCATGAACAATGTGATGACAGCCCTGCTGTAGTCACTCGGGAAGCTGAGTAGTCTACACCTGGGTGAAGCTCAAACATGGAATGTACCCCTGTTTTCCTCTATACACTTGGACTCTTACTATTTGGACTGGCCCTTGCAAGGTTTCCCTTATGTACTGAATGTTATAAGAGAGCCTTTGTTGGGACCTCTGCACAGCCGTACTTTGTATCATTAACCTGCCAACAGGTCAGATGTTACATTGGCTCATATACTCCTCAGGTTTGCAAGGTTACTGGTAGGTAATACTGGAAGTCTCAGAGTAAGAGGAATAAGACAGGCTATATTTGTCATGGAAAGCGGGGAGAGTGGGTCTGCTGGTCTTACTTAGGATACTGGGGAACCTCTGATGGTGGGGGAGTCTAGGACATAGCTCAGGAACATCTTTTTAAAGAAACAGCACACCAGATGTCAAAAATACTGTCACCCAGACTGGTTGCCAGCTGCCACTTAAAGCACTCAGCCACTATATAACAAAATCAGAGATGAATTAGGCAATAGGAAAAAATATTTCTGTAGACTTACCAGAAAGGATTGCCAAAGAACTAAATGTCTCAAACTATTAGGGGTGCGGAGGTGCCCTCATGAGTGAGGAATGGCCTTAGAAAGGGACCAGTTTAAATGCTTACCAACTTTTATTGTGGAATCAATCTATAACTAGACAAGAGAATAACTGATATCAGACCTGGATTCTCACATCAGAGGTGATAGGGGAAGAATGCATCAAAAGAACTGGGTCAGAGAATGAAAATTGTAGGGGGGAAACCCTTGTAAAAGGGTACTCACTTGGTATGGGACTAATCTGGTGGTCCAATGAGCCTAAATGGTATTGGCCATTTCCCCCATCAGAAAATGGTTCCCAATGTCATGATTCTCCAACCAATGACAGCCTCTTAAATTGTTCTACTACCAGTGAGGCAAATCCATTCTGAGGCATCCCTAAAATTGGCAAATACTGGAATAAGCCTCACCAATACTGACTGGGGTGGCAGAAGGCATCCATGGGTTATTTTGGATATGTGGGAAGTGAGCTTATACCAAACTCCCTAGGACTTGGAAGGGAAGCTGTACTATAAGAGTTATTCAGCCTGGGTTCTTCCTCTTGCCCAACCTCTAAGGGGAACAACTGGGAGTTCCTGTTTGTGAAACTCTGGGGCCCAGAATAAAAAGGGACCTCAAAGTGGGGGGACCAACAGAGATGGGAAGAACATGAATGGCCTCCCCACAAGATTATTGAGACCTATGGACCAGCCACCTGGGCACAGGATGGGAGCTGGCATTACTGGACTCCTATCTGTATGTTCAACAGAATTATTAGGTTACAGGCAGTCATGGAAATTATTACCAACCTGACTGCCTCTGCCCTAGAGCTAATGGTCAAGCAACAGACCCAAATGTTGCTTGACCAGTTGCCTCCACATATACAACAATGGTCAAGCAGTAACAGAGATTGCCACTAATATTAGAAAGATGGTACATGTACCTGTACAGGTGTGGAAAGGATAGAACTCAAACAGTTGTTTGGTGGGTAATTCTCTGCCTTGGGCAGATTCAAAACCCTGATAGGAGCAGAGGGTATAATCTTAGGAGTGTGTCTGATGTTACTCTGCCTGCTTCCCTGGTATTGCAGTCTACCAGGACCATTATGGAAGCCACTACAGAAAGAAAAATGGCCTCCCATGTAATGATGCTATGGAAATGTAAACCCCTAAATCAAGATGATGCTCGTTGGCCCTAGGTGGGTCTGAGCATCAAAGGGGGAAATAATGTAGCAGGGAAGAAGACCAGAAAAGAAACAGATAGGCCTGTGTTCTGATAAAGTAACAGTAGTGAAGGGATGGCATAGCAGAGAGATAAAACCTAAAGAATCCAAACTTGAAGAAAGTCACATAGCACTAGGGTTAGAGGGGCACTTGGCACTAGGGTGAAATAGCCTATAGAATTGAATATAAGCATATATGGGTTAAACCTTTATTTTATTATATTTTATTTTATTGGCTCTGTAACCTGCTTGCAAGGGTATATAAGGTGAGACCCCTTTGTTCTTGGGGCTCAGCCTTTGGACACGAGTCTGGCACAATTGTGCCAGCACAATAAAGTGTTGCTTCTTTGCCTCAGAGTCCTGTGTGTCTCTGTTCAAGTTTCCTATAACAATTTAAGAAAATTAGTTAAGAACAAAAGAACTAAAAATACTTGTAATTTTCCTTTGTAAAAAGTGAGCCCTAAAGTCTTATTTCCTTCATTATTTGAATTTTCCCATAGAATAAATATTCTATGGTTACTTAAACAAAACAAAGGCACCCATTCTTTCCTCAATGGCCTCCCCACAGGAGAGAGAAAAATTAAGTTAAAGAAACAAATATTTTTATTACATAAGGCATATCCTAAAATATATTCAAGATTGGAAAAATGTGCCATTGATCACTGAATGTATTTTATGATTACACATATTTCTCAGTCAGCCACTGAAATTCAAACTAAGATGCAAATCCACTCTCAATTCTCCAGAGGACCAGAACTAAGGGCTTTAAAAATAAATATGATAGAACGTCACACATCTTTTGAGTGGAAAAGACGATATGGCTCAGTTCCTTTCAAGAATGTCAATAATTATGTTCCAATTTTACTTCTGTAGTAGTTGAACACAGGAGAAACTGTGCCCTTTGCCTGTTGACATTTCTAAGTAAACAACAGAATGGAGATGAACTCCAGCTCCTAGACTTACTGGAAGCACGTGCTTAGAATCACTAAGAGGCTTATAAGACATATAGTCAGAGAATTCTATTTGTGTTAAAAGTCTTCATTTGATAAATACAAACATGTAAATCATATCACAATGTTGTTAATTATCCTGTTTTATATTTTTTCATTTTAGAATACCAGCAATCCCTCAAGATGAGAAATATCCCAAATATTTTAGGAATTCTGGGAAGCATTCAGCATGCTTATTGATTTATTTAGCATATTAGAGAAACTTTGATCAGCTTTCAGTTTATTTTCTGATTCCTCTTCCAAAGTACATTTTCAAAGGAAACTTACCCAGGCTAATAGCAATATTCTTAGAGTTATTAAAGGCCAAAATAACTTCTTAAATGATTGTACATCATTGAACTATTTCCTTCTTATTGTTAATGAGGCAGGTAAATATCTATATACCTAATATCTCAAAGCAGTAGTCTCCAAATAGGTCCTCCACCTCCTAAGACACAGCATATGAATACTCTGGGACCACTTTGAGGGTCCTGGGTTGTTTGGATATTGAGGTTGATTATGTGACCTATTATATTTATGTACAAATGATGCAGTGAGAATTTCGTGCACTTGTTCTAATCTAAATATTCTTCAGAAAGATAAACAAATGTAACAACATCCTATTTGAGAAACATTTTGATTCTGACTGAAGAATAATTGCAGGTTACAAACTACTGAAAGGAATTATAAAATATTTCTCTTTTCAGTAGAAAAGATGTGGTAAACCTAAATTAAAATTAGACATTTAAGATTTGCAAAAGGCACAGAAAATTTGATGGTATTTCCTACTGGATAGAAAATTGTCACTCTAGGTAGATAGACTAGTAATTTATTGTTCCTTGAGTTTTTGTTCAATTAGGCCATAAAAGTTATGAAAAGAGCCACCAAGAAAGGAGTTCTTTCCAATGACATAAAGTGAAGAACTTTCTAGAGGACAAGAATGGCAGTGGTTTTATTTAGGCACTCTTATGCTTTACAGTTACTAGGAGATAGCTCTAGGGTACTTAATCTTCATCGTCAAACAAACAATCAATGAGCTAGCTTCCTCCCACACACCTAATGCTTTTATTTTATTTGCATGTACTGGAAATTTCTTTTTATAGTCCTAAAAGGCAGACTTTGTCCTATTCCAGTCCATATTCCATAGTAATAGAATTTACCAATAAATGTACTATATAAATTTTTAGAAGAAAGAAGTCTATGATAATATGATTAAATTGTTGTATATTTTAATGCTAATCTTTACATAGTAATCCAATTAAAACAAACATGACTGCTTAATCTAGTCAAAGTCATTTTAGAAATGACATTTTCTGGCTTCTTCAGAAAAAGTTTTTTAGTAATTCATAAACTTCATAACAAAACATCATTACTGTCTTCATACTCAGTAATTTGAAAGGAGTTTGTCTCAAACCAAGTGACTTACTCTGTTGAAAAATCTGGAAAGGAAAAACTGTAATGCATAAAAACAAATATGATTATGTTGAAAGTAATGGGCTGAATGTTTCCCTTGAATAAAATGTGTATGGCATTTGCTAATTTGCTATTGATGTGTTCCAATTCATGTACTTTCACCTTGTTCATACAGCATAATCTAGATTTAATTCCCAGACAACAGAGAAGCATAAACAAGAGCTAATATGTTTGCTGTATTCAATTCCTTGCATGAGCAAAACTAAATACAAAACATTATCTGGTGATACCAAAGACATTTGCTTGGGACAATGCCAGATGTTCTTCTACAGATTCCATTTTCATTTCTTTACTATTTTCTTTTCCATGATATATGGGGTTTGAACTCAGGGTCTCATGCTCAGAGCCACTCTGCCAGCCCTTTTCTGTGATGGGTTTTCTTCAAGGTAGGGTCTCCTAAACTATTTGCCCTGGGCTGGCTTTGAACCATGATCCTCCTAATCTCTGCCTCCTGAGTAGCTGGGATTTACAGGTGTGTGCCTAGCTCATTTCTTCACTTTTTCTTCCAGAGTCTGTAGCATTAACTTTCTCCCAAGTCTTTTTCTTTATGAAGCTTTAGCAGACAAAAAATAACAAGGGCCAGTGAAGATGTGGAGGAGAGAAACTCTTATATCAATTGGTGGGAATGTAAATTAGTATAGCCATTATGAAAAATAGTATGGACATTCCTTGGAAAATTAAAAATAGAATTTCATTATTATCCAGCAATCCAACTACTAGATATAGCTCCAGGGGAAATATAATCAGTATGAAAGGAAATCAAAGATATATTTGCACTTCTATGTTTATTGCAGCACTATTTACAATAGCCAAGATGTGGAATCACCTAAGTATCTATCAACAGATTAATTGATAAAGAAAATGTGGTATATGAAAAAAAGAAAATGTGTTATATATGTATATACTATACATACAATTCGCCCATAAATTAAAATCAAATTCTGCCATTTTGCAGCAACATGAAAAACCTTGAGTACATTATGCTAAATGAAATAATATAGGCACAGAAAGACAAATACTGAATGTTCTCACCCATATGTGGAAGCTAAAAAATGTTGACCTCATAAAAGTTGAGTAGAATAGTAGTGTCTAGAGGTTGGGAAGAGGGGAGAAAATAGATAGGTTGGATAACAAGGAACAAAATACAGTTCGAAACAAGGAATAAATTCTAGTGATCTATAGCACAGCAGGATGAATATAGTCTACAATAATTTATGACGTACTTCAAAATAGAAGATTTCAAATGTCCATAATACAAAGAAATTATATATTTTGAGTTAACAGAAAGGCTAATTAATCTTATTTGATCATTGTACATTTTGCACATGTACTGAAATATCACACTGTACCCCATAAATATATAAAATTATTATGTATGACTTAAATAAAATTTACTCAGTGCTGTAGTTTGGGTCTTAAATGCCCTCCAAAGGTCATTCATTGAAGGTTTGGCCACCAGCTTGTGGCCAGCTTGGGAGGTAATGGAATCTTTCTCACTAATGCAAGAAAGCTAGGTCATTGGGAACATGCCCTCAAAGAGGATACTGGGACACCAGCCCTTTCCTGTCTTTCTCTTTGCATCCTAGCCCACACAAAGTGAGTAGATTTGCTCTGCTACATGCTCTGCACTGTGATATTCTATTTTCCTCAGGCTTGCAGCAACAGGGCCAAGAAACATGGACTAAAACCTCTAAAATGGTGAAACAAAATAAACCCTTTCTCTTTAAGTTATTTATCTGAGGTATTTTGTCACAGCAAAAGAAAATACACTCAATTTACTTCTAAATCTCACTAGCCATATTTGAAAGGTATGATAGGCTTTTTTTTGCTTTTTTTTTTTTTTTGGTAATACTCATGTTAGCTAGGCAGACATTCTACCACTTCAGCCATGCTGACAGCCCTTTTATGAGTTGAGTATTCTTGAGATAGGTCTCCCAAACTGTTTGCCAGGGGCTGGACTTGAAATGTAGTCCTCCTTACTCTCCCTGCCAAGTAGCTAGGATTATAAGCATAAACCAACCCATATCTGGCTAAAGGTACACTAGGCTTTGGAAAAAATCAAGTACATGTAAGCATACATAAAAATACAACTATTAAACACTTTCTCCACATTAGGAAGTATTTTTCTTTCACTGAATATAGAATGACCTCAATTTTACTTATAGGTAGTAAAGATTTCAAGTTAGTTAATGTAATGTTACATTAAAACTTGGATATATTGAGCTGTGTTTTTTTAATACTGCCAACACAAATATATCTCCTCTGGATTTGGAATTAATAATGAAAAACAGGACTGTAAAATAGGTACTGTGTGTAGGTGGGGAGTACTTGTGGGAGGGAGAGGGAGAATGGAGGAGATGAAGGTAAGGGAATATGGTTGATGATCTTCATCTACATATATAAAACAGAACAATGAAACCTCTTGCAACTGCTTTAAGTGTGTGGGAAAAGGTTTGTGGAGGGGAGAGGGTAGGGGCCAGCTAACCAATGTATAATGTAAGCTATTCAGAATTGTCACTCTCCACTATACAATGAATATATACTAATAAAAATGAAAACAATAATAAAAAGAGAAAATTAAGAAAAGAAAAACTTTAAATTGCTCACTGATGTGTCATTGTTCATCCAGTGTGTATCAACCTCACTTTTTTCTTTATAATGAAGTAATACTTTGGCAGGTAACAGCACAAAATGCATTTATCATCAGAGGTTGGTTGAAGGAAGACATTTAAATGGTAATAGCATGAATAAAATGTAATTAGGATGGTGAAGCTACTGTAAATTTTCTGCACATACATTGCCCTTCATTAAATTAATTGACACCATTATGCAGACCAGAATATTGGAAGAAAGATTTTTTTAAATAAATTCATCTCACAGAGGTCTTGAGACACTGCCTATATGATTTCTTATATCTAAACAGATCCTATACAAGAGAAAAATAATTTCTATTTTTTCCTAGCAATTTCAAATTTTAAATAATATAAACTGAAGTAGTATAAAGAGCCAAAAATCTAACATAATGTGGTTCTGAAATAGCAATGCAAAACAAAGCATGACAGCCAGGAACCTATTAATCTCTGAAGTATATAGACCTTACCATGAATCTATCTATTTTTAAATTCTTAAAGTACACCACATGATCCATATGCTATGTATTCACCAAAAGGTCACTGTGCACAGAAACAACTGGAGAACTGTCTAATTGCTGCTATACTTCTGTTCATCTCTAATAGACAAATACTTTTTAAAACCACAAAGGCTCAATAGGAAGCAAAAACGACTTATTTCATATTGACTAGATAAGCTGATATATACAGGGTTTGAGGCCATTCTTTCATATCCTGACAGCTGCCTTTCTTTCTCAAAATGACACATTAACAACACACATGCTAAATTTATTGAGGGGTAAAATCAATGTATAAAATCTGTAACAAATTCATTAGTTTCTTTAGCTTAAGCTCTCATTTAGAAGGAAAATTATAAGTGTATTACTATTTAATTCAGACATTTATTGGTACATTTAAATTAAAGATAGACATTAACACAAATTAATCAGATCCAGAAAAGTGTTGTTTGGTTAGAACTCCTCCTAGCCTGTAACTCACTATATAGTCCAAGCCGGCCTCCTCCCTCAGCCTTCTGAGTGTTGCTGTAACAGGTGTATTTCACCACATCCAGCTTAGATTGAATTTTTGAACGGCTACCATTTCAACCATTATCCCTGTTATGGTTTGTATCTTAAATATCCCCTGAGGGCCCATATGCTAAAGGCTTGGTTGCCATTATGACATAATTGGAAGAAGATGGATCCTTTAGGTGGTAGAGCCTAGTTTAAGGAAGTTAGGTCACTGAAAACATGTTCTTGAAGGGGATATCAGGACCTTCCCCCCTCCTCTCGTTTTGTTTTCCAGCATCATGAGGAAACAGGCCTCCTTTGCCATGTGCTTTTGCCATATTACAGGCCCAGAAGCATTGGGCCAAGTGTCCATGGACCTAAAACCTCTAAAACTACAAGCCATAGTAAATCTTTCTTACTTTACGTTGATAATCTCAGGTATTTTGTCACTGATTGAAAGCTAACTCACACACTTCCTATTTTAAAGGTATCATTTGTGGTAGGGCAACATACAAAAAAATGGAAGAACTTTTTTTGTATTTTTTACCACAAGAAACTGCACAGAACAAAGACTTTAGAAGTAGATAAAAACTTTATTTCAATTATATCTGCCATATTTAGATATCTGTACATATTTAGACTTATTTGAGTAAAGAACAGAATATGGCTGCAAAAAAAAAAAAGAATCTAACCAACTCTGTGGATGTTCTTCTAACGCTTCCTGTGTAGATTTTTTAAAATTAAGTTTGGATAACAAAAATATATTAGCATCTAATAATTAATCATATGTATGTAATTTTTTTCATGGACTTGAATTTTATTAATAAAATGGAAATTATGTATTTGCTCAAAAGTATGTTTATAAGGGTTCTCAAGAGAATAGAATAGAATAATATAATGGGTTTTGCCTGTTTTACAGAAATAAAATATTTTCAGTACTTTCAAAGTTATGAGTTTATTTTAATCTTTATCCAGTCTAATCTTTTCTAAAATGTCTGGATCAATGTTGTTTAAAAGAAATGTGAGCCATAAGTGTAATATTAATTTTTTAGTATGCATTTTTTAAAAAGTTTTAAAGAAAAAAGAAAGTAATAATTTCAATAATACATTTTTATTAATTTCATATATTCAAAATATTATTTCAACATTTAATAAATATTTAAAAATTAACACTGAGATATTTCTGCTTTCTTCTGTACATGCTAACTCTTTGCAATTTTGTGCATATGTCACACTTTTTTCATCTGTTGATGCAGATTTGCCTCACTTCAACTGCCAACATGTAGCTAGTGGCTATTATACTGGACAACTCTACACAGACCAAATTATGGTGCAAATATCACTTCAAGGTAAATGTATATCTAACACATTGCCTTATTATGAGGTATAAAATTATATTAGTTATGTCAGCTTATAAATCAACAAAGAAAATTCAAGCATAAACACACAAGATAAAAATTACCCACCTTTTGGTGTCACTCTTAGAATCACACTGTCAGTCACAATTTTCTTGGGGATCCACTTCACAAAAGTCATCTAAGAGTTTATGGGAAGAAAAAATGTTCTATTTGAAAAATCTTCAAATTGTGTAAGAAAAATAATAAACAGCTCCTTTAAAAATATTCTGTTTGGGGCTGGTGGAATGGATCAAGAGGTAGAACATCTGCCTAGCAAGCATGAAGTCTAGAGTTCAAACCCCACTACTACAAAAAAAAAAAAAAAAAAGATCTGTTTCAAAAGCAACCAGGGATTGTCAAACTTTTGCTGTCATGGGCAATACAGTAAATATTTTAGGTTTTGTGGATGTACAGTCTCTGGCACAACTGCTCAGCCTTGCAGCTGCAGTGAGAGAGAAGCCATTGACAATATGTAAACACCTGTGTGCTAATAAGATAGACAATGGAGTCATAGCTTAGTACCTTTAATCTAAACTAGTTTCTCAGGAAATAGAAGAAAACCAGTTCAAACTTGTTAGATACTTATGGGACTCAGAAGCAAAAAAATAAAAATCAAAAGATGCTATCGGAAACCTATTTTGTCTCCATCTTGGCCATTTGCATCTCTAGCTTCAGTATCCTTAGTGCTCATGATCTCTCTTTCTGAAAGAAAGATAGCTAACAAAAGATAATAGAAACAAAAAAATAATTTACAAAAGAGAAGGAAAGAAATTTAGAGCACAGACTAGTTGTAGTATTCCCTTCAATTCTTAGATTGAAGACAACTGTAAAAGGTAATAAGTGCTCAAAAGCTTGATGGTTTGAAATGTCTTTAATAAATATATATTAATAATACATTAATGACAAATTGAAAAACATTCCCCAACAGCATCATATAGCAAGATAGTATCCCTACTCATCCAATAACTCCAGTGGGACAGAAGAAATTCTATCAAGACTTTATCATGTGCAACATCAGGCACTGTACTGGGATAGAGGGCAAATCTAAATTGTAGGTATAATGATAGCCTCATAATAAGTGAAAGATGATATAAGAGGTAGAAAATATCCAGTGGTCCATATTAAAGGATACTCACTAAAGAATGAAGGATTTATATCAGGCAGGTCAAGCAGTGACTCAGTCATGATTTCGACTAAGGGAATTTGAATGGAGATTGCCAGCAAAGGCAAGGAAGGAACTTCAACCTTACAGTAACAGAGTTACCATTCAGGTTTCTAAAACATGGTTGCAGATATCAGAGGTGAAAAGAAGGATGGACATTAACTTTTAGAGTAAAATGCATAAAGATCTGAAGTGGCATGAAAGCCTAGCTAGCAATTAATACCTAACTGTTGTTCTACACTTCCTTCACCATCTTACATCAAGATTTTCCTAGAACATAAGGCAAGGCTGATCCTGAGCTGATGATCAATTCTTCAGTGTAGGAAGAAGATGCAGAAGTCTTGAGAATGGAGAATATTTTTCAAGAATGATGTTTGTCTTCTCTGAAATATTTGTTTTCTTTATTTTTATGATGGTTTGAATTCTATAGGCAGTAAGTAGAAATGTTCTACACTTTGTGTTGAATTCTATTGGCAGTAAGTAGTCTATGGCCAAACCACCCTTAACATGCAGTAGAAATTGTCTACATTTTGATACATTCTTGTAGCTCATTCATAAAACTAATGTTTAAATGATTACTATGATATATTTTCAGATGGTATCCTAACACATCAGACAAATGGAAACCATTTTCTACAGTACAAAGGTGAGAAAATAAAGCTTCAGTATCAGAGAAAGTAGTTTCCATTTAACTATATATTAACTAGGGCACCAGCTAAATTGTTAGAACAAAGAGACACCAAAATATGATGGTATAAATATGACAGAACTTATTTTTCTCTAACATGACAACGTAGAGCAGAATGAGTTGGTGGCTCTAGTCTCCAAGATTACATAGGTTCCCAGGAAATCAGGACAACTCAGCCAACTTCAGTATTAATTTCCACCTCTTAGTTCAAGGAAATTGTACCAGTTGTCACCCATTCCCAGGTGATAGAAACAGGAAAGACAAAGGAAATAAACTAATAAGTAGTTTCCTAATAAGGTAGGAAGTGTCACATATTTTGTCTACTTATATCTCATTGGTAAGAACTTAATCTTATGGCTTTCCTTAGGTAACTAAGGTCAGATTGGAGTGGGTTGGAGTTCTTTTTTCAGGGGTGGGGGACAGTTTGGAGGTTTTGAACTCAGGTCCTCATGTTTGCTAGGCAGGCACTCTACCATTTGAGATACATCCCTAGCCCTTTTTTTCTTTAGTCATTTTTCAAATACGCTTTGCCTAGGCTGACCTGGGCCAAGATCCTCCCATGTAGCTGAAATAATAGTGTGTTCTACCACACCTAGCTTATTGATCAAGATGGGACATTGCTAAATTTTTTGCCCAGGCTGTGATTACAGGCATTCCTGACCTTGTTTTGTAGTCCTATTAATATTAGAATGTTAGACTTTGATTGACATTTTCTCTCACTAATCACTCCTGCCTTCCATAAGCAATTTAATAAGCACTTAGATCAATTATCACTCAGTATGTTAAAAACGATTTTGAAGGAATAGAATACAGCCCTACTCTTAAGAAACACATGGCGTACTGAAGAAGATGTCCATGAAAGCAATACCAACAAGGTAACCACTATATTGAAGTGTGTTTATGAGGTTCTCATGAAGCACTATCATACCCACGAGAAAAGCAAGCAAAGATCATACTGAAAGTCGTGTGCGCTAAGTCTTTTAAATGATTAAGCATTCACTGGAAAAATAAGTAAAGGCTCTTCAGTCAGTGCTAAGGTTTGGATAAAGGATGATTTTAGCACGCCCCTCAAAAGTTCATGTGTTGGAAGCTTGGTCCCCAAATACAGTAGTTTTTAAAGAAGGAGGAACCACAAGAGGTGGGCTGTAGTACAAAGTAATTAGGTCTCTGGAGGCATTTCCTTCAGAAGGGGTGAAGTAGATCTCATGGGACCCCAGTCAAATCTCATGAGAATGAGCTGTTATAAAAGAGCTAGCCTGACCCTAGTATCTCTCTCTGGCTTCTTCTCTCTCCATGTGCTCGCTCTCTCTCCCAAGTACTCTCTCCACTGGGATGCTACACTACAGAGTTCTTCAGAACCCAGAGCTGGGCAGACACCAAGTACCACATTGTTTTAATCTCCAGAACTGTGAACTAAATAAACATCCTTCTTCCTAAAGTACCCAACCTTAGGTAGTTTGTTATAGCAACAGACTAATGCAGTCATCAAAGGCTTGACAGAGTATGTTAGCTTCAGGGAATAGCAAGTAGTCTTGTAAGGGTGTAATTGTGTGTGTGTGTGTGTGTGTGTGTGTGTACAGTCTCATGGATATTTGTGTTAAGACAGAGAAGTGAAGCGAAGAATTGAGAAGTCAAGAGGGTGCATAAGGATCAAATTTATAAATGGCTTTGTAAGAAATTTGGATTTAATAATGAAGCCTTCAAAGTAGGGAAGTGATGGGATTTATTGGCATTTCAGAAATTCCATTTTGGTTGAAATCTCTTCTTATGAGGGCTGCAAGGGAAGAAACATTTCTTCATTTTGGTTTACTTCAGCATTTATTGAATACTGTCTTTGTGCTAGACCTATTCCCAGTTCCCCTAGAAACAGCCAATTTTCAGGAAATCAAAAGATACAGAAACGAGGTTTGTTGCCTGGAAACACTTCCAATTTTGATAAGTTCTCTCTTGGGACATTCTGTGGTCTTTAGAGAATAGAAAGGTTAGGAGAGAGGAGATCCTTTGTAAAATACAGTATTTCATTTATATTGATTTCCACTTTTAGTATTATTGGGTTCATACTAGCATGTCCTTCAGAATCTCATGAAGCAGGAAGAGGAGGGAAAATTCTATGCTTCTACATTTCAGACACGAATGAATTCCAAGGGTAAGCAAAGACTAAAGAGAATCAATAAAAACATTAGAGTTTTCATTATAGCTATTATAAATATTATAGCTCTTTAGGAAGTTGTTCTCTCCACAAGAGTGACCCCGAATTTCATGTGTGGATCTCATTTTATTTATTTGTGACTACAGAAGAAATGATAGCACCAGATATTCCTATCACATAAGATGAAAGCCAGTTCCTCAGCTTTGCACAATTTCTTACCATTCCTTATGGACAAAAAGAATTTGAATTAGAAATTTTGTCACTGTATAATTGGATCTAGTTAGACATAGTCCAAACTATTTATTGCTGCCTTAAGTTTATAACCTTCATTTTACTTTGAAATCATGTAGTACAATTCATTACACATTATTACAATAATAAAGATAATAACGATGCAAAAAAGAAATTTAAAAATTCTAAAAATACCCTCAAGATATTAAAGTAGTATTTATTTTTACCACTAGATGGCGATATTTAATTTTAAAATTCTAAACTATATTAGCATAGTACCAGCAGCAAAGTATTTAAAATAGTTTAAGAGGAATGAATAATTTTGTCTCAAACAAAAGAATCATCAGAGAAATGGATTAATACCTTTCTTTTGTTCCTACATCATCCATCTGTGCAAGCTGTTGCTTCTTTTGAAATCAGATGAAATTTAAATATGTATAAGACACACACTGGGGACACTGAGACAGGAGAATGGGGCTACAACTGCCCATGTTTGGAAACAGATTGTTTGAAAATGAACAAAGTAATTAATAATAATGATGTCTTGACTGCATAGACCAGCTGTCTCCCTCACAGCTCAAGAACTTCTTTCATTATCTCATTTATTCTCCCAACACCTGATATGACACCACAAATGGAATGGACATACCTTTATGTTTTTGTTTATTTTAGTGTATTTTATCATGGTTTTTGGTTCTCCAGACAGTAGTAACCCTTGGTAACACAACAGAACAACACTCATGGTTGGTCACATACATAAAAGCCTGGCAGGTTTTTTTAATAATGGAACAAAAACTTCCATATTACAAATATGCAAAATTGCTGATGGGGGAGGAAGTTTGAGGAACTTGGAATTATTTTTATAGAAATTCAGTCCAAAGAATCTGTGTCAGTTTTCAAAATATGGATTGAGCTGGACACTGGTGGTTCACACCTATAATCCTAGCTACTTAAGAGACTGAAATTGGGAGAAAAGCTCTTCAAGGCCAGCCAGGGGAAATAGTTCATAAGACCCCATCTCCAAAATAACCAGAGCAAAAGTGGACTGAGGTATGGCTAAAGTAGTACAGTACCTGCCTTGTAAGCACAAAGCCCTGAGTTCAAACCCTTGCCCCATCAAAAAAATACCTCTGGATTGAGATTGAGCTGAGTTATTCATGTAGGATTTAAGCTAGAATTTAAGGCATCTGATTACTAAATTAAAGAATATTTAAGATATTTATCTCCACTGACACTATACTTGTTTATTCCTAAAATCTTAAGTCTTGAATTTGTAAGCATAGTTTACATACATCCTTTTTTTTTTTTTTTTTTGGTACTAGGGTTTGAACTCAGAGCCTCATGATTGCTAGGCAGGCACTCTACCACTTTACCACTTGAGCCATTCTGCCAACCTTTATATACATCTTAATCTATAGAAAAGTTTGATTTAAAAAAAAACCCCAATCACCAGAAAAGATTTGACAACTGGGAAATATTAATTTTTTAAAAGATAAATTTTAAATGTGAAGAAATTTTAAATTACAAGAAATTAGCTAAAATTTTGTGCTCCATACTTATACCAGAATAGTGTCTCAAAAACTAGAACCTAAAGCACAGGCATTTTCTGTTTCCTGTTGTCCATGAGGTAAGCAGCTCTGCTCCACCATGTCCTTCTGCCATGGTGTTCTCCCTCTTCATGGGCCTAGAAACAATGAGGCCAGCTGACCAGGGACTACAACCTCTAAAATGAAGACCCTGTGACATCCTGGATCCCTAACCCATGGAAAGTCTACTTATGCCCTGCCATGCTGAACCCAATCCCAATAAGTGTCTGCCATGAGAAAAGCAGCATGACATTTCTCCCCACTGGCCAAATTCAAAGCTGCCTGCATAAATCTGTAGACCCAACAGGTGAGCAACACACAACACACACAATTCCCCTACCCACCCCCCAGTAACATAATCCAGTGCAGCCCCTGGGCAGATTGAAACCCCCCCAAAAAAGAAACTGAAAAGCATGAATTGTAATCTACCACCAACAGTGGGGATGGGGGTGGAACACTGAACCAGCCTTGGAGAATAAGGGTGGGGCAAGGAGCTGAACTCTCAGGAACAAAGGCAGGACAAGGAACAAAGGCTGAAAGTGGGGTGGGGCAGCGAACCACCTTCCCAGAGGAGCAGAACCATCAGCAAGCAGAGGCAGGGTAGGCACAATAGCTGAGTGCGGGGGTGGAGTGACAAGCCAGTCTCCCAAGCAGGGGCATGGTGAATCACTGAGCCAGTTTTGTTGGACTGAGGGTGGTACTGAAAACTGCATTGCCCCATCTTCCTGGGTCAATAGCTGACCAGACAGAGTTGCAGCAGTAGGGTAAGGCAGCTGCCACCTGGCAAAAACAACAACATATTGGACCACTTTGCACAAACTGGTGGTGAGCTACATTAGGTCCCAGTTGTGACCTGCCCTGTGGACAGAAGGAACCAAATACTGCTCACAAGTCAGTCATGTGGTGGGACCACTTCAGAACTCCTGCTTGTAATTGACGGTCCGTAAGATGAAGGAAAATGGGGAAAAAAAAGTAGCTATCTCCCTTCTAAGCTATCTGACAAGAGAGACAGCACCCTGCCCCACAAAGCCCAGAATACCAAATGCCAATACCAGGATTCCAGGATTAGATCCCAAAGGAACAAGTCCAGAAATTTTGCCAAGCAGACTGAACTTTTTGTTGTTGTTGTACCTGTTTTTTTTTTTTTTGTATTATTAACTTTACCATTATTTTTTTCTTATCCCTATTCTCACCCCCTTTACCTTCTCTCCTTTCTTGTGGTACAATCCATTGTTCTCCCCTCCAACTATTCTTTCTGCCCCTTCTCATCCACTCTCTCCCTCTGTCTTCATGTCCCCCTCAAATCCTTTCCCAACTTGTTACCCTATTACCCTTCTGCACATTCAGCACCTGCTGATTATCCTACTATAACAACCACACACAACCCCAGCCCCTTGCAATCCCTGATACAAGTACCCTATACTACAATAGCAGAAAAACACCCAAACACACACAAGGGTCACAAAACCCAGCAGCCCTCATACTTCTTCCCCTACCCCTCTTCCTCTTTTCACCCCCCATTTTAGTGCCACCTTTACCAGTTACCCAAGTTTATATCTCGAGTCAAACAACCATTACCCTTTCCCTAAAATCCCACAGTTTATAGATATTATCACCAAGGGATTTTCTATATAATATGTAAACAATTGGTCCAGTATTGAACCTGTGAATTTGTTATTGCTAATTTACACCTCCAGGCCAGGGACAGAAATAGCACATCAACCTAGCTAACAGCCAAGTTAGTCACAACACAAAAATTAAATCAAGGGAAAAGAAAACAGACAATTAAAACTGCCAACTAGCCAATCAAGAACATAGTTTCACTGCACCAATTAGAATGATGGGGAGAAGAAGTCAAGGAAACTACACTCCCCAAAAAACAATTCAAGAGGATTTAGAAGGAGAAAAAGAAAATGAATACCCAGTTCCTGACCCCAACAGAACAATGATAAATGTCACAAATGAGCTTAGTGATAGCCACAAAAAAAATCTCCAAGAGGAAATCATGGAAGAGATCACTGAGAAACTCATGGAGAAACTGCAAGACACAATTAACCAGAAAGAACAAGATGCACTCAAGAAATTTCAAGACACCACAAATAAAAAACTTGAGAAGACACACAAACAACTAAATGAGTTCAGAGAGGAGTTTAACAAACACCAAAGTGAAACAAAGGATACTATAAAAAGAGGAGGTATATGAAATAAAGAAGACAGCACAAAATACAAAAAAGGAGTTGAACAAAGACATGGAAAATCTCAGAAAAAACAATCAAACAGCAATCCTGGAAATAAAAATCCCTTAGTCAAATGAAAAACACAGTGCAAGGCCACTCCAGCAGACTAGAACAAGTAGAAGACAGAATGACAGTGTTCAAAGATAAAATAGTTATTAAAGAAAAAAACAGAAGAACTATTAGTCAAACAACTCAAGAGCTGTGGAAGGAATATGGAAGAACTCAGTGACTCTATCAAAAGACTAAACCTGAGAACCATGGTCATTGAAAAAGGAGAAGAGGTACAAGTCAAAGGGATGTGTAATATATTCAACAAGATAATAACAGAAAATTTCCCAAATTTTGAGAATAAATTGCCCATTCAGGTACAGGAAGCCTCCAGGACACCAAACAGACTTGACCAAAATAGAACCTCTTTACAGCATATTATCATTAAAGCAACAAGCACAGAGAACAGAGAAAGAATATTGAAGGCTGTAAGAGAAAAAAATATATATATAAAGGTAAACCCATCAAAATGTCAGCAGACATCTCAACAGAAGCCTTAAAAGCAAGAAGGGCATGGAGTGAGGTACTTCAAGCACTGAAAGAAAATAATTTCAGCCTTAGGATACTCTACCAGCAAAACTATTATTCAAATTTGATGGAGGAATAAAAGCCTTCCATGATAAACAGAAACTAAAACAACATTTGACCACCAAGCCACCACTACAGAAGATTCTACAAGGAATTCTACACACAGAAGACAAAAGCAAACAAAACCACAAAAGGATGGGAAGTATTAAACCATAAGAGAAGAAAAGACAAGTAATCAGAGAGGAACATTGATTCAGCTGCACATAATCAAATCCTTAACAACAAAAATAACTAAATGTCAGGAGCCACAACATACCTCTCAATGTTAACACTGAATGCCAATGGACTCAACTCCCTCACCAAAAGACACTGTTTGGAAAAGTAGATTAAAAAGAAAGATCTGATAAACTGTTGTTTAGAAGACACCCATCTCATTGACAAAAATAAACAATGACTTAGGGCGAAAGGTTGCAAGAAGTTTACCCAGGTAGTGGCCCCTGAAAACAGCAGGAATAGCAAAATTTATATTAGACAAAGTAGACTTCAAACTTACATTAGTCAAATGAGACAAAGAAGGTCACTTCATACTAATAAAAGGAGCAATACATCAAAAGGAAATAACAATTATCAATTTATGTGTGCCCAAGGTCAGTGCTTCATTAAACATACACCAAAAGACACAAAACCACATATAGACTCCAGCACAGTGGTAATACCACTCTATCACCAATAGATAGGTCATCCACACCAAAAAAATAAAAAATCAGCAAAGAAATCCTAGCACTAAATGACACCATAGATCAAATGGACTTAACTGATGTCTACAGAATATTTCATCCTGCAACAGCACAATATGCATGCTTCTCAGCAGCACATGGAACTTTCTCCAAAATATACCATATCTAAGGGCACAAAGCAAGTCTCAACAAATATAAGAATATTGAAATAACCCCCTGCATACTATCTGATCACAATGCAATAAAACAAAACAACAACAAAAACAGCAGCAGAAAATACACAAGCAACTGGAAGTTGAACAACATATTGCTCAACAATTAGTTGGTCATAGAAGAAATAAGGGAGGAAATCAAAAAGTTCCTGGAATTTAATGAAACTACAAATACAACATTTCAGAACCTAGGGACACAGCAAAGGCAGGCCTAAGAGGAAAGGTTAAAGCCATGAGTGCATCTATTAAGAGGACAGAAAGATCTCAAGTAAATACCTAAGGCTACATCTCAAACTCCTAGAAAAACAAAAGCAAGCAAAACCCAAAACAAACTGAAAGAGAGAAATAATAAAAATAAGTGCTGAAATTAATGATATAGAGACCAAAAAAAAAAACAAAAAAACATAGAATCTATGAAACAAAAAGCTGTTTCTTTGAAAAAATAAACTAGATTGATGAGCCCCTGGCAAATCTGTCTAAAATGAGGAGGGAAAAGACCCAAATTAGTAAAATCTAAAAAAAAGGGAGATAACAATAAACACCAAGGAAATACAGGGAATCATCAGAGACTACTTTGAGAACCTACATTCAAAGAAATTGGAAAATCTTGAAGAAATGGACAAATTTCTTGATACTTATAACCACCCAAAACTGAACCAAGAGGCTATTAAATACCTAAACAGATCTATAACACATAATGAAATTGAAGCATCAATAAAGAGTCTCCTAAAAAAGAAAAGTCCAGGACCTAACAGATTCTCCACTGAATTCTACCAGACCTTTAAAGAACTAATACCAACACTAGTTAAACTTTTCCAAGAAATGGAAAGGGAAGGAACATTGCTTAACTCATTTTATGAAGCCAGTATTGCACTCATCCCAAAACTGGACAAGGATACATTCAAAAAGGAGAACTACAGGCCAATCTCCTTAATGAACATTGATACAGAAATCATCAATAAAATAATGGCAAATCTAATTCAACAACATATCAGAAAGATCATTCACCACAACAAAATCAGCTTCATCTCAGGGATGCAGGGGTGGTTCAACATATGTAAATCTATAAAAGTAATACAGCACATTAAAAGAAGCAAAGACAAAAAACATTTGATCATCTCAATAGGTGCAAAAAAAGCCTTTGATAAAATTCAATGCCATTTCATGATAAAAACTCTGAAGAAACTAGGACTAGAAGTAATATACCTCAACATTATAAAGGCTGTACACGACAAACCTATAGTCAACATCATACTAAGTGGGGAAAAGCTAAAAATATTTCCCCTGAAGTCAGGAAGAAGAAAAAGGTGCTCTCTTTCTCTACTCCTATTCAACATAGTCCTGGAATTCCTAGCATTAGTAATAAGGCAATTAGAAGAAATAAAAGGAATAGAAATAGGTAAAGAAGTAGTCAAACTATCCCTATCCACAGATGACATGCTCTCATACCTAAAAGACTCAAAAAAATCCACCCCAAAACTCCTAGACACCATAAACAGCTGCAGCAAAGTAGCAGGATACAAAATCCACTTACAAAAATCAATATCCTTTCTACACACCAACAATAAGCAGATTGAAAAGGAATATAGGAAAACAATTCCAGTGACCATAGCCTCAAAAAAAATCGAATACCTAGGAATAAACTTAAATGATGTAAATGACATCTACAAGACCTACAAACCAATGAAGAAAGAGATCAAAGAAGACTACAGAAGGTGGAAAAATCTTCCATGCAAATGGATTGGCAGAATCAACATAGTGAAAAAGGCTAGTCTACCAAAAGCAATCTATGTGTTCAATGCAATACTCATCAAAATCCCAATGACATCACAAAGATTGAAAATGGTACTGGCACAAAAACAGACGTTAAAACCAGTGGAAAAAAATAGAGGACCCTGATATGAATCCACGTAACTATGCTCACCTATTTTTCGACAAAGGTGCCAAAACATATGATGGAAAAAAGAAAGTCTCTTTAACAAATGTTGCTGGGAAAACTGGTTATCTGCCTGCAGGAAGCTGAAAACTAGATCCATGCCTGTCACCCTGTACTAGTATCAACTCAAAATGGATTAAGAACCTTAGTATCAGACCTGAAACCTTGAAACTAGTACAGGAAAGAGCAGGGAATACATTAGAAGCAATAGATATAGGAAAGGACTTCCTCAGTAGAACTCAATTGGCTCAGCAACTAAGAGTAAATATTGAAAAATGGGACTACATGAAATTAAAAATCTTCTGCACAACAAAACGCATGGACTCTAACTTGAAGAGGCCATGCACAGAATAGGGGAAAATCTTTGCTAGCTGTACATCAGACAAGGGACTGATAACCAGAATATAGAGGGAGCTCAAAAAACTAAACTCTGCCAAAAATCAATGAACCAATTAAGAAATTGTCAAATGAACTAAACAGAACTTTTTGAAAGGAAGAAGTCCAAGTGGCAAAAAAAAAAAAAAAAAAAAACACATGAAAAAATGCTCACCATCCCTGGCTATAAAGGAAATGCAAATCAAAACCACACCAACATTCCACCTAACCTCTGTTAGAATAGCAATCATCAAGAACACCAACAAAAACAAACGCTGGCGAGGATGCGGGAAAAAGGAAACCTCATACACTGCTGGTGGGAATGTAAGCTAGTACAGCCACTCTGGAAAACAATATGGAGGGTTCTTTAAAAGCTAAAAATAGAACTGCCATATGATCTAGCAATACCACTCCTAGGGATAGACCCAAAGGACTGTGAGTCAGCTTACAACAAAAGCACCTGTATACCAATGTTTATTGCAGCACTAGTCACAATAGCCAAGCTGTGGAAACAGCCAAGATGCCCTACTACCAACAAATGGATTAAGAAAATGTGATACTTATACACAATGGAATTTTATTTAGCCACAAAGAAGAATGAAATTTTGTCATTTGCAGGTAAATGGATGAAACTGGTGAACATCATCTTAAGCAAAGTTAGGCTAATAGGGCCAAAACTCATGCTCTTCCTCATATGCAGATTATAGACTTAAAACAAACGCAGTAATATTATTGGACATGGGTCACACACTAAAAGGGAGAATGTGCACGGGAGGCATGAGGAAAGGAAAGGAAACCTAAAATTTGAATGTGGATGACGTGCTCACTATAAAGGAACAAATATAGTAATCTTAAACTGATAGAAGCCACTGTGGGAAGGGGACTAGGAAACAGTGAAGAGGTCTGGTAGAATGAACCAATTTGAGTTGTAATACACATATGCATGGAAAGAACATAAGGAATCTTTCTGTATAGCTATCTTTATCTTAAACTAACAAAAATTCCATGTTTTTCTTATTATCTTTTATATTTTTTCTTCTACAAAATCAGAGAATAAGAGGGCAAAACAGGTTCTGCCAGGAAGTGGGGGGAAGTAGAGGGAAGTGGCCCAAATAATGTATACATATATAAAATATATTTTAAAAAAAGAAAATCAAGCAAACTAATAAACTACTCATCTGTCAATAACAAAAAAAATAGAATCTATAGAGAGCATGGTAACACAAAACTATAATCCTAGCACTTGGGATGTTGAGGCAGGAATATCATGAGTTTAAGGCCAACCTAGGTTACATAGCAATACAAGGCCAGCCTACACTGCAAACTCAGTCAATAAATAAATAAAAACTGTATCAGAATCTAAGAGTATTAGGGGCCTACCAGAAAATAGAGAAAGCTAACTGAAACTATGTTTTAAAAATTCTGGGTGAATCCCTTGATCCATGATCTTGCTTTTCCACTATCTAATAAGCTGCTTCCAACTTTTCACTCCAGTCTTATTTTCTCCTTCTCCCAACACTGTCCATCAGCACATCTCCAGTTCATGAAGGTAGTCATTAGTCACTCTATGGGGTTGCCTCCTTCAATGAACGGAGATCATAGTATGCCTTGGGGTGAATAAAACTGTTCAAAATCAATAACCAAGAGATAGAGAAGTCTTCCATGAGACAAAGCTCTTAATGAAATTACTTCCAGTTTCCACAAGGACTTCTTTCAGTATTTTAAAATGATATCATGATTCCTTTTTGTAATTCCACAGACTCCTCTTACAATGGAATTTTCATGAGAAACAATTCCCCCTAAGTCACTTTACCTATTACTTTTTTACTCTTAAATGGCTGCAATTCTGAGTGTATTTCCATGACTTATGTGACATTATTGGCCTGTGAGTTACCTGCATCACAGAAACATTAAGACACACTAGTACCTCTGGTCAGGAAATCAGTGCCAACTTGACAAGGAATTTCAAAGAAACCCAAATCACTCAAAACTCTGTTTTAGTTTTGGGCCACTTGTCAGGCTAATTTCTGCTATAATAAATTTTTGGAATGATTTAGCAGTCAGGAAAATTTATAAGTTCTTACTAATTCTGGGACAGTCATGGGGAACCCACAGTCATTCCTCCCTCTTCATCTCTTGAGTAATTGTAGATCATACTCCTTTCATATAATCAAAAATCTTTATACTAACAAATACATGAAATCATAAATATTTTTTAAAAACCTTTTGTTGAAGCTTTACTATGTTCTAGGTGCTGTGTTTTATACATAAAATTAATAGTAATAAAGAATAAAACTTAGAATCTTCAAGAGCTTAGACTGTTGAGGAAGTATCAAGTAATAAATATCAAGTAAGAGAAGTATCACGTACCCTGGCTGTGAGAACAGGAGTCTATTAGAGTTCCAGCCTATTCCTTTTTATGGCTCTTTAACTTTCTTTTTAAAATTCAGAGTCAATGCATGCAAAAGGAAAAAAATGTATTGAAAGCATTCAAATTCCAGCATTTATATTCACTATTGGGAGATTTGAGGTAGTTATTTAATTCTCTCAGCTTTCATTTCCTCATCAAATTCATGAGGATAAACAGTGACTCCCTCACCAGATAATTGGGAGGAATAAATTAGATGGTATCTGGAAAGCACTTAGCACAGTGCCTAGTCTTCTATCAGATGCCATGAGGACATGATAGCATTAGCACTTACTAATTGAGCATCTTTTTTTTGGTACCAGGATCTTTGCCACAGAACATCTCATTATTTCTCCACAGCAACTTGATGTGAACCTTATTGTTCTCATGCCATAAGGAAACTCAGAAACAAGACCTGGCTATTTTTATGTAGCTAGCAAGTTGGGGTAAATTCAAAATCATGTATTTTTATTTCAAGTCCAGTTTTTCCTTTATACATTTCCAAGGAACACAATATTATCTTAAAAGAGACTTCCCAGAGGACTTTCACAAGGTGCTCAGAGTTATTTAGTCCACTTCTGCAACCCATGGGTCAAAGTTGTGCTGCTAACGCATGGCCTTGTCAGGTTTATGTAGGAAAGAGAGAATAAAGCCTCCTCCCTTGAGAGGAGGCAGGGAACTTTTATGCTTCTCTCCACTGAGAACATGTTGCTTCAGTGTGCAGGATAAGAAGGGAAGAATTGAGCTGATTGTTCTTTGTGCAATAATGAGATGGGTAGATTCCAGATGTTAATAGTAACCCAAATGTGATAGAGCAATTGGCATGGCCAGATACATGGAAGCGTTTCTCTGTGCCTGCTCCTTCAAACCAGTCCTCAAAGAAACAAAAGCCTCAGTATGAAAGGCAAAGGACCAAGCGGTAAATGCCAGAAGCCTATCAAAGGACTCAGAACCCTTGGAGATCAGTGCTTGGCTGTCTTTTTATGAGCATTCTCTGAACTAAGGCTAGCATTCTACCTGCCTTTGCCTTTGGAGTCAAGTCACATGACGACAGGCAGATGTGTCAATTCACCACTAATGAACTCAGAGTCTGACACTTACATTAGTAAATTCCTTGATTCAAAACAGTATTGGAAGCAGAATGTCTAATAGGTAAATTATCACTTGGACTTACTTCAGCACAGTAACTTCATCATACTTCATTCATGTATAAATAGTAACCTAGTAGAGATTTTGACCCATTTACCATAGTGAGTTGGAGCTTGCTAATCAAGCCACTTGTTTTTACCTTTACTCTTCATTCTATTTTGCAACTCTTGTCTATCATTGATAAAATTTTAATTCAGTGGGAAGGATATTTGATCTTAAATTCTGTATAATATTCCATACATATTATAGAAAACCTTCTTCAGAATTCTTTTAGCAAAGATTTAAGTTTTTAAAAAATATTTTTGTCTGCACTGATTGTCTAAAATCATTATACATATACCTCCACCTCAGGACTTTTACATGCAGGAGGATCACATTCTGTAAAAAAACCACTATGATGAAGACATCAAGTTCACTGCATTTCTCTTTATGACAACAGCCTCTTTCCCAGACACTTCTATTCCCTCACCTCTCATTGTACTCAATCTCTTCCCTCACTAGCTGGACTGTCACTACACTTAATCTTGTCCTTGATGATCTTTTGGATTTCCATGATCGCTTTGCTTATTGAATTTATGGGTTAATTGTTTCAGAGATTCATTCTCTCATTTAAACAATACAAAGATGCAAAAATCCATAAGGAACAGAAGAAAAGTGATATATAATTCTGTCTATAAGCATCTTATTACTCAGTAGAAGAGGTAAGAAATTCATGTGTGGGTGCTTCTACCTATTTCATTTTCCATGAAATGACATGGAATGTCTTGATTTAGCTCAGAGTTAACAAGTTCTCCTTTCTAGCCATACAGATTGTTACTTACAAACTCCATCTCCAATTGGAAAGTACCTGTGCTTGAAGTGTCTATGCATCCTATTGGTTTTATTTGTCTGTCAATCTCTGACTACTGTGTTCCATAATATTTGTGTGGAGTACAACAATATGATGAAATGAAGGTCTTTAAGGCAGAAATCTCTTTTATAAAATCATCAAGAAATGTCCTGAATGTGACATATTCACAACTTAATAGTAACTATTAAAATCCACTAAAAATAGATCCAAATGTAGCATTAATAATCAAATATTGGCCAAATTCAATGTGTTAATTATATTTAAATGAGTTGAATTAACTATTGTGTCTCTTTGGATAGTGGAGTTATCAAATATGGGCAGAACTAAATAAAAATAGCACTCAAAAATTCACAACCCTTCACTATAAATTTAATGCTTACTTTTCAACAGATTGTGGAGTTTCCATCTTTATCGGGGGGAAACATATCACAGAAGCATCAGCACATAAAGAAGAGCAGACATGGTTCGCTGCTTACTAAATGCCATCATGTTCAGAGTAACAAAGGCAGGATTTGCTAGCTTGTAGGAAACCAGAACTCTGGTTCAATGTGTATCACTTCTCATTGCAGGAAAAATGAAGGGATACGTTGATGTGACTTCTTGTGTTGTTTTGGTTTTGTTTTATGATTTTTTTTGAGAACTGACCATAGTTAACACTAATAAAACCACAGTACTGAAATGAAGTGTTATTGGAAACATAGCAGATATTATATAAGCTGCAAGGGCAAGAAATCAAGCAACAGTTGGAGGAGAACTGGGAGGAACTTAAATGAGTTCAAGTTTATAGTGCCTGTCATTTTCCTAACAAGGTGTTTATGAAATTATCAGATTCTCATGGGTCAGCTAACTGTCAGTTTTAAGAATTTGTATAGGATTAGACAGGTTTCAGGAAATGGAAAGATGATTCTGTTTTAGAAAGAAAAAAATGGGATAATGACCTGGAAATTTATACAGTATAAGACTAATTAACTTAGCTGGGAAGAATAGGGAGAGAAAGTTAAGGCAAAACGATTTTCAAGACATTTATAGAATGTAGGCTATAGTGACAGCCTGCTTGTTTTCCTAAATAATAAATACTAAAATAATAACCTAGTCTCTGGTAAGGTGGTGGTCCTGATATATTGGAGCAAATATGCAGGTTTTAATTTCTCACATTTACTTAAGATCCTGCATGACATCACTCATCTATATTAAAGAAAAATAGTGTACACATGGCAGCTAACTTATCAGATGTAATTGAAATTCCTCACAATGAAATTTCTAGATAAGCTAGGAAAGAAGACAAGGAAGGGACCTCTGCCCCAGAGACAGTACCACACAGCTACATGTATAGATTTGGTACTCAAATGCTTTAAGCTTAAATATTCACTGCTTCTTATAAGTAACAGGTCCAGAGATAATTTATACAATCTCTCCCAAGATTCATTTTTCTCTCTGTAAAACAAGAATGATAATTTTGTTGTCTAATAAGAAGGAAAAGACTTAGCAGAGTGCCTGTTCAATCAGTGGTAGCACTAGGTAATTTAATAATTTACTATCTGGCTATGTGCAGTGGTGCGCACCTAAAATCCCAGCCACTTGGGAGGTGGAGGGAGGAAGCTCAAGGTCCAAGGCCTACCTGGACAAAAGTGTAAGACCTTGTCTAAAAAAAAGAAAAACCCTAAAAGCAAAAGTCCCAGGATGTGGTTCAAATGGGAGAGTGCTTGCCTAGCGTACTTGAGGCCCTTGAGTTTAATCCCAAGTACCATCAATTTTTTTTTAATCCATGTATCTTTCCCACTAAATTGTGAGTTCCCCAAGAACAAGGCTATACATTGCCCTTTCATGTGTCCATTGTATAAAATAAGAAGCCTAATGCAAAATACATGCCTAGTATACATTCCAGTGTTTCGTATTTAGAGGATTTTCATTTGTTTGGTCAGTTTTGTTTGGTTTTCTTTTGTGAGATAGTCTCACTATGTAGCCCAGGCTGACCTCAATCTCATGATTCTGCCTTAGCCTCAGTGCTGGAATTACAGGAGTGAACCACCACATCTGGCTTAGAGTTCATATTTCATACTTAGAAATTTACATGAGGTAGATATTCTAAAATTATAAACAAGTGGAAACAAGAACAGGATATGCTGGGCATGAGACAGATTAGAGGATGCAGGAAGGGAATCGACACACCTTGTCTAACTGGAGGGAAGGGCCCATCAGCTCTCCACCGGTCAAGACAAGTAAGGGTCAAACATAGAAACAGACAGATTAATAAAACAGAACCAGAACCAAGAATGCAGGTATGAGCTATGAGCTTTATCCTTGACAAAATTCTACTCTAGCATCATTTGTATTTTCTGTTGGAATCACAGATGTTTGCAAGAAAAAACTGCAACCTGCTGGTAGACAGAAGTACTATGGTTATATGTACATTTTATGACTAAGGAATAAATATGATAGCTGTAACCAGACAGGGGCTTTTAAACCTCAGAAGAACTGAAGGGAAATCAGATAACCATATATTCATTCCTTCAGCAAACCCTGTGTAATGCTTATTATATACTAGTGGCTAAGGGTACACATAAAACACATTCCTTGCCTTATATCTTGTTCACTGGAAAATTTTGACAGGCAAACATGTAAACAAAAAAGTACAATGAGTTAGAGAAGATCCCCTGAAATATACTCAAAGCCCTGTCAGTGCAGTGAGAATGAAAGGACAGAAGTCTTAGAATAGACTTGACAGAGAAAGCAATGTTTGAGGGCTCGGTATAGAAGTGGCTAGGCTATTCATAGTAAAAGGAAGAGCATCAGTGACTAACTTGAATCTGTTCATAACACCAAGACTTTCCACCCTGATCTGGGACAGCTTGACACTTTGCCCTGGTACTTAGAAATGTGTGCAGATTTTATGAGAGCCCTTTTTCACTGATCACGGGGTTTTCTTACTTCATGTTTAAGCTGTGTTAGGTACTTAGGTTTCTGGGAGTTTGCCCTTATTGTGCCATATGGGTTAATAAAAGGCTGGGATATCTGAGAGGGCAGTTATCATTATCAATCCTGGGAGAAATTTGATTGATACTGTGTTCAAGCATCCTTGAGTTTTTCTTTGACTTGGATAATGGGAAGCAATTATACTTACTGAATTTGAGGTGAAAAAGCCCAGAGGACTGAATAAAATTTTTTATAATGACAATGAAATTTTACTTGTGATTAGAATGAACTTGGCTAGTAAGTAGTGATAGATACTACCATTCTTAGAAAATTCAAATTAAGGGACAAGAGATATACTGGGCCACGTATTAAAAATGATGGTAGAAAACGTGGTAGAATAACAGTATATAGTAATTGTCCCATTGCTAAAAGATTTCTTGATTTGGCAAAAAAAGAACTTTGTTGACTGAAGAGTAATTAATAGGATATAATAAAAACATTCCTAACTCAGTGTTTTTCTGAGCCTACCTGTCCAAGTTCAGTTATAATGTATATGCTAAGCTCACTCCTTTTGATTGTTTTTATAAGTTTATAAGCATTCTGTTCTGTTTTAATGCCTTCTCAATGTTGGGAAAACCCAAGGCCCCACTTAGATCAGTGCTTCTCAATCCATTTATGGTGGACTTGTTTTTACTTCTAATTAAGTAAAGACCAATGTATTTATAATATACTGCAAAATGAATTATGAAATTACAAAAACACACATTAAAAAATACAAGTCCAACTGGTTTATTATTAGAGTCAACAGATACAAATTTATTTTTATACAATAAAAATAAATTGTATTTATTTTTATAAATACAATAAATATAAATTTATTTTTATACAAGTTTGTAAATACTTACTTTTGGTTTCTTTACATATCACTGTCCAGAGATAGACAATAATGGATTGTCACAGGTCAAAGGACTATAATTGAGGTAACAAGAATTTAAGCTCTTGTGCACAAATGTCTTTAACTGAGCCACTGTTGTAAAGCATAAGATACAGAATGCTGTAATGAAGAGGCATTAAAAGCTAGGGCCAGAGGTCAGGAGCCTTGTGTTCTACGTTAGCTCTTTCACTTACTTATGCTGTCTAGTCCTCTGGTTTTCTTGTCTGGAAAATTATGAGATTTGTGCAGAGTATTTTACTAATCTTTTCCAGGTATAAAATCCCATGTTCCTATGTCTAAATATCAAGAAATAAAACCAGGGAGCTGGCTTATCATGAAGAGAAATAGGAAAAATTATTGATTATGCTGTTACTACATTTGCATGAATGCAGGTCATCCTAGTCTTCATGTCCTCCACAAAATTACATCTAGCTGCATACATAACAACTCCGCCACCCAAATGGCCAGCTTACCCAACTACAAGTAATTGGGAAGACTAGTAAACTTTAGAGACATACAAATCTCTATTGTCATTTCCCTAATAATTATAACTCTGGTGCAAGTGCCTGTTGTCATACATATAAAGTTTTATAATACTGAGAACTAGGACCACTAGTCCCATACCTATTAAACATAGAACAAAATGGCATAGACTTCAGTTTCACTGTCAGTTATTTATATATGTAATGTTCTTTGTTGTTTAAAGCAAGCAATGCTCAACTCTGAAATAGTTTACCCAGAAAGGTTATATACTTTCCTACTTTGAAGAGCATTAATAAGAAGGCATTTTTCTTTCCTGAAATGGTTTGGTCATGACTAATATAAAAGCAGAACAACAAACAACAGGGACTACAACAATGTGATTTGTTGCTATTATTGCTGTGTGGCTATTTAAACTCAACTTTAGAAAAGCTTAGCTAATAATAATATTTCACTGAATAATGGAAATGATAGTTCTATTATTCATCTCCAGCTTCCTTTTTTTAGGTTCAGATTAGCTTCACAAGTTCTGTGTTCCATTAAGCATGTCCTGGAAATATCTCTCTATCTCTCTTACTCCATTTATGGTCCTGCCTTCAGAATACTTATTTTTCAGGTGTCTTCTAACAGAAAATAGTGCTAATGATGCAAAATAGGAGATTAAGTAACTTTTTCTGGATCACTGAATATTCTGCCCATGGGAGAAATTATTTCCAGCTCATCTTTTTTTAAACAATGACATCATAGCCACAGGGACACGGAGGTGAAAAATAATCTATATCTACTGAGTTCAAGAACCTCTAAAAAGATGAACACCTCCTCAGCTGCAGACAGAAAACTGGAAAAGTATTGCCTAAATTGTCCATCTTAATTAAAATGTCCATACTACCTAGAATATCCATCCCACCAAGTTCTAAACAGTAGAAGTAAAATATCTACCTTTGCTAGCACAAAATTAAGAAGTCTGGGGAAAGCTCTTTAAAGGAATTGAAGAAGTTCCCTGAGCCCAACGTGCTTCAAGGTTCTATCACCTCTTGGAATCAATTCTGACTGTATTTGAGTATAAGGTATATGGATTTATTGCCATTGGACTTAGATGAAAGTGTTCTCCAGAAGTTAATTGAATTCAATTCAGCAAAATAATTCCCAGCATCTATTATTAGCAATCCACTTGTGATGAGTAAGATGAGTCACTACCCTCCAGAAATTCCAATCTAGTTGAGGAGAAAGACGTATACACACAGATTGCTCTAACAAATGTCAAACTCTGATAAGTGCAATGAAAAAGGCTCAGACACCTGAAGGAGTCAAGGGAGAAAATGAATCAATATGTGGAAGGATTCTTAAATGCAGGAGCTTAAAAAGTAAGTAAAAATATGTTTTAAATGTATTTTTCCTACAAAAGTAATACACCACTATGGGAAATAAAAATAAAACACATACACAATCCCATTACCTGAAAATGATTACTTTTACATTAATGCCAACATTTTTATCTACACATATGTAAGCATGAATACTCATTAAAGAAAATTTGTCTTCAATATATGCTGCTGGGTAATTCCACCTTTCCCCCTTATACAGTGCATAATGAGCATTTTTCTATGTCATTAGCTATTCCCATTACAATAAGTATGGCTCATAAACTTCACATTTTCTTTTATTTCTGATTCTGACTTACAGTTTGATATTAAGAGAATTCTGAGACTCTGTTATAAGTCAGAAGGAATGCTTCAGTCCTTATACCAATGTCTCCACAAATCCAGGTAACACTTGCTAGAAGTATGAAATATTGTCTCGGTCATTTCTATACCTCTTTTAATTTTACATATCATTCTATCATATAACTACAAGTGAATTTAACCAACTCCATATTTTTGGATATTTAAGTTATTTTCAATCTTTTCCTGTTTCACATAATTCTGTAATAACAATCCTTATGAATATATACTTGTATTTTTGTGTGATTATACTGATAAAATGTTTTAGAATTATAATTACTGAATTGGAATATGTACAATATTCCATGTTTTTAAAATTTTTGTCAAATTACAAAGCAGAAAACATATCCCAACTTAAACACTTTAAAAGCATAGATGTACGCACTAACTTTCTGGCTTTGTTCCCATTCAAGATATTACGTTTTCTTTTTAAATTTTTGCTCACCAGTTTGACACTTTTATAAATGTGTTAGTCAGTTCACAACTGGAGGCAGTTGCAAGAGAATGAAGGGCTGCTCAGGTGTCCCAGGCTTACAACAGAAACCACAATAGCAAAAAGATCATACCTCAGCACCCCTGTAACCCAGGGAGCACACAAAGTTCTGCTTACACCATCATTAATTTTCAGCACATCACATCAGAAAGTATCTACTTCTAGCAGAATATCTTTAAATCTCTTGTGATAATTACATGCTTGTCCAGTTGTCTTTCTAACTGTCAATTTTGGTTTTATACATCTTCAGGCTATTTTGTGAATGAAGCGTGCATGTGTGTGTGTGTGTGTGTGTGTGTCTTCTTGATGGACTATTCATCACATTATTATGTACCCATTGTATATGTTAATATCCTTTGCTTTGAATTACATTTTCCATGTTATAATACAGCTTTATTTTTGTAACTAGCATATGGTTGGATTTGTAAAAAGTCTTAATCTATCATGCCTTAATAAGGTGAATTTAATCCATTTATGTCATTAAGACTTCAGATACTTTTTCACTTATTTCTTGCATCTTTATTTTTGCATTTTTTGTTAACTTGGTGTTTCTTTTCTTTTTAATCGCTTGTCTTTGGTTGATTTGAAAAAGCAATCTATATTCTCTACATAAATGTGTCTGGTTTTTAATCTTAGATCTTAATCTTAAATTTCAACATGTGAACTCATCATTAATTGTTTTTAATAAAAGCCTTCATTATTCCTTACCTTAATCCTTATGCTGACAACAAAGATACGTGTAGTCATTAACATCACCACCACCCCTGTTATTATTTTGCTTAAAATTTTATTATGAGGGAGTTTTTAATGCAAGCTTGTTTTTAAATGTACATATCACATTTACCAAAAAATTTTATCAATATCTATGTTTGTCATTGTTTCTTATATCCCTTGCCTTCTATTCATTTTCCATCTCAAAAAAGTTAATTCTAGTGTGTGAATTGTAAACACTTTAAGGTTTACAGTGTCTAAAATGTTATGTATTTGCCTCATTATTGATTGATAGCTTAGCTAGATATAAAATTAGAGGTTGAAGGTTATTTTCTATATATTTATTGAAAATAATTCATCACATTCTGTAATCTATTTAAATTTTATTTCTCATTCCATTGCAGGGTAGCTATCAAGTTGCTTCAAACAATTTTTTTTTACTTTGACATTTTGCAGTTTGAGAAAATTTTTATTAACCATCTCAACAAATGCTGCTTTTTTTGTCATTTCCTCACTCAACTCTATTCTTCCTATCAATCTGTTCTCTTAACTGCTCTTTCATCTTGTTTGCTTCTGTTATGCTGCTTTCTCAGTCTGTTCCTCAATAGCATTTCCAATTCACTAACTTTTTTCCTACGGTGTTTACTCAGTCTACTCTTAAAATAGGTTTTATATCCAAAGATGATCACAACACTATCTCCTGTCTCACATGATTTTTGCAATGAGAATTTCCATTGCATTCATGTCAAGAAGAGGTTGAGCCTATGTCCCTTCCCATGAATCTGGATTGATTCAGTTGACAAAGAGACTGCAGCAGAATGGGCACTCTGTCTATTCCAGTACTTTCTGAGGCCTGGCACTTTTGCTTTCATACTTTTTCAAGGAAACCTGCCCCTATGCCTTAAAGCAGCACAGGCTAGACTATTGAATAATGAGGCATGGTATGGAGAGAAAAAATCCACAAGGTAAAACTCCAAAGCATGTGAATGGGATCTTCTAGAGCAGACTGGCCACCATCAGAGTGCAGTCAAATACACTATCCATCCAAGTGAGTGCTGCCCAAGGCCCTGACCCAGAAGCAGAAAGACCCCGCCATTGTTTAAAGCCACTAAATTTCCAGACAGTTTCTCACATTAATTACATTTGCAATAGATAACTGAAGTAGTTACATTTTATTTCAATGGCTCTATTTTTAATTTCTAAGGTATATAATCAAATCTATTTGTTGTTTCATTGCATTTGTGGCTATATCATTTAACAACTTACTGCTTTTTAAAATGAAAATGATGCCTCATTCAACTTTTCGAAGAGCCAAAGCATATTTACTTTCAAACTTTCTCTTCTGGAGTAAATGCCAGCTTTGACTACTGATTTTGCTTTCTGTCTGTTTGGCATTTGATTTCCTCATGACTTTTGGGGATTTAGGGGAGATTGAAAAAACACTCTGAATAAAAACCTTTTTTCTGTTCATTTTTAACCTCTTCCTATATTCCTTCTAGCCTACTGGCTTTTCATTCATCTCAGGTTCTGCCAAGAACCTCATATCAGAACCTTATCATAGTGATGTAGGGTCCTACCTATGGAAATATTGTAGATTTTGCACATTTAGTCACGAAAAGAGGGATGACTTAGCTCAACTACTTATTTCATGACTGTTTGTTTCTTTTAGTCTCCCTTAGCCCATACCTTCCTCAAAGTCCAAAGATGGGGTCAGGTACAGTGTCTCTGCTCTTATTTTTATGTTTTTGGCAGTACTGGGGTTTTGCACTCAGGACCTCATGCTTTCTAGGTAGGAGCTCTACTGCATAAGCCACTCTGTCAGCCCTTTCTTGTATTGGGTATTTTTCAAGATAGGGTCTTATGAACTATTTGCCCAGGGCTGGCTTCAAACCACAATCCTGATCCTGAGTAGCTAGGATTGCAGGCCTTAGTCCTCAGCACTCACCTTCTGCTTTTATTTTTAAACCTTATTTCATAAGGGAGGTAGTTCTTTCACAATTTCTAGCTGTGATCCTGTTTTCTTCACCCTTTCCTGTGAAAGATCCCAAATCCCAAGCACCAATGACCCAGAGACCAATAAGCTTGGAATTTAGCCCTGTTGACTACATTGCATTTCTGTTGCATTCTAAGATCATGGACAGTTTATTCTGTTTTTGAAATTGTTTCTTCTTTTTCTTACATTCTATTGTTGCGATATGTGTGGGCCACAGAGAGTGATCAACTCATACATTCACTATACCACCAAAACTAGAAGTTCAGTGCACTCAGGAATTGAAATTTCTACATTATATATTAAAATCCTTCATATTCTTGGATCTTTGGCAAGATTTTCCATTCTATTGACCTCTTCTTTTCAGAGGAAAAAAACTAACATATACTTCTAGATCCCAATTTTAAAGACTGGTAAGAGCAGATTGCCACTAAGAAGTAGTGAAAAGGTAATCATTGTAGGACTTGGGTCGCAGTCATACCCAGCACCATCCTGGCCCCCGAGTCAGTGTTACTTTCCCCAGATGGGGCCAGGCCCTTGTGTGGCATTGATGTAACCAAAGAAACCCAATAATGGCCGAGTAACTCTAAAGTAACCTGGTTCTGGGGCAAGGAATTGAAGTGGTGGGATCAAAGAGGTTAACATTCCTAAAATTCACCAGGGTTTCTGTAAAAAGTGAGGTAAACAGAAACTTCACAAAATTACACAGTACAAGACTGGCGAGTATTCTCTGTATGCCAGGGAAATGGCATTATGACAGGAAGCAGAGTGGCTATGATGGGCAGACCAAGCCGATCTTCCAGAAAAAAGGCTAAAACTACAAAGAAAACTGCAGGTCTAAGAGAATGCTGACTAAGGGATGGAAGCATTTTGAACTGGTAGGAGATAAGAAGAGAAAGGGACAATTGATCCAGTTCTAAGATCCATCTTTTGTTTTTTTTAATGAAGAAAATAAAATCATGAGGTCAATTTAAAAAAAAAGTAGTCAAAAGAGATAGAAACCTAAATTACTTAGCATACTCACATGAGGGTAATTAAAGTGTGAGAAGAGTCTTTTGGGTAAGAGAAGGCTCAAGGATATGGGAGGGAGTTGGAGTCTACTGAGAAATTGCCCATGTTCTTTTGCTTCAACATGAAACCTTTACAATGACCCAAATCTTCAGTAATGTCTGCCACCACAAAGATACCTTCTGTGTTTGGTTTAGGAAGATGGCAAGGAAAGAGGGTTGAATTCTGCATTTGACTTGTGTGGAACAGAGGCAAGATGACCACTTGAGTGAAGAGGTGAGATGCAAGGGACACCAAATTTTGAGAAGATTAGAAACTTGGAACAAGAAGGAACCACGAGAATGTCAACACCCAGCATTCACAGGATTAAAGGGCACCTAGGGCTTTCCATAAGATGGTGGCTTGATCCAATTTTGCCCTTCTAAGAAAATAATAGCTCCTGTGAAATCTGAGTTACGGTTTAAGATGGTTCTCAGTCCTGGAAGGATGGAAGAATCACCTAGAAAGCTTTTAATAAAAACTCCCACTACTTGGGCTATATTCCAGCAAATTTAAATCAGAACCTGTGCTGGTGGGACTCAGACTCGTAAATAATTAAAGCTTTCCCTGGTAATTCTACAACACTGCCAAAGCTGAGAACCACTGGAAGTTGGGGCAGGTAGAGGGATCTTTAAGGAATTCTTTCTTTGAATAGTGGTTACTGGAAGAGAAATTAGTAAATCAGCTGCTCTAAGAGATGAGAGAAAAAGCAACAATGAATCAAAGGTTTAAGGACAAGATGATTCAATTCTGCATTAAAATTAAGTGATGGAAACTTAAAAGAGGCCTTCAAATTTGACTAATGTAAGGGCACCATTTTGCTTTATGAGGGGTATTAGTAAAATAGAGGAGACAAAATTCGAATTACAAAGCTTTGAAGAGCAAATGGAGGGAGAAAGTAGGAGCAAATGTAGACTGCTTTTTAGGATATCAAAAAGGATAATGAGACCGAAATTGAAGAGTACGACACAAAAAGAGCACCAAACTAACCAGGAAGCATAAACGTCAGGAAGAGGCTTTAATAAATCCAAAACAAATTTGAATAGCAAGAACATTCTGACTATTCTTCATTCGACAAACATTTTTATAGTCATATCACAAATGAAGGGGGTGGGACCCATGTTTGTTCAAGAATGTAAAAAAAACTTTTCTTCATAAGAAAAGGAAGGGTAGAGAACAAAAATTATAGTATAAAATGTATTTAGCTATAACTTAATCAACTTTATTATTTATAAATCTCAATGGTTTCTGTGATTCTTGTTCAATCTATCACAAATTTGTATAAATTTCATAATGTAGAACACTGACACTAATAATTTATTGACTGCAAGTAAGTAATTTATAGAGATATATGCATAGCTTGAGCTTTTAGACTTCTTACAGAGATATGCCTTGTAAAAGATAGAAAGTCTATTAATATAAATGAAGCTGTATTTGGCAAACTTAAAAAGAAATTTGCAGCAGAAATCTCTGCAAAGTCTGTGCTCTGGCCAGACATAAGTTCTTTGAAGACACCTTCCATAAACTGACCTTTGTTCTTCTTAGTCTCCACTCTGAACTCCCAGGTTGTGTAAGAATACCAGCTCCCCTCACTGGAGCCTAGGTAGCTCTTAGCCCTAAGGGAAATAACAGGAAGAAATAGGAGAAATTGAAGCTGTTCTTATATGTGAGACAGTGGTCAAAACAACAGGACTCAGAATATCAGTTGGGATTTTTCTACAGGTATTTTTCAGGAAAAATAAATAAAATAATACCCTTGCAAGCCATGTGGCATGTTGGCATTTCACGATAAGATTTCTTCTCTTTTTTATTTTTTTGTCAGTGCTGGGGTTTGAACTCAGGGCCTCATACTTGTGAGGCAGGCACTCTATCACTTTAGCCACTCCACCAGCCCTTTTATGTGTTGGGTATTTTTGAGATAGGGTCTCACAAACTTTTTGCTCTGATTGGGCTCAAATCACTATCTTCCTGAGCTTCACCTTCTGAGTAACTAGGGTTACAGGCATGAGCCACTAGTACCCAGCACAGTAAGATATTTTATTTCCAAAATGCCCTTCAGAATGCTCTCTCCCACTCATAACCACCATGATCTTGCTTCTTCAGAAAGACTTTTCTGTTTTATTTTTGAATGCATATGCTCTTCTGGAGAAGAAAAGGCTTATCGTTGGATTTCCAGGTTCTCACTGCCTCCTCCAGAGCTTGATGAAAAAATTGAAAGAGCCCTTGAGAACAACTATTTTTAACATACCCTGTTTCCTAAAGGCAGTACTGAGATGTGCACAGTGAATAGTCAGTCAGTTAGCTATAGTCAGCCTTTGCCTATGGGTTAAGAGAATTCCTGGTTTACTAAGTCACACATGAACAGTGAACAACTTCTCAGGGTAGAAGTGTCACAGAATCCGACTATGTAGGATGATTCCTTCAGTTAATACTTCATTAAGGATTAATTGATCTTTAAAGATCAGTTACCTTAAGTAATTTTAGATTTGAACAGAATTTAAATAGAATTTTAGAATACAACTAATACCCACAATACTGGCCACCATATTTTCTAGATAATGACAACATGTGCACTCTAGATTGGCCTCTCTTCCTTTGTTTTTTTAGTAATAACCATCATTTTTTAAATACCTTCAATGCCCTGGGCACCAAACATAACTTGTCTTATTTGATTTCCTCACATAACTCCATAAAGTAAATATTTATGTCCTTGTTTATAGATGAGTTAATAGACACTCAAGTATGTTAAATTGTTTACTCAAGGTCAGAAAATTAGTAACAGAGCTAAAATTTTAATCTCAGATTTCTTTGGTTCCAAATAAAAGGGCTCAGATCTACTTTACCTCTTTTCATTACACTTATTATACTAATTTTCTGTACATTTAAAGGAGCTTCACAAGAAGGGACATTTTTAATACTCTATGCCAGCAGAATTTCAACTCAGTGTTAATAAAGCAGTGAGATTATTGGAAAGGTTAAATGAAAGCTGAAGGAACCTACAGGTGAAAATAGGGCCTCATAGAGGACAAATAGCATCCTGCCCCAGTCTTGGAGGTCTGTTTCTAGAGAAAAACATATAACACACCATTATTCTGGCTTAAGTGTAATAGCTTGTAATACCCTAGCTTTGGTTCAAGAAATAATGTTAGGAATATTAGACTGAATCTAGGAGGCTGACCCTGAGGCTCAAAATAATAAAAGCCATCTTACTGGCTAACATCAGGAATGGGAGAATCTTGGTTCTTTCCATGTTGTGACCTTCTGAAGAAAGTGACAGGATAAACTGAAGATAACTGAAATTATTGTAAGGTGGGAAAATAGCCAATTACGATAATTTAGTAGGGTAAATGGTTTCATGGTTTAAAATAATATTAGTAAAATTATTTATTTTGCACAAATTATTTCTCATTTCCCTTTATGTAGGTGACCAAAAAAAGCAAGTTACAATAGTTTCCACCCAACAGGTTATAATTAGGAAGGAAACAAGACATAAATACAATTCATAGTTTTGAGCCAAAATAACAGGTACCAATAATAAAAGCTGTAAAATTCAGAGAAGAAATAAAGAAATGACTACTGGAAGCCGATTCACTGAACTAATGTATTTATTGAACACCTCCTGTGGGTCAAACAATGCAGTATAATTAATGCTAAGGCTAACTAGTGAAGGCTTCTGACTGACGAAAGAATTGAAGTGTACTACTTGTAAACATTAAATATTTAGTTAAGCAGGTAAAAGGCAAGTGATTTTATAAACAGGTAAAAATTTTAAAAGTGACAAATATATTATAGCCTTAAACACTTTACATATTAACTCTTTTAATCACAAGAACTCAATGAAATGTGTATATTGGTATTCCTATTTTACAGACGAGGAACCTTAGCTAAGCAATTTTCTCCCTAAAGCGTATACGTAAAAAGTTGTGCAGTCAATTCAAATGCAGCAAGCAAAAGTTTTAATTGCTGTGTAAAGCAGCCAGCCTTTTAGTTCTCCATGTTAGTGAAGAACTGACTATGCAAAGAACAGAGTCTTAGCATAACTTAGTAAGCATATCACCAGAAGTTTGAGTAGCATTTTGTCTCTTGAGTTAGGGCTTGGTTGTTCTAATTAATCTCTAAAGTAGTTGCCTTAGATCAATTGGAAGGCTGATAGTTGAACTTAGCCCCCAAAGTTTTCAAGTCAGTGGCTCTGACCTGGTCCCCAAATTTGCATTTCTAAACAAGTGTCCAGGTAGTGCTGATGCTGCTACTTATACTGTGAGAAAGAAAACATGCTCTCAACCTCCCCTGCAATCTTATATCTGAAGCCTTCCATCACTAAGCATGGAATTAGACATCTCTATCTCCAAAACTCAGAAATCTCAAACTCAACATGTCTAGAATTGAAATTACTGTGCTCTCACTGAAAACATTCTTTTCTGTTTTCACCATCTCTTTAAGTGATGGCACAAGTTAACACTTAGTACTTTGGGAGCATCCTGATTCTTTCCCCCATTTGCCTACATCCAACCCAAGCACTATGCCATGTTGATTTTCTCTCGTAACTTTCTCTCTCAATAAATATTTATTAAGTGTTACTATGCTCTAGGATGGATTCAGACCGAAAGATGTTGAATATACACTAAAATCACTACCAGATGACCTCTCCCACTGCAGCAAGAGAAAATACCACTTTGACAGCTTAGCAATATCACAGAAGAGAGGGTATCTGGAAGTCTGGCTCAAGTAATTTAAGAATGGACTTTCAAAGCAGAAAAAGGTTGGGACTGAATAATTGTGATGACATAATGGTCATCAAAGCAAGAAAAGATGCTTAATAAACTACTATTTGGTAAGTGAGCCAAGATGAGCAAACTGTTATTTAAGATAAACCAGCTTGTAGGAATTACTTGAGGCAAATAGTGTGACTGTTTATTAGTTTACTGTCTTTCTTGGGTAAATATTGCCTGGAACAAAATGGTAACTCATATTGACAGAGGTAGTCTCTATTCTCAGTCCTAATAATTCTGTCATATTGGTGTAGATGATTATAGTTCTCAATGACACTGAGCCTGAGAACTTACATTCAGGTAAGCAGGCATCCAAAGGTTCCAAAATAACCCACCTATTCAAATTAACTTATTTATAAGGTAGGAAGTATACAGAAAAGAAGAAATATCTGAATCTTCTTATAGAAGTCTTCTCAGTGGAGATAGCATGGAGTTTGAATGACTAAGGGAATAGAGGCAATACTGTCCATGTAGAGGAAGAGGAATAAGTAGCCCTAAAGGCATAAGTTGTCATGATATCATCTTCTTTCTTTGTTTTCAATGTCCTACATTTATTTGTAAGTGAAATGTGCCTAGTGCAGTCAGGATAGGTGAAGTGCACGCACTACATATTAGACCTTTCCAGGAACCAAATATTGACTATGGTCTATCATGAAAGTATTTATATACCCAAAAGAACTTCATTTCTTAGCAAGAAAAGCACAAAATATATCTGGGGATAAATACAAGATACAAAATGCAAAAGAAAACACAAAGCAAAATCCCCAAAATACAACTCTCCCAGAGAACTATAAACAGAAGGGACAGAAGAGGACCTCTGCAGTGTTTCAATTAGGCAGAACTGTGGGCACGAGCTATGCTACAGAAATAACTGAATGGTTTAGTGCTCCACTTAATGACCAACTGCAGAGTGCAGGCTCCTGCTCTGATAGTCAGTGGTTGAACTTGTACATACCAACTTTAAGCACCAGAAAATTTGTCATAGCATCCAGACCAGGAAATGCTAACTGCTTAGACAGCAAAGGGTTAAGTCAACTGTGACTTTTTTTCATGTCACGAGCCAGGGAAATATTTTTAATTGTGTTTTTGTAATTATTAATAAGTTACATGTCAAAAACCTGACTAGATAGCTCTAGGTCTACATCTTTGTTACTTTTATAGTAGTCTAGCCTTTTTGTAGCTTTATCTCCTTTTGTTCTATAAATCAGTCCTGCAAATTTACCCAGAAACAATAAGTCCCATTATTTTCCCCTTTAGAATTCCCTTCTTCCCCATTCCTCGAGACATACTACCTCTTTTCTATATGTACTCCCAAGCTTTCGTTCAGACCCTCCTTTGTTTTTTTTTTCTATTTCAAATCTTCTAAATGATCTCACAGTCCCAGTCTTGAATATTCATGTCCCACTATACCCTGTACTCTGCAGCCAGTGATACACCTAAGTATAATCCAGGCACATTACCTTCAGCCCATGGGAAGACAGATGTTCAGTGCTCTTCTGAAGAAGGAAGATGATTGGGGAAGGACTGCTTTATACCCTGGCTTGCTGGCAAGGTGGCTCCCTTAGCTGTCCAGTCTTTTACAAAAGATGAGTAAATATCTGGCATTCCAGGGTAGAATGGTAATATTTACTCTTCTTTCTCACCAGTGAACCCAAATGCCTGAGATACCAAACAGGTCTTTACTCAAGGTTTCAGGTGATAAAATACAATTAACACAGAGTGGCAAGGCAATGTCAGGGATGCTTTGCATCTGTTATTTTATCTAATTCCTATATTGTAAATGATCAGTAAGTCTCTCCCTAGACCCTCAGTATTGCTTCATGTGGATATTCCTTTCAATGTCTTGTCTCCCTGGGGACTCCTCCCTCCTTCTCCCTCATTCTATCCTTTTCTTGCCTCCCCTGTGCTTAGAACTGTTATTCCTCTTCCTCCTCCTTTCCTGGATGGTTGACCTTCTCCAGCTATACTTAGGCATCTGACCACTTCTCAGACCTTGGAAAGTTTCAAGGTTATGGTCTCCCAACTATCTGCCAAGATTACTGGTTTTGACTTGAGAGTTAGATCCTATCTACTTCTGCAGCTGGTTATGTGGAGAAAGGGAATTTCCATTTTTAAGACAAAGAGAAAGGAAAAGACATTGGATTTGATTGCTTATGTTGCACTGTAGCTTGATTTTATTTTTCTGTTTTCTTTCACAGTATCTTTGAAAAAAATTCAAAGATACTGTGATTCTACAGTCAATAACAATCACTGATTCTATATGTAAAATTCATAACCCCTTGTCTACAGTAATATTTACTTTTTAATGTTGCTGTCTGCTTACCAACCTGAGCAGCATTACAAATCTTTTTCCATTAAACTAACTTTGGAAAGAATCTTATCCTTCTTAATTTGTAGCCTCCTCTCCCTCAAGCACAGCGGGGAAAGATAAGAAAGTAATAAGATATGTCTCATCACATAAGCAGCCTATTTAAAACTTTCTGAGTTTCTTTATTGCCTGTGAAGAAAATGCATGCCCACCCCAAGGGCAACCATTACTAATCTCCAACCAATTGAAAAAAACCCATGAGAAAATACAGAAAATTTCTGAAGAAGCCAGAAATATGGAAGATTGAGTAAAATATTCTTATTTTTAGGCCTTGGACTCCATAAACAAAAATAAAACAAAACTGAAACAGAAAAGTCATCACAAAGAAAGCATATCTTCATTCTTTGGACTGAAGTATTGAGTCCAAACTTGTTAATGGAATATAAGGTCCTAAGGAATGGGCCTCTGCCATTTTTCCAGCCTCAGCTCACAAAAGGACTGAAAGGGTGCTATAGTTTGGACATAGAATGTCCCCCAAAGGCCATGAGTCAAAGGCTAGGTGCCCAGCTTGGTGCTACGGGGATGCAATGGAACCTTTCAGAGGTGGGGCCTGGTACAAAGTCATTGGGAATGTTCCCTTGAGGATTTTGACACCTGGTCTCTCTCTTTGTCTTTTATCCCTTTATGACTATGAGGTAAGAAGTTTTTCTCTTCCTTTATGGGCTGCCAATTGTCCAACTGTGAACTAAAATAAACCCTTTCTTTTGTAAGTTGATTACTTCAAGTACTTCTTATAGTGACAGAATTCTAACTAACATAAACAGCAATATTAAACTATTAGTGAGTTTTTAGAGTTCACTTTCTGTGTACCTTTGAAAGTACTCTTTTCTCTACCTGGGATTCTTTAAAAAATAGTGTCTATCTGGAAAACTCCTATTCTTGTATCAAAGCCCATTAAAGGCACAACCATCTTTTTGAAACCTTCCTGGATCAATTCCCCAAACCATTCTCTCTGCTACATTATTTCTCTAGCTCATATATACTTTTATTGCTGTTAGCTTCCATTTATTGAATGCTTACTCTATGCCAGAGATGATAAAAACAAAAGTTCTTTAGAAAGGATAAGGTACTTTACTTAAAGCCACAAAATTAAAGTAAGAACCAGGATTGTAAACAAGACCTATCTGGCTCCAAACTCTACACATCACCCACTATCACATTCTGTCTTCTATTTCTACATGAGTTATTTGTTTACAATCATTCCCCTCACCCCTTAACTGGGATTAACTAACAATAGGGACAATGGGACAATGTTTTATTCATCTTTATATCATCAACACCTGGAATATAATATGCATTTAAAAATATTTATTGAACTAAAGAGTATTTTAAATGCAAATCCTATCAGTTTTATTCAATATTGCTCCATCTTCTTCACATTGACAACTTTTTTGTATTTTTTTAAGTGTATTTCCCCATTTTGATTCATTGTGATATTTTTCAGATTCATTTCCTTCAAAAGGGTAATGAACCAAAAAGCAGAATTGTCATTATTATAATAGGTTTTACTTGATTTATACTTGATCCATGCAATCATTTTCTGGGCATGTTTTCTAAATTCCAAATCTCAGTTTAGCAAAAAGAAGTCCCAATTTGGGGAAGAATTTTGATCATTTCTTTTAAGCAAACACATGCAAGCTATAGTTGGTATGTCCTCTTTATATCCTGAACAAATTTTTTTACAAATTTTAGTATAATTTTGTTTTCTTCTGTCAGCTACACATGATATGTATGTTCTTCACATTTATGGGAAGGTGACGTGATTTACCCACAGTTGATAAAGCATAAATACTCCTTGAGTTATTTCCATTAAAAAAGAACAATTTTTGTACAACCACTTAACCATTTCCCCAAGTTTTCCACAAGAGCAAAATACATGGCCTAAGGGAAAAAGAAAGTTTGGATGAAAAACTTCAGTGGACTGGATTACTGAATATAATCTTAATGCATCAGGTTCAAATCTACTATTTAATTACCTTTCTTTGTTCCCAGTGTCCCTAAAGAATCTAGCATATTCTCATCCATAGGGCTACCTAGAATTCTCAACATAGGAGAAAGGGGGAATTGAGGGTGAGAGAGAGAATCTCTGATAAGAAGTCATTCATAATATCAGGAGGACACATGGAGTTTCTCACCAGGTAATTCTGACCAAGCCTCTCCAACATGGGCTGATTCCCAGCCTCCTTTTTGTACTACCTTTGTCCCAGAAAGAATTTTTATTCCAGTGGAAGGTTTAGGTACAGAGTTCTCCTGGGGACATTAATTTCTAAGACTGAATAGAATTGCATATGAATAATTACTTCTAAGAGAAGAGAGCTGCTTTGAAGTTTTCTAAGAATAACTCTCCAGAGATTCTTTAAAATACATCAGTCTCAATATTTTGGTAAAAAGAGGCAAGAGCAGGTATTACACTTTAAAAATGGAAAACAAGTTTCTCTGGGAGTATATCAAGTATAACTAGTCTCATTACAATATCACAGCCAAATGTCTTCTTTCCTCTCCTTTACTCATAGGGCCTAAACAAGTAAGAGTTTGTCCCCAAGCCCACCAGTTTAGTCACCTCACTGGTGACAAGAATTTCTTACTCAGCATTTTATCTTCTTAATGGTGATTCTGAAAATCACTAGAAGAGAGACTATGTTCAACATAATCAGAGTCATGCCTGGAACACTGAAATTTCACTGCTAAATTTTATGCAATAAGAAGAGGTGAAGTCATCCTGTTCTTTGAGATTCAAATAAACTTTGGCTTGAACAAAATGTACAGTCTCCAATAGTCCTCTGAATTGCCAGAACCTTAATGTCTCTGCTACTGCTTGGAGTCCCTTACCATCTCAACCTGTCTCCCTCCTGACTATGCTCTAAGGTCCCTACTGAGAAGCTCCTTAGGCTCCCCACCCAGTGGTGATGGCCCATCTGTACCTCTCTGCTTTACAACAGTGGCTCTCAACACATGGCCGATGAAGGAGTAGCATCAGCATGACTTGGGAACTTGTTAGAAGTGCAAATTAATGGGCTTCAGTCTAAACTTCCTGATCCTGAACCCCTAAAGATGGGAACCAGAAATCTATGGGTTTTTAAAGTCCTAGTTTATTCTGATACTTAATAAAATTTGAAATTCACCATATTGGAGCAAAACTGCTCAAAGTGTGGTCCATTGATCCCCACATTTGCATGATCTGGTAGCTTTTTAAAATTAAAATTCTCTGACTGGACTTTGAATTTATGGAAAATCAGAATCTCAACATTCTGTTAGAATGAACTCTCTGGATGATTCTCATTCTAGCTGAAGTTTGAGGTGTACTACCTTAGAGCATTTTTCTTCACTATTACACATTCCTACAGGTCCTTATTTTGTCTCTTTTTCAGCACAGGAACAGGCTGGAGATCTAAGTAATACAGTTTTTCTAATACATTTATTCCTTCCCTTCAACTTTCCAGTACCAACAGGTACTGCTAAAATTCTCGATGTGATGGGTTAAACACTACTGGGGCCTATTGTTGAGTCTAGCTTATCCTGACACATCATTTCTTCACAAAAAGGAATGTTTCTTTCAAGAGCCCAATAGCTTCCCTAAGGACTCTTTGACAGCTAAGAAGGCTTTGCCTGCTTGGAACAAGCACAAGGAAGAAAAACAGAATTTACCACTGGGATAGGGACTAGGGAAATAGAGTTTGTCAAATTACATGCAAATAGTACTGATGACCTTGAAAATTTTATTGTATTCTCTGAAATGACAAATTTTCAACAGAAAGAGAAAATATTTAAAAAAATAAGATGTAAAGAAAGAATTCATTATGATTCCAATTTTTCTTTTCATAAAGCACAAGATAAAAGAAATGGATTTAAAATAATCCAGAGGACCTTGAGTACAATGGAAATATAGAATATGGGTTTGGAGGACGACTTTGAAGGCAGACCTCAGATCATCATAGGAAAGATGAAATAAGATGATCTGCTCAAAGTATAGAAGAAGGCCATGCAAAGGTTTGATTGGGTCAGCATATAATATTTAGTTCCTATGTACAATTTAATGCAAAGTATTGCTAGTCATTCCCTAGTAGTTAATTTCCCATTCAATAATTTTACACTCAGTTTTGATAGTTAACAGATTTATTCTAAAATTTTGTAACTATCAAAATTCTAAGGAACAAGGATGGACTCTGCCAAATCAAGCAGTACTTTGCACAGCCAGTTGCCTAGAGAACAGGTAATTTGGATTCTGGCTTAAACATTAAAGTCTTGTGGGTCTCAGCTTTAACAGTTTGTGTTCCTCCATCAGAATTCTGGGAGCACATCAGTGGCATAATAAACAGCTAAAAAAAATTACTATTATTTCATGTTTATTGGGAGAGAAAGATGAAAAAATTTTCCAGGATTACTCTGGTCAGTATTATCAAATCTCTTTCCTTAACCACTTGCTTTATTGTTTTCATACCTCATAATGCTTTTCTAAAAATTTCAGGGTCTATTTCCTTTCCCTTGAAAATTTTTTTTTACTAAATCTAATTTAGGAAAGCAATAGTATTTCTTGTAGCACATGGTGGTAGAGTCTGTAGCCTAAATTCAATGTGGCCTGCTGTAATTTAGAATAATAATTTGATTATTTAGGGGTACAGGAATTACTAAAATTTGCATAATTCAGAGAAACGAGGCAAAGAAAGTCAATTAAGATACACAAATTATTTTCCTAGAACTCAAAAGAGACATAAATTATTAAAAGCAGCCTAAGATCTAAAGTGGCTGCTAATTATCAGATGACAGAATAGCACATTGGTAATAAATGGTAGTTATCACTCCAGCCATCAAAATATATGCTTTCTTTTTTTCCTTTCTTTCTATATTCCTGATTATATGTGCAAGTGGAACTCTATAAAATTTTAGTGTGCAGCATACATTAATTCTAGTATTTCAGTGTTCCCTGAACCTCAGGTTAATTTCATGGAAATAGCAAGTTCATAGACTACTGAGAATTGAGAATTAGAAATAAGAGCACAAGAAAATTATAAAACATTACAGAAATGTCTTCTAATTTTTCAGGAATTGAGCATGGGTAGCTATAAATTCAACCCCTTCCTCAAATTATTACATATGATTAGTGCCTATTATTGTATGTTGGCTATTATATGGTAACTTCACAATCTACTATTTATTAAACTCATACCTATCAGAAATGGTGAGATATTTATTATGAAATGTCAAAGCTCAGAATCTTTCAGGAAATGTTTTCCATTTATAGACATGCTTCTTGTTGAAGAAAAACATCCTCTAAAGAAAGTTTAAAAGAGAACACAGATGAGTATTTTCCTTTAGATGGGGCTACAAATAAGTTCCGATTTCAACATGTTCCACAGTCCCCAGAGGAAAGAGGCTAAAGACAGTTCTATAATATCATATTTCAAAAGTAGCACAGGGCTTAGTTGTTAAAGCAATAAAGTGGTTTTTATCTCAGAAGCATATAACATCATGAATAACACTGTTATGCAGAAACAATAAACTGGTAGGCACCATTCTGTGTTGGAACTTAGCTTGATTGTGAGTGCAGACCTGCCCACTCCAGTTAAGTTGACATTATATACAGACTAGAAGAAATGTGTGGTATGAGATCAATGAAGAAGTAATTAAAAGTAAAAGGCTCTTAATGACTGTAAATGAAGCTGAGAACACAAACTCGGATCTCAATAACCTAGAGTTATGACTCAGGGGCCACGGTCTGCGAACATCTGCTTCTTGGGTAAGAATGTTTTTCTTTCAAAATAACAGTGCAACATGAATCAACAGCTTCCAAAGGAACTATTTCCTTAGGTCTCAGACTTGAAAAATCTCATTGATCTTTGGTGAAATCTCAGTTATATAAGTAGGAAGTTATTTTTAAAGCTATACCAGATGCTACAGTTCCTCCTCATTGCTCCCACATGGATGTGCACTGTTTATTCAGAATTGAGCCAAAAGCTAGCTCTGAAATAAGAAAATTAAGCAAGACTTCCTGACAAACCAAAAAAGGAAACAGATTTGCATGCATTTGATCTGTAAATATTCCTTTCAATTTTATTACTTAACTGTGTGTGTGTGTGTGTGTGTGTGTGTGTGTGTGTACACACACACACACACACACACACACACACACACACACCACACCAGTCAGGAATTTTTCATAGGAGGCATGTGGTTTTCATTCTGGAATTGACAGCAGGATTTCTTCTTTCATTTAAATCATTTTTTTACAGTCTCCTTAGTGAGATCAAAACATTAACAGATAAACTACAATCCTCATGCATTATTTTGCCAGAAAAACATGCAAAGTAGTTCATGCTGTCAGAAATAATCTTTGGTAACATAAAATGGTAATTGAATTAGTCAAATTGGAACTCAAATTAAAAGGAATTTTGGCTGCTACGCTGTATGCATGGTTTGAAGGATTCTTTCTACTATGTGTTTTTTTTTCTGTACTTGAGGTTAATATTTGATCAATAGCAAAGGAAGCAAAAGAAGTGCTCAATTACCAGATTCCACTGAGAAAGTTAAGTCTCTAACTTTATTTAGGGTATGTCAAAGATAAACTGTCAGACTTAATGTTTTGCCACAAAAAAATATTTATTCACTGCTATTATTCAAGTGTTCAACAAATGAATGGAATGAAGGACTAGACCTCAGTTATCAGAGTAATCTCAGCTTTTAAAGCTATTACTACCCTTCTTTTCTACCAAGTCAGTTGTGCAAATTATCATATCATTCTCCACTATGAAGTTTTGCTATGTCACCTAGAACTGACTCATACATACATAGAATATTTAATACATGCTATTCTAATACTATCATTTACTATCTGTTTCCATGTAGAGCTACAACTATTATAATTTACCACTGGATCTTTAAATGAAATTGAATCACTCCTTCACTTAAATTACTCTAGTGCCTTTATAATGTTTAGGACAAACTTTTAAAGTCTATGAAGCTATGTTTAAGCTTTTGTTTATATTTTGAAGCTTATCTCCTTACTTTCCTCCATGGTCTCTACACTGATAATTATTTCCACCTTAGGAATTATGGCTTGCAAAATTGAGACAGTAGCTTGTGTCAAACTGGTCTGCCTGCTCATACAATTTGAAACTTGGGTAGAAAAACGTACAGTCTAGAGACAATAAGAAGAGACAAAAATCACATAAACTAAAGGAGACTTAACCTTAGAAAGAAGAGAACCACACTGGTGCTCCCCAGTCTATAGCCCAGGGTGGATAGCAGTGAAGCAAAATCTTTATAGCTTAAGGACTCACAGGAGAGATCAGGTCACTGAGTGGCTACATATTGAGTTGAGGAAATTGTGGTGATGATGGTGCTACAAAAGAGGTAACTCCCAAACCTATGTATAAACCCACTCAAATCCTTGGCTAACTCTTAAAGTTCAGATTTGTAAGGTAAGACTCCAAAAAGCTTGAAGAAGGCAACAGTTAGAGACATTAGCAACTACATGCTATAGAAGAATCAAAAATTAGGAATTAGAGTTCTGTGTAGTTAGCATTGTTTAATAGATACACCAGGATTTTCATTAAAAATCCTAAGAGAATCACACTCTAGAATAAAAGATAGCAAATCAGGACTAGGTGATTCACCAATAAAATTAACTACCCAATGTGAAAAAATTGCACTCTTAAAAGAAAGAAAACAGGATATAGAATCTTATGGCATGCAATGCAATAGCCAGTAAGCAATAAAAAAATGACTCGTCATCATATGAAAAAATAGGAAAAACTGTAGTCAAGAGAAAATGAATAGTTAATAGACAAATATTAACCACATGTTAAAACTGATAGATAATATCAAAATAACATAGTAAATATGTTAAGAGATTCTGAAAGAAAAATTGGGTATAATAGATGAAGAGATTAGGGAATTTCAGGATATATGAACTTCTTAAAAGTAAATAATTTTAAAGTAAAAAATAGCCAAAATTAAAAAAATTATTTGGTAGACCTCACTGTGGACTGGATATAATACTAGAATAGATCAGTAAACTTGAAAGCAGTCAAAAGAAACCATCCACTCTAAAGCACAATGGAAAACATGATGGAAAATAATGAGCAGAACCTCTCTCCAGCTTGGAAAAGCATTAAGTGACCTAACCCTTGGTGAATGGAGTCCCAGAGAAAAATGAGAATGGGGCGAATATATATGCTGTGCTGAATGGGTATGTAGATATCCAGTTTGTTTAAGTATATGTTTCAATTCAGTTTTAAACTCAGTTCAATCTGAATATCTAAGTACTTTCTATAGGTCTCAGTGCTCAATCTTTTTCTGAAGGACAGTCCTGATACATGCTGGGAACAGGGTTTACCCAGTGGCAGAGGAGAAAGATCTCCTCTGACTGATCACAGAGATCACTCTCAGATCTCTGGGATGATGGCTCTGTCTACTTGTCCCTCTGGCACTCACAACTAATTGTGTTCAGTGAGCTCAGGTCTGTTGTGGGTAGGCAGAGGCTAACCAAGCCTCACCTCAGCTCTCACCCCCACCAAATCTCAAGTATCTAACACATCTTCAAGTTTCTGGGTCCATTACTTCAGTTCTACCTTCTGCTGCTAAAACAGACTGAATGGCTCAAGCGGCACTCATAGCACTCTTCTGAGCACAGAGCAGTCTCACTAATGTGGCTTGGCTCCAAGATAGTACAAGTACAACCAGAGGAGGACCACTTTTTAGAGTCCCAAATGGGGAACAAAATGACATCTCCATCTCTTCTTTCGCCCTTTACTATTAATCCCTCTGGACTTTAGCTCGGAGAAAGAAAATCTCTCTTGCTTTCTCTGAAATCATTAGTAAAATTCTCAAGACAGGAAAGTGAATCCTTACACTTTCTGTAATTTGTGTCCCCCCCCTTTCTCTTGTTAAAAATGAGCTTGTGGCTTCCTTGTCATGTTCTGTATTCATTCTTCAAAGAAGAATGCTATGAGCAGGTCCCTTAATCTTAATATTGATCTATTAAGAGCAGAAGTTAGAAAAGTTGGGAAATCTTACCTCTTTTTTTTTTTTTGAAAGAGAGAGAGGAGGGTCTCACTGTATAGCTCAGATGGCCTTTAATTGGCGGTCCTCCTGCCTGAGCCTCCTGAATACCGGGATTACAGGTGAGTGCCATCATGTCCTGTGGAAATCCGGTCTTATCTTAACACAATTCACTGGTTTTTGTGTTGCTTTGTAATCTGATTTAGGAAGGCAGAACCTGACTAGTATTTGTCTTTGTAGTTCTTTTCAAGCAAATTCTTCTCTCTTTAGACATACGGATTGCTGACTAGGGGAGAGAGAGAGAGAGAGAGGGAGAGAGAGAGAGATGGGGCTAAAACACAGCAATACTTTGAAAGTGTTACTATTATTCAATATTTTGTTTTATTTAAGACTATGCAACATGGACAGAGCTGTGAGGTATGACATTCATTTCAGGATCATTTTAATAGTCAGGTGAATCTTGAAGCCCCTGGCATTTGAGAGAGCTTGTTAGGAAATTCTGATTGAGGAAGGGTTCAGCTGCAGTCATGAGCCTCATAATATTGCTTTCTGAAAGTGACTCTTCTTTTCCCCCAACTCTCTGTCACCATATCAAGTTTAAGCGTCTCAAGACAGAAGTGGGAGTAATTGAGAGAAAATTGTATCTCAGCCCAGAAATTTCCCAATCTATTCTTTTCTCTAACTTTACCTGTTACCTCCTCTAGGTCATTATAAGCTGTATTGGATTTCATCAATATCAGGCTTTTGATTATGGATCAAATTATCTCACTAAAGTATGATTGTCTTAGTCCTCAGGCATGGATTTATTGTTGAAATAATTCTCATTCTTGTTTTTTAAGCATGTTGTCAAATGAATCTAGTGATAAACTTCCAAATTTACTTAAGGTAATCAACAAAAGAAAATTTAGCATAATGATTAATGGCATACTCATTTAAAGACAGGTGTTGGTGGGACATAATTCAAACAAGGAAAATTTTCAAACTGATCATGTATATACATATATATATATATATGTATATAAATGTCACAGAACTAATTCCCTCAGGAGCAGTGAACTTCAGATGTGTTGTGTTTCCTCCTTTATTAATGATACTGCCTGGTGGGCATTGATGAGTCACACAGGGCTGTGACAGATTCTTGTCTTTCCTTAAATGTCTTGCTCTACTTTCTTTCAACACAGCAGGGTAGAAAACAACTCATGCGTATACACCTTAGGCTGAGTAGCAGCTTGGTTTTATGTGTGTAGCTAGAGTTCTAAATATCTAATGTACAGGTTCTTTTTAATTTCAGAAGAAAAGTGAAAGCAGTGTTCCTGAAAATCTGCAGGCAAGTCTATCACTCTAAATCTCAAAGTGAAGGATTATGGCTCAAATAACTTTAAGTTGACATTAAATGGTACAGAGGAAATGAAACCATTTCCGAGAAACCATACTTTTTTTTCCTGAAAACAAGAGGAGAAATTTTTAAAATATGTTTTATTTTCCATGTAGTAGCCATATTATTACCTGTGACCAGAGCGTGACAGAAAGCATAATAGTACATTGAAAAATAATTATTCCTCAGAAATGAGGTATAATCTTTTACTAGATAAATTATAACTACTAGAAAATTTAGGGAATCTTTTCCTACTATAAAATATTAATAATATTGTTGTGAAAAATATGTTATTAAGATGTATTTGTTGTATGGGGAGAGTCACTGTGACAATTCCAATAGGCTTATATTGTACTTTGGTTCAATCATTCCCTACCATCTTCCCCCTCTACCCCTTCCCCGCCCACTTAAAGAATTGCAAGAAGCTTCATTGTCATGTAAGTATTTGGAGTCCACCAACCATATTCCCTCACCTTAATCTCTTTTATTCACCCTTCCCCTCCCACAAGTACCCATACACACATACATACTGTACCTATTTACAGTCTTGTTTTTCATTATTACTATCTAAGTTGATGTTCAAAGGGGTTTCTTGATGGATCCCCACTGTGAGTATACTATGCTTTACTTTGGTTTTGTTACTCTCCCTTACTCTTTTGCCTCCCGTCCCCCATTTTTCAACAGATTTCAGTACATATCCTTATGTTGTCTACCTTCACAGGTGTTAAGTTTTATGATATTGTTGATGTTCTATCATTCTCTTTTCCTTTCCCTCCATCCTCAAGTTCTGTAGAATAGTTCCACTATTACAAACATGTTCTACATATGAGTTTGTAAATGATGTTTGTTTTTGTGTATATGTTTATCTTTTGCATCTATCTTCCACATATGAGAGAAGGTATGTGGCTTTTGTCTTCCTAAGCCTGACTTACTTTATTTACCCTGATGTCCTCAAATTGCATCCATTTACCTTCAAACCACATGTTGTCATTATTCCTTATGGCTGAGTAAAACTTCATTGTGTATATACGCCACATTTTCTTGATCCATTCATCAGTAGTAGGGCATCTGGGTTGTTTCCATAGCTTGGCTCTTGTGAATAGTGCTGCAATGAACATTGGTGCACATGTGTCTCTATTGTATCCTGACTTACATTCCTTTGGGTATATGCCCAGAAGTGGTATCACTGGATCATATGGCAGTTCTATTTTTAGCTTTTTGAGGAATCTCCATTCTGCTTTCCATAATAGTTATACTAATTTGCATTCCCACCAACAGTATAAAAGGTTTCCTATTTTGCCACATCCTTGTCAGCATTTGTTGTTTTTGCCCTTGAATATGACCATTCTAGCTGGGGTGAGATGAAATCTTAGTGTAGTTTTGATTTGCATCTCTTTTATAGCCAGGTAGTTGCTCTCTTCCTCAAGCTTTGACATCTATCATAATTTGTAGTCTACCTCCATATAGTTACTTTAATAATAGAGTAGAGAAAAAGTAAAATATTCACTGAACAGATGCAATAGTTATTGCTGTAAAAATGGCATAGGTCAAAAGAAGAAAAGCAGAATGAGTTTGAACCTCACTAAAATAGTTATGTATATATTATTTCCTCTTTCACCATTTACCTATGTTTACCTGGAAAACCAAAAGCCCTAAAGATTACAAGAAAAAAAACATTTTAAAGCTGTTTAGAATTATTTAATGAGAAAATCCATATCTCCTTAAAGTAATAGGGACCAGTTTGGCATAAAAAGTGACAAAAGATAGCCAGCCTTCTCCTAGAAAGATTATCACAGCATCGGGCCTGCAGGGCCTTTGCCTAACACATGCAAAATGAGGAATTATTTAGGTAAGATCAAGCCTATATATTCAGATAATGCCAGGGTACTTTGACAGGACAAACAGTAACATTCCAGTGTTTTGAAGAGGAAGTACCCTTTACATTATTAAAAGCTTACATCTCACAACCAATTCAGGAACCAGTTTTCCAACATTTTTCTTAAATCACATTTAAAACACTGAATCCTACAAATAAGTCTAATTAGCATAAAAGGAACACATTTAATGACATTTTAATCATAAAACAGCATTGAAATCTGAGGCCTAGCCAGACACATACTTAAAATTGGCTAAACTGTTTCAAATGCTATGTCTTTAAATTAATTTATGTTGAACACAGTGGGGACCAGAGTCAATTCTGGTTGCTATGACAACAGACACTGAAAATTTAAAGCTCTAGCAGCAGGCTGAATTCCCTGCAAAGAGGGTTATTTTACATTAAAATTACATACCATTGCTACAGTTTCAATGAAACATGTTAAACAGATAAACATGCAAGCCATCTTTTTTAAAGACAATTTAATTAGTGTATGAGATACAATATTTATCATTCTAACTTAAATTTCCTTCTAGTTAGATTTAAAGAGTGAATTAGAATTTAAATTTCAGAAAGCAGGCAACTAATTATCAAAATGTTACACTAGGGAAGAAGGAAAGATATCTAAACTAATCATAAAATAAAAACACTATACAGTGTTACTCTATAATACTTGTTTGGCTGATGGGTCATTCTCATAAGATGGAAACTTAAAAGAGTAATCTGAACAATAAAAGAGGGACCATGCATTCACATGAGCACACTGAATTTTTTAGCTTGATAAGATGCACTATGATTTTTCTAAAGAGTCCTTTAATTGACTGTAAAATAACTGGATTTGAAAATGGTTGTGTTTTGTATCATTCCAATACAGTTTTTATGGGGTCAAGGCTCATCAATTCTACCAAATAAACATACCCACTCATGTAGCCCCCAAAACAGTCACCTTGTGTCTATAAACCAAATGGAGGGAAATGAGATGAGAAGGGCTATCAGTCAATGTGTGCCAAATAGAAGAGGGAAGTGGAGGCTTTGGGAAGCAGCTTTCCATGTCTCTCCTTCTACTGGAGCACAAAGGGCGGTAGAAAAGCCTGCTGGAGTATGGTTAGATGATCATCATGATAGCCCAGTTCCCCAGTTGGTATGTAAAAACATTCACATGCACACATGTTTTTCAGGACAGGCTGTTTTCTGTTGTTTAATCTGTTAAAGTAAAATATCACTCTGGAGCAGACTCATCCTGACCCACTGATTAAAATTGGTGTGGTGTCCCTGGTGTCAAGAATTAATTCCATTTGAAATAGAGAGATTTCTTTTCTCTGTTCAGTTTACAATTTTCAAATTGGATTCTTTAATCATGTCTCATTTTTTCAAACCTCATTTGAAGGAGGAACAGGAGATGGGAAATACTATAGAGAGGAAAGCATTGCTTCCCACTCCTTAAGTAAACTTATCACAGATCTCAAGATCTAAAGAATAGTTATTCATTTGTTGACTCTAGGGTTTTTTTTTCCCCACAGTGTATAGGCATGCTTAAAAATTCAACTTTATTTGCCATTCAAATTTTCCTCTTCCACAAAGAGAAGAATTGAAAAGAAAGAAAACACTATTTGGATCCAAAATAAACAGTACCCTTGGAATACAGACTATGGAGACTTTAAAACTCAATGAGAATGTCCACATTTCAAATACATTTTAGAGATGGAAAATCAAACGGTTTTAATTTGTTAAATCCAATATTGCTCCTTGACTCTGAAATGATAGAACAATATTGAAAACATGTTTATCATCAGAATAAGTATTACCCATGATTCAGAGGAAGAAAAATCTACTGGAGAAAAAAACTAACTAAGATCAAAATATTGAACACTCATGTAAGTTTTCATTTGTGTCTTTTCAAATGGTTTGAAAATAAAGAATTTGCTAAAATCCAGAGAGAGAAAAGAACTAAGAACAGGAATTTTTTTATTTTATTTTTAAAACCATGTGTTTATAAAACCTAAATGGAACCATTAGTTCCCTTAAAATCATCTCAGTTTTCAAGAGCCCTCTTCAGGTATTTATAGTCCTTGGAACAGGTTTCAACTATCATTGTTCACAAGGACTTTCCACACATTTCTGTTCCACTTATCAGCAATAACATTTATAGATGTGCTACATAGCATAAGAAATTATTTTTATCTAATTTGTACCTCTTAAATATTACCCAGTGTCCCTATTGAGTAAATACTACAAAGCTATTTAACGTTACTAATTGGGTGTTAAAGCTGAAAAGATACATTACCTGTCTTATATCATTCAAAAAAATAAAAATATTTTAAATATCTGTCATAAGCAAGACATTATAAAAGACACAGTCTCAGATGGGGGATAAGACTATTCTGTTATTGAACATGCAAACAAAATTTAGAAGAGATGGTAAAAATGTTTTTGCCTGGATGAGTCAGGAAAAACTTTCTGAAAGAGGTGGAGTTTCATCTAAGACTTGAAGTTGCTGCATATAGGGGCCTACACATGTAGAAAGGAAGAGCCTTCCAGGAAGTAGAGCCAGTATAAAGACATAAAAGGTAGAAATCTGTATTCATTAAGTAATTGTTCTGTCCATTTAGCAACTTTTAATTGAGTTGTTTTCAGGTTCCTGAGTTTTTAAAATTGTTTCTATAGACTGTGATATGATTTGAGTTTCTCTACCAAAAGTCATGCTGAAATTAATTACATTGTGAAGTCTTAAAAAAATAGAAGCTTAATACAACTATAGAACATGGGGATGGGACCTTTGGGAGATAAGTAAGATTATATGAAGCTCTAAGGATTGGGCCATAATCCAGTGGAACAGCATGTTTATAAAAAGAGGAGAAACCTGAGCTAGGAAGCTCAGTGCTTGTGGCCACATAGTACCTAGTGCCAATTTGCTCTCTGTAGAAGGTCACCACCAGCAAGAATAGCATTACCAGATGCTGCCTCAAAATCTTGAACCTCCCATCTCTCAGGACTATGAGATGAATAAACTTCTTTATAATTAAAAAAAAGATATAAAGGAGAGACATGTATGCTGTTTCAGGGATCCTTAAGGAACCTATTGGTAAATTGAGGCCACGAACATGAAAATTTCAAATCCAAGAGTAAGAAACATGGAATTTTTATTTTAGACAAATTTTTGGAGTATGGAAATATGAAGAATTTATGGCAATATTCACATGAAAAAAGTCTGGATATAGAATGTCATGAAAAGCCATGAATTAAAGACACAAGTTAGTCTAAGTTAGGTTAAAAATACCTAACCTAAATCCAGGCATGGTGGTTCACACCTGTAATCAGAGTACTTTGGGACATTGAGGTAGAAGGATCTCAAGGTCAAGGCCAGTCTGAGCTATATAGTGAAATCTTGTCTACAAAAACCAAAGGAAAGAAGAAAGGAAGGAAGGAAGGGAGGAAGGGAGGGAAGGAGAGAAGGAAGGAGGGAGGGAAGGAAGGAAAGGAGGAAGGAAGGAAGGAAGGAAGGAAGGAAGGAAGGAAGGAAACCAAAATAACAATAACAAACCATCTAACCTACAGTGATAGCAAAAGGACCAGGATAAATGTCCTGGTTGCAGAAATAGAATGAAGATTTGGCAAAGGCAAGCTTGAAGTCCTCATCTTTAAAGGTGAGGAGAGGAGATATGGTAAAGAATATGATTATATCAGAATAGTAAATGTTAAATTGTGCTGTATTTGAAAGTGTGGAGCAAACAATAATGTCTTCATTCTGTCCTTAGCTGATCTGGTCATCCTTTGGATTCCCGATCCTCAGTCTTACCCTAGTTACCCAGACAAAAAGTGAAGTAGAAATAGACCACCACTGTTTAGAGCCTAATGAAATATAATTATTTAAATATTTCCTTTAGGTGATGATTAGTCCAAAAAAGGATGGGCAAAAAGCTTTTTTCTCAGGTCATCTCAACTTTCCTCTTCTTTACTCCGTAAGTAGTGAATGGGTGCATAGTGGGACCTTGCTATATGACCTTGTGCTCTTGGGGAACTATAAGAGTTCTTATGCTATCTTTTCATCCTCTTATCCTCAGGTGATGGCCTAGCTGTCTGATTCAGCCCTGTAGACCTTCAGGGCAGAAGCCCAGGAACTTTGATATTTGGGTTTAAATCTCTTGGCTTGCGTAATGCCCTAGTAATGGCTCCTGGCTAATCTGATTCCATCTAAACATCTGTAGTGTAGCCTTGTGAGGCTGGCCTTAAAATTCTACTTGTCCCCACCTCAGTTGTTTCACACAGCAGTCCTTGCTACACAGCTACTTTCTCCTACATGCCCTAAACCCCTCTGTAAAGCTCCTAAATTAGACTCTTCACTGTTCCACAAGGAAAATAAGGATGGACTCGGAAAGCTAACCATCAGGGCTGAGTCTGTGATCATGCTTATGGCCATGAAATTTATTTAAATATGACTGCAACATAGATGAGTAGAAGGCAACCTTGTAGATGATGTGGGAGATAAGACTTTGCTCTATCTCTATGGAATCCCCACTTACTATGCCAAGCCTAGATAATCTGAGCAGACATATTAGTGTCTCTGCTCCTGGCCTTTATTCCTCTCACAATATTTCAGGGCCAGAAAGAGGTGGCATTTTATTTATATCCCTTAATCATGAGAAATTAAAGAAGAGTTCCTGACATCATAACCTCCTTCTTCAAGGCTCCAACAAAGCCCCACAGTGGGCAAAACTGAGGCCTCTATAGCCAGCATATTAACAATGTAGTGCAAGAAATTCTGTTGTTAATATGGCAACAGAGGGAACAAAAGGAATTTAGAAAATCCTTCCTCAAGTCATAGCCTGGCTTATAAGGATATTAACTTGCTGTGAGATCCAATTTTGCATGCCAAAAGCTGAGTATTACCTTAATATCATAATCTTCCAGAGAGATGGATTTATCAGGTGGACTAGTTGGAAGACCCCCCTACTAGGAAAATTAACAGAAAAACCACATCGATGTCTTCAAAATGTTACTCATGTTACAAATGGAACATGTAATTAACATTTCATACCATTTCGAAAATGATAATTATCAAGACTTCAAAAATGTTCACAATAGATATGGCATATGCTGCTTAAAAATGGGTACTGATTCAAGACTCTAAATAACATTGATGTCTGTTCTATACAAAGACTGAATAAACACAGTTGTGCTGTTTCTAGGACTAGATGTGAGAGTAGAAATAGAGGGTTTCGTGTTTTATTCAGCATGCTGAATAATTTAGTAAATTTCAATTGTCAGGAGGTTGATCAACTATTTGATATAAAAAAGTTCTGAAAGAGGAAGAAGAAAAAGATTAGGAATATAAATGTTTAATTCATGTTGATAACACTTGCTTCAGTACTCTTTTCTTTCTCTTCTGTTTTCTTTCTATATTTCTCTATTTCCTTTAATACAAGCTGATTACCTATACTACTGTTCCTTAATTTCTCATTTATCAATGCTTTGTTCCAATATAAAGACAGAACACACACTCCAAACTGAAAAGTTTAATTTTATCAGTCCCCACAATGTTTTAGTGACATATTAGAAGTCCATAAGTTTATCAGTCAAAGTGTGTAGTCTAATTAAAAAATAAAAGTTGGCTGGGGACTTTATTCAGTGGTACAGTGCTTGCCCAGCGTACACAAAGCCCTGGGTTCAATCCCCAGCCCTGCCAAAAGAAGTCAACTTCCTTTGGCTTAAAAGACTACCTGTTTCTCCAGCTCTACTATTTACAATCTATGTAACCATAGACAACATAAACTTTCTATGCTTCCATTTCTTCCTCTGTAAAAAAAAACAGATACTATCTTTCTTTGATTCACTGGATGATTGTAAGCATCACATTCAGGTCAGGAATTGTTTCTGGAAATTCCTTGCTAATATTAATGTGCTAAAGTCCTGTTTGAAAATGAATGTGCCTATGGCCTGTGCTTAGTATCCCATCCATCTTTCCCCAGGACTTCCTCTCACTGAAAACACCTCTAGCTCTGGACCTAAGGGAAAGCTCGGCCCACTCAGGGCAAGCAGGAAATGCAGGTGCTGGTCTTAGAAGTAGTCATTAACCAATAACAAATGAGCAACTAGCGGACAGAATACCTCAGAGGTGTACCTTTCTTGAGTCCATCCAGAGCGCCCCACTGGGAACACACCAGTTTAACCACAGTAGGAACTTTCTTGATAACAAACTTCTTATTGATTTCCTTTCCTTTTCTGCCTAACACCCTCTCCCCTGCTACTATTGCCTGGGATGAACTTGAATAAAGTACTTGCCATTGAATGCTTATCTCATTGTATGCTTTAGGGAACAAACAAAATGAAGGCCATATCTCTTGTCCAGGCCTTGCCTTCTTTGGCAGCCTGAGAGAAATCTCTGAAGACTTTAAGCCTAAACCATACAGGAATTTGAGTCTGAAATGTTCTCATTTCCCTTTTTAATCTTTCAATTAAAACCAGAATGACAAATTTTCTGTTAATAAAATACAGTGTGTGGTTCCTCCCCTACCCCACCCCCACCCCTGCTATGTGACTCATTCTGCTGTCTAGCTGGCAGAAAGAGTCCTCAGTCCTAAGACCTCTTTGAGAAGGTCAGCAGGCTCTGACTCAGTCCATCCTTCCAGATTCATACTTAAAGTTACCATGTTTTTCTGTTCAGATCTGGTTTATATAGAATAAAAACTTCAATTAAGGAACTAATGATCCTCCACTATCTGAGAGCTGTATGATTTTTAAAGAACCAAGTTCCCATGAGTCATTAATCCAAATTTCATGTTGCCATCATATTTCTACAAAAGTAATACTACCAAGTCCTCTTTTTGTTAATAAAACACACTTTCTCAAAATATTTTTCTAAAATGTTTATTTTAATTGGAAATAGCTCTAACCATAAAGCTATGATGAGCTGGCTTCAAATCCTAGCTACAGCTCTCACTATGACACCAAGCATATTACTTGCCTCCTTAGACCTCCACCTACCTCTTCTCTCTCCAAATTGCAAGTAATAAAATACTTTCATTTTACCGTGGCCATTAAGTTTGTATGGTTTAACACATAGTAAGTATTCACATTAGCTTATTTTTAAAGGATCTGGCAACACTTCTTTTACTTATCAATTAGCATTTATTGAGCATCCATTTATTGCTAGATTTTCTGGTTAATAAAACATAACTTGTCTCCTACTCTCCAAGAACATATGTTCTACTAGGGAGACAGATAATCTTATTAATAAATAATTGAAATACATATAATACATCATCATATAGTATTCAAGATACTCTTGCATGTTAGTATTAAATTGGGTGGTAATTATAACATAAACTAAGTTTTCTTGAATACTCCAAAAAGTTATAATTTCTTTTATTTATAGACTATGGTAGTATTCAACTACTTGAGTCTACTTATCCTACAGTCAGCAGGTAGAATTTCATAACTTGCAAGTTTTAAGAACCATACTTTTTCCTAATAGATGGTTAATGTTTGTATGGTTGATACCAAAGAAAGTAGAATAAGAGTGCCTTTCCAGATAAACATGAAGATAAAATTATAGCCATGAAAGGCTTTATAGTGGACTAAAAGGAGAAAATTTCTGGTCTGACTAACTTATCAAGTCACTCCACTAAAATTACCATCAGTGTCAGAAGCTGATATCAATTGACTAAGTGCTGAGAGATCTGAGAAATTTAATAGTTTTTTGACAAAAAGACATAGCAATTTTTACTATAGCAAAAATTCTTCCTGCTTCTTATCCTACAAGTTTCTGGTATATCTGGTTCCAGTCTGAGAGGGCATTTTGTGTATGCATGGCATGCTCTTGATACAGCTTCTCCCAAACCTACTAACTGCCATAGCAGATCCTCCTGTGACATTCCTTAAATGGGGAACACACAGCTCATACACCTCGCAAACCTCTTTCACGCCCCTTGAAGATAAACAGGGTGTGATGTACAGGGAATTACTTATGACAGGATGAGTCTGTTGATGAGCTGGCTCAGGCTCCATAAGCAGGTTTAGTGAGGTGTTTAAGACAAGAAGATATGTAGCTGACTCTCATAATTCATCCATAAAGCATTTATCATGTTAACACCTGGTTCTCAGACCTAATTTTTAAACTGCTTCTGACACCCTATGAGAACATCACCAACTTTATTAAAATAAAGCACTTAGAATGTTGATCATGCCTTTACCTTAGCCTTGTTCTCTCTTCTTTACAAAAATAAATGCTTAATTTTTAATCTATTTACTTATGATAATGCATGCATTTCCATAACTATTCTTACTTTGGGAACAATTCTAATTAACTACTTTACTCTCAGCTCTTCAAATCCCAAATATAACTTTCATAATGATAGACATGACTTTATTTCTCCTCTCAAATAAGCATTACATTGTCTTTTATGAAGAGCAGAATTGATTCTGCAATTAAACATCAAGCTGACAATTTTACTTTAATTCTAGTAGGAGTTCCTCTTAAATGATTTTAAAAATAAGTATTCATGTTTGGAGAGACCTTAGGAAACACCCTTTTCAGTGTAATTGATCCTTTTCAATTATAAATACAAACAAAAATTTATTAGTGTGGAGAATTACATAAAAAACAGAAAGAGATGGCAAGAGTTAAGGAACCAACTCCACTTTGGGGGGTTTGTTGTTGTGTAAACCACAAAGGACTGAAGAGAAAAAGAGAACCCTGAGCAACTAATGGCCAGGAGGTACCAAGTTGTTGACATGATTTGGCAGGTTGTTATCACTTTGGATTACACCTCCAAGATGTCCCCCATGAAATCATCAGTGTTGCTTTTCTACACTATGTGCCTTTCACAAGGCCCTGGAGAACATTTAGGTATACCATGGAGTATCCCAGTTCACTAGAACAGACAAGAGAAAGTACATCTGAAAATTTTAGTTATATGTAGAAAAATGTTATTTTAATTCAAAATTATTATTAGCAACTCAATTACAGATGTATAACTTGTGAGAGGCACTACTGGAAAGAGATAGTAGGTCACAGAGATTGAGAAAGATGCTTTTTTGTTTTAACCAGTTTCTTTGAAAAAATATGCCTCCCACCTACAGACATATCCTACATATATTAATGGCAATTTTGCAGTCTCTGATCAGAATATTTCCAAATTGTTTGTGTCCCACATGTGAGAATCCATGGCAGGACACATGGGTGTAAATGAAGTTTATTAAAAGCTAGAGAGGGGAATTAAACAAGGGCATGGTGGAACTAGGTGGAAGCTGGAAGAAGAGAAAGAGAGTCTTTCTCTTTCCAGGTGCTTTTAAAACTTGTGCTAACCTATTTGGAAGGGAAGAACCTGGTGATTCCTAACCACCAATCAGTGAGTGGGCAGGGGCATGGGTGGTCCCTGGGCCAGGTGGGGATGGTTTGAGTTGTTCCTGAGCGTTATTCCTGTGTGAATAACATGCACACATCTGCAATTGAAAAGAAGACTGAGAGAAAGAGAGGAAAGTTAAACCTGAAATGCAATACTAAGTCATATATTTTCTAAGAGTCCCAAAGTTTCCCTAATTCTAGCTCCCTCACATAACGATTATGACTCACTAGTAATGCCTGCATTGCTTAAAGTTGAGACCCACCCTGCATTTTATAAATTAGACAAGTGACTTAGTATAGATGCCTAGATAAAAATCAGTGATTAATAAATATCCAGATAAGGACAGTACAAGAATAACAGTTATGTTCTATAAATAGTTTATCCTATTTATAGGCAGGGATATATACACATTAACAAACTATATTTTTTAAAACACCTTGTGTTTAAGTTTATTCCATAATGCAAGGATAGTTTGAACTAGAAAACTTAGTATTGTTATTGAGCACATTAAAAGATTTTAAAAGAATCTCAATACATGGAGAAAAATGTTTTATAAAATTAATACCAGATCTGTGGTATTAATTGAGCTGTGAAGAGAAATCTACATTTGCACACTTACTGTACCATTATTCATGACAGCCAAGATATGGAATCAGCTTAGATGTCCATGAATAAATGAATAGATGAAGAAAAACTGTTCTATATGTATGCACAATGGAATATTGTTCAGCCAAAAAAAAAAGGATGAAATTCTGTCATTTGCAGCAACATTCAAGGAACAGAAGGAGATATGTTATGTGAAAACAGGACAGAAAAACAGTGCATGTTTTCACTTGTATGTCAGAGCTAAAGATTTGATTTCAAATTTACCAGAGCTTGGGAAGAGTGTGGGGAAGAGAGGACGATTAACAGGTACAAGCATGCAGTTGGATAGGAAGAAAAATTTCCAATGTGCTGTACCACAGTAGGAAGACTATGGTTAGCAACAATCATCTGAGCATTTCAAAGCAGCTAGAAAAGAGTATGTTGAATGTACTCAACACAGGAAATAATAAATATGCCAGTTACCTTTATCTGATCATTGCACACTGCATACATGAATTGAAATATCACACTGTATACCATAAATATGTGCAATTATTGTGTCAATTAAAAATAAGTATATATTTTTAAATTTTTAAATATTTTTGAAAAGATGGAAGCATGGCTGTAGTGGTCAAGTGTGAAGTCCTGAGTTCAGACTTTAGTACTACCAAAAACCAAAAGTACAACTGAGGCAGGGGTGCAGCTCAAGTAGGAGAGTGCTTGCCTTAGCAAGCGTGAGGCCTGAGTTCACTTCTCAGTACCACCGAAAAATATTCTTTTGAGCATATTTGGAATGGGACAGATTTAATGACTGGGGTTTTCATTGTAGACTAAATCATTAGAATTATACATTGAGCTACATATATGAAATTATTCTGTAGACTCTTAATGGGGCAGAGTCACACAAACTACTTCTTATCACTGTCTTTTCACTATTAGCAACAATAACCTAAATCACACAGTTTAATCTTAACTTTTGCTTTCCAAGAAATGAATTCTAACGTAAAGATTACATCAAAAATTTCAAAATTGTTAACCTCTTTAGGGAGAAAGGAATGGGGAAAAAAAATTGGTTTATACTTACAGGATTATAACCCTAATTAGATACCATGAGAGGGTTGATTTACTATGGGAAACAAAGCACTTATGTTCTAACTTGGGCATTTGGGTAAATCTTTATGCTGCATGTTATATAATTATGGTGACAAGTAGTGACAATGTCCTCAGTCTTTGAGAATTACACAGTAATAGTCTGTTTTGAAGACTATTCAAAGATTCAAGACTACAATGGGAATGAACCACTAAAATTACCCATTTTTCTCCCAAGAAAAGTTAAATTCAGATAGAATCAGCTTTAAATAATTGAAACACATGAAAGGAATCATAGCATAGATAGTGCAAAAGTGTGAGAAATACAAATGATTTGTTTTTAGCTTTACAATGTGACATACACAATTCTTTTAAAAGATGGATCACCCTCTTTATTATGATTTGTTTACACAGTGTTTTCCAATCAGTGCTCTAAGCAACCTTGTTTGGTAACAATGCTAACAGACATTCCAAGGAAAAAGAATTCCATGCTTAATGAAGTTTAGAATCCATGCAAGTAGAACCCATACATTATTTAAAGTGTATTTTGCATAATAAAGGCTCTGAGAAATTGTGCAATAAAGACAAAAGTGGAGAATCTTCCCACAAAATATTTATTAAGAATAATATTTAATATTCTATGAAAGAAGTACCAAATACATTTGAAATACATGGAGCAAAGCAAGGTTAAAGGGGCCTCTTTATCTTGAGATTTTTATCTTTAGCACTTCTCATACTATTTTTTAAGCCAATAATCTCATATATGTCCTAATGTCTTCCAAAATGAACGTTTCTTGCTTAACAGATTCTCATTGAAATGTGAAAGACAGGAGTGACTGAGAATACTTCGGACATTTCAGGGGGAGAAGATTTTTTAAATAATATTTCAAAAATCAAACCTCTTTCCATAAATATATAATACAATAATTTCCCACTTCCACTTCACAGCTTTCTCACTTTCCTTTCCATTTGCTTTCTGGTGTTTGTTTTTCATCCATTCTCAAATATTCTCATAAAATATGGTCAGATTATAGACTATCTTTGCAGTAGAAAAATGAAATCAAATTACTTCCTGGCGCATTCTTCACAATAGCTTAACTATGAAAAACAGCGAAGATGCCCCACTACTGATGAATGGATTAAGAAAACGTGGAGTTTATATCCAATGGAATGTTATTCAGCCACAGTGAAGAGTGAAATTTTGTTATTTGCAAGTAAATGGATAGATCTGGAAAACATCATCTTAAGTGAATTTAGCGAGGTTCAGAAAGCCAAAGGTCACATGTTTTCTCTCATATGTGTAATACAGACCTAATAAAAACACAAGCAATATTATGGAAAGCAGGCCATGCTAAGGGGAGGTCACTACAAGAGAAGGAGGGTAAAAGAAGGAAATTAAGAAGGTGAAAATTGTTGATGTATTCTCTATACAAAAATGAAATATTGAAATCACCATAAGAAGGAGACAAAGGTAGAAAGGAGAAAAATAGAAATGTACCAATTCAGGTTATAATACATATGTACATGAAATATCATAAGGAAGCTCCCTGTATAGCTATCTTAAATAAACAAAAATGTCATTTTTTTTAAACAATATTGGAGAGCGGGAGGGCAAAACAGGTCCTGTCTGGGGGGTTGGTACCAGTGGGAGGGGGGAAGGTGTAGGGAAAGGGTATAGGAGGGTGAATATGGTGCAAATACTGTATACACATGTATGTATATAAAAAATGAGACCTGGTGAAACTACTCAAGAAATAGGAAAAGGAGTTAAAGGGGAATGGTGGAGGGGGTGAATTCAACTATGATATTTTTAATATATTGTAAGAACTTTTGTAAATGTCACAATGTACCCCCAGCACAATAAAAAAAAAATAAACAAAAAATTCTGAGATTACAATAGATCCCCCAAAAATAAATATATAGTGTAGAAAAAATAAATATATTGTATTGAAAGTATAGTTTATGCTTCACATCACAATAGTTAAACATCAGTAAACTGTAACACAGTAACATAATAATACAGTAACATTATTTCTGTACATTTTATTTCTATATATTTTATATACACATAGTTTATGAGAACATCTTCCCATCTGGGAAGAGGCACAGGTACACAGATGAAGCACAAATGAATAAAAGAATTTGGCTAGAACAAGGAGCTTGTACATCAACTAAGTAAGAAGTAATAAATAAAGCTAAGTTAACAAGAACTCACAAATAATGGAGCTAAGAGGAAGCACTTTGTCACGTTTATTCAGAATGTTGCCATAATATTTCTATTTGTTTGCTTTACTCTTTTTCAAGAAGGACATTCCCTGTGATACAATATGAGAAAGAACTTGCACTTTTGCCTCCTCCCAAATATTCCCCTATTCAGAGACTCCCTTAAATAAACAACCCTGAAAGGAAGAGGTCTTGTAGGACACACAACCAGTTGTATTCCTTCTGCCCTGCTGCTTTATTACTCACCCTAGGTCTCTATCAACATGTGTTCCAGTTTGAACAGTGGATTGTTTTGACTGCCCTATTTACAGAGCACCTGTGGCCAAGCCCCTTAGGCAATATTAAAGTCACTTCAGGTTGAATTGTCTTCAGTAGGAGTTATCCAGAGTTCTACCTAAAATACTTGATACCTCATAAAACAAATAGATTATATGAAGGCAAGGAAGAAACAATAATTTTTAAAAGTAGTCTGAGTTTTTTGAAAAAAGCACTCCAATAAAATGTACTTGGCATTTTAAAAAATTAAGTTCCTCCAAAAATACTCCAAAGAAATTTTGGGAAAAATAAGTAGAGTAATTGCTCATGCTGTTGGGCATTTTCATGGAACAAGCACCAGTCTAAGCAGCAGCAACCTCATCTGTAGATTGACCACTTTAGATGGTCAAGCACTGTTTTAGGAAATTTATATATACCATTTCATTTAACCATGTGAAAATACTCTGAAATAGACATTTTCATTCTGCCCTTTTTGCATGTGAGAAAACAGAAACATAAAGAGGTGATTTTGCCCAAGGACTCTAGCTGGAAAGTGACAGAGAAATCTTTTTTTTAAGTGTGTATTAATTGTATAAAGTAAGGAGTTTAATTGCGATATCTCCATACATGTATACAACATATTTTGATCATATTCACCTCCTTTATTACTCTTTTATCCCATCTTCCTTTTTTAAAAAAATAATGTATCTTTATGACATCTTCATGTGCGTATGATGTAGGTTGAACACATTTATCACCCCATAACCCTTTCTTTCTTCCTTCCCTCTTCCCACTGTATAACCTGTTTTTTAAACTACTGCTTTTTAAACTATCTGTGATTACTCCTGATGTGATCAAAGCCAAAGCACCTTCTTTTCATGCTCATTAGATAGTACTTTTGTTAGAAATACCATTTTTTGGCATAAGGCTAGCTCTTCCTGACTCCAGACTAGGTGCTCTTTGGTTTCTTTTTTGGTGCAAAAACTGGTCCATGCCTCTGTAATATGTATTCTCAGATATTGCTAAGACAACTTTTGTCTCTTATTTGTATCTCTTAGATGGTAGAATATTCAAGAAAAGAGTTATTGTCACTTCCTAATAAACTTATATCCTAGAAAAAAGGATTTACTTGATATGTTTCTTGGGCTCCAGCAGGAAGCCTGAATCTATAAAGACAGCGACATTAGAATTTTACCCACCACTATTGTCCAAGCACAGAATAGAAGTAACTTTGACATCATGTCAGTTAGGAATGCTTTCAGCAACCAATAGTAGAAATTCCATCTGACAGAAGCATAAACAAATCAGGGTTATTTTTCCACTCTCAAGACATCCAGAGCTGCATGTTTCTGGTATTGTTAATGCTGCACAGGGATGCTGTCAGGGGTCCAGTCTCTTCCTGTTTTTGAGTTGTTATCTCAAGTATGTTGTTCTCAGTGAAACGTGTTATGTAATGATATCAAGATGATCACAAGAATTTCTTATGATGCTATATTTGAGGTAGGAAGAAGAAGGGAAGGAGTTTGTGCAAACTGCATCTAACCCTTCTTTCAGCAGGCTTTAAAATATATTTTTTGGGCAACCTCTAGAGAAAAAGAATATGTGGATTTCTAGTTTCAAAGGGTGGACAGTGGAGATGGAAAGTCAGATAGTGGAGATGTTTGTCAGGTTGGTTAATCAAATGTCTGCCACAAGAAGCATGCCATGACTTGGAATCTCCTGACTGGTTTGAACCCTACCCTTCCCTCTCTATACTCAAGTCTGGAAATGTGGGGAATATGGAAGGAATCTGCATCCTCTATAATCTTGGAGACATAGCTTTTCCTCTTCACTGCAACCCAATATGTCATTGGTCACAGACAGAAAAGTTCATCAAATTCTTTTACTATTTTCTCTAGCTCTACAGTGTATGTCACACCTCTCCTTTCTTTTTCTCCTCCTCCCCACCAACCTGAAATGATTAGGACTAGAAAAATCATTATTAATTAAAAGCATTGTTAATATTTTGATAAGTACATAGGGCAAAGTGTAGAAGAATATATATAATTAGTTAGTTAACTAGTGAGTATTGGAAGTTGTTGCTGGGAGATGACAGGGGATCCTTCACTCTACACATATATTTTTCTGTGTCACTTGAACTTTTCATAGAAGCTATATTATTTTTAACCTATAGAAGCAATGAGATATAAACAGACAGCTAATGAATTTATTATTAGCTTTTCATCCTTCAGGCTGAATAACCTCAACTCAATTAATTTTCCCAAAGGTCCTATTTTCTAACAAACTTTGTGGTTTATCCCTGAGCCTTTACCAAGTTCCTCAGATAGATAGTCTTTAACAATGAGCAAGTTTGCATGATTTAATTCACTCTCAAGTCAGACTACTAGAGTGCTAAAACATTCATAGCATTCTGCCTGCTTGAAAATTAAATTTAATAGCTTTCCCTCTAAATAAATGTCCATGCATTCCAGGACATGCTAGCCTTGCACAAATTTTGCTTGCATTTTAGCTGTCAGGTTACCACAGTTGATGGTTTATAAAAAGTGACTTGATCAGGCTTCAATATAAAGCTGGTATCTTCTACAGTAAAGCATCCTAAGTCCTATGCATCAAGTTGGATACATTTCTTTTGATTGATACGCCCAGTAATTGGTCTTGGAGCTTTTCACATCAGTGTACTACATAATAATATATCCATGAGTCTCTGTCTTCATATGACATAAACAACTGCAAATTTTGTCTCGTGTTCTTTTGGAAGGATAATGCTGTTGACCACAAGATTGAATTGTGGTTTCTGGGTTCAGTTGTAAATTCACAAGGTTCACAGGTCATAAGTAAAAACAATGACGTTGTTTCATTCAGAAGTCCATTCTCAAATTTGTTAGAATCTTCTTTTTCTTTACTACCCATACAAAAATGGCTCATAGGGGTTTTTACGTGTATGCTTAGGGAGATGATGGATCAATATTTATTAACTTAAATGGTGACTATAGGAGAAAAAGAATTTTGGTGGGGAAGGGAAGCATATTTTTGACTTGCCAAGAAAAAGAATCCAATGTTTCCAACCTATATTTGTTTATTCTTTTCCAACACAATCTATAGTATTTTTTGTCCTTTTGGCCCAATATTTCACATCCTGCTTTTCTGACATCCATGTAAAATATGTCGGAAAGGATACATATATAATAATATATTTATAGTAACTTTACCCCAAAGTAGTTGAGAAATAGAAATTAGAAAAAAAAAAAAAAGCTCCCCGAATGTCCAAAAATAGGTACTCCAAAGTTCAAAACCTATGAGTTGCTTCTGAGCAGTACCTTTATCTTCACTCAGATAACACACTTCATTCCACAAAAAAGAGCCAAAACAAAGAAAACGCAACAGCTATTTCACTATAGTGTTTGAGACAGAAAAACTGGAAAGTAGCAGAAATATGAAGAGCACAGAGATAAATGATGGTCTTTAAAGAGGAGAAGTAAATACACAATTTCTACCATTCTGCTTCTTGATATCAACACTGAATCAAGAGGGACTTCTCTCAATAGGGAAAGGGTAAGGAAACATCTCCCAGCAGACTCCAGTAATGCCAAAGACCCCTGAAGTATTTGCTTCTGGAAACCTGTAGCCTTCATAGCCCCTGAGCCCAGTTTTGGGAGTTTCTAGGTAATCATACCACTGCAATGTCCCAGAGAAAGAGCCCAGCCCACAGTGTGACTTTCCCTCAATCAAGTTTCCACAGCAAGATGTCCTCTTGAGATCTCCCACCCACCTGGGGCCCTGTGAAGCAGCCAGGCAGCAACCAAGCTTGGCCCACCAGTACTGCAAACTAGCCAGGTGGCCCTGCCTACTTTCCTGCTGTGTCAGAAGCATCCTAGTAGTTTGCCCATCCATCTTCTATGCCAAGAAACATCCAGAAAACTGGAGTTGAGTAGCTTGGCCCACACATACCCTAAGAATCATATAGGCATCCTTGACCACCCACTCACAACTCCAAGAAGTAGCTGAGCATTCTACCCTGAGAGACTCATTCTACTGAGGCCCCAGGAAGCAGTCAGCAGCCTCTCCCACCCTCATTCCTCCATAAGAAGTCGTGCAGCCTGTTATCATAAGTTCAGCCTACTAAGGTCCTGAGATGTAGATGAGTAGGGCCTTTCACTCACTCTCAGACCCAAGATGCAACTGAGCAACTTTCCCTGAGCAAGATGTCTCCAAAGACCTCTTGAAGTCACCCACACATCTCTGAAGCACTGGCATCTACTGAGGTAGCCCAGCCATTATGCAGCCCTCAAACACTGACAGATGTTCAACTCTGCTACCAGGCACACCGTGCTGCCCTCACCCAGGCACACTGCAGTGGCCCCACTCTCACATGGCCCTTAGAAATTGACAAGCATCAGACCTCTGCTATCATGCCAGCCATGCCTCACCTGCACAGAACTACCAGTGCAGCTCCACCACCACAAGCACACAGAAACTAACAGATATTTCTAATCTGTAGCCAGATACACTTACTCAGGACACAGCAAATCTATCCCACCTAAGAAAACTGCCTTCCACCTGGCAGCACAATGCCACAACCCCTGCAGCCAAGGCTTATGAGACACTGTGGAAGTTGTCCACCTGATTATAGATCAAAATATTATAGGGACACTAAAGTGTCCAACTTGAACCAAAGCCAGTATAGCCTATCTGACCAACACCTTAGGACACCAGGATAAAAGCCACCCTTTAAAACTGGTAGAGTTACCTTTCAAATGGTAGGGCCATTTGATGCACAAATGTGAATGTAAGCAGATTAGTGGAATGAAAAGAGGTAAGGTAACATGATACTCCTAAAGGAACACAATAAATATATCTTTACCAACAGATTCTAAAGAACAGGAAATCAATGAAATGCCAAAAAAAAATTTAAATAATTTTAAGGAAATATAATGGGATACAAGAGAATATAGATAAGAAATTCAATGAAATTGGGCAGACAATCCATAGTATGAATGAGAAATTCAGCAAAGATACAGAGATGATTGAAAAGAACTAAACAGAAATCTTGGAGCTAATAAATTCAATAAATGAAATAAAAAATATAGTTGACAGCTTGAACAATGGACTTGATCAAACAAAAGAATTTCTTGAACACAGCTCTTACAATATAACCCAGTTTGAAAAAGCTTAAAATAAGGCCCATGAGATTGATAAGACACCATTAAGCAAGCGCTTTCACATTATGCTATTACAAGGAGAGAGAAGAGCCATAAAATACATATTTAACAAATTAACTACTTAAAACTTTGTAAGTCTTAGGAAATATATAGATAGCCAGATCCAGGAAGCTCAAAAGATCCCTAATAGTTATAGTGAAAACATGTGTTGTTCAAGGCATATAATAGCCAAACTGTCAAAAAGACAAGATAAATTCTAAAAACAACAAGAGGAATGCATCAAATCATATATAAGTGAATTTCCATTAAACTAACAGTAGACTTTTCTGCAGAAACATTTTAGGCCCAGAGAAAATAGGATGATAGAGTAAAAGTCCTGCCAAAAGAAAAATGCCAACCAAGGATACTATGCCCAGCAAAACTATTCTTTAGATATGGAGAAATACAGTCTTTTCAAGAAAGGCGAAAAACAAGGGATTCATCACCACTAAACCAGTCCTCCAAAAACTGCTTAAGGGAGTCATATATTAGAAGCAAAAGAATGCATATCATCATTAAAACATGAAAGTACAAAACTCACTATTGCAACAGATATACAAAAAAGAAAGATAAAATAAGCACACATTATTGATATAGAAAACCACCAAACCACAAACATAAACAATAAGAAAGGAAGAAAGAATACAGGATATACAAAACAAATATTTAACAGCATGACAGAGTATCTTATCAGTAATAACCTTGAAAGCAAACAGATTAAACCCCCCCAGACTGGCTGAATGTGTATTCATGTGTATATATATATATATATATATATATATATATATATATATATATAAAAAGACCCAATGTTACACTGCCTACAAGAAACTAACTTTACCAACAAGATACATATATATTCAAAGTGAAAAAAAGAAAAATATATGATGAAATCAGAAACTACAGATAAACAAAGGTAGCTATGCTTATATCAGATGAAGTAGACAATAAGTCAAATTGTCAAAATAAGGTCACAATATAATGGCAAAGAGATAAATTCAGCAAGAAGTAATAACAGCTGGAAGCAGTGGTTCACACCTGTAACCAGCTACTCAGGAGGCAGAGATCAGGAAGGATCATAGTTTGAGACCAGTCAGGGCAAAAAATTAGCAAGACCCTATCTCAACAAACAAGATGGATATTATGGGTCATGTCTGTAATCCCAGCTATAGGTAGAGTGATTGAGGTCCAAGGCTGGCCCTGGATAAAAACACTATATTCTATCTGAAAAACAGCTAAAACAAAAAGGGCTGTAGTGTGGCTCAAGTGATAGAGCACTTGCCTAGCAAGTGTGATGCCCTGAATTCAAACCCCAGTACTTCACATACATATATAAATAAAAAGAGGAAATAATACTGTAAATAAATATTTACCCATGCTGGAGCACTCAATTATATAAAGCAAACATTATTATATATAAAAGGAGAGAGAGAGAGAGACACTAATACAATGATAGTTGGGTATTTCAATATACCACTTTCATCAATGGATAGCTAATCGAGAAGAAAAAATATCAACAAAGAAACATTAAACTATACCACACACCCAGTGGACCTAAGAAACAGTGACAAAACATTTCATTCAACATATATAAAATACATATTTTTCTAATCAGCACATGGACCATTCTCCAATATAAATAATATGTTAAGTCAAAACATATCTCAACAATTTTTTTAAAAATCAGAATAATAGCATATCTTCTCTGACCACAATGGAAAAAAAACTAGAAATCAACAAGAGGACATCTTGAAATTTTACAAGTGTATGGAAATTAAACAACATTCTCTTGTGAACAAATAATAGTTTAGTGAAAAAATTAAGAGAGAAACTAAGAAATGAATGAAAATGCAAAATACCAAAAACCTACAGAATATACCAAAGGATTTGTACTTATAAGTGCTTCCATCCAAAAACTAGAACTATTTCAAGTAAACATCAAGTAAATGATGGAACTCAAAGGATTAGAAAAGGAAGAATAAACCAAACCTAATTAGTATAAGGAAAGAAAAAAGGATTAGAGCAGAAATGAACAAAATTGAGGCAAAAAAAAATTTTAAAAGTTCAATGAAATGAAGGGTTGGATTTTTTGAAAAGATAAACAAAACTGACAAATCCTTAGACTAACAAAGACGCAAGAGAAGACCCAAATAAAGAACATCAGAGATGAAAAATGAGACATTACAACTGATACCATAGAACTTCAAAGGACTGTTAGAGACTATTAACAACAATTACTTAGCATCATATTGGAAAACTTACAAAACTGGATAAACTTCTGGACTTATAATTTACCATAACTTAACCATTAGAACATAGAAAACCTGAACTGGACAAATAACAAGTTTCACAGAAAACTTGTGTCTTGTATCTATATACAGAAAAAAGAAAATAAACAGACCACTATCTCTCAGCACATACAAAAGTCAACTTAAGGTGTGATCCATGCTTCCAAGATGCCAAAAATAAAAGAGAGAGAGAGAGAGAAAGGAACAACAGTTGTGCCAAAAAGGGCTGTGGCCACATGCTGCCTATTCACCAGACAAATTGTGCCCACTGCGTGCCCAGGACAAGGTCATTAAGCAGTTCATCATTTAAAACATAGTGCAGGCCACAGTCATCAGGAACATTTCCAAATCAAATGTCTTCCATGCTTCTCAAACTCTTTGTGAAACTGCATTACTATGTGAGTTGTGCCTTTTACAGGAAGGTGGTCAAGAACTGACCTCCTGAGGCCCAGGATGGAACAAACCCGCCCTGATTTAGACCTGCTTGCCTCCACCAAAGCCCATGGAAGGAGCTGCATCTTTAAGGACTGAGGAAAAACTGTCTTCTGGAAAAAACAAAATAAAATGGAAATTATACTTTTTAAAAATCAACTTAAAATAGAACAAAGACTTAAATGCGTGCCCCAAACCATGAAACTACTAGAAGAAAACACAAGAACTGACTCAGGACATTGACATGGGCAAATATTACTTTCATATGTCCCCAAATACACAGGCAACAAAAGCAAACATTAATGAATCAATCATATCAAACTAAAAAACTCCTTGCAGGAAAGAAATTAATAAACACAATGAAGAGACAACCTACAGAAAGGGAGAAAATATTTGCAATCCATTCATCCAACAAGAGATTAATATCAAGAACATATAAGGAACTCAACACAACTGCAAAAAAAAAAATAATCTGACAAATAACCTAAACAATCATTTTTCAAAAGAGGATATACAAATAACCAACGAGTGTATGCAAGAAAGACTAGACATCCCTAATCATCAGGGAAATGAAAATCAAGACCACAATGAGATATCGTCTCACTCAGTTAGAATGTCTATATCAAAAAGACGAAAATAACAAGTACTGACAAGTACAGGAACAAAGGGAAACTCTCAACCTCTGTTGGCAAGCATATAAATTAGTAGAGTTATTATGTAAAACAGTATGGAGTTTCCTAAAAAAAAGAAAGAAAGAAACTAGAAATAGAAATATTACATGATCCATCAATCCTACTGCTGGGTATATAGTTAAAGGAATTGAAGTCAGTATGTTAAAGAGACATCTGCACTCTCATGTTTATTGCTGTACTATTTGCAATAACCAAGATATGGAGCGAACCTAAATGTCAATCAATGGATGGAGAAAGAAAATGTGTTATATATATATATATATATATATATATATATATATATATATATATATATATATCGCTATTTGAATAGCTACTAGAGAGGATTTTGAATGTTCCCTACACAAATAATAATAAAAGTTCAAGGTGAAAGATACACCAATTACCTTATGTGATCATCACACCCTGTATACATATATTGAAATTTTACACTTTACCCTCAAATACATATAATTACTATGTGTCAAGTAAAAATAAAAATATGCAAAAAATTTAAATTATTGAATTTCTCATATAAATGTCTTCATGTCTTAAAAACTAAAAGTACTGTGGCACAAGTAAATTTTCTAGCTTGACAACCTAAGCTAAATATATGAATTAAGTACACTATTACTAAATGGTTGCAGGTTTGGTAAATGGATGTAAAAGGTTTTTACATCCTTTTCAGTTATTTTAGCAATATATACATATAGTCAAGGTACAGTAATGAGTTTTTTTCACCTTATCTGGTCTCGTCTTATACCCCAAGTATGTTCCAAGTGTCTTCTAGAAATTATATTTCTCTAAAATTTTAATGTGATTCTCTCATGATCCTGTTTAAAATTTTCCAATGGTTCATTGCTACTTGTAAGGAAATAATCTAAATCTCTATGTGACATAAAAGAAGTCTGAGAACAATTTCTGGAAAGATAACTGACAACCAGTCATACATAACAACCCCTGAGGATGCTGCTAGATTATGTTGAAAACAATGACCTAAAACCTTCAAAAGCAAAGTTTCCATTCATGGAGATTTCCTATAGAAATGCTTTATACGTGTGAGTGCCTAATAAGGAAATGCCAGTAAGTTAGAAATTTATGTCACTGTACATTCAGGAATTTTATGAGATGTAAAAACTTACATGAGAAGTTAAATAAATTGTTAAAAATACAAGAATTAGTCTGAAGTGGCATAAGAGGTTGAATCCAGGTCCATAAGAGAAATTAAACATTCAAAGACTAGACTGTGTTTATATACTGCAGGGAAAACTGATAAAATAATGAAATATAAGCAACTGAAATTCCCCATCATTATCTAATCTAGAGGTCACAAATTGAGGCTGAAGGTCAGATTTTGCCTAAGGTAGACTTTATCTCATCTGCACATTGAATTTCTGGATTTTAATATCCTATGCCTTTTCTAAGGTTTATTCACATACTAGGATCAGTCCATTAACTGTTATTGGTCCACAAGAAGATAATTACAAAATTGAGCATAAGCTTTTAGAAACTTTTATAGCAATTTAATAAAGTAGTCACATATCTGTGGAATCCACATCATCAATAAAATAAGTCCCATATTTCTTATGTCTTTGTATTTCTAATTTCACTTCTTTAGCAATTCATTTTTACTATATTTTACAAAAGTACCAGTGCACAACCAATTGCAATTTTTTAAAATTAATACTTATCAGATAGTGTGAGATGTGCTGCTATGGGTCTACCACAGTCTCAACTATTTCCCACTCTTATTTTAGGACAGTTTCACACAAATGTCAAGCTCCTGGTGGCATATGAGCTGATCCTTTCTCATTCATTTAAGTCTATTTATAGATGAGGCTGGAAAACAACAGCAGTTATGATAAGTGTGTTGCTGAAGTCCGACCGAACCTTGCATCTCTTTGTGTATTACATAAACCCAGACACTTCCTATTGACTTAAAATTTCTATGGCCCTGAAAACATTTGCAGATAAACAGATAGCTAATTGAAAGATGTTGTTAGTACATCACAGCTACACTTAAACACACATCATGAATTGCCTTGTTTCACGTAGACAATGAAAACAGAATTGATTTAGCTAGAAGCAGGTAGAGTAGGCTAAAAGCAGATTCAAGCAGTTGGAGAGTGTTGCAGCCAACTAGGAAACCATTCTTCCTTTCTGGATTAATCCATCCTTCAAACCAATGTGATCCTCAAATTCCAGGTGCCAAGTGCTTGGTTCCCTGTTATAATTTTCTTCACAATTGCAGCTTATTGAAGTGTATCATATGTTTGAATGCTACAGTACACACAGCAATGCTCTAATCTTCTGGAGCAATTACTTCACTTGTACCCAAGATGGATTCCCTCCTTATCAAGAAAAAAAGCTGAGAGCTGTAACCTCCCCTCATGATTTTCAAGTCTTTCTAATAGTGTTAAATACTGACTCAGTAACTTAACTTTTCTTTCTTACATGTCATCCTTATAACTTTTAGAGACCCTTCCCCTACTCACTGAAATCATCTCCAGTTTATCACAAGTAATACAAATGTGGACTTGAGATTCTTGGCTATTCATAGGTAGGTAGAAAAAGAAAATCAAAGGAGAGTAGCAGAATAGCTAGCATACTAATCTTTCAAGCTTAATTCTGCATTAAGACCCACAAGTATTTTGGAGATGGGTTATAAATTTTAATCCTGGACAAACAGTGTTATAGAAAAGCTAGGTTCTCAATTTGGAATGAAACTACAAGAGGATGGGTTTTCACACATACCTTACAATGGGCTAACAGATAAGAAGTATGTGAAAATATGTGTTTAGTGAATTAATTGATGGCTGAATGACTCAATCAATGAAACTGTTGTAAGACTCACTTGAAAGTCCTCTCAATGTGGTTATTTTCCCAAACTATCCCTTTTCTGCCAAGTCCAGACTCCCTAAGAGCCAACTCAGTTCTCCCAGTCCACACATTTGCTCTCAGTTCATTGGCAGCAACAGAGTGCCCACTGTGGGGTGGAGCACCATAGACCTGCTGGGTCAAGGATAAATAGGGCTCTGTTGTGGCTGGCAGGGAGCCCTGCCTGGAAGCTAACAATTGCATGGAATCAACTGACTAGCTTCTCTAAGTAGATATGGAGCTAATGAGAAGCCAATATCACCCTGTCTTGCCCAGGCAATAGAGAGAATAGATATGTTTAATATAAAAAAAAATCAACAAAGAAATTTTCCATATTTGGGATTATGTTATGTCACACAAAATCTGCCTCCAAAGACAAAATTAATTTCATTTCCCCTGATCATCATGATATACAAACCTTGAAGTAAGTCTAAACTAGGTAAATTTAGGAAAAGTTACTCAAACCAAGAAATTGTCTGAATCAACCTTTGGCAATAAAGGGGTCACAGATGCTGTGGCCAGGCTGCTCTCATACACTGCCAGAAAATTTGATTCTAGACAGATTGCAACATTTTATTCAATATTCTAAATGGAGTCATTCTTATTTTAAGAACTAATTCTGCATATTACTTTTAAAATGTTTTACAGAAAGCACAAGGAATTCCAATACTGCCTAGATGTTCTTACAGACCAGGAATTTTCTGACGAACTCAGTGAATAAGTCCACAATGTTTTCAGAGATGTAAGTGATTTTTATTAAATGAATATACCTCTGTGGGTTGGTACCAAATAACCCCAGGGAAGAAGGTACAGTATTTGTTTCCAGCTTGCTATAAGGTGTTTTTCATTATAAAGTCACTTGTAAATGGTAAGATTTTTACTCAGTGACATTATTTGCAGCCAGCATGGAGTGCCTGACGAAGGCAGGAGGTCCCTCCTCCTTTGTCACCCACATTTCACACAGCACTTAGCTGACCTACATATGCTGTTGCCCTTGGCACTGAGCAACAAAGTCATTCACTTCCTGTGGGGTAACGGCTGCTGGGCATTCCACCCGCTTATGAGGGAGCCTTCTCCACGGCCAGGGGGCCTTGGTGAAGTGGGATGAAGCGTCTAAATTCCTTCCAGAGGCCTGAACTTCCAAAGTGTCTTCATTTGTGTATAACAGTATATTTCAGAATAATCCAGGGTTTAAAGCCATGATGTACTGAAGTTAAAAAAGAAAAGAAGAAAAAAAAAAAAAAAAACACTGAGTAGGAAATAGCCTTCTCAGTTTTAAGTCCGAGCCCATGAGTTAACAGATTCTTACTATGAGTTGGTGTTAATGACCTTTGAATAAGCAAGATTGAGAATATTGATCACCAAAGTGGCTACCAGCCACAAAAAGAGGGAGCTTGGGGTGCCAAAAGTAAAACAGTGAGCATGTCCTGGATTATTTGTGTCTGCAGTGAAAGAGACACATTGCTTGAATTTCCAGTCCCCAAATCCTGCAATCCCGGATAAGGCCAGAAGCCTATGCATAAAAAACAGTTGAGGCAATTGAGTTTTAATTACTAGCTAAGAAGACAGTCCCAAACTTCTGGGTTATCGTCTATCTCCATGAGCACAGTCCATTTTTAAGGCTTTTTTTTTTTTTTCTTCCAGATAAACAGTCTTCTCCAATCTGTATTCCCTTATTCAGTATTTCCCACTGCATAAAGGAAGGGCAGGTCCTAAGCCAGAGCCATGTGGTACTTTGTTGGCTACAACTTGTGGGAAGGAAGAGAAAAAAATGACCCAAACAAAAGATGTACTTGCAAAAGACACAGCATTTAACTTCTTTTCTCCTCCCTCTCAACAAATGCTTGTGCTTCAGAGCTCAGACCTCGTAGAGCTAATGCAAAGAGTATAGTGGGTATTTCTTGGTACAGAGGTAAAGAGAGTAAAGAATGGAGATGGAGTTTCCAGTTTAACAGTCTTGAGACCAACATTCCACACTTCACCTTGCACTGAGCAAAGCTAGTGTATTTTCTTCGACAATTGTAGTGAAAAAAGCAGAACTGGTTTAAACAGACTGTATTTAAAATTTACTAATTAGTTAATTTGTGAGGTAATGCCAAAGTAACTCTAAGCATGATGTCTCCAGCTGTAAATTAGGGTAAGTTGAATAAGTTTCTAAGACCAATTTTTCTGAATTTCTTAATTCCATAATGTATAAATTACTGCTATTTAATATTTTTAACTTTATAACTATATATAAAATAACTTAATAACCATTTTACAGTTTATGAATTTCTTAAATTTTTCATTCTGCAATATCATGCAAACTAAACTTTAGTTTTCTACTATTGAATCTGTACATGAATTTTCACAGGTTGTTTCTGGATTTCCTATCTTCCAATCATAATTTGATTGTCTTTTCTGTGACTGGATCTTGTTGGAAAAAATACTCTCAATAAATGCAAGACTTTTTAAAATAGTAATATATTTTCAAAGTTTCCAGTAAGTATTTGGACAATTATTTTACAATTAAAAGCATCAGAATAGGTACAAGGCCTACAGAAGAACCAACAAACTGATCTCCAAACAGTTATATGTAGACTACATATAAAATATCTCTATAACTCTGCCGAGGTTCCATGATCCCACTACAGAGACAGAGGAAGAACAAGGAATTTTAATAGATTTGTTTCACAGTAATTTTAACAGAATTATTTGAAAGAACCAGGAAGAAAAAGACCTAGCATTACTACTCTCACAGTTTAGGTTTGCTTCTACAAGGGTTTTGTTACTCTATGAAATAATACATGGGTGGGGACAAAGATGGTAGGGAAAGCAGTAGCTGTGTATGGACTGCCCCTATCTAGGACACCATAGTTGCACACTGTAAGCATAGAGTGTAAAAACTCCCAAACTGTGAAGTCAGCTAAACTCCACCGATTCTAGTGGCAGGCTCTCTCCTACATACAATACTAATTTTAATGGGACATTATATTTGATAGCTTCCTTTAAATTACACTCTCAACATGTTCATGTATTAAGAGAACACTAAGAAGATTTTTCTATCTTTTAGAAATGTTTTTCATATGTAAGTATGATTAGAAGAAAGAGAATTTTCATGTCTTTTTTTTGTTGTACTTTTTATGTCATTCATACAATGCTACCAGTTTGGTCAGCCTGGCTTTTCATTTCAGTCATTTGCCTCTTTTTAGGTTTTACTCAAATGTAGTGTCAGAGCTAAAGGCCTTGGAGTGGTACTTTTTACACACAGAGACCCTCACATGTCAAAAGGGAGTAAAGTTCAATGATTCAAGTGAAGACTGTATCATTTGCAATTCAAACTTGATCAAAACCTAAGGCGAAAAAACCATTCTAACCTTTTCCCCAGCAGCAGCGTAATTTCCCATCAGCACACTAACTCTACCACTGTTGGTAGCCTCTGATAACAAGGCACGGGCTCCATAATATGTGCAAGGTTTTGTTGATAAGATATTACCGAGCATAACACAAACCATTTCATTACAACCCACAATTATGCTTCCATTATTGTTCAAAATATTATGTCACATTTGTTGGTCAAAAATAGAAAATATGGTAATGTGAAAAGGCCCTTATCATAAACTCCTTCCTTCCATTTATATTAATTAATATTTATTGAATACCTGCTATTCACCAGTGACAGTGCCAAACAACTAACATGCAATTCTTTTTAACCCTCACAACAAACTTATGATGTCAGTAGTGCTACCTTATTTTACAAATGAAGACACTGAGACCCAAGGTTATACAGAAGCAAAGTAGTAGCACCAGGAGTCTGCCTTCACTCTCCACTCTCTTCATGTTTTAAGGGCTTCCCAGTATTCCCTACTGCTCCCCAAAGGACAGTGTACACAGTATTGGGGCATTGAGTTTATCATGGAATTGCTACTAAAGGATATGCTCACCTCTAACTTTTCACATTTTTCAGGACCTTATAAAACTGGGATGTTCCTGACACAACAGTAAACTTGAGCTACTCCACCAAGGGCCTACCCAGGAAAAGACAGAAGATATTTGTGAGCCTCTACTCTTGTGGGTACTTTTTTGTACCCAAAGGATTTAGTAAGGCATTTCTATGAGTTTTTGTGTTTGAAAATTTGCAAAAGAAGTTATTTTAAGTACAAAGAGGTAAGACCACTGTTTCTTTTTGCTCCAACTTCCTCTCCATCACAATTTGCTGGGTTTGGTGGAACTGGAGTAACTATGGATACTTTGAGATCCAGACAAAAGAAAGTTAAAAATCAAATTCATTTGGTATGAGTTTATGACTTCTATTTATGCATACTGTTGTACTTCGCTAGTCATCTTGGTACAGGAATGACTAAATGATGATTCATGTACAAGAACATACAGGCCTAAAGGTTTTATGGTGGCTTAAGTATATGAGCAATGGAAAAATGAGGTTTTAAGAGCCAGAGCCAGAAACGAGTCTATGGGAAATTCTTCTAGTCATCAGACATATAAAATTGTAAAAAGAGGAATCAATTTTCATCAATGACTAATTAACGCTAAAGTTTTCTCCTTCTTAATGCAGTATATGTAATTATAAATGCACATCTTTATGAAACAGTACAAAAATTTTATTGGAATTTTTATATTAAGACACAAACCTGGAGCAGTACTACAAAAAATTAAATATATTAGAATGTGAAGTCACATGTTGCATACATCCCAATACATTAGGTCAAATCCTAGTGTATGTGATGCATTGTTCTGATGAAGACCAAAGGTTCCAGATGAAATGACAGGTAAAATACCACCTGTACAACAGAACACTATGAAGATACATGTGTTTCTATAACCAAGCTCTTACACATATTTATTCAGTGTATGTTGTATAAGAGTAATTTTTCTTTTTTTTTTCAGAATTTTTGAGCATACCAAAATTCAAGTGTGTCTAGAAGGAAGCATCCTAATAAAAACTAAAACCATAAATCAAAAGAAAATATTTGTGATATTCATTAGCTGATTTTATTAGACTTTGTTATTTTTTCCATAAATAAATATTCATTTTCAGATCTAATTTTCTATTTGTAATTTCATATTATTTTTCTCTTAGAGGTTCTCACCAAATTAAATTTCAGGTTACACAGAAACTGGATTTACCACTGAATGGAACCAACTCCAAAGGTCTTTATACCTGACATCTTGGGTAGAGTTAGCAAGTGACTTACTATTGCGAAGGTAGGTTCACAGCATCTATAAGCTCTTGTCCCAAGTATGAAATTCTAAAAGCTCTAAACACTTAAATATAATGGTTCTTAATTTAGCATCAAAATTCATTTGACCTCAAAACCAGGCTGGAATAGACATGAAAGTATTTATAACCTTAATTGATCCAACTTGGTATGAATATTCATATAGCTCAATTCTAGTGTGCGTCTTTGTACCCACATGGAATTTTCTTCTACCTCCCCTGTTATTTCTATGATTTAATAAAGTTTATTTCTTTAAAAAAATACTATTTACCATGCATAAGTGCCAAAGATTTTTCCACATTCCACTCATCTTTATAAAGTACACAGTGTGGCTTCCCAGTTCCTCTGTTTCTTTCTAGATGGTAAGATGAAGCATTAGAATGACTTTGGAGGGATAGCTGATCAATTTCTGGTGAGCAGAGACCAAGATAGGTACGTGATCCAGCTATTTTTCTCAGTACTGTCTCTCTTCCTCATACTTGGTATAAACATATCCTACATCTTAACATTAGCTTTTCTGGCAATCTGAGCTTCAGTAATATGTTCTACCTTCTTCTTGATCTCTCATGACATTTAGTGGAAATATGAGGGGAGCTGCATCAAGTACTCCAATTCAGATACTGTTTCAAACCAAATATATTTTCATTACCCTGCAAGAGAGCACAAACTCCTATCTGATAGATTAATGCATTCTTTTAACATCTGACCCCCCAAAACTTTGTCTTCAGAAAATTTTGTATTGACACTACTGTAAATTCTTATGAAACACATAACATTTTCTATATTCAGCCTCACTTCATTTTCTTCTAAGATAATTTCTTCTCTTTGCCTATGTAACTAGCATGCATTGTTCTTGCCCTTGTCCTTCACATATTTGTAATAAAGCACTTTCCCACATGCAACTGAACATTCCTTTCCCAGTATGTACATTACATAGTCCTGTTCTAATCTTACAGTCATCTCTCTTGTCTCTCTTTCAAAGACTATGGTTCTAACTCCTAGAATTAACAAGTTTGTTCAAATCTCTTTACGTTATGCCTTATTCAACTATCCAGAACACGTTTGCCAGGTACTAAAACACTTATTTCCCTTCACCTATCATTGAATTATTGCTAGTCTAAGAGACATAAGAAACAAAGGGCTGGTAGGGTGGCTCAAGTGATAGAGTGCCTGCCTACCAAGTGTGACACACTGAGTTCAAACCCCAGTACCACCAAAAAAAAAAAAAGAAGAAAAAGTAAATGCAACTTCCCTGTGACCGTTTATCTCCTTGCACTAGTTGAATTGAAGATCTATGAGATACTAGATGGAAGGAGCCTGGGTCTCTGAACCTTACATGAAGGAATGAATCTTGCCTACTTGAAATACTTACATTGGACTGTTATGAGGAGAAGAAACAAGTTTCTATTGAAATAAACTCTCAATTTTGAGAGTTCATTTGTTATAGCTACTAACTTTAAGTTAAAATTAGGCTCGTTCTATTCTTCACCTTTTGTTCTAGGCAAATCTGGGTATGGTTTCATTATGCACCATGTGTCATAGATGTCAGACATAATCATCTCATTAACTTTATACTCAGCCCTAGAAAGTATCTGTTTCTTTCTCTTATTTTAAAATCATCACTCTATTTGACCTTATTTCAAGCTCTATTTTCAGTGTAAGATTTTTCAAGAATAGATGGATCTGGCATTCCAAAGACCAATGGCCTATCATGTTCTTTTTGTTTTTAAACTTTTTATTTCACTAATGTCTCACTGACTCCTCATGAATGCCTCTGATCTTTTCCTGTACTAAAAACATGTCTTCAAACCATAATAGCAATAACAGACTTTATTTCCATTAAAAATTAAATAATAATTTGCCTTTAATAATTTGTATATTAGGCAATAAATCAGCTGTCTGGATATTCAAGGTAGCCCTTTGTCTTCCAATGGTTACAAGAACTATAAAACCCCTTTCTGCAAGCCAGTCTAATCTAAATATGTCAGACAGAAGTGACCGCATGAATATGTTAAGCATTAAAAGATTTCTTTAACATATATAACTTACATAGCAAAGAATAATATTGACTTCAACTCTCAGTCAAGGCCATGTTCCAATATACTTAGTCTTGGAAATCTGGTCTCACCATTTGATACAAACATTGGTGTGCAAGTCGTGTTAATGGAATTTTACCACTATCCAACTGTGCCTAAGAGAGAAAAAAGTAGTCAAGTAAAATCTTACAAGTTTTGATTATCATCCAGAGCTTGTGCCACATAGCTGTCCTTTCTTGTCAGCCTTCCAAAAGACACAATGGCTTCCATTAGCCTAAAGTGATGGCACAATAGTTATTAAGGAAAGGAAGAGACATTCATCCCATATTTAACAACTGAATCACAGCAGACTGATGGCATAACTCACGTTCTAAAGCCAAGAATAAGAATTACATGGTTTATTTTAAGATAGCACACGAGTAAAAGATAAAAAAAAAAAAAAACCAGATTGAAAAACATATGATACCCCCTGCAGCTCAAAGCTCTGCAAACAGCAATGGCATTTGCAAATTTCTGCATATCTTTTCAAATGTGGTTTCAGTTTTAATGTGTGTTGACATCTTCCTCTGTGTGCAGAATTAATTGGAAGAACAACGTTTTGTGTTTTCCATTTTGCCACAGGGTGAGAAGATTAGAAGAAAAAAATACAGCAACTATGTTTACTTCAAGCACCTATACACCATTAACAGACACTAAGTTACGGTTTTCCATTAGTTGTTTCAAATTAGTATGATGAAAACATGCTTGAGCCCTTGAGTAATTGAATCAGCATAATGCAGAAAAGATACAGTAGTGAAATTTCCTTACATCTCCCCCTGAGCAGAGGCAAAGAAAATAGACAAAGAGATGATTGGAAAAGAATTTTATTTTCAATAACAAATAACTGGTAAACTAAGTGCAGAACTTCACAGAACCACACAAAGAACTGGAGCTCCAAAGTATAATTTTTTTTTTTTTAAATAATGGAGTGAAAAATTAAGGGGCTCTAACATGAAGCAAATTTAGGAAGAAAAAGAAAAAAACATGTTAAGCACTGTACTGATTAGGAAGTGGGCAATTTAATTTCTTCAGGAGAGTAAATCTCCAACATGAATTAATTTGCTTCATGCTGAGTCCTGTTGGTTTTTCTTCTTCTCTCAATCACTGTTTATTTCATAAAATCAGCACTCACCTATCTTCCTTGATTATTTAATTTCAGGAGGATTTTCTTTTCACAAAGCAGTTAACACAGCTAAACCCAACTCTGTATGTAATGTGTACACACACTGTAATAGCCTGTCTAAGTGTGGGATTATTTATTTCATTTTGTAGACAACATTGTTTGGATGCTCTATTTCCCCTCCAGTGAAATCTCTCAACAAGATTCCTGAGTTTACTTTCCACTGTGTGCATCTTCTATTGACATTTCCCAAATGTCCAGATTCTGATAGAAAAGTCAGGAAAGCAGTATTCAAACCATGACATATATTCGTATTTCTAAAAGAAACAGTCATGGGCTATGGCTGATGGAACTGGTAAACAGTATGCAAGGTAGCATTTTAAAATGAAAACTGTCACTGATGTCTTCATTACCAATATCTTTATAAATGTCCAAACTCTTTAGCCATTCTCATTTTATGTGAATGGGTCAGTGTAAAAGCAAGATTGATAAGGATTAGGGCTATGACATTTTGAAAAATGAGGCTAGTATCCCAATGGATTTCTCTTGGCAGAATATTTAAATAAAATTAATTTTAAATGCAGTACAAACATTTAGAAATAAACAACCAAAGATCCTCTAACAAGTGTCACATGGTTTGTTTTTCACTTTGCCTCAAGGACAAGCATGACGCATACAGCCTTTCCCTTTTATCTTTATTTCAGCTTCTTTACTGCTTTTGCTTAGTGACCTCGATTGAGACTCATAGCTCATTGCAAAGGCTGTTCATGGATTGTTTGAGCCTGAATGTGTTAGGATGGAATATTCCTTCTTCCGAGATGCAAGATTGGGTTTTTCCATCTCCAGTCCATTCTCCTCCAGAGTTAGAGGATGATGATGAGGTTATTCCAGATAATTCCACATGATTTAAAATGCAGTTCAACTTTATTATGCTCCACATAATGATATCTGTAGTCTTTATATTCAATAACAGGCTGTCAGGCTGCCTCAATTTAAACCAAGGCATTTTCTTATCAAAACCTATCACAGAAAAGACAGGATCATGAAATAAAGACTCATATACATCTTCAGAGTTAGCTTTAGCCGTGAGATAACCTATTGTGATTACACTTACGCTTTCTATTCACATGCTTTGTCACTTTAGAGACGACATGAAAATGCTATTCATTGTTGCTAGGAGATGGATGGCTATGGCAACAGTATGGGGCAGAGTCAGATGGAATACCTCAAGCACAGTAAGGTTTAGACTTCTTTTTTTTTTTTTAATCTCCAAATGACTCCATGGCAGTCCTGAACAAGGAAGCCCCAAATCACTGCCCCTTCAGCTTGTTTCAAAAGATATATCACATGGCTTCTCCACCCATGTCAGCTCTCCCCATTAACAAGTGTCTTTTTGATGCTTAACTATGTATTGAGAGGTTGTCTGGGAAAGAAAAAAAGCTGGATAACAAGGGAGATTATCACTATTTAACTATGCTTTCACACTGTTATTAATTTAACTCAGATCTAGTGCCATATGCTTCCCTTCAACATTCCACTGAACTCCTAGCAATTCTCGTGAAGAATGAGGGAGACATATGGTTCTAATAGTGGTTCACTCATTCCTCAAAGATTTACAGCTTTCCTAAAGTCATTAATCATTATTTTTTAAGACACTCTTCAATTTCCTCAGAATGGAGTATCTTTGCTGAATTAAAGGATTCCTCATTCATACAACCATATCTTAGCCCCACTCTACTTGTAGCTCACAAACCTAGCCAACTTAATTTAATCCCCTCTAAAATATTTCCTCTGATAAATCCAAAGGACTGCAGCATCACTCTCCCTTTCCATCTCACCAACACTCACTAGTCCCTCACACAGATCACCTCTGTTTCTATTTCTGTATCTGCTGCTGTCATTTCCTAAAATGCCTTCTCCATCTTGAATGTTCATATTGGTTTAAATATTTATTAGGTACCTAGGAGATAACCCTGTTACAGATGCTAATAGCTAAAGAAAAGCTAATCAGGGTAGCAGATTTCATTAAAATTGATAATGGATGTCATTTTTGAAATGTTTACTATACATTTCAGTATAAATGTGCAGGGCATATTTAGACAGTATTCTTTATTTAATGCTCATAATGTCATTATTATCACTTGCAACTAATGCATGAAAGAACACAGGCTCAGAATGTAAGTCACTAGCTCAAACTCAGAGAACCAGGTAGCAGCCAAAGCAAGATATTTTCAGTATTGAAAATGTCTATTATTCCAGGGTAAGAACCACTAATGAAGGAAGTGATCAGCTCTGTCAGGGAGGGTCAGAGAAGGGTTCCTAGAAACTAGAAATGGATTAATCTATAAATAAGAATTTTATCAGTGAGCATATTAGAGAAAGGATACTTTAGGAAAAGACATAAGCTTAATTTTAAAGCTTCTTTTATTATCAGTCTTCTCAACACTAACACTTACCTTTTTCAAAGTGGAGTTAATGTCTACCTCTTCCTTAATCTGTACACTAACTCTTGCTTCTCATTCTCTTCAACATCCAATGGCACTAATTTTGCTGGATCCCTTAGGGTGTTGTTTAGTACTGTCTTGTTTTGCTCTCAGTTTTCTGGACCATACAAATTCTGAGGGCAAGGGTCTCACTTTTTACCTATTTTGTATCTTTTGAAGCACAGAGAGCTTCTCCAGGAGCATAGCACACAATACTTATTGTCCATAACAACTCAGTTTGTACATTCCTCCATTTGCATGGCTCCTCAGATCCTTGTGATAACCCAGTGAAATATGTTGGATTGCTGAGTTTCATTCCCAGTTTATAGATTAAAAGAAACTGTAACTGATTATAGTTGTTAATTGGAAAACCCAGGTTTATCCAGGTGATGAATCAACGACATGTTCAAAAAAAGGATCTAAGTTCTCTCCTTTGAAAACAATTAATAGATAGAGAGACTGCCATATTTCAGCAGATACATCAAGTCTCTCATACACATTAATATCACAAAGCTTGTAATATCGTTGTCTCTGTTTTCATATATGTGTCCAACCAGTTTTATCTCAGAGATGAAAATTACAAGATATTTTACTTAAAAAGCCCCTCAATTGTTTGATATTGAACTCAGAACAGAAAAAAAAAGATTTTGAAATTATACATAAATTTGCATGATAGCTACTCTTGTCCACATGAGATTCCTGGAAGAATCACATTAACAAGCTTCATACTGACCATAAACAGCAGGTGGGTACTGTCCAGCCATCTGCTGATTTCTTCAGTTGAGAGCCTTAGAAAGTCACTAACATGGTCATGAAAAGGATGAATGACCCTGTGTATTAATCAAAGACTGCAGGAAAGTAACCGAATTTAGACTCACCCCATTGAAGACTGGGCTCACTGACAAAGTCCAGAAGATGGGTCCAACATAGAATAAACTGTCTCCTCTACTCAAGGCAAAGTTTGCTTTTCCTAAAAATGGAAAATCCCCTCATCCAGTGGCCACAGGACTAACCACTGTGTACACACATCCTGAGTAAAGACAGGGTCCCCAAGTGAACCTTTATAGGTCCTCCTTGACAAAACTGTTTTATCTCATTAGAAGTCAGATTTAAATTTTCCTTACCATTTTTAACTTACGAGCCAGCAGCTAAACATGTTACAAAGCATTTTCTAGGCTCAGAGAGTTTCTTGGATTTTCCGTTTAGCTTGTTATTTCTCCAACAAGAGCCACTGAGAGAATTCAGAGGAAGTATTTGTGCCACTTGTTAGTGATTTTACTTAGAACCTTGGTCCTCCCAGTTTTACAGCAAACTTGACTTTCACACTGCCTCCCCCGACCCTTGCTTCCCTGTACATTATTCTTTACATGCTGTTCTCTCCACTCAATTATGTAACTTTGAGACAAGGACTTAGTTTTTCTGGTTGCTTTAATTTCTCCACTGCCTCCTATCTAGAATTTTGGCACATTATTTAACAAGTAGTATATGTTCAGTAAATTAAGTAAATTGCACTTAATAAAAGTAAAGTACTCTATTCAATTGAGGAGGAAGAAAAATAAGAATGGTTGATAATTAAATAGTTAATAATTAAAATAAACTTTTTAGATATTTGGCAAATATACAATCTCAACATGACAAATATTTGTGGGTTTTTTTTCTTTTCTTTTTATGGTAGACCATAAAGTTATACCCCAGTTTTAACCAATATACTTAACAAAAAAAAATTTTTTTGGTGGTGGTACTGGGGTTAGAACTCAGGACCTCATGCTCACTAGGCAGGTCCCTTACCATTTGAGCCACTCCACCAGCCCAACAAACACTTTTTTAAATTTTTTTAATTTCTCTTTCTTCCTTTACTTAAATTTATTTTTTAATGAAACTTCTTAGTAGCCCATGTAAGAATACTATGGCCTACAATTGCAAGAGTCATTTAATAAATAAATTGCCAGAAGCCCTGATCAGATTCTTAAGGACCTACTGCCTTCTGTTTCATGACAAGATAAGTGCCCTGGAGATTTGTCTTCTTAATATTATTATTATTATTTTAGTTTTGGCAGTGGTACTGAGATTTGAACTCAAGTTTTCTTGTGTGCATTCTATCATTTAAGTTACACCTCCATCCCTTTGGGCTTTAGTTTGTTTTTCAGATGGGATTTCTAGCTTTTGCCTGAGCTGGTCTTAGATCCCAATACTCCTACCTTCACTTCCTAAGTAGCTAGGACTACAGGCATGCACCACCATACCCAGCTTGCTCATGTCTTAGTCTTGATCATTTCACAATAGCTTTCCAAGTTTCTCCTGTTCTAATCCTTTTTTTTATCCTGGTGATGAGTTCTTCCTCTCTCTTGTATCTCTCAGCCATTCTGTCCATCTGAACTTCAGCACAGCACCAGAGTTTACAGTCAGCTTTTGAAAAAGTCAGTTTCCACCCTGTCCGGTTTGGGCCTAGTTTTGTCCTCTAAGGACCATGGTGGTCATGGCAATATGCTCCTTTCATCCAACTTTTTTTCAGAATATAAAATACTTTCACTTCTTCCGTAGAGATTCTAGCATCTTGAAAAAAGCTAAGAATGCTCCCCTTCTTCCCCCGCCAATACACAACAGTATTAATGAAGAACAAGTCTAAGAGCAGAGCTGAGGATATTCTGTCTTCTAGAGTTACTGGAAGGCCAGGCTTCTCATCTACATCTGAGTGCTGGAAGGGAGCCCAAAACGACCACCAGCACATGAGCACATGAACAGATTCTTCGTACTCCCTCTCTCTCTCTCTCTCTCTCTCTCTCTTCTTTCCCTCTCTCTCTCTCTCTCTCTGTCTCTCTTTCTCTGTCTTTCCCTCTCTCTCTCTTTCCCTCTCTCTCTCTCTTTCCCTTTCTCTCTCTCTTTCCCTCTCTCTCTCTCTCTTTCCGTCTCTCTCTCTTTCTCTCTCTCTCCCCCTCTCTCTCTCCCCCTCTCTCTCTTTCCCCCTCATGCCCCCCCACCACACACACATTTATTTGTTTCTGTAATGCTGACTAATATGGCATCCCAGGGTCCTGAAACCTGAGAGTCTTGCCAACACCTGAAGACCTGTGTCAAAAGAAGGGAAACACCAGAATGTCCACAGTGCAGACAGTATGGCTTTTCTATTCCTAAAAGATATATATTCAACTTCATGGCCAACTTGAGGCTGTGAGACTGCAATCCATATCCTCAGGCAGGACTGTGGATTCACACCTAACTTTTAAAGGAACTTCACACTAATTAATCTTGACTTTGCTCTACTGTGTTAAGTAAAAAACAACTCACATAAAACAGGTTTTTGTTGCTGTTGTTACTATTATGCTTTCTGATCTTTTTTTTTTTTTTTCTTGAAACAGTGTCTGTATAGCCCAGGCTGGCCTCAAACTCATGATCTTCCTGTTTCAGCTTCCTGACTGCTGGGATTATAGGTATGAATCACCACATCCAGCTTCATGAAACAGTTTTGAAAAGTACTGGGAAAATTCTTATTTTTTCAGTCTATGTATCCCAGGTTTTTATTTTGTTTTGTTTTGTTTTGCAAGGTGTAAGGATGGTTAAAAATCCTTTCTGTATCCATACACAAGTTATTTATTAACTTGCCTTATGAGCATATCAATTAGTTCTTGAAATACATCTTTCTTACCCTGTCTTCTCTGAAGTTTTGTTGTTGTTTTTTCCATGAAGAGTACATTGCTTTCTCCCCACGAAGGCCTGTAAAATAATGAGAAATGTAGTGGAAAGAATGCACACAGTGTGCATTCATGCTATCCTGGAAATTATTGAATGAGCTTCTGCCCTCACCTCCCGTTAGCTTTCCTTTCAGTTTCAAGCTGTTATAAATGTTGCTTTCCACAGCGTTCTCAAGATTCTCTTTAAAGTTCCTGCTCACTTCCAAATCAGATGGAAGTTGCTCTTTAAAGATGGTAGGGATTTTTTTTGTCACAAAATTTTTAAAAGAATCAACTTTTGTAGTGGTATGGATCTACAAATTGAAACTATAAATAGTAAATATAAATTAACCTGTTTGGGGCTGAATGTTTGTCTTTCCCCAAAACTCATATGGTGAAATATTAACCCTCCCACAATACATAATTAGGTGGGGCCTTTGGGAGTGAATTGGATTAGCTATAAAAGAAAACCCAGAGGGATCCTTCACCCCTTCCACACTCAAGGATAGCCATCTCTGAATGAGAAAGCAGACCCTGACTCTGCTGAAACCTTGATCTTGGACTTCTCAGCCTCAAGAAGTATGAGGAATAAATTGCTGTTGTTTGTAAGTCACCCACTTTGTGGTAGTTTGTTACAACATCTTAAGCACATGAAAACAGAACCTTTAGAAAACTCAAGTACCATGTTATAAGTATCTGTTTTAAGCTGCTTCCCTACTGGTATCATATACAAGAACAGGATAAGTAAGCCCTAAGTCAATTTCTATGTTCTTTAATTTTCCTATCCAATCTCTGATCCTGAAAATTACAAGCAGAAGGGATGAACTAAGAGGAGAAAAACAGGGGAAACAGGCAAAACAGGAAGACTATAATCTTCATATCAGAAAAATTAATTTAAAGTTAACAACACAATTCTTATTACTTTTGTAGGTTAATATTTCTATCTGATAAAAAGTTAACTAACAGTGTACTCTAAAGTACATGCTAAGAGAAAACACATTTTAACAAGTTAATCATATTGATTTAGTGTAACTTCTTAAATAAGTTAGATACACTCTTTATATTTTAATCTTGTTTTGAAAATAATGTACAAAATCATCATTTTAGCACAAAAATGAGGGTTTCAAACTAGTGTTGGTTCACATAGATGGCTTTGGTTAAAAAAAATAAGTTGTTGAACTTGTTAATCTGAACAGTCTGTTTTGGTTTCCTGCACTATAGTGCGTAAGCATTTTTACTGTAAAAATTCCAATATGGTCTGTATGTTTTCCAAGAAAACAAGCCTGGCAAATAAACTACTAAGTCAGTTTGTACCACGTAAATTGATGTGAAGTAATAGTTTCTATTTACCACCTAATTTTCTCTTTATTTCTCAACAAAATGACAAAGAGCACATTCATTCAGTGAAGTATTAGAACACATTCCCAAGTGAAATTGCAGGATATTCTAACTCAGAGGAAGTACAAAAATAGCCTCTTTAACCCTTAATAAGCTAAACTTGTGTTCTGGATCTAAAGAGACATCCACAACTTTAAATATTTGATTTGTAGCAGTTCCCCAGTATTTTTGGCATAAGATGCATAACAATACGACCCATGTGACTGTGTGGTTTGACTTTGGCTAACCTGCTCGCAATTATACCAGAAATATTCATATTCAGATATTAGCTGGAGAGTAACATAAGCAGGCTAAGTATGGAGCAGTTCTTGGTTAATCCTGTAACTTTCTGCACTATAACCTTACTAATCTCTTATATTGATAGCTTTGGACCACAGAAATGAATTAAAATGTTTCTGTAAAGACAATTTATCTTTGTTCTGCATACTAAGATCCAACAAGGTAATATGGTACAAAGTTTTGTACCACCTCATGATTATAGGAGTTTAATTCAAGGTGTTTGAAGCAAAATTTTAATACAACAAATGAAATCATATGTTCAATTGTCATGTGTGTTGACTTTTCTCTCCATGACACCAAGATAATAGACTTTGAAGCCAGAGACACTGGGCTCCATCATTTGATGGCTGTAGGGTCTTTGTGGAACTTAGCCTCTAGTTAAATGGTAAAATGGAGTAAAAAGTTAATAGACTTGCTGGCAACTTTGAAATGAGCTAAAGAAACATGAGGATACTTGACACATTACCTGGCATACAAAAGGCCCCCAATAAATTATTAGTTTTATTTCCTCAATCTCCTGAATACTCTAGTAATATGACCCTTAGTTATAATTCTGACCTTGCATTGTTCATAAATCCCTAACTTTGAGATACTTTTACAATTTGGATACCAATCTTCTCAAAAAAGTTGCCTGTCTTGAGTGTGAGTTCAACAGCAATGGGAAGTTCCTCTGACTTCAAAAACACTTCCATTTGCTACACTTGTGTCTAAAGCTTCTTTTGGAGAACATAAACAGGTTTATTTTAGAATTACAGGTAAGTCCAAAAATATGAATCCCCAGAAGAGAAATAACAACGTGACTTAGATTCATAACAGGTTTAGAGGACTGGTAACAAATACTTTTTTCCTTTGATTAATGGGGAGAACAAGAATGGGAGAGCACAAGGGAAGTGCAGTGAAGTTAACTGGGCCCAGAACAGGATCCAGGAGGAAGAAAATTGATCTTGGAATAAAAGATAAAGATGAATTTCAACAACCACACAATTTTTCCTTCAGATCGGCCTCTGCAAAGGAAGTTATAATTTACATACATCACAGTGGCTTTTTCAAAAAGAAAAAATAAATAAAAAGCAGCAATCTTTTGTCTGATAGTGGTATAAGAATCCAGTTCAAATTACAGAATTATTTTTATTGTGGTAACATTTTTCATTACTAATCTTCAGATTATAGAATTGATGTGACCAGAGATGGTATAATCAGAAACTTGCCAGTGTCCGTGGTGGGATGGGCTGTGCCCACCAGCATTGCTGAGGTAAGAGCTATGTGTGTCTTTACCATTTATAACCTAGCACTATGAAACAGTGTTTCCAGGCTGTGTTCCCCAGGGTTTGAAGATTAAATAAATGAACTGTTGAGAAAAATTTACAAAAAAGCCACAGAAAGTATTAGGTATCAAGGGTTTCAAGCTAATTGGTGTTTCTAACCCTTCACCCTCTGGTATGGCAAGGGATACCACTGGATGCTCTGAAATTATTCTGTGCCCACTAGACAGTCAACCAAAGAAAGAAACAAAGGGATGAAGAGTTTTTCTTTGTTTTGTTTTGTTTTTTTCAGCACAAGATCAATGACTCTTTGTGTCATGTTTCAGCCAAAGACACATAATCCACTACTTTAGTCAGTAGCAGTAGCCTGGTGGGAAAATACCAGGAGATTTAAGCAAATCCTGAAAGCACCAAGCTGTCAGACTCGAGCATTTATGGTCTTTGACTGCAAACTTACAAAGGACAAAGACCATGTATATAGTCTGAGCTAGCACTCTACGGATACTCAGGGAATATTAAACAATAATACTTGATCGTACAGAGTCTTTAAATGTCCTCTCTGTCAGGCTAGGCTCCTTAAATTGTAATGCATATTTTATATTCATGCTCAAGTTAGTGCCTTTCTCGCCTTCTTGGCAGTAAAATATTCTTTCTTTTGCCCACTGAAGTTAATAAAATCTGAGTTGTTCTTCAGTAGAAGGCTAAATACTAAATATAATCTCTTTCTAGAATTTTTCTCTGGTCATTTCAATCCACATTTCTAAATCCTTTTGTAATGAAAGACAGGATAATAATTTAGTTTTTTTTCTCTCTCTCTCACTTTAGTCTTGACTTTAGATTCATTTTCTCAGCTGTACTGTCAGTTTACCATGGTGTGGATCATACCTTATAATTTTAATATCAATCCCAAATCCATTCATTCCTAGCCCACAGTATGTGATTTTTTTTAAAAAATAAATTAAGTGATAAATGGAAAACCTGTTAGATTATTGAAATCTACATATCATGATTTGTTATAGATGGAATGCTGTGTTCCCTCAAAATTCAAGTTGAAACTCTAACCTCAATTTGACTATATTTGGAGATAAAGTCCCTCCAGTGAAGAGGAGATAAAACTCCAATGATGTCACAAAGGTGATGTTCAAGACCTATAATATAATAAGTCTTGGAAGAGACACCAGCGTCTCCCTCTCTACCATGTGAGGTAGTGGACAATCTGCAAACCAAAAAGAAGGGCCTCATCAGAAACCAACTCCACTGAGCCATTTTTTGGGACATGGCTTCATAACTGTGAGAAAATAAAGTTCTGTTGCTTAGTCTTATGATATTTTGCTATAGAAGCCCAAGAAGACTTATATACCATTACCTTTTAAAAAAAAAAAAACCATTTCAAGAAAGCAATATGCAAATCCAATATATGTTCTCAATTTAGAGAAAACTCTGTGTTCAAAACCATAAGAAGTCAACTCTTTATGTGTAGAAAGAAAGAAAATCTTTGCAAAATTCTGGTAGAAAAATTTGACTTAGACTTTCAATACCGTAGTGCCCATTTTAGAAAAAGATTATGAGAAGAACTAAAGCCTCTCTTTATAAATCTATGAAGGAAAACAAAGCAAAATAAACATTTTTAAAACCTACTAATTTAAAAAGTAACCAAAATAACTAAATAATATTTACTTAGCTTAAAACAACCTTATGAAACTCTCTCATAAGAAGTATTTATTAAATGTTGGCATTAATTTACAACAAAAATCTTGATTTTATTGGAGTCCCAAGCATAACAGTCTTTGGTCACCAGTTGGGGGCAGCAAGACATACCAGATTCCTCAATATCTGCAACTTGAAGGAGACTTGCCAGGTTAGTTAGGAGTGTCTAGGAGACCAACATGAGGCATCAGCTAGGCAGAAGTCTAAGTCAGAATGTGGCACTAGTAGTAAAAGGTAATAAGAACACAGAGGTCAAATTTTCATGCACAGCAATAGAAAGTTTGAAGTGGAATGAGAATGTTTATATTTCTAGAAATCAATGTGTCAGCAGTTTTTAATTATCCTACTAATTTGCTAAAATCATACAAAATGTTTGGAATTATTCTTCTCTGATTTCTCACAGTTAAAACTCCATGCTTTTTCTTTCTCTTTTACTCAACATCTTTAAGTTTGCATGAAAAGTATCTCCACATTATTTTGAATAGTTCAGTGGTCTGTGATGAAGTGTGTAGTTTGGTCAATTATCCCCTAATAAAAAGAGAAGAGGAACTTTCAGTACTGCAAAACTGCAGAAAAAATAGCTTGCTCCAAAAGTATATTAGCCTTTAGCTATCAGAATGTGCCCAGAGAGATAGGTCCTAAAAGAAATTATTGCTATACCCATAAGATAATAAAACTTAAAATTTTATATAAACAATTTAAAATTCTTTACTAGATATACTATATTGATATTGCATCCCTTAATAGTTACTATACATTTGATAAGTGTGGGAAAGTCAGTATATATTTTGCTGGTTAGTCAAAAAGTTTGTAGGCTGATAGATCAATTTCCTCACTTCAGTCACAAAGTTTATAGTTTTCCCAATATATTGAGTTAACTCTATAATGTTTCTGTATATAATGTTTCAGCACTAAAAAGATTATAGATATCCAGAAGAAAAAGAAGCTTAGAATTTATTTTCTGTAGATGACAGACATACAGCTATAACATTAATGTAAATAGAGCTCTTTTCACTATTTCTCCATTGAGAAAAGTACAAATATTGATCATGTTAGAAGACTCAACTTCCACACAGGACCACAACACAAAAAAAGAAGCAAAAGAGAGAGAAGAGAAGGATACGGGAAGGAGGAGGGGAAGGAGAAGTATAAGAAAATGCATGCAAAAATCAAACGCTATTTCCATGTATATTGCCACATATGACAGCATGAAGATTGATGCTAAATTTTTAGAAGTAGAACTTTATACGCACACTGATGGGTAATTGTATATGCCAACTTGCCTAGGATGGAGGAGGCCCAGATAGTTGGTAAAACCTCATTTCTGGGTGTGTCCATGAACGTGTTTCTGGGAGAGGTTAGCATTTGAATAGGTAGATTGAGAAAAAAATCATACTTATCAGTGTGGTGCGCCTGAATAGAACAAAAAGGCAGTGGAAGGGAAAATTTATTCTCTCTGCTTGAGCTAAGAGAATAAATCCATCTTCTCCTGTGCTTGGATAGCAGTATTCCTGGTTCTCAGGCCTTTGGATTCAAACTGATTTTAAGTTTCTGATCATCTTAGTCTCAGGACCATGAATATACTCTTTTATTGGGATTGAGGAAAAAGATTTCCTTTCAAGACTTGATTTCAGCCTGTGGTAAATTTTTATGACCAAATTATTAACCCCTGAAAACTGGGAATTATAATGGAAATACTGATAAATTCTTAATGATAGCTATGCTGGCAAGCATCTATATATTAGCCTTAATAGTGTCAAATTGTGAAACTAAAGTGATTGAAAGCCTACTAACTTTCACTTAAGTAATCCCTGCTTCACTAGCTTTGATATTATGCTCATTTGAATAATTTTTCAGGCTGTTCTAAAGACTAGTGTCTTATATTTTTGAGAATAAGAGTTACAATAACATAGGGTTTTGTGACTATCATAAACCTAGAAAGGTATATTTATTTTTGAATGGTCCAAGACTCTATGGTGCTTTTCTATTTAGCAAATTTACCTGCATAAAAATCTTGGGTTCTCCAGCCAATAAATTTCACAGCCCGAGGTCTTTCTCCTTTTCCTCCCATTCTATACATTTTATTCATCTTTCCAGTGGTTCATTGAACAGTTGAAGGGAATAATGTTCCCTTCAATAATGTAAGTTCTCATGAACAGTGACCAAATATATATACATATACATTGTATTTATAACTTGAGTGGATAACTGGATTCTTCACACTGTTAGTAGAATTACAGCTGGATGACAGACTTTCATTGGCTTGATCTCATTACATAACCTCCTCCCTGTAACTGTCTTCTGTTACGGTCTATTTTATGCAACCTGACAGCCGGTATACATGCAGCCAATGCTTAAATAAAAATTTCCCTATCATCATGTTTATCAGGATAAATGTGTCACCAGATATATTTTTCCTCAGTTGATATTAGCAGAGCATGACAAATGCCTTTTCTTCCTCAAGGGGCTCTTCTGAAGCTCTCATTTGGCATTTAAAAGCATTGAACATGGATGAATAGATCCAGATGCATTCTCTAACAGAACTTACAGAAACATGGAGAACAGCTTCATCCTACCAAGTATTATATTATTTCAAGTCTATTGTGACAGAATAGGAAATTCAAAGGACTTTTGCCCCAAACCAATTGTAACATAGAGCATAACAAGAAAAATGAAACCAGTCATTAGAGAAAATTTAGAAATCCCATGTCTAAATCTCTGGAGACATGGAAAGCCCTTTCTCATTGGTTGTTACATTTTTTAAGAGCTATCAGAGCAATAGCAATATCACGTAAACATAGACTGAGAAATATAATTATGGTTCTGATTTCAGATGCAAGTGTTTAAAAATCCAACCCAGCAGTACAGAAATTAACACTAGTACTAGGATACAAGAAGTATGCTTATAAACCTCCGTGACCAATAGCATTCTAAACAGAATTTGCATGGATAAAATTTTCCCTTACCCTTTATAAGCCACTAAGAACAATGAAAGAATTTTAAGTAACCACTCAGCTTTCCATTTTCCATCACAGAAAGGCTTACCCTTTGCATGCAAACTTCTAGCTGTGGCTGATGGCTGTAAACCCATTATATTTCAACTGCCATCTGGCAGCAGAGATTCAATCCATTGCTTCAATCACAGTGGCCTGACTGCGTAGCTCTGGGAATTCCACTGGTGTGCATGATTTAAATGTCTCCACTGTCAAATTATTGTTGTTTAGTTCATCAAGATAAAATTTTAAAACCCATGGGGAAAAATATGCCCAAAAGAGTATTATTTGTTGTAGGAAAGAAAAGTATATGAAAAATCAACATTTGCTTAGTGACTTCAAATTAGTTTTATTTGTAATAGTAGGTTTTCCAAGTGTGAAGTAACAGAATAATAATTACCAAACAAGCCAAACGCTTAATGTGTAAAAGGCCCAATTCAAATATTTTTGTAGAAAACATAAAGTTTTGAATAATGAAGGGTTTAAGAAATTACTGCCTTTTGTTCATTTCTCACTCATTTTATGGTACTTTTTTGGGACTGTTGCTCCATACCAGGCATTGTGTAAGGCTGTGACAATAGAAAGATAAATAACACATAGCCCTTGCCTTCTAGAAATTAGCAAAAGTAAGAGAACAGTCTCACAGGGAGGAACCAGGAAAAACAGGGCAGCCAACTTTGCATAATCATGCCTGGTTTCTGTTGGGCTTTCCTGAATACCACAGTGTCTACCTCCAGAGGATATCTACAGTTGTACGCAATCTTTATTTACCCAGATATACCTGAGAGATGTGACATACTCCTATCAGTAATTGCAACTCACTTTGACAGTAATTTTCAAGGGGGCTGCAGGGAAGGGAAGTGGGAATGTATCAAGGTGTCCACAAAATCCTGTGTTTGAAAAAGGTACACAGTTTTTGTTTTTGTGTTTTGAGGGACTGGGGTTTGAACTCAAGGCTTCACACTTGCTGGGCAGGCATTCCACCACTTGAGCCACACCTCCAGCCCCAGAAGTTTTAATTGTACCCTTCTTCTCCCTTGAGAATTACTGGTCTACCATGTAGAATTGCACTGTGTGAAGTTGTTGAGTTTCCGTGTATACATCTTGCATAACTAAGAGAAACAAGCAATTAACTATGAGCTGTGAGTATAAATTGTCCACTTTACCCTCTCCACTCCAAAGAACCTGTGTTTTCTACATATGAAAAGCAGATTCCCTCTCTTATCTCCTCACAGTATGTAAGCTTTATATGGAACAACACAGACAATTTTCAGATTTGGGATTTGAGGGTTCTTATTCCACAAGAAGAACTCTGGACCCCTAAGTTTACATGAGCCAGATCTCTCAGACTAGACAGAGACTGAGACTCACTAAGGCAAAATATGAAAGGGAAATTGGTGTGTATAACAGAGTAAGCATATAAATGAAGGACTGGACAAAAATAGAAGGGGCAGAGCTATCATAAAATACTGCATTTTGTTATTAAATTTGGGCCTTCCCATTGGGCTATAGAAGCAAAAAGCAATGAGAGAGAAAAAAATGAAATTCTTAAAAATCGTAAAAGGTTTCTATAAATGGTGCTGGTTAATAAAAGGGCAACAAAGATAAATCATATCCCCTTCTCCTTTCCACTCTCCACAGAAGAGATAGAGGGATATATGACCATTTCAATCTTTCTTAAGCCTTCCATAGTACTCATCTACACAGTGGCAGCCAGTCACACAGAGTATCCAATGAGGGGTTAAAGGGCAGTCTGTGCCCCAAAACCCTGACTGCTCTGGTCTCATCTCTGTTCCACATTCATCCTCATCTAGTAAAGCCCATTACTTGCAACTCTATACCCTCTTTTACTTCCATACTCTTTACTCTTTTCTACCTTCATGCTTTGGTTTTACTGGTTCTTTTTTCTTTTTTCATTTATTCATATGTGTATACATTGTTTGGGCCATTTCTCCGCCCCTGCCACATCTCCCCCTCATTCTGTCCCCCACCACCCCCTTTGCTTCCAGGCAGAACCTGTTCTGCCCTTTTCTCCAATTTTGTTGAAGAGTAGATGTAAGCAATAATAAGAAAGACAAAGCATTTTTGCTAGTTGAAATAAAGATAGCTATACAGAGACATTCCTAGCATTTCTTCCATGCACAAGTGTGTTATGACTAGAATTGATTCATCTCTACCTGACCTTTTCACTAGTTCCAGATCACCTTCCCATATTGACTTCTGTCACTTTAAGGTTTCTGTATTATCTACACTGCAGTGAGGACATCAAACACTTTCAAGTTTTGGGTTTCCTACCAATCTCCATACCTCCCGTATGTGTACTCCCTTTAGCATGTGATTCAAGTCCAACAATATTGCTGCATTTGCCCTAGATCTAAAGTCCACATATGAAGGAGAACATACCATTTTTGTTCTTCTGATCCTGGCTAACCTTGCTCAGAATGATGTTCTCCAGTTCCATCCATTTACTTGAGAATGATAAGATTTCATTCTTCTTCATGGCTGAGTAAAATTCCATTGTGTATAAATACCACATTTTCTTAATCCACTCGTCTGTAGTGGAGCATTTTGGCTGTTTCCATAACTTGGCTATTGTAAATAGTGCTGCAAAAACATGGGTGTGCAGGTGCCTCTGGAGTAACCTGTGTCACATTCCATTGGGTATATCCCCAGGAGTGGGATTGCTGGATCATATGGCAGATGTGTATTTAGATTTTTAAGAAGCCTCCATACTTTTTTCCAGAGTGGTTGCACTAGCTTGCATTCCCACCAGCAGTGGATTAGGGTTCCTTTTCCTCCACATCCTTACCAATACCTGTTCTTGGTGGTGTTTTTGAGGATAGCTATTCTAACAGGGGTAAGGTGGAATCTTAGTGTGCTTTTGATTAGCATTTCCTTTATGCCTAGAGATGGTGAGAATTTTTTCATGTGTTTTTTGGCCATTTAAATTTCTTGTTTTGAAAAAGCTCTGTTTAGTTCATTTGCCTATTTCTTTATTGGGTCATTGATTTTGGGAGAGTTTAGTTTTTTAAGTTCCCTGTATATTCTGGTTATCAGTCCTTTGTCTGATTTATAGCTGGCAAATATTTTCTCCCATTCTGTGGGTGGTCTCTTCAGTTTAGAGACCATTTCTTTTGTTGTGCAGAAGCTTTTTAATTTTATGTAGTCCCATTTGTCCATCCTTTCTCTTAGTTGCTGGGGTGCTGGGGTTCTATTGAGGAAGTCCTTGCCTATACCTATTACTTCCAGAGTATTCCCTGCTCTTTCCTATACTAACTTCAGAGTTTCAGGTCTGATATTAAAGTCCTTGATCCATTATGAGTTCACACTAGTACAGGTTGATAAACATGGATCTAGTTTCAGTTTCTTGCAGACGGATAATCACTTTTCCCAGCAACATTTGCTGAAGAGGCTGTCTTCTCCATTGTATGTTTTTGGCACCTTTGTCAAAAATAAGGTGCGCATAGCTGTGTACATTCATATCCAGATCCTCTATTCTGTTCCACTGGTCTTCATATCTGTTTTTGTGCCGGTACCCATGCTGTTTTTATTGCTATTTCTTTGTAATATAGTTTGAAGTCAGGTATTATGATACCTCCAGCATTGCTATTTTATTGAGTATTGTCCTGTCTGTTGGCATTCTCTTGTGTTTCCAAATGAACTTTAGGGTAGAATTCTCTGATGAATATCATGGGATTTTGATGGGAATTGCATTAAACATGTAGATTGCTCTTGGTAGTATAGCCATTGTTACTATATTGATTCTACCAAACCATGAGCAAAGGAGATCACTCCACCTTCTGTAGTCTTCCTGGATCTCCTTCTTCAGGGGTTTGTAGTTCTCTTTGTAGAGGTCATTCACATTAAGTTTACTCCTAGGTATTTGAGTTTCTTTGAGGCAATTGTAAATGGAATTGTTTGCATATATTTTTTCTCAATTTGTTCATTATTGGTGTATAGAAAAGCTAATGATTTTTGTAAGTTGATTTTGTATCCTGCCACCTTGCTGTAGCTGTTTATGGTATTTAGGAGTTTTTGGGTAGAGTTTTTTTGGGTCTTTAAATATAGGATCATGTCATCTGCAAATAGGGATACTTTTAGTTTCTTTACCTATTTGTATTTCTTTTATTTCTTTTTCTTGCCTTATTTCTCTGGCTAGGAATTCCAGGACTATGTTGAATAGGAGTGGGGATAGTGGGCACCCTTGTCTTGTTCTTGATTTTAGGGGAAATGATTTCAGTTTTTCTCCATTATATGATGTTGGCTATATGTTTGTCATATATAGCCTTTACAATGTTGAGGTACTTTCCTTCTATTCCTAGTTTTCTTAGAGCTTTTATCATGAGGTGGTGTTGGATCTTGTTGAAGACTTTTCTGCATCTATTGAGATCATCAAGTGGTTTTTGTCTTTGCTTCTATTAATGTGCTGCATTACATTTATAGATTTGCGTATGGTGAACCACCTCTGCATCCCTGGGATGAAGCCGACTTGGTCATGGTGAATCATCTTTCTGATATGTTGTTGGATTCAGTTTACCATTATTTTATTGAGGATTTTTGTATCAATGTTCATTAAGGAGATTGGCCTATAGTTCTCCTTCTTTGAGGTGTCTTTGTCAGGTTTTGGGATGAGTTTAATACTGGCTTCATAAAATGAGTTAGGCAGTGTTCCTTCCCTTTCTATTTTGTGGAAAAGTTTAAGGAGAGTTGGTGTTCTTCTTTAAAGGTCTGATAGAATTCAGCAGAGAATCCATCAGGTCCTGGACTTTACTTTTTTGGGAGACTCTTTATTGCTGCTTCTATTTAGGTGGTTAATATCCTCTTGGTTCAGTTTTGGATGGTTATAATTACCTAGAAATTTGTCCATTTCTTCAAGATTTTCAAATTTATTTGAATATAAGTTTTCAAAGTAGTCTCTGATGATTTCCTGGATTTCTTTGGTGTTTGTTATCTCCCCTTTTGCATTTCTGATTTTCCTGATTTGTGTTTTTTCTCTCCTCAATTTAGTCAGGTTTGCCAGGGGTCTGTCAATCTTGTTTATTTTTTCAAAGAACCAACTTTTTGTTTCATTGATTCTTTGTATTTTTTTTATTCTGTTTCATTAATTTTGGCCCTTATTTTTATTATTTCTCTCCTTCTGCTTGTTTTGGGATTTGCTTGTTCTTATTTTTCTAGGAGTTTGAGATGTAACATTAGGTCATTAATTCGAGATCTTTCTGTCCTTTTAATATATGCACTTATGGCCTTAAGCTTTTCTCTTAGGACTGCCTTTGCTGTGTCCCACAGGTTGCAGTAGGTTGTGTTTTCATTTTCCTTAACTTCCAGGAACCTTTTAATTTCGTCTTTTATTTCATCAATGACCCATTGATCATTGAACAATGTGTTGTTCAGCTTCCAATTTTTGCATGTTTTCTGCTGTTGTTTTTGTTTTTGAGTTCTAGTTTAATTCATTGTGATCAGATAGAATGCATGGGATTATTTCTATTTTCTTATATTTGCTGAGGCTTGCTTTGTGCCCTAAGATATGATCAATTTTGGAAAAGTTCCATGGGCTACTGAGAAGAATGTATATTGTGCAGAAGTTGGATGAAATATTCTGCAGACATCAGCTAGGTCTATTTGGTCTATGGTGTGATATAGTTTTAGGATTTCCTTATTGATTTTTTGTTCAGATGACATATCTATTGGTGATGGGGGGTATAAAGGTCTCCCACTATCACTGTGTTGGAGTTTATATATGTTTTTAGGTCTTTCAGAGTATGACTGATGAAATTGGGTTTGTTGATGTTAGGTGCGTATAGGTTGATAATTGTTATTTCCTTTTAGTGTATTTCCCCTTTTATTAGTATTGAGTGTCCTTCTTTGTCTCATTTATTCATTGTAAGTTTGAACTCTACTTTGTTTGAGATAAATATTGCTACTCCTGCCTGTTTTCAGGGGTCACTGCCTTGGTAAACATTCTTCCATTCTTTAACCCTAAGCCAGTGCTTGTTTCTGTCAATGAGATGGGTCTCCTGTAGGCAGCAGATTGTTGGATCTTCCTTTTTAATCCAGTTTGCCAAATGGTGTCTTTTGATGGGGGAATTAAGTCCGTTAACATTCAGTGTTAGTATTGATAGGCATGTGGTGATTCCTGTCATTTAGTTGTTTTTGTTGTTTAAGGGTTTGATTGTGTGCAGCTGAATCAGTGTTACTCTCTGATTCCTTGTTTTCTTCTCCTGTGGTTTGGTACTGCCTGTCCTTTCATGGTTTTGTTTGCTTTCATTTTCTGTGTGCAGAATTCCTTGAAGACTCTTTTGTAGTGGTGGCTTGGTGGTCATATTTTGTTTTAGTTTTGGCTTATCGTCGAAGACTTTTATTGCTCCATCTATTTTGAATGATAGACTTGCTGAGTACAGTATCCTAGGGTTGAAATTATTTTCATTCAGTGCCTGGAAGACGTCACTCCATGCTCTTCTTGTTTTAGTGTTTCCTTTGAGAAATCTACTATGATTTTGATGGGTTTATCTTATATGTTATTTGTTTTTTCTCTTACAGCCTTCAATGTTCTTTCTCTATTCTCTGTGCTTATTGTTTTAATGATAATATGTCATGAGGTAGTTCTATTTAGTCAAGTCTGCTTGGTATCCTGGAGGCTTCCTGTATCTGAATCAGCATAGCTTCCTCTAGATTTGGGAAATTTCTGTTATTATTTTTTTGAATTCCTTTTGCTTGCTCTTCTTCTCCTTCTTCAGTGCTCATGATTCTCAGGTTTGGTCTTTTGATGGAGTCGGTGAGTTCTTGCATATTCCTTTCACAGTTTGAGTTGTTTGACTAATAGTGCTTCAGTTTTCCTTTAATTTCCATTTCATCTTCAAGTTCTGAGATTCTGTCTTCTGCTTGTTCTAGTCTGCTGGAGTGGCCTTCCATTTTGTTTTGTATTTCTGTTTTATTCTTTTTTCTGAGGTTTTCCATATCATGGGTCACTTCCTCTTTAATACTGTCAATTTTCATCTTTAATTCATTTATCTCTCTATTTATAGTGTTCTCCATTTCACTTTGGTGTTTATTTAGGGCTCCAATGAGTTCATTTATTTGTTTCTGTTTCTTCTCGTATTCTTTATTTTTGGTGTCTTGGAATTTCTTGAGTGCCTCTTGTATGTTTTGGTTGACCATGTCTGGTAACATCTCCATGAAATTCTCAGTGATTACTTGCAGGATGTCTTCTTTCGTGTTGTTCTTGTGGGCGTCATTGGGTTCCTTGGCGTCATTTATCTTTGTTTTGTTAGGGTCAGGAACTGGGTATCCATTTTCTTCATTTCCCTCTGAATCCTGTATTAAATTATTTTGGGGGGGAGAGAATGGTTTCATCCCTTTTTCTTCTTCCCATCACTCCACTTGGTACTATGTAACTATGTTCTTGATAGGCTCTTGGTGGTTTTAGTCACCTGTTTTCTTCCCTTTGGTTTAATTTTGCTTTGTGGGTATGTTGGGCTTTATGTTACTGTATGTATGCTATTTCTGTCCCTGGTCTTTGTGTAATTTAGTATTAGCTAACTCAAAATAGTAAAACTAACAAAACAAAATAAAACAAAAATAAACAAACAAAAAAACCAAAGAAATCAACACAAAGAGATGGACAAACACACACCCACAAACAAACAGTAACCAAAACAAACAAACAAACAAACACAAAAAAATTCCAGGTTCAGGAACGATAGAATTTCAGTCTTAGTTCTGGTGTTACTCTTTCAGCATCCAGTCCTGGTGCTAAGACAGTGGCTCTGTCTTAGTCTCACCAGGTGTTTGGGGAGTCTCACCAGTTTTTTTCTCCTGTCTTTCAGCTGCAGCTGCTTAGTCAGCTCCTTCCTCAGTGAGGTGTGGCAGTTTGAGTTTGTATATTGTCCTCAGGTTCCAGAGAAGAGCTCTATAGCCCTCCAGCTGTCCTGCTTTGGAATTGGGTTTACACTGTGCTGGTTTCTTGGTGCCTTGTTTCTTTGCCTCACCCCCTTTCTCTGGGGCAAGGTCAATGATCCATCAGCCTGCCCCCTGCTGTCAACATGTTATGATGTATTGCTGATTGTTTTTCAATTTTGCAGCATCATTTGACTTTAGATGTTGCTCACTGGCTCCAGAGATGAGCTTTGTGGACTGCTACCTGCCCTATTTCAGACAGCACTTATCACCAGCTCACTGTCAGCCCTTCTGCCTTTCCAGTCTTTGTTTGCTGAAAGTTCACATGAGATTAGCTCCTTGCCCCTTGCCCCTTCTCTGGTGTATTTACAACACCTGGCCCCCTCTGCTGCATGTTCCTTTTCAGTTGTTTATTATTCGGTTTTTGTTGTTGTTGTTGTTGTTGTTTTGCATGGCGGGGGATCAGTCTGTCCAGGGGGGGCTATGCTGGTTTATCCTAGGGGTGGCTGTGGGACTACCATGTGACACTTGGTGCTCACATGTTGCTCTGCTGGATGTCTTCCAAGCAGGTTTGGAGCCAGCCTCTGGCAGCATGGGAGCCCTTCTGTTTTCTCAGTGTAAGATGGTGTGCAGAAGCTTTGTATAGGCTGGGGGTTCAGGGTGTCAAAGTTTTGATTCCTCTTGGTGCTTTTTTTTCTGCCAAGTGTGGCTCCAGGGTCTCAGCAAGATTTTTGATTTACAGAGCTCACACTGTCTGCTTTTGCACACTAGTTGCCATCTTAGATCTCCTGGGCTTCTTACTGGTTTTTAAATGACCATCAAGTCTCCTTAGGAAATACCCCTCACTTACCCAGACTGCTCTAATGCATCCTCCCTTCCATTCCCATAGTACCCCATATTCACCTGTGTTTTATTCCTTATCATGCTTATATTTAAATTATCTGTGCATTTGTTTCTTACCCCAGACCCTAAGGTCTAATAATCATACTATGATGCTGGGGACATAATAGACTTCAAATAAGTTGTAGTTTTGTTTGTTTAACTTAAAAACAAGGTGTAAGGAGAAACTCTGCCTGTTTTAATATCAAGGAAAAATAAGATAATGTGGAGAACATATTGTTGAAAATACTAATGAGATTCTATGGACTTATATTTCTAAAGGTCACAAAAGTTAAAAAAACAGCAAATACCTCAAAGCTGAAAATTCTCAAACTTATACACACCACACCTATATCTGTCATGATAACTAGGGAGGTCATCTGGACAAGAGGAGAGGGTTGACAGGCTACTTGCTCTACCAACTGCTAGATCAATAGTCTTAAGTCACTTTTTCTCCTTTATTTGTAAAATGGTAGCTGCAATTGAGTTATTTGAGGCTTACAAAAGATAACACATGTAAAAAAAGTTATGAAAACTCATTCCTACCATTAATGCTGCCTTTATTCTCCCTTCCTACATTGTTCTCTGCCTGTGTTATTTCCGTCTATTTCAGCAACCAGCTATTCACACTGCATAAATTATTACTAATGGCCACATCCCTATAATGGAGGTATTGTTAGCTTTCATTTTATAGATGATGACATTAAAACTCAGAGATTAAATAGATTGCCCACAGTGACACCACTAATAAGTGAGGGAGTCAGGAAATAAAGCCAAAGCTGGCCAGTTCCAAGTCCAATACTTTTTCACAATACCCAGTTCTTTCTCAGCTCCCAGAATAAAATAGAATTCTGCATGTCTTACAAGTTCTAAAGTCTTCTGAAGTACAGCTGCATGATTTTAACCAATCTAGAAAATTCTCTCACAAAGCACCATTTCTCTCACTTCCTAAAGCTTGATAGTCCTTAAAGAGGCAATAAAATATATCATTCCACAATCAGAAATGAAGTGAAAAAGAGCAACTATTCCTGAGAAGTAGCACATTAGTATTCATACTGAAGTATTATGTTAAATTTCAAATCCTTTCTTGATAGCAGTCTTAGTAGGAAGCTTCAAAGGAAAAGGAAGTATGCAAAGTTACCCTATAGTTGAAGACAGAAAAGTGAAAGGTATTTTTAAAATACCAGAATAGTTGTCTATTTTTTAAAAACTATTTTTTTCTTTCTCTTTTTTTTTATTTTATCTTTTTTACATTTACTCACATGAGTATACATTGTTTGTGCCACATTCCCCCAACCCCCAGCCCTCACAGCCCAGCTACTGGGCAGAACATTTTCTGTCCTCTTGTTCTACAATTATGTTGAAGAGAAAACATAAGAGATAACAAGAGAGACATAGCATTTTTGCTAGTTTGAGATAAAGATAGCTACACAGAGAGATTCCTGGTGTTGCTTTCATGCACATGTGTATTGCAACCCACATTGGTTCATCTCCACCAGACCTCTTCACTACTTCCTAGTCCCATTCCCATAGTGGACTCTGCCAATTTAAGATGACTTTATTCACTCCTCTGCAGTGAGCACATCAACCACATTCAAGTTTTAGTTTTCCTTCCCTTTCCCTATTCCTCCCAGGCATGTTCTCCCCTTAGTGTGTGACCCATAACCAATAATAGTACTACATTTCTTTAAGGTCTATAATCCATATATGAGGAAGAACATGTGATTTTTGTCCTTCTGATCCTGGCCAATTTTGGTTAAGATGTTGTTCTCCAGTTCCATCCATTTACTTGCCAATGACAAAATTTCATTATTCTTTGTGGCTGAATAAAATTCCATTGTGTATAAATACCACATTTTCTTAATCCATTCATTGATAGTGGGGCATCTTGGCAGTTTCCATAGCTTGGCTATTGTAAATAGAGCTGCAATAAATATTGGTGTGCAGGTGCTTTTGTAATTATCTGAGTCTCACTCCTGTGGGTATATCCCTAGGAGTGATATTGCTGGATCATATGGCAGATCTATGTTTAGTTTTTCAAGAAGCTGCCATACTGTTTTCCATAGTGGTTGCACTAGTTCACTTTCCCACTGGAAGCATATGAGGGTTCCTTTCCCCCCACATCCTCATCAACATGTGTTGTTGGTGGTGTTCTTAATGATAGCTATTCTAACAGGGGTGAGGTGGAATCTTAGTGTGGTTTTGATTTGCATTTCCTTTATGGCCAGGGATGGTGAGTATTTTTTCATGGCTTTTTGACCATTTAGACTTCTTCCTTTGAAAAGTTCTGTTCAGATCAGTTGCCCATTTCTTTATTAGTTCATTAATTTTGGGGGAGTTTAGTTTTTTGAACTCCCTGTATATTCTTATTATCAATCCTTTGTCTAACGAATAGCTAGCAAAGATTTTCTCCCACTCTGTGGGAGTTTAGTGACCATTTCTTTTGCTGTGCAGAAGATTTTAATTTCACGTAGTCTCATTTGTCCATCCTTTCTCTTCGTTGTTGGGCTATTGGAGTTCTAATGAGGATGACCTTGCCCATACCTATTGCTTCCAGAGTATTCCCTGTTCTTTCCTGTACTAACTGCAAGGTTTGAGGTCTGATATTAGGGTCCTTAATCCTCTTAAAGTTAATACTAGTACAGGGTGATAGGCATGGATCTAGTTTCAGTTTCCTGCAGGCAAATCACCACTTTTTCCAGCAACACTTGTCTTTTGTCCATTGTATGCTTTTGGCACCTTTGTGAAAAATAAAGTGGGCATAGCTGTGTGGATTCATATCTGGGTCCTCTGTTCTGTTCCACTGGTCTTCATATCTGTTTTTGTGCTAGTACCATGCTGTTTTTATTGCTATGGCTTTGTAGTATAATTTGAAGTCAGGTATTGTGATACTGCCAGCATTGTTCTTTTTGCTCAGTATTGCCTTGGTTATTTGTGGTCTTAAATATAATTTTTGATAATTTGCTGAAGTCTATAAAAATTTTTCCCAAAGTATGCTCAATGGCACATACATCTGCACATTCCAACTTCTGAATGTCTTATCAGGGGGATTCACAACTTAAAAACCAAGCTCCAAACTTAACCCAAGGGTCCCTGGTTCAGGGCCAATGAAACCATCACAAAGATTTTGCAGCAGATGTCAACATAGGAAAAGAAGGATTTAAACATATGAAGGAGACCTAGTCACATTGTATTATAGTTCATAGTCTTACCACCATGGTCGCAGACTTTTCTCTTGATTGCCACGTAATCCACTGCTGACGAACTAATGACTTGAAACAAATAATATGTGCTTCCCATAATCCTTAACTCTAATTTCATTATGCTTCAAAATGTGGTATAAAAATTTTCTTAAACAAAGCTTTCTTGGACATGCATAACATTCAGATGAGGCTAAAGAAAGGGAGTATAGACCTGAACTTTGGGGATTATATGATTGCTAATTGTCTTACAATGTGAGAGCAATCTCTGGGTTTCCTTTGTTAGGTTTAATAGAGGCATTTCCTCTTACCATGAGCCCCTTTTCCCTTTCTTCTATCCAGCCTCACACTCAGTACTGCCATCCAAAAGGGACCAGTGACTCATTCTGCATTTATCTGGTGCTATAGATTCTAAGAAAAAACTCCATTTGTCCATTCACTTCATTGGACAAACTAAAATCATGTACTGTTATAAATTAAGGCTAATTTCTTTCTTTCTGGTCTTCCCTAGAGAAGCCAAAGTTGAGTAGATTGAGAGAAAAACTTCTCTTGCCTAGTGAATACCAGTAAGGACTATGATGAAGCCACTGATTTCAAATATAAGGCATTAATTTTCATATATCTTTCATACCTGTCCTTAACTTAGCTACCAAAAACTGTGCCACAGACTATAAAACCACAGTGGTCACAGGCCAGGCTGTTGGAAAAAGAATGCTAAGCATGTGGCAATTCTGCTTATTATTGTGGCGAGACTGCACAATTTTGCAGTCTTGAAATTATGATAAACAGAGTTATTCTATTTTTATTAATCATTTGTGACTTTTCTCTCAACCAAAAGACAGATGGGCAGGAATGGCAGAAACAATGCAGCAATTCAGTGAGTGAACTGGTATAAAAGCATGGGCTAGAATTTTGCATTTTGCTTGTGAAGAACATTTAGATGAAGCACTTACAATGTCACAAAAATAATGTCCCCAACTTAAAAAAAAAAAAAGATAGTTCAAGAATCTATAGCAGCCTGTCAATGAAAGAAATATTAAGCAGATGTTTTCCTTATTTCCAAATATATTTAGAATTCTGAGCAAAAGCCACAAAGAGTGTTTTTATTATGCACCTGTCATGGTATAACATCTGGCACCAGCCCTCACCAATCCATCAATCCCACAATATGGTGTGTCCTTCCAGCTCCTAGAGACTGTAAATAAACCCACAGTATAGAGCACTGCTTTTCCTTTTTTCTTCTTGTTCTGTTTATAGCAAGAAGGAAGTGCACAGAAAACAGAAAATGTCTATTTTTACCATTTATGAACTACATGGTATCCAATTGCCTCCTAATGAAGAACTAAAAATGCAATTAGAGGCAGCAGGGTAAGAGATTTTAAATTATTTTTTAAAGAAAACAAATTGTCTGGAATCTGCCAATCTTCTAGTCATTCATTCATTTAACATTCTTTTTTAGCTACTGGATGTACAGAGTTAGGATCTATGGATACACAAGTAAACCACGTACAATCTTAGTTCTCATGCAAGACAGTGCATGCACTCAAAGACCTATTATAAAAGTCTATAAGTGAGAGGTCAAGACCTGCTACTGATCTTATTTATGAGACATTCATTTATGTAAACTAGGAGAAATATTTTTAGGCCCAGAACAGGAAATAAGGTTAATCTTTCTACCAATTATCCATGAAAACAGAGATAGATCACATTCCATTACAAAGAACATAGTTGTCATCCAAGCTACTTTGTTATTTTTGGAATTGGATAAGTGGAACATTAACTAAAGATCAGAGATTCTTTTTATGAGAGAGAAATACATTTTAGTATCACAAATACTGTATTATTGCCTCAGGATTTTAATGACCCTTCCTTCCTTCCTTCCTTCCTTCCTTCCTTCCTTCCTTCCTTCCTTTCTTCCTTTCTCTCTCTCTCTCTCTCTCTCTCTCTCTCTCTCTCTCTCTCCCTCCCTCCCTCCTTCCTTTCTTTCTTTCTTTCTTCTTTCCTTCCTTTCTCTCTCTCCCTCCAGTGCTGAGAAAGAAATTTCAAGTAAATAGAAATTAGATTGCTTTAATAAACTGTGCTTTCATTTAAAAGAACTTACTTGTACATACATACATACAATTTCTAAATAGAAATTCAGGGCATATATTAGGACTCTTCACTTCAAGTTTCTTAAACTCAACTAGAACTAACAGTCAAAAATGGAGACATCACAAACTCATAACAGAGGAAATGACAGAGTAGCTGAGACAGAGACTTCCTATACCACTAGAGCTTTTTACTCTCTCATCTCTTCTTTCTGCATGCTCGCCACCAAATAATTTCTTCAGGGGCAAGCAGGTCTTTTCATGCTGTAGAATATTGAATGTTGATAGCTCTTCTAGGTTCAAATATCCTAAATTCACCTTCAGAAAGTAGAAATGCTTTTCTACCATTCTTGATTCTCTGTCACACCAACCTTAGCCTGAAACCTCTCCAAACTGGATAATTCAGGCATTTGTTCTGCCTCATCAGAGGAGGAAGCCAGGAAAGAAATGTCACCTAAAAAGAAAAGAAGCTCCAATTCAGACCATGTAGCTTGGGTGGGTCCCAGAGGGTTAGGAGTGGAGACAGAATTGCTTCAAAGGTAAGAGGGGCTAATTCTCCAAAGAAAAAGATACTAAGCAGACAAGATAGTAAATAATCTCAAATGTAGCTTAGATATCTTTAAATGTTGCATGTTATTGTGATTGTTTTTATTAGACCTTTATAGTTTCTGTGACCAGTATAACATCATTTGTCATTAATAAAAGAATTATTGTTTTCCTTTACTTTGGTCTTACAGTAAATAATGGAAACTCATCAGGGGTTCTTTGATTCTATAAAATTTTATTTATACTATTTTAACCTCAATAATAGCTTTAAAATACATTTCAGATTCTTAGCTATCCTAGTGATAGTTGCATAGTCACTAGAAAAATGTGTCAATGAGGCTGTAATTAAAAGCAGCATGTTAGAGATTTGGGGTATCTCTAGTACAGTTGATTTCTTTAAACATTTATAGTGAACCTAGATAAGAAAATAGACTTGTATTAAATTTAGACAGAACTCTCATTGCAATACTATTTCTTTCTGTATTGTTACAATCAAAATGTCTTGCTCAAACTGCACTTAGTACCATGAATTGGCTGTGGGGTGCAGTTCTTGTAGATAATTTTAGCTTTCTGAATGGCAAATCCCATTCAAGATCAAATCGGAATTGAAGCAAATAAGTGAAAATCAGTCTTATTATTTTCCTTTCATCAGTCTTATTATTTTCCTTTCTACAATGCTGTTCACTCCCAAGATTTTTATGGATGAGCTATTTATTTCCTATTTTCTTCACTTGTATTCTATGCAGATTCAGAGGCATAACATTTAATTTCCCAGATCTGCTATTTTTTAATTTCTTGAGGTCTAGATTATAGTCCTAACTTTGAATCTTGTAATATTAAAAAAAAAACACAGAAGGGTGTCAGACAGTTGAATGTAATTAAGATTTATTGGCTGACTCAACAATAAAAACAACAAGCCAGATAAGGGGTTGACGATTTTGCCAAGAAAAAAAAAAGGAACCAAATAATCTAGTAGCTGAAATGAAATGTTTGAATTTTGAAAGACTGAAAACTGGTGATATAATAAACTCACAAGTGGGTGTAAAGACCTGTTAAGAGGTACTACAATGTGTTGTCTGTGGACCCTGTGTGCCCACTAAGGAGATCCAGGGAGACGTGTACAACTAGAAACAGTAAGTGGGAACTGTGGAGCATTCATCATAACTACAGAGCCCCTGAAACTCAGAATGCAAATATTTTTAGAGATTAATCTTTTCTGCTATGTTGAGAAGAGAGCATAGTAGACCAGGTGTAAAAGCAGACAGTACATGATAATACAGGTAATATGATCATGTGACCAAGTCTGGACAGCATTGTCCTAGCATGCGGCACTGTTAATCTTCTTTGAGGACAGTTCCGTCAGCTCCTGTAATAGGTAATCCCAAGATAAGACTAATGGGTATATTTCACATCTAAGCGATCATGACTTACTTTCTATAGCAATGAACTAGGTTATAAAAATGCAGAAATATAAGCTATAAACCTGAAGTCAAGAAAATTGTTCAACAGCTAGAACATATATTTAAGTAACAGATAATAAATCCTCAAAAATTATGATCTGCCAACACCACAAACTTGGCGGAATTATTCTCCTAAATTAGTGAATAGGGGAGAAAAGCCATTTGGGGAAAATACTACCAGATGAAACATTTGAAGTCATACCACTTCTCTTATTCCTTCTGAAGCTTCTGATATTCTACCCAAGAGAGCAACTTTAGTTGGAAATCTTGAAAAAGCTTCTTGGATGATTCTTATATTAGCTCTTAAATTGAGAACCACTTACCATAGTGGCAGCACATTGAATTGTAGGGCATTCCTTGGGAACTCACTGTGAGGTACTAAATATAAGTAAACTGGGAAGAGTAAGCAAATAAAATGAGTTTTTAAATTGTAGGAGAACATATAACTAGATAATACAGAAACTATGGTCTCAATGTGTTTCCAAAAATGTGTGTGTCAGAAACTTAATCCCCAATGCAATAGCATTTAGGAGGTGGGACACAGTGGGAAGTATTTAGGTTCTGCCTTCATTAATGGATTAATGGTACTTCAAAAAGGTTTGCAGGATCTATAGTCTTCTGCTTTTCTGCCATAGGAGAAAACAATTTACCTCTTCCTTGTCCTTCCTCTGTCTGCCTTGTAAGGATGCAGAAACACAGCCCACATGATATTCCATTAACTTGATCTTGGACTACTCAATCTCCAGAATTGTAAGAAATAGATTTATATTCTTTATAAATGGACCAGTATGTGGTATTCTTTCACAGCATCACAAAGTGAACTAAAGCAATTGATACAGACAAATAAAGTATTATTAGTGTGTGAATGCTGCCATAACCAGATCCCACAGACCGAGTGGTTTAAATTACAGACATTAATTTTCTCACAGTTCTAGAGACTGGAAGTCCAAGATTGAGGTGTCTTTTGGGTTAGTTCCAGTGAGAATTTTCTTCCTGACTTGCAGGTACCCCCTTTTTTGTTGTGTTTTCATCTGGCTTCTTCTCTGTATATGCATGAAGAAAGAAAGAACTTGACTGCCTTTTATTTTCTTATAAAGACATCCAGAGACCTATCTTACGACCTCACTTATGATTAATGACCTCCCTGAAATCCTATCTCAAAGTGCAGTCACTTTGGAAGCTAAAGCTTCAACATAAGAATTTGAAGGGAGATTATCCATACTATAACAATATACACCTACATATCTGTTTTATTTAAATCTATATATGCCTATCTAGATAGATGCCAATCTTCTGGGTGCAGAAGACCCAGTAAGTAAATTAAAGTTGTGAACTGTGAGATTCAAGCTAATTGTTACAGCTCTTCTGATAGGCAGCAGTCCTGTCTCACTTAAAAAAGAATTTATTTCACTTTGATTGTGTTTAATTAACACAGACCCAAAAGAAATAAATTCTTTTTTTGTGTTTGTCCAAGAGTAAATTTTGGGAAAAGATCTCTGTCTCAGGATGACCACCAGCTTATATATAGCCAGCATGCACCTCAAGAGGGAGATTCAAGCAAAATCTGTCTCTGTCTCAGAGCCCTTACCAGTTCCGGACAAGGGCATGATGCTTAATAAATCCACTAGCAGTAATTCTTTATAGAATCAATAATCAGTAATTCTTTATAGAATCCCTGCCTTCCTCTGCTACACATGGTAACTTCAGTGATATGTGTCCTATTCACCAAACCCTCTTCCTGATTACTCTGATAAATGATTACATAATTCAAAACCTTTTCCCAATTTGGGTCTTAGCTTCTAGATTAATTAGCTTACCTCTTAAAAGAATGACTGAACTTGCCATCTTTAACCTCTTACTTCAAATTGATCTAAGCCATTTTGCATTGCACATGCTATGCCCCTTTTTTCTTCCAACTGAACCTTCTAAATTATCATCTGCATACTTAAATCTTATATCTCTCTGTAGGTCTTCTGTCTTGCAGATAACAATGATTCTAAAATGTGTTCATGATAAACCTTCCTTTGAAAAAAACTTAGAGAATTTTTAGGTTGGAAGGTGCATTAAATGTGAAGTATAAACTGTTCATTTTACAGATGAGGAAACCCTGATAGAGATTCCATGGTCTGCACTGAATTGCCTGGTTAATTAATGTCAGAGTGAAAACTAGAGCATGGATAACTTAATTCCAAGCCAAAACAATGTTATACTAAGAAGAGGATCATATTGAAATGTTGTAAAAGACAATTACTCATTTCCTCCATTCAAAATCCAGATATTTGTGTTCCATCCCCATTAAGAGGTTAACACAGAAAAATCTCTTTTTTTGGCTTTTCTTTTGCTTATAAAAAGAAAGACACAGTCTTTCCAACCACCTTACAGGGATATACAGATTCATGTCTAAAAACTGTGTGCCAGTGGCTGTTAAAAAAGGTATTCATGGATTTTGTTTCTTTTTGCATACATCTCTCAGGAATAGATTCAATAGACACAATTATTGCATTTTTGTTTTCTAAAACAGAATGTGTCATCAAGCACATAGAGCATTGTTCTGGAAAATAGCAATGTAAGATGTACACAGAGATGATATCCTGACCCAAAAAGAAAAGTCAGGTCATAAATAAATATTTATAGATGCTGAGGTTTTAGGGGATTTAAGTCTTAAATTTTGTGATCTGATCACTGTAATGAGTAGCATGAAAATAATGATGATAGTGGAGAGGAAACATGGCCCACTACACAAGGCACTATTTCAAGCATTTTTTGTTTATTTTACTCTCAGAAAGGCCATATGATAGAGCTACAATTGTTCTTTCTCTTTTTCTTTGAAAGATTTGGGTTTGATGGACAGGGAGTGTAATTTTATAATGTCAATGAAAATTAGAAAAGCTAAGTGGAGTAGCCTTAGAAAGGAAGCTTATTTTTTGTAGGGATTCTTGTCTATTCTACAAGAAAATCCAGAAGAAAAATGGCCTAATAAAAATGAAAATATATTAGCTTGCATCAACCAAAATATGGAGTTTGAGGCTCAATTGATTTCCTTAGCAATTTGTCTATCCATGTTTTGGTTTGTTTTCCATTTTCCTTTGTGATGGCTTCATTGCAGCCAACTCTTCCAGGTGTGGAGTGGTTCTAAAGAGAGCCAACCACACTTTCATGCTTGAATTTCATCACTTTAACAATCTCACAAATGAGAAAACTTTACTATTCCAATCACCAAACAATAATACCCTGTTTATGTTTTATTGGACCAAATTGATCCCTTGCTAATCACCATGGCAATGGAGTTAGAAGTTGATTCACCAAAACTGGGTCACATGCCTCTTCCTAATGCTAGCCTCCACCAAAGGAAAATCAATATTGCTACTGATGGAGAATTACCAAGTTACTTACAAAGGCAAACTGATTGGAATAACACCAGACTTCTCAGAAACTCTAAGGGCCAGGAAAGTATGGACAGATACATTACAATCCACAAAACAAAACAATTGTAAACCAAAACTACTATATCCAGAAAAGTTATCCCTTAAAATTAAGGAGAAGGACTGGGGTGTGTTGCAAGTGGTAGAGAGCCTGTCTACCAAGCTAAGGGCCTGAGCTTCAAACCCCAATACTACCAAAAAAAAAATGAAAGGAGAAATAAAGACCTTCTGTGATAAGCATAAATTAAGCAAATCATAACCAGTTAGCCAGCATTGCAGAAGATACTTAAAGGAATACTACATAAAGAAGAGGAAGAGAGATATGCACCAGCACAGACCTCAGGAAAGAAAAAATCTTGGAGAATACATGAACAAATAAGAAGTAGGGGGAGGGGGGGAAAGCTTAATTATCTCAGTAAATGAGCAAACTTCTAAACCAAAGAAGGGAAAAGTTAGCACATACTTCTCAATAATAATAATAACTATAAATGTTCCTAATTCTCTGACTAAAAGATATAAATTGTCAGAAAGGATTAAAAAACATGATTCCACTCTTTGCTGTCCATAAGAAACTCATCTCACAGGCAAACACACACACAGAGAAAGTGAAAAGATGGAAAATGATAGTCTAAGCAAATGGAATCTGAAAACAAGCAGGAGTAACTAATAATCACATCTGACAAAATAGATTTCAACCCAAAATTAGTCACAAGGAATTAAGGAGGTCATGATATGTTTTAAAAGGGAACAATCTATCAACAAAATATAATGATTATAAATGTATATGCAGCAAACATTGGTATAGCCCATTTCATAAAGCAAACACTACTGAGCATAAAGGGACAAACAAGTCTAGATACAATAATAATGGGATTTTCAATACCCCACTCTCATCAGTAGATCATCCAGACCAAAACATCATCAAAAATGATTAACTTCAGAGTTAAAGTACACCATAGGTCAAATGGACTTAACAGAAACCTACAAAATATTCCATTCAACAGTCTCAGTATACACATTCTACTCTGCAGCTATTGAAACTTCTCCAAAATTTTAAGCCATAAACCAAGTCTTTAAAAATAAAAGTAAAAATAATTTCTGTTATTAGACTGCAATGGAGTAAAATTAGTCATCAATAACAAGAGAAACTTCAGAACCTATACAAACACCCAGACATTGAACAATATATTTTTGAATAATAAGTGGGTCATTGAAGAAATAAGGAAGAAAATTTTTAAAACCCTTGAATCAAATGAACATAAAAACACAACTTATCGGAGCTTTCAAGATATGCCAAAGGCAGTAAAGTTTATAGCTATGAGTGCCTACATTAACAAATCAGAAAAATCTCAAATAAACAACCTAATGTTGTGCTTTAAGGATTAAGGGGAAAAGAACAAGACCAAAATTAGTAAATGGGGAGAAATAATACAGATCAAAATAGAAATTACTGAGAGACCAAAACAATAATATAAAGGATCAATTGAACAGACTTGGTTCTTTGAAAAGTTAAACAAGAATGAAAAATCCTTAGAAAAACTAACCAAAAGAAAGATAAGAGCCAAACTAAAAAAAAAAATTAACTCTAAAAAGGGGGATGGGACACTACCACAAATACCACTGAATATATAGGACCATTAGAGAATATTTAAAAAACTTATATTTCAATAAATTGGGAAATCATGAAGACATGGATAAATTTCTAGAAACACATAACCTATTAAAAGTGAACAAAGAGGCTATAAACAATCTAGACAGATTATAACAAGCAGTGAGATTGAAACACTTACTCTCAACAAAGAAATTTTTTGTTGAATCTCTCAACAAAGAAAAGCCCTGCACTAAATGGATCCACTACTGAATTCTATCACTTTTAAAGATGAATTAACACTAATGTTCCCCAAACCATTCCATAAAATAGAAAGGGAAGGAGCATTTTAAATGTATTCTATGAAGTCAGTATTACCCTGCTACCAAAACTGAGCAGGGACACCACAACAACAACAAAAAAAAAACTATAGACCAATTTCCCTCATGAACATAGAGAAAAATTCTTCAATAAAACACTTGCAAAGTGAATTCAACAATACATTAAAAAGATCACATACCATGATCAAGTTGGTTTTATTCCAGGGATATTAGGATGGCACAACATATTCAAATTTATGTACTTAATATAGCACATAAATTGAATAAGGAGAAAAATCAGATGATCCTCTGAATAGAGGCAGAAAAAGCCTTTAACAAAATTCAACTTTCCTTCATAATAAAACCTATGAAAAAATAAGAAATAGAAGGATCATACCTCAACACAATAAAGTGTATATATGAGGAAAAACTAAAAGCACTCCCTACAAAATCAGAAATAAGACAAGCGAGTGCTCTCCCAATACTCTTATTTAATTTAGTGCTTCAATTCTTAGCCAGAGCAATAAGACAAGTAAAATATTTGAAAGGGCTATAAATAGGAAAGAAAGAAATCAAATTATCCCTATTTGCAGACAATATAAGCCAACAGCTAAAAGGCCCTAAAGACTCCATCAAAAACAGAGATCTAATAAAACACTTCCAGCAAAATTGGAGGATACAAAATTAACATGCAAAAATCAGTAGCTTTTCTATATGCCAATAACAAATATGTGGGCAGAGACATCAGGAAAACAATCCCATTCATATTAGTACATTCCAAAAAAAAACCAAAAACCCTAGGAATAAATATAACCATGGAAGTGAAAGACCTCTATAATGAAAACTATAAAACACTGAAGAAAGAATTGAAGAACACACTAGAAGATGCAAAGATCTCCCATGTTCATATATTAACATTATTAACAGAAATAGAGAAAACAATCCTAAAATTCATATGCAGGCACAAAAGACCCCCAAAAGTCAAAGCAATCCTGAGTAAAAAAGAAAAATGTTGGAGATATCACAGTACCTGATTTTAAATTATCCTACAGAGCCACCATAACACAAACAGCATGATACTGGAACAAAAACAAGCACATATACTAATGGAGGTCCCAAAATAAAATCCACACAGCTATAGCCACCTGATTCTCTCCAAAGATGCCAAAACCATACATCAGAGAAAAGGCAGCCTGAACAAACGGTGCTGGGAATATAATCTCCCAAAAAAGAAAAGTCCAGGATTTAATGGATTCTCCACTGAATTCTATCAGACCTTTACAGAAGAACTAATACCAACACTCCTTAAACTTTTCCATGAAATAGAAAGGGAAGGAACACTGCCTAACTCATTCCATGAAGTCAGTATTACACTCATCCCAAAACCAGACAAGGACACATCCAAAAAAGGAGAACTATAAGCCAATCTTCTTAATGAACATTGATGCAAAATCCCTCAATAAAACAATGGCAAACCAAATTCAACAACAATATCAAAAAGATCATATGCCATGAACAAGTCAGCTTTATCCCAGGGAAGCAGAGATAGTTCAACATAAGCAAACCATTAAGTGTAATACAGTATATTAACAGAAGCAAAGACAAAAACTATTGGATCATCTCAATAGATGCAGAAAAAGCCTTTGATAAGATTCAACACCATTTCATGATAAAAGCTCTAAGGAAACTAGGAATGGAAGGAATGTACCTCTACATAATAAAGATTATATTTGACAAACCCATAGCCTACATCATACTTAATGGGGAAAAACTGAAATCATTTTCCCTAAAGTCAGGAACAAGACAAGAGTGTCCAGTCTCTCCACTCCTATCTAACATAGTCTTAGAATTCCAAGCTAGAGAATAAGACAGAAAGAAGAAATAAAAGGAATACAAACAGGTAAAGAAGTAGTCAAACTATCCCTATTTGCAGATAGCATGATCTTATACTTAAAAGACCCGAAAAACCCCAACCAAAAACTCTTAGACACCATAAACAGTTTCAGCAAAGTACCAGAATACAAAATCAACTTAGAAAAATTGGTAGCTTTTCTATACACCAACAATGAACAGATTGAAAAAGAATGTAGGAAAGCAAACCCATTTACAATAGCCTCACAAAAAACTAAAATACCTATGAATAAACTTAACAAGGATGTGAATGACCTCTGCAAGGAAAACTAAAAACCAGTGAAGAAATAAATTGAAGAAGACTATAGCAGGTGAAAAATTCTCTCATGCTCATGGATTGGCAGAATCAACATAGTAGAAATGGCTATACTACCAAAAGCGATCTACAAGTGCAATGCAATTCCCATAAAATCCCAATGACATTCATCACAGAGATTGAAAAATCTACCCTACAGTTCATTTGGAAACACAAAAGACTGCGAATAGCCAAGGCAATACTGAGGAAAAAAAGCAATATTAGAGGTATCACAATACCCAACTTCAAACTATGCTACAGAGCCATAGCAATAAAAACAGTATGGTACTGGCACAAAAACAGAGAAGAAGACCACTGGAACAGAAAAGAGAACTCAGATATGAATCCATGCAGCTATGCTCACCTAATTTTTGACAAAGGTGCCAAAAACATACAATGGAGAAAAGACAGCCTCTTCAATAAACATTGTTGGGAAAACTGGATATCTGCCTACAGAAAACTGAAACTAGATCCATGTTTGTCACCCTGTACAAGTATCAACTCAAAAAAAAAAAAAAAAACAACTCAAAGTGGATTAAGGACCTTAATATCAGACCTGAAACCTTGAAGCTAGTACAGGAAAGAGCAGGTAATACATTGGAGGCAATAGATATAGGCAAGGACTTCCTCAGTAGAATTCAAGCAGCTCAGCAACTAATAGAAAGGATGGACAAATGGGACTATGTGAAATTAAAAAGCTTCTGCACAGCAAAAGAAATGGTTTCTAAATTAAAGAGATCACACACAGAGTGGGAGAAGATCTTTGCTAGCTATATATCAGACAAGGGACTGATAACCAGAACATACACGGAGCTCAAAAAACGAAACTCCCAAAAAATGGGCAACTGAACTGAATAGAACTTTTTCAAAGAATGAAGTCCAAATGGCTAAAAAATACATTTAAAAAATGCTCATCATTTTTTCCTTTATGGCTATGGCCATAAAGGAAATGCAAATCAAAACCACACTAAAGATTCCACCTTACTCATGTTAGAGTAGCTACCATCAAGTAAACCAACAACAACAAATGTTGACAAGGATGAGTGGAAAAAGGAACCCTCATACATTGATGTTGTGAATGTAAGCTAGAACAACCACTATGGAAAACAACATGGATGCTCCTTAACAAATTAAAAATAGATCTTCCATAAGATCCAGCAATACCAGTCCTAGGGAAATACCCAAAAGAATGTGAGTCAGTTTACTTCAAAGGCAACTGCATAATGGAAACAGCCAAGATGTCCCACTACTGAGGAACAGATTAAGAAAATGTATTTACATATACTGGAATTTTACTCAGCTATAAAGAAGAATGAATTTTTGTCATTCACAGGTAAATTTGTGTAACTGGAGAACATCATCTTAAGTGAAGTTAGTCAGGCTTAGAAGGCCAAAAATTGCATGTTCTCTCTCATATGTGGATTATAGACCTACAAGAAATACAGCAATATTATCAGACATGGGTCACACTAAGGGGTGGCCATGCATGGGAGGGATAGGGCAAGGGAAAGAAAACAAAAACTTGAATGTGATTGATGCACTTACTGTACAGGAATGTATAGAAATCTTAAACTGGCTGGGGCTGCCATGTGAAGGGGACTAGGGAGGATGAACCAATTGGGGTTGTAATACATATATGCATGGATATATGCATGGAAACAGCACAAGGAATCTCCCTGTGTAGTTATCTTTATCTCAAACTAGCAAAAACACCATGTTTCTCATTTTTGTCTTTTATGTTTTTTCTTCTACAAAATTGTAGAACAGAAGGGTGGAACAGGTTCTGTGGGATGGGAGGTAAAGGGGGTTGGGAAGGGGGAGGTGGCGGGGAAAAGGGTAGGAGGGTAAATATGGTGCAAATAATGTATACACATGTATGTAAATGAAAAATGATACCTGTTGAAACTGTTCCAGGATTAGGGGAGAAGGGATAAAAGAGAGAGTGAAAGGGGTTAATTCAAGTATGATGTATTTGATACATTGTAAGAACCTTTGCAAATGTTACAATGTACCCCCACCCAGCACAACAATAATAATAAAAAAGAAAAATAAAGGAGAGGAAGCAATTAGGGTTATAATACATATTATACATGGTAATGTCACAAGAAAATTCCCTGTGTAGCTACCTTAAACTAATTAAAATGCCATTTTTTTTCTTTCTTGTACAAAATTGGAGAACAGGAAGACGGAACAGGTCCTGTCTGGGAGTGTTGGTACCAGTGTGAAGGGGGAGGAAGTAGAGAAAAGGTGTTGGAGGGTGAATATAGTACAAATACTGTGTACACATCATTGTGTATAGAAAAATGATACCTGTTAAAAGTATTCCAGGAATGGGAGGAGGAGAGATATAGGAGAATGGTGGAGAGGGTGAATTCAAGTATGATATATTTGTTATATTGTAAGAACTTTTGTAAATGCCACAGTGTACCACCACCCAGCACAATAATAAAAATAAATTCAGAAAATCAAGATTTAAAAATGGTCCTAGGAAACTGGATATTTATATGTAGAAGATTGAAACAAGATTCCTATCACTTACCTTGCACAAATATCAATTAAAAATGGATCAAAGATCTTAATGTAAGACCTGAAATTTTGAAATGACTAGAAGAAAACAGAAACATTTGAAGACATAAGCATAGGCAAGGACTCTAATAGTTCCGTAAACTGGGCAAGAATTGGCAAATTAAACTATATTAAATTAAGAAGCTCTGCACAGCAAGTGAAACAATTACCATAGTGAAGAGACAGAGTACATAACGGTAGAAAATCTTTGCCAGCTATTAATCTGAACAAAGATTAATATCCAAAATATATAAAAAGCTTAAAAAATTAAACACCGAATCCCCTACCCCCAAATAACCCAATCAATAAATGGGCAAATCCCCTGAGAAGACAACTGTTAAAATAAGTACAGATGGCCAATAAATACATGAAAAATGTTTGGTATCTTTAACCACAAAGAAAATGCAAGTAAAAACATCGTTGATATTCTATCTCATGCCTGTTAAAATGGGAATCATCAACAAAACAAAGAACCACAAATGCTGGTAAGGCTGAAGGGAAAAAAAACTTTTATACAGTATTGGTGGGGATGTAAATTAGTCCAGCTACTTAGAAATCAGTATGAAGTTTCCCTGAAGAGCTAAAAGTATATGTACCATATGATCCACTATGCCACTCTTCAGAATATACTCAAAGAAATGTTAAGTCAGCATACAACAGAGATACCTGCACACTCAGATTTATTGCAGCATTTTCACAATTGCTAACTTTTAGAAACAACCCAAATGCCCTACAACTGATGAATGGATTAAGAAATGTGGTATATATATTCATCCATAAAGAAGAATGGGATTACGTGATTAGCGGGAGAACAGATGGAGCTGAAGATCATCATGTTAAATAAAACAAGCCATACTGAGAAAGACAAATATTGCATGTTTTCTCTCAGATATGTACTCTAGATTCCTAAATACAAACAGAAAGACATTAATAGGGGACTACTTTGGAGAGAAGGACCAAGGGGAGGGGGGACGACAAAGGTGAGTGAAGGGGTGGTGAATGGGATCATAGTACAATGTATTCATTTGTGGAACTGTCATAATGAAACATATAAAATTTCAAAAACAAGAAAATAGGTTTGAGACTTATATCTACATATTTTAAAAGAAAGATGCAAGAACAACAAAAATATTATTCCACGCATTCCAGTACTTTTTTTATGCATACATATTTAGCTGTACTATAAATATTTGGCTTGTATGAGGTGGTTTAAAAGCTTCACTTTTTCAAAAAACAAAAAAAAAATCTGTCTTTATTGCTCTAACTCATGTTCCAATAACCTTGGAACCTTGCCATCCAGACTTGCAGCTTTTTCACATTAATAAGCCTAAATTTAAAGAGCCAAGCCTATAATTTGTACAAAGTTTAGTCCATTTTCTGTCATTTCTAGAAAACTCAACCTGACTTGTGCAGTCTCCACTTTCTTTTCTCTAAAGACAGTGAATACGTAAATATTTAGTGAATATGCCCTTATCATCTGACACAAGCTGTCCAGTGTGATTTTAAAACACCTTGCAAATTCTTTATTCTTAAAACTAGCCAGGGGGAAAGGAAGAAGTTGAATGTAGTTGCTTGAAGTTGTACATCATTTTAAAAAAAAAAATATCTAGCACTTGTTTTGAGTAAGATTCTGGCTGGCCAGGGAAGGGAAGCAGATGAGCTGGCAAAAGCAAAACTAAAGGATGATTTCCATGTCTGTAATCCCTACCAAGTCTTTTTCTTCTGGCTCCTATGTTCTGAAATCAAGAATATTCCCTGAAAAATTTATCCCAGATTTAGCCTGATAAACAGCATGCACTGAGGTAAGAATATATCAGGGAGCCTGAAATGAGTCTAGGTTAACTATCAAAGCTAGAAATTCCCATTAAAGCTGTCATTTTCTTCACCTAACTCAAGATGTTGGGAAATTAACTGAAGACTCTCAGTGAATGTGTCCACAACAACAAAGACAGACCAACCAAAAAAGGAACAAAGACAGCAGGGACTAAGGGAAACTATGGGGTAAAGGGTTAAATAATGAGGAGCATTGCCCTTAAAGACAAAGTAGAATTTTTAAAGGAGAAATGATTATTCCACATGTAACAAACCATGCTGGTTGCCTTTACAATTGCCTCTTCTTTATTATTGCTCCTGAGGCTCCAGTTTTTCTCAGGTCTCTATTCCTTTCACACGACTTTCATTTAACTCTTAATTGGTCTGCCAATAGGAAAAATAGTGATTGGCATAAAAATAAATATGTGATATAATTCTAACTAATCAGATGAGGAAACATTTGCTAAGTGGTTTCTGATTGAAGAAGAGCGCACACAAAGAGTTACCCATAACCCCGTATCTGTTTAGATGGCATCAAGACTGTATGTGATGACACCTAGTATTAGGGCAGCAGCATCTCATTACCATTATTAGTGCTTGTCCAGGGCAGAGTCAGATGGCAAACCAGAAATCATAGGCTTGAGTTCTTGAGGACTTCATGTAATTACTGAATCAACCAATCTGGAAGCTACCTGCAATAATGATGAGTATTTACTTTAAAATACTTAAGTACATACATGATGATATTAGTGTGCATGTGATTTGGGTTGAGTTGTAACCCAGGGACTAAAACACTCTGAGCAAAGGTTCAAGGTTCACTGTCCAGGGGTATTCAGTGAACATGGCGATCAAGAACACAACAGTGGTCTGCTGGCGATCTCATCAGAAAGGCAGTGCTGCAGAGGAGCTATGACAAGCACTCTGTTACCTATGTCTTCCTCAATACCTATACTCTACTAATTAGCATACTAAATGTCAGAAAAGAGCTTTTAGTGATAAAAATAGCAGCCTGTTGACTAGAATGATGAATGTTAAAATTGGGTTCTCACTGGTGGAATTAAAGGAATTCACATCGTGTGGATTAGCTAAGAATATTTTATAGAAACTTCCTACTCTTACATGAATACTAAATAACAATCTAGCAGGTCAACCACCACTAACAGCAAAATGTTTTGAGAAAAATTAAAAGCTTCTCCTCTAAGATTCAGAACAAGGATGCCCACTTTCAACACACTCTTTCATAGTATTGGAAGCTCTAGTCAGAAGAGTTAAGAAAAAGAGATAAAAAGCATCCAAATTGGAAAGGAGAAAGAGTCAAACCATCTTTGTTTGCAGATGACATGATTTTGTACATAGAAAATGCAAAAAACTCCACCAAAAAATTGCTGGAGCTAATAAATTTCAGTAAAATTGCAGAATACAAAATCAAACACAAAAATCAACATTTCTGTATGTTAATAGTGAGCTATCTGAAAAGAAATCAAGAGAATAATCCCATTTACAACTGCAATAAAAATAAAATAAAATACTTAGAAATAAATTTAGAAAAGGAGATGAAAGATCTCTATGATGAAAACTCCAAAACACTGATGGAAAAAAATCAGAGAGAACACAAATAATTAGAAAGAAAACAAATGAATTGGAAAAATCAATATTGTGAACATGTTCATAAAAGTTATCTACAGATTCAAAGCAATCCCTATCAAAAAAAAAAAGTATCATTCTTCATAGACTTAGAAAAAACAATATAGAATTAACATGGAACTATAAAAGATACCAGACAACCAAAGAAATCTTGAGCAAAAATAACAAAGCTTGAAACATCACTCTACCTGAGTTCAAAATATACTACAAAAATATAGTAACTGAAATAGTTTTGTATTGGCATAGAAACAGACATGAAGACCAATGGAACAGAGCAAAAACCAAGAAATAAGCCCACACATTTACAGCCAACTGATTTTTGACAAATGAACAAAGAACACACAATAGGGAAAGGAAAATCTCTTCAACAAATGTTGTTGGAAAAGTTAAGTATTCACATGCGGATATACATGGAATTCTATCTCTCTACCAATTACATGTATCAACTAAAAAATAGATAAAAGACATAAATGTAACAACCCAAACTGAAACCACTAGAAGAAAACACAGGGGAAAGGCTACAGAAAACTGGCTCATACAAAGAATTTTGGGGGTATGACCCCAAATAGATGGTCAACAAAAGCAAAAATTCACAAATGAAATCACATCAAACTAAAACCCTACACAGAAGAGGAAACGATCAACTAAGCAAAGAGACAATCTATAGCATAGAAGCTATTTGTACACTATAAATCTGGACAAAGGGGTTAATATCCAGAATAAATAAAGAATTCCAACAACTCAAAAACAAAAAGACTTCCAAATAACTCAATTTAAAAGTCACTAAAATATGAATAGGCGTTACTCAAAAGGAGACGTTCAAATGTCAAATGACCAACAGGTATATGAAAAATGCTCATCATCACCAATTATCAGAGAAATGCAAGTCAAAACCTCAATGAGATCTCACCAGTTATAATGGCTACTATTAAAAGGACATAAAAATAAATGGTGACGATGATAAGAAAGGAAAACTTTTAGACACTGTTGTAAATTAATACAGACATTATGGAAAACACCATGCAGTTTCTTCAAAAATCTCACTTGTGGGTATATACCCATAGGAAATGAAGTCAACATGTTAAAGAGACACTTGCACACCACATTCTTTGCAGCACTATTCACAACCGCTAGGATATGAAGTCATCCTAAATGTTTATCAATAAATGAATGGAGAAAGGAAAATGTGGTTGGTTTATGTATACAGTAGAATACTATTCAGCCATAAAAATACATGAAATCCTACCACTTGCAACAACTATGTCTGGAACTGGAGACCACTGTCTAAGTAAAATAAACCAGACACAAAAAGACAAATACCACATGATCTCACTCATATGTAAAATCTAAAAATGTTGATCTCATACAAGTTGGGAGGTGCTAAAAAGGGAGGGAGTTGGACTTCCTCAAGCCTACGTAATAGGCTATATGAACACTTTTTCTAAGTATTCTTACTAATAAATATACAGCAAATGTTTAAAAGGCTATCAGTATACTCTTGTGTTTCACACCATCACCCAAACCTAGGATTCCTTATTTTCAGAGTAAGAAAATTTACTATTGTTAAAGCCAGCTGACTCAAGATTTCCTGTTTCTTGGCACTGACATCATCCTAACATACACTGTGAGACCAGCACCAATTTAGCAGTTATCTCTGAAATTCAGGTTGTAGTTTCAGCAGCATGTACTATATGAAAAGCTTTTTACTGGATCAAATATGTTGTAGGACAAAAAGCCAGGGGATGGGAAATGATGAGATGAAAATTGAGACCCACTCTGGTACAGCTTTGCATTTGTCATTCAACATCTCGTAAGCTTTATCCAAACAGGGAGACATGCTTGCTCTCAAATCAGATTCCATGGGTTAATCCTGGCTTTATTGCTTACTAGCCATGTGGCCTCACTATGTATCAGCTTTCTTATCTAGAAAATAGGCTAACACTTAACTTACAGCATTATTATCAAGATAGAATGAGACATGCCACATTCAGCCCTTAGCCTAATACTTACCATGGTAAATATTAAACAATTATCATCATAGCCACCAAAATAAGAGAATCAGTATGAATGGTCACTGTGTTCGTTTCTTGATTTTTACTTTTTGCCCAAATTACTGTACTCTACAAAAAGAGTTATTTATGCAACCAAACACATATTCGGTGATGGCTATGGACACATAATGGCATATCTTTGAGAAGAAGCTCTTTCTTACATAGTAATCAAGAATGCCCTTTTCCCAAAAACTAAAATTTCTGCTTGTCCAGGCATCCTCAACTTTTATAATAATCCATTCTCAGTTGGGTCTTTGATAAAATTTGTGTTCATGATCTACAAGTCCCTGTTCTAACTTTGAGCCCTTCACTCAACATGCAGGACTAACTCCCATCCCATTGCCAGCCATGAGGCAACAAAAGCATGACCTACAAAAAGCTAGCAGAGAGTTTAAGGGAACAGGCAGCTGTTGCAAAGACAAAGGCTTCCAATACCATTATCCACAATCATGGTGGCAAGTGAAACAGCCCCACCAGGGAGACTTACACTGCTATAGAAATAAAAAGTCAAAAAAGAAAGAACCCAGAACAATTAGCCTTTTTTAAATTTGTAACTTTTTTTTTCCTTTTCTTCTCCATAAGGGCTCAGTTTAAATTTGCTCCTTAGCCAAGAAAGCCAATATTTTCTCCTTTAACCACAAAACACTGCTTATAAATTGGTGTCTTTTTATCAAATTCATTCTACCACATGTAAGAACACAGTGATTTTGGCAATCAGAACAAAGCTCCCACGTGTTTGGAACCCCACACTTGAAACACCATCTGCACGCAGTCTTTTCCTCTCCAATTTGTCAGGGTGAGCGGCAGGAAAGATTCATGAGCTGAGATGCATCATTAACTAGCGGTGACTCTGCCAGTACAAGAAAAACATCTGTATCAGCCCAACCTGGTGAAAACTAAACAGTTAACTGAGCCTGAGCACATGCACAAGTGAGAATCCCAGTGTCCCTGAAACAAAACCTGGGCCTTTAAACTCCAAATTTGATCAACAGCTTAGGACTCACTGTTAGTGTTGGGGTCATTTGAGAATAGTTTAAATTGGTAGCTACATCAATAGATGGTTCTTAGATCTTCACATTGTTGGTGTCCACAGAGGAATGTGAGAGGAAACTGAGAGTCAGTGAGCCCTGACTTTGTCCTGAGCTTTCTTCACCTTTCCCCATGGTGAAGAAACAATGAATTATCTCAGCATGGTTCATATTTTGAAATCTCCCCCTGAAATAATCTCTAAGGGGAAGTGTTTATGATAGGAGGGTTTGTGAAACACAAGTAATTTTCTTTTAAAAAAAATCAAAACCATCCACTTCTATAAAAATTGAAACAGGTTGCTCTTCTCAGTGTGGCTCCTGAGTTTAGGTTTATTGAAAAAAATTGATGAAGAATATAGCCACAATAAATTAGATAGGCAGAGTGGCCACCAGCTCAGTGAATATGGTCCATGTGAATTTAACTGTGATGCATACTAAAGAAAAGAGCAAGGGAGGAGGTTTAGGGAAGACCATGATGCATGGCTGAAAGGGTAACCAATGCTGTGAACCATGGTTGCCAAAGTGCTAGGGTGAACTCTGACTTCAGAATATACCATGTGTGGCTTGAGAAGAAAGGTACAGGCAAGTGATCAGGAAGACACTGAGAAGCTCATTGCAGGCATCAGTACTGTACACAAGCAAGATAAATTCCAAATCGCATTTGCAGAAGGCAGAATTATCCTAACATATACATTAACAGATTTAGCCAGGATCTAGGTGGTTTTAAGATGTCTGCAGAGACCTCAATGAATGATGCTGTGCAAGATCTAGAAAGGCACAGACTGGAATGTGACAGGGCTTTGTTCCTGGACCTCTTCACACTCACAAGCATATTGCTATTGGCTTGATCTTTATCTTCTCATTCTTGGTATTTGGCCACCACCCTACAGTTGAAATGTATCACATGTCTTAAATTGAGATTCCTGATATAAGCACATGAACATAACACTGTCCTTATGAAGTTATTCATCATCTCAATTGCATCTCATTCCATAATTATAATATAATTAAATATTTAATGTAACCACTGAACTGACAAAACTATCAGTAAACAGGAATAAATTAGGGTGAGATCTTGCTGTAGGATGTCATAATCAACATTTCTTCTCAACTAATTAGAGAAGAATAGAAAAATCTAGAAATTAAATAGTAGTTTAAATAATAAGATTTCCATCATGTGTCATTTGTATACCTCTAAAATTGGCTCATAATAGTAAGTTTTCAGCTCTAGACATGCTCAGCTATTTAGCAACTTCTGGAAAAACATCAGAAATTTGTCATGAGTTCACTCTCTGTCACTCCGGCACCACATAATCTGTTGATGATTCAACATGTTTAACAAGGTGAGTAGCAAAAATAAGAAAGAAAGCTTAGTAATTTTAACTTTTAATCCTTTCATACCCACTCCTAAAAAGGAAAAAATGATATTCTTAAAATCCCATTCAGGAGAAGTTGTGTTGACTGACTTATGATCAGAGTGGGAGGGAAGGAAGTTTCAGAAGAGGATATGGGAGATTGTGTTGGGTTTCTGGAAGTAGCAGGGATTACACCCAGGGTAGTTGCTAAGGCCCTGAAGAATGGTTGAATATTCTCCCCTCTCCCAATCCCCAAAAAGCTGAATACTAGGCTGATTCTAACAACCTCATCACAGATCCCATGTGCAATGAGGTGGGCCTCTTCACTGGCTGGATTGGTAGGAAACAAAGTTGAGGATATGTTGTCTTCTCTTCTGGACTGCTTCAAACCTTGGCATGACCCAGAATGCAAAAGGACCATGTTAAACCAAACTAATGGATTTCTACCTACACCTGAAGAATAGCAGTTTTATAGTCAAATGTGAATAACCTAGCTTTTAAAAATGAAGGATTAGACTCTCTCTCTTTTCTTTCTTTGTTCTGTTTGGTTTTGTCCTTTCTTGTTTTGCTTTGTTTTGCAATGGAGGTTTTATAATATTGCCTAGGTTCTTGTTAACCTCATTAGTTCAAATGGTCTTCCCACTTCAGCCTCCTGAGTAATTAGGACTACAGGTATGGACCACCATACTCATCCAGATCATTTTTTTTTTCAGTTAAATTTGGAGAGTGATAACATATACATCCAGTACCCATGTTATAGACTGAGAACATAATCCAGTTTTGTGTTTATTAAAAGAAAGGATATTACCAAAGCATCCTAAAAGATAGTGGGAAAAAGCTTGGAACAAAATTAAAATTAAGAAATCCAGCTTCTCTATGGAGCCCTGGTGAGCACATATCCACATAAACTACACAGGCAAAGGTTTGAATCACAGCCTACAGTCTTGGCACTACGCATTGTAATCCTTAAAGAATATAGGAGAATGTGAAGCTGGTGAGGTACTACCTGGGAATAACTTCCTACTTGCCTTTCTATCTCTCCCAGGAGGCTGTTATGAGTTTTTCTCATTGCCTCCTGGGTTTTGATGACATATGAAGATTTCTGTCCTGGCCCCTTCAAGATATGGAAGTAGTATAGAGTCATCTGCCCAGCAATGAGCCATTGCAGTATTGAATTGAAGTTGTTTTGCTCCTTTGGTGTTATTCTTTTCAGTGTCTAGAACAAGGACGTGGTCACTAATACCTTCAGTTATGCTTCCTTTTATGTCTATGTAAGTAATAAACTCTCTAAACCTAAAAATGACTCATTTTTTGTCAAATAAGTGAAGTCATGACCTTGGCCTGAACTTGTCTTGTGTGCTTGAAAAAAAACCCCAAAAGGTAGAAATAAATAACTACAAGTGTAAAAAAGAAGCTTAGAAAGCTATCTACAAAAATACATTTTATAATAAATTTATCAGAAGTTAGAGAAAATATACTGAAAGAGATGGTCTTTGTTTTTAACTCATACTCCAGCAACAGACTGGCTATAAGCAACTGGACTAGAGGTCACAATATTCTCATAGATGCACACTGAGTGTTCTGCCAATTCTCAATTTTTTTCATTATTGATTTTTCTTTCTTTTAATTTAGAAGAGATTTAACACATTTTCATTTATTAATTATTCACATATTCTTTGATATGTCTTCTTTTTCTTAACTTACTTTTTTATTTTTATTTTTCAATAATGAAGTTTGAACTAAGAGCTTTGTTCTTACTAGGCAAGGTTCTTGACTTGTGACCCATTCCTTTTTTTATTTTTTTTCCTTTATTGTTGTGCTGGGTGAGTGTACATTGTGGCATTTACACAGGTTCTTACAATGTGTCAAATATATCATACATGAATTCACCTCCTCTACCATTCTCCTTCATTTCCCTCTCCCCCTGATTCCTGGAGTAGTTTTGATTTTTCAATTGTAGAGTTCAACATGATGAAACAGAAGTAAATTTTATTGAAAGTAGAATCCTTTTTGCTTTATTGTTTCTATAGTCTAATACAAGTAAATGAAGTTTGAGATAATGACAGAAAAACACTTTAAGCCAAAGCCAGAATACATGTTTCTAAAACTGCTTTTTCTGTGGCTACATAAACAGAGTTAAACCTGCTTTGGATTTACTTTTAATATTCTCTCTGCGGAAAACATGAAACCATGGAGTAGGCACAATAATAGTGAATAGGACTAAAATTGATAACTATTAATAATATCTACCATGCTCATGTTATATGCTAGACCTTGAGGTATATGCTTTCCAAAACCAAAACCAATTTTATTTAGTCCTTATGGCTACCTTGGTGGGAGAATTATTAGGTAAGGCTCTCTCCCACATTCTTTCACATCCATTTAGCTTTGTGGATTCCAAGGACTTGAAGAAGAAAACTAGAAATTTGGGGGAAGAGAGAAAGAATAAAACAGAATACACACACATTCATATAGACAAACATGAACTTTCGAGCTTAACTTATTTCAAAAAGAATGAGATGTGAGGGCATCAATGTATCTGAGAAAACATCTAGGAAAACATTTTCAATTAATACATTGGAGTACTTCCATTAAGTATGCTTTCCTGTAGTGTGTGTTACTGGGATTAGGGCCTTACATTTGCTAGGCAGGCACATTACCACCTGAGCAACTCTGCCAGCTCTTTTTTGCAGGTTGGTTATTTTTGAGGTAGGTTCTTACTTTATGTTCAGGCTGGCCTGGACCATGATCCTCCTATTTGAGCTTCCCTGAATAACTGGAGATGACAGGCATGGTCCCAGCCATTAGCTGAGGTAGAGGTCTCATGGACTTTTTGCCTGGGTTGGCCCCAAACTGGGATCCACCCAATCTTTGACTTCCAAGTAGTAGGATTATAGACTTGAGATACTGTGCTGGCTCAAACTGTATTCTTTCTTACAAAGTATAGTCCTAATGCTTTCACACATTGAATATGACCAAGAGAGGACTTATTTTACACTTCCATTATTCCTTTAGAAAAATTAAATTGTTTATCGGTTGGAGTTTGTAACCAGTTTGCACTGACCTTACTGAGAAATAAACTAGCACAGAGTCACCCCCAATAGCAATGATATATGTTATTATGAAGTAAATGGAAGCAAAAAGGAATGAAACAAAGAAAGTCCATGAACATGACATTTTTTTATCCTGCCCCTGGCACCCCAGCCTAAATTAAGTGCTCTGACTTGGAGAAGAATGATAAAAATGTTGCATTTGCCATTAGAATGATAAGAAATTCCTTTAGTTTTAAATCAAATCCCTTGGACAGAAAAGTGCTGAATATTTAACCATTTGTTCACTCATTGGCAAATATAGATGGAGCCCAAATTATTAAACCATCCACAAATTTAAAGATCTAGGGAGTAGGAGAGGGATCCAAGATGGTGACTAGAGGGCAGAAGCAGACAGTGTGAGCTCCGTAAGTGAAAAATTTTGCTGAGACACTGGAGCCACACTAGGCAGAAAAAATACCACCAAGAAGAATCAAAATTCTGACACCCTGAATCCCTAGCCCATACAAAGCTTCTCCATGCCATGTTACACTAGAAAACAGGAGGGCTCCTGCACTGCCAGATGCCAGCTCTAAACCTGCTTGGGAGACACAGACCAACAGGTGAGCAAATAAGCGGCTCAAGGTATTCCCACAGCTACCCCTGGGATAAACCAGCATAGCCCCCTGAACAGACTGACCCATACCCTCCAAAAAAAAAAAAAGAAAGAAACTGAATAATAAACAAGGAACTGAAAAGAAACATGCAACAGAGGGGGCAGGGTGCAATAAGAACACCAGAGAAGTGGAGAGAGGCAAGAAGCTGATCTCCAAGCAAACTTTCAGTTAACAAAGACTGGAAAGGCAAAAGGGCTGACAGTGGGTGGGTGATAAGCTGCTGCCTAAAATAAGAGAGATAGAGGCTCACAAAACTCATTTCCTGAGCCAGTGAGTAATCCACAGTCAAAAAAATAGTCAGCAAACCAGCATAACACACTGACAGTAGAGAACCAGCTGACAGAACTCACAACTGGCCCCAGAGAAAGGGGGCACGGCAAATAAACAAGCCTCCAATAAACCAACACAGTGAAAACCCAACTCCAAAGCAGGATGGCTGGTGAGCCACAGAGCTGATCTTCAAAACCTGAGGACAAGCCACACCTCACTGAGGTAGGGGCTCACTAAGCAGCTGCCACTGAAAGACAGGAAAAAAATATGGTGAGTCTCCCCAACCACCTGGTGACACTAAGGCATAGCTGCTGCTTAAATACCAACACCAAGACTGGATGCTGAAAGAGTAGCACCAGAACTACTAAGACTGAAGCTCTATTGTTCCTGAACCTGGAATTTTTTTTTTCCTTTTATGTGTTTGTTCATCCACCACCTCTCCTTGTTGATTTCTTTGGTTCACTCTCTCTCTCTTTTTTCTTTTTCTTTCTTTCTTTGCTTTGTTAGGATTACTATTGTAAGTTACTTAACACTAAATTACACACAGACCAGGGACAGAAAAAGCAGAAAGTGGAGCGATAGGAAGACGAAAATAGGATAGAAACCATTCTCCCACAAAAAATAAATTAGTACAGGATTCAAAGGAAAATGAAGACAACAAATACCCAGTTCCAAACTCCAACAAAAGAAGAAAAACTATCCCAAGGAACCCAAGGAAGCCCACAAGAACACTCTGAAAGAAGAAATCCTGCAAACAATAGCTGAGAATTTCATGGAGATGTTTCTAGACAAAGTCAACCAAAACATACAGGAGGCACTCGAAATTCCAGGGCAACAAAAATGAAGAATATGAGAAGACACACAAAAAAAAAATGAACTCACAGGAGCCCTAAATAAATACCAAAGTGAAACAGAGAACACCATAAATAGACAAATAAAAGAATTAAGGGCAAAAATTGTCAATATCAAAGAGGAAATGATCCATGATATGGAAAACCTCAGAAAAATGAAAGAAACAGAAATACAAAACACAATGGAAGTCCACTCCAGCAGACTAGAAAAAGGAAAAGACAGAATCTCAGAAGTTGAAGATGAAATGGATATTGAAGGAAAAACTGAAGAGCTATTAGTTAAGCAACTCAAGACTTGTGAAAGAAATATGCAAGAATTGTGAAAGAAATATGTAAGAACTTACCAACTCTATCAAAAGACCAAACCTGAGCATCATGGGCATTGAAGAAGGAGAAGAGGTACAAGCAAAAGGAATTGGTAATATATTCAACAAAATAATAACAGAAAATTTCCTAAATCTAGAGAAAGCTATGCCCATTCAGACACAGGAAGCTTCCAGGACACCAAACAGACTTGACCAAAATAGAACTACTGCACAACATATTATCATGAAAACAACAAGCACAGAAAATAGAGAGAGAATATTGAAGGCTGTAAGAGAGAAAAAACAAATACCATACAAAGGTGAACCTATCAAAATCATAGCAGATTTCTCAACGGAAACCTTAAAAGCAAGAAGAGCATGGAGTGAGGTCTTCTGGGCACTGAATGAAAATAACTTCAACCATAGGATACTCTACCCAGCAAAACTATCATTCAAAATAAATGGATCAATAAAAGTTTTCCATAATAAGCAGAAACTAAAACAATATATGATCACCAAGCCATGACTACAAAAGATCTTCAAGGAATTCTGCACACAGAAAATGAAAGCAAACAAAACCATGAAAGGACAAGCAGTACCAAACCACAGGAGAAGAAAAGGCAAGAAAATAGAGAATAACAATGCACTCACTCAAACCCTTAAACAACAAAAACAACTAAATGACAGGATTCACCACACACCTATCAATACTAACACTGAATGTTAATGGACTTAATTCCCCCATCAAAAGACACCATTTGGCAAACTGGATTAAAAAAGGAAGATCCAACAATTTGTTGTTTACAGGAGATCTATCTCATTGACAGAAACAATCACTGGCTTAGGGTGAAAAACTGGAAGATTTACCAAGCCAATGGCCCCCGAAAACAGGCAGGAGTAGCAATATGTATCTCAGACAAAGAATATTTCAAACTTACATTGATCAAACGAGATAAAGAAGGACACTCCATACTAATAAAAGGGAAATACACCAAAAGGAAATAACAATTATCAACCTATATGCAACAACGTCAATGCACCCAGTTTCATCAAACATACTCTGAAGGACCTAAAAACATATATAAACTCCAACACAGTGGTAGTGAAAGACTTTAATATCCCTCTATCCCCAATAGATAGGTCATCCAAACAAAAAAAAATCAATAAAGAAATTCTAGAACTAAATCATACCATAGATCAAATGGACCTAGCTGATGTCTATGGAATATTTCATCCAACTTCTGCACAATATACATTCTTCTCAGTAGCCCATAGAACCTTCTTCAAAATTGATCATATTTTAGGGCACAAAGCAAGCCTCAGCAAATATAAGAAAGTAGAAATAATCCCATGCACAACAAAAACAACAGTAGAAAGCATGCAAACAATTGGAAGCCAAACACATTGCTCAAAGATCAATGCATCATTGATGAAATAAAAGAGGAAATTAAAAGCTTTCTGGAAGTTAATGAAAATGAAAACATGACCTACCAGAACCTATGGGACACAACAAAAACAGTCCCTAAGAGGACTGCTTTTATATATATAGAATATATATATATTTATATATATATAGCCATGAGTGCATATATTAAAAGGACAGAAAGATTTCAAATCAATGACCTAATGCTGCATCTCAAACTCCTAGAAAAACAAGAATAAGCAAATCCCAAAACAAGCAGAAGGAGAGAAATAATGGAAATAAGGGCTGAAATCAATAAAATAGAAACAAACAAACAAAAAAAACCCATACAGAGAATCAATGAAACAAAAAGCTCGTTCTTTGAAAAAATAAATAAGATTAAGAGGCCCCTGGCAAACCTGACTAAAATGAGGAGAGGAAAAAACCCAAATCAGGAAAATCAGAAATGCAAAAGGAGAGATAACAACAAACACCACAGAAATCCAGGAAATCATCAGAGACTGCTTTGAGAACCTTTATTCTAATAAGTTTGAAAATCTTGAAGAAATGGACAGATTTCTAGATATTTATGACCATCCAAAATTGAACCAAGAGGATATTAGTCACCTGAATAGATCTATAACACAAAATGAAATTGAAGCTGCAATAGTCTCCCAAAAAAGAAAAGTCCAGGACCTGATGGATTCTCTGCTGAATTCTATCAGACCTTTAAAGAAGAACTGATACCAACCCTCCTTAAACTTTTCCACAAAATAGAAAGGGAGGGAAAACTGACTAACTCATTTTATTAGGCCAGTATTACACTCATCCCAAAACTGGACAAGGACACATCCAAAAAGGAGAACTACAGGCCAACGTCCTTAATGAATGGTGATGCAAAAATCCTCAATAAAATAATGGTAAACTGAATCCAACAACACATCAGAAAGATCATTAACCATGACCAAGTCAGCTTCATCCCAATGATGCAGGGGTGGTTCAACAAAGCAAATCAATAAATATAATACACCACATCAACAGAAGCAAAAACAAAAACCACTTGATCATCTCAATAGATGCAGAAAAAGCCTTCGAGAAGATCCAACACCACTTCATGATAAAAGCTCTAAGAAAACTAGGAATAGAAGGAAAGTACCTCAACATTGTAAAGACTATATATGACAAACCTACAGCCAACATCATACTTAACGGTGAAAAACTGAAATCATTTCCCCTAAAATCAGGAACTAGACAAGGGTGCCCACTATCCCCACGTCTATTCAACATAGTACTGGAATATCTAGCCAGAGTAATTAGGCAAGAAGAAGAAATAAAAAGAATATAAATAGGTAAAGAAATTGTCAAAGTATCCCCATTTGCAGACGATATGATGCTATACCTCAAAGACCCAAAAACTCCTAGATACCATAAACAGCTACAGCAAAGTGGAAGGATACAAATCACCTTACAAAAATCATTACCTTTTCTATACACCAATAATGAACAAACTAAGGAAGAACATATGGAAACAATTCCATTTACAATAGCCTCAAAAAAAATCAAATACCTAGGAGTAAACTTAACAAAGGATGTGAATGACCTCTACAAGGAGAAAGAGATTGAGGAAGACTACAGGAGGTGGAGAGATCTCCTGTGCTCATGGATTGATAGAATCAACATTGTAAAAATGGTTATACTACCAAAAGCAATCTACATGTTTAATGCAATTCTCATCAAAATTCCAATGACATTCATCACAGAGATTGAAAAATCTGCCCTAAATTTCATTTGGAAACACAAGAGACCACAAATAGCCAAGGCAATACTCAGCAAAAAGAGCAGTGCTGGAGGTATAACAATACCTGTCTTCAAACTATATTACAAAGCATTAGCAATAAAAACAGCATGGTACTGGCATAAAAACAGACATGAAGACCAGTGGAACAGAATAGAGGACTTGGACATGAATGTACACAGCTATGCCCACCTTATTTTTGACAAAGGAGCCAAAAATATACCATGGAGAAAAGAGCCTCTTCAGCAAATGTTGCTGGGAAAACTGGTTATCCATCAGGAAAAAAACATGTTTATCACCCTATGCTTGTCTCAACTCAAAATGGATCAAGGACCTTCAAAGCAGACCAAAACTCTAAAGTTAGTACAGGAAAGAGCAGGGAATACTCTGGAAGTAACAGGCCTAGGCAAGGACTTCCTCAATAGAACCCCAGCAGCTCAGCAACTAAGAGAAAGGATGGACAAATGGGACTTCATAAAATTAAAAGGCTTCTGTACAACAAAAGAAATGGTCTCTAAACTGAAGAGACCACCCACAGAGTGGGAGAAACTATTTGCTAGCTATACATCAAACTTAGGACTGATAATCAAAACATACAGGGAACTTAAAAAACTAAACTCTCCCAAAATCAATGAACTAATAAAGAAATGGGAAACTGAACTAAGCAGAACTTTTTCAAAAGAAGAAATTCAAATGGCCAAAAAACACATGAAAGAATGCTCACCATCTCTAGCCATAAAGGAAATGCAAATCAAAACCACACTAAGATTCCACCTCACCCCTGTTAGAATAGCCATCATCAAAAACACCACTGACAACAGGTGTTGGCAAGGATGTGGGGAAATAGGAACCCTCATACACTGCTGGTGGGAATGCAAGCTAGTGCAATCACTCTGCAAAAAAAATATGGAGGCTTCTTAAAAATCTAACCATAGATCTGCCATATGATCCAGCAATCCCACTCCTGGAGATATACCCAATGGAATGTGACACAGGTTACTCCAGAGGCACTTGCACACCCATGTTTATTGCAGTGCTATTCACAATTGCCAAGTTATGGAAACAACCAAGATGCCCCACGACTGATGAATGGATTAAGAAAATGTGGTACTTATACACAATGGAGTTTTACTCAGCCATGAAGAAGAATGAAATCTTATCATTCTCAAGTAAATGAATGGAACTGGAGAACATCATTCTGAGCAAGGTTAGCCAGGCTCAGAAGACCAAAAATTGTATGTTCTCCCTCATATGCGAACTTTAGATCTAGGGCAAATGCAGCAATGTTGTTGGACTTGGATCACACGACAAGGGGAGAGCACATATGGGAGGTATGTGGATAGGTAGGAAACCCAAAACATGAAAGTGTTTGATGTTCCCACTGCAGAGGAACTCATACAGAAACCTTAAAGTGACAGAGGTCAATATGGGAAGAGGATCAGGAACTAGTGAAAAGGTCAGGTAGAGATGAATCAACTTGGGTTGTAACACATTTGTACATGGAAGCAATGCCAGGAATCTCTCTGTATAGCTATCCTTATCTCAACTAGCAAAAACGCTTTGTCTTTCTTATTATTGCTTATGTTTACTCTTCAACAAAATTAGAGATAAGGGCAGAACAAGTTCTGCCTGGAAGTGAGAGGGTGTGGTGGGAGAGGGAGGGGCAGTGGGCAGGGGAGAGAAATGGCCCAAACAACTTATGCACATATGAATAAATGAGTAAAAAATTGAAAAAGAAAAATCTAGGGACTGCTCCTGAAGTAGAGTTTTTGTTGTTTTAATTTTTATTTTTACTTTTTTTGTTTGTTGTTTGTTTTTTGATACACAGTTTCTCTGTGTAGCCCAGGCTGGTCTCCAACCTGATTCTCTTGCCTCAGCCTCCCAAGCATTGGGATGACAGGCTTGAATCACCACACCCTGCTTGGAGTTATTGATAATAGATCTAAGCTCATCTCAAGCAGCTTAAGAAATTAGAAAATATCTTCAGAAAGCTGAACTCTCTACTCTTAAATCCAGTGGTGCAAAAAAACAAAAACTGTGCCTCTGGAAGACAAACAACACTACTGATAAGTTTCTTAGTGAAATTTCTATCATTTTCTCATTGTCACTAGGTGGAGGGAAAACAACTTCATTAGATGAGTTAACTAGTTACAATGATGTAAAAGTGTTGTTACCTAGGTCTGAGGACACATGACAAAGAGAACTGCTGTTCTACAGAATTGCCAAGTATGTTTGATGATACTCCAGATTTCAGGAATGAAAGGAATGTGCAATAAAAGTGCAACAACAAAAGTTATGGTAATTTATTCATCACTTTTTTGTACAGTCACTGCAAATTGCTTTGTTATAGTCCTGACTCTTGTGTCAGCACAGGAAGATATCCCCTGACTCTGCACCAATTGGATAGAGCATATTTTCACTAGGGGACTAGATTTCTTTATACCTTCACTGAGACTCCATAGCAGCCCCAGGAAGTTCTTTAACATGCACAGCTAAATAAACACAGACCCATGGACAGGTCACCTACTTATTTGGCAAAAGAACAATCCAAATGTAGATTATCAAGGTTGGCCAAGTAACTCACATGGTAGAGCACCTGCCTAGCAAGCATGAGGCCCTGAGTTCTAACCCCAATACCACCAAGAAGAAAGAAATCAAAAGAAATTTCAAATGTAGATTGTCATCAAATCGATGAGAACAGTAGTTCTCGACAAATGGTGATTTTATTCCAAATGGATATTTTGCAATGTCTGAAGACATTTTCACCACAATTGGGATAGTAATACCAATACTAGCTGATAAAGATTAAGGATGCTGCTGAATGTCTTAACATATGCAAGACTTCCCCACATAACAAAGGATTATCTGACCCCAAAAGTCATTAAGTCTAAGGTTTAGAAACTCTGATTTACACTAATGACACCTAGTGTGGTGACTACTAAGATTCCATCAATTATGTCCATCCATGCTTTATGTGTGTAACTATAATAAGGAAAAGTTATACTCAGAAAAGTTGTTTAATGTTTCTTTTACTGAACGTGTATGTAACCATAGTTTTAGAGGTCACAAGTGGAAAACTTGCAAAAATTCCTTCAAAAACCACCAGAAAAAATAAGTATTTTCATAAAAATGTTCCATAGCCTAATATCTTTGTAATAGGGATAAGCTCCTACTCTGAGAAACAAATTCTACTTTTTTATCAGCTACATCACACAGATCCTCTTTGATGCACTGTTACAAGAAAAAAGCTAAAATTCTGTCAAGCATCATTCAGTTAAGCATAGTTTCTGGACTGTTAGATAGTAAGATAATCATTGCAACCTCCAAAGTAATGTAAGTATATTACTAACTTTAAGAGTACTAAAGATTTGACTCCAGATATGAGAATTCTCTCAATCTTTTCAGGCACTATAACATACCTTAGGGTCGATAATTTATAAACAATAAGCATTTATTCTTCATAGCTTTAGAACCTGGGAAGTCCAAGATCAAGGTCCCAGAAGGTTCAATGTTTGGTGAAGTCTTACTCTCTGCTTCAGAGATTGTGCCTTGTTGCTGCATTCTCACACTATGGAAGGAATAACACTGTTCTCATATGGCAGAAGGGGCAGAAGGGACAGATAAGCTCCCTCAAGTCTTTTTTAGAAGGAAATTAATCATCTCCCAAAGTCCTCTCTCCTTTTTTTGTGGTACTGGTGTTTGAACTTAGGGCTTCATGCTCATTAGACAGGCATTCTATTCTTGAGCACACCATCAAATCCAAAGTTCTCTTTTCTTAATACTACCATATCAGTATTAACCTCAAACTTTCAAATTTTGGAAACACCAATATTCAGACACAGAGAAATCTAATGAGATCTCCATTTTGTTTAAAATCTAGTCCTATTTTTCCTCTTGGGAATATTGAGAAAAGGCAACGTTTCAGGCAGGACCAGGAAAAAACGCCCCACCTACCCACCCACATACACACTTGGAATTATTGCCATTTTTAGCATTACTTACATACCAAATTACTACTCTCACTCTGATGTCCAATTTTAATGTTATATGTATTTATGCTATCTAACTTCAACATTTTAGAAGTAGTACAGAGATTTGGGTTCTGCCATTTTAAATTTGGAAAGAGGGAAAATCATAGTTCCATTTTATATATAATTTTGAACATTTCTAAACAACATGAATATGACTGGGTAAGGATACTTTTAAAAAATTAAAAGGAGAGCTCTATTTTCTTTGGAATATTATTATCCTCAACTCAGTCAGATTGTATTATTCTTCACGTTAAGCTGTGGAAAGGAAGCCACTACTCTCTGAATGTGAGCCAAGGGTCAAATTTGTTTCTGAAGTTCAATCTAGCATCAAATATAATGCAGTGTCAGGCATCATAGTTGATTTTAGTTTTGGATCAAGATATTTAATGGAATCTCAGAGATTATGAAAGATAGATACCAATTTATATATATCAGGAACTGAAGATACAGTAAAAAGAAATAACTGGTTGCAGAAGTATGGTTACTTTAATCTTTCTCTTGGATACCAGTGTATATGAATTGCATATTTATTTAACAAAGATGTAAAGAAATATTTAGCCAATATTAACATATATTGCTGAAATGATCTTCAGTATTGCTAACTCTGTAAAACTGTCCAGCTAATTGAGTAATTTTCGTAATATGTAACATGTCAAGCCGAGTACATAACACATGCAATGCAATGCACTAATTCCCTGAAGTGTATCCACAGGTCAGTGGAGTAATAAGCCTCAGCCATGCATTATGAAGATGGAATGCTGATGTGACTCTCTTGTGACTCTAACTCTTAGGACTTCTCTGAAAATACTGAATGATTTACACTTCAGAGATAAATTATCAACATACATGCTTCTTGGTGTCAGGAAATGTGAAATAATAATAAAGCAATAGGCAGAAAACCATATTTTTCCTGTGTATACTGTGTTATAAATGTAAAAATAGACCCTAAAATTTAAAGTGAAACTCAGTTGACTTGAAAGTATTTATATCTATATGGTTTTTTTGGTTCTAGTTTATTCAGTTTTCTCCTGAATATGAGAACTCTTATATGTTGTTCTGGGAGCCTTTGTAGTAAAGTTTCTTTTGTTTTCTTGATCTAGTGACTTGAAAAGTGGGTGAATATAAAAGATGTGGTGAGGGGGGAAAAGAAATGCACTCACTCGACACAATATAAAATGCCTTGCTTCACAAATTATAGAATTAATGATTTTTGGAAACTAATTTCAGGACTAAAGAAACCCTTCAGGGGCTGATATAAAAAAATTTCAGGCTGCTTAACTTGCCAGCCTTTGTCACAAATTCAAAGGTTCTGACTATAATGGATGGATTTTTTTTAATTCTACAAAAATAGGGAAAAAAAGCTTAAATTGTCTCTAGCATATAAACAGTAGTATGAAACATACACTTAGTACATAAACAGATAACACATAAACACTAGTATGAAAAAGTAATAAAGAATCATTGTAGCATATCTTAAAATCACAGAAATTCAGTGATCAATTTCAAATCACTGCATGTAATTTCTCATATATGCATTTGACACACATCATTGTGCCAATAATTATCAGGTTATCAGTGTGGCTTCTACAAATGTTTAGTGATCACTTACTCTGTGCCAGACATCACTCTACCTTAGTGATACCCTTCTTTCTCCTCCATGTCTTTCCCTGCTTCTACCACTTTTCTTACTTTACAGGAAGGATAAGCTCTCTTATCTACTTTCCCCACTAGATTTATATTTCTTGAAAGCAGAATCACTATCGGCAACCACCTTGCCAGAAAGAACTTTTCACCGAAGTTGATGCTTGGACAAAATCTCAGATGACTAGCAGTTATAATAGTATTGATAATGATAAATTATTAAGAAGGTGGAGGTAAAGGAGGAGAATGATAAAAGGATTGCTAATTACCAGAATTCTGTATTTATTTTCCCATTTATTCTTATCATTACCTTATGAGATGGGTAACAGTACAGACCTTGTTTTAAAGATTAGTAAATCAAGAGGCAAAAGTGTCAGTAACATAACTTGATCAGTCATCTGATAAGTAGAAATGACTAGGTAGAGAGGCAAAGGAGGGAGAAAAATACTTTAGGCATGAGCTAGTCCCATGTGTTTTCTGCAGATTTGGGATGACTGGGCCATCATTATTATTCAATGGAGAATATAATAGGCATGACATGGGATTATCATTAATATTTTGCACGTACATAGTTATTGAGGTCTTACTTTCTGACAGACACAGGATTTTCATCATTTCTTTATAAGAATTACTTTATTTTTTTTCCTCACCAAAACCCTGAGAGAGAAATAAAATTCTATTTTGACTTTAAAGATGAAAGAACTATCTTAGGCAGCTAAATAACTTGCCCAAGGTGACAAAGCTAAGAAGTGCCAAAGCATCGATTCAAGGCAGGACTGGCAAGTTCCTAAGTCTGTGCTCAATACCCAGCTCAGTTTAGATCACTTTCAAATGAGGCTAAAGACATAGATAAGGCCAAAGTATGAAGAACCTCAATGACTAACCCAGAAGGTGAGAATTTTATCCTAAAAGTTATGGGGAAACACTGAGAAAGTGTAAGCAGAATAGTAACATGTTCATCTTTATAAGAATGATCATTGCAACAATGTTAGAAGGTGTGAGAGCAAAGTGGCACTGGAGGCAGTAGACTGATGAGTAGATGATTATAATATACTGGTTAGTAACTGTAGGAATCTTTAGGGGGTGAAACAATGGCAGTGATGACAAAAAGAGATGTCTAAATGATGACTAGAATAAAGGGGTACCTGGGAAGATCTTGTGTTCTGGCTTGAGTTGGATGAGGATGTCCTTTACCTAAAGGAAATAGAAGAGAAATAATGGAGATTTGATTTTGAGGATGTGTGTGAGAGATATCTGTGGTCCTCTCATCATAAAGCATTTAGATATGTGTATCTAGATGCTAGAAGTCAGGGATCTGAGTTGTAGACATAGAGTTAGGAGTCCTAGACTGATAGGTAGTAGTTAAATGCTTGATCATGTACCATGAGGACAAGAAAGAAGAATAAGATGGTGGAGTCAAACAGCTAAAGAACACTGATGGGAAAGTGTAATGAAAACAGACAAAGGAAGAACTCATTTCAAGAAATAGTGATTGAAGTGTCAAATTAAGTAATTAAGACAGATTAAGTAGGATGAAGTGGGGAATACATAAACCATTGAGATGAAGGGAGCTATTCATAAACTCATTGACTAGTATATGTGATGGGGTAAACCATGCTCAGGACTGTGAAGAGAAAAACTGTGACATGGAATGAAAACTAATCCACCAATCAACTTGGCAATAAGGGAAAGAGTATAGAAGTAAGGACAAAGTAACATAAAGGGAAGATATTTTAAGTTTTTAAGATAGGGGTTATATGAATACATTTATGCACTTGAGAGTGAGTAACTCAGTAATTTTTAGTATATAAGAGAAAAGAGATTCCTGATGTAAGAGGTAGTATTCCACAGTGAAGGGAGAAATTGGGAAATACAGGAGTTTCTACAAAAAGCCTCTGAATTAAAAGTAGGCAAGTTATACCATAGGCAAATTAATTCAATGAACACACTGGGAAAGAATATTTGCTCTTTATTCTGCAAACAGTTGATCTCCCAATTTATATAGGGCCCTTTGTATTTTAAAAATATGACCAACAATTAGTAAAAATAGACTTAGGTTATGACTAAACAGTTCAGAGGAAACAAATATAACTAGTTTTTAAACCAACATATCAGAAGATATATAACTGCACTCATAACAGGAGAAATGCAAATGAAAATATAGCAAGTTTTATTTTACTTTTAACAGTGTTTGAACTCAAGAGTTTGGTGCTTGTGATGCAGGCATTCTACCTCTTGACCCACACACACCTCCAATCCTCATTCATCACATTAGCTGAAAACATGAAAGTTTTCACTGCTACAATGTCAAGGCAGGAAATTTTGCAGTATATTTAAAAAAAATTGCATATTTATTTACCCTTTGAACCAAAAACTCCATTTCTGGAAGTTTATTCTGAACCAAAAAAGGATTTAGGCTGCATAATTCGCTTTTTTTTTCCAAATTCTAAATTTTATGGATTCAAAAACCCATGCCATTTGTGACAATTGCTGTTTTTAAATAGGATATTATATTGTTCATGTACAAAACAACATATGTAGAAGGTTATTTATTTGCAGCATGGTCTATAATAGCAAAAGATTAGAATTATCTCAAATGTACATCAATGTTAGACTGATTACAAAGCTTATGAAATAAATTATTTAGCTGTAGGAGAGAAAACATATGTATATGCTGCCCACATCTCTTTTGCTCAGAAGCTGAGAAATTCTTGGACACAAAACTCCTGATCATTAGAAATACATTTTATTTTTTAGTAATAAGAAGGATATTTATACTTGAAGCCAAAAAGTTCCACAAGCCAAATAACTATTTTAGTTTCATGTCCAAAAAAATTCTGAGAGAGAAAAAAGGATAATTTTAATAGACGTTATTTGCATATTGGTTGCAAATAATGTTTTCAACTCTATTACATACAGCTCTCAGCTACTGAAATATCTGCAGAAAACAGTTTCCTCTAGAAAGTGCAAAATAAATAAATAAAACCTGTCTCACTAAGTCTGATGGTTTGAATTCATTCTCGGCAGTAGCCTTCATTTAAAGTTACAAATTCATTTATCTCTATATATCCAAAAGGTAAAAGAAATCAACCAAAATATAAGTAAGAATTTACCCCCAACTGGAAAATTGACCTACAGTAGCAGTTCTGATGTGGTAAGTAACCATATGTAAATATTAAAATTAAGAACTTGGAACTAGATTAATTTTACAGTCATCACTAGCTTATACAGTCCATGATTTCCTTCCTCTTAGCTGGGCTAGAAAACGAAGTTATGTTTTCTGATCCTGTGATATCCTTACTCTTGAGATCAATGTCTGAAGTCATGCTACTCACTGAAAGAGACAAGAAAAATCTGACCTTAAGCTATACATTCTGATAAGAAAAATTTTCAAAAACATATCCTTAAATATAGGGGGAGACTTTCACAATGCAGAGATCTGAAAACTGAGTATCTTCTTTATTCAGGTTTTCTCTTTAATTTGGAAGTATTATCATTGTGTTAAAGCCTAACGGACAATATAAAGAGCTTCATTTCACAATTCAAGTTTTGGTGGTGGGCAAGTCAAAGTACTTCTAAGTGTTCCTCTAAGGTAGTCTGCAACTTTTGCCCATTTTATAATTGAATGTTGAAAATCTGAAAAAACACAGCTGGAAAATAATAAGTTTTATCTCTTTATTAACTTTAGATGTTGCTTCTCTCAGGAAAGAGAGGGAGAGATGGTTGGCAGAAAATAATGAAAACACAAGGGCTGTGCTGTCTGTTGGTAGAATTGCTTCTGAGATGATAAAGGGGAAATGCAGATAAGAACCATCAAGATGCAGCCTGTTTGGTTTTTTTATTTAAAGAAAATTGTGTTTCCATTCTCTTCCTGTCCATCCAGGCTATGAAGAAACTGTCCACCTAGAGATCTGGATAGTCAGTTAAATAATGTAGACTTAATTACTTTAGTGCACTTTAGGTATCAAATGTATGCTGTAGGTGATTGCACTGTTGCTTTGAGACTAGGAGGTAAAAAATAATAGGTCCATCTCTAAAAGACATGGCCTTACAGAGCTATTTTTTTACTCTTAGTATACAGAGTACTGGAATCAAGCAAACTATTAAATCTGAGAGTGTAAATGTGCAGACGTTAGTCATTGCACTATGTCAGTTTGGAGTATTTCTTTCAATGCTGCATTTTAACAGAACCAGATTTTCCTACGTGAAGAAGTATCTTAGTCTGTTTTCATTGCTATAACATAATATCACAGACTGGGTAGTTTATATGGAACAGAAATTTATTTATCATAGTTCTGGAGGCTGGGAAATCCAAGATTAAGGTGCCAGTATCTGGTGTGGGGCTTCTTGCTTCATCCTCACATGGTAAAAGGCAGAATGGCAAGAAAGGAGGAGCAATATTTTATCACGTGGCAGAAGACAGAGAATGAACCTCCTCTCAGGAGACCTTTTTATGGTAGTACTAACCTATTCCTGAGGACTCTACCCTCATGACCTAAACACTCCCCAAAGGCCTCACCTTCCACCACGATTGCATGGCAAACATATTGCTCATGGAAAAGGCAGGAACATCTTGGGCCATCACTGTCAGGTAGTCCACTGAAATGACAATAGCAAATACTTCATCTATTTTAAGGTACGCTTTATTTCGTTTTAACCTTCATCAAGTTGCAATGTATCTTGTATTAGGCTGAGAATCAGTTTAACTAACAGTGCTTTCGTTTTTATTTATTGATACATAAAATCACAACTGAGGTCTGGTAGATTACTAATGCTTTTTATTGTCCCATATAGTAAGAGTTATTCATAAGAGAGTATTACTTATTTCATAGAATGGGTCAAAGAGACTAAGAGTTAAACTCAGCATGTGCTTTCTCCTTGTCATAAGGTATGCTAATAGCAAAACACATAGGAAATACCACAATATTCTATGCTAAACTGAATGTCAACTTTGCAAACATGGACATATTATAGTCTTTAGCATCTGTGACTATGTTGCCATACAACACAAAAGGGACTTTGCAGAAGTGATTAAGTTAAGGATATAGCATTGGCACATTTTTCCTAGATTACATATCTGGGTGGGCCCAATGTAATCACTAGGGCCCTTGCAACAGGGATGCCAGAGGATCAGAATAAGAGAGAGATTTAATAAAGCAAGAAAAGGGTAGAGTGACGTACTTTGAAGATGGAAGAAGGGACCATGAACCAATGAATGATGAGGTCCATTAGAACCTGGAAATTGCACAGAAACAGTTTCCCATCTAAAGTCTCCAGAAAGAACATAGCTCTGCAACATCTTGCTTTAGCCAGTAAGACCATTTCAGTTTTCTGACCTCCAGAACTATAACATAAATAAATGTGGGTTGTTTCAATCTGTCAGTTTTTACAGATGCAGTAAGGAAGATCTGCTGAAAAAAATAGTTTTTACAACTCTCCTGGTTGTCAAAATACACATGCTGATAATTCTTTTTGTATTTTATAAAATAATGTAGAGCATTAAAAATTAAGATGGAATGATGGATGAATAGCAGAATAGACACACACATATCTACAAATGAATGTAAATTTATATATAATACAGCAAAAATAGGTGCATATGAATTATAGAATTGAGGAGACAAGTATATGGCTGTTCATTGTACAATTTTTCTTTCAACTTGTGTATATGTTAAAAACTATTCTATAACAATTTTTAAATCATTTTATAACAAAATGTTGGAGGGGAGAGTAGTATGTATTTGACAGTTTTAAAATAAAGATGATGTCATTCTTGGAAAAAAAAATTTAACCAACTGATTCTCCAAAAATAAACTCTGTCATGGGTATTACTGTGCAACTGGGATTACATTACAATTATTATATTAGTCCTAATCTTCCGTTACACTGTTTTTTCACTGTTTTTTAATGTATAAAATACAAAACCTTAGTGAAAAAAAATTTTTTTCTTATTAAGTGTAATTTTTACAGGGCTGGTGGAGTGGCTCAACTGGTAGAGTGTAAGCCTAACAAGTATGAGGCCCAAAGTTCAAATGCCAGTATTGCCAAAAAAAAAAAAAAAAAAAAAAGAAGAAAGAAATAGATTAATTTTTACCAAAAAATTAATTTTAAGATGGTAAAGTGCTTGCTAACATTCTTATGTTAGCAAAAGACACTTGATATTTCCCAATCTGTGGTAAAATTGTGAAGTTGAAATTTGCTTTTGCCACTCTTCCACTTTCCCCACTAGAACCTCCTCTCTTGATTGCTCTCCACTCCCCCAAGGAGATTTGCTCTATATCAGAGTGAGAAAATGAACTTCTTCACTCCAGGTCATTCTTTACCAAGATGGTTTCTTTTTAACAGCCTTTTCCTTAAAATTCTGGTGCAGTCAGTCTCTGCAGTGAATGAACAAATAGAGGCAGAGCTCCAAGTCTTACAAATGGCATAAGAAATCTCTGAAACTCCAAAATGTGGATAAGCCTGATTTGCATCCCAAATCCATTCCTATGGTCAACATTGCACCCTATACGTGGTCAGAAGCTCCTGCTGTCTCATTAATAAGTGAAGATGTATAGAAATTCTGGTCTTACCCCCACCATCACAATAAAAAAATAAGAAAGGAGGAAACTCTGGTCTATTGCTTTCTGATTATTTTCATGTCTGTTTATTCACAGCCCACAGTACAGCTTCTGACATTTTAGGAAAAGCAAAACACAACCAACAGGAACAATATAGTATAAGACTTTTATCTCACCTTTAAATTCAATGACCAATTTCAATTATCACCCTATGCACAATTGGTTAATTGTATTTAATTTTTTTCATATTCCTGCTACTGGTTTCATTATATCTACAATTTCCTTAAAATTGCCTATAACCTACAGTAGAATATCTTTGGAAATTAGCCAATTAAGCAAAGGCACAGACCATTAAATAACTTGTTTGCTCAATAGACTTTCCAGTTTATATTAGTTTTTTTAAAAATCACTTAAATTCATGACTGACATATAAACGCTTTCTGCCTTATCTCAGCTGGAAACTATGCTCTGATAGTATTCATCTTCAATATTGTCTTTGATCACTGCTGACAACAGTCTCCACTTTTTAGGCTTTAGACTGAGCTCCTCCAAAAAGACTCTCTTATATTTTCATATCTCTCTCTCTCTCTCTCTCTCTCTCCCCACACACCCCCCTTCTCTTTTTCTCATGGCATTGGATGTAATTCCACGACTAGGGTCCAAAAGCTACTCAGCAATTCTTTTATTTAACTCTAATTGATTCCCTATTGCACTTGCCACAGCAACAGTTTAAAAATTCATCTCAAGGTACCTAACTCACATCTGTCATCCTCACTCTCAGTAAATAGCTTTGCCATACACCTAAATCAAAAAGACCAAAGCCCACTCAAGCAAATTCTTATTCTGGTATCCAGAATGATATTCCAGCCCCATCCTTTCAAATTTTCTCAGAAATTTTCTCTTTTTAATTTCCTGTGGTTGTAAGGCAAGAATATCACTCCATTGCAAAACTATTTCTTTTGCAACAATTACCTGCTACATGTACCCTACATAAACAAGTAGACCTTCCCTTTATATCACATAACACACCAGAAACAAGGCTGACATGTTTGAATTTGGCATTGCTGAAGGTTAAGTTATAATAAAAGAGAAAAAAAATTCCAAAGAGGTACATGTGACTGGGAAACCTGACTTACAATATAGCTGATTTATCTTCAATTTACAGCCACTGCAGGGTCATGACTTGTTGGACTCTCAGCACAGAAATCAATAACATTCAGAAGCACATGCCTGGATATTTCTTTCCTTAGGAACAGACCAAGGCAGTGACATCCAAAGATGTTCTCTTGCCTCCCCATACTTAGGTCAATTTCTGAATATTCTTTCCATCCTTGAACTGAGGCTAGAAATGGTCACTCTACATGAAAATGGCCATATGATTCTTTCCCCAAGTTCTACAAATATCTTCCTTATCCTGAGTGATAGTCTTTCTTTCCTTCTGGGATGTATTTCCTCTGCTTCTTCTTTTAAAGATCTATCTTCTCCTTAACTACATGTTCACCTGTCATTTCCTCCACACAACCTTTCCAGCAACTCCCCACTCTCCAATTGCACTTATTTGCAACTCTTCTAATGTAGGAAAGTCTTGTTATATATACAATATACCAATAGTTGTATATTTGGCTGCCCCTCTCCCTAGATGGTAAGGACTCTTTTCATAATATCAATATTTCCATATAACTTATTACTAGAGTTTATGCTTATTTGACCCTTAAGTACCTGATAGTCTTCTGAGCATTCTTAATTGCATTATCTCATTTAATCTTTGCCACAAGCATAATAATTAATTTCTATTATTAGCTCCAATTTATTGGTCAGGAAAAAAAGGAAATAAATAAAGGTTAAGTAACTTGCCCAAATTCATAGAGACAATAAAGATGGACCAGGGTTTGCAGGTAGGTGTCTAACTTCAGTGCTCTTGCTCTTCTACACCGCATAAATGCATCCTTGCACTTATAGGCACTCTCTAACTATTGGTTGACATTGGAGTTAACTTGGCCCATCCATTTAAAATAAGGTAGGTTTATCTCCCAGTCACCTCAAGAGAAAGAAAAGATTTGGACTCTTTCAAAAAAGGAAACTAAAAAGGCCACTGCAAATATAAGATCCCAAACCATGTAATTTACAGAAAGAAGCATAATTTTACTTCATTTGGAACATCATACGAGGGTTTTGATCATCAGTTTAAAAATATTTTTTGAAAAAATAATGAGTAAAAACATAAAGATCATACAAGTCCACTTCCATTTTCAGTATGCATATGCCCACACTACCACTTTCTCCTGCATACACTGACCCCAACTAAATTGTGTTAAGAAGTTTCCAATTGAGTACAGTGTACTGTAGCATGTCACCATTCTATGCAACCTTGTCAGTAGTACTCTCCCTAGTGTTTTAATTTTCATCCTCTTAAATTAATTCACAGTTACATCTTTGAAATGAATCATCTCTTTTGTGGAATCCACTTTTATTATTTATTTTTATTTTATTTATTTATTTAATTTTTTTTTTTTTGTGGTACTGGGGCTTGAACTCAGGGCCTACACCTTGAGCCACTTCACTAGCCCTTTTTTTGTGATGAGTTTTTACGAGATAAGGTCTTGCAAACTATTTCCCCGGGCTGGCTTCTAACTATGATCCTCCTGATCTCTGCCTCCTGAGTTGCTAGAATTACAGGTGTGAGCCACTGGTGCCTGATTTATTATTTATTTTTAATGGATACATGAACACATAAAAATTATGCATATTAATGAGTGGTACCATGCAATGTTTCCATACATGTATATATTTTATGATGTTTGCATCATGTTAAACATATCTGGCTCCTCATTTATCACTTCATTTTGGATTTGCTACATTCTTAATGAATGCCTTAGTATATTGACCAAATTAATGTAAACTCAAATATTCTTAATGAAGGATAAAAGATGATCCATGTCAGGCACCAGTGGCTCACACCTATAATCCTTGCTACTAGGAGGCAGGGATCAGGAGGTTAGCGGTTCAAAGCCAGCCTCAGCAAATAGTTCCTAAGATCCTATTTAAAAAAAAAAAAACACAAAATGGGCTGGAGGAGTGGTTCAACTGATTGAGTGCTTGCCTAGTAAGTGTGAAGCTTGAGTTCAAACCCCATACCACCACCACAACCAAAAAAAAAAAATGACCCATTTGTTTGATGAATAGAGATATGAAAGAATAGACCCAGGTAGGAACATAAAAATTCAGGGCAAATTGAACTTTTTGTATGAGCAAAAGCATATTTCTATTGTCAGATAGAGAAAAATATTGTACCCTGACAATAGCTTATGAAATTAGAGTATAAAAATATACAAGAGGAGCTGGCAAAGTGGCTCAAGTGGTAGAATGCTTGCATAGCAAGCATGGGGCCCTGAGTTCAAACCCCAGTATTGCCATATATATATATATATATATACATATATACATATATATACATATATATCTACATACATACACAAAAGGCAGAAAATAAAGCATTTTATTTGATAGGCAGTTGTAATTTAATGTAAAATGTTTTAAAAATATTTCATTTCCCAAATTTTTCCATATAATTGTTTTAGTTTTCCTTTGAGTACATTTTAAAGCACAGCTACAATTGTGAAAGCTGCTATATTATGTGCCGTACAAAAAAATGTTTTCTGATTGTTTGTGGTTAATATAGATAAGGGGCACTGCATCCTCTGCCACTGAACTTTTCCTGCAGTGCCTTGCTTATGCAGACACAAAATGTAATAGAATAAAGAAATTCTAAATATTGCTTTAGAATTCATATAGTTTGTACTTTATTGACTTTTAAAAATCAATTTGTTCTTCTCTTTAATATTAGTGCCTCAACACATCAATTTTAAAAGTGTACCCAGTTGGATGGAGAGTTTGGATCTCAGCAGGATTCTCTCTCTACTAGATGCAATGAAATTGTGGATGAGCTATTAGGATTGGGGAGTGGACTGAGAGAAGGGTGGAAGGCAAAGGCGAGTGACTGTGAGAGAAAATATCATGAAGTCTTGGTTCTTAAGCCTGCAGGAATTTATGGGGTAATTTTCATCCTTAAAACTGATCTTTAAAGGTTTTCATGTTTTCTTGTTACCAGCAGGGACTTCTGTTGAAATAAGATAATTTCTGTGTTTGTGTACTTCAAAAGAGCAAGTGAAAAACATAGCCATATTGGAACATTTTTCTGAAATACCAAGCTAAAGGAATGACAGCTTCAATGAATGGCCGCAAAATGTAACAAGTTTTGCACATGCCGTGGATTCAGATATACTGTTCTGTGTTCGGTTGTGTGGATGATGTTTATATGCTTAAGACAAATATCTGTGTAAAACAATTATATCATACAAGACAAAGATTACCAAGTTTGACTGGTCAAGTAAATGTAGGGAGTAGAATTGCTATTAAAAATTTCTGAGTTAGAAGTAATTTGTCAGTTCCATGAAGGGTAGGGTACATGGATCTAAAAATATTCCAAAGCTTCATAAACTGGAAGTGCTTTATTTTCTGAGGAAACAATAATGTTGAGGGACTAAAAAGCAGGGCATGGAATATGTTTCAACTAGTTCATGAAGTGAAAAGCTTTAAGCTAATATTAGGTATTGAAATATACATATATTCCATAGTTTTTGATACCCAGCCCTCTGCACAGTACAATTTCCTTTAAAAATGCATTTCTTGTTGGGTTTATTATCCCGATTTATATCCCCATGGGGTTTAAGCAAAGGCCTAGAAAGTTTTATAAATGTTTGAAATATGGCTCATCTCACTGCAGGGATAAGAATGCAAAAAAAAAAAAGACACTGCATTTTTCATCAAATATTGAAATGGAGATTATCTATTAAATGCGTTTTTTTCCTAGGAGCTTATGGGAAGTGATTTGTATGTGTCTGATAGAAATCTGAGCAATCTCCATTGTGTGTGCACATGAGGGATGTGTGCTCACAGGCTTTACACAAAAATGCCATCCTGGTCTCTGTTCTGGGCCTCCTGGCAATCTGACTGCCGCTCCTCCTGCAGACCACATGAAGCATGGTGACCTGCCAAAAGAAGGCCAGAATTCATGACTGTACAACCTACCTTGCAGTTGTCATACCATTCATATTGAAAATCTGAATCAATTATTTTAGAAATTCCACCAGTTTTTACCATCTACCTATGCAATTGTGAACACCTGCTCCTACTTCCTCTTAACCAAGAGTCTGACTCCCAGTTGTCTCATGAGCCTGTCACCTTGACAACCTGTGTGTTTCCCGGTTTCCTCTCAGTTATGCATGAATTCCCAGCTGCTCAATACAGTGTGAGACATGACAGTATTTCATGTCTTGTGAATTTCAGTGTAGTTGGAATGTAAAACCAAGGTGAGATAAATTAAAGCAGCAGTTCTCAAAAACTTTGGTCTGTAAATCTCTTTGTAGTCTAAAAAAACTTAAGAATTACAAAAAGCTTTTTTTTATGTGAACAGTATCGATTAACATTGTCTCAACAATTTTCTGTTGCTATGACAGAATATCTGAGACTTGGTAATTATAAAGAAAATAAGTTTATTTAGCCTGAGAACTCCAAATTAAGTAGCTGCATCTGGTAAAGATCCTTATTCATAACACAGTGGAAGTAAGTTGTATGGGAGAAGAAGGCACGTACAAGAGAGAGAAAAGGGGGCTGAATGTAATGGCTGACCTATTCTCTTGAGAAAGGCATTTATGTATTCAGGAGGTCTCTGCCTGTATGGCCCAAATACTTCCCCCTGGGCTCTGGCTCCTAACACTGTTACATTGAGGAATTAAAGTCACAACACATTAACGTTTTGGGGGTACACACTCTAACATTCATTGTATTAGAAAGTAACATTGAGAGATTTTTAAAAACATGAACTTATAAATTCACTAAATATCAATCACAAACTCATTTTCATGATCACGCTTATAATAATTTTATGGGGAAAACCTGTATTTTCCACAATCAAAGAAATTTGTAAGAAAAGTGTCATCATTTTACATTTTGGCTAATCTCTTTACAGCCTGACTTAATAGCCAGAATTAAATTTAAATTCTGGCTTCTCCTGCCTGCTTCCGCAGTTAATCTCTTGGGATACATGTAATGTAGATAGACTCTGGTGGAAAAATCCATCATACCCTTACTTGTGAGTGAGCATTATGAAGGAAAATAAATACAGTATTTACTTGAAGCTCACTGATGGTGGGATTTGTCTATTTTCTGTGACATAATCCAGAAAAGATCTTGCCAGCCTTCAAGATATCCCTAGATTTCATGCTGAGAATTTTTAGAATAAAGGAAATATTGAGAATCTAGTGCCTCTTAGTGCTGAATAATAAGCAGAACCCTTTCAAAATAATTTCATAAACTCTCTAATAATTATTTAAATTATATCTAATAAAATATAAGCACAAACTAAAAACTAGCTAGAAACTCCATTGCATAAACACTTGGGCAACTACTGAACTAAAACTCAAAACTGCAAAGTGAATATAAACAAAATTATAAATACAACATAATTCAAATTCTTAACATTGACATCGTGACAGGGAATATTGCTTTGTTGAAACAAAATTTTCCCTTTTAGCATAAACTTAATTCTTACTGCTGTAGTAGCAATGCTTGTCAGGATGTGTGTCACATGCCCTGTGTGACACATGTCTTCTCTTCTTCTGCTGTTTCTCATTGGAACTCAGGTGAACCGAATTGGATAAGTCATAATCCTTAACTCAGGACACATTCTCCTCATTGGTCCATTTGTGATCCTCTTGTATTTAATGTGTTGTTTTTTAGCTAGTTTTTATAGTGTTTATATGTTATAAACAATAAACTCATCTCCCTAAATAAAACTTAACAGTTTGACAATAATTTTCATTCAATAATAATGGCCTTCCCAATCTATTCCCCAGGCTCCTCCCATTAAAGGAAACCATCATCCAAAATTATGTGTTTACCATACTTTTTGTTTTCTAAAATGTAGTTTCATACCATATGCATAATTTTCTATATTTGTAAAAAGTTCCTAAAAAGTACAATTTTAATTTTGTTATTTTTACGGTTATAAAATCATACACACAGAATCTTTGGAGGCTTATTTTTTCATTTAATATTTTATTGATATGAGCCATCCATACTATCTTGGTGCATGATGCTACATTTCATTCACTTTGACTGCTTTATCATATTCCATTGTCTGAACATGTAGCAGTTTGTTCTGTTTTCCTATTGGTAGACATTAGATTGTTTCCATTGTTTTGGCTATTGTGAGCAGTGCTGCTTTGAATATTGTTATTCACATTTTCTATTGCACATGTATAAAATAAATTATTTCTTCTACCACTTTTCTCTATTTAAACTACAGTAAAACATGGCATATGTGATATTGCATGCCCTTCACTTGGCTCAAACACGCTGACTATCATTATTGTTTATTATATGGCAGACAACACTCTACAAACCCTATACATGTCACCTTGTTTAATTTTCATACCAGTCCTATCATCCTCTCAGATTAGTACTGTTTTTTTCTCTACTTTACAAAGACATTGATAACCAAAGTGTAAAGTTAGTTGTAAGAGGTATTGCCAGGATTCAACATAGGAAGTCAGGTTTCAGAGTTTGACCTCTTTTTTTTTTATTGTTTTATTATTCGTATGTGCATACAATGCTTGGGTCATTTCTCTCCCCTGCCCCCACAGAGTTTGACCTCTAATTATAACCTTTATATGTCTTTTTCATTGGCTCATAAAAAATTACAAATGTAAGTAATGAAATGACATGGTGAACAATCTTCAACTAATTAAAGAGTCATAAGAAAAACTAGAATAGTTTTTGCATTAATTAAGTTAGAATTTAAAGGAAAATAAACGTTTAAAATTCATATACAATTTTTTGGTCACCTTTCTGTAAAACCTAGTTTGAGAAACAATGCTATTAAGGAATGACTAGTAGGAACTTCTCTATATTCTCGACCCTAAATCATATTTCAGGTATAGATTTAGCCAAGACTCAGGATTGTAAGTAGTCAAAATCCAACTGAAGCTGTCTTAACAATAAGGTAACATATTGGCTCATGTATTTGGGGTTTTTTCTTTTTTGTTTTGGTAATATTGGAGTTTGAACACAGGACTTAGTGCTTGCTAGGTGGATACTCTACTGCTTGAGCCACACCTACCTACCAGCCTGGCTCACATACTTGGGAAGCAAGTATTGAGTAGTCCATAAAGAAAGGAAGTAGGAAGAAGGGAGGGAGGAAAGGAGGGAGGGAGGAACATGGAGGAAGGAAGAGAAAAGGAAATAGAAATAGACAAATCCACATCATGACAGTTCAAAACTTTAACTCCTCTCTCAACAACTGATAGAAAATTCACACCAAAATTCAGTAAGAAGATAGATGAACTTAACAACACAATCTACCAATGGGATCTAATAGACATTCATTAAAAAACATACAATATCAAAAATATAAATTCTTTCTTTTTGTGTGGTACTGGGTTTGAACTCAGGGCTTCACACTTGCTAGGCAGCACTCTACCACTTAAGCCACACCTTCAGTATTTTTACTCTGGTTATGTTTTGGAGATAGGGTCTTGCTTTTTGCCCACTCAGCCTGGACTGCAATCCTTCTATTTTGGGCTTCACTGTAGGTGGGAAGACAGACATGTGGCAACTTTTTTTGTTGAGATTAAGTGTCACAAACTTTTCTGCCCATGCTGGCTTAGAATCATGATCCTCCTGATATCAGCCTCCCACATACCTGGGATGACAGGCTTGCACCACTGTGCCCAATTTGATAAGCTGGGGTCTTGCTAACTTTTTTGCCCAGGCTGGCCTCAAACTGTGATCCTCCTGAGCTCAGTCTTCCAAGTAGCTAGAATCATAGACATGACCCACTAGTGCTAGGCAAATTCTTTTTAAGTACTTATGGAACATGTCCCCAAATAGATTATATCCTAGAAATAAAACAACTTCAATAATCTTAGAAGAGCAGAACTTATACAGGCTACATTCTCTAACCATGCTTGTGGATTGGAAGACTCAACATATTAAAAGAAGTCAATTACCTCCAAATTGATATACATACTTACTGAATCCCTGTCAAACTCCAAAGAATATTTTAGTAGTCACAATTATTAATACATAAATACACAAGCAATATTCATGACTTTTCCAAAATGTGTATTGAAAAGCAAAGGAACTAGAATAACTAAATTAGATTTGATAAGGAAGATTAAATTTGGAGGAAACAGTCTACTTGTTTTGAGGACTTTGCTACCATAATCAGGACTGTGTGATAATGGCAAAAAGACACTGAGATTCCTAGAACATAATAGAGAATCCATGAATCTAGTCATACTAATGTGTCCGACTCATTTTCCACAAGGTGGCAAATATAACTTTTTCCACAAATGATAATTGAGTAGTTAACTATCCATAGGCAAAAACAAAAATAAAAAATAAACATTTGGATCTGTGTCTCATACCTTACACAAAATCTAACTCAAATTGATTAAGGGATTTAAGTATAAAATATAAAGCTGTAAAACTTTTTGGAAAAAAATAGGAGAAGATCTTCACGTTATAGGGCAAATTAAAATTTTTCCTCTGAGAAAAACTGTTAACAGGATAAAACAAACAGCTACAGAGTTGAAGAAAAATATATGAATGCCACTTATCTGACAAAAGACTAATAATAGCTAGACTACATAGCGAATTATTTAAAAGCAAATAATCCAGTTACAAAACGGGCAACAGAAATGACACATTTTAATGAAGAGAATATGCACATGGAAAATAAGCACATTTTTATCTACCCCGAATTTCATGTGTTGGGAAGTTAATCGCCAAAGACATATTAACATTAACAGTGTTGGAGATGGGTCATGACAGAAGTGAATGGGTCATGACAATTCTGCTCTCATGGATGGATGAATCCTGATTAATGAGAAGTGAGCTGTTCCTGGTTTGCTTGCTCTGCCTTGCCATGTGATGCCCTCAGCCATGTGTCATAACACAGTAAACAGCATACATCAGATGTTGAGCAGATGCCAGCAGAATGTTCTTGAACCTCCCAGCCTCCAGAATTGTGCCAAATAAACTTCTATTCTTTATTAATTACCTGGTCTTGGGTGTTTTTAAAATAGTAACAGAAATCTAAGACACACATGAAAAGGTGTTCATCTTTAGCCATTGGAAAAATGTGAATTAAAACCACAATGAGATATCATTACACTCTTCTTCAATATCCGAAACAGAAAAAAGTGACAATATAAATGCTGGCAAGAATGCAGAGAAACTAAATCACCCATGCATTGCTAGATGGAATGTATGGAAAACAGTTTTGCAGTTTCTTAGAGAATACAGAACTATCAAATATAGAACTTCTTAAAAATACAGAACTACCAAACAGCCTAGTATTGTGCATTCTGGCATCTGTCCCAGAGAGATGAAGACATATGTTCTCACAAATTCCTGTCTGCGAATGTTTGTTTGAATATTTTATTTGTAATAGTCAAACCCTGAAACAACCCAGATGTCTTTAATGCGTGAATGGTTAAACAAACTGTGGTACATCTATATCACAGAGTACAAAGCAGGGAAAAGGAATAAACTGTTGATATATTCATCAACTTGAATGAATCCACAGAAAATTATATTGAGTAAAAAAAAAAAAAAGCCAGTCCCCAAAGGTTACATACTATAAAATTCATTTATATAACCTTCGTTAAAGGCAAAATTATGGAAATGTGGAAGAGATTAGTGGTTGCTAGGATTAAGTAGAGGGTGGGGTGGGAGCGCAGTGGGTCTGGCTGTAGAGGAGTACATGCAGACTCTCTGTGCTGAGGAAAATGGTCTATGTCTTGATTGTATATAAGTGAATATCATGCTTGTGATAGTATACTATAGATTTGCAACATGTTACCATCAGGGAAACTGGTAACAGGTGGATTAGTATCTGTATTATTTCTTACAACTGCAAGTGAACCTATGATTATCTCAAAATGAAAAGTTTCATTTAGAATAATTTGAAAAATTGGCTTCACCAAGGAGCTTTTTTGTTTATATGCATGGTGTACACATATTTGTCATTGGAAATTATTTAAAAATTTTAAAAGATATTTGTTACATCTTTTAAAATAGCAATAGTAAATCCTTACCAGGTTAACATAAATTCCATGTGTTATTAAAAAATTCCAGAACAAAAACTTTAGTGAGAAGAGTGACATTGTTTTATGCATTTGCAAATGTCTTTGAAGCTGACTTTGTAGAAATGAATGGATTCTCCCATCTGCTTCTGCACTCAATCTCGAGAGATGTGCTGTTTTGGTAGGAGCATATGAAGAAAATGTGGCCTTATCAAAATATAAGGAAAATGGCCGAGCATTTTAGTAATCTTTTTTGTTAATTGATAATATTCTTTTTTAATACCACACCTAAAGTAAACGAGGGTTCTTAAAGGCTGGTGCCATTGTAAGATCAGAAATAATATTAATGACTGTTGTGAATAGTGCTGCTGTAAACATGGGTATGCTCGTATGTTGACTGTATGTTGTTTTACATTCCTTCTGACATATGCCTAGAAGTGGTATAACAGGATTATATGGTAGGTCTATGTTTAGTTTTTTAAGGAACTTCCACACTAATTTCCACAGCAGTTGCGCAAATTTACATTCTCATCAACACTGTATATGGGATTTTTTCCCTCTGCTCCACCCCCATCCTTGCCATCATTTGTTGTTGTCAATTTTCTTGGTGATAACCATTCTGACTGGAAGGAGACAGAATGTCAATGAGGTTTGATTTGCATTTCCTTTACGGCTAACATGTTGAATACTTCATCATGAATTTATTAGTTATTGGTACTTTTTAAGAAATTGTTCATTGGCCCAATTATTGATTGGATTGCTTATTCTTTTGGTATTTAATTTTTTTGAGCTCTGGATATTAATTCTTTATCCCATAAATAACTGGTGAAGATATTCTCCCATTCTGTATGTCTTCTTTTGATTCTGGTAATTGTTTCCTTTGCTGTGGGACAGAGGGGATAAAATTGATTAAAGTATATTGCATGCATGCGTGGAAGTATCACAATGAATCCCCTTTGTACAAATAATATATGCCAATAATAAATAAATATGAAAAAGAATTAGTATTAATGAAAATTTTGTTCTCTACGTAAAATCAGTTAGTCTGTCTGACTTGAATTTTATTTTAAACAAGAATGACTTTGTTACATCCTGAGCCATTACTTGTAAAATATTGTTCATTGAGTTATGCAAATATATCAAATACCGAGACATTTCATTATATAATATAAAAAGTCTTATTTGTTAGCATCATCCCTGATCTTTAAAAAAGTCTTTAAGCACTGAATAACACAAGGTTTCAAAAATTCTAATTTTTGTTTTAAAATTTTATAGTTACCATTGGCAACAAATACTTTCATTCTTGTTGAAATCACTGCCCACATTATTCATTTGCCATAAAATATCTGTCAAATACCCAAGTCTAAATAACTATATTTTCTCTGCTGGTAATTTTTTTCAAGCTAAATGGTGCTGGATGGAAAAAGTGACTATTTCAGCTCACAACTCAAATAATCCTGTAAGTGCGTTTCCTCAAGTCAGGAGTCAGTACTTCACTATGCAGAAGTGCTTTATGGGTAATTTGCATTTTTTCACACACAGCATGGAAAATGTACATTCAAATGTACCAAATGTTACAAAATTATTTATTACGTCTGCTTATTTAAGTGAAGTAACACTAACTTAACACAAGTGAATGTATGGCTATGAAAGAGGCAATAATTGTTATCATAATTTAGTGCAACTGACTTGATTCATGTAGGGCACTGGCAATTTTACTCATCATTTCTTTTGCATCATCATGAAAATTGAAACACGGAGAAAAAAGAGTAAGAACATCTTAATATTATCAAAGTAGCTTTGAGTTCATGGACTCTCTGAAAGTGTATGTGACCCGCCCCACCCCCACCCCTAGGGTCCTAGAGACCACATTTTGACAGCTGTTAGAACAAATCTTTTGCTTCTTTATTTCAACTGTTTTGTTACGCTGGGATTCTCCAGTGGTGAGGGTCCTCCTTCTGCGCTCAGATGGAAATCAGAGACAGAAAGCAGAAAAATCAGAGAAGCTTTATTTGCAGAAAAGCGAAAAGCGGGGCATGGAGCCTGGGTATGCAGCAGGACCAGAAACCTGTAGTCCCCTGAGTCAAGTTGGACATCAGGTTTTATACCATTTTTATTGCCAGTGGGAGGAGTATGTTTCCAGATTGAAGAGTCTGGCGTGAACAGGTGTCTCTTGGGAAGGAGATGGGGTGTTTTTCTCCCCTGGATAATCATCATCTTTGGGGAAAACATGGACTTCCCACAGTCTGTCGTTCAGTTTCTTAGATTCTAGAAGGGTGATTGGCATATTGTAAGTGTCCAGTAAACATTTGTTGGGTAAAGAATGAATGCATGAATGCATTAGCCCTCTGGACACTTGGTTGAAATTTCTTTACCACTCCAGAAGTATACAAAGACAAGCAATTCATTAATGAATTAGTTAATTCACATTATTTAGTATCAAACCCCTGAAAAAAAGGAAGAAGAAGGTTGTGGTTTGAGGTCTAGTACATAAAATCAAATGCAAATAAAGGAGTAAACATAATAAAGATGCAAAATAGAGATGTTCATAAGGCATCATGGAAACCATGGCTTCTTCCTTGTCTCAAACTTTCATGCAAACCCAAAGGAAGATAGATGGCAGTAACCCTTTTATTAAGATAAATCAGATGATAAATTCATTATAAAATATGGGCATTATGGATGGTTTATAAGAACGCTGTAAACCTGATTTTCTAAGAAGAGAGGAAAAATGCTGATTACAGTAGCCCTTTGGCATTATTATGGAAACATCTAATATAGTTACTATGCTCAGCTTTGTTTTTGTTATAAATTTAATACCAATAGATAACACTGTGTGTTAGGTTTTAAACTTTAATAAACTGCCTCTATATTTTAATTATAAAACATGCTACTTCTTCACCTAAAACCCAAGATGAAAGTCAATTGTACATGATAGTTAATAGAATAAAAAGCAAGATTCAAACCTTCTCCTTTGGTAACATATATACCTTCACAAGCAGCAATGAATAGTCAAAAGAATTTGGACTTAAAAAGAATAAAATCAGAGTTGGAATCTTACCTTTGCTCTTTTCCAGCTCTGTGAAGTCCTTAAATGAGTTTCTGATTTATCTAACTCTGACTCCCTTCACATATAAAACAAAGAGAATAAAATTGATTTTATTTCAAGGAATTTTCCTGAGTTTCACTAAAGTAATATATATGAAAGTGGTTTATAAGTTGTAAGGAAAAAAAATCACAAATAGTTATGTTTACATTCCAATTCAAATTAAGTTGGTTGTATCTAAATCTTCTTAAGCCATATAATATTGGAAAAGTGTTCTTAATTATGAATATTAAAACTAAGGAAATATGCCTTTTATTTTTTGAGAATAAGGAATATTGGGAATTTAGATAATCATTTCCTATCTCCAAACTGAGGATCACTGAATCATACACATACTAAGGCTCCCAATCAAAACAGAAAAATTAATTTTAAAATCCAAGATAACAGATAGAAAAGAATTAATTGCCATTTTCAAACTACTAAAACACCACCTTATCATGCATTTAATGACCACATAAAAGAAATACGCTTTGTCATCCCTCTAAAATAATTTTTGCATGTAAAGTATGTCCATCTCTCATGTAGTCAGTTATGCTCCACAGCGTGAGTCCATTCCCAACACACACACTGAAAGAAACAACAGAAAGTAGTGTCTATTTGAAATTACTTTACTCTACAATATCCTACCATCCTGACATACCTTTAATGTCCTAGTGTTTTAAAGTCCCTTTATGATTATGAACTAGCAATAGTGTATAAATGCTCCAGTGTATAGTACTGATTCAATTACTTAGAATGTTAAATGCACTGAGAAATCTCCTTATTTTTACTTTGCTTTTCTCATAAATGCACAGAGAAAAAAGCTATAGGAATCGTTCCTTGTCTTAGTCTGAGCACCCCTGTGGAGAAGATCCAAGCATGAAGCTTCCTTTGAAGTGAATGGAATCTCCACACTCAGATCCGCTCTGAGGGTATATAGAGGAGAACAAGAAACTGGCTGATGAAAACAGACATTAGCATTCAAATGAGATTGGGCTTAACAGAAAATTTATGCATCAAAATATACTAAGATTTGAAAACTAAGATATAATTTTTCAGTAATCTTAGGTCAAACACAATCTTAGTTCTTCTTAGGTCTAACACAAAGAAAAGAATAGAAAATGTTCAAAGAATTTAAAGAATTAGGTCAAAAATAAGGGAAACTAAGTTATATTGAAACATCACAGATGCCAGGTACTCCTACTTTGGATTGGAGGATTGTACATGCCTCCAATCCAGATTTTTAATCTGTGTTTAATCTGATGGACTGGAGAAAAACAACCAAAAATAATCATTATAAAATGATACTCCAGTTAAGAATTCAACCATAAATCTGACTGATGTGGATAAATCTAGCATAGGAAACATAATCTTTTTTGAATTCAAAACGTACCTGCCATCTACAAAACCAAAATCAGGGTTTTAGCAGGATTCATCATAGGTCTTTAAGAAGCATCACCATTCAATTTCCTGTGTTAGTCTATGTTAAGTCATAGTTTCTGAGTTTGCTGTTTATATAAAGAATTAACTAACTATAGACGCCTATATGAGAGAAGAGGATCATAGCAAGCTCAAAAGTGTGGAAAGTTTTCCAGATAGTTCTTGAAGGATAGAGAGGACTCAGCTCAGCAGAGAGAGGTATTGAAGTCTCCTACCTAGAGAGAGTGTCCAAGCAGACTTGGAACCCTGCAAGAACAATGTATTTGGAAGACAGGAAGGAAACCAGCTGGACTAGAAAAAAATGCTCCTGTCAGTCCCTAGTGAGAAATAAGGGAGGATCAGAAGGTTGATATCAGAATATGGGGGTTCTCTAGGCAGATCTCTGGTGGTAAATCATAAACTCATGAAACCACATGTTGCAGGGATCAGTGGTTGTAAGGAGGTCCATGCCATCAGATAATCCTTGATACCCTCTTCAACCACCTATGACAAATTATTATCTAGTCTCTGCTTGAAGACAGATGCGTAATTGAAGGGCATATTGTTCTGAAAGCAAGCTCCTTACCTTTCTAAGGCCCCCTCATCACTTCTTGCGCACACCAAAAATTCATGTAACATGAACTCCCAAATTGTATTTTAATGGATGACTGAATAACATACATACTGCTGGGAGACTTCAGGGAATGCAGATGAAATAACTACAGAAAAGGAGGACATCAATGGGACTTCAAAGAATGAGTAGTATTGAGGTGCAGAGAGTGAAGGAATGGATTCACAGCATGGGGAAGGGGAGGATTGTAGCAAAATCTCAGAGGCAAAAAAGAACATGGTTTAAAAGAGAGAAAGGGAAAAAAAAACTTGCAAAAACCTATTTAGCACAAAGAGTTTCTGAGAAGGAATGAATGTGAAGAACCTTGAAAAAAATGTCAACTTGTATTTATTGATGCAGACAATAAGTTTTTGTAGTATGTTTTTGAGTAAAATTGGAATGTAGGTTGTGAGGAAAACAAATGCTGAAACCAGCATTTAGGAAAACAAGACTAATGCTAGTGGACAGGATAGAACGACTTGGAGGAAAACTGAAGGCAGAAACACCAATTAAGAGTCTTTTTAATTAGAAAAGTAGTAAGGATGAAAGTTCAACCACTTTGGAAAACAGTTTTGCATTGCCTGGTACAGCTGCACAAGGCCTAGCAATTCTGTTCCTTGAGAGGCTCCCTAAAGAAACTTTTCATATGTGCATCAGAAAATATCTATATAAATGTTTGCTTCAGCATTACTTGTATCAGTGAATACCTAGAAACTACCTGATATTCATAAGGAATGGAAAAAATACATTGCGATATATTTGTAAACAGCAGTGAAAATCAATTAATGACAGCTATGTCAACATCTACGAGCACTAAAATATATTGGTGAGAGGACATACAGTTCACAAGAGAATACATGTGTGTACCTACATAGTTTTTCGTATGAACTATTTTGATAGCATGATTATTTCATTCTTACGAAATTTAAAAGCATAAAAGAACTATATTTTGCTGAGGAATACATTCAAATGGAGAAAGAGAAGAGAGGAGAGAGAGAGAGAGAGGGAGAGAGAGAGAGAGAGAGAGAGAGAGAGAGAGAGAGAAACTGGGATTTGAATGCCTGGCAGGCCTTCTACCCTTTGAGCCATGCCTCTAACCCTTTATGCTCTGGTTATTCTGGAGATTGGGTCTTGCTTTTGACCCAGGCCAACTGGACTACTATCTTCCAATTTTATGCTTCCCGTTATTGCTGAGAGGACAGGTGACACCATCATGCCCAGCTTTTTTTCCTTTGCGATGGGATCTCTCAAACTTTTTGGCCCAACTGGCCTCAAGCCACAATCCTTCAGACCTCAGCCTCCCAATTAGCTAGGATTACAGGTAAGAGCCATTGAGCCCAGCAAGATTCTATTTCTTATGGCATGTTCATATAAGTTTACTTCATTATTAGAGGTTCAGGCATTTGGGTAAGAGGGCAAGAGTCAATTTTGCACTAACAATAATACTAGCGCAGAGGAGAAAACACCTAAATAGTGAATTTTCCAGTACTAATACTTGGATTTGGCATGAAAGAACAGTAATTCTAAAAGTTTTTGTCTAATCTTTTTGATAAAGGATGACCTGGTAGATGGGATAGAATAAGGAACGATTAAGGCATGTAGTTATGTTTTCATGTACTCAGAATTATAATGCAGTGAGTTGCATATATGAGATTCAACATGCTGATCTTCCATCCCATTCCTCTCTGTTCTGCCAATACCATGCTTTTATTGACTTTTTAATTATAGAATTTCTCTTTCACTTTTCTAAAAGTATTAATGGAAAATGAAGATTTGTGATACATCTCCCTGCCTTCTTTTATACCTTCCTTTCTCATTTAATGTTGACTAAGCACAAACTAAATGTTACTTGTGTATGAGATGCTGAAAGCCTAAGGCAAAGAGGCATGGAGCTTAGCTCTCATTTTAGGTTTAGTAAGACTAGGCTTTTCTGTTGTTATCTTAACAGATTTCCACAGATCTAACACCTGAGAACAATATTTAAACAAAAAAAATCTTACAGTTCTGTAGGTTGAAGTCAAAATGTATCTCACCAGGCAAAAATCAAGATGTTGGTAGGACTGTGTTCCTTTCTGGAGGCTCTAAGGGAACATGTATGTCCTTGTCCACTTAGGTTGTTGTCGGGCTTTAGTTTCTTGTGGATGTAGAACTCAGGACCCTGTTTCCTTTCTATTCTGGGGTTATTCTCAGCTTAGGCCTATCTGCCTCCCTTGGCTTATGGCCCCATCTTCAAAGCCAGCTATACCAGTCCAATCCTTTTTGTGTCTCATCTGTCCTTCCTGCTTTCCTATTAATAAATCTTTATTGTCAACATTTCTGCCTCCCTGTTCCACTTTGAAGGACCTACATGATTAGATTGAGTCCTCCTGGATGCCCAAGATAATCTTCCCATCCCAAGGTCCTTAACCTTCATCACACCAGCAAAGTCCCCTTGGGCATCTGTAAAGGTATGGGGTCAGGGTGTGGCTATCTGTGCAGTGTATTTTTTTTACCTACCACAATTCTGCTTATCACAGGATTTTTTTTTCAAAGAAAATTACAGAATGGGAAACAAAAGCCACAGTTTTATTAGTGTGAAATCATGGAGCAGTGCTTAATGGTTATGCTAAGGAGAGATGAGATCTACCAGTTGCACTTTTAATTTTTTTTTTCTAGAAGGAGAGAAAGATGTAACAAATGAGTATAGCATGGTAAACATTCAACAAACACGAAGCCCTCTGTAACCTAAATGTCCCCAATATTCCCACCCTCATGTACCTCCCTTTTAATACTCAAACATTACTCCAACCTTCCATCTAGTTAGATTGATAAAGGAAAGACTGCTTTTTTACCAGGTTCCCCTTCCAGGGAATTCAAAGTTCATGACACACTGCACAAATCACTCCTGGGATTCCTCCTCTCCCTCTGCACCGCTACCACAGGCTCTTCTGTAGATCATTTGTCACCATCATTTCCCCATTTCCACCACTGCAGATGGCTTTCACTAACCCACATCTTTCTCATCATTCTCCAAACCTCACAAAGAGCAGAATATGGAGATGGAAAATAGATGCAATACATGGGGGCAAACTTAAACTAGGATATTCATTATTGCTGTTTGCAGAATCCTTTACCCACACTCCTTCACAGTGATTCCTCTACTGACCACCTCTATTTTACTGGACTGCTAGGACTAGTTTACTTGCCACTGACCAGACTGAGCTTTGCCCAATCCCTCCACACCTTCTTTGGTTATTCAGGCATCCAGTGCCCCAGATGCTCTGTCCTGAGGAGGGCCTAGTCTTCATTCATGAGAGTAAAACTCCCACTAGTATCTCCCCCAACACAATACCCTCCTACAAAGGGCAATACTATAGTGCCCGCTTGTTCAAGCATTAAGAAAATAGTTGTTTGTTGTAGACATCAATGTTTCAGGAACACAAAGCTTGAATCTCAAAGCACATTCTTGCATTAATTTTTGTACTGGTTTTCGCATGTAATAATTTCATGGTGAAGGAAATTTACAGTCCTCTTAGGCCAGCCCCTTTCTGCATAGTGGAAAAACCAAGACTTGGAGAAGAGAAGTAATGTGCACGTCACACAGCTCATTAACAATAAATGCACAATAATGAGAATTGGGTATTAGATTTCTTGCATGCTACTCTGAAAAGCTTTTTTCTATTTGTGATCAAACCCAAAGTTTCAGCATTCATTAGTGGTTTTCTTTTGCTGCTAAATACGACTGGAAAATCTATGTCATTCTTTATACATCTGGGGATTTTTCTTGCTGAAACCAAATCTCTAATGCCATTCCACTAAAAACCTAAAATAGAGACACAAACCTACAGCTGCAAAATGAAAAGAAATACAAATATGTAAAAAAAAGAATCTACTTATATAGCAAATATACTTCATTTTTAGTTTTCAATTATTGAAAATAACAGAATATTATGACAAACCAGGCAAATTATACTTTTGAAAATAATATTAATAATTTTCTTAATAATAAATGTATTGCATGCTTATTTGGGGAAATCTAGAAATGTATAATGCATTTTTAAATTTGATAAAATTGAGATCATATACTTAAATATATTAAAAGAATCTACCTGTCCTTCAATTTGATTCATATATACTAATAAGTATATTTTTCACTTGAACAATATTTGGGGACCTCCCTTTTATTAGGAAAGTAAATCTGGTGAGCAATTGGATACATTTCTTATGGTTAAAAAAATCAAAGCTTGTAGATCAATGTAAGAGATTGATTTCCAGAAACTTCTAGTGATACAGTGGCTATCATAGCCCCCTTCATAGCCATACCAATTTCTTAAACTGCTGTTAATCTCTGCAAATCAGGCAGTTGAGAGCAGTGTTTACTTAGACTTTACTTGATCTTGTAATCACAAATGTCCAGTCAGATACCATTTGCCTACTGAACTTCCCAATACATAGCACCTCCTTATCTATGGTTTCACTTTCCGTAGTTTCAGTTACACAGTCAGCTGAGGTCCTAACGTGTTAAATGAAGAATTCCAGACAGAAACATACCTTTTAAATATCTTTTACTGCAGCATATTGTTACAATTATTCAATTTTATTATTAGTTATTATTAATAACCTCTTACTATTCTATAAGTTAAATTTTCTTACGGGTATATGTGTGTATAGAGAAAAAAATTTATCAGCTGGTCATGGCAGCTCATGCCTGTAATCCTAGCACTTGAGAGGGTGAAGCAGAAGGACTGTGAGTTCCAGGCCAGCCTGGGCTACATAGGGAGGCCCTGTCTCAGCAAAACAAAACAAAACTGAAGAAAGGAGTATCTGTAAGGCTTGGCATTATCTGCAGCTTTGGGTATTTGCTGGGAGTCTTGGAACACATCTCCCATGGATAAAGAGGATCATATCAGCTCATTTTCTTTATCTCCCAATTCCTACTAAAATTATTATTTTATATTAAGTTGTGTATGGGGAAAGTGTTTATTGTTTATAATATATTTATGTTAGTATCATGTATTCTTGGATTATATCAAATAATAAATTCTAATATCTAAATATCTTTAGATTATTTCAACCTCATGGTCATGTTGAATTTATAAACTACTTAATGAAATTAACAGGCGAATATTAAACTCTTTTTTTTCAGAATCAAATATTTGGTTCTTCATTAGTGCTGACTGTACAAAAAATTGATGATCCTGGTTGTCCTTGTAATTATTTTGTTTCTTAACTCTGGACTTTATAGAAAGAATTAATTATAAGCATGTATCTGTTTTTAACTGCTAAATTGGATAATGGCTTAATGGCTCAAGGGGATTACTTGTGGGAATTTAAGGTTTATAACATTCAATTTCCTCCAAGTCTTTTTTCCTTCAGTGATCTATGGTTTGATTCCAGTCACAAACCTACCAACATAAGAATAGGCGATAGATTTTCATTGTGAGCCAACTTTGCTATCATAGCCAGATACTAAATGTAGGTGGAGTGAGCACGACTTGGCATGGAAAAGTTATTAAAGTACATTAACACCTTTCTTGATTTAAAAAAAAAATGGTTAAAAAACTTGAATCTATTGGGTAGACCAGTTCATATTAAAGAGGGTTATTTACAAATCATGGTTTTGTTTTTATTTGCTAAGTGTTTATCCTGTAGATGGTTGCTGTCACTGCATATAAAAGCCACCTGGTAAATAAAATAAATACGTATCTTCAGGCCTCACCCTCAGAGATTCTTGTGTATTTGGTCTGAGGATGGGCTGAGGGATCAGGGTTAATAAAAGCTTCCCAAGTAATTCTAATGTGTGGACAGGATTGAGAATCACTGTGTCTAGTTACTAGCACTGAAACGTATTTTTCTCCTCTCAATAATGGCATTGTGTGAAATTAGAGGGACTAGTTCCTGGGGAATGTGGGATGTATGAATCATAATTAGGCTCTCTAAGTGTCAACCACAGCCTGAGCAGGGAACACCTGTGGAGTGGAGAATTAAAAATGAATGATGCCCTTTTGTACCATAATGATAATACATTCTACTCTCTGGGAAGCTATTAAAATATTCTTCTTAAGAATTTTTTTCAAGTCTATTTTAAAGTGTCACAAGAGAAAGTAATATGGGATATTCAAGAATGCTCTGTGTACTTAACCTGGCAGAGCTTTCTACAAAATATTTCATTTTATTTATGTGTGTATCATGCAGTGAAAGGGGAAGAATTGGAGTGTGTTTGAGAAAAAACCCAAGAAACACGTTTCATTTTTGCATTATATCAAGGAAGTTTGACTTGGCCTAACTGCCTCTTATTGCACTTTTCAAGTCTTGAGGTCTATTTGGTGCATAAATTTCCTAAAAGTCTAGTCTCATTTAAATGATAATTTCCTTAAAGTACCATTTCTAGTCTTGTTTTTCTGCACACCCCTGGAGCTGATCAGAGTATGGTGATCCCTTTGTTTTCAAAGGAAACTCCATGTTCACATTCTCCCTGCAGGGGTTAGTAGAATAAGACACACACACACACAAAGAAAATAGTTCCATAGTGTTTCTGCTAGTTATGAGGAAATGTTTTTCCTGCTATATAGATATCACGATAGGTAATTGAGTTAGTACTCCAGTAGGAAAGGGTTTGCTATTTCATACTCCTATAGTTTTTTCCTAACACCATGAAATTAAAGACATGCCAGCATGGAGCTGAGTATTCCTGATCACTTTCAAATAAGCAATGTAGTATATTATTTCTTTTATGTGCTTTTATAGCACATTCTGTGCAAGATAATTGACTCCATGACAGATGTCTGTATTTCAGAGGAAAATTTGTGAAAGAACAAACACGTATCACTTTAACATGGGACTATTCGTTATGTGGCCCCACAAGGTGCTTTTTGATGACTTATACATTATTTTAATAAGTATAAAATAAATATATAATATTTATTATATAAAAATAAAAAGGAAATATATATATAAAAAGGAAAAATATAAAGGAAAATATATAATATTTTCCTTTGTCGTTCTGAATATGGATAAGCAAATTTGACTGTTTGATAGAACCAATTTGAAGCTTTTTCTACTACTTCAATTTAACCTTCAGTTCTTAATCAAGGTTGGGAACTCTTAGACCATGCTTGATGTGTTTGTTGTCCAATGAGGAGTGTTCACTTTGATTTCTTTTTCAGAGCAGCCTATAGGCCTGTACATTTCCCAGGTTGTCCAGTTCTGTCCATCATACTCAAATTTAAATGAAATAGGTATTAGAAAGCAGGCAGAACAAATTCTTCATGAATCTACCTGTCCTCTCACTTCTGCTCAAAATGTCACTTTTTCCCAAGACAAACACTAATTGATGTCCCTAACCATTTTGTATGAAGTGAATCTGGCTTAGAGAACTGGGTTGACAAGAATCATGTAAAAGCAAATTGGAAAAAAAAAAAAGGGAGGTTTATGAAGGAATGTGTATCTCCACATACTTCAAAACACGGCCTACCACCAAGGCTTTTTATCAGTAAATAAACCCTCCCATTCCTTTTTTTTTTTGCTGTACTGGGGTTTGAACTTAGGGCCTATACTTTGAACCACTCTACTCCACCAGCCCTTTTTTGGAAATGGGTCTCTTGAACTGTTTGCCTGGGCTGGCTTAGAACTGCGATTCTCCTGATCTCTGCCCCCTGAGTAGCTAGGATACAGGTGTGGTGCCCAGCAACTCTTCTATTCTTAGCCACAGGGATTTTCCCAGGAAATAGCTGGATCTTTAATCCCTATAAGCTGATGGGACAACTTTTGCTATATATATATATATATACCATTAAATAAAAAATTTAATTAATTGATACAGAGAAATTATCATGTTCAGAAAAGACCCAAGATTAATAAGGTCCCTTTTGGGGACAATTTTTCTCTTAATGAGAAGAGAGGAGAAACTTTATTCAGGTGGTATCTTCTGGCCTCTTGAACTTTCAGTGGCTTAGCCTTTTGAGCATTAGAGGTAATAAGTGAAGGAAAAAAGATTTAACAATTAAATTGAATGTCATCTTCTTGAAAGCAAAGCTGGAATACTAAGGACACTTCTTATGATACTGAAAAGTGTCATAATGACACTTCTGGAGTGTAGAGGCAAACACAGGTGGAGTGGATCCCTGAGGACAGAGAAAAAGGACCCTCTTTACCACAAGTGGGGGTGGTTGACCCCACCCCATAAATGGATACTAAGCTCCATGTCTGTGACTGCCCTGCAGACTAGAATGCCCTGAGGCTGTAGCTCCTGAGGATCCATGGCTCCAGGTTAGGGGGGTGGCTTCCTTAGGGACAGGACTGGCTCTCTGTCCATGAACCTGAAGTGGAAGTTGTTGGTTATGCCAACTAGAAGTGTGAGGTTGTGAGAAAAAGTTATCACCCAGTTACATTTAGAAGTTTTGTCCAAGCCACTCTTCCACATTTAAAAAGTCTAATCAAACCAAAATGCACTGAATTGAACTTTCGAAAAACTAGCCATCCATAACCTAAGAATCCAGCCCTTGCATATTTTCTTTTCCTCTCACCAAAAAAAATTGACATATTTTAACTGGAGAAAAAGGCATGCACATTTATAACGTGAATGAACACTACAGGACAGGGATTACTCCAATGCCCTCTTATTTAAGGAAGAGTTTCCATTAATAACCCAGACCAGGGGGGAAGGGATGACTTAAGAGGATGCCTAAAGTTGAAGAGCAGCCCTTGAGGTCGGTGAACTGATCCAGCTTTGTGCCTTCCTAGATCTTGTTAGTGAGCTTTAGTTTCCAGAATGAATTTCTCATCTCTGGATGGGGTCATCAGTCTCCTTTGGAGTTTCTGTTGAGAAGTGAAGCTTGAGGTGGTCTTCTCTGTTCCTGGCCAGTTTATCTTTGCCTTCCCACTGCTCCTGCAAAGTTTGTTAGGAGGTGGTCCAGATTTTCTACAGCAAGAGTCCTTTCCCTATGGAGAAACCGATTTTTTTGAGGGAATTCCCCGATGGCTAGAGGGCTCTGCCTTGTTCTTCATAGCTCTTCTCCTTCAGTTAGCACTTTTCTTCCTTTTCCTAGTCCACTGCCTTTTTCTTCCTCCTCTATTTAGGTGTCCCTCCTCCCTGCTTCACTTAACATCTGCCCCATGAGAAAAGGAGATGTGAGAAAGAACAGAGCTTCATGTTGGGGATCCCCGGCAGCTTGGGACTGGAGGAGATTGAAGGCGCGGTGGTGGGGTTGCAGGGGGTTGGGGGGCGGTGTAGGAGAAAGACACCTCTGGCGCTGGGGAGAGGAGAGGCAAATACCCCCTCTTAATTAAACGCGTATCAAGTTGTGTGTGGGGTCTATACCACACATGCATGACGAAGCCTCTAGTGTATAAAACCTTCAAGCTGGACCCCTGGGTCCCTGCTTTCAATCGTTTTGGGTTGAGGCAGGGAGACGTCGGGCTCCTGGCTTCCCTGCTCGTAGTTTAGTGGGAATGGGGGGTCAGTGTGTAGGAGCTGAGCGCCGTGCAGGGTTAAGAATGTTCCGAGAAACAGAAGGAGGTGGGAGCCAGGCTACGAAAGCACCTCTGTCCCCGGCCCTGGGCTTCGGGCAGGAAAACACTGTGCGGCCCTAAGCAGGGTGGCCTGAATCCAGAGTGATGTGGACAGAAACTGCGACTTTCCAAGGGTTCAAACCTGGCTCCCAGTCCGCCAGAGCCGCGCGCTTTCTTTGGCTGAGCCAGGGCTGGAGCGCGGCGGGGGAGGGGTCCCGGGTCCTTGGGGAAGCGTCCTCCCGACCCCGAGCGGGGCGGAGGGAAGAGTCGGACATTTTCCTCGGCCTCTCCCCGGGCAGCTGGTGCGGTCAGCTCCCAGGGCTGCGTTTAGAGGACGCGGGACTCCGGCAGGTCGAGAAGAGACTTTGAGGCCGGGCCTTCACTCTCCTCCTCCGGGCCCTGGGGCGAGAGTTGCAAGTCCGGGCCACCTCGTGTCCGCACGGGAGTCTGGACACCCCGGACGCCGCTGCCCCGGTCCCCAACCCGCGAGCCGCACGCCCAGGGGCCGAAGCAGAGCCGGGGCCGAGCGCGGACCGGGCCGGGCCCCGCACCGGGAGGGGGGAGCTCCGGCTGCCGCCGCGTGCTCAGCCTGTCCCCGCCCAGGAGCCGGAGCCTCCCACTAACTCCGCCCGCCGCCCCGCCGCCCCGCCGCCCCGCCGCCCCGCCGCCCCGCCGCCCCGCCGCCCCGCCGCCCCGGGCTCCGGCTTCCGTCCCGGGCCGAGCCCGCGCCCGCGCAGGTTGGTGCCGGTGCCGCCGCGGGGCGGGCAGGGCAAGGACTAGGGTGGGGGCGGGAGGTGGGGGGGCGAAGTTGGGCAGAGCTGGGCCCGGGACGGGGATTCTGCGGCTCAGTACCCTCCACTTCCCGGTGCCCGAGCGGGTGAATGATTTGGGTCGGGGGAGCTAGTGTCGCCTGAGCCATCCTTGCCGCCCCCATCTGGCAGGGCCAGGGCGTCCCAGGTCCCTTTGTGAGGATCCCCTGTTGTCCCTCTCACCTTCGCACTTCTTGTGGTACATTTGTTCCTTCTCTTTTTCTGTCCCCCAATTTGGACAACTCTGTGACGGTGGGAAAGCCCCGCGCTCCCCGGCCCGCGGCGGGGTTGGATGGGGCGGTAGGGGCCGCCGCGCTTGTGGATGGTTCCTAGGTAGCAGGGATCCCGGGAACCTGGAAATTCCCTGTCCACATCCTTGCGGCACTGCCCGGCTCTTTTCTCTTCCTGCCAGCGTGTGTCACACGCCAGCGAAGGGTAGAAGGGAAAGTAGCCACCACTTAGGGTACTAGTTAAGGCTGGCTCCAGTCACCTCGTCTGTGTGGCCTTCGGAATCTCTGTCTTGTAAATGCGCATTTCTCTGTCCGCGCTGAGGATTCAGCGGGGCCATGGAGGGGTGTTACGTGGTTTTGAGGCAATGTCTCTTGTCTGGTTAAGCTGCACGCTGGCGGATCGTGTGTTCTAGTCACCCGAGTTCCAGTCCTTCAGCCGAGATGTAATTATGTCTCTCCAGGTGATTTGGCCGGCCTGTTGCTGTATAGGGGTGACAGGTACATTTTGGAGTTGGTTACTAGGGTTCAGAGTTGAAATCGTCCCTTCCTCACCAAACCCTGTGGGCAAAGCTATAGTCCTCTGTTTCTGTGACATACAAATTTCAACTAGCAGTAATATCTTATTGGCTTTGAGATTGAGAAGTTTGTTTCAGATGTTTTCCACTATCTACAACCTCGTTTCCATACTAGATGCAAATTTAAGTTTACTGCTAATTTTAATAATTCAGTAAGGACATCGTCATTTTTGTAAAGCAAGTTCTGACATTTAGCTCAAACTACATGTGGTGTATCATTCGTCAAATTTCAATTGATAATCACAGGCACAAGAAGCCTTTCTGTCTGCTTTATGAAAGTAAGCAAGTAAATGGTCTAAGAAAATCAGGTTTAGACTTGATATTAAATGGCTAAGTCCTGGCTTTCATGTATTCCTACTTTACTAGACATTTTCTTGACATCCTATATTGTGCAATCCATTCTGCTGAGCGCCTTAAAGGTAGAAAGATTAAGGAATATATTCCTTATATATAGGGCAAGTAGAATGATGTCAAGAATCTATTGTCTAAGATCTTTTAAGGTCATAATTTGGTGAAGCTAGGTAATAGATTGGAATAAATACTAAGGAGGTGTTTTCTAAAATAAAAATTCAAATTCTTCTACTTCATCAATGGATGTGCACTTGGAAATAAAATGAGTTGTATTTTTTTTTCCCAGAATGAAAACTTAGAAAAGTCTCCTTTATATGTATTATCTAACAATCAAATGTTAAAAGCTGTAATAATTTCAATTCTAAATTCATTCAACAAATCAATAAGTTTACAGAATCCTCATAACAAGGTTTTTTCAAGTCCTTGAGAAAGTAAATTATAATGCCTAGAAAAATGTTCAAATTGTAAAATGTTGTTGTTGTTTTGTATCTCTCTCTTTTTTTCCCTGAATGTAAACATTTTAATAGGCTGGAACTTGAACAATTAAATGGCTGCTGAGCCCTTGACAAACATTGGAAATTTGACTTAAAAAGTTGAAAGATTCATATAGTTGTTTATAAAATCATTTCTTTCATATTTGGCTTGGGACAAAGGATGAACAAGAATTCTACCTGGAAAAGATTGACTATGATTATTTCCTTCCCTTCTAGGTTGTATTTCATGTAACTCTGATTCTTTTCCATTCCTAAGAATTTATCCACCTGCTGGCTTAGTACTGGGCTCTGATAGCTTTGATTCAGCTCCCACAGTACTGCAAGAGGGGCAGCCTCAGGGATGCAGTGCTAACTTTATGCTTGGCCTTATTGCTCAGTACCTTTGCTTTCCTCTTTGTGGAGTTCATGATCCTTGTCGCTGACCTGCAACTGTGTGGGTTGCTGTAACGGTCATGAATGTCAAGCTAGAGAGCTTCTTCTGTTGTGTAAGAAGTTTCTTCACCTCTTTTAACTCTTTTAGTCTAGAAGAGCTAATTGTTAAAATTACATAAAAGTAGTTTAAAAGACCAGCTGTGAATAAAGTTGTCGTTGGTGTTATGTGCTCTTAGGTCTTCTTGGAAACATTTAGTCATCTAGTATCTCCTACTATTTACTGTTTTGGAGGGTAAGACCTTCATTTTATTCAAGATTGAACAGCCTGTTGGTGGCAGGGGTAGAACTCTAATTCCAGTTGACTGATAAATAGTTCTGTGGCTTATCATTATTTCCTGTGTTGTCTTGTGTCATCCAGGACACATTAAAAAAAAATTCTCCATTTGTAAATTGTGTGTAGTGAAGAATTTTGACTTTGGGTACTGATGGGCCTCAGTTTGAGGCCTCCCCAGGCATTTCCTTGTCATGTGACCTTGGGACTTTGCTTAATTTACCAAATCCTCAGTTTTCTTATTGCCAATGTGAGAATAATAGAAGTACTTACCTCAAAGGATTATGATAAGGATTATTAGTGCATAGTTACTGCTCTATGATTTAGAGGAGTGGGGGAAGGAATGGCATTTCAAAGGTCCAAAATTTAAAAATAAGTAAGTGTATAAAATATATAAATATACACACATCCCACAAATATTTTGAAGTGGCTAACTTGATTCAATTATTTATTTGACAAGTGTTTAGTGAGTTCCTACCATGTGTTTGTGTTTTTCATAGGCAGTGGCATACAATAAATGATGTACAGGCAGACGTAGTTACTCTTTTGGGAACTAAAAGTCTAAGGAGGGATGCCAATTTGTGAACAAATCACAGTCCCATGAGAGGGGTAGTACAGAGAATCACAGAAGATATGATGGGATGTTTGAGTCCTGGGTGGCTAAGCATAATATCATCTCATCTTAATTAGTCAGGGTCAGGGAAAGATTCCCAGAGGACCTGAATCTACCAAGACCTGAAGCAAATCAATAGTAGCTGAAGAAATCAGAGGGTTGAGAGAGTGCTCTGGATCAGGGTAACATAAAATGGAGGTCAAGTGGACAAAGAGAATAGGCAACTGAGCAGGAAGGTGAGGTGTGGAAACCTGGAGCATCCATGTCTGGTCTGAAAAGAACAGTAGAAACCAAGCATCAGCCAAGTGTTTTCACATTGGGATGCTGGCCAAGGGCTGCCAGATGCCCAGATTTTCAAAGAGGAGCTTACAGTTCATATTTTATAAATGTGAAATTTCCCCAAATGTAAAATGGCTCAAATGCTTTTAAACTATTATGAGGAGCCAGATGCTGTGGATCATGTTTGAAATCACAGCTACTTTTGGAGGTGGAAATCAGAAGGATCATAGTTTGTGGTCAGTCTGGGCAAAAAGTTAGTGAAATCCCCATCTCAACAAACAAGCCATGTGTGGTGGCACACTTCTGTAATCTCAGCTATGCAGGAAGCATAAGTAGGAGGATCTTAGTCCAAGGCACAATTGAGAGACTCTATCTGACAAATAATTAGTGCTAAAAGGGCTGGAGTCATGGCTGAAGTGATACAGTACCTGCCGACACGTGTGGAGCCCTGAGTTCAAATGCCAGTACCACCAAAAAACAAACAAAAAGTATTTTATGGACCAAACCAGACACATAATTGGGATTCAACACAAGGTCACCATTTTATGACCTTCCCATTTAAGGAAGTGAAAGAAATTTAGTGTGGCTGAAGCAATAGATCTTAGAAAGATAAGCAAGGGAAGTATCTATAGGTAGAGGCAGTATGAGATTACTCAGGGCCTCATGGAACTTGCTAAGGTGAGCAATAGGTGAAAGGGCAGATGGTGGCATTGAAGACTAAACAAGAATGATGATTAGATTTTGTGTTATAAATCTGGCTTCTGTGTAGAGGAGGCCTAAGAGAAGGCAGTAGTGGAAGCAGGGTAGCCATTAAGGAAGATGGAGAAGACTAGCAAGAATTGACTATGGCTTTTAGCAAGATATTCAAGCAAGACTGAGGGATGGGTAGATTTCAGAGATAGCTATGATACTAAAATTGTTGAGAGGTAAGTGTCCTTTGGTACTCAGGTTTCTGCACATTTTGTAAATGAAGGAACTTACTGATTTCATTGTAGACTGTCTTCTCAAGGGCATTTATATGGCAGATAGCCTTGGAAGACAAAGATAGTCTGTTCTTTCCTTTTGTTGTAAAGGACAGTTAGGGTTTCTATTCAACATAAAAGATTCAGGTTCCATAAACTCAGGGCTGCCCTCCTGAAATGCAAGTCTACAAGTGCAGCTGTCTCACCTCTACTTCATGCTGTGGGTTTCAGAGAACCACACAGTTCTCCCTGAGGCTCCTGCTCTACTCTTTCTAAGAGTAACATAGTCCTTTGTCTCTGTCCCCGGAATCTTGTTTCTTTTCCCAACCTCCTCGAAACCTTGGCATGCTAATTTATTAACTTCTAAGTAGGATAAAATCTCAGACCCTTAACAATTTTGAGAGTCACTAGCTACATTGTTTAAGTTCAAATTAATTAAAATAAAACAAATTTTTTAAGTGTCAATGCACCATTCACACTAGTCATGTTTCAAGTCCTTAAAGCCATGTGTGGCTAGTGGCTAGTGTTTTGGGCAAAGCAGATAAAGTTCATGTGTGTCTTTGCAGAAAAGTTCTAATTTAAAGCTTCGGATCATGTGTGTGCACGTGTGCTTTTTGGATGAGCAGAGGCAACAGAAGTTGATTTTACAACATAAAAATGATGCTTGCGTTCTTGTTACATGCATAGGCGTTCTTCTACACAGAGGAAATATTTCGGTTTGGATAATTGCCCAGTACTTGCTTCAGTCCCATTGGGAGAAAAAAAGCACAAAATTGTTACAATGTCAATTTGGGGCCATGTGGCAACAGAAGTCCCAGATACATGCTGTATTATTCCAAATCACGTGTGACTGTGAGGTTAGGATGTGTGCCTGGAGGGGTGTGAACACTGTTGTGAGCTTCACTGACTAGCCATGCGTAACATGAAAGGACGAGAGAGCATCACTGGCACTGTGATGCTAGAGCATAGCCAGGCCAGTGGCACCCTGCTGTGGCCCAGCTTTGCTGGCCTGCACTGATGGAAAGGAGGGAAGACAGGAACAAGATTTCCAAATGGCTCTTGTTCAGGGAGTTTGAGAGGACAGCCTCCAGGAAGAGGGAGCTGAACTCAGAAAATATAAAAGAAAGGAATACTTTTAAGTACAACTTTAAGTGACACAACAGAATGGCAGGGAAATCCAGAAAATGTAAAGTAACCTTGGGCTTCCCTTATCAGATAGGGGAAGCTTATCATGAGGAGGTCATGGACCACAAGTACCGGGATGTGAAGCCACAGAGGACAGGCCTCGCTGACAGCAGCTGCAGCCATGGAAGAGTTCTTACCTGCGCTCAGTGCGCTGGTGACTCTCGTCATGCACAAAATGAACAGAGCAAAGGACAGCAGTAGAAACAAAAGAGAAGGCTGAGGTCCTTGAGAAAAAAATCATACAACCACCTGCTATTTCCATGGCTGAAGAAGCCCCATTAGAAATTCAGATGTTGAGAACTTCACTTACCTATGCCAAAAGACTCGTCTTTAAAATAGCACTTATTTGTCGTGTGTTAAAATTTTACTTCTATGAAGACTAATTGAAATACCAAAAAAAATGTTGACTTTTAGGATATTTAAAACATTGAGTTTACCTTTGTAGCATTTATATCCATAACTCAGAATTTAGTAAGGATGTCACCTTTTAGAACTCTTTTTTAAAATTAAAAATTTTTTTTGGCAATACTGGGGTTTGGGTTCAAACTCAGGGCCTGGGCTTCTTAGGCAAGCTCTCTACCACTTGATCCACTCCCACAGCCAAGAGATAAGTTAATTTTGAAATAGCATGGTAACTGTTTGCATGTAACTGGATCCTTCCATAGTGTTTAAAGAAAACCTTTACATAGGAAGTTATACATGTACTTCTTGTTTACATTACCGATTGCATCAATGAATCCTTATTTTCACAGATAATCCTCAAATTTCAGTAAATTTGGAAGAGCCGAGGTCATGTACTAATAGGGTTTCTACCAATGTAAAGTCCCTTGGATACAGTAAGCATTTGTTAGTGGGATTTTATTCCAGTTAGTGTTTAAATGCTCCTTCATTAACTGATTTTGTTTTATGGTAATCCTAAAGTCTTATTTCTGAAAGGATGGAAAAGACTGATTGTTACCCAGTCAGTAAATTTTTTTCTATTCTCCTAAATCCAGTATAGTTAGTTGTTCAATATGCTTTCATTTTTCTTTCTATTTTGTTTGCCACAATTCTTACCAGTGCTTTTATTTTCCTGTGCCTCCATTCTCTTCATATAAACACCATGAAATTGAAAATAATCATTGTCTGTTGTATTTCTGAAGATGAGAATTTTTACTAGTTTCTTGCTTCTCTTTCTTAGGTAGAGTGTGGTAAATAAGTCATCTTTGGAAAATGACTCCAGTAAAACTGGAGTTGGAGGTTGAAATCCTTAGTGTGCCCTCCTCAGAAAAAAACCCAGAAGAATGCTGTTTGTTGCTTGAGTCACTGATGGGTTCAAATGAAAGGAAATGACATGAGATTGTTTTCCATGCTCATCAGTAGTCCATCTTATTTTAAGAGAAACCCAAACTAAGGACCTAAAAAGCAAACTAAAGCTGTTTATTCCCCTCCAGGGAACTTAGAATTAGGAGGATTCTAATGTTTTGGGATTAAAGCAGTAACAGTGGGGGTTAAAAAACTAGGCCTTGTCCTTTAACCTGTGATACCCTTGGTAGTGTTCTTCTCAAGCTGCACATGAGTAACTTTAATCAGGAGCAGAGTGGGTTCTTTCTATTATATGCCATTTTCTCCATGGCCTGGGCCTCTCTTAGCTATTACTGTATGCTTAATCGACCACAGTGAAATGTCTTTAAAACATTTTCCAGGGAACTAAGGACTTTTGGAGAATTTTTTTATAGTGGAAAATGGCAAGGCAAGGAAAGTTTGAATGGTTTCTCTGCATAGATAAATGTTTCCAGAGCAGAATGATGAGTCAAGGAGTTGTTAATAGGATATGTAAATGTAACCTTTCACCTAGTTACTGTCGCTACCTAAGTCATTCCTAGGTGGTTTCAGTAAATTGTTTGAACTGGTTCTTGACTTGAAACAGGTTCTCTTGCTCCCCTTTTGTAGTCAATAGTCTGGGCTATTTCAAAGCTTGCATTGTCTCTGCTTGCTATCATATTGTAGATTTTCACTAGTATCTTTGCCTTCAGCTTCCCTTCAGTGTCTGTTGAAAGTTTTTTTTTTTAATCAGTGTATCTCACATTGACTTCTAGCTGTTTGGTTTTCAGTAGAATATCTTCCACTTTTTAAACAAATACTTACTCAGTGCCAGCATCAGACAGATCTGATAGCAAACAATGCATGGTTTAGGCTATCACAGAGTGAAGAGTCCAGGAGGAAGACAGTCATTAATGAAACACACACATTTAACAGTAATGATAAAAGAAACAATGAACAATTATGTCTTGACAGACAAAGGTAAATGCTCTGAATAGAGCAGTAAGATTTTGTGGGCTTGTATAACAGGAACCTGAGGAAGTCACACTTGATTGATATCTCACGTGTAAGCAGGAGAGTTTAAGACAGGTTGGGAAGAAGAGCCTTCCAGAAAGTAGAGAGAAGTATTCTTTGTGCAGGGGACCTGTTACAGAAAACATCAGGGTGAAATCAAGTAATTGAGGAGAGCCCTGGATAGAGTGGACGTTGATAGGGGCCAATGCATGCAGAGTTTTCTAGATGGGTTAAAATTTTAGTCTTCCTTTGATAGGGGCCAACGCATACAGAGTTTTCTAGATGGGTTAAAATTTTAGTTTTCCTCCTGAAAACAACAGAGAAAGTTTTAAGTTGGTGCTGGAGACTTGATGCGATTTATATTTGATAAGATTATTTGTAGGGGAATGAATTAGAAGGGGGTCTGGATGTCAGTATGGAGAAGCCAAGTAGCTGCTGCATTGATTCAAGTAGAAGAAGTGGGATGTACTGGTATTATATACTGGAAAATGACTAGTGAAGATAGACAGAAAGCCTTTTTAGGGGAAGCTGTGCTCTTATTGAACTTGGGAATAAGATTTTCTTTTATTCATTCAACAATCATTTAATGACTATCTTCGTTATGCAGAGTTCTGTGGCTATGGGAATCAAACTATGATTAAGATACACAAAGTCTCTGTTCATGAGTTTATATATTAACAGGAGCAAGAGTTAATCATTAAACAATGTGAGAAGTGTCAAGAAGTCCTATAAAGAAAAATAAACAGGGTAAAGCAACAGAATGAGTAGGACAATTAAGAGAGATACTTGAAGAGGTCAAATGAAGTAGCATTCGAGCAAAGAACCCAATGAAGTATAGACAGCGAACTGAAAAAAAATCCTACCAAGCAAGAGAAACAAGATCTTTAGGCTGGAGCAAGAGGAAACTCTGCCCTTAGTTCGCTACTTCCGAAGAATGCCACAAAGGCCAGTCTAGAAATATAGGAATGGGGGGAGAAAAGGTGGTAAGAATGTCTTGCCAGTAGCTAAAATTGAAATCAACTAGACAGTCATCTTCTCTTCAGTCCTGAGAAGTTTTTCAGAGCCACATAGTATACCAGCCCCATTTTCAGGTTGCTCTGACCCTAACTTGGTTTTGACACAGGCTGTTAGAAGAGCCTCTTTCTTCACATCAAGTCGTGCTCAAGAACTGACAGTGAGAACTGTGTGTCCAGCCCGTTAGTGATGACTCTTCTATCAGCAAAACTAAAGGGTCCCAACCTTGTTTCAACTCAGTTTTGCATTACACCCCTCCCTGGACTGCAAGTAGTTGACCATAGACCTTCCTCCAGTGTTTAGTTAGACTTTCACATAGTTTGTAGTTTTTCTTCCTGGCACTGCATTTTTCACCATGGTAAATAAATTATTGTCTTTCATCAGTCTGTTTCCATTTCTTCCTCCTTCAAGTCTTGGTTCACAATTATGGGTTACTTTTTTTTTTTTTTTTTTTTTGCCAATGTCTTCTGACTTATTCCATCTTACTCTGCATCAGTGAGCCCCTCAGCCTAGTCAGTCTGTGGGATATTAATTTTGTCTTTTTTGAGTCACTTGAAGAGACATTAACTTTTAAAGTGCCACCATTGTTCCAAGTTAAAATATTTATGAGCATGTTTTCTTTTCCCAGAAAAGATTTAGCATGAATATATATACTTAGAAAGGAAAATTCCCTTTACCCTCTGAAGGTTTGGTAGAATAAAACTGACAAAGATTAAATAGAAGAGATGGGATACAAATTGATTATCATGGAAAGGGAGAAAATCTTAGCACAGGGAACGATCACAGGATTGGTCATTACTCATTAGGTCCAAATGACCTTTTCTATATAGAGAGAAAGAGAATAGAGGATATAGACAAATTTGAGAGCTTGTAAATGATTGTTGGGGGAAATAGAGATATAGTCTCTTTGGAATCTGAATGGGCTCAAAGGACATACACCGTTTTGTAATCAAAGTTTGTTCGGGTATTGCTCAATTCTTTAGTCTTCTTTTCTGAGATAGAGAGTGGGGTTCCAGGATAGGGATGAAAAGCAGCCTGCTCTTAATGTGGATAAGGGAATTCTAAAGGGTGTCTCCTTACATATGGATGGGCAGAAGCAACACAGGATTTTCTTCAGCGTGCCAAAAATGGCATATTTGCGGGTATGGTTCACTGAGCCTCAATATATGTATGTCTGTGTGTATGGAGAGAGAGAGATTGAGAGAGATTGACCAAATCTCTCAGCACTGAGAGATTCTGTACTGAGATTTAGCACTGAGATTCAGATTCCTTGTCCAAATAAAATGAAGATAACAATCCTCCCTTATTTCATTCGCAGAGTAGTTGTGAGGAGTAATAATTAAATTAAAACCTTCAAAAACATGTTTCAGTCAAGTGCATGGTATTGGTTTTAATACTTTTGCTGACCTCAGTTCCTGTCCCCATCTAAGCTTCAAGTTTTCCACACCATTTCCAGCAATGTGGAGTTGTGTGTGCTGTAGGAATGTTGAGAGGCTTTCTGAACTTTCAGGCACACTGTACAAGCTTTGGCCAACTCTACCTCCAGCATGTGAATTCATTTCCTGGAACAAAGTATCACAAACTGAATAGCTTAAACAACTAGAATGTCTCACAGTTCTGGAGGCTAGAAGTCAACTGTGATTTGAATGTGTCCCCCCCAAAGCATGTGTTGGAAGTAATCTCCAGTGCAACAGTGTTGGGAGGTAGAGCCTAATGGGAGGTATATAAGTAGTGAGGGTGAAGACTTGAGGACTTGAATGCTGATTATGGAAGGCTGTGAGTTCAATCTCTCACTTTTTTTTTTTTTACCCTGTCGCTTTTGATCAGGGATTAATGAAGCAAGAAGGTCCTCATCAGATTCTTGTACCCTGACATTGGACTACTCAGTCTCCAGAACTGTGAGAAATTAATTTTTTAAATGTATGTTATAGGGCAAAGAAAATGAAATACTTGATAAAAATTACATGTGGAATTCTGAATGTTCATATTTACTTATTTTAAAGTTCTGCAAGTCCAGTTAATTTAAAATTGGTATGAAAGGTCTAGCCAAGAAAAAAGAACAAAGGAACCCATTAATTTTTCTTCCAAATTTTAATAGTACATTCAACTATTATACTGATGTCAGTGGGAAAATATGTAATTTATGTGCCTATTCATATAATCATTATGTGGACTTTTTATGTGAATTATTTTATTGCTTCAGTTGGCTTTTTGGCCCACCATGATTTTCTTTGACTTTCTTAAAGGCCACATATTTGACACGGACTGTCCTGACCTCCCTGTGCTAAACATCCAGGAAGGTCTATATGAGAAATTAAATTTCTTTTTGTCTTATGAGATACTTTTGCCTTAGTTGATAAAAGTTCAATCTTCATTTAGTCTTAAAAACCAAATTAATACTAGGTATTTTTACAGCAATTTCTTTTTGTTTTGTATCATTTTTCAATAATGTGAGAAGTGTTTGATACATTTTGATTTGTTGATGCTGAATATATACATAAGTGCTTCTTTTGTGGAGTTTTATCCAGATTTGGCATTAAGATGCTCCATTTTACTTGGTGAGCATGGCTTAATTCTCATATGGCCTCTTGTTCTGGTGTTAAGGCAGCCTTAGCTGGTATGCTATTTCCTTGTGCACCTGGCTGGCTAGTTTACAAGTTTATTTTTTATTTTTAATACACTGGTATGTTGGTCTCATCTGATAAACCTATAGCAGGAAGTAATTCAGATTTAGTGGATAGACATTTAGACACTGAATACTTAATTTTTGCCAAAAACGTGACTTTTTGTTGTCAACCAGAAGAGCTTTTCTAGCACAGGTCCTACATTTCAAACACCTCAGTGCTATTTTTAAGCAGGTTTTTAATTGCTGCACTTTCATTAATTTGCTTCATTATTATTTCTGCATGGAGATTTTCACTAAAAGAAAAACAATCACAGGCTTTATTCCTGCTTATTGTGTTTTGCCCAAAAAAATGAAAGCAGTGAATTTCAGATTTCATGGCTATTGTACAAATAAATTTCCTCTTAGTGTCCTCACAAAAACATGTTCCCCAGGAATAACTGTTTTGATACTAATCTTTCAAACCTAACACAACACCGTCTTTCTGAAACTATCAAGGAATGAAAGCGTTATATGAAAAGGATAATATAATGACCTGGAGATTAAATTCATGCTACCTTAATCTTCATCATTCTTCCTTGCTCTTAAGTAAAATTTTGGCTAAATATTTTCCCATTTAAACATAAATACCAGAGGGTCAAAACAGTGCCTGAAGTGATAATAACATTGACCATTGACCAGACGATAAAATGTGGTGAAGAAGATGATGTTAGATGATCTCATGCACCTGGATGTGTGGGTAGGGTGCAGGCAGGATATATTAAAGAAGTATCTGTGTTTCTGGAGCCTAGAAATACTATTTTAAAATGTTCTTTCATTGTTTTTGTTTTTGCAATTGTCCATTACTATCCCAAGTTAAAATATTTGTATATATATATTCTTTCTCCCTGGAACATGAGTTTCAGGCCACACCCGGGACCATCTGGTATTTAGTGTAATCTCAACATCCAGTAGAGGTCTTTGACCTTGTGGGTGCTTAGCACTAGGTTTCAAGACAACCTGAACTTAAGTTTATTTGTCTTACTTGGTGAACTCCCTCCATTTCTCCTGATATAAATATTAACATGCACACTTGAAAAGCACCAGGGCTTTTTCGAGGCATTAAGTCAGAAGACTGCCTGGGTTCAAACTCAGGTCCAATATTTACCAGCTTTGCAACTTGACATAAGTGATTTAGCCTACCTGTGCCTTGGTTTAATTTTCTCAAAGACTGACTATGAATATTAATAGTAACAGCTAGCCTTTATAGTATTTATTATATATGGTTTTTCTTATGTGCTATATACTGTTCTAAGATGTCACATATTTTAACTTATTTAATTCTCACAACTAGTCCTTGAAGTAGAAAATATTATTATTTCCATTTGCAAATATTGAAAATGAGGTGTTGAGAGGTGAAGGTAATTTGTCAAAGATCATACAGGTACTATGGGGTGGGGTCAGTATTTGAATCCACAGGTTTTGACTGGGGGACCTATGTTACTCCTGCAAGCTCATCCCAGGGAAATAAATGAGATCATTCCTCTAGTGCACTCAGAATGGTGTCGAGCACATGATAAGACTCCTACAAGGACAGAGATGACTGTTACTATAATGATGATGATTACTTGTACAATTACCATAATGGTGTTGTCTACTGTTACTACTATTAATATTGTCCACTCTGATTCATACCTAACTGTACTTTCATAATAGCTACTTATTTTTCCAAATGCTCTCTGTTGTCTGTTAAAAATGGCTTTAATACTATCTCTCTAGGTTTTTTGTTTGTTTTGTTTCAAGGCAATAATACTGCTATTGGTTCTTTGTGGGGTTTGCATTTTGCTTTTAATCCTGCTATTTTAGCATGTTTCTATAATAAAGTATTTGGGTTCATTTGAAGTTTGCAACTGTGCTGGGAAAAAAAGGTACAGAGTTTTGGGTAAGCCTTTTAGGAGTTATAAATTAGATTCTCTACAAAGAAGTGGAGAGAGATAGGCCCTGTTAAACATTAAAATATTTTTTTCAGTACAGTGTATGCTTGATTCCAAGGAATGAAATTTGGGGGTGGTTGGTAACTATAGCATCTAGTAACTTTTTTTTTCATTTCTGAAAATTATCATTCTGTTAAATCATTTTGTTTTAATTTTAAAAAATGAAATCAACCCCATTTGCTGACAGGAATGAAACTGCAGTTCTTTGTCATTATTGCTTCATTCTAAGCATGGGAAACAGAACACAGGAGAAAGCAGTCCTGCTTCTTTAAAGCATAGCTCTCCCATCAACTCTGAAATGTTAACCATACATTTCTTTATTCTATTCCACAAATTGGTGGTGATGTTTCCGGCTTCTTCCACTAAGTACTTTGTCTTCTTGCTTTATGAATTAGTCCAGCATTTTCAACTGCAGGTGCACAAAATGAGGAAGGACGGGGGCGGGGGGGGGTGGGACACCTTGATAATCCTGAGAAGAATAGGAAATTGATGTTTATGGAATAAGACTTTCAAGAATAAAGTTGCTCTGTATGCCCCAAATTTTGCACAGAGAAGCCTACTGCCGATTGGAAAGCAATATTCTGGAAAGGTTTCTAACCCCAATGGCTTGGAGGCCCAGTCAGAGGCATGGTGTGTTAGGAAGGCTGTGTCTGGGTTTAAAAAAAATATTTATGTGTTCTTATGCTGGTAAACTGTAGACATCAGTATCATAATAATTGCCCCCTTTATGGAGGAAGTTTTGTGGAAAAGAAAACCAGCTTTGCTCTGGCATTAGAAAGTTAGGTCACGATTTAGTTCTGTCTCTTAACAGCTCCAGACCCTGGGAACATTACTGAACCTCTGAGTGCTTCAGCCTTTTTATCTTTTAAACAGGCATATTCTGGTGCCTACTTCATACAGTGTGGTAGCTGTAATTATTTTTTGAGGTGATGCATATAAAATGCTTTATTATTGAAAACGCGGGGCACAGGTACTGTTTTTGAAAATGTTAGATATTATTATTACTGTATGTTGTATACCTTGCTCAGCATCTCCAGTGTTTACTGTAGCTCCACGTGTAAATCATTCTCCCTACCCTGTGGAAGAGAAAATTGAGGCTCACAAAGGTTAATTGCTTTGTTTTGAATGTGAAGTCATCTGTCCCAGGCTATTCTCTTTATCCTGATGCTTGTTCTCTTCTGTCACCCACCAACACTGAGTGTGTGAGATAGACCAGGAGGGGCTTCCATTTGTTTTTGTCACCAAATGATATGCTAGAATGCCTATGCAATTCAGGAGATACATGAATGGTTCCCAAACTTGTGAAACATACAGACCCCTTTCAAAAGAAAACATCCTCATTTCCAGTTTGACTTAATTACGTGTGTCAAAACGTTACTTAAATATATTCGAGCGTGGAGTAAATGTCTTAGTTTATAGAACTTACACAGTTATAAAGCAAAACAAATTTGCAAGTTAAGTGTCAACAGAACTATAAAACAAATAACATTTGAGTAATTACACTTATTAATGTGATAGATGTTATTTTGCTAAAAGTAAACTGTCAATTTGGGGTTCTTTCACACTTGGGATGGGTTGTATGTTTAATCTACTTTTTGATTTCATAATATTAATTAGTCATAAATCTATGAATATTTTTAGTTTTGCACAATGAAACCTTAAAAATGTCTTTTTAGATAAATATTATATAACTTGGTAATTCAGAATAATAAGTCTTTAGTAATACCAATTATGATGTTACTTGATAAAGCTGAGAAGCTCTTTTATTGCCTGGGGTGTCAAGACATTGGCTCGGTATTTGACTGTACGCCTCATGCTTGTCTGTCCTGCTGTAGACTTAGGGCCTGGAGTCTGACTTCCTGTCTTCACACTGCTGTAATATTTTTATTAATCGACTACTTGATTTTTTGCTGTGCTGTAAATTGTACCCAGAGCCTTGCACATGCTATGTAAGCATTTTACAACTGAACTATTCCCTACAGCTCTGGTACTATATATTTATTATATACAGATTTCTATGAATTTGCGTTTCTTCTTGATAAACTAAGATATTTGGGTCAATAAATACATGTAATACTAGCTTTGTCTTGTATTTGATTACCATCTACAGTGATGATGGGAAAGAGAATCCTGTTTACCACCTCCAATATGGAAAGGCAGCATACTTTCTGTAAAGGACTAGATGTTAAATATTTTGGGATTTGCAAACCAATATGGTGGTCTCTCCTGCAACACTCAACTCTGCCATTTTAGTACAAAAAGCAGCCACTGACAATACTTTATGGGCATTGAAATTTAAACTTTATAATTTTCATGTGTGTCACAATGTATTATTTTTTAAATTTTTCAACAGCTTGAAAACCATTTTCAGCTTGAAGGCTGTGCAAAAACAGGCAGTGGGGCATTTTGCTTGTAGTCTAGTTTGTGGAGGACTGCCTTGGACAAGATTTGATCAGAAAAAGGTTTCCTCCATTTTATTTTTATTTATGGAGGCTGACTAGGGTGGTGATTAACAGAGCAGCTCTGACGTTGGACTGGTATTGGAATGTGATCCTTTTGTAAATCAGTTTTCTCATCTGGACCCCAAGGAATGTTTTTTTCTTTCTATCTCAAACAGTTGTGGGAAGATAAAACTAAACTGGACATTTAAAAGTTAAGGCAACAAGTAGATAGAATAGTAGTCTGTGGCTTAGATATTATTATTTCTTTAATTACTATTGAGGTTGAACAGTTTTGTTATTCCCTTGTAGGACATTTGTTCTTTATTACTTGTACATTTTTTTTTTTTTGGTGGTACTGGGATTTGAACGCAGGGCTTGGTACTTGGTAGATAGGCCCCTATCAATTGAGCCACATTCCCATCCCTTTTTTGCTTCAGTTTTTTTTTAGGTAGAATCTTGCAATTTTTGCCTGGGATAGCCTTGGAATGGGATCCTCCTACCTATGCCTGTCACAAAGCTGGGATCTAGACATGGTCCTCTATATTTGGCTTATTTTGTTGAGATGGGGTCCCAGTAACTTTTTTCCCAGCTGGGCTTAACCATGATCCTCCTGATACCTGCCCCCTGGATAGCTAGGTTATAGGTATGTGCCACTGCTCCTAGTCCTACGTTCATTTCTGTTATTTGTTGTTTTACATATTGATACATAAGAGCTATTTATATACTTTATTAAGGTTATGAACCCATTGTCAGATAACTTTGTAATTTATTTTTGTCTCTTTTTCTTTTGGGTTTGTATGTAGTGGATTTTTTTCCCTCATAGATATAAAGCTTTCATTTTTATGCATTTTAATTATTGAAGGTAATTGCTTCAGTCATTTCAACTGTTAGAAATAAATTTAGTACATTTATCTTCTCTTTTGTTTTTAATGATATAAAAACATTCTTATTCTAATATCAATAATATTTGCCTATATACTTATTGTAGTATGTTATAATGTCATACTTCATACTGAAATATTTAATTCTGAAATTTAATTTTATGTATATCATGATATAAGCATATGACTATTATTTCTTCAATAGATCTTACAAATTGAATCAACACCATTGATGGAATAATCATTTCTTCTCCACGGATTTAAGATACTACTTTTATTGAGCTAGATAATTCGGCTGAATGGAATATGACCTGAAAAGATTTTGAAGCAAATTGTCAATAAGACACTTCTTTTTTGTTTTTAGTGTTATGATTTGGTATAACCTGAAGAATTTTGTGTTCCTTCAATAATTTTTTTCAATGGTGAAAAAAATTAACACAGTTAATTTCCTTAACCATTTTAAGTGTTCAGTTCACATAGTCAGGTATATTCACTTCATTGTGCAGAATCCTCAGAGCTTTTTAATAGTCTTACCATACTGGATGACAGTATGTTTGTCCTTTGTAGGTCTCAGTAAACTTTTGTTGTTTTTCTTCTTTTGTATTCCACACATTTCTCAGGGGTTTTTTTTCTACTTCTTTAGAGGTTTTGTTTTTGTTTTTAAATTTTGTAAAGAGTCACTTTTTCCTTCCTTGTCTCTTCTGTTTTTGTAGATATGCAGAGTAGTATTTTAGAGGGGAGATATATATTTTTTTATTCTGGGCCAGATTTCTGTGTAGAACTTCATCTAACTAGAAATACACCTTTTTCAAAATCACCATGTGACAGTAAACATAGCAATAGAAATGTGGGAAAAGTGAGCTCCCCTATAATCCTGAGAGAAAGGAGAATTTTCTATGAATTGAAGACTATACAAGCCACTTTTTCATTGAGACCTGTCTTGACTACCCTTCTTTAAACAGTAACCGTTCACCTCTAATTATGGACCCCTTTGCCCTGCTTCTTTCTTTTCCCCAGTAGAACTTCATATTATTAAGCATATTATTTACTCCCTCCCTCTTTATTATCTGTCCCCTGTAGAATTGAAGCTTCATTGAGGGCTAAGATTTCTATAGCAATTTTCTAGAATATAGCAGGTGCCCTATAAACATTAAATGAGTGAATAAAGTTATAGATAGATAAAAATTAGTATTAACATGAGGATTTCTGAAAAAAAGTGACCTAATTGTTTAAGAGATTGATTCTACTAGAGAATTTTAAAATTAGCCCAAATGAGGACTTTTCTTTCCATAGGGAATCTGTAGATAAGATGCACATTAAGAAAACAGCCCTTCAGCTAAGAGATAAGTGGTTCATATTTGTATATATGAGGAACAAAGAATGTCACCATTCATTGCCAGGCCAGTTTTGCTGTGTGAAGGTATTTTTCCCAAGAAATAGAGAGTGTATTGACTTAAGCTCTTCTTTCTATTTCCCTGCAAAGCAGAGGTCATTGAAGTTACTGTTCTCCATTTTTATAGATGGAAAAGAAAAAAGAAAAGTTGTTTTGCTAGATTAGAGATTAATATGGGGTGGTTCTGTTTATTTTTCTCTGTGATGCTATAAATGAAAGGTCATCTGCCAGATTTCTGTCTGCCCTAAAGGGACCTGCAATCATTTCTTCTACAGGCAAAACTGTGTTGGATGGCTCTATGCCGTCTTGGGATACGTGGGATAGATTTAAAATAAATACTTCTTGGACCCCCCACGGGATAGAAACTGTTCAAAGGAGAAAGCCTGCATCTCAGAAAATTTCAAAGGAGATTTGGGAGAAATGTCTTTCAGCTGTCACCTCCCTACAAGTCTTTTTCCTAAGGCTTGATTTGGAATCCTTTAACACTTGCATATTACTCTTCTGCAGCCTCCTTTGTTTTGCCCTGTACATGTGTTTATGTGTTTGTATTATTTCGGTCTCCTTCTTAGGTGGTGACATTGTCAAAGGCAGACAGATTGTCTTCTTTATAATTCCCTAGAGCATTCTGTACAGTATTTTGAACAAGAAGCACTCGATTAATGTTTGCCTAACAAGTAAACAAAAGGCAAAATTAAGGTTTCAGGAAGGAGACTGTAATATTACCAAAAATCATATTAAGGAGTCAGAGTAATCAAAACTGGCACTTGGTCTCCCTGGCATTTAGAGTGAAATGAAAACTGGACCCCATATGAATGGGTAAAATGAGGTGTGGGACTGCTCAGCTAGATGATTATTATTGTTTTCCTTCCAACGTCTGGTCTGTGGCATTTTGTTCCAAAGGAAACTCGAGACCTGTGGTGATTTAATCTTGCCAAATTAGAAACCTCTGAAATGAGTCATTCACATTTCCATTTAGTTTGTTTTCATATGGTGGATGATTGCACAGACAAACAACCAAATGGGTAAAGCTTAGTTTTCTGGTAGGTTGGTGATGGCAGTGTTCTTGGTTTGTTGTTGTCATGGTAATATTCTATATGGAGATGTGTACAGGTCAGGTTTAAGCTGTGTGTTTGGAAAGAAGACTTTGTGTGAGTTGAAATTAGATAGTCCCTGTATTCCGAGATCTAGCAATAGCATGGATATAAGATGGGAGTAGAAGAAAATGACCTGCTGTGGAAAACACCCCAGACTCCTCTGACTTCTACCTAGACTTCCACAAAGTGAAGGGACTGAGAGAGGTGATCTGCAAAGCAAAGATTCACAACCCTATTGAACCCAAACAGTGCCTCCTTTTTATAGCATAAGCTGTAGAATGCCCTCTTGGATACCATGAAATGAAATCCATATATAATATAACCTGCCTACATGTATAATTTAAAAAATATAATCATGAATTGTAATATAAAAGAGCAACACAAATAACTTATAATAAAATAATATATTTCAATATGTGCTATTGAAATATATACCATTCTGAAATATATTATTGACATGTTAATATAGTTATGATTATACTGGAAGAAAACATAATGAAGTGCTCATACGTTTGTCCCTATAGGTAGAATGACAATGTATGTGACAGTTACACCTGCAAATTGATGTGTCTTTGTTTTATTGGGTACCCAAATATCACAAATGGCATTATTATTGGTGGTAACATTTCTTCAAAATGATGAACAACTCTTGGCACAGTTCCAAATCAAACAAAATGCTGTCCTCTTGATTTGTTTAGTAGTTTCACTTCTAAACATAAGGATTATAAAGCCATGCAAAAATTATCTGTGGTTTATATATAAAGTAAAATTGGGTTATTGGCTCAGATAATCATAAAGAGGTTAAGCATCTATGTGATGCATGGGACACTTCAAAGTTGAGTAGGATGTGATACAGTGCTTTACTTGGGGTTATCTTGCACATTGCATGATTTGTCTTTGGACTGGGCCTTTGCCTGCATCCTCTTCCCATGCCAGCTCTAACATCTAGATTCCCGAATTGCCCACTGCTCCCTTCTCCCATGGAAAACATTGCTCTAAGGTACAGTTTCTTAACCTTAGCACTTTTACTACTTTTAGTCAAGTGATTTTTAGTCGTTATTGTTGTCCTGTGTGTTGGAAGATGTTTAGCAGAACCCCTAGCTTTTACCCACCGGATGCTAGTGTATTCTCTGAGCTGTGATAACAAAAAATGACTTCAGACATTGCTAAATGTCTCCTGAGGGTAAAATTGCCCAGAATTGAGAAAGCTAGGTTGAGGTTTCCACTAGCTCCAAAAATCTGTCATTAGAATGATACAATATATGTTAATATGGATGAACCATTGCATACCATACTAATAGATATTATCATTTTCTTTTTACCAAGCTCACCTATTAAGGGGAACTTTTAATAATTCTTCATTTTTGTTTTTACAGTCATTTAACACTGGAATTATTTTATTGCCTGGCTTTAGAGGGGTGGGAAGCATGTATAGTTATAGGATGATAAATTTCATACTATGAGTGTAAAGAACTAGAATTTCAAGAAAGACTGCCTCATGAGGTCCTGTGGTGAGTAAGAGTTCTTGAATTCCTTTTTTGACACATTTGACATTAATGTTAAAAGGTCACAAAATCAGAATTATAATTCTGCAAGAAATACTGGAAAGTCAGCCGGTACCTCCGCATTTTGCAGATGAGAATAAAACTAAGCACTGAAGAGCAGTCACAGTGATGGTGACCCAGGTCTTTGATTCCTGTCCCCACGTCCCCTGTGCTGCCCTTTGTACCACATTCTGATGCTTCTCAACCAGGCTGTATTTGTAAAATATTTTTAACTGTCTCAAAGCTCTGAGCATTGGTAGGAAGTAAAAGACAAAGTAACAGTTTTCTTTAAAACTTTGGTCTTTATTATGCATGCTAAGAAAAATAAGACAGAAGGTAAGAACCTATGAACAGGAAGTTACATTCATAGCTTGAGCCCAGAAATATTTTAGTTTATTTTTTACTTTTTTTTAATTATTATTTATTTCTTCACATGTGTGTACATTGGTTGGATCATTTCTCCCCTCTGCCCACCTCCCCCATCCTTTCCCTCCCCCTTCCCCCTTGCTTCCAGGCAGTACCTGTTCTGCCCTTAGCTCTAATTTTGTTGAAAAGACATAAGCATAATAGGGAAGACAAAGCATTTTTGCTAGTTGAAATAAGGATAGCTATAAAGAGAGATTCCTGGCATTGCTTCCATGGACAAATGTGTTATAACCCAAGGTGATTCATCTCTAACTGATCTTTACACTGGTTCCTGATTCCCTTCTCATGTTGACCTCTGTGGCTTTAAGGTTTCTGTAAAGAAACCTTTGGAGTGGGGACATCAAACGCTTTCATGTTTTGGGTTTACTACCTAGTCCCATATCTCCCGTATGTTGAGCCCAGAAATATTTTAATACTAATGTAATAATACTTAGATGGTACTTCTTGTGGAGTAGGCATTGTTCTAAGAACTATACTTTTTAATGCTTACAACACCTTATGAAGTAGATTCTGTTATTATCCTCTCCCTCCTATAGATGAGGTAGCAAGAGCTTCAGCAACCTGCTTGGGCAAAGTCTTGAGGATGAATGGCTGAACAGGAATCAAAGCAGGGAAGTCTGCTCCTGCTGGCTACCTATGCCAGTCTATGGTTATAAGCTTTAAGCATTGAATGGAGGAAGAATAGATCCATATAACATACTGTTTGTGAAATTGACATTCTCAGAAGTTCAAGATTTGCAGGATTTCAAATTTGAACTCTTTCAGAACACATATTTTCTTCAAAGATTAAATCATTCTTCACACTTCTCTAGCATTTACACCAGAGATAAACTTGCTCTTTATAGAATAGAAGAGTTTCTTTCATCTCTGAAGCACAGTAAAGCAGAGCTCTGGTATGCAGTTCATAGCAGGAATGAATCAGGATCTGAAATGAAAGGATTAAATAAAGTCATTTTCCTTGTTTGTTTCACCCTTTGTTTATCCCCTGGAGGAAGAAGAGATTTTGAAATCCTTTATTGCAAAATGAGTTTGAAGTAGACACAAATAATATATATGATTGACAGCTAAGGAACGAAAGAAAAAAAAAAATCCATCCCTTGGCCCAGAAACACACTTGAAGGGAAAAAAAAGCATTTATATCTGTTGAGAAATGGATGCATACCTTCCAGACATAATATTTAAAAAGGAAATAGCATCACATTTTTAAGAAATATTTCCAAAGTCAATATTAGGTTCTTATGTTGCAGGTAGTTGAAAGTCAGAATCAAGGTCTGTCTTCCCAGAGTGCTTGTCCTCTCTCTCTCTCTCTCTCTCTCTCTCTTTCTCTCTCTCCTTCCCTCCCTCTCTATCTCTTGTTCATTGCTGGAGATGATGGTATAGGCATCTTTGGGCCTCTTTATTCCAGTCATCTTTCTTTTTTGGTAGAAATTGTGCCTTGTGAAGAATCTCCTTATTGAAGTTTTTGTCTCTTCTACTGTACTCTGCATATGGTTGATTGTGTCTGAGACACTAAAACACCTTCACTTCCAAGTTTTTACTTTTTAGTGGCAGTACCACTTTTACCCCTTCTTGAACATGGAAACTTGGCAGGTGAGTTGTATGCCAGGGTGTGTTCCTGTGAGGGGAAGAGCAAGGTCAGGAAGGAAAAGAAAGCTCAAATAAAAAGATTTTTCACTCAGTATGATCTCAGTAGTGGTATCTATATGGCTTACTTTATACATTTTCTTCATGAAATTAATTATGAATGAAAAATATTAAATTTGTTGTCATGATCAGGATCAGCTTCATAATTTCTGTGGCTCAGTCCAAAATGAGAATATGGGTAGGGTTCCATATTTACGAAATAAAAATAGAAATGCTCGGTTAAATTTGAATTTCAGATAACAAAGATGTTTTTAATATGATTATGTTCCAAATAGCATAGAACAAATATTACCCAGTGTTCTATCACCAGAAAATATTTCAAATGACCATACCTAGTTCCACCTTCACTAAAGGCAAAGATTAAAACTCAACTGAGTTAGAAAAGAATGTGTTTCTTGGTCAGTAGTCATTCATTTTTTCTTGCATTAACAGCAGTGTTTAGAATCATCCCTGTTTTGCAACCCCCCCCCCAAGGTTTGTCAACCATGAAGCGAGCTCTAGAGTAAAAGTAAGCCTTAAAACTAGGGAAGGGAGACAAAGTTTGCAGATGCCAAGCTCATTCTTAGGCCATCGAGATTTAGGAAAGAATATAAACAAAGACTGAACATCTAGAAATTGACTCTTTTAAAATCAGCTCTGTGCTGTTTACTCCCTGGAAAGCCTTCAGGTATCTCCTGGGATTTTTGTGTACCAGTTTGAGGGCTGCTGGACCAGGATATGGAAGGGGAAAATGAATGTAGCACAGTATGTGCCATGGAGGAGCATCCAGCTGGAGGGCCAGTGCTTCATGAATACCTAACTGTGGGAACACATCAATGGTTTCCCTTTGCCATTAGATAAGTTCAAAATTCTGCATGATTTACCCCTGCCTTCTTTCCACTCTTATTTGGTACTCCTCCCTGCCTCTTTGGGTAGTCCATCGATCAGACTTTCTGTCCCTACAGCACCTATGCTGCATCTACTGTCAAGCCCTTTGGCTGGCCTGGATAGAGGCTCACTCTCTCTCCTCCCCACCCGAAAACCTCAGATCTTGTTTTCCTTGGCATTCTCACTCTGGCAAAATTTAGGTACCACTGGTATAAATTCTTACAATATGTTTTCTACTTCCTTGTATATTACTTCAAAAAGAGTAATTAATTAACTTTTGGTATTTTATTAGGTTAATATCTGTGAGCACTGTTGTGCTCATACCTTTCTGAAGTCAAGTATCATGTCTGTTTTCTTCCCCTCCTCTTTCTTCTCCCTCTCTCTCTCCTTTCTTCTCCCTTTTTTAATGTTGGTACTTGTCTTGAAATCAGGGCCTGCACTTGCTTAGCAGGTGCTCTACCACTTGAACCACACCCTCAGCCCTGTTTGCTTTAGTTATTTTTCAGAAAAGTTGTCACATTTTTGTCCATGGCTAGCCTGAGACTGCAATCCTCCTGCCTATGGCCTGCTGCATAATTGGGATTGCAGACATGCACCACCATCTCTGGCTTATCAGTTGAGTAGGGCTCACTAACCTTTTGTCCATGAATGAATTAAGGAAAAGAAGCTAACTTTTATTGGAACCTGAATTTGTGTCAGCCTGTGACACAAAAAGGGTTAGCATTTACCATATATTATCTCATTTAATTCTCAGCAAATCATTCAGTAATACATGCATCTTTTTTTCCAGAGATGAACTAAAAGTTGCCATTAGTGATACTTTATTAGTATAATTTGGTGAGTAAGTAAGTTTCTTTTAGGCAGAGCGGGTACATGAAAAGAGAAGAGTCTTGCATGTCCTGCTGAGGATTTGGTATTTGGAACTTCTTTGTAAACACTGCCTTTTCATTTCTGCTCCATTCTGAATCCTCAGGAACCATTTGGAGGATTAGAAAAAAAAAAACAATGACAACAAAAATCGATGTTTGTATAGTTTAAGGTTCAGCAGGGCATTTTATTAAACTTCTCTAAGTAGTATTAATGCAGAACACTAATTGAGAAACTAAAGTGTGGTTGTTAGCCTAGCAGAATTAATACTACCTAGGTGCTCAGAGCAAATGCAAATTCTTGGTCTCCATCCCAGTTTTACTTAAAGGAAAAAGAAGGGGTCTCCCAGCATCTTTTTATCTTTTTTTGTTTGTTTGTTTTGCTTTTACAAGCCCATGAGGTGAACCTAATATCCTTTAAAGTTTTTGAGAACCCATGCTATAAAAAGTGAAAACTGTTAAAATAGCTTTTAAGCTTTTATGTTTTAGAAGAGAACTCTGGCAGGTATGTGGGGCTGGTTAAATAAAAAGTCAATGGGAGGATGAGGCAACCTGCCAGGGGCTACACCCTTGTATAGACGTGGGGGAAGCGATGGGGCAAGCACAGGAGCAGTGGCCATGGGATGAAGGCCAGAGATGGATTCAGAAGCTTCAGAGACAGAATTGGGACAATTTGGTAACTGATTGGGTTTAGTGGGAGAGTGAGGTCAAAGAAAATGTGAAGATTTTTTCTGAACTGATTAAGAGATGTCATTAAGCAAAATAGAAATGTCATTAGAATGTGTAAATTTGGAGAAAGCTGTAAAAGTACTGAACACGAGGTATCTTTAAACATCCAGTAATAGATGGTTTGTTTTGTTGGAAACTTGGTTCTAGAGCTTTGAAAACAGGTGGGGATTAAGGTATGGAATCTGGAGTTCTCATCTTGTATTTAAGTTTTTAAAAACCCTTCACTCAAATGACTGCACAGTACACATACTAGATAAGTTGTTGTTGTGGTATGGCTAAGGTTTTATTTCAGGGCTTTGTGCTTGCAAAGCAAGTACTCTACTGCTTGAGCCACACTTCAAGCCCACTTTGCTGTGGTTATTTTGGAGATGGGAGTCTCTTGAACTGTTTGTTCAGGCAAGCCTTGAACCATGATCCTCCTGATCTCAGCTTCCCAAGTAGCCTGGCTGTACTTGGTAATTTTAAACAGGCCAGTTTCATTCCAAATGGAGCCAAAGATTTTGAACTTTATACAAATCTATAATTTGTTGCATTTGGATTATTTTTCTATGAAGTTATTTTAAAAAATTAATAGAATTTGTAGAATATTTTAAGTAGAATGTGGTAAAACAAATTTACTCTTGTCAACTTGCTCTTCCACTTTTGGGTTAGGCTTATACCAAATCTACTCATTTTTTAGAGAAGGAGCTGAGAAGGGAAAAGTACGAATAAATTTTGCATTGCAGCTGTTGAAGAAGGCAGTTTTGTGTTTTAATTAAGCCCACAGGTTCTGGAGCCAGGCTGAGTTCTCCCCCGCTCTAAAGGTTGTAACTTTGGACTTGGTGAATGAATGGAAAAGTCAATTATAGGACCTTACCATGATCCAAAAATATAATGTTGGCTATTCTTTTGTGTGTGTGTGTGTGTGTGTGTGTGTGTGTGTGTGTGTGGTTTGGAGATTGAACCTACAGTCTCATACATGCTAGGTAAGCGTTCTGCAACAAGCTGTATCCTTAGACCCTAATGTTGGCTATACTTAGCAAATGATTAATATTTCCAGTATTTGTAGTCCCTATCTAAAGAATCAGTTACTTAAGTAATGATTTAGCCTGTATATTAAGTGTGTGAGTTGGTATTTATTAAATACTAAATGTATGATAGATATTGCCAGGTTTCTACTATGATTTTTGGCAGACATGGCAAAGTAGATTTGTGTTTTGATTTAAGAACTAAAATTGTACCACATCTGTGAAATATTTTGCTCTTCTTCACTATAAAAATATTTGAGAAAAGTTCTGTTTCAGTTAATTTGCACTTACACAGCTTGAGTTGACTTCAGCACTGATCAACTGATTCTGTAGTAACGGAAATCATGTTTGATGTCTTGGATGAGGAAGGAACAGATATGAGATCATTTCCTTTTATAATTTAATCACATAATTCGATCTGCTTTAAATTGTTTGTTAACAAGGTGTGACAATCTATATATTAAAAATGAAGGTTTATAATAAGAAACTGCCCACATACTTTATTTGATGGGTAATTACCCTTCATGGACTCCAGTGACTTATTATGGTCTTTACTTTGTCAAAAAGACTTTAATAACTTTGTCATGCCACTAGTGTCTGAAAGTTATGGATCATGGGCAAGACATAATAACTTTCTTTTCTATAGAAACTCCATTTCTCTTTTCAATTCTTAAATTTAAGAATTTAAACATAATGACTTTGTAGCCATTATTATATTTCTTCCACTCATAATAGAGATGAAGTGCCTTACTATTTACATAATTTTGAAAATAGTACAAAGGGTCTTCATTTTTAAGTGGTATGGTAGAATCCTTTCTAGATAACACTGAGTAACCGTTTGTCACATGTGCGTCATGAGCCAGCTGTGGTACAGGTGGTTTTTAAGATGGTATGAAATCAAGTATTATTTTAGACGAGGGTTGTAATTTTGCCTGAAGCATGTTGCCTTGTTCTTTCTCCATTTGGAATGTAATTCTTCCTATTAAGTAACGATTATTTTAGCAGCAAAATGTGAGAATTGTGACATGAAAATATGTACGTGTTGTCTGGAGGTGGGAGATAAGGAAGTGTTAATACTTGGAGGGGGACTGTATCAGGTTATGAGGACAGAGGTTTGGTAAAGTGCCCTTTTTGTTGACATTCAAGGGCAGAAACCAGAAAGTGTGGTTGCACAGGAAGAATATTTATGGATGGCATTACCAAAGTCTGATGGATTTCCCTATAGAAAAGTTGGCTAATACTGACATTATTGGGAGATTTACCATAATTCATTGATAAAAATAGTACTTTTATTTTAACTTAGGTTAGTGAGACCCTATCTCAACAAAAAAACTGGGCAGGGTGGTACATGCCTGTCATCTGAGCTATGCGGGAGGCATAAATAGTAGGATGGAGGTCCAGGCCAGCCTTAGCAAAAACATGAGACCCTATTCGAAAAATAAAGCAAAAAGTGTTTTGAGTATGTCTCAAATAGTTCAAATGTCAAAAAAAAAAACCTTGCTAAAATGGTATTGTACAGCAATAAAATGCTTCTAGTTATTTAGAGAAGGGACTAACAAGACAAATATAAGGGTTAGTTAATTATTTGTATTCATAAATATTCAGTAGTTATCATTAGAATAAGTTGTGGGAAATATAATTTCCTTACCTTGTATATCATCTAGGAAATGATTTGCCCATAATCTTGATACAGTTCTTTCAGTTCTTGACATAATTCTTGGAACATGGAAAATGCTTAGTAAATATTTGTTGACTGGTATTTGTTTATGCAGGAAATTATAATCGTAACTTCATATGCAAAGAAATCAGCTTTACCATAACTCTTAGTCTATTTACATGATCAGTGAACAGGTAGAATACATAGCCTGTAAAATACAATGAAAAAATACAGCATGCAATGCATTAGATTATGGGAACTAATGTATCTTAACTGTTGTAAAATAGCTCATTAATATGTGTTGTTGACATTAGAATAGTGACATCTAAAAAAATGAACAATTATTTTGGCTAAAAGACTGTGTAGGATCAATAGTGTTACCATTTCCATTTTATAGATGTACAAAGAAATTAGATATCACCGTAGAATTACTGACCATCATGGCATTAATTTTACTGTGACAGTGGTTTTCTCTAAGCCTTTGTTCTCACGAGGGTGTTATCCCAGGAACAGATCTGAATAACAGGGTAGGAAATCTATGGTAACAGTTGGGTATTAGGTTAGCTATCACTGCTTCATAAGGCTGCTTTTGCCAGGTCTTTGAGAAGTAATGCACTTTTCTTTCTTCATTTCCATAAGCAGAAAGTGCTTTTTAGTCTCTTACAGAATCATTTTCATTATTCTGAGCTAGTTATGCTAGAAGTTACACAGTTTAATTGTTCTGAGCAAGTATATTCTTCCCCATTGTTTTCTTGAATTATATTTGTTCATTGTGGAAAATTGGCAAATGAAAAAGATTTTTTAAAAAGTACAAAAATGGGGCTGGAAATATGGCTCAAGTGGTAGATGCTTTCTTAGCAAGAGCAAGGCCTGAGTTCAAACCCCAGTACCACCAAACACACACACACACACACACACACACACACACACACACACACGCTCACTCACGTGCGTGCACACACACACAGACCCACACAACAGTATTTTTAAAACTATGAATTATTTTACCACCCAGTGATATGCACTAATACCATTTACTTGCACATTCTACTATTGGTCCATACACATGTGCCTTTTTAAATGCATTAGAGAGATTGTCTCACATCACTAGATCTTTTACAGCTGATTTCTTAGTGGCTGCATTGTATTTACATCTGTATCAATCCTGTATTATTGGACTTTTAGAATATTTTGCTATTACAAGTCTATGATGAAAATACTTTATGTTAATTGTATGTCTCTATTTTCTTGAAATAAATTCCTAGAAATAAAGTTAAGTGAAAAGATATGAACATTCTTAACAGTGTTTGATTCACAAATGCCAACCTATCCTTCAGAAAGGCTTATACTCCTGTAGCATTCTAAATGAGAACACCTATTTCTCACCCCCAAATGAGTTTTTTTTTCTTTAAACTTCCAATTTGAATTGTGAAAAACAGAAGTCATTCATCTCAATGTGTAATGGTGGCTTGATCATTTTTTATACAATTGGTGAGCACATATATTTCTACATTTTGTGGTTAGTGTGTTGAAGTGTTCCTCTCTTCTGTTTGTAAGATCTGTTTATGTGTTAAACATAACCCAGTTAGGGGGCTGGTGGAGTAGCTGAAGTGATAGAGTGCTTGCCTACAAGGTGCGAGACCCTGAGTTCTCAAAACTGGTCAAAAAACAGTACCATCAAAAAAAAAAAAGAAAACCCCATTAATATGTTGCTTCTTACACAACTACTTTTTTCTCCAGTGGATTTCTCTCTTTTCATGTGTTGCCAAATGGTTAACTTGAAAATAAGCAAAAGCTCTAGATAGCTAACATCTTTATTTGGGGTTTGTTTCTGAATGGAAGATAGATGTAGCAAATTCTCTTTTTTGTACTCCTGGTGAGAAAAACTTGCCCTGTCAACCAACTAGTAGAGAATTCTGTCTTACAATAGATTAACAGGTAACTTCAGATAGTTTTTCTCTAGGTTTTTATCTGGGACTTGTTTGGAATTTTTTTGAAGGAAAGTATAGCCACAGTGAACATTTCAGTTTGGATATTTTCAATTCAAGTATTGCTGTAATAGAACACCAGTTGTCATTTTTACTGGACAATATGCAAACATTGAGGTAAGTTGTATTACTAAGAAGGGAGATAATAAATAAGAGTATTGAGAAGAATTGTGGTTCTTTTTCCATGAAAGGAGATTAGAGCCATTTTTGAGTTGTAATTAATTTAGGGAGTTCACTTCAGATATGTGAAAATTAATGTTGATATATGTGTATGTGTTGGAGGGGATAGGAAATGACAAAAATAAGCCAGAATTATAATGGTCAGGAAAATATTGAAGGTAAATGGAATCTTTATTGTTATAAATGCTCTCCAATCTAATAGGTACAAGAAGCATGTGAAAAGACTGTGAAAATTACTTTTAAAACAAATATTTACCAAGTTCCAGGAAATGAACGTATTTGTATAAAAAGCATTTAGCAATTACGCAAGGCTTTTTCATCTTTATCTGTTTACCAGGCAGTTGACTGTTAAGATCTCATTGGTTGCCTTGGGGTACTTGGTGTACACTCTTAAGAGCTGAAAGACATCAAATGTGCTAAACCATTTGCCACTGACTGGCATTATGAAGAGTTGGAACAGGGACAGGGTATTGACATGGAAAGTTGAATACAAATTTGTAGTTATAAACCTACTCTCAATATACTAGAGGTGCTTCCTACGTAAAGTTAAGAACCCACAGACCATAATTCTGTCAAGTGAAGAATTTATAACACAAAGTTAACATTAGTTTGTTCCTCATAGCAATCAGAATGTAGCTTCACTGTTTTTGATACTCATGATGGTTTCTCACAGTTTGAACATGAGCTGAAAAAGTACTTTCTATAGCATCTTAGAAAAAATAAAAGGGACATGAAAATCTTAGGTTGAGTAATAGCTTGTAAGTTAAAAGTATCATGTAATATTGGGATTTTTTTTACTCCTTTGTTAAAAAATCTCCCATCATGTTTGGTTAGGAATCTTGGTCCTCATAGAAACAGAATGAACTTTCTACACTAAAATGATATGTTATTCCTACTTTTTTCTTTAAAGACAGAGGAAAAAATAAATTGGTGAGGTGTCAGATATGTTAACTAGCTGTATTAAATCTTCCCATAATGTATAGCAGATCAAAATAAAACATTTTATCCTATAATATATACAATTATTTATCAATTAAAAATAAAATTTAAAAATTTAGTATAGTAAGAAACCATCTCTGAATATGTGAAATTTTGGTAGAACATTTAAGATTCTTCACACTTAAAATTCCTGGAACAAATATGTAGAGTCATATTTAAGTGTCCATATAAATTGAGTTAATTTCAAGGTACCTTGGCTTGTTTGCTTTAAATGTTTAAATCAAAACTTCTTGTAAGTGGAATTTTTTTGAAATTTGACACTATTGGAAAATCTTCAACAATTGCTAATAGGTGCAATGTTCAAAGTTTACTATATACTTACTATAATTAAGTAAGCACTGGCTTATTTCAAATCTCAAATGGCAGTGATATGGAAATATCCTTTCTCACTCAAAAAACTGAACTAGTAAAAGATTTTGAAAATGTTAAATGCATTAAGCAATCATAACAAAATTTTTATCCTGGAATTCTAAACAAAATGATCAGTTTTATAAAGTAATTAGAGTTAGAGTAGATTATTTTTACATTTAGACTAAAAACATTTAATCTAGAAATGTTGATATTTTCCTATTAACAAATTAAATTTGCATTTCATTCTTTTACAAAAAATTCTTTGACCTTATTCTTATGGTCATTATGTTCATATTCATTGGTCTGTATTAAAGAAATTTAAATAAAATCTCTTATTTAATACTTTTGAATTTGTAATATACTTGAAGTAGTTTATTTATCCTTGATCAGCTACCCCTTGAGACTTTAGCTTTCTATTTTAGAAAGTTAATTTAACTGATCATTTAAACACGAATTACTGGTACAGGAAACTTTTGCCTTTCATAACAGTGCTGACCAGGTCCCATGAGGAAGGGAGGCAGGACATTCCGCAGCTTGGAGTGGAGGTAAGATTTGGGATGGCGGAAAGCTGGTTTCCTGGACTGCATGGGTACAATAGGTTCTTACTGATTTAGATACATGTTTATGCAACTGAAGGTAAGAATTATTAAGCCTAATGACAAGCAAAGCATTTTAAACATTTTTCTAAGACATGGTAAGATCACAAAGATTTTTTTCTTTCCCACCTTAAAAATCAGAGACATGTTGCTAATATCTTCTCTTCCTACTAAGTAGGAAGAATTAACAGGTTCTTCCTAATCTATATTGTTTTAATATAGAATTTTAAGAAAGAATTTTTTGTAGAGAACAACTTATTTTCATCAAATAGGAAATTTAGCGATATTTACAATTATGCAATTCCTCTACCAAAAATTATTGAACATAAAGATTATCAAAATATATGTATCCATAGCTTGGCTATTGTGAATAGAGCTGAAGCAAACCTTGATACATGAATGTAATAAGGGGACTGTTGGGAAGGGAGCTTAGTGGGAAAGAAGAGGGTAGTGGGGGTGAATGTGAAGTTCAGTGTATGTATTATGAAAATAGCATACTGAAACCACTATGAAATAAGAGGGGGAGGGTAGGGAGGAGAATAAGAAACAGTAATGGAGGGAAGAATTTGATCAAAGTGCATTATATGCATGTATGGGAATATCACAGATTTCACTGTGATTAATATGTAATTAATATGTACTGATAAAATTTTTAAAATGTTGATCATGCAAAATGTGACTATATAGAAATTCTGATGTTAATTTTCTTATTTGATAACAGTACCTCAAAAATCTGGTATTATTCATGACATTTACAAGCCCTGTTTCCATTATATTGTTTACTTAAGTCCTATGACTTTTCTCAAACTTAAGTGTTAGCAGGTTGCTCTAGAGAATGACAAGAGCAGGCACAGGAGAGTGGTTGACAAATAGGATAAGCTATGCCACTCTGGTGATTTTTCAGTTTCTTGTTTCTATTTCTGTCTTTCTCTGCACTTCCTTAGATGAAAGTAAAAAATATTCCTGCGATTTTTTGTGGAAACCACTTGAGACAAGGAGAAAAGTTCTATTCTGTGTAACCCTGTATTGGTGCTGCTCATTTTTCAAGTACAACTAACAGCTTCAAAGTGCTTATCAGAGCAATTCTTACTGCTTTAATTTGTGCGTACAGATTGCTGTTAGTGTTGTTACTATCTGTTTTGTATCAGGTTTCCTAGCTAATTTCCTTGTTTATTAGCTAAGTAATTTCCTTAATGGCTACCCTTTTGACAAATGAAGAAATCTTAGCTGCTCTGAAAGAGAAACTAAAGTTAAAACTCACAGTGGAAGAGATGAGAAACATCTGTGTTCATGCTGGGTTGTAGTGTTGGTGTGAGAGAAAGTCTGCTGGTTGACCTTCATTCTTGACTGGATGTCACAAAAATATGCATAATTTGGCCTTTATCCATAAAACAAATAGCAACTGTCTCCAATGACAGCAGGGAATTCAATTTCCTTTGCTTTGGGTATGGAAAAGGGAATCTTTTCCGATCTTATTATCAGAGGATTTTCATGGTTTTTTCACCTTGAAATATTTTTAAATCTCCATTTTTGACAGAGGCATTTAAAGTTCATCATTTATTAATTATAAGTTATTTAGTTTAATTTATACTTACAGTTTTAGAGGCCTGCAATAATGTGTTTAAAAGAAAAATATCTTTCACTAAACAATCAAACAAATCTAAATATCTGGTGACATCAACAAAGCATCCTGTGATCTGATGATAGATTTTGGATTAAAGTCCTTAGAAGGAACCCTGTGCACTTTGAGATATCTTACAAATCAGTTTAGATTGACTCAGTTCAGTGAAGATAGCAGCAGAGAAGACTCTGTAGTGAAGACTGTGAACTTCACTGACCCTTCATGAAGTCACAAGGTTGCCCTCAGTACACATTAGGAAGCAACTTCCTAGGTGAATAGTCTAGGACTCTTACAGGTCTATCTGTGCTCTGCAAACAGCAAATCTAACATGGTAACAAAATGATTCTTTATCCATCAGATGTCATTCAGAGTTTTGGCAGTGAGACTGGATATTTGTAACTCCACATAGCAGAAATCCATCTTTTAAGTAAAGCAAGAAAAATTGGGCTTTCTAATGTTTAAGTCTGGTTAGAGAAATCTTTGCTTTTGCAAATGTGGTTCAATCTGTTTCCTCTTTGCTTTTGTTTATAAAGCACCCCAGAGATCCAAATTAGATTAGAGAAAATTGTAAAAGAGAAAGCATGTTTCTGTTCCATTCTTTCATTTGACATACCTTGTATTTTTGCCTTCTATATTTTCATTGAAGATGCCAGATTTTTCTTGAAGGAAACTGTAAGCTTCCATACTTGAAAGAAGTCACTTGCTATTTGTATGACTATGACTGAGCAAATTACTTGACCTCTTTGGGCTCCAGTTTCCTTTTTTGTGAAATGGCAATAGATATTTCCTAGATGATAATATTGTTGTGAGAATAAATGTATCAGGGTGTATGAAACACTTAGATTAATACCTGATTGTAGAAAGTGGTGAGTGACCAGTTATGTAACAATTGTTAATAGAATCTATTAATAGAATGAGAGAAAACCATACAATTAATTGCCAAGTTTCAAAATGTTAAATAATGTTAAATGTTAAATAATGTGCATCAGCATAAAGACTGGCATTTTGCTTCTTTCATGCAAATAGACTGTTAATGTGTCTTAAAGTTACAAAAGGACTAATGCGTCAGTATCCAAAAGACAACAGGCATATGAGAGACTATTCTAAGAATTCCATATAATGAGTCCCTTACCAGAAGAGAAGACACCAATAACCATATACTGTTGTTCTGGTTGATTATTTTATTTCTTTCACAACTTCTTTTTCTTTCATAGTAGACATGGTGCTTTTTAAAAATCTAATGTGAATGTTCTGAATTATATGACTTCCAAAATTATTTTCTAGCATTGTGAATATGTTTTGTGACATCACATTTTTAAGTAGTTAGTGTATAACCGCATTCATTTTACTTTGAGAATTCTGTATGCATAATTTTGAAGGACATTTTATTTCTTAATATATATTTTTAGCAGGTGGCTAATGGCTTTTGACCTGCTGTAGCAGCATACAGAACTGAATGTCAGATGGAATATTTTTTAAAAGCTGCATTTTCATTTTGCATAATGAAGTGCAGTAATTTTTTAGATTGCCTTTCATATTTTTCTAAGTAGTTATTGATACAGATGTGTCAGTTTGATAGGAGAAAGAAGAAAACTCTGCAGTTGTCCCACATTTAGGTTTTAAAAATACTTAAATGTATTCGGGTTCCTAAATACAAATATTTTAATAAATAACATCAGAGCTAATAAATCCAACATTAAAAATCTTTAAAGTACACAGTACCAGCTTTCTGTCTTTCCTACATTTTTGACTGTTGTTATGAAAAAATCACACATTTTAATCCATCCACTTTTCTTTATTAATTTCCATTTTCTTTTGAAATTCCATTTCCTGTTTTCACAGAAACATTAAGAATTATACATACTAAAGAATAATTCTCAAATTTTGTGTAGAGACACCATGACGCATACTACATAAATGATAGTGATTGCTCAGAGTTCCAAGATTAGCAATTTCAGATCATTATATGTGTTAGTTTCAAATTAAGTATTGGCACAAGCTTTTAATATGAAGATATTCTTTGCAAAGTGGTACCACATTGAATAACATTACTTATTAAACAGAAGTGAATTTTTTAGCTGTAGTTGTACTTTCAGTTTGACTAATGTCCACGGTACCTTGTGGGGGTGTGTGTGTGTGTGTGCACATATATGAGATGTGGGAAAATGGCAACAAGAAGAATAACATTTTGTGTATTTTGTGTACTGCACATATGAGACCTGGCATTTCCCCACTGAACTTTGTGATAAAGGAGGAATATTGTTTGTGGGCTTTGCATTTGAGGCATAATTTCTGAGACTGAGTTCTAATTTTGTTTATTCCCTTAGGTAATTACTGGCATGCAGCATGCAAAGAAAGTTTATTATTGGATTTTTCTTAATGTTTAAACTTGTATAGTAGATATCCTTTCTTTAAATTTAGGCACTGAAAATTCTCCCACATCAAAGTAACTTGTGATTCTCATTTGTAGTTAAGAGTGTTAATCATCTTTCAATAATGCTTTGAAGTTAGGTTTTTTCCCTTCTTTTTTTTCCTTAACCCAGCATGGGTTCATGAATAAAACTAACCACTCTGGTAGGTACAGTGTATTATTTTTCCTGCCTATGGCTCTTGCTAATAAAAATTCCATTTCTGGTTAGTTTGCGGAAATCAAATCAATGCAGTATAAGGCATGCTTTTTTTTTCTTGCTATGAATTCCTCTTGCAGAAAATAAGGAGGAAGGAAAGCATGGTGTTGGGTATGGAGGTAATTTGTGGAGAAGTATATCCTAGCTTTTCTGCATATGTTGTATTTAGTCTGTAATTTATATAAGAGTTTTGCTTCCAACTGACCTAGAATTCTTAAAATTAAAATTCCTATTCTTCAGTATTAAATTCATTGACATGTACACATTGGTTGTTGTGTGGTTGAAGAAACAGTAACAATAGCAGCATAACTTACTTTGAGACAGTGTGTGGTGTGGTATGTGTGGTTTGTGATGTGATGTATGTGTATGTGTGTTTGGGTGTGGTGTGAAGTGTGCTGTGTGTGGTGTGGTATCTATGTGTGGTGTGTATATGGTGTGGTATGTGCCGTGTGTGTGTATATGTGTGTGGTGTGTGTGTGTATGTGTATGTGTATATGCATGGTGTGGTGTGCATATGCATGTGTGTCCTGTGTATGTGTGTGTAGTGTGGTGTGTGTGGTGTGGGGTGTGTGTGTGTGTGGTGTGGGGGGGGTGTGTGTGGTGTGGGGTGTGTGTGTGGTGTGGGGTGTGTGTGTAGTGTGGTGTGTGTGTGTGTGGTGTACATGCTTAAATACAGCTAGATGAGAAACTACAAGTGAAGACTAGGATAACTGATGCAACTGTTGCTAACATCACTTGGAATTCTGACAATTGCTAAAATTAAGTCAGCTTGCTTACAAAATTACTTAAGCACTAAATCAAATAGGGTTTGACGTCTTAACGGATGGGATGTTTTCCACTAATCTCAGCACAGAAACATTGTGCCTCTATGCTTTCTCCAGAAACAACATGTGAGTATAGAAACCACAGAACATGCCAGAGAAGACTGAAGACCCTACTAGAACTCAAGGAGATACACCATTCTCACCTGGAGAGATCCTTAAAATGCAGTTAGGGGTACACAAAGAAAGAGCATATTTTTGCAGATTTCCACACTTGTATCGCAGTGAATGGTTTCCAGAGTTAGATACACCTAGATTTCTAAGGCTGGTCATTTTGGGCAAATAGATTGTTCTCTCTGAGCTTTGGGTTCCTTAACTATGAAACATAGATAGGAATCATATTTTAGTAATACTATTACTGTGAGAAATAAGTATCAAAATGAAACTGATGGTGAACAGAAACTGCGTACTCTAAGACCTTGGAAACATTATTACGTATGTATTTTATATAGAATAAGGTACATTCTTACACAGGCTCATTTTTCGCCTCAAAATCCTTAACACAGAATGCCAAGAGGCCTTTACTGTTTCATCAGTGTCTGCACTGAATATGAGACTTATTTGGTCTGCCAGAAATAATCCAGCCCTACTCATCTTTTTCTCTTCTTTCTATTTGCTGACAGCCTCCCTAACGTAAATATCAATTCAGTTACTTGAAAAGGTGGGAATGTTCAGGCATTCTGCTGGTGGGAATGTTCAGGCATTCTGTGCTTTCCAGAGATGTATGTTAAGAATATGACTTCCAAACTTATTTTTCCAGTCTTATCCTCTGCCTCAAGCTCCATTCATGTCTTCATTTTTAACTTTATCCTTCCCTTAATTGTCTGTGTCTGCATCTGTTGTACTTAACACTCGCTACATTGCAGCCATGCTGGGTTTCTTTGTATTTCTTGAACATTCAAAGCTTGTTTCTGTCTTGAACCATTGTTTTTGCTGAATTCTGTGCCTGGGAAGGTCTGTCCTTTTTCTTAATGCGTCTTACTCCTCCTTATTCTAATGTCATTTCTTCCGACACTGAGGTTTCTCTCTGACAACTTTATGTAATCATCATCCCAATCAGTCAGTGCTTATTTCATCATTAAGCCATTTTCTGCATATGTGAAATCATTATTTTGTTCTTTAATGGCCATTATTTTATCTGCCACGCTGAACTGTAAGCTGCAAGAAGGGTGGCCTTGTCTGGTTCCGTCAAGATTGTATTCCTAGTACCTGGATGACTGAAATGTTTCAGCAGCCTTTGGAGGTGTGATTATTCTTCCTTTAACTTTGTAGATGACAAAACTGAGGCCCAGTGAGGTGAAGTAGCTTGCCCATGAACATAGAGATTGGAAGTGGCAGAGGAGGGATTTAGGTTGAATGCTCTACTTTAAAAACTGTGCACCAGTGTCAGGTGCTAGCTGCTCACACCTGAAATCCTAGCTGCTCAGGAGGCAGAGATCATGAGGATCGTTGTTCAAAGCCAGCCCAGGCAAATAGTTCATGAGACCCTTTCTTGAAAAAACCCGTCACAAAAAAGGGCTCAGAGAGTGGCTCGAGGTGTAGGCCCTGAGTTCAAGCCCCAGAACTGCAAAAAACAAAAGTTTGCATCATTGCCTCTCATTTCACAGTTGAAGGTCTGGCATGGTATTGGGAAGGAGGGGCTGCATTGAGTTCTTGGAACTTCTTTGAGTCTCTGGTTTGCAGTTACTGTTTCCTTCTGTAGCATCATTGGACAAGAGCTGATCGTGATCATTTTATACTGTGGTATCCTTAGCTTATCATCTCTTCCCCCCTTTTAGACTCAGTGCCCAAGAAATGCATGATTAATATTTTATAAGAAACCATTCAATCACTTACTGCTTTGGAAAAACAATGAAATAGCAGGTTTTTAAAGACTCTCCCAAGGGGCTGGAATCTATGGTTTTTAACCCAGATTAAAATTTCCACCTGGCTTGGATTCTTCCATTGTATATACTTACTGCTTTCTTTACATTCCTTATGTGAAAATGGTTCTTGTCATAGCTTTCTTTTTTGCAAGTTTGTGTTAATAATGCAGATACTGCTTTGATTTTAACTTGCTTGTTCTGTACTTGGCCCCTGTTGACTGGAATGTTCCACCCTTGCACTCCTCCTTCCAATGTGGTGTTGAAACTGAGCTCATAATTTATGTTACTAAAATTTATAAATTATGTTTAGCTTTTTGGGGAAAAAATAAAAAGATAACCAGAGCAGTTCATTGATATAGGATAATCCACTGCATAATGAGCTACACCCAGCATATTATAGGAGTAGTTATTTGTGCTTTTACTTTAAGAGGGACATTTGGTGTATGTTGCTGCATTTGACCTTTTAGAAGCCTTTGACATCATTTGGGAGCTGCCAGTAAACCTGCCTTAATCAGTTAAACAGAGTCAATCGTAGCATTGTGAAACTGACTGGTTGATTAATTTAAATCCAAACATACACAGTTCTGCCCGAGCGTCCTTTGCAAGACCCTTGCACAAAAGGGTTTCATTCAGAAGCATGATAACCCACACCCGCTGTCAGACCCTTTCAGCTCTGCTGGTCTTAGGCTGCAGGCGTCATCCTTAACCCCTCTTTTGCTTCGTTTTACTTCACAAAAACAGCATCTCTGCTTCTATTCACATAGATGCTCTGCATTTTCCCTCAAAGTCCTTTATTTGTATTGTAAGGAAAAGGTATTTTAAATTACACTAACTGAGAGAGTAAAATGGGAACTTATCTTAAACTAACTTCTTTAGAGAAAATGTATTAGAACTTAACCCAGCACTTCTTCAGGGAATTGTCATCAAAATTAGAATCATGAAATACTGAAATAAGTTTTTGGTACTAAAATAAGCCATTATCTATAATTCCTTTGACTTTTAGATTCGAAACTCTGAATGCTTTATAATCTACGTTCAGTTTTGAGAAAATATTAAAGATAGTAGACTCGAGTGAGTTCAGAGGCAGTATAAGGGTATTAGTTATGTACCTCTAAATGAAAGAAAAATTAAAATTCTCTAAGGACAAAGTCTTGGGTAGCTTCAGTCTATTTTAAGTACCCATAATTGGGCACTCTGTTGCATTTAGTTGCAGAAGAGAACAGATATTTATTAGAAGTGGTAAATGTTCAGATGAGAAAAATATTGGGGAGTTAGGGAAACTAGAAGTTATATGACACAAGAGAAAAATCACATCCTTTTGAGCCTATGTTTCTTATTTTCATTCCTGAAAGTAAAATTCTGATTTGTACTTTACCCTACCACATTGGATTTGTTTAAATGAAAGGATTTAGTGAAAAGTGTTAATCTTAAGTACCTTGGAAAATGAAAAAACTACAATAATTTTTGTGTTCATTTATTTAATAAGCATTTATTGAGGGAACTTCAAATGCAAGGCATAGTACTATGTAGAGAATAAAAGTGAATATAGACTTTGTCTTTACCTTTCAGAGGACTAAAGGAAGTAGGGAAGTAAGATAAATGATAGGAAGATGCAGAATAGAATTTTTCTATTTCTTTTCTTTTTATTTTTCTTTCTTTTTGTTTTCTAGTACTGGGCATTGAATACAGGACCTCACACATGCTAAACATGTACTGTCCCACTGAGCTACACTTCCACCCCACAATAGAAGGACTGGTAGAGTTTGTACTAGTAGGGAGGAGAGACAGAGTGTGGTGTTTAGGTGAGGGGAAAAGGGAAGTAGATTTGGAATTCTCAGAGGAGAAAAACAAAGCAGTGTCCTGGAGGAGGCAAAGAACAGAGATATATTAATACATCTGCTTGTCTATGGCTCAAGAGGCTAAGAGGTAAGCCTGGCAAGGATGGACTGTGTTGAAACAAATCTGTTCCTGATGCAGTGACCCACAAGGGGAGCCTTTTAAGATTTTGGTCAAGGCAGGGTTTTATAAAGACTTGTCAAGAACAAAGTAATGTATAGATTAATCATTTTTTGGGTAGATTAATCACTCAGGGTGAGACACTGAAGCCTGGAAGACCAGTTAAGAAACTAGAGGATTATGAGATGCCTGATAGAGAGGACTTAAGCTAGAGGGGCAGCTTTTGGGCTAGGACAAACAGGAGACAGATTAGTGAAATTTGACCACTGGGTTTAAGGATAATGGAAAATCACAAGTCTTTTGCCCCCTATAAATTTTTGTGATTCTTTTTCATTAAATCAATATAAATTTGTTTTTTTATTTTATTTTTCATTGTTGTACTGGAGATACATTGTGACATTTACTATAAAGTTCTTACAATATATCATACTTGATTCACCCTCTCTGTCATTCTCCCTTACCCCTCCTCCTCCCATTCCTGGAATAGTTTCAGCAGGTCTCATTTTTCCATTCTCGTACATGAGTACATATTTTTAACCGTATTCATCCTCCCTATATCTTTTTGTTTATCTTCACCCCCTTCCACTGGTACCAAACCCCCAGACAGGACTTCTTTTGCCTTCCTGTTTTCTGTTGTTGGAAAAAAAAAAAAAGACATTATTGTGACATTTCTATGTGTGTATGTATTATAACTCAAATTGGTTCGTCCCCTCTATTTTTCTCCTTTCTACCTTAGTCCCTTGCTTATGGTAATTTCAACAGGTTTAAAGATTCCATATTCATGGGCTAGTAGAGTGGCTCAAAGTGTAACAGTGTCTGCCTAGCAGCCTTGAGGTCCTGAGTTCAAACCCAAGTATTGCAAACAAACAAACAAACTCTGTGTTCATTCTAATATAAGCAGTACATCAATCATATTCACCTTCTTAACTTCCTTCGTTTTCTATTATAGGTTTTTATTAGGATATACTCATTATACGGGGGGGGGGGGGATTCATAGTGACAGTTCCAGTTAGACTTATACATTATTTACATTGCCCACATTGTCTTCCCTCAGTCCCCTCCCCAGCCCACTTAAAGCAATTGCAAGAGGTTTGGTCACCTTAATCTCCTTCCTTCACCTTCCCCTCTCCCACTAGTACCCCGCCCTGCACACACTGTGCCTGTTTTACAGTACAGATTTTCATTATTAATATTTAAGTTGATGTTCAAAGGGGTGTTAACGTGTTCCTTTTACCAGAAATTACAATCTAAATGTCCCCCACACTACTCATTTCCAGTCCTTGTAAACACTTACCTGGAATTTGGAGAACATTCTATTAAGAACAAAGCCAGGTGTGGTGGTGCATACCTGTAATCCTACCTACTTGGGAGGCTAAGACAGGAGAATCATGGTTCCAGGCCAGCCTGGGTGAAAGCTGGCCATGGTGGTGTGCTTCTGAGGCCCCATCTCTCCTGGAGGCAAGGTAGGAAATTCATGGTCTGAGACCAATCCAAGCAGAGTTAGTATAGGACCCTGTCTGAAAAACAAACTAAAAGCAAAAAGACTGGGAGTGTGGCTTAGGTAGTGGAGAAAGTGCCATGCGTGAGCCCAGAGTTCAATCCTCATTAATGCAAAAAAAAAAGAACAGAGCAGCCATTCAAGAATGTTCTTTGGGCTAGGGGAGGTTCAACATAAATTGTGAGGCAAACCTATTTTAGTACTAAGTGTATTTGCCTTATCCTCAGAAATGTGATTTTGGGGGAGGAAGGAGACTGAACACTATAGCTGACCACTAGAGGTTTTACAAATTCCAACCGAATATCCCATCAGGAATAGATTTTAATCCCCATTTGCTCCTGAATTGGCACTTGTCAACATGAGTTTACTTTAGTTTAAGAAACAAGTTAGGCTCTATTGTGGCGCTATTCATAATAGCCAAGTTATGGAAACAGCCAAGATGCCCCACCGCTGACGAATGAATCAAGAAAATGTGGTATCTATACACAGTGGAATTTTATGCAGCCATGAAGAAGAACGAAATGTTATCATTTGCTGGTAAATGGACGAAATTGGAGAACATCATTCTGAGTGAGGTTAGCCTGGCCCAAATGACCAAAAATCGTATGTTCTCCCTCATATGCAGACATTAGATCAAGTGCAAACACAACAAGGGGATTGAAGTTTGATCACAAGATAAAAACGAGTGCACACAAGGGAGATATGAGGATAGGTAAGACACCTAAAAAATTAGCTAGCATTTGTTGCCCTTAACACAGAGAAACTAAAGCAGATACCTTAAAAGCAACTGAGGCCAATAGGTAAAGGGGACCAGGAACTAGAGAAAAGGTTAGATCAAGAAGAATTAACCTAGAAGGTAACACACATGCACAGGAAATTAATGTGAGTCAACTCCCTGTGTAGCTATCCTTATCTCAACCAGCAAAAACACTTGTTCCTTCCTATTATTGCTTATACTCTCTCTCTGTCCAACAAAATTAGAAATAAGGGCAAAATAGTTTCTGCTGGGTATTGAGGGGGTGGGGGGGAGAGGGAGGGGGCGGAGTGGGTGGTAAGGGAGGGGGTGGGGGCAGGGGGGAGAAATGACTCAAGCCTTGTATGCGCATATGAATAATAAAACAATTAAAAAAAAAAAGTTAGGCTCACGGCCTTTTTGATCCCAAACTTCAATTTAAAGATTAAGGTGGTTGACTGGGAGTTAGATGCAGTTTCTCATACTTTGAGAGTCAATGGGGTGAGTACTTTGGGCAGTACACTTTATGTGTGGGTGTGTGTGTGTGTGCATATGTGTGTGTGCAAGGGTATTTCACCATCTAAAGTTTTGTTTTTCAATTTGAGTAATTATAATTTTCTTTGGATGCCTGTTAAGCCTTGGGATCTTCTGGGAAATAAGAAGTGGATTTTCTGGAGTTAGGACAGATACAAGGAGGTATACAGTTATCCAGCAAAAATATGTCACTGCTTAGTAAGGCCAGTTCTGTTATTTGTCCCTGCTCCCAGCTCTGTGTTTCTAATCTCTGGACCTTGTACAGTGGGTGACCTAATGTAGGTGTGTACTTCTCAGGACCTCTTTTCTTGAGAAAGGAGGTATTAATTTTTGTACAAAGTTATCAACTCAACTATTTATGATCTCCTCTAAGAAGACCCATGAAATTGTACTGATAAAAAAAAACAAAACAGTGCTGTAGGTGTGGTTCAAGTGGTAGAGTGCCTTCCTCGCAAGCAGCAAAAACGAGGTCTTCAGTTAAAACCCCAGTACAATCTCCACCCCCCCAAATAATTTAGTGAAGTCCTAAGAGGAACTAAAACACAGACCAGAACATGTCACTTTGAGCTATTTTTATCAGTTAAGAGGAGAATAAAAACTATATAAAGGCTGGAATTAGGGAATGGAGATTGGGGAAATTAGGCCTCTTTCCTCTAATATGGTCAATCTAGGGCCACTGATACTTATGATATCTGTGTCTGCTGATGGCCTTTCATATTTCCTTCAGCCTATTATAGTGTCAGGGCTGTCTTGGTTTCATGTTATTTTGGTGTTTTTTTTTTTAAATTGTACCTTTTAAAAAATTAATAAACTGGTTTTATTGATAGACTATTCCTTGACACATGTCACACCTCTGAAAAAATTGATAAATTGATACACCTGCTCCCTTTGGTATATGTATTGCCTAGGGAGTAACCTTTATTTACTTTTCCCGTCCTAACTGTTTAGACAGGTGGATCTTCTGTCCCTCTCTAAGTGTTGTTTGAAACAACCTTGAAATAGTCTGGCTAGGGTAGGACCTGGCCCACCAAAGTTGTCATTGGCCTTCTCCAAGAGTAGTTACAAATTCAGAACACACTTAGATGGATTTCCATTTGTTGAATTACAGTAACAATTCATATTGATGGTTAAAAACTTTTAAAAGCATAAAAGGGTATTATATAAAAACTGGAGGACTCTCCCTGAAACCTAGTCTACAGTTTAAATTGCCAGAAGTACCACTCTTAGCAACTGGGTGTGGTAAATATCTTCTAGATATTTTTCAGTGCATATTCAGATAAACATGTATTTTTACAAAAACAAGTCCTATCATGTCTGTATAGAGAGAGGCTATATTAATAGGTATTTCTATGTATTCACTTATAACATGGTAAGCTTGGTGTGTTTTGTGTCTCAAACTTAGGATCACAGTAAAAACAAATGAAATGATAGAAGTAACTTCATTCTGTTGGGGAACTTTTTTTCTTTACCTGAAATTTTAAAACATGAATTATTGTTACTATTTTTTACAAGGGCTGACCTTACTACTCTGCTTTCAGAATTCTCCTTAATTTCAACAGGAGTGAAAAGTCCAACTTGCCAATTATGTTAAAATTCCCTACATTTTTCCAGATTGTAAATTGGTGCCATTGTATTTCATCTTTCTATTTTCAAAACAGTATTATCATTAGACATTTGTACACTATTTACTCACAAGGAAAACACTAAAAGGCAGGCTTACCTTCATCTAAATTGAAATAGAGATAATAATAGTTTCTTTGAAGTAGCTGAGATCTAAGTATATGGTACAGAATTGACAACCCTCATTTTTTATTGTGTTATAAATATCTTAAGGAAGCTCTGACAAGTTACTTGCTTATCTTACAATTATAGTATTTATAATAAAAAATTAGACTATGGTATTGTTTAAAAACATGACAATCCAATATTCCTGGAGAAGAAAACAGTAGTTTTCATAGTTTAGATAATAAATTATGTACTTATTGAAGTGTTGCATCTGATCAAATAGGCGTGGTGTATCATTATAGACTCAGTTTGATGTTGGAACATTGTTATTTTAAGCAATTACTTTAAACCTGGTGTTTCACAAGAGGGACTGTATTCCTTTGAACGTGGGTGACAGATCTGGAGAAGAACAAAGAATTCAAAGGGAAGATTTAAATTTTGTGTCAAGTTTGGGGGTCATTAGAAGTAGAAGTAATTCTGCTTGTGACAGAAGAGATTGCATCAAGAGAACTGTGGCAGCAAGTTGGTGGATTTCTTCTGATTTTATCTGGGTGTCATAACGAAGCATTTCAGTGGAGGTGTTTTCTGGATAAGCGATGTATTGACAAGGATTTACTGGAGCTCAGAGATAAATGGAATGGGCAGCTGCCGCTTCCTAGAGAAGTAAATAGAGAGAATCAGTTTTCATTGTTACCAGCATGCTGACTTCTAAAGGCACAGAAGTGGGCTTTCTTCTCAAAGGGAATCAAGTATTCACCCTTAAGGAAAAGGATATTTGTAATGTGATAATATTAATGCTTATTAATTGAGAAAACCGTACAATTACTTAGACTGTTGCTACCTGGGAACATTATTTATTGATCTGTGCCTTCATCAGAGCTTTAGATGTGAAAGCAGTGTTGCTAATGGAGTCATGTAATGACATTTGTCATTAAAAAGTCACATTGAAATTAATAATTTCAGAATTACATTGAGTCCTCTTGCTCTGTGTCATACTCACTGCCTCTGTGACAGCCTTCATTTTCTACTTAGCAAATCCAAGCCTGGTAGCTTGAGCCCCAGGAAGTTGTTAAAGCAATTAAAGGCTTCTGTCTCCCAGCACATTGCTTGGTTACCATAGTATCCTCTGCCTCCAAGTCTCTCCTGATGATGTCAGTATGGATACAGGGGTTGTTCAGAGCATCTACGTGGGGATGATTCACCCTGCAATAAAGTCCCCTTTTCTCCAGTTGCTGCTTTTCAGTGTGATTTCAGATGCCCCTAGCAATGGAAGGTAAGTGCCTTATTTTGCATAGAATTGCAAGAATTACTAAATGCCTCTATTATTGTTTCAGGTTTCTTGCTTTCTAAGGTATACTACTGAAATCAGTGTATGAGAGAATTGTAGCCAATTACTAAGAACAGATTTAGCGTTTTTTTCTTAAAGTATGTGCGTATGCGTGCATGTATGCATGCACACGTGGGTAGTCTTATAAAAATAACTGTGAATTCACAGTGTAATGCCTGTTATTCTCCATGGTAAGCAGCAATAGTATACACAGTAGAGCTTTTTATTTCAAACTATTTCAAATGCATAAACTATTTTGACAGGTATCATAGGGCAACCATGACTATTTTAAAGCATGTGAGTTACATATTTTATATATTTAATCCAGTTTGAACAATATAGCATGATATGGGAAGGTACTATTAGAAATACCAGCATATTGTAGAAATTAATACTTGTGGACAAAGATTTATTTATGGGGAGATATTGTGAAGTTCAGAGTCTGTTGATAACCATCACTTCATACTTACATCACACTTTTATCACTTTTTGATGGTGTTTCTAGTATTGTGATGAATGAAATTAATGCTTCATGAAAGTTTTCCTTAAATGCACATCCATCCTTATGGATAAGCTGGCTGTGTTCAGCTTTATGAAAGGAATACTGTAAAATCACTTACAACCTTCAGACAGGAGAGTTTTGAATGAATATTTTCCTTGAGAAGTTAGTTTTCCCTTTCAGCTTTTTTCTACAGCTTGCCTCAGTAATAAACAATAAAAGAAGAGAAATACAAAAACAGTATCTATCAACCTACTTCTCATTCTCCATTGCACGAGTTCTGCCTATAATTCCTTTTCTTGATTCTCAATGAACAATCTCAGTGTATTTTGTGAAGAATGTGTTACTGGGTTTCAGTGTGGGGTGGGGGGTAAAGACAGTTTCTAATTAGTTAATAGATTGCTTTACAAGAGAAAAAAAGCAAATGAGAGTAGAATGGATGGGCTGGAGGATACTCTCAGTTCTTTATATAGCTGAACCTTTATTCTGTATGGAAGACAGGCAGATAGCTTTGTTGAAAGGTAGATCAATGATGAAGACTGTCCATTTCTAGAGTCTTGTATTTTTACAGTTTTCCAGAATATACTCTGCCGTCTGACTTTGATTTGCTTCTGTATGAGATTATGTTAGTATATTGATGATATTCTTCCTTTGTCTTTCTATAAAGAATCAGTGAGCAAAAACAATTGTAACAGAGTACAAAGTGATGTTAAAAATTTAAATTTGACTACTAGTAAGTGAAGGCTTTGTCTTATCCAATCATTAATGCTTATTCTTTGGTTACTTTCTGTTCTGATAATATGCTAAAATGGTTTGACTTAATATTTTCACTGTGTTTGACAATTTGCTAGTTAATTGTTATTAGGAAAAGCTGTTAAAAGGTAGAGGGAAATTGTGATGTTACCTCATTTAAATTATAGAAGTTAAAATATTAAAGATTGTTGCTGTACTTTTAAAAACTTTTGTTGAAGAGCTGACAGAGTAGCTCAAGCAGTAAGAACATCTGCCTAGCAAGTGTTGAGGCCCTGAGTTTAAAAACTTTTGTTGAAATACTTTAATAGTACTTGTTTTGGAAATAAGACTATCATGTTTTAGGTTAAGTTACATCAGGTTTTTGTTGTCGTGTTTTGGGTGATATAATTTAATCTATTGATTAAATATATTTATAATTAAAAACACTTCTGAAGTTTTGAACTATAAAAAATACTCATGAAACTATTCCCCTGCTGCCTTTACTGATACAAGTAGTGCTTTAAATAGCATGTACTTTACAAATTAGAGTCTTCTTCATGTTTCAGTATGGAAGGGTTCAAGTAGTTTGGGCAGAGTGATTTAGAAAATTGGTTGAGGAAAATTTTATACTATTCTTACATCATAATAAGAATGTTTTAAGTTTTCATACTTATACTTATTGTTGCTGAAATGTGGAAATGCCATGTCTGTAGACTTTAGCAGAATGAGACAAATGAAATATAACAGATAAAGAATTAACTTGGTTCTCACTAGACAGACAACAAGTTACATGGAGCTAGATTCCAAAAGAGCATATGGAGAATGTATGAAAAAAAGAATGTGTGAAAGTAAATACGTTGTCTGGTGATAGGAGAGAAACGCTCCAGTTGTTAGGGATCAGTTGAGGGCATTACCCCATATTATGGGTTCAGAACCTGGAACATGGGTACCCATACTTTTTCAGGTAACTTTTCCATCTTCATGGCACCATATTCCTGAGTTGGAGCTGGGCATTTTTTCCTAGCTAACTTTGAAACTATTTTTCTCTCACAAAATGAGTGATCAATATAGTATAATAACTGGGAAGGTCTATTAGTTTCCTATTGTTGGCTGTAACAAATTACTGCAAAGGTGATGGCTTGAAGAATACAAAGGTATTGTCTTCTAGTTCTGATGCCAGGAGGTCTGACACATTTCAAGAATTGCATTTCCTTTCAGGAGGCTCTGGGTAGAGGGGCTGGATTCATTTTCTTTTCTTTTCTGGCTTGGGGTCTGCCTGTATTTCTGGACTCATGATCTCTCTCCTTCCTGTCTTCAATGCTAGCAAGTGGAGACAGAACTTCAATGCTGCAATCTCTGTGGTTCTCTTCAGCCAGAAAAGGTTCTCTGCTTTAAAAATTTATGTCATTAGCTCAGGCTCAACTAGATAATCCAGACAATTTCCCTATTTTAAAGTCTTCAACATTAATCACCTCTGCAAAGTCCTTCCTGCCATGAAAGGTTCTGGGGATTAGGATATAGGCATCTTTGGGACCATTATTGTTCTTACTGTAAAGGATTATCCAAGGCATAGCCAGTTTTATGAACATTAAATTGACAAATCTGATATTTTTACCAAAAGCCATATATTAGACAAGTGATTGCTAATAAAAAACGTGAAATTTTGACCTAATTCAGTATATGCAGGCATCCCCAAGGATATTAAAATGTCTCAAAATAATTAATGAGGAAATATCAGATTAGAAAGAAATGTTTTGCCAACTCCAAGGTACAGAGGTGAATCTCATCAAGTGACGCTATTTTCGGTTTTCATATTTTTATTGAGAGGCTCACATCAGATGAAGTTAATTAAACAAGGCTGATTTGGGACTACGAAAATTCTATTAGTTAATTCCTATGTGAATGAGCCTGGGTTTCTTTAGAAGCTGTGAGGTAATGGCTAGGCCATGAGAGACCAAAATGTAAGACCTAGTAACCCTAAGTTTTGAATAACGCTGTCCTTCATTGATCTGGCAAGAAGCCATATGGGTCACAAAACCCAGCAGATGAATCTGGCAGGTGTGCCCTACACAGTTTCCTGGGAAAGGCATAATATATTACCATAATCAATAACTCTAGACTTGAGGCCAACAGCTGCAAAAATAGTGTGTTTTATTGTTTAAATCCTGTGTTTATTATTATTTCGAGCTGGTACATGGCATATGGGTTCATTCATACTAAGCATAAAATAATATCTAGTTTTTTTAACTTTTTCTAAACACTAGTGGTAAAAGATGCAGAAGAGAAACTTTATAGCATCTTAGTTTTGGACAGAAAGGCTAAATTCCATTTTGCTGTGGTTCTGTGAAGAAAAGGAAATAGAAAGAAAACTATTTTCCAGCTTGTGTTTTTTTTTGAATCATTTTTAGAGAGAAACTAAGCAGTACTTTAGAATCCTTGCTTAGAAAACTAGTGTTTGGGAATTATTTACTTTGTAAAAACTGGTTATTTTGACTCTGATTCTTTTTGGTACCATAGTAGTACAACAGTTTTAGAATTCTATATAAAAGCGAAACCTGATTTTATACCATTATAGAACTTATTTGTCAATCAAAATATTAAAGGAGATGTTATTTGACAATAAAACCAGCAAATTATATAATTCAACAACAAAATAGCTATTCATCTATAGAAATAGCTCTACAAATAAAATCATATTAGTTGATTTTCATATTTATGCACCTATTAACTCACTTTAGTATTTAGTTTATCAATGGCATATACCACTTCAAATTCTAACATAATAAAATCAAAACCCAAACACTTTTCTTTAAACATATGATCATATAAAAATATATGCAGAATATTCAGTTTTATACTGATTTTCTTTTGTTCCAGTAAATTAGAGTGAGGAGAGATTAAATCTATTTCTCTTAAAAAAAAAAAAAAACCCATCTCACAGAGCAGCTGCCTTCTCTGTGATAGAAGAGGCCTTTTGATCTTTAAATCATTTTGAACTGGCTCGGTTGCTTTACTAATCCTTTTTACTTTGTTAAAATTATCTTAAAAGTTTATCTTTGAGAGAAATCAGAGATAAAGGAACTAATGGAAATGAGAGTTTTGAGGTTTTTAAATTTTATTTGGTCAGTGGGTGATAGATGAGATGGAAGAGGGTTTCAAAATCAAAAACTTCAAAGATTGCTATGATTTCTCACTATTTTGAAAACTAGTTCGGAGTTTTATTTCCTGGGGGAATTTTTCCCAGTAATGGAAGTAGTCAAGCTGCAAGGAAGTAATGGAACTAGGAAGTCATCCTACCTAAGTCTTAATTGCTCCAAAGTCTGCAGATGCCTAACCATTGCAAACACTGCCCATTTGCCTCACCCATCTGGCATTTAACTGTTTTCCTTAATTTATTGTTGCTTCCATCTTTTAAAATGGAGTGAACCATGCAGGAAGAAAAGCAATTATTGAAACTGTGGAGAAAATTCTTTAAATTTGTGTAATGACCCTATTTCTGTCAGTTTATGCTATGGAAGTAATATTCTACAACTGGAACAGTTTTTAAAATTAAGTCCTCTAAAATAATCTTATAAAGTGAGGCTCAATGGAAAGAAAGGGTACCCCTTTGAAGGGCTGAGTAACAATACCTTGAATGGCAGGAAGACACAGAAGCATATGCTTGTCATCTCCTGGCCGTTTGGCTGTGACCAGTGCTTGGTAGACTAGTGAGGTGGGAAAGCTAAGAGAGGACTGAGCCCCATGCCAGCTGTTTACTGCCAGTCCTAGAGGACTTTTCAAAAAGTAAGGAGCCTGTGGGTGGGGGAGGAGGTTGGTGACTAAGGATGCAGCCACAGCAATGCTGGGAAATAATGCTTCTTCTGGGTGCTTTTTCTTTATGCCAATGGTACCAGAGAGGGGAGGCAATTGGAGGCCATCTGATCAGCCTTGATTATTCAAAAGTAAGGGGATGAGGGGTGCCAACTAAAAAATGTTCATAAATTCAAACGGTCCAATAACAAATTTATGCCACAATTTATGCTAAAAAATGTCCCAAGAGAGTCTCAGTGGAGAGAGTGACACAGGATTATGATTTACCAATTATAATATTAGAGTATGACAGGAGTCAGGTGGCATTGCTTTCCTTATTGGAAAAGGTCAGTTCTGTCCTCTTCAATCAAAATGCAATCTCAGTAATTACTATTGAATGCCTTTTCATGTGCGATGCTAGCACAACGCAGAACTAATCAGAGGACGATCTGACCTCCGATTTCAAGGAGATTTAGTTAAGAGCATGAGTATATGTGGAAAACAACACCCTTACCACTTAGTAACTAGTACTGTAGGATTTTCATGTTAATTTTTGCCAAGCAGGAAATTTCAGTTGGGGGTGTGAAAATTCCATTTTATTTGCCTTTAGCCAAAGGGTATGCTTTTCTTAACATTCTGAATGAATGCTGTATTTACCTGATGGCATATCTATTGTTATCCTCTTAAACTTTTTATCCCCTTGCCCCTCTCAGTTCCATTTACCTGACTGTAAAATTCACATAGCTTTCTCTTGAGTTCTTTCTATTATAGAATATTTTAATTTTTTTCATAGACACTTACATGTGCAGTACATATGCCCACTCACAAAGAGTGGAGAGGAGGGCTAGTTCAATCCCATCCTTCTCTTTACCTTCACTTCCGTCTTCCCTTACACTCTGTATAATATTTATTTTAAGCAACAAGCTCTTGTGTACGGAACACCCTCTCAGTGTACAGCATCATGCTACATACCAAGGCCACTACCCCCATTTTTTCCCTATGCAGATCTCTGCTTGTACAGTTATCAGTATTTGCTTTAGATGGAGAAAAGGTAGAAGAAATTAAAAGAGAATGTGAGCACATGGAAGGGGTATTGGTTGAGTACAGAAAAAAGAAACTGAAGACAGAAATTCTAAACCAAAAGGAAGGGTATCTGACACAGCATTGAGATTGTGGTGGGAGATTAGTGGGGGCGGGGAAATGACAGCACAATCTTTCAGCGTTTTACCAGGAATTTTATGGAGTAAAGTGGATTACTATTATTTACATGCCTGTGCATTAAATTCCCTTTCAACTAGCTAAAACCTCCTCAAAATCTTATATTTTATGACATTGCCACAGCTATTTCACTAACCTGCCCCTCCTCTGGCCATCATTTTACAATCCTAGATGGCAAAGTTTAAAAAGGAAGTCCCTGATTCATTATACTTAGAAATAAATCATGTTTTCTAAGTAAAATTTAAGAGGAAAGCATATTTATGCCTAGAATCAAGAGATAGCAGATTTAACAATTATCTTGAATTATCTCTTAACATGTTAGCTCTAAGAAGATATTCAGACTTTATTTTGAAAGACTGTTTTTGAAAGATAACAATAATTTAAAATTTGTCCAGACTTAGTAAAATGTTAAAAGTTGGAAAAATAACTGATTTTTCTAGTTAGTATATGTTTTATCCTAACAATGTCTTTTACTGATTTGGTTTACAGTTCATGTCCTTTTGTATTAGAGCAAATACCTCATTGCCTATTTTAAAGTGTCAATATTTGGAATGTTTTCATCTTTGCAATAAGATCAAAGAAATGTAGGGTTTAGTGGTTTTCAAATTTGGTGTTTGTCAAAAAGAAAATGATCATTCTTGATGGAAGAGTTCAATGAGTCATCCAAAAATATATATTTAGGCTTCCTGACACCAGCAATTTTTGGATTGCAGTTGTTTTTCAGAGATGTTTATGTTTACCCTGCATTGAAATTTTGTCCTATTGATAGCTGAATCATGAGCAAACTCTCATATTAATCCAATAGTTTAAGTAAGTAGTCAGTTTGCTAAACTGTGTTATTATATTATTGTTAGACACAAGTTCTTAATTCTTTGCCACAAAAGCCATATTGGGTTAAGAGAGTGAAGGCATTCCCTGCTTCATAGAACTTAGAATTATAGTAGGACAGAAGATGAGAATACAGGAATATGATACCATACTGAAGTAATGACTACTATTTGCTCCCTTCCACAGCAAAACTGCTCAAGCTTAGTCAATGCATGTTGTCTGCTTCTTTTCTCCAGCTCTTTTCCTTCTGCTTTCTCCTGTACCTACTTTTCAGAACCACTTATCCACCAGAACTGCTCATGTAATGGTAAAGTGGCTTCAGGCCAAGACAGTTGTCCATTCTCAGTCATCCTCTGACTGGACTTCAGCAACATTTAAAAATCCCTCTGTACTCCTACAAGCACCTCATTCTTTTGGTTTTCCTTCAGCCTAACTTGCTGTTCTTTCTTGTGTCCCTTGCTGATTCTTCATCATCCATCTCACTCTAAAAGTTGGAAAATCCTCAGGCTTAGTCCTACTTTGTATTTGTGTTAAAGATCACTCTTAGTGATTGAATTCAGTCTGATGGCTTTGAATTCCATCTGTACACTGACAGTTTCCAAATTCACATTACTAATCTGAATTTCTCTCGTAAACTCCAGACAACATATTTCTGATTGAGGTATCTAATAGACATCCTAAGCATAATATGTTCAATACTCCTGATCATACACCTGTGCCAAATCTTCAGTCTTTCACTTATCCAAGAAATTGTCAACATTAGTACTTTAGTATATGTCTTTCCAGGCTCCTGTGGTATGCATGTTTAATTCTAATTCCCATTTCTACCATGCTGTTTTCTTTCCTTTTTCCTCTCATTTACTGTGGACATATTTTGGTACTCTTAAATATTATTTGGAACTCTAGCTTTCGGTAGTAACTGTAGTTCTACTGGAGTTTATTAGTGAACATTTGATGGCTTGCTGTGATTTGCTATGTAATTAAAACAAAAAACTAAAAAAAAAAAAAGGAAAAAATTCATCATAGCTTTGTATTATCTCAGTACAGTAGCCACTGTGATAGTTTAGCACTTAAATGTAGTTAGTTCAAATTAAGATGTGTTCTAAATGTAAAGCAAAAAAAAAAAAAATATTTTAGTTATTTTTGTATCAATTATTTATTTGAAATAATATTTGGCTATATTGGGCTAAATAAATATATTTTAAAATTAATCTTGTCTTTCTCTTTTTTTTTGTTTTTTAAAATGACTACCAGAAATTTAAAAAATATCTGTATGCTTCCTGTCATATTATTTGTTAGATAGTGCTATTTTAGTTGCTCAAGTAAGTAAACTTGGAATTATTCATTTTCCCTTTTTTCCTCTTATACTGATACCATGCTTTAGTTTTACTTTCAAAAATAAAGTTGAAATTTATCCATTTTTCACCACCTCCATTACCTCCAGTCAGGTTTAAGCCATCGTTGGCTCTTAATATTCCTTTGACTTTATTTCTACACATTTCCCATTAGAGGCAAGGAATGTTTTCTACTTGGAGCTTTTATACTTGTCCTTATCACTGGCTGGAGTGGTTTTCCTGCAGATACTGCAGGGCCCATATCTTCACCTCCCTCAAGCCTTTACTTTTTATAAAACCTTTCTGATCACTTAAAATTATGACCTTACCCCTTCTGACTGCCCCCCATTGTCCCTAGCTCCTTTTCTTCCTTTTTTTTTACCTCAGCACATATTAATATCTAATATTATATAATTTTCTTTGTAGCTGAATATTTTTTCTGTCTTCCCACCAGAACATAAGTTCTACTGCTGTATCTCCAGCTCTGTGAAAAGTATTTAGCATGCATTCAGTGACAAATAACTATTTGTTGATAGGAGAAACAAATAAATTTATTAGTACCATATGTTCTCTACAAAATTAAAGGAAAGGACTGTTTTGAGAAATGAGATGACTGTTTCTTATATTGAAATTAGTTAGAAGGAGGTAAGCCTGGATTCTCAGGGTGAGTCATTGCTAAGAGATGCCCTTAAATCCAAACAAGGGATGGGCATTTGATTTAGTGGGAAATAAGGAGCCACTTGCATTCTTTAACATTTTAAAATATTTATTTTTAACCTAATACATGAAGCATAAAAACTACTCATATTAATAGGATAGCCTGAGGTGTTTTTTTGCCTTTATTGTGTGCTGGGTGGGAGTACATTGTGATATTTACAGAGGTTTTTATAATGTATCAAATATATCATTCTTGAATTCACCTCCTCAACTGCTCTCCTTTATCTCCTCTCCCCCTATTCCTGGAACAGTTTCAACATTTTTCCATTTACATACATTTTACACATTATTTTCACTGTATTCATTTTCCTGCCCTCTTTCCCTACCACTTTCTCTTTCCCAATGGTGTCACTCACCCCACTTCACAGAACGTGTTTTACCCTCCTGTTCTCTGATTTTGTAGAAGAGAAAAGATCAAAAGAAAAATGTGATGTTTTTGCTAGTTTGAGATAAAGATAGCTACACAGGGAGTTTCCTTGTGTTGTTTCTATGCATATATGTATTACAACCCCAACATGCATGTACTGTGTAATGTTTAAATCAGTTGAACATATCTGTCTCCTCACACGTTTACCATTCATTTCTTTCCAGTGAAAATTTCCAAAGTCCTTTCTTCTAGTGTCTTGAAATATGCAGTGTATTTTTGTTATCTGTAGTCACCCTACTGTGCAATGGTATATCAGAACTTCTTGCTGGTATTTAATTGTAACTTAGTACACTTTTATTAACCTGTCCTGATCCATCCTTCCCCCACCTCCCCTAGCCTCTGTAACCACTTCTCCAGCTCTCTATTCTCAAATTCTATGAGATTTTTTTGGTCCCATATTCATATGAGACCATGCTGTATTTGCTTTTCATAAAGAGCCATTTAAATTCTTTAAGTAGAATCAAAGCAGTTTGGGTTTTACTTTAATCTGGTATCTGAAAGAATAGGCAGGTGGACAGACAAATTATTAATAATAGGGCATGTAAGAATAATTGAACAGATCATGGAGAGGCAAGAGACAAGGAGACCACTTGAATGGATGATGAAGTCATCCATTGATAACAGTTGAGAACCAAAGACTTGCTGGTCATGAAAGTGAAAGAAAAAAATATGTAAACTTGGCATCTAATTGCATGTGAGAAAGAAGGGACAAGTAGTCGGAGTTGACTTTGCTCTAATCTTTAATGATAGAGTTCGTAAGAAGATAGGGAGTAGAAATTAAGAAGTTAAAGGCTACAAAGTTTAAGAGATGTTGATAATTTCCATCTTGGGAAGTTGTTTGATTGAAAGAGATGTACTCTGAATTCCTGAAATGTTTTTATTTGTATTTCAGGTCTCTTTAGTTGTAAGTGCAAATTATGAGTCTTGTAGCCACTAAACTCATGCTATGAAGTTTTTCCGGGAAAGGTAATAAAAAGAGGACACTGCTTTTTACCGGTATTTGCTAATGGAAATCTAATGAAATCAGCTCTACATTTGCATACTACAGAAACATTAATTAGCCCTAAGTCCAGACCAAAAAATGATTGAGGGTATTAGTAAAAAATAGAGTTTCTAATGTAGAGTATTCACTTGCTGCTAATTAAAAATTTGGGGATTCATATCTTCAGAGCAGATTTATGCTCTGCTGAATTATTTTGAAAACATGGAACTCATGCTGAATTATTTTGAAAACATGTTTGCAAAGAAAGAATTAGAAAATGCACTGCAGATTATTATGAAGTGTGTCATGCCTTTGCCTCAAGGCTGTATGTACTGATATCAAGGACCTTCAAAGAAAGGTATTTTGAGTGGTTGGCCAGTGTCTATGGGTATTAGTGATAATCTTATCAATTTCTTCTAGCTATTTAGTGATAGACTCAAGTAATTGGTAATACTACTAATTCATCTCTTTATTATTATGATTGTCATTGGATTTTCTTTAAAGTTATGACTATATTAGAGGTATCTTGTTATGGAATTTAAGCATAAGGTGCAAAGAATATTTATTAAAAATTATAACAGGCTATACTTTTAACCACTGTATAGGAAATCAAGAGCTTTATGTATTATTGCCAACTATGTGCTCTCTGAATTGTGCAATTTAATTCATTCAATAAATATTTATTATGAATTGAGTATGTCTCAAATGTCATTTGTCAAAACTCAGAAATTCTTGCCTTTGTCAAAATTATATTCTACTGGTGATGGAACAGACTGACAGTAAATAAATAGTTCATGTGTATTGACTCACAAAGAGGGTTCCAGTTGAGTAAAGAGCTAAGAGAGGTGACACAAGAAAGAATAAGCATGCTTACAACATGTAGAATGAATATTTGAGCCATGGGGAAGAGCAAGGGTACAATTTCTTGGGCAGGTATGTGCCAGAAGTGTTTGGGTAACAAAAGGCCAATGCTTCTAGAGTAGGATGAAAACATCCAGAGAGAAGGGCAGATAGGTAGTGAGGATCAGAATGTGCAGAGTGTGAGGTCCTAGTGAGAGTAGAAGCCACTGGGAGGATTTGAGCACAAAAGCAGATGGTCTGACTTACCTTTCACAAGGCTTACCTTGCCTAAGACTTTGACACAAGAATGGAAGTAGGAGAATCAGTTCCTGAACTGTGATAATTTTGGTGAGAGGTGATAGAGGACGGAGGAGCAGTGAAGAGAGATTAGACTCAGTACATTTTCAAGCTAGAGTGGAGGGAATTTGCTGAAGGATTGGATGTGAGTGTGTAAAGATACCAGGAACAAAGGTGACTGAAGTATTTTTACCTAGACAACTGTCAGGTAGAACATCTATATAGCAGATTATAAATACTATTGTGATATTTCCTGGTTTGTTTTTGTTGAAATATAAAAGACCACTTCTGTTGGTTTTAGTAGGATTGAGTAATTTTTTATCTTCCGAGGGTTATGAATGTCAAGAAACTACTTTCACTTATGTGTCACTCTCCAGGATTTTCTGTCTTCCTTAATTCGAAACTTCTCCTTTCTCAATGTAAAGAATCTTATTTTCTGAAATCTTTACCCCTTACTGAAGTGGATTGTGACTGATTCTTCATTATGTTATTTAATTGAACTATTGGCTGCAGTTATAAACCTGTTGAGTCATATACATTTACTTGTGTGGGGAGAAGCCTTTAATGTAGCAATATATCAAAAAATATAATGGATTATGTTACCCAAAATTAGTAATTTCATCTATTGAGTACCCTTCTTGGTGAAAAACACATTTTCTTTAAAAAATAATCATGATGTGTTGGAGTAGGAAGAAGACATTGAATAATGTAGCTTCTAGTCTTATAAAAATGTAATATTAAAATGCATACTAGTCATTGACAAAACTCATTATCAGTTCTAGATTGTTTACCTATTCTCCCTTAGTAGGTTGATGAGGTAACTCTTAATTGGGATTAAGTTTCTGGTAATTATATAGTGGTAATTTTAGGGCTGTAATGGTGATTGATCTCCAGCCTATTTCTCAAGTTTTGAAATTGTTTCACTTAGTACATTCAATTCTGAATTATCTATGCTTATGGAGTCTGCTAATGAATTGATATCAGAATTCCATAGTAAATTATAAAATTGACTTAAAGAAAGACCAAGTCTTTATCAATGGTATGAAAAAGTAGTATACTGCATCCATGTCATTATTCTGGAGATAGAAATGAGAAATAGACTTATGATAAGATAGGTAGCATTAAAGGTGGTAATTTGGATAAGGAAAGAATAGAATGGATTATTTTAGCAAATGGTAAGGATTTTCTATATGATTGTATAAGCTTTTCTGATTATTTAAGATAATAAGAAATATAGCTTAAATAAATGCAATTAAAAATAATTTAGTGTGCAGAATTCTTCAAGTAATTTTTTAAAAAACCCAAATTTCTATATAGTATGATTGAGAGCAGTTATTTCTGTTACATTCAAGCATGTTTAGAACTTATTTTTTTATTCTGTTTCCTTAAGATACCTATCTCCACCTCTCTCTAATCCATTCTCTCCTCTCTCCCACTGTTGTCTTACTGCCAAAATACTACACATATTTCATTTGAAATCTGCTTTAACCCTAAAACTATTCTGAAAAAGTCATTCATTGATTACCAAGTGGCTAACTGTAGTATGTTCTTTTCAGACGTTATCCCAATAATGTCTTGGTAACATTTGACAGTATAGATCACCATCTCAAAAAATAAGCAAGCCTGAAGACATGAACTGTCAGGTGTCTTTGTATTTGCTCATGACACCCCCAGTATAATATGTCTTTCCCTCCACCTCATTTATTCTAGAGGAAGCCTACTTATGCCTCTAAAAGTCTCCCTGAATTCTGCTATCAATCCTCCCTTTCTTGCTACCAGTTGTGTACCAGTTATCTAAGGCCCTTTAGTACAGGGACCATCTTTATTCATCTTTTACTCCAACTCTATACATATAATAAGCACTGATAAATACTTACTAGACAAGCCAGTTCTTTTCTTATGATACAGATTTAGAGTTTAGAAATCTTTTCACTGTCAATATTTGTGCACACTGGTACCTTGTCTCAAACTTTAAAGTGTAATCTAATCTTTTGAGATAGGTATGAATTTCTCAACATATCCTCTAGAAAGTGCAACCCTAAGTTATATCTGTATTCCTACATTTTCCATACATATGGTGAAGAAACAGGATGAATCCAAAATACATTGATTAAAAAGAAAAATAAAAAAGAGCAAAAAAGAAACAACCTAATATCACTTGAGAGAAAACAGATAGGTATCCAGTTTTGAAAGCACTGGTATTTCTTTAAAAGAATTTTTTTATACTGTGAGTATGATTATGTGAACAAATATAAAACTTATAATTATAGAAAATATTGTAATATAATTTATATGTTTATAATTTTTCTTATTTTAGTAGGCTAGCTTTTAGGTAACCAAATAATTTGGATAATATTTGCTTGTTCAGATTATTACCTCTTCTCTTTTACTTCTAGAATTATTTCATACACATTAGAATTGCTTTAGAGAAAGAATGTGATACAAAGCACTGTAGTAAAATGGAAATATTTTTGAAAGGACATTCATATTGCCATTGATTTTGCTCTTAATTGACAGTGCTTTTTTCGGCTAGTACTATACATGGAAACTTCTGCTTTCATTTATGAAAGAAAGTGCATGTTCTGTTTCTTGTACTCCATGAAAATGTGCAGCTCTGGCAGTTACACTGGATGGTTTTGCTATCGTAATTAAAACACAGATGGAGCTCATTTCTTTCCCAAGTGCTTGATTGGCATACACTCTGTGATCAACACTCCTCTCTGCTGAACGCATCAGCACCATCTGCCTTCGGTCTGCTTGAAGAGGGTGGTCACGGTGGAATTTCCTTAGCCTCACATGAACCAGTTCAGTTAACATAGTATATATTCTTTTTGCTGAAGCCATCATATGATTTATGAAAAATGACATAAAATGTAAAGTTTTTCATGACATTTAGTTTGTAACTTAGTGAAATATTCATTTAAGAATGTGTTTTTTAAACAAGTTCCATCACTTCCTTTCTCTGATTAAAATATTTAGAGCATAACAAAAAAAATCACTATATCCTGGAAGGTAAAATAAATTGAACTGATGCAGCATTTTGCTTTTAGTGAGATTTTTAGAGGTGATTTCAAATCAGAGTCCTGTGTTTTGAACCATTAGTATGAGTACTAATTACAAACGACAGCATTTTAGTATACTAAATTCAACATTAAGATAGTTGCAAAGATTATGCTAATTTTTAAAAATTATGTTATAAATAGATGTTTATGTTATAAATGATGCTTCTTAATTTGTATATCAGGATAAGGAATAGATAGAAACTTAGGTTCATATAATTTTGATGCTGATAAGTGAGTGTAGGGTGATTATTTCATGGAAAAAGATACATTTAACATGGAAGCACAGAAGCAATGATATTTTTATAAAGAAGAAAAAGATAATTGTTTCATTTTCTGAAAACATTGTACAACATATATTTCGTGCAGACACATTGTCTAGACTTGAGAGGAATAAACTTGTATTATGTATAATAATATGAAACCTATATATAGTTAAATAATAGAAAACTAGCTTTAGTTCCTCTTTTCTATCCAAATAAGTAATTATGATCGACAAGACGACAATATATTTTGTAATACTTATGGAGGAAAGTGAATAAATAAAAATGTTGCCCAGAGAATGTTAGGGCAAAGAATAAAGGAATTAAATTTGAAAACATTCTGAAGAACCATGGAATGCCTTCATTGCTTAAGGTTACTGTGGAAACTCACTTATAGCAAAGGGAAGAGTGCCTTGTGTTTGGGCAAGAATTTGAAGATTTGTTTTGTAGAGTTAATCACTCCATAATTGGAGTGAAAAATGAGATGACTTTTGGAGATGAACTAACAGAAAAGCAGGAAAATCATTATGAATGTATAGAAATTTATCATCGCTTATTACCAGAATCCTTTAAAGTAAAACTTTGAATTAATATCTCATTTTGTCTGACTGGAATTGTTCAAGGTAAGAATTAGAGGTGGAAAAGGAGAAAAAAGAATTTTAGCTTTATTTAAAGTACATTTTAGTTTGTATAACAAACATTTGTTCTAAGGAGCCTGTATGTAGAAGGATGTGGATAACGTTGATATAAAAGCTTGAAGTAATTATTATAAGCAAAGTGGAAGTTCAGAGAAGGAATAGACCTTCCAAATTAAGAAACATCTGGGAACACCTGGACATACAGCCTTTTCAGTTCAGTTCTCCTTACACTAAGTAGTTCTTTTCCAACCCGCTACTTTTTTCTGTGTTGGTTTTATTTTGTGTTGGCATTTACTAGAGAGTTTCCATGTATAGACACCCATTTTATTTTGGCTATATATATGATATAGCTCTGCAGAGAACCTCCCTAGATACCATTTGGTTAATAACAGCCAATTTGAGTACTTACTGTGTGCTAGACACTTTTCTAAGTACTTTCTTATTTTACTCTCATAGAAACACTATGAGGAAGGTACTGTTATTATTTTGCAAATTAGGAAACTGCTCAATATGATTCAACTAATCCAGCTGAGGGACTAGTATTGCTCAGGGAGACAGGTTCCAGATTACTGTGTTCTAGTGGCATTAATATAGACCCAGTTCCTAGAACTGCCTCAAATGTGAAAAGTTAACACTCTCGCACCCCATCCCAATCACATGTTCCAAGGACATGACAGTAGAGGAGACTGAGGCAGTATGCTTAGGATGAGGAATTAAACTAAGTATGGGGAAGAGGATATGAGAAGAAAAATTACTGTTGGGAGAGACTGGATATGAAACAGACTGATAACCTTCAGTTATCACATACATACACATTCACCTTAGCCCACACACAGATTTTGCTCTGTCTGTCCACCCAGATCTCTCTACCTCATCCCAGCCTATAACCCCTCCTACTGTGTCCTGTCTAATGGACTGATGTGAAAACAAGAGACAAGGAGAGATAAAGTATGAGTTAGTGGAAGTGAAGTTTCAATTCATTATCTTTTTTGTCCTAATTAAAAGAGATTTTTATAGCAGCCAGCTTAAATATTGAATGGGATGAAGAAAGGTGAATCTCTTATCATCAACCAGGATAGAAGACCTGAGGGACCTTGAATTTCCTGGTGTTAGCGTAGGCTTCTCCCTGCTTTCTATGGTTTTAATATTGTTTGTTGAAGTGCATTTCATCCGAGCTGAATCTGGCAGTTAACTGTTTGGAGCCGACTAGTCTAGACAATTCCAGGCACATTGTTAGCATTCAATAAATATGAATGTTATATATGAATGTTTATATGAATAAATATAAATAATGTTTACACAAAACCACTGAGAGTTTATCACTTTGTCTTGACCATGCTACCTAGTTTTTTTTAGCATGCTACATGGTTTTCTGCTTAGCTGATCTAACCTACATTTTCACTCCTTTTTATGGTGATGATGTGTTAATGTAGTTTAGGTTGCTTTAAAATTTTCTTTTATTCTCCTTCCCTATTTAAAATTCTTTGGTTAAAATCCTAAACTACTACTTCACTGCCTCTTTTGGCCCTGGTGGTCAGCTAACTTATCCGCATGTGCAAATTGCAAATGAAGAGTGACATTGATTGAAATCACTTCTTTTATGTCTAGTTTAAAAGAAAGTGGCAATGCATGAGCTGCTGTTTTAGATGCCATGAGTCTTAGAAGACAATACAATGAAAAATACATTATACTAAAATTTCTTGCCTTTAGTAAGGTGGAAAGGTTGGAGGAAAGCAGTAGGTGAAGGAAGGTGGAATGATGGTGAGGTTCTGACAAACAGTCCATAGAAAGAAGCATCAGATGAAGGAGAGAAGCCTCGCCTGGCCTGCCCCTGTCATTCCATACATTCTACACGATTCCAGCACCATCAACAAAAAGAGTTTATGCCACTTCAAGTTCATTCTGGGCTATGCTGATTCAGTGTTGGTTATTTTGGTCTCTTTCCACTTTGAGTCCCTAAGATTTTAAAGTCCATACTCAATATTACTTGATTCCAAACTCCAAAAGACAAAACAGACCCTAGAAAGTGAGGGTAAGAATATAAAAACAGAATGATGGCATAGACATCATAATCATGATGTGCCAAATGAAGTTGAGGAACATGAAAGAAAAGCCTGAGAGCATCACCAAGGTCTGATCCCAGAAACCTACCACTGATTTATTCCCCAGCTGGTGAAGGCAGGCAGGGACCCAGGCTCACTCAGTAGGGGGGATGGACTCCGTCCCAGTAACCTCCATGATTGTAGTCTAGTACTAGGACAGGTGTCTTAATTCCAAACTGCCTACAAGACTTAATTTGAGCTGTTTTCAACATCTAATAGGGTCCAACTCTAATAGTTTTGATAGAGTAAGAAGATACTATAGGCAATGAAATGTCTGAAGTCATAGGAATAAAAAGAATGGGATTAGAAACTTTATGAAGAAAATAAACATGTTTCTAAGGTACTTTGTTCATTTTCAAATTCTTGATATTTTATAGTATAGTTCAATAGGAGGCCAGATTACATTCTAAATCCTAAGATTAGTGAATCCCTAAGTGGGCATTAACATTAAAGTCTCTCCCAAGTGAAAAGAAGCCCAGCACCACTTTCATTTTTCAAGGTTCCCAGATTTTTAACAACTGAATGCCAAAATCAGATTACAAAAACCGCAGCATATTGTAATGTTTCCAGTTAATTTGCCAAACCCCATTTTCACAAAATACAATGGCTGGATGTTTAATGTAATTGGAGGATAGTATTAGAAATCCAAACCTAAGTTTCTTTAGCCCTGTTTTCTGATTGCCAGTCTTCCAAAATCTGAATTAGGCTTGTTTTAAGTAAGTGTAATAGAGTTTGTCCTTACAGAAAAATACTGAGAACAAAAAATTTAAATCACACTAATCTCTTTAAAATGGTGGAAATTTTTAGCTGAGCATGGTGGGACAAGCCTGTAATTCCATCACTCTGGAGGCAGAGACAGGAGGATCATGAATTCTAGGTCAGCCTGGGCTACAGAGTGAGACTTTATCTCTATGAATAAATAAATAAATAAATGGAATTTTTGGTGGGGAAGAGGATGGATGGACAGGTGAAGAGTGTGAAATTGCAGGAACAATAAGAGGAAATATGGGGAAATATAGTGAAAAATGCTTTAGCTACTTCAGAAACAATTCTCTTGTGTTTGTAAATTTTGTCACCCATAAGCCAATCAGAAGTTTTACAGAAGAGAATAAAACCACAGTGTTTATTTAGCAACATTGAATTGAAATAATCGCAAGGTACTTTAAAAGTCTTAAAACTTTAGGGAAGAGAATTACAAAACAGTTTTTTAAACCTAAGTATAGATTAATTGTGCATTATAACACCCTATGTTTCTAAAAATCAAAACTTAGAAAAATGCTTTTCCTTAAAAGATTTCACTTTCAGTGCGTGACCATCATGTGGAACTTTGATGTGGTGCGTAATTAGACGTGAAAGACTGAGCAACTGGGTGATTGAAGCTTTCCTGCATCTGTGCCTTGATTCCTGGAAGACACACTGGAACAGATGTCAAAGTACAATCAGGGTGAGCTAATAGCACAGCTAATCTCAGAGACACTTAACTAAGAAGTAGAGATGGGGTTTCTCTCTCTCTCTCTCGCTCTCTTTTTTTTAACTTGGGCATTTTCTTCTAAGAGTGGCATGAAGAAAGAAACTGAAATATGATGCAGAATCAAGCTCTAAACTCTGGTGGCCCTAAGTTTAAGTTTACTATAAACCCTTACAATCTATGCTGATAGGTTAATTTTTGTTTTACCTTAGTTGACTGTGGCACTGGGATTGAGCCCAGCGCTTCACACATGCTAAGCACATAAAGTATAACTGAGCCAAACCCCTAGCTCCTACATGTTAACTTTGAATATATCTACTCTCTTTTGTACTTTATAGAGCAGAGCAGAGTCCAAACCCATGGTAATTAAGGCACAGAAAGGGAACTAACTGATCTCAAATAGACCCTGACCATGAAAATGTACCTTACTGCTCCCTTTTACAATTAGGGAAAAATATACAAACTTTCATTATTTAATCTTATCTTTGCATGTTTCTAGTTTATTAGACATTAATTTAGCTTATTTTTATTTTATTGTGGTTAGGAGTGTTAGAAATGGAAACCTGACATTTGATTTATTAAAACCCTACAAAACCAGCAGATGACTTAGGGAAGCAATATTGAAGATGTTACTTGATCCTTAATTCAAGACCATACTTGATGCTGCATCTGGAAGAAGAGCCATGTCCAGAAAAATGCTATTGAGTAAAAGACTATGTTATTAATATTTAAAAGAGACAAGGGACAAGGAACAGGAGACAAGGGTTCATGAGCATAGTATGTGAACCCAAAGACATCTTCTGTGGGGAGGAAGGTTCTAGAAACATTTTTAAATCTACATTATTTATTCATATAACACTTTAATAAAACAGATTTTTATAATGAATCCAGCCAAAACTTCATAGATACATTCCTTTATCTTAGTCATGCTCTGAACAAATGAAAGTTTTCATTTGTAATCATCACTGGGATATTCATTTTGAATTTAAACTCCTCATAGTAAATATAAAATTGCCAAGTTTTTGTCTTTAAATATTTCCTCAGCACTTATGAGATATCTGATAATGATTAAAAAAACTGAGTGTAATTAATTGGTAATTGGTACCATGAATAACTGTGATAGCTGTCATCTGGTTACTTTTTCTGTTACTCAAATTACTCTGTTTTGCTATAACTACTTTATTTGTGAAAGTTTTTATGCTTCCTGCTCAATACATGCTAAAAAGTGTGTTTTCTTTCTCTTCCTTTTACTGGGTGAGAAAAAGGAGGCTTCAAAACAATGTTAAATACAGGTAGCAGTGTTTTCTAATTAATTTTACGGTAGTAACACGTGCTGTCACCATGCCACCCATCGTGTTGTGGTACAGCCAGCAGGACCTAAGAGGAGACCTTCAGTTTGCAAAGTCATGAGCTAAATAAACCTCTTTCCTCACATATTACCCCACCTTACATCTTTTGTTATAGTAACAGAAAATCAACTACTGCAGATCACTCTACATACACATTTTTATGTTATAATCCATGTAGTTAGCATGTTGTTGCTACACCTAAACTTATGTCTAGATGCCAAGTTAGGCTTCAGAGACACTGTAAGATGATGAAATGGTCAAGAAATAGGAAAAGTCCACCACTAATACAGATACTGATAATAGACCTATGCAGGCTTCCTAAGATCCAAAGAGCTGAATAAGCAGCACTTTTCCTAACTGATTGTTGACATTTTATGGTTCCCTGTAGGTTTGTAACCTATAATATTTCAGCCTCTTGTGCAAGTTAATAGAAAAGGAAGCAAGCTAATTTAAGTCCTTGCCAAATATATAAATTAGAAAACTAATAGTTCTATTTTTAAAACCAAACATTTTGTTACAGAACTTCTAAGAAACCTTTGGAAAAGGATCTCCCTAGATAAAGATTGGGTTTGATTCTATAATATTATTACATTTACTTCAACCTTAAATTAGGATTTAAAAGTAAAAACATTGGCTTTGAGTGACAAATTAAATATTACCCAAATCAAATATGCTTTTAATAGTTTAGGAGAATAAACTCAGAAGACAATCAAAAATATTGTTAATGGACATAGCTGTTCACTTGTTTGACTGTGTATGATCAGCTATCAATACCAGATTTTAATGTCAGCATGCTGTACTGGAAAGAACATTGAATGTGGAGTCAGGAAACTTAAGAGTACAAACCCATGGGGAAGGACAGTGTAAATTTGACTGTCATGGAACCTCTTTGAGCCTCAATTTTGACATGAGTTATCAAAATGCATACAAAAATAATACTACTTTATAAAGTTAGAATTTTCTGGGAATAAAATGAGATTGTTTATGAATTTGATTTGTGCTGTGTAAAGTCTGGGTTTTATTTCTGATTTTACCACTATCTAGCTTTGTAACTTGGGTAAATTTCTTAACCAAGTAAATGTTGTTTACTTGGTTAAAAGGAGGCTAATAAGAACACAGTACTTTCTTTTTTTTTTTTTTCTTTATTATTCATATGTGCATACAAGGCTTGGGTCATTTCTCCCCCCTGCCCCCACCCCCTCCCTTACCACCCACTCCGCCCCCTCCCTCTCCTGTCCACTCCCTCTCCTGTCCACCCCCTCAATACCCAGCAGAAACTATTTTGCCCTTATTTCTAATTTTGTTGTAGAGAGAGTATAAGCCATAATAGGAAGGAACAAGGGTTTTTGCTGGTTGAGATAAGGATAGCTATACAAGGGATTGACTCACGTTGATTTCCTGTGTGTGTGTGTGTGTGTGTGTGTTACCTTCTAGGTTAATTCTTTTTGATCTAACCTTTTCTCTAGTTCCTGGTCCCCTTTTCCTATTGGCCTCAGTTGCTTTTAAGGTATCTGCTTTAGTTTCTCTTCGTTAAGGGCAACAAATGCTAGCTAATTTTTTAGGTGTCTTACCTATCCTCACCCCTCCCTTGTGTGCTCTTGCTTTTATAATGTGCTCAAAGTCCAATCCCATTGTTGTGTTTGCCCTTGATCTAATGTCCACATATGAGGGAGAACACATGATTTTTGGTCTTTTGGGCCAGGCTAACCTCACTCAGAATGATGTTCTCCAATTCCATCCATTTACCAGCGAATGATAACATTTCATTCTTCTTCATGGCTGCATAAAATTCCATTGTGTATAGAACACAGTGCTTTCAATCTATTACAGAGTAACAATAAATGTTAGTTACTAGTACTTACTATTTTTAATAAGTTTCTACAAGTGTGCTTAGTGTTATATGGAGATCTAAAATGGCACAATAAAATTTTGGTTTTTTTTTTTGACAATGAATCAGTATATTTTAAAATTTTTATTATTATGCTGAGTGAGGGTACATGTGGCATTTGCAAAAATTCTTACAATATATCAAACTTGAATTCACCCCCTCCTCCATTCTCCTTTATTCTCCCTCTCCCCACCCCAATTCCTGGAATGGTTTCAACAGGTATCTTTTTTCCATTTATATAGATGTGTATACAGTATTTGTACTATATTCACCCTCCCACACCCTTTCCCCACCTCCTTCTCCCTCCTACTAGTACCAGTCCACATCCTCCCGAAAGGACCTGTCAGCCCTCCTGTTCTCTGATTTTTGTTTATTTCAGGATCTTACACCTAAAAGACCCAAAAAACTCTGCCAAAAAAAATCCTAGACACTGTAAACAGCTTCAGCAAAGTAGCAGGATACAAAATCAATTTACAAAAATCAGTAGCCTTTCTATACACCAACAATGAACAGACTAAGAAAAAATATAGAAAAATAATTACAATTACAATAGCTTAAACAATACCTAGGAATAAACTTAACAAAGGATGTGGAAGACTTCTACAAGGAAAACTATAAACCATTGAAGAAAATTGTTTTTTTTTACCAAAAAGTTATTTAAATACATATATACATGGAAATGTCACAAGCAAACCAATGTATAACTATCTTAAACAAAAGTATCATTTAAAAATTTTTTATAGAACAGAGAACAGGAGGGCAGAACTGGTCCTATTTAGAGGGTTGGTACCAGTGGGAGCGGGAAGGATGTGGGGAGAAGGTATAGGAGGGTGAATATGGTGCAAATATTGTGTAAACATGTATGTAAATGGAAAAATGAGACCTGTTGAAACTATTCCAGGAATGGGGGAGAGGGGATAAAGGAGAATGATGGAGGGGGTGAATTCAACTATGATATATTGTAAGAACTTTTAAATGTCAAAATGTACCCCCAGCACAACAATAATAAAAATAAAAACGTTATTTAAAGCTTTTTCCAATATGTAGTTATTTCTACTCAAAAGCTTATTTCATACACTTTCTTATAAATAAGAATAACCTTTAAGCTAGGTATTTATTTAGAATGAGATGTTCTCTCTAAGCAGATAATGTCACCTTAATGTGTAATTTTAGCTTTCTGATTCAAGGGACTTGAGGGGTAGATGTCCAAAGTCCTTTCATCATTTATAGTTTGCTACAGTTTATAACAACTGAGTTATGGATCATTTTATTAGTGAGTTGGTATGAAATAAGAAGACCTTGTATGACTATAGATATAGAGTAAAATTTTAAATTTTGAGAGAAAATACATTTGAGGGTACTATGATCTGTGCCCTCTTCAGAAAGCATATTTGAGATGTACCAGAGATTGTAGAATCCATTTAGAGAGGTATCTGCAGACCTGTCCATAGGCGATAAGATTAACACTGTGTTGGAACTACAATCTTTAAGGTTACAAGTTTGTTTCTAAATGTTGCAGCTAGTAATCTTATGTGCCTTGACAGGTCTCACAATGTAACTGCCACTCTTGGAATAGAAAATGCAGACCGTATACCTCTTGTGTCTGCTAGGTTAGGAAGTTCAAAGATTTTCACAGAAAGTGTTCTGTCTGGAGAAATTTAAAATAAGTTATTCCCCATCAGTATTCTTCAATGGTGGTATCATTTGAAGCAGTGTGATTAGTAACCTGAACTTAGAATATGGCGATATATAAATGCCCTTATATGTCATTCAACCACACATGAAAAAAATTTCCTTTCAATGCTCTCTATAATTAGTATTTTTTTTAAATGTATACTAAGAAGTATTTTCAGTTTAAGCATATTGACTCATAATTAAAAACCTTCTGAAACAGTTACTTTGAGTACAATTCAACATACAAGGAATTAAAGTCAAGAATTGCTTGGTTTTCTTTGTTCTATCCTCTTTTGGAAGGACTGGGGTTTGAACTCAGGACCTTGAGCTTGCTAGGCAAGCGCTCTACTACTTGAGCTATGCTCTTTCAACAAAACCTGTCTCACTTTTCCAGAAAGACACTGGTAGGTATCCTGAGACATTACAACCCTAGGAAATAAAACAATAAAATCTTAAGAAAACTTATTTTATCACACATTTCTGATAACATTTTAATACTGCCCTTCATTTTAAATTATATCCTCATAATATCAATAATTAATAAACATTATAAATATTATTTTAAGAAATGACTATAAAATTTCTATACCCCCAAGTCTGCTTTCATTGAGAATACTTTTTATAGCTGGAATTGCAATAGAATATAAAATATAAGCTTTGTTATATTTTTAATTCATGGGTGCAGATGGCTCATGCCTGTAATCCTAGCTACTTAGGAGGTAGAGATGAAGAGGATCTCAGTTCGAAGGCAGCCCAGGCAAATAGTTTGCAAGACCCATCTTGAAAAAAAACCCTTCACAAAAAAAGGCCAGTGGAGTGGCTCAAGGTGAAGGCCCTGAGTTCAAACTCTAGTACAGAAAAAAAAAAGAATTTGGAAATTAATTCATTATTCATATGTGCATACATTATTTGGGCCATTTCTACCCCTGTTCCCCGCCCCTTCCTTCTCCCCCCACCCACCTTCCTCCCTTCTAGGCAGAACCTGTTCTGCCCTCTTCTCCAGTTTTGTTGAAGAAAAGACATAAGCAATAATAAGAAATACATAGTGTTTTTGCTAGTTTAAGGTAAGGATAGCTATACAGAGAGATACCTAGTATTGTTCCCATGCACATGTGTATTACAACCCAAACAGATTCATCTCTACCAGACCTCTTCACTACTTCCTGGTCACATTCCCATATTGACCTCTGTTGTTTTAAGGTTACTATATTAGCTCCTCTACAGTAGGCATATCAAACACTTTCAAGTTTTGGGTTTCCTACCTTTCCGTATTCCTCCCATAGGTGTCCTCCCCTTAGTGTGTGATCCATGTCTAATAATATTACTACATTTGTTTTGAGTTCTTTCTGTCCTTTTAGTATATGCACTCATGGCCTTAAACTTTTCTCTTAGGACTGCCTTTTCTGTGCTCCATAGGTTCTGGTAGGTCATGTTTTCATTTTCATTAACTTCCAGGAACCTTTTAATTTCCTCTTTTATTTCATCAGTGACCCACTGATCATTGAGCAATGTATTTTTCAGCTGCCAGTGTTTGCATATTTTCTACTGTTGTTTTTGTTGTTGAGTTCTAGTTTTAATTCATTGTGATCAGATAGAACTCATGGGATTATTTCTATTTTCTTATATTTGCTGTGGCTTGCTCTGTGCCCTAAGATATCAATTTTGGAGAAGGTTCTGTGAGCTGCTGAGAAGAATGTATATTGTGCAAAAGTTGGATGAAATATTCTGTAGATATCAGCTAGGTCCATTTGATCTATGGTGTGATTTAGTTCTAGAATTTCTTTGTTGATTTTTTGTTTGGATGACCTACCTATTGGTGATAGGGTGGTATTAAAGTCTCCCACTACCACTATGTTGGAGTCTATATGTGCTTTTAAGTCCTTTAGAGTATGTTTAATGAAATTGGGTACACTGACATTGAGTGCATATAGGTTGATAATTGTTATTTCCTTTTGATGTATTTCTCCTTTTATTAGTATGGAGTGTCTTTCTTTATCTTGTTTGGTCAATGTAAGTTAGAAGTCTCCTTTATTTGAGATAAGTATTGCTACTCCTGCCTGTTGGCTTGGTAAATCTTCTTCCAGCCTTTCATCCTAAACCAGTATTTGTTTCTCTCAATGGGTATCCTGTGACCAACAGATTGTTGGATCTTGCTTTCTAATCCAGTTTGTCATATGGTGTCTTTTGATGGGGGAGTTGTGTCCATTGACATTCAGTGTTAATATTAGTAGGTATGGGTGATTCCTGTCATTTGGTTGTTTTTGTTGTTTAAGGGTTGGATTAGGTGCAGGTGAATCAATGTTATTCTCTGATTCCTTGTCTTTTCTTCTCCTGTGACTTGATTCTGCCTGCCCTCTCATGGTTTTGTTTGTTTTCATTTTCTGTGTGCAGGATTCCTTGGAGAATCTTTTGTAGTGGTATTTTGGAATCTTTTGGTGTTTCTGCTTGTCGTGGAAGACTTTTATTGCTCCATCTATTTTGAATGATAGTTTTCCTGGGTAGAGTATCCTAGGGTTGAAGTTATTTTCACTCAGTGCTTGGAATACCTCACTCCATGGTCTTCTTGCTTTTAAGGTTTCCATTGAGAAATCTGCTGTGATTTTGATGGGTTTACCTTTATATGTTATTTGGTTTTCTCTCTTACAGCCTTCAATATTCTTCTTCTATTCTCTGTGCTTGTTGTTGTAATGATAATATGTCATGGGGAAATTGTATTTTGATCAAGTCTGTTTGGTGTCCTGGAGGCTTCCTGTACCTGAACGGGCATAACTTTCTCTAGATTTGGGAAATTTTCTGTTATTATTTTATTGAATATATTATGAATCCCTTTTGCTTGAACCTCTTCTCCTTCTTCAGTGCCCATGATTCTCAGGTTTGATCTTTTGATGGAGTTGGTAAGTTCTTGCATAGTACTTTCACAGGTCTTGAATTGTTTCACTAACAGTTCTTCAGTTTTTCCTTTAATTTCCATTTTATCTTCAATTTCTGAGATTCTTTCTTCCACTTGTTCTAATCTGCTGGACTGGCCTTCCACTTTGTTTTGTGTTTCCATTTCATTCTTTTTCCTGATGTTTTCCATATTATGGGTCACTTCCTGTTTTTGAGACCAGAAGTGTTTCTGCTTTTTTTTTTTTTTTTTTGGTTGTTCTGAGGTTTGAACTCAGGGCTTCATGCTTGCTGGGCAGGCACTCTACCACTTGAGCCATGTACCAGCCTGGGTCATTTCCTCTTCAGTGTTGTCTGTTTTCACCTTTAATTCATTTTTCTATTTGTAGTGTTCTCTGTTTCACTTTGGTGTTTATTTAGGGCTCCTATGAGATCATTTATTTGTTTCTGTGTCTTCTCATATTCTTTATTTTTGGTGTCTTGAAATTTCTTGACTGCCTCTTGTACATTTTTGTTAACCATGTCTAGTATCATCTACATGAAATTCTCAGTGATTACTTGCAGGATTTCTTCTTTGAGGATGTTTTTGTGGACATCTTGGGTTCCTTGGTGTCATTTATCTTTGTTTTGATGGAGTCCGGAACTGGATATCCATTTTCTTCATTTCCTGAGAATCCTGTATTAAATTATTTTGGGGGGGAGAATGGTTTCCATCCCCTTTTCTTCTTCCTGTCACTGTTCTTGAGAACTTTGTTCATGATAGGCTAGTTGATGGTTTCAGTCACATGTTTTCTTTCCCTGATTTAATTTTTGTTTTGTGGCTGTCTTGCATTTGTAGCTAAGTTGGTGTGCTATTTCTGTCCCTGTTCTGGGTGTAATTTAGTATTAACTAATTCACAGGTTTAATACACACCAGTAGTTTATGGTTATATAGAAGACCCCTTGGGGGTAATATCTATAAGCAGTGGGAGTTGGGGGTTTCTGTTTGTAATGGTAGCTATAGAAATTTGGGGAGTTAGATAGTGTGGCACTAAAGGGGGAGATGGGAAGTGGGGTAGGTGAGTGGGGAAAGCAGTGTGGGGGCTGCTGTTTTTGTGGTCCTTGTATGTGTTTGGATGTATTTCTGTTGTTGTAGAAGAGGGTGTTTGTGCTAGGGGTTGCCTTGGTTTGGGATTATGTAAAGTTGGTGAAGTATTTTGGTCAGTGGGTGATGAGTGTGAAGGAGGGAGGGGTAGCCTGGTGTCAGGTTGGGGGAGAATGGGAGGGGAACGTAAAGGCTGGGGAAAGAGAGTGGGTGAGAAGGGGCGGAACGAATTTTTGGGGAGGGGAGCAGTGCGTTTTAGCATAGAAGAAGGAGGGAGAGTGAAGGTGATAAGAGTAGGGATGAGAGGATGATGATGGTAAAGTTGGTAATATATATAGAAAAAAAGGATAATAGGAACAAACATAAAAATAGAAAACCCACAATAACAAAATTAATAACAACAAAGAAAAGAAAAAGAAAAAACCCAAGAAATCAGTGGTGAGAAATGGACAAACAAAAATCAAAAAGCAAACAAACAAACAAAAAAACACAAAATCAGAAACTCCAGGTTCAGGAACAATAGTAGAATTTCAGTCTTAGTTTAAGTTCTGGAGTTACTCCTCCAGCATCCAGTCCTGGTGTTGGCATATAAGCAGAACCTCTGTTGTGGTCTTCACCAGGTGATTGGCTTGTGAGTAATGTTTTGTTCTTCCGTCTTTCAGCTTCACATGCTTGATCAGCTCCTCCCCCACTGAAGTGTGGCAGTTTATGTTTGCATGCTGTCCTCAGGTTCAGGAGATCAGCTCTGTAGTCCACTAGTTATCCTGCGTTGTACGTGGCCTTTTGCCATGCTTGTTTACTGGGATTTCCATGCTGGGGGCTTATTTCTTTGCCCTGCCCCCTTTCTCTGGGGCATGGTCAGTGGTCTGTCATCCCCCCTGCTGTCAGTGTGTTGTCATGGTTCACTGTTTGTTTTTCAGTTTTGCAGGGTATTTTGGCTTTGGATGCTGCTCATTGGCTCAGGAGATGATTTTGTGATTGGCTACCTGCCCTGCTTCAGGGAGTGGCTTATCAACTGCTGGCTGTCCGTCTTCCTGCCTTTCCAGCATTTGTTTACTGATAGTTCTGCTGAGATTAGCTCATTGACCCTCCCCCTTTCTCTGGTGCACTTTCAGCAATCCTGCCCCTTCCACTGTTTGCTAGATTACAGTTTGCTGTTTATTGTTCAGTTTTTTGGGAGCAGGGGGTCAGTCTGCCCAGGGGCTGTGCTGGTTTGTCCCAGAGATGGCTGGGGGAATTCTGCCTGACACATGGAGCTCACCTGTTTGGTCTGCCAAATGTCTCACAGGCAGGTTTGGAGCCAGTGGCGGTGGTGACGGTGGCTGTTGCAGTGGCAGCCCACAAGTTTTCTCAGTGTAACATGGCGTGGAGAAGCTTACCACAGACTAGGGCTTCAGGGTGTCTAAGTTTTGATTCTCATTGGTGCTTTATTTCCACCAAGTTTGGTTCCAGCCTCTCAGTGAGGTTTTGAAGCCATGGAGCTCATGCTGTCTGCTTCCACCCTAGTCGCCATCTTGGATCCTCCTCCACTTTGTTATCTTTTTAAGATTACTGTAATTTTAATATAAAACTCAGATTATTCTGAGTAATTAGATAAAAAATAAATACTATAGTAGGGTAAAACTTTGCCTGATAATTTTTTCTTTTGAAGCTCTGTTGAATTCTTTCTAAAATGTTCTATGCATTTTCCATTCTTCTGATAACTATTCTTTTGTCTCATGCTGACAGTTTCTGGTCATGACTATGCTATTGGTTGTGTCTGTTCTATACAGACCATGAGGTACACTGGAGAACACTGGCTTCAGCATCAGAGCCCTTATCTGCTACCTGCCCTCTAATTGGACTGATGATCTTTCATGTATCTATCTTGGCTATAAAATGGAATTAGTGACACCCATCTAGGGCAGTAGTGGGGATTATGTGCCATCCCCTTGTATCTACAGTGTCTTTCATATAGAAGGTACTAATTCATGGTAGAAGGAAATGGAAATACAAATGCAGGATGTTTGGGTTTGGAGTGGAATATATTCTGACTATTACTGTGGCCTGGATAGTAATTGGTTGTTTGCTTGTTCATTTTTTACTTTGCAAAAAGAATAAAGCTATGCAGTCTCTAGGGTAGTATGATACAGTTCTCAGCCTGGGCTGAAAATATATATGACTTAATCAACTGCACTGAAGATAAGAAGTTTCTCCTTCCTTAAGTTTTCTTAAGCACTCAAAGATACATAAAAATTCAATAGTTTAGCATACACTAAGCACCCAGTAAAATCAGCAATTGCTAATATAAAAATGCAACCTTTGTGACAGAGGTTGGGTCGCTGAATTTTGTTTGCTTTTTATTTTTATTTTTTCTATTTTTTTTTCATTTTTCTTTTATTATTCATATGTGCATACAAGGCTTCGTTCATTTCTCCCCCCTGCCCCCACCCCCTCCCTTACCACCCACTCCGCCCCCTCCCTCTCCCCCCAATACCCAGCAGAAACTATTTTGCCCTTATTTCTAATTTTGTTGTAGAGAGAGTATAAGCAATAATAGGAAGGAACAAGGGTTTTTGCTGGTTGAGATAAGGATAGCTATACAGGGCATTGACTCACATTGATTTCCTGTGTGTGGGTGTTACCTTCTAGGTTAATTCTTTTTGATCTAACATTTTCTCTAGAATTTTGGCTGGGAATCATATTTACAAAATGCTTTTGGGTCCTCCAGCTTTAAATAGTTACAATTAACAATTAAAATTGCTAAATTTTGAAAATGTATTCATGTAAATGACAACCTCTTTAGGATCTTTAGTGTGCAGTCTTTGAATAAAAGAGCCAGAAATAAGCAAATATGATCTTTGCTTTGTTAGAAAATTGTACTTGTGTGTAATGATTCTGAGTGTAACTTTTACGAAATTTACAGATTGTGTACATTTCTTTTATAAATCTCATAATCTAGAAGTAGCAGTAGTAATGCTTGTGGGGCTCTTGCAGCATACCAGGTAGATTAGTCAATATTGTACATATGTACAACATACATGGATTTCTTTCAGTCTGCTCTTCTAGGTAAATATTTCAATCTCCAGCTGAGACATTTGTCCAGCTGCCACATTGGTGTGACTGTACTGTCTTTATCATTGATTCTGATTGATTGGTACCAATGTAGTATAGTTAAATATTTTGAGTATTACTCAGAACCATTTATATCCATATGTACATCCCCATCATCTCATTTAAGAGTAGCATGATGTTTTCATATTTCTTTACTTTTTCTTTCCATACAGGAAAATTGAAACCATTGAAATGGGAATATTTCTACCAATTGCCTGGCTTTTTCTGTAGAACTAGTGTTTTTGGGTTTGTCATTATACTATACCCCAGTACTTTATACAGGGCGCGTCACCACTGAAATGTATTGTTGGATACCTTCATTATTGTTTATTATACTTTTCAGGAGTTTTGTAGATAGAGAATTTATACTGCTTGTCCATTATTTTCTATGACTCTTCTTTTAAGACACCTTTTAAGACATTCCTTTGGTAAGAAAACATCCTAGAGAATTCTGATTATTAAACTGCATTGATGGAGGTTTTTTTCAGGGATTTAATAATATTTGAAATCAGATTTACTTTCATAAGGAGCATTTGAATCATCTGAGCCAAATAACAACCTTACCTGTGATTTGACACCATCAGATTCCCACAGTGCCGAGAATGTTACCCACATGTGTTTCCCCTGGTAGGTTCTCTATATTGTTGAACAGGGCTTGTCTTCTACTGAGCATACTGTGCATGCCAAATTAAGCATTTTTGCTTTGAAACAAATGAAGATCCCAAAGGAGTCTCAGAAATTTTAATTATTTGTTTTTTGGAGAATGGGGAGGGGTTTATCTGAGAGTCTTAAGAATGCATGGTAACTCAGAAGTCAACACTCACAATCTACAGTTCAGAATATGAAGTCCATAGTGAAATTACAAATCCAGGGATGGCTGATAAGTCTCAACTTTTATGTCATCTCTATCAGTAGGGATTTTGGCTGCTTGGAGGTCATAGATTTGATCTTTCATTGGGTCAAGGTCACATAGCTAGCTTGTGACAGCTCCTGAACTAGAAACTAATTTTTTTATTTCTGACCTCATTTTCATTTTTTCCTAGTCATTTTGTTAGAATTCTCATAGAAACCATCACATTGAATGCATTTTATAACCTTGTAATCCATTATGTAGGCATGAAATATTAAGACTTTGACATTTTTATTATATGCAAAGAAAGTAAAAATTATCTTGTTAAAAATAACATGCTTATTATTCAATTTTGAAAATATAGAAGATGTGTGAAAAGAGAAATGTAACTTCATATGCATATCTTTTTAAGTATGACCATTCATAATTGAGCTTTTTTCTTTTTAAACAAAGTATGCCATCAGCTTTTTAAAGGGTACATTTCAATGGGAATTAAATCTTTGGGGAATTAATTTGAATGATTTATAATTAATTGCAAAACATGCACATATCTAGGTATATGAAATACAAATATGTTTATCAATAGCTAAGAATAATTGCTTGTATTATGATGTTAGAACAATACAGCTATATTTCACACAAATTTTCAGTCTAGAGGGTAGTCTGTGTATTTCCCTGGCTGACATTGTTGGCATACAGTAAATATTTAACAATGATGGTAACTTTCTCTATACAGTATTTGCTTTGTCTAGAAAAAAATTACTGCCATGATAACATGGTACAATTTCTAAAGTATGTTAAGATGCTAAGTAAGTTTCATGGTGCTCTGTTGTGGTAGCATTGTTTATAGAAACCAGTCTCCCCCACCCTATTACTCTCATACACACTGCACCAGCCATCCATCTTTCCTATGCCGTGTTCTGTATTTTTACTGTCTTTGTAACCAGTGGTATGAAGGTTTTATTCTCCGTTTAAATCCAGTCTGCAAGTATGGTCTTACAGTCATTTCCTCCACTTCAACTGCCCAGTGGTTCTTTAGAATCTGAAAATTTCAGAAATATCCACATTTAACCATGACCACCACTTTCCAAACTATTCTAAGTGGCTCTATTTGGGCACTACTTTGTGCCTAGCAGTATCAGTTATTTGGGGAAACACAGTAATTTCTCTTTTAGCTAGGAGATTATGAAATATTTAAGCTATTATCCTCTTAAGGGTGACTCAACCTTGACCCACAATTTGGACAAGGCCAAGTAGTTCAGTGTAGTTTCAGGGAGCTTACAAGTCTCCTTTCTCTCAAATTACATTTGTTTTCTTTGATTCTTGTGTGCTGATCTTTATTCTGTAATTGAATTATATCTTCCCTGAAAGAATTGTTTAGAGAAATTAAGTTCTAGGAAACTCACTCCCCAAAAGTATTATAAGTCCCACAGTCTGTACACATAACCAACACCAGACAGAAATGGGAGGACAGAACACCAAGGCATCCAGGAGAACAACCTTTGCTGTTATGGTGTAATAACAAAAACACACAATTTATTTTTATGTGTTTGGGGGAGCTAATAGGGCAATCTCCTATTTGTTTTAGTAAGCTTGATTTCACATAGAAGAGAGTCAACGACATGTATAATTGGTTTGATTTTGTTTTACTTTTGAAGTTTTAATCAAAAATGGATTTAAAATGTGTTCATTAATCCTACCTTGATATTTGACCAAATGAAAGGTTTTATGAGTATGTTGGACTTTCCTGAGCTTATGTTGGAACTTTCCTGAGCTTAATGCCAAATTACTGATACACTAGGCATGATTTATCTTATTTTTGTGATGAGTTAAAAAAGAGAAAAATCTCACCTTTTCTCATTATTTGCATCTTTCAACCTTGAGAAAATTTAACTTGAACTTGAATACTGAACTCAACAGAATTTGTTGCAATGTTGTTTATAGGTAGCCCCCATATTATGTGATGTTAAAGTTGTGTTATCTATTAATTTAACAAATATTTATTGATGCTTCTCTATGTGCCAGGCACTGTGCTAGCTACTGGGGGTACAATAGTCAATGAAACATAACATTTCCTGCTCTTGTAGGGTTCACTGAATACATTGGAGCAGTAGTAGGAGCTGAGGGGGTCCCAGGAACTTAAGGAGGGTTTCACTTTTATATGATGAGGGCAAGGAAGACTCACTGAGAATGTTATAGTTGAGCAAATACCTAAAAGAAAGCAAGAGAGGAAAACTTTTAGAAATGTGTTGGGTGGGGTAGGGAATAGAGTATTCTAAGCAAGAAAACAACAAGTGCAAAGACCTATAGTGGGAACCTGCTTGTGTAAAGAATAACAAAGAGGTCATTATGCCTGGAAGACAATGAGCAAGAGGAAAGGAGGGTGGAAGAAAAATCCCTGAGGTGGGGCCTACTGAGGCTTGCATGTCAGGGTAAGGACTTGGACTTTTAGTTTGCATTAGAGGAGAAGCCGCTGAGAAGTGGTAAGCAAAGGAATGATCTGAGCCACTTTACCTTTTAAAAGGCTTACTGTGACTGCTGCGTGTGGAGGACATATTATGTGGTGGCAAGGACAAAAGGGAGAATATGTTAGCAGGCAATTACAAACAATAACCTGGGTATGCAAAGATGGTATCTGTCTACTTACTCCATGTTTAAAGCTGCACATACTTCACATGGAGAACAAGGGCAAAAAGGAAATCTCTGTTTGTTTTTCAACTTTTGGATTTTTTTTTTCCTATGGTTCAAATCTTACATAGAATGGAAAAAAAAATCAGTTACATGATCTGAATTTTTAATCATTAATGTTTCACATATGTAGCAGTATGTAGTTTCAAGGCATTCTTATATGTACATGTAATACCATACCTATCCCATACAGTACTCATGCTGGATGGATGAAGCTTTGGGATCTATAACACATGCCTTGAGTCACATAGCCAGCTTTCTTTTCAACATAGTGCATATTAGCCTCGGTGAGTATGTACAAACCAAGCAATAACCAATAACCATCCATCTATTGGAGTTGAGATTCTGGTGCACTTATAGGAATTTACTTAGCTGCCAACTCATTAAAGAGTGTATCTGTTATTGGTGGTGGCCAAGTTGTCAACCTAAAAAAGCTTAATTGTTATTGAGATTGAGTCAGTGTAAATTGTTCAAGGGACATTCTTTATAAACGGGAACATTTATAATTTTCTCCTTTCTACTTCAGCTTTTATTTTTGCGTGATTCACATATCTTAGGATGAAATGAAACAAGTACACCAAAACTAGAAGACCCTCCCACAATGCTGAGGGAATTAAAATACAAAAATATATTTAATTTCTGGTGAGCAGTAACCCTAGATGCAGTATTTCCTTGAATATGTCAAAGTACTATAGGCAAAGATGGTTTCAAATTTAAATAATGAGGCTCATGACTGTACTTTTATCCTAAAAGATACATTGTATACAATTTAAATATTCAAATTATGTCAAAGAAATAAATAGCTTTTCTGTACAGTTAATTTAAATTTAAAATATATTTTGAGTGTTTGAGAGAAAGGATGAAAGATTGCAGAAATTGCCCTGTGTTATAGAAGTTCAAAGAACAGGGTGTGTATTTTGCATTCAGAAGTATATTATATAACAGTTATAGCAAAATTTGAATTAAAAAAACCTGAATGGGCAAATATACATTTCTAGTCAAGGGGAATAATACATCATTTGAATTGCATTCTCGAATTGCCATTTGTCTAGGAGATTGAATTTTTGAACATAACAGCAATAAAATGCAAAAAAGGAAGATTAATATAGTGATGTTTGTAAAGAAATTTAAGTGCTTAAGATAGAAATTTGAACTTCTGTTTCACATAATGGTAATCCATTTCTTTCTTACAAATATGATTATTGAAAAGATTAATACTTTATGTTGCAAAGCTTTTTTCTTTAAATATGTTCCAATTATTATATTCCCTGTTAAAGAAGATTTTTTCACTTTTCATTTGAAATAGTAATATGGGTAAAATGCAATTGATGTTCTGGTTATCCATCTGACAAGCTTTTGCTAGGTGTATCCTACATGGTAGGCATAGTCTTTTGGAAATGTTCCTTTTGAACCTTTTGGTTCGATATGGTTCTGGGGCCACTGAACAATTGATGCCCTGGGCAACATGGGACATGCTAGTTTATTATTGGCAAGTTCCGTCCCTTTTTAAAAAACATAGAACATTCTTTACATCTCCTTATCCCTACTCTCCTTTTCCTGTTTCATCTTGATTTAATTCTTTCATTCAATAATATTATTGTTTACCTGCTATATACCAGGTGCTATTCTAGTGTCTAAAAGTACATCATGCTTCCTTGAAACTTGCCATCCTGTGAGATAGGTAGACAATAATCAAACAAATGGAAATATTTACTGTGCATGCACCAAGAAAGAAATTAGTGAGAGGATAAAGTTGTGTATATTAGGGAGGTGAAAGAAGGTTGCTCCTCTCACTTCACAGGGAAATTGAAACCTGAATGATAAGAAAAAACAAGTTGTTTCTTTGTCTTCTGCCTTTTTTTCCTTCACTGTAGCCCACAGATAAGTGAATGCCTGGTTATATTCAGAGCTTTCCATCTACCCAGAGTTTAAGTAAAAGGCATGCTATGCCTCTTACCCCCTCCTCAGGGATGCCAAAGATACTCAGACAGTCATTTCCTAGTATGCCTTCACTTTTTTATTTCCTATTAAGATTTTGCTAATAATTTAGAGGGCTTTCCTGATCCTTCCACCAACCCCCTGTTTCTGTTAGTATCCCATAATGATGTTGTATTGTTGCAATTATAAGCCTTCCAGCATTGCCTTGCAGTAATTTTTTCCATTCTTTCCAAAAATATCACACCTCACCTGCCCACACGAAGTGCTGGGTAAACAATTTCAATTCATCTTGTTTTCCAGAAGCCAACACAGTGTCTGAAGCCAATTACTTTCAATAACTTTTTTTCTTGTGTGTGTGTGTGTGTATGTGTGTGTGTGTGTGATACTGAGATTTGAACTCTGGGCCTTGAACTTGCCAGGCAGGTACTGTACCACTTGAGCCATGTCCCCAGCCCACCATTTTGTTCTTAAACCAAATTAATAAATTGCTTAATCTTATAGTGCTTATTCTTATGATAACTTTAACCCACAAATATATCTTTCTCCTTTTTGATGTTTAAATGTTTAAATAGAAACATAAAATGTAAATAAAGATAACTTAAGTAGCAATAAATCCTTGTCAATGAAATGAGATGTAGAATGTACATTAATAATTAGTTTCCTCTTTTTCACTACTTATATTTTTCTCAACACAACAGAGGAGGATGTTAAACCACACTTAGAATTAACCAGGATAAGCATTAGACACATGTAGAAAAATAACATAATTATGTTATTTAAACTGCAAAGTGAAATTTGATGAGTCATTTGAAGATCTGTATGATTCATTATAATGTAATCACTTATGTGGTCCACCTTAAATTATAATGTATCACTGAAAAAATACCGTAGCCTTAAAATTTGTTTTCTATAGGTGATGATACCATACATTTACAAAAATCGGTATAAATATGTTTCCACAAAAAGTTTTAAACATCACTTAAAATAGTATTTAAAAAGAAATTACATTTTGAATATTTAGCCCCACATGCTTGTATTTGTTTGCCTACCTCTAAGATGGAACAGAATTGATTATAGTGAGTTCATTCTTATAATTTTGTTCCTTCCCCTCCCCCTGTACTGGGGATTGATCCTAGGGGTTTCCGGACTGCTGGGCAAACACTCTACCACTGAGCTATACCCCCAGCCTGATGGTTGCACTTTTAAAACTGTTTGCCACCATTTCCATTTATTAATTTTAAAACTTGATCCCTATCTCTCACCCTATACAAAAAAAATCAACTCAAGATGGATCAAAAATCTTAATGTAAGAGCTGAAGCTAAACTTTGAAACTACTAGTGGAAAACATAGGGAAAACGCTTGCAGATATGGGCAGTGATTTTTTAAGAATAGGATTCCAATAGCTCAGGAAATAATAGCAAGAATTGACAAATGCAATTGTATAAAATAAAAAGACTTCTTCATAGCAAGGAAACAATTATGACAGTGAAAAGACAGTCTACAAAATAGTAGAAATCTTTACCAGCTATTCATCTGACAAGGAATTAATATCTAGAATATATAAAGGACTCAAAAAATTACCAACACCAAAACAACAAATGATCCAATCAACAGATGAACAAATGATTGTACAGACAGTTCTCAAAATAAATACAAATGGCCAATAAATACATGAAAAGATTTGAACATCTTTAGCCATCAAGGAAATGCAAACAAAAACTTCAATGATATTCCTATCAACCCAATCAAAATGGCAATCATCAAGAAAACAAACAACAAATGCTGGCAAGGATTTGGGGTAAGGGGAAATGAACCATTATACATTATTAGCGGTAATGTAAATTAGTGCAGCCACCATGAAAATCGCTAGAGAGATTTCTCAAGAAGTTAAAAATAGAACTACCTTATGACCCAGCTATATTATTCCTTAGAATACCAGAAGGAATCAAAAGTCAGCATACAGTAGAAATACTTGTACACCCATGTACTGTAGCACCATTCACAATAGCCAAGTTGGGTAATTAGCCAAGGTGCCATCAATGGATAAATGCATAAAGAAAATGGTATATATATATATATATATATATATATATATATATATATATATATATATATTTATATTTATATTATTTCTAGAAAATGGATGGAACTGGAGCTCATCATATTAAGCAAAATAAGTCAGACTCAGACAAATATCACATGCTTTCTCTCATAAATTGGATCTAGATTTTAAAAAAAGACATGAAAGTCGAAGGGGAACTATTTAGGAAGAGAAAAGGGGGTTTAAGAGAGGGGGTGGGGGGAAGGGGGGAGAAATGACCCAAACATTGTATGCACATATGAATAAAATAAAAAAAAGAAAGAATATTTGTTTTATAAGTGAGAAATAACCTCTGTTCTAGAGGGAAAAAAAAAAAAAGGAAGAGAAAAGGGACCAGCCAGAGAATGGAGGGGGGAAAAGAGAGAGAAGTGGGAAGGACAAATATGATCAAATTATATTATATACATATGTGAAATGTCAAAATGAAACCCATAAAAATCTTATAAGAAAAAAGTAAATAAGTATCATTAATGTGTACTTTAGTGTTCTTTGCCTCAGATATTATGGGGTTATTTTCCTACTATTTCTGATAAAGTCTTTTTAAGTCTACATAAGAGTTCATCAATAACAATCTTTTTTTTTTTTTTTTTTTTGGTGATGGCACTGGGGTTTGAACTCAGGGCCTCATAGTTGCTAGGCAGGTGCTCTACCACCTGAACCACACCTCCAACACATTTTTAACTTTAATAATTTTTCAGATAGGTTCTCATGTTTTTGCCTGGACTGGCCTGGATTGTGGTCCTTCTACCTTCGGCCTCGTGTCTAGCTGGGAGCACAGGTGTGTGCTCTCATGCTGGCTTGTGTGCTGAGATGGGGGGTCTGGCTACATTTTTTCCCAGAGTGTCCTTGAACTTCTATGCTTTCAATCTCCACTTCCCTAATAGTTGATATTAGTCATGGACCACCACACTTGGCCCTATAATTCTAGTCTTAAAGAATGAACATCAAGTTTTTTGTATGTGGATTACTCTAGAAGAGTATTAACAACACAGATGCCTAAATGTATTTTTTTTTTCTAAATGTATTTTTTTATAAAAATGATCAAAGATCATTTTAGTTTTATTCCTTCTACAACATTAGTTACTAAACAGTAAAATGGAAATTCAGTTGATTATAGTGGAGTAATGGAAAGAAAAGACAAGATTACCTCAGTAATTTCTTAGTTTTCTTCATTGTGTCAGAGAAACATTTAAACTCCAAGAGTTTTAGTTAATGGTAATCATTGTTGTGTGCTTGCAAGGTAGATATCTTTTTTTGTTTAGTTCTTAATTTACTGTGGATGGTTGTTTCATAATGAGTTTCTACGGTCGATACACAGAAACAATGAAAAGAATTTCGAGTTACAACTTCTGCCTCATGTTCTCATCCACACATGTTTCATGAATCTCCTTAATTCTTGATTAAAATTTTTGATTAAGATGGAAGAGTTTCTGGTTTTCTCCCTTAAATATTCTTTAACATGGAGATTTCACAGTGATGGATTGCCTAATATGTAATAAGTACAGAACCCAGAGATCTGGAAATAATCCTTAAAATATCACCTGCAAGTCCTTGAATCTTGGGAGAAGTATACCTAAGGATTTGAGTTTTTAAAGTTTTTTAAAGAAAACTTCACTACTTTTTGTTATCACATTATCATACATGAAGATGTATGTGCAGATCTTAGACTTTAGATACTAGCTGGAAACTCGATGGAACCACCACTAAAGCAAATTTCATTCACTTTCTATCAGCCAGTTCTACTTGTTCTCAAAGGTTACATTCAAGGATTCTATGTGGAGTTGTGTGTTTTCCCCCAAAGTTAAGGATTATTATTGAGAACAGTTAAGTTCTGTAAAAACCCTCTATAGGTTAGGGATGTTTTTTCTATTCCTACCACTTCTGAAGTACAGTTAGTGGCTCAAAGTAAAAGCATATCCCTTAGAAAATTGGTTGCATTTGATGAATAATATGTGGGGAGCATTCCTTTTCTGTCTTTAAATTGTAGAAGTTTCATGTGAAAAGTTATAGAGATCTGAGTAGATGGGCTTGAGAGGGGATCCTTGGATTGGCGTGGATTAAGTCCATCTTTTGTGGTGATATGGTAAATCCAGTCAACTACAGTTAGTTGTAGAAATAGCAGAGTAGAAGGCAGCTACTAGAAGGCAATTCTCACTAAGATATCAAACAATCGATTTAATAGCAATGTAATTAGGTTTTGCAGTGAGAAAAATGTCTACTGACATTCCCGACTAGACACTAGATCTTTAAATATACACCCCATTGCTTCACCCATAAACATATGTTGCTTTTCTTAATTTGGGCAGACAATGCATTATGTTCAAACTTATCTCTTATGCCACTTTCTTACACTGGGGTTATTTGTTTGGTTTTTTTAATTGTATTTTGAATTATTAATCACTGGGAAGATACTTTAGTGGTATAAAAGAAATTATAAACATCATTAAAATGATGCTGTGGTGAAGAAGCATATGGGTGCTGGTTTCTGCAGCTAAAAAAAATTCCCCTAAGAAAATTGCTGGCAAAGTACAATAATCTATGACCAGATTACTGAAACAGAAAAAAAACACAAATGACAAACAAATTATCTATACAGAAGCCTACATAAATTTTTCCAAAATGAGAGAAAAAAATTGCATCATCTTTAAATATATATTTGTTAGAGTATAATAAATTCTTTCCCAATCATATTTAATATAATATTATATCTCTCCCATTTCATTCTTTATTTTTACTTTTCCTTGCCCTTTGTGCTTACTCTCATGCTCTAACCAGATCAGCTTAATAATTATTGCTGCTAAGGCAAATCTGCTATCAGCCAGAGATGTGACAATTCACAAAGAGAGAGACTTGGCCTTCCAAGACACACAGAACATTGAATACAGAGTAAGATGGCACAAGTCTTTATTTAACCTATAAAGTATAGATGATAGTGTAAAAAAATCATTACACAAAATATCTCCACCCAGTACCTTTGATTAATATCAGTCTATAAGTTTTGTACTATATTTTATTACTTCCTCCTCTTTGTATTTTGAAAAGAATATCAAGGAATTCTCTATAATCTACATTGATTTTGAAACAACTTATCTAACTTCAGAGGCATTTCTGAGTGGAGTCCCAGTGTTCTTGTTCAAGTGCATTCTTTAGCATGTTAAAGTGTCATGCGTTTTATTATACTTAGCTGGTGTGAAGAATAAGACCTAGAAGTCTAGAGAAAATAATGATTTTCTATTTTGTCTTAGAAACTTTTGTTTTGGTTCTGGGGATGGAATTCAGGGCATCCCATGTGCTAAGTATGTGCTCTACCAATAAGCTATACCCTATCGCTCTCGGAAACATTTTGACATAAAAATTCTTCAATTAAAATGTAATGATTCACTATTTATTTTATAGCAATTGTAACTTAAAGAGGAACAGCTATACAAAAATAATTATAATATGTTGGATTCCACAAAGTTTAAAATTTCAGGTATATAAGATCATATGATAGTGGTAGTATATCATTTGGAATAGGGTTCGGCTACTTAGAACAAAACTAATGTTATACTTTAATTGAGTAGCAATATGACTAGCTAAAAAATTGAGGTTCTTATCATGATGGTAGAGGGAAAAATGAGTTAGTTTCTCTATTACAGGCAGATATCTTCATTTAATAATTAAGCTAATTCAATGCTGACAGATTAGAAGAAACATACTTTTTACTTGATTTTATCTTGCCTGTTTCAGTGTAGATATGTCATTAAGCTTGTTTTTAAAAAAATTTTAAGACGATTTTGTCACTGTATATAGTAAACAAACTAGCATAGAAGCAAGAAATAACACACAACAAGCTTCATTAAAATCTAATTATTTATAGTGAAAATTCCTAATTCTTTCAGGCAATTCATGCTATTATACTTTATGTAATTGTTGGGTTTATAATGTCTTTTTCTCTACATTAAATATTTTTAATTTGCATTTATTGGGACAGTTGTCGTCTACACTTGAAGTAATGGCACACTATTTATATATTTTCGGATCCAGAATTAAGTCATACTCTTTCTACCATCTCTACCTTCTCATTCTCAAATGCCTACAAATTCGCACATGCACTGTTGTTTCTTCACTTTGTAGTATAAGGGTAATTATTTCATCATTAAATTAAAAAAGAAACTCAAATTTAGTAATTATCAGAACATATACAGACTGTGGTCTTTCTGTCTTTTGAACATGTTGGCAGTTTTGTTGATTCTACATAAAGCCTTAAAGATACTTCCAGGTTAAAGAAAAGTGTGAAGAAAACTTGCTTCAAGCAAGTTTTAGGGTGCAATCTCAACTATTTATCTGCATTTCATAAATTATCTGAGGACATAAATGAAGAGTTGCAAAATCATAGAGCACTCCCTAAAAAAATTTAGAAATTCCACTGTGAAATCTCACTGGGATATTTTATTGTTGAACTTGAAAATGTAGATTAATTTGTTTTGAAAAATAAGGTAGAAATAAGAGTAATAAAATATTTTTTAAAAGACAAGGGGAACTTTTAATTGTCAGATATTAAAAGGCACTCATAAAATTAATGTATGACAACAAAATTAATAGATCAATGAAACAGAATAGACATGTAAAATGCACTTAAACTTATATAATAACATAGCATGTGTCAAGATTCTAGATAAGTTTTAATATGGCTATGCACAAAATTGAGTGACTTTGTAAAAAATAATAATCGATTCTTATTACATTTAGTGTAATGACTCTTTTGTTCTTCTTGCAAAGTTACTTCTAAATTGAGACTGTATCTTAAAACTGATGTACTCAGATATTTTAATTAAAGGGGACATACATTAACCCTCCAGTCAGTAAAAGTGATGTTCTAAGCAAATGGATCCCGCCACAAAAAAAGACAAAAAGAAAAGAAATAAAGTTTAATTTAGCCTTACAGCTTATAGGAAAACAAATTCAAAATAGGCCACAAAGTTAAATGTAAAATGTAAAGCCATAAAAGTTTTAGGATAAAAACATAGACAGAAGTCTTTAGGAACTAAGACTAGACAAAAGTTTTTTTGACTGTACACTGAAAACAATCCAGACAGGACACAGTGGCTCACATCTGTAATGCTAACTGCTTGGGAGGTAGAGAGTAGGAGGACACCAGTTCCAGAACAGCCTAGACTAAAAGTTTGTGAGACCCCAGCTCAGTCAATAAAAGCGGGGCATGGTGACTGGCACCTGTTATCCCAGCTATGCAGAAACTGTAGATAGGCTATGCAGAAACTGTAGATGGGAAGAACTAACCAGTCCCAACGTAAATGTGAGATCCTATTTGAGAAATAAGTAAAACAGAAAGGGCTGAGAGTATGGCTCAAGTGGTAGAGCACCTGCTTAGCAAATGTAAAGCTCTGAGTTCAAACCCCAGTATTGCAAAAACAAAAACAAACAAACAAAAACTCCATAAAAGAAACAATTAACTTGAATTTCATCAAAACTAAAAATTTTTGCTCTTAGATGATCCTGTGAAGAGGATGTAAAGGCAAGCTACAGATAGTGAGAAGATATTTGTAAACCACATAACTCAGAAAGACCTTGTTGTGCTGGAGGTGTAATTTAGTGGTAGTGTGTGTGCTGAGTATCTGCAAGGCCCTGGGTTCAATCTCCAGCATCACAAAAAACAAACAAGAAAAGTATGTAGTTAAACTGTGGTATATTTGTTGCTCTGGATAAGACTTCAGTGAAAAGAGATGTGTTACTGATGCATCCAAACTGGATGTATCTTAAAGAATTATGCTCAGTGAAAAAGCCAATTTCAGATCATCTACTTTATGATTCCATTTATATAATGTTCCTGAAATGACAAACTTACAGGTACACTAAACAAATTATTGTGCTTTTTGCACTATAGTCTTGCAAGATGTTATCTTAGGTGAAACTGGGCATATAGGATCTCTCTGTATTATTTCTTCCGTCAGGTGAGTCTACAATGATTGAAAACAAATCAAAAGAAGAAAAGACAAATCATCCCTTAAACTCAAGGGAAAAGAGACAAAAGACTCAACAGTGTGGTTAAGTAAATTGCCTAGGTTCCCAGACCATATGAATAATGAACCTGAGATTTGAACTTGATGTTAAAAATTTGTGTTTCTACAGCACATGCCTCCTTCCAAAAGGCCTCACTGCTAGACCAAATAGCAATAGTTTCTACATGCAGGGTCTAGAATCCATTTCTCTAAACAAGCAAAGAAAATTGAGGTCAGATCTTGGTTGTAGTCAAACTCTTCTCAACTTGAGCTATCTGAAATAGTTGTCAATAATTCCCAAACATTAAAAGAAGACTTGGGAATCTTGATAAAATGTCAGTCCTCATTCAGTCTGTCTAAGGTGGTACCTGAGACTGCATTTCTAATAAATTCCCAGCTGACACTAACGCTGCAGTCCATGAACCAGTGTTGACCAGCTGATTGTAACTAAGGTCACTTTTTAAATGGCTCTATAACAAGTAGCTTTTCAGATATGGTTAGCACACTGCACTCTTGACATATGCAGTGAGAAAGAAGCAAACCATTGTTGGGGTACAGTTTAAGTATGGGGATCTATCTGTAAGGAAAAGAGGAATATGTTTTATTTCTGTACCACTGAAGTGAAGAGAGTCAACAGGTATTCTGGGTGTGGAAAGAGAAAAACTCAACAATCAAAAGCATAATATTGAAGTGATATTGTGTATTCAGTTGCTGGAATAAGAGCTGTTTGTTGTGACTGTAATGTATGCTTTCTGTGTCCATGTGTAAGGGAAATTGCTAATAAGATAGGAAGTATATAATAACGTCTGAAGCCTAGACTGTTGTCAAGTCTTATGACTACATTTCTATCCATTTAAGTATCTGAGAATTTGATTTGCCCTGTTATCACACTAATTAAGACCAAAACAGACATTGCTCCCATTTATTAAGGGATAATGCATGTTTTCCTTTTGTATTACTGAATAGCATGAAAACATTGAGCCCAAAGTCTTAGGTGCCCTTCTTTCAAAGTCATTCTCTAATTATTAATGCTTTTATCAGGCTTTATTAAAGGTGCCATGTTCCTGAAGTAACTAAAACTTGATATGGCTTATACTGTGCTGTGAAATTAATGAATGAGGAAGATAACTAAGGAAATGAAGTGTGAAATTATGTGGTATTTCAAAGTGTGAGTTTCCTTTGTGATCTATATTTTATCATGTATGAGTTCACACTTGGTTGGTGTCATTTGCTCATGGGCCAAAGAACCTTTAGATTGTAGTAGTTTCCTTAAAACATCAGGCTCAAAAGTGTAGAACAGTGGATAACTGTACCACTCACTTAAAGTAGTGCCCTGATAATATATATTATATATAATAATTATACATATTATAATTATAGGTTACATGGCTTTTACTTTACAAGGCTAAGAGAGTATGACTAGTTCATCTCTCTGAAGTATATTATTCTTTCTCCCCCAATCCCACTTTATTGAGATCCTAAGGTTAGTCTTCACTCAGAGGGCCTAAGGTACTCAGATTTCAGGGCACAACATTTTGTTTCATGTTAAGAGACTATTCTCCAAAGTGTGGGTTTGTTTTCCCTCAAGGTTTCTATCCTAAGCAAGAAGAGCATCTTCAGGTTTTTGAATCTCACGGTGATCATTTTAAAACCTTTGTTTTGGTTGGTGATGTGGTCTCAACTTTTTATTTCAGAAGGAACAATTGCAATAAAATTTAAAAGATAATTACATTTTTTAAACCTCATGTCCTGACAGCTTATCTACTTGAGTGGGCTAAAGATAGTAAAATTACATTTAGGTTAATATCATTCAGCTCTCTAAACTACTTCTGAAGTCTGTTCTGGCGAGAGAGAGTGCTTTAGATGATAAGGAGTGGAGTTTTCTAGGAAAACCTATTTAGGTGGAAATATCCTGAAGAAACTCAATTAAAGCTGAAATTGTAGGATGTGTTGCATATTTAAAGGAGAAAACATCATAATTCTTTGACCAAATTCTTCCTTGATGCCCTATTTTGAAAATTTATGTTATAAATAACCACTCATATATAATAGGGAGAATAAAAGCATTGTGCAAATTTTCTTGATTTTTACCATTGAAAAATACTGATTTTTGAGGGGCCTGTCCAAATAGTCTGCATGATCTTCTTGACAAACCTCTTGCTTCATGCTGGGGTCTGCAGAAAATATGGACTGATCTTCCACTGTGGTGTCAGAAGAAGGGTATATCTAAAGATAAGAACTGTGTAAAATTTTCTTGAATTACCAAATATGTTCTTTCTCTCTCCATTGCCTTCTTTATCTCCCTCTTTTCTCTAATCCTTTTACCAGCAGTCACAGACTTGATTATACTCTACTCCTCCCATCTGTGAAAAGATCTTGATTCTGGTGCTGCTCTCTCCTTATGATTACTTTTGGGGATCTGCGACTGTACTTGCAAACTGTGTGTCTTTGAGGAATGAGGCATTGTTGTGGAATAGTATGGGCAGCAAAGGGAACAAAGATGACTAATTTCTGGCCCCTGCCTAAAGTGTGAATAATAACACTTCTGAAAGTACCCATATGGTGCTTAGGACACGATAGGTACTTTGTAAATAGCAGTTCCCCTTCCTTTTAATAAAATACATGAGGAGTTGATCAGAACCCCAAAGAAAGTACAAACTAAGTGTTCTGGCCATTCAGAGCAGGAGGAAAAGTGCTTACTTCTGTTGTGTTCCCAGTGTTTTAGCCCATCACTGTGAAAGCTAATGTGTGCAGTAGGTTCCGTGGGCAGGACCTGGCATCTTATATAACTTGGTCCTACAAGACTTGTTTTAAAGACCTGGATTCCCATTCAGTAGCAAAGAGACATGGGGCATGTCATTTAGCCTCATGTGCATTGGTTTTCTCACTTATGCAATAGAGATGATAATAGGATTGTTGTGAGAAAGGAAAACATTCATCCATTCATCACATGTTTGAGTACCTGCTGTCTGTCCTGCATTGGGCTAGGTATGAGAGATATGACAGTGAACTAGGCAGCAGCAGAATACCACCGTCAAAATGGAGTGAGTGCTCAAGAAATGAGAGCCAGTATTATGGAACATTAAAAAATTACCAGCCCTGTTGTCTACCTTAGATATTACTGCCATAACAGATGTAAATTACTAGAGCTTTAACTATCTGGTTGGGACTGAGACTCAAAATTATGGAGTTTAGCAGGAAGGAATCTCAGAGCCTCTGTGGGACATTTTGATGTTTGCTAATTTTATTCAAAGTTGGTAAATGTTGGTGCACACTCAGTGAGTGTGAGGCATGGTTTATGTTTCTAGACAAGGTGGTTGACTGACCAGTCCCTGAACCAGGCATGTGCCCCTATTAAATCCTTCTTGTGAACCAGGGCTCATGTTTTGAAGCAGCTGGTGGTAGTTGGGCTTCTAGTCATTGACCATGGCAAATAATAAATGTAACATGTTCACATAATGTGAATATGTATGCTTTGAAGGCAAGACACTGACAAGGAAAGATGATAGGGAGGACAGGAGTAAGAACATACTGTCTTCAATATCATCCAGCACATAATTCAATTTTCAGCCACAGTTGGCCAATAACCAGTTGATTACTGTTGTAATTAATAGATTAGTAAGTTTTGTACTGACTTGTTTTTTCATTTGAACTAAGGACCCTGTGCTTGCTAGGAAAGTGCACTACCATTTGAAACACACTCCCAACCTTTTTAGCTTTTAAGCTGCTTTTCTGAGAGGGTCTCATATTTAAGCTTTTGCTGGCTTGGACCATGATCCTTCTATCTATGCTTCCCATGTAGGTGGGATGACAGGCAAGCACCACCATGCCAAGCTTCTTATTGGTTAATATGGGGATCTCATCAATTTTTGTTGAGCTCTTTTTTGTGGTGGGGGATACTGCAATTCAAATTCAGGGCGTCATGCTTCCTAGGCAGGCACTCTATCACTTGAGCCACTCTGCCAGGACCAACTTTTTAGGTCCTCCTTATCTCTGCCTCCAGGGAACCTGGGATTATGGGTGTGAGCCACTGTGCCCAGCTGGTACTAACTATTTTGTTCCCAGTCTGTTGTTTATTTATTTCACTAAAAACCCTTTTTCTGTACTTGCATTGGTAGTGTGTCAAAATTATGTTATAAGGAATTTGGCAAAGCACATGAAAACTCCAGTTACTCCTTGTTGAAATATTTTATTGAAATAAATACTCAAGTAAAATAGGCATTATAATAGTTAGCAATAAGAACTTTTAGACAGTAGGAAGAGAAAGGCCATTTTTATATTTTAGAGGCACTGTTCTTGAACACAAATGTGTGATGCCTTCCCAAATCTCCAAAACTCACAATTAGCACTGTAAGCTTTTGCTCAAATGTGTGCATTTCATCAGTGGTGTAGATACTGCACTAAAGACATTTAGCAATTTTACCAATGAGAATTCTATTAATAGTTTATTTTCAGTAACTTAGTTGGGAGCCAGATTTCTTCACCTTAAAATAGTTTGTGATTTGGACAGAAGTTTGAACATTTTTATCAAATGAAAGCCATCAATGTACACACTGTTTTCCAGAGAACAAATTATCATCTTCATAATAGCAAAAAAGGGCTGGGGCCATGGCTTAGTGAGAGTGCCTGCCTAGGAAGTGTGAGGCCCTGAGTTCAAAGTCCAGTACCACAGAACAATCACACAAGCAAACAAAAACACCACCTTCTATCCTCATGGCTCTGAGCTTTTGATTTTCATCTAGATATCACATTTAGAAATCAAAACCAAAGACTAGGCATGGTGGTGCTTGCCTGTAATTCTAGCTACTGGGGAGGTGAAGATTGGGAGAATCATGGCTCAAGGTCTGCCCAGGCAAAAAGTTAGCAAGATCTCATCTCAACAAATAAGCCAGGTATGGTGTGTCCCACGTATAATCCCAGCTACATAGGAGGCATAGGTAAGAATATCATGATGTAAGGCGAACCCCAGACAAAAAGCAAGACCCTATCTAAAAAAAAAAAAAAAAAAAAAAAGACTAGAGGCATGGGTAATTAGTAGAGCACTTACCTAGCATAGCAAGCCTAAAGTCCTTAGTTCAAACTCGAGTACTCCCTCCTCCCCCCAAAAAATCAGATTCAGAATCCTAAATTAGTACAAGTGCAATGGCTCTTTAGCATACCCTATTATAAACCAGTCTGGATGTAGTTGACCCAAAATGTGAAGACCTAAGGAAGAAAGGTCAGGGATGGGGAGGATCTTGGGAATAATAGTCAGGCTTTGGTCTGAACGGCCTGAGGAGATCTAGTTGGTTTGGGGCTCCTAGTAATAGGACAGATTATTGGGCATCAAATTTAAGATGGTGGTCAGACTGCTGCAAGACCCTGAACACTGCCTGTTACAGAGTGATCAATACTCCTGGGCCATAGTTTTCAAAATCAACCCGCACCTCACTTTCACCAGGAAAATGCCTATTTCAGGGCCTTACCCAACTCTACCACATCTGAATCATTAAATGTGAACCCTAGAATCTGCATTTTAAGCATTTTGGGTGATTAATTGTATAATAGTTAGCAAGAAATTCCACAAAAAATCCAGAAAAAATAGCAAAAGTACACATATTTTAAATTGCTAAGTATTTCTACAGTTTCAGTGGAAATAAAATTAGGAGGATGGGAGTGATAACATTTTGACCACAAGTTAAATGTGCTTTGTGTGTTTATGCCTTATTACCTCAAAGTGTTTGTTTTATTTTTAAATACCCAGTTACACTTTTATCTTTAGGTTGACAAAGTTAAATAGAACCCAGCTAATTTCTATTGAAAGAAACAGTGTATTTATCAAAGTCAGAGTGTAGTGGAAGTTGTAGCTAAAAAGCTGTCTTGGAAATAGCAACAACAGCAAATATAATTGCCATTGCCAGTGCATTTTATTTCCATCTTATTATTTATAGGTAAACATTTAGTTGTTTTCCTAAGAAAGAATACATTATTTAAAGCTTTTACTGATTATTGAAATGTGTTTCTTTAAACTCTCTGGTATCTTTTGATATGTGACATAGAGAAAAGAAAAGAGACAAACTTTTGGATGTTTTTAGTGCCATCCAGTTAATTTTTTTTAGTTCTACTGCATCTAGTCAGATTTTTGTTCTATAATTAATATCTTACCTAGAAATATTGAAGCTGGTGCCATAAATTTTAGAGTATGTGTTTTGAAAATGGCTATCATAAAATGAAATTATAACAGAAAATGAAAAACTGCCTATTATTTTCACAATATAAGTTTCAGAAAGGAAAAGTCAACATAATCTTATTAGCTTATCTAGGTGGACAGAGTACAGGAAAGTAAGAAGAGATTCTGTGGTGTGTGTGGCCTGGGTGCTGAGCAGAGCACCAGATAGCAAGAGCCATGTTGCAGGAGTAGTTTCTACCTGTCAGAAAAGATGCCTTGTTGAAAGTTGGTGACGTGATCCTTCACTGCTCTTAATGTAGGTCCTCTGCCAGCACACTCTCTTGTCCACTTACCTGAATGCCTGCTGCAAGATTAATTCAAGTCTAACTACTTCATGGAACCTTTTTAAATTACTCCAGCCAGACGGCACCAGTACTTCTCTCAACACCCTAGTGCTTATTCTTTTTAACACATAGCATTCAGCATCTTCTCCCCTGAGTTGTTAGTTTTCTTTTTAATTATGTAATTAATGGATGGTTCAGTGGTATATTTCTTTTCCTGCATCCAGAAGACCAGTAAAATGTTTTTCCTAGAAAGATATTATGTTGGGTGTCAGAAACACTAGACTAGGACAGGTGACATTTTATCCCTAGTTCTGTTCTGAACTTGGAGAAGCAGCTTTGAGCAGAGCATGTAACTTTCTTTTCTTGGCTATTAAGTGAAGAAATTGAACTAGATAATCTCCAGATAATCTACTTTTAAATTACATCTCTAGAACTTCAGATTCAGCCTGGCAGATTGAGTACACGATTTTTGTCTTTTCTACCTCCCCAAATCCTTCTGAAAAAAATGTTGAAAGAATTTAAAAAGTTATAAACCTACAAAGATAAAGAGCATAGGAGAGTTTCCCTAGCAAATAAGGGAATAATACATATTTGAAAGTGAAAAGAGCACTGAAAATTCATTACAGCAACAACTGTTGGAACTAAGTGCCCATCAAGATGAAAGACCAAAAAGCAAACAGATCTACCTCAAACACCAAATAGTAGAGTCAAGCCTTGGCCATACATGTGAGTAGTGTTGGAAGGAAAAGACATTAAATTTACCAGTTGATTTGAGCAAAGAATAATTCATGAGTCAAGCAGTACTCAAAACCTCTTAGAAGAAGTTCAGAGCACCCATTGGTATGGACTTTTTTTTTTTCTTTTATTTATATGTGCATACAATGTTTGGGTCATTTCTCCCCCCTTCCCCTCGACCCCTCCCTCTCCCCCCCACCCTCTTGCTTCCAGGCAGAAACTATTTTGCCCTTATCTCTAATTTTGTTGAAGAGAGAGTATAAGCAATAATAGGAAGGACCAAGGGTTTTTGCTAGTTGAGATGAGGATAGCTATACAGGGAGTTGACTTGCATTGCTCTCCTATGTATGTGTGTTATCTTTCTAAATTAATTCTTCTCGAACTAACATTTTCTCTAGTTCCTGGTTCCCTTCTCCTATTGGCCTCTGTCGCTTTAAGATATCTGCATTAGTTTCTCTGCACTGAGGGCAACAATTGCTATCTAGTTTTTTGGGTGTCTTACCTATCCTCAGGTATGAACTTTAATAGCCTGGATATAGAAGCAAAATAGAAAAATCACCTGATTGACTATAGTTAGGTGGCTGCCTAATTGGGGCATGATGAGTTGGCTGCCTGTGATTGGCTGAAACTCATCTGATGGGATGCTTGTTATACTCCTAAATTAGGCTTTGGTTTAATTTTGTACATCTTATTATGGTAGGACCTTAAAATTAAAGGAGGCTACCACCTCAAACTGATTGTTTCCTGCTTATTTAATAGTGGGAATTTTATATTGGAATAGAGACAGGGATTAATCTGAGAGTCTGCTTCCAACCGTCACCCTCTGCCCCGCTCCCTGAACACCAGTTGTATATTTCACCCTTTTAAGATACGAGCAAATTCTTCTCTCCAGAATTAAAAAGGTACATGGTAAAAAGGTACCAGTTTTTAGGGGTCCCCATGTAAAAAGGCCTAACCAGAAACTCAGTCACCGTCCTCCAGGGCAGCACCTGACAGCTTATTAGTTCCTTACTCTTAAGTATAAATGCACAGCCAAGGGGAGTCTCCAGACTTTTTAGGGAGGTGTCTGACTTGAAAGAAGAATTGAGAAGAGGGATAATTGGGAAAAAGAAAGACAAAACAAAATAGTAGAGGTATTTTGGGAGAACTTATCAAGGAATATTTATCAATATCCTAAGCTTTTAAGTTGAAATGGCCTAGGGTATTTTCATATCCATATTTGGTTGCATCAATACAACTTCAGAATAGGAACCTAAAGAGAAAATTTTAAAAGCTTCCAGAGAATAGAGAGGAGAGATTGAGACATATTACAATAATGAGAAATCAGAATGGCACCTGAATTTTCATCAATAGGACTGTAAGTAAAAAGATTCTTAGAGGAAATGATAGCCATCTTATAATTATCTATTCAGCCCAAAACAATCAAGGATGAAGCTAACGTAAATATGTTACAATCATGGTTGAAGATCCATGCACTAGGTCCTGAACTCTAGTACAAAGAAAAGGATGTATAAGAAAGGTAACAACCATAGGGCACTAATTGTGTCAGTGGAGAAAAGTATTTATATAGCTTTAACAACTTAAATATTGATATAAACAAAAAAATGTGTATTAGTCTGTTGAAAAGCTGGTAGAATGGAAAGAGGGGAATAAGAGACTTAAGTCTTCTTATCATCCAGTTAAGTCAATAAGTAATATATAGAACTGTTAGTCAGTAAGTCAGAATTTTTAGCATATTCCTCGAAATGAAGGTAAATACCAAAATAGCCTGCAGAAGATTGCATTTGTGGTAGTTGGGCAGAGGATGTCTGTTTTTATCACAGGTTTTTAGTACTACTTTACTTTTGATATGTGTATAAACTATACTACTCTGATATTTAAAAATCATTTAAATATCTATTTCCTACTTCTAAAACTTGATCTATATCTACATTTTCTTAAACTTTGTTGTGAAACCCTGAAGACCTGTGTGATGTATTTCTTTGCATCCCTTGTTGCCATTCATCTAATTTTCTTAACATTTATTGGGTATGTCTGCACATGCTAGCTGCGAGAATGTATCAGTTGGAAAGGGAAGGATGAAGCTGTGCTCACTGGATTTACATAAGGCCTTAGTGTGTAGGATAGAAGTAGGGATGAGAGTATGAATTGAAAGCCACACCCTGTCTTCTCTATGACTAATAGAAACATCTTCATAAACCTTCATCCTACCAAGGAGTTAGGAGGTAATTAAATTTGCCCATTAGAGTTACCCTTCTCTTATGTTTAACATTCTCTTTTCTTGTAAATATTTGGATAATTTCTATAATCAAGTCCCTGTAAAGAGTGATTCTATCTCTTGTCCTCTACCTTTCTAAGGGAATGTCTGAGTTCAGGTTAATGGAGCAGCCTTGGTCTGGCAGAGTGGCTCAAGCAGTAAGAGCGCCTGCCTAGCAAGTGAGACCCTGAGTTCAAAACCCAGTGTTGCCAAAAAAAAAAAAAAGAGAAGCAGCCTCTCCCCTGAGTCATGAGCATTACCAGTTACTGGGAGAGGGAGAGTGTGGCAAATTACATAATGGTATTGAGAACTTCAGCTTGGACACAGTTCAACTCGGCTCCTCTATCATTGGATACAGGAGGTCACATGGCCACTTGATGGCCAACAGGTGTGACTTGCCCACCCAGGTGGTCAAACTACAGTAGCTTGGATCCTGTATCTTTTATAGCAGATACAGTATGTAGTGGTAAAGTCACTTTTCCCCCCACTGCCCTCTGAAGGCAGCAGGTAAAAATTACAGCATGGGGGAAAATCACAGTAATGTCATTCATTGCCCACTAAGCCCCAGATTATTCAGAAACTTATATACCACTTATTTTGAAAAGTGAGGGAAAGAATAGGGACTGTCAGGGAAACAGTAAGTGGTTTTTAGAGGTTTGGAAAGCAGTAGACTTGAAGAATATTCCATGGGATTGTCTAAAACAAAGTTTGTTTAGCCTACTAAATAGACACTGATTTGTAAAGTATTCTGTTTGGGACCAAAATAGAAGGTTTGTGACAAAAGTCTGTCCGTGTGTGTTGACAGCTATCAGCCTTCCTGTAATGTAAATTAGTGGAAACTCAGGGAAGGGACCAGAGTTTAGTTTTCTTCCTTTATATGAGGTATCGCACTAAAGCTTGTTTCAGCATTTACTACTAAGTTCCTGTAGTTTGAAATAACCAGCATTCCAGGGTGCCATATTTTGGGATGACAGTCCATGGACTGTCTCTGAACTGTGCTCTTCAGAAATTGGGTGATTGGGAAATTAAATTAGATGTTTGGGAGAGCAAAAATCCAATATTGATTTGAAAAATAGAAAAAGAAATATAGAGGTACAAAGAAGAGCACCAGTGACCATCTACTGCCATTAGGTCTCAGATTTCAATTAATCTGTGGGGCAAATTCAAGGAGCAGGAAACTCACATGCTAACTATGAAGTCTGATTCCACACCCAATGGATGAAGACATTGACTCCAGAGACAATGCTGGGGAGGTGAAAGTGTGTTATTGGCAACAGGTTGACAGGTGAAAGATGGAGGGAGGATTGTCACCTGAATTCTTCCTTGCTAGGGATCACTGGTACAAAAGCTTATGTGAGCTTTCTAGGGAATTTAATTTTAGCCATAGCCAGGTGAGCACCAGAAATGGCCACCAGCTTTTTTTAGCAATCAGTCCTGTTGACATGCCTTCAGTGTTGTCCACAAGTCACCAGGCATTCCTGTAAACCTGAAGAAAGTCATATGACTGGTGGTGCTCTTTGATGTTTTTCCTATTCTTTTCAGGCAAGACTGAGCTTATTTGCTAATTATTTGGGGTGTAGGGAAATGAGACAAAACCAAAACAGTGAAAAACTCACTTGCCAGTGCTAGGAGTGATGTTAATCCCTTAATCCGCTTCAAAGTGAGCAGATTCCATTTTGGAAAAGCAAAAGCAAAATAATGTACTGATGGATCTGCTGAAGCAGTGGGGACATAATAGGAGAACCTAAAACTGACTCTTGGAGGAACTCTGCTCGCTATTCAGGTATACTTTCCAATTAGCTTAGAAAATGCTGTTTTAACTGGGCATGGTGGCTCTCGTCTGTAATCCTAGTTACTTAGGAGGCAGAAATCTGGAGGATTGTGGTTTGAGGTCAGGTCCTGCAAAAAGTTAGTGAGACCCCCATCTTAATCGACACGTTCCAGGGGCTGTAGATAGAGGATCAACAGTCTGAGGCCCACACTGAACAAAAAATGTGAGACTCTACCTGAAAAATAACTAAAGCGAAAAAGGCTGGAAGCTCCAGTGGTACAGTACCTGCCTAGTTAGCATAAGACCCTGAGTTCAAGCCCCACTACCAATACCTCCAGAAAGAAAATACTATTTTATGTGCATAAAAATGTGGTTGCTCTCCTTTAGAAGTTTTCTCTGATTTTATTATAGTTGACTTTCTCCTTACAAGAAAATTTCAAACACAGGTATCAGGAGTATGAATGAAACTTAGGTTATATGCGTAAGTATTTTGATTATATATTGGAACATATTGCATAATTAAACTTAAATATTTTAATAATGGCTCATTTGCTTTGTCCTTGGAGAATAATTGTAACTGAATGAAGAACCTCCCCTCTAGAGTGTTTTGTTTTTACATTACAAAGGCTGCTTTAATGAACCTTTATCTCATTATAATGTAATACCAATACTAATTTAAATATCAAAATGAAAGGGAAATTTTATCTTAAGTTTTACTCTCTTAGGCAAGCAATTAATACTGATTTTCCTGATTTTAAAATTAGCATTTGGTTAAGAAAATTAACTGATAAAAGATGTTGACCTCTTTGATAGCAAGAAAAATTTAAATATTTTGTGAAAAGATAAGAAGACAGTCACAAACTTTCTGAAGCAAGAAGTAAACTAGGTCATCTTAGAAATTGATTTGGCTAAATCAGATTGAAACAATTAATAGTACTGTTAAATATTAAAACACCACATTTAGTGCTGTACTATTATATATGAAGAAAGGCAATTCACCTCATTTTTTCTTAATCCTGATTTAACTGGTCAAAAAATTAAAGTATATTTTTCTATGACATTGGAATTAACTCCCGTGATAGTTAACAGTATCATTCTTTCATCTTTATCATTTGACTTGTCTTTCCTATTTAATCTTTTTTTTTTCTTTTATTATTCATATGTGCATACAAGGCTTGGGTCATTTCTCCCCCCTGCCCCCACCTCCTCCCTTACCACCCACTCCGCTCCCTCCCTCTCCCCCACACTCCCCCATTTAATCTTAGATGAAGGCACCATGAAATAAAATATACACTCCACCATGACAAAAGAGCAGTAATTAGCATAATATATTATATTTTCTAGGTGTATACCCAGCATAGCTGGTCTAGAAGCTGCTTTCTTAGTCAGTGATGCAGTCCTCAGCACCAGCCAGTATGACTGTGGAATAACTAGCCAGTCAAGCACAGGCCATTAATGCTGAATGCACTGATACAGACATAAAAGTCTTTGGAAATTATATTGAAAGACAATATAGTCAGCTTCTTTCCTTTCTGATCAGGGCTGATTTGGGGAACTACTTATTATTTTATAGTTTTATTTTGTCAATGGAATTTTGAAAGTTTGACAGTGACTTTAATGTATTTTTAAGTAACAATAAGATTCTTACTAAATCTATGATTTTTTTGTCTTTATGGATATTTAAAGTCATAGTTCTTTTTTACTTATTTTTTTTACTAAATCTTTAGGAATAAGCCATTATGAAACAAATAAAATCCTTGTGTGTGGGATTACTGGAAAACATTGTTGACTTTATGGAGTTTTACCACTTATGAGTTAGTTCTGTCATGAAATTTTCTTTTATGTGCATGATCTTGTCACTGAAACCAATATAACCTTAAGAGTACCAGAAATTTATATGAATTACAATAGGAAACAACTTTTTAAAAATAAAACCTGTGCATATAGGCTGACTTTTCAAGTTCCATTTCAAAAAAACTATCTTGCATCAAGCAATTCACCAATCTATTTAGGAACAGATGTTAAATTCAACAAAATCAAGTAAATAATAGTAAACTTAATTACTCATATAGCATTTAGTACTCTTGTAACACTTACTAGTCATATAGCACAGTTCATTTTTAAAAATGTTTTATCATCAAGTTATACTTCTTGTCAGTATTCTTCTAAGGAGGTAGGTGAGTGTTACTCATAAGAATCTGTCTCATTTAAATCCTAAGAACCTAGCCTGGTCTACCACTTTATATTTTATTCATTCCATACATATCTATCTGTTTGAATACAAATGCATTGTCCCTCTACTGTTGACTTCTTCAGGTAGTTCTACAAATCTTCCTCTATATTATTTTCTTAACTGTACAACACAAGCTGTGACTAAGACATGCAATACCTGTCAGTGGTGACACAGAATAAGTGTTTCCTAATAATCTTGACATGGCATTGATAGTTCCTTGTGCTGTGGTTTGAATGTTATACGTCCCCCAAAATTTGTTGTGTTGAAGGCTTGGTTTTCAGCTGATGGTGCTGTTGGAGTTGGAGGAAACTTTAAAAGATGGGACATAATTGGAGGTCACCAGGGGCATGCCCTCCAAGAGGTTATTGTGACTCTGTTCCTTTCCTCTTGCTTTCTGGCTGTCTTCAAGTGAGCAGCTTTGCTCTGCCACATCCTCCCTACTGACCTTCTGAGTTACCTAAAACTATGGAACCAAGTGCCATGGACCGAAACTGGGAGCCAAAACAAATCTTACCTTTTTTTTAAAGTTGTTCATCTTAGGTGTTTTGTCACAGTGATAGAATGTTGACTAATATACCTTGGAATACAAATTGTTACATCTGATTAGTGATACATATTTCATGTGACTTAAGCTTAAAATTTTAATTGCATTTTGGTTGATCAAATTACTGTGTTTGTTTTCATTCTTTGTGTTAGGAAGAGTGTTTGAATTGGGGACTTTTATAAAGCCCTGCTTTTTCTTGACTTTTCAATAATAATTACAACGTGTCTGTCACCTAAATGTTCTAGTACCTGAAATGTTACTCGAAGATGAGATATAAGTAGATTAAGAAAAAACAATGCTAAACTATAAAGATAAAGAAAGATTCCATCCTTTACCTATTGATAAAAGTGGAAGTTAAAACCCTAATAACAACTTATGTTGGCTCAGGTGCTTTGCTGTCTTCAGAATTAGTTTGTTTCTCACAATAACATTTTGATAGAGTATTTATCAATGCCCCTGTTTAACAGGTGGAACTAAAGTTTAGAAGTATGAATTGAATCTCTACAACAGAACTTGGAACCATGACTTCTGACTTCTGGTGCAAGTCTGCCTACTATTTCATACAGTGTTTTTTACCTGTTGTTTCAGAATCCCTTGGAGAGTGGAGATTTAGGGGCAGAAGAGTCACAAGCAGGAAACAAATAGCACATTTTACACTTATGTGTACAGTTGCAGTATAAAATACAAATTCATTTAAGAGCATTACTGAATCAGTAGCAGTTTAGTTAACTTTTATGCATTTTCTTAATGAATACCAGAAGTATAGCCTCTATCAAGTGTACCCTGTTAATAGCTCTTGCCTTTGAAGTCAGTCAGACCTGAGTTTCATTCCCCACTCCACCACTTCTTACAACATGTCAAACAAGTTTCATTAATCTGTCTTTATTTCCTTATCTGTAAAATGGAGATAATAGTTGAACATAATTCATAGGATGTTATGAGAATTAAATGACATATTATATGAAAAGTACTTACAGCACTGCCTGGCATATGGCATATATTCAACAATTGCTAGATACTATTTTAATTATTAATAGTGCTATTGTTATAATGTACAGGTCCATAAAATGTCATTATTTTAAAAAGAGATTTTCCTACTTGTCCATGTGATAATAGCTGTGGTTCTTTTATTCTGGTTAAAATTGGCAAACATGAATTATTTAACATTTCCCTGTGACTTAAAAACTCAGCTCTATGATGTATGTCCAGGTTAGGGCATGTAACTTCAGTAATGGAGAGAGAAGGCTAAGATCAACTGGGTGGCTCTGGCTTCTTAGGAAGTTACTGCCGGGATTGCACCCAGTGTGTCTCTCAGGCCCAGAGGATTAAGGGCCTCATGTTTTTTAGCTTTCATTTAAATTCAAGGGCGTATTGCAAATCTCTATGGGAAGTCCTGTACAGAGGATTAAAAGTTGGGCAGACAAAACTACTCTGTAAGTACCTGGTTAAAATAAACCACTTCTTCTGAAGCTCAAGACAGCAAGACACAGTTTAATAGCAGTGAAATAAACTCACCACCTGTTTGTGCAGCAGCAGCATTAAGTAGTTCTAGCAAACCTAAGAACACTTTGATCATTTTTACCCAAGAAATTATGAAGGTCTTCACTGATTGTTCATGGTGAGTTTGGGGACACTGATCAAAGTATTATTATTATAGACTAGAAATTAAAATATCTATCTGCATATAAGCTACTTCACTATTTTATACTTCTTTTAATGGTGAATTGTACATTTAAAAATTCAAATGGTCATCTTATTAAGCTAAATTTTATTTTAGCTTCTATACTTTAAAATAAGTCATTGAGGTTTTTTTTAAAAGCAGTTATGTTCAGCTGTGTTCTTTTGTTAATGATTTTCAAATTATATAGTTGAGCTGGAATGAAGGGGCAGTGTGTAGTGTGTATTTTGTAGAATCCTTCTAGGTTACTGTAATCCAAATTGAGTAGAATTATATAAGTGGGAGAATGTTTTGACATTCTTCCGTGAACTTTAAGAAAATTTCCCATAAGTTTTTCAATATATAATAGCATTATATTATTATAGATTTCACTTTAAGTACTTTGTACAGTTGAGAGGTATGAAGAAAAAGATAGTAAAACTTTTATAATAGGAAAGGGTATGTTTATGGGCATTCATTTTAAAGATTTTAACATTTGAAATGAAAACATAAAAGAATCATTCGCAAATATGATCCTCTGCTGTGGGAGAAAAAACTTCTTTATGAGTAGCATGAGAAGGAAAAGATAAAGTTCAATGTTGTTTTTGAGTGAAAAATATGAACATTTCTTATGGATTTTTTTAAAAGAAAAATAATACTTATTTTGTAACTGCATATTGTAGGTCTGAGCCAGTTATCATATATAGTTAATAACTCCTGTCTTTGAGGTCACTGGGAGGCATTTAACAAAATATAAATGAAAGTGCTTCAGGAATAACTATACCTAAGGATATGGAGCCATATACATGAAAAAAGTCACAAACATCTCATAGAAAATGTATTGAGGGGTAGCCAGAAAAACAGAGGAAACAACAGAGTCCCATCTTCAGCCCAAATCTATGGGAGCTTAATGTACTAAATATTTGCCTTTAAATGTGGTACCCTTCCTTCCTCTAGTCTATACTGATTTCCTTTTAACAGTAGAAGAAAATACTAACACAAAGACCCACAAAGAATGGATTGCTAAGTGTTAATGCAAAAGAACTTAATCTTTCAATACCTCAGTGTGCACTTTATTGACAAACCAAATCTGACATTTGAAATTTAGTCAGGTCTTTGGCTTTCATTTCAAACTACTTGCTCAAAAACATCACTGAGGAGGAAGAAGCAAGTTTATTCATTGTTGAAGTGTCATCTTACAGAAACAGCATCTAAGTCTAGATTCTTTTCCTTACCTGCTTCATAGTAAGAACAAAGATCACTGAGCACTCTCCATCTCACTAAATAGCTCTGTAAAACATGGCAAAAGCTTTGTCCCCTCACTTAACAAGAATGTTTAAAGAAGCAAAGTGATAGGTACCCAAGTGTTTTGTTCTCTTCTAAAACTAAATTCTGTGTGCTTATGAATAAATAAGATATCTGGTAAGTAGGATATAAAGAAGCTGTTTGCTCTGTGACATCATCAGAAACTGTTAATGCTGTTCTGTGCATTTGATAGTATCTTGAGAACCTGCCAGCACATTCCTTAGAGCTAAAAGACTGCTGTTTGGAGCACAGAGATCTGTTTTATTTTGCAGTAAAATATGCTAGCACTGAATTTAGATACATGTGTCGGAAAGTAACATTTGTATTAGTCAAAGCTGAGAAATTTAATTAAGAATTATGTCTCTTATTATTTTCCCTGTGGAAATATTTACAGGACCAACTGATTTGATGACTAATGGACATATTTATAGGGTGTCTGGCACCAATCATGGAAACCTAAATAAATAAATAAAAGTTGCTACTGCTGGCGTTGTTATTGCAATACTTTCATATGCCCAATGGTATCCCTGAGGTTTTTAGTGTAATATTCCAACAGGTCTCCAATTCGGACGTGCAAGGGAAGGGTACTTCAAATTGGCAGTGTGTTAGAAGAGTCTCAAATAAATTCACGTCCAGAAAATGCCATTTAATTTGGTGTCATGCTCATGAGTAGAACCTTAAAAAAAGAGGGGGGCACTTTGGCATGCCTAAGTGTGGTGATCCCAATGCTATGCATATGACAAAGGTTGTCTTCCTACATAAAGAAAGAAAGGATTCTGCACCTCTGACCACAGCACTCATCTTTAAGGTATCAGCTAGTAATGTTAAGGAGAAAAGCTGGCAAGGTGCAAAAAACAAGACAAACAAACAAAAAAACAAATGAAGACAACTACAGCTTCACCAAGTGCTCAGTGGTAGTTACAACTACTCTCGGCCTTGGTGTCTGAAAACAAAAGCGAGCAGCAGAGACTGTAGCGAGCTGCAGGTTGCTGGCCATGTCTAAAACAAGCATAGTGCTTGGCACAGTGATTTGTTGCCATGTGGAAATATGAGTCCAGTGAAGCTGGGTTTTACAGCTCTTCAAGAGACTCTGGAGAGCTGGGTTTTAGGTGAAATCTTTCATTTTGAAATATGTATTCAGAACTCAGATTTGGAGGAGGACTTGAGAAGACCCTTGCAAACCAGACAAAACTTACTTTTGTAGAAATTTGAACCATAGTTATATGCCTTTGATTTGTTTTCCTCTAAGTTAGCTAAATGAGTTTTGTCTGTAAGGTTGTAAAGGAAATGTCAATGCTTCCTAGCATGTGAGTGGTAATAAGACTAGGCTACATGGTGTAGTTTGAATAGTTAATGGCTTGAACTGTGATGTCATTCAGATTGCTGTGTTTATATCCTGGCTGAGCAGGGTTGCTAATTCTGTCTGTATTCAGTTTTGATTTCCATAAAATTGGAATGGCAGCATAAGTTTCATAGAGCTGTGAGAATTCAGATGAGCTAAATTATATAAAGTACTTAAACATAATAATTGCTCGATGAACATTTGCTTATTGTCATTTTATAATAAAACAGTATTCAGAGGACTTGCTTATTTATTGTTCAAAAAGAAAACATCCACTCTAATGCCAAGGTCTGTTTTGTTTTGAAGGCTATGATAAGCACATAGATTCTGAAGTCAGCAAGTCAGAATTTGAGTCCTTGCTCTACCACTGTGTAACCAGAACAAGTAAATTAGTTTTCCTAAGCCTTAGATCCCTCATCTGTAAAAGAGGAATGATAACCTATACTTCAAAGTTGAAAGAATACAGTGAGATAATAAAGTCAGTGCCTGGTAAACTAGTCAATAGATGTTCTTTACTGTTATAATTATTATTTTTGCATTCTTTAGAAGTTTCCTATTTGCAAACACAGTTTTAGCCATTAACTAAACATTTAACACTTTACATTTAATTTATAAATTAACGTTATCTTAATGAGCTACAAGGGTGGTTCTTAGCCAGAGTGATTTCATCCTTTAAGTGGCATTCAGCAACATCTAGTGACATTTTTTTGGTTGCCACAATTGAGGGGAGTGCTACTGGCACCTAGTGGGTAGAGGCCAAGAGTGTTGCTAAACATCCTGTGATGCACAGAACAGCCCAGCAACAAAGATTGCTCAGCCCAGAATGTTAACGCAGCATTAAATGCTTAAGGAACCTTGCATTACAGCTGTGTCATCTCATAATGTTGACTTTATAATGCCTCGCTAAGCAAAGGAAGGGCTGTTTTTCTTTCTTTCAAAATATTATACCTTTCAAATAAAACTTTACATGTAAATTGAAATCTGTAGAACCACATTCAATGAAATACTTTAAAAGGCACACATACATATCTATATATCTATCTCTCGCCATATACATGTATATGAATGTATATATTTAACCCCCATTTTTTTCTGGTTACAAGAGGAATACAAGCTGATAAAAATTAATATATGCAAAAGCATGTGAATAGAAAGTGAAAGTGTTCTCTTTTCCCATAGAAAACTACTAGAAAAGCAATAGTTTGAATTATAGTAGCTCAGATTTTTAAATACATGTGTATGATTTCTATAATTTTCTTTTTTAAAAACTTTAAAAATTAATACTCCTTTGAGGTTTTAGTCCATGGTTGGTTGGCTTTGTTGCTTATGGGTCTGCAGCAAGGTAGCAAATCCTGGTGGTATGTGCATGACAAAGCAAAACCATTTATCTCCTGGCTGGGAATGAATGAGAGATAGAGGAAGAGAGTAAGGTCTCATTATCCCCTTCAAGAGCATGCCTCCTGTGACCTAAAACCTTCCATTCGCTTCACCTTTTAAAGTTTCCACCACCTTCCTATAGCACTAAACTGGGGACTAAGCCTCCTATATAGGGACTTTGGGGAAGAGGCAGTTATGGATATCCACAAAGGTAAGAAGGATGAAGAACACAAAGAGTGGGTCTGGTGCGAGGTTTTGAGTTCAGGTGGTAGATAAGGCAAAAAACAAGGAATACTCCAAGAATGAAAGGCTAATGTCAAAGGGACACAAAAGGTAGTTTAAAGGGGCCACAATTGATCATCAACACTAGTAACATAAATAAATATAGTCATAACAGAGTAAAACTCCCACCAAGCAAAATAGACAAACACAAGTCCATTGTGATATGATAATAAATGAATAAATTGAAAATTCAATGAGAAATGGAATATTTATAAAGTTGAAAATAATCTTTCCACCAAAAAATACTAATTACAAAGGGCAAAATGGTAACTGTACAATAAAAAAGCCTTGTAGAGACCATCTGAATCAAATGGACAAAGTTAACCTCATCAATAATGAGACTAATCAAACTCATGTTGCCATCTAATAAAATGCTGTGGTAGCCAGCTTCCACACCTCCTAGCATTTATGCACTTAGCTAGTCTTGTGCCATTCTGAGTTATGGTAGGGACAGGAAGTTACGGTAATGATGATGTATGACTTCTGAGGTACATCATAAATGATAATGCTTACTCTGGAGCAAGGCAGTTGCCATTTGTGAGGACACTCAAGCAGCCCTAGAAAGAGAGCCGTATACAAAGGACATGTTTCTTCCAACATCCAGCACTGATTGCCAGCAATAGAGTAAGATGTATTTTTGTTTTAAGGAAATAACACTGAAGTATTCGGGACTGTTGAAGCATTAGTTAGTGACTTCCTCTTAAATAGTTGTAGGAAAAAAAGTTATTTGTACTGTTTTTACAATGTTTCTATAAGTTTGACGTTGCTTAAAATTTTTAATTATGTAAAAAACCAATATGTTACAGAATGTGCTCTTGGCTATGAAAATAAACCATTTTTTTTTTTTAAAAATGGATGCATAGTCTTCTGGTCTTTGTAAGTCTTTTTTTTTTGGATTTGTTTCCAGTTTCCTATTGATGGACATTTAAACTACTCCCAATTGTTTCCTGTTATAAACATCTAGCTCTTTGTTATTGTGAACAATACTCTTAAATATCCTAATAGATATATCTGTGCTTTTATTCAGTTTTTACCCAGGAATAAGTCCCTAGAAGTCAAATTGTTATGGGAATGACTATGCTTCCTTAACAGTTAAATCATGTCATTCTAGGAAACTACATAAAATCTCCTTAAAAGAAAATGAACTTTATAATTTGGGAGTTATTTTTGTTTTTTCCCACTAGAACGTAATTTTTGTAAGAGTGGGAACTTTATCTGTCTTGAAAGCACCATCCCTAGCATTAAGGCACATAATATGTATTTGTTGTAACAACAATAAAACGAGCACTTACTATATGCTTGACACTATCCTAAGGGTATTAATTCAGTTATTCCTGGCAACAGCCCTTATGATGTAGGTGGTATGATTATTTCTGCTTTGCAGGTGGAGAAACTAAGGCATACAGAGCTAGGTAGGTCCCTGTTCAGTGCTTCATAGCTGGTGCAGAAAGCAGGAACTAGGCAGTTTTTCTTCAGTTTTCAAGTAGCCAGTATGCTATACTGGTTCTCTCTTGCTGAATAAATTAAGCCATGAATAGTCAATATATTTATTTGAGCTTTCAACCAATCGCAAATTTCAGCTGAATTTTATCTTTCTTTGTTTTTAAATGAAAAGAGCCAGATTAGCTTCACGGTCCTCTGAACTAGCCTGTATTACTACCTAATGCTGCTGCTGCTAGAATTAATATTCATACAGGTATAAACTATAAATCATTCTGAAGAATTTATGGGGATGCAAACAGAATTATGCTTTGTATTACCAGTAAAATAGTAAATCTGGGCTTTCAGCTTGAACTCAGGAAGCAGAACTTTTATTGATTGTTTTTCAGACATGTCCTCTGCCCCCAGCCTGGGCTCTTTTGCCCCTGCTGTTCTCTGTACCTGGCAGGCTTATTGTCCACCTTGCACAGTGAGTAGAAGCTGTAACCATCCTCTGAAGTCCTGCTCAAATAACTACAGCTTCTATTGAAGGTTGCTTTCACCCTTTTCTTTTTTCTTACTTTCCTCTTGAAGGTTCCTTCCTTCCTCAAGTTCCCTGAGTCCCTTTTTATAGTACTCCTCTAGGAATAAGCCTTTCTAAACATACCTTATATTAATTTCACAAAGTTCTTATTTCCCTTAATAAACTACATTCTCTTTTAGTTTTATTCATCTTATAAAACTCCAATATATATTACAATATTTTGTACAGAGTTTGAAACAAAGTAGTTTTGAATGAGTTAATAAATTATTTCAGGAACATATACTTTGAATTTTTAAAATCTTACAAGTCTAAAATTTGAATATTACATATACCACATTATCAGAAATTATGAAATGGTGATGGTTAGACATGGTTTTTTTTTATGTGATGATTTATATTTTGTCTTTACAAGGCTTCAAGAAATAAGAATCATAATTAGCTTTCATTTCTATAATGAAAGGTGTTCTGTTCATGGCTACAAATATCAAACTTGCTTCAACCTAAGACTTCAATTCCCTTTCTTTAAATGGTTGGTTTAGGGACATCAAAGGTAATAAAGCCAATCAAAAAAGAGAAGTGGAATTTTTTGTCAAAGGCTAATGCTTAAGGGTGTGTTCCTGTTAGAGAATTTTAACAATAAATTTGTTTTCAAGTGTTCTGTATACTACCATATCTCCTTGCTGACTGGAACGAGGACTGTCCTTGAATCCTGTTCTGAAGAAATAATGAAATGTAGTCCTTTACTCATGTATGTATTTTTTTTTTAAAAAAGGAACCTCAAGGAATGTTAAGTATTGTCATTTGACAGGATCATACTTTGTTTAGAGCAAGGCAATAGCATAGCCTTCAGGCCCTTTGTTTCTCTTCCCCCATAGGGACAAAGCTGAAGGTTTGTTGCTGAAAGCTTAAACAGAGAGCCAAAGAGAAAGTTCAAACAAATATTATCAGTCTTTAAAAATGTCACTGCTTAGGTAAATTAATTGTGGTCCTTGGGTACTGGTGAGTCTCAGCATTGCTGAATTGGTTGGATATTAAATTGTGTTTTATTAATATTTGGTATCTGGTATGTTACTGCTGCCTAGAAAGTACTGACCATGAAGAAGCTCATTAAATTTAAGGTTAGTTAGTGCATTTTTGTTTGTTTTGGTTCTTGGCTTTTTGCTTGTTTTTTTTTTTTTTTTTAACCCCCTTTGTGGTGAAAGGGTGGTTAGCTTCACCATCCTGTAATTTCCAGAGGAAAATATAGAGACTAATATAGTCTTGTTGAGAACTTCTATATGATGTTACTGGGTTTTCTGTTTGTTTGCTTGTTTTGTTTTGTTTTTGCTGGGAATTGACCTCAGGGCCTTGTTCATTCATGTTAAGCACATGCTGTGCCAATGAGGGACACCCCCACTCACAGTTTTTTACTGTTATGCATCTGGCCAACTAGTTTGATTAAAATAGAAATTTAAGAAATTGACTTCTTTGGAAGTATTGTTACATACATTATGAATGATCTCTCTCTTTTTTATTATAGTGCACATTACATTCCAATTAATGATACACCTTAAATTAGTGCCTCTCACTACAATTTGTAGACTTGGTACATAATCTGTAATATGTTCAGAGCAACAGTAAAGTCAAAACATGAATATTTTAAAATTTAGCCTCCTTGAGTCCTGTTCATGAAATGTTGAGATGTCACACTAGTTCTTTGAGGCCTCTGTAGGGCAAATTTCCCCTAGGCCCTCTGAAAGCTCCCTGAAATAAACTATTAAGAGATTAAATAGGAAAAAAGGCATAAATACTTATTAACTTGCAAAAGGGGAATAATCACTGTTTGGGGGACAATAACAGAGTTGTGATTACTCAATAGCTCAGAAATACTGAAAACTTCCATACCCGTTGTTCTGCAGAGGGCAGTGAGAAAGGGAATGTAGATTGTAATGATTATGTCAGTGAATGGTCCTAGAGACAGTCTGGAATTTGCCTGAGACCAGAGGACAAACATAATCCTGTCATGAGGATCCTTCCAGAGTGGTCACATTCCTCAGCCTTCTTTGCTGAAGTAGGCGGTGGGTTTTGGGGTAAAGATGGAACCCAACTGATTTCCCTTTTACAGTCTGTTCTTTATGTGGCAAAGGGAATTCCAGAGAGATGTGCTTGTGGGAGAGGAGCAAGAAAGGCCAGAAGCATTGACTGTAAAACTGCTTTTTAAGACGTTTTAATTTTCTTTAGATCAAATTGTTCTGCATGCCAAAAAACCTCCCACTATATTTCCTTCTCTGAGCCTGAACATCTCATTTATCTTAATAGGAAGTTTTTGATCATAGTCTTTGTCCATACAATTCTTTTTGGGGATAGTTGAGATTCTCCTTACGCTTTGTAATTGGGTCGTCCATCTACAAATTTATTCAGGAAAGAATATCCTTTGGGAGGCATGCCTTATATAAGTAAGAAATTATTACTTTGTATATTAGATGCCAGATTTTTAAGTGGGCATTTGCATTTCACATACCAGAGAAGCTGTAGAGTTTTGATTTGCTTTAAAATAATTCTGAGGACTTGGGCAAGCACGTCTGTGAAGATGCTGGGGACTTCCTGGCAGGGGGTATCTCTCTTCTGATCTGCAGCTTTGTGATGCATATATATGAACATCGCTTTGTTCTCAGTCTTTTCCTGATTATTGTTGTATACAAGTGCTTTGTCTTTGCCATTTTTTTTTCGGTCATGCTTTAGTCATTTGTGTGAATAACTTTATTTACATTGAACAGAGGTATTAAGTACCTTTTAGGTGAGCAGAGTAAGAGAGGAAGTAAGAATAAATCCGGAGAATAGGGTGGATGTGAGGGAAAACAGTGGAAGAAATAGGGAAAACAAAACAAAACAAAAATTAAAAAAACAAAAACAACCTGGAGTGGGTGTAAGGGAGGAATAGCAAGAGGCAGAACAGAGGTCCGCTCTAGGTGTTCCTGAAATCCTGGGGTGCTTGTTGGGGTGTGTATGGGGGGTGGAAATCAACAAACCAGCGTTTTCCCTGGGCTTGGGCGCAAGCTTGTGAAACTACTAAGGTATTAGGAACCTCAGCTGGGATTTGCTGAGGACAAATGCTGTAATGTGTTAGTCATCCATTATCTGCTTCTATTTTTGCAGGTTCTGATGATGACTGACGCGGGGCCGCGCGATAGCCCTCCAGTCCCTGTCACTCCGGAGCGATAAGCTCCCGCACGTCCAGCCCAGCTCCAGGGACGCCGGCGCTCTGGAGGGCGGGAGGCTTCCGCTTGCGGACCGGACAGAAGTGCCGCCTCCCCCGGGCCGGAGCCCACGGGCTCCGACTCTCCCTCCGCCCGCCGCCCTCCGCTCTCCGCAGCAGCTGCGCGGCCACCGCGCCCAGGCCATGAAGTAGCGGCCGCTGGCCGCACACCGCGACCCGGCCCAGCCCCGCGCGGCGCCGCCCGCACGCCCGCCTGCCCGCCGCTCCCCGCTGCTCCCGCGGCTCCCTGCGGGGCCCCGCCGCGCGGACATGGCCGGCCGCGCTCCTTGCAGCCTGCTCGCGCTGCTCCTGGTCCTGCACAGCGGCTGCTGGGCTTTCAGAAGCCCGCTTTCTGTCTTCAAGAGGTGGGTGTGTGCGTGGTTTTTTTCTTTCCAACCAGGAGAAATGTTGTTTGCGTGGTTTCTGTGCATGCTGCTTAGAATGCAATCACTTTTAGGAACCAGAGTATTGTTACCATACCCAAGGTTGGTTTTCTTTACCTGGAACGACTTGCAATTTTAGCACAGTAACTTCTTGTGAAGTCCCCAGCACTGAAAAGCCACTGTGTTGCAACCAAGCTGCTGCCCTGCCTTTCAGAACTCCAATTAGAAGTTGCGATTTCCAGTACTAATCACTCCCTCTTGGGGAGATATTTCAAAAGCTACAATGTAGCGGTTTAGACTTGAACGCCTTCCTGTTTATAACAGCTGGAAGAATGAAGTATTACAGATCCGCCGTGAGGACAAGCAGGTCATAGACTGTAGCTCCCTAAGAAACATTGAGCTGTGTACACACGCCTCATAATTACAGTATTAAATATTTATGCATGTGTACATTTGTAATTCACATAGCAGTCTTTTTTTATTCCTCATATAATTCTGCCTCCTAGCACGATTGTGTTTTTTTTTTTTCCGCTTTTGACTGGTAACACCGTACTGTCTTAAAATAGTTACAAAAAATTTTATCAGGATGTGATTAATATTTCTGCTGTTAGAAAATTGGTATACACATATAGTGATAATTTCTAGTATATTTGTATTACTATATTCATTAACTGGAAATATAAATATATACACACACGAGTTTTTATTTAAATGTAGCTTGCTTGGTTGCTTTGAGTATATTTTGTTTACAGGTTGGTTATATCTTGCTCATGGACTCCAAAATGCCATTCTGAATATGTTTAAGGTCATTGTATAGTCATCATATCTTTACAGAGTTTTCATTGGGTCTTTATGAATAATATTTAACCTTAAGGTCATAGAATTCCTTTTCTTCCCCCTTTCCATTATGTTCAAGAATGTCGAAATTATCTTCTTCTTCAAGGATTAAAGAAACTACCAGATCATTTTCCAATGAGTGTCTTGGTACCAACAGACCAGTAATTCCTATTGATTCATCAGATTTTGCACTGGATATTCGAATGCCTGGAGTTACACCTAAACAGGTGAGAGGAATTCTGTATCTACATCCACAACTGTGCCTTCCTTAAACATAGGTATTTGCTTAAAGACTCCTCAGATAGGGCTAGAATAATTGAGTATCATATGAACAGTCTTTCAAGGCAAAACTTTCTGTGAAATTTTGTTTTCAAGTTTTTACTTCTGTTATTTATGATTTGAAATGGATTTGGAATTTGCTATGGAGAAGTAGCCTCTGTAATACGGTTTGGAAATGTGCATTACAGTAGGAAAGTTATTCTAATAAAGGCGATGATACTGAGCAGCTGCATCCGAGAGATTATTTTGTTTAAATACCCTTTTATAGCAACCACAAACTGAGAAATAAAAACTTGTTTGCTGCCAAAAATTTGAAAAGCTAAACATTCCACACTTAAAAGTTAGGAAAACTGTTCATACAGGTGGCTGGTTGTGAATTTTCTTTATCTTGACTTGCTTGTTATGAGAGATATATTTTTGAAGAAATAATGACAGAGTTCATACAAATGTGTTTTATAGAGTAGAACTAGGATTTTCCTATTTTAGGTATACACAAGAAGCTGAAACTCACCTCTGTCATGTGTGCAAGGTGTTTCATTAAGCATAAAAAGATCAGAATTAATTATGCTTTGAGCCAGGCAGTGCAGGGGTTTATGTGTGTCATTAAAAGATAGTCCTCTCCTGTTGAAAGGCTGCAGAGACAGGGAAAGACGGGTGTTGTAGAGCTGCAGTGGTGGGTGACTCAGTGTTGCAGATAACATTCTATTTTTCTTTTCTTTTAGCACTGAGAAAATAAAAGTATTTCACTTATTGGGGAAATTCCTTTTGAAATTGACGTTCAGATGCTCTAGGAAATACACTTGAGGGCCTTTGTCCTCAGGGGCTAAAAACGGACATTTATTTAAGGACCTGCGTTTTATCTAATTACCTATAACTACTTCACCACTGTAAAATGACCCTGGCCCTCTTCCCATCCCCAAATGACTATGCTGATGACTTCTCTGTACATTTAGTTGCTGCTGTCCTGACCTATAATTTCATAATCTCCTTATTTACTATTTAGCCAAAAGGAGTATGATGAGATTAAGACTAGCAGGGGAGGATGACCTTCCTCACTTGGGAAGTATGCCTCTTTTGGTCTCTTCTCACTTTTAAAGTTGACTTTTCCTGTGTATTTTCTTAACCTTAGTTTATATTACTTCTTTTAAAATATTCACTAATTGTTCATTAAGCACACTTTTCCCACTAGATTATCTTTGTTTTAACCAAGTAATCATTATTATTGTTCACTATTTTTTTCTTATCATTATTTAAGAATAATAACATTTACATTATTTACCAATAATAGGCAGCTCTGTTGGGGTCAGTAATCTCAGAGTTACTAGAATAAAAGATTATTAAAAATGTGATAAAGCCCCATTTTCATAAAATAAAATGTTTATTCATTTTTATAATCTTATAATAAATAATAACTGCATGGATAAAAAATGTACATTATTTAAAATACTGCTTTTTATTTTGCACTATACGTGTTCAACTTTATGCAGTAGACATTTCCTGGTTGCCTTTCCAGAGACTAGACTAGCTGGTTTCCTCCTTGCTCCTTCTTTGAGAACATAGAGTTCTCAGGAGCTGCCTACCCACACCCCAGAACAGGAGCAAATAGCCTTTCTCCTCCCACAGGATTGATTCAGAAGAAGGTTTGTGACCAAAATCAAATTTCAGGACTTCTGCAGGGAATGTGTTTTTCTGTTATATGTGGACTATATAGGCTTGTAGTCCTAAAGTCTGCTGAGTTCATGAGGTAGCCATGTTTAGAGTAAAATTTGTACCACAGAAGACAATAAAGAGGGAGTAAAGGAATTTAAGTTCTTGGCAACATCACTGATTATGGACTTTTTACCAAAAAGTTTCTAATTTCCACCAAGTTTAGTTGGGTTTTGTCCTACTTGCAAGTAAAACCATCTAACTGGGTAAATGGTTCACTTGCTTTGCCTGATCTGCTCAGAACTAGTGGTTGAACATTTCTTTGACGTTCCCACAACACTCTTGATTGACTGTGCAACGAGTTTTTGATTTGCTCCAGCTGACTTTGTAAACTTTCATTGAAAATGGTAGATTCCCTATTGAATGCGTCCAGGAAAGATGGACACAGAATTCCTGGAACTTCTTTTCCCTGAACTAGGTGTTCTTGCTGAGATAGACCCAGAGTTATGATAGTGTAAGGACTTTTGGTGAAAAAACTAGTTTTTTCTTAAAATGCAGGTGAAAGTAGAGTTAACACAAGTCCTTAAGAGGGAAAAGATATAAAGGCAAGAAAGAAAGGAAAAAAAAAAGGAAAGATATTATAGGGAAGAAACTAAAGGTGAAAAGGAAGGGAGAAGAATTGACAAGAACAAACAAATATCCAAGACAACAAATGATCAAGATTGGAAATGACAGGATCATATGGTAGTTCTAATTTTAGTATCTTGAGGAACCTTCATACTGATTTCCATAGTGGCTACACTAATTTACATTCCCACCAGTAGTGTATGAGTGCCCCACCCTCACCCCCCCATTGTAGCTAGTATTTGTTTTCTTGATGATTGTCATTCTGACTTGGATAAAATGGAATCTTGGTAATGTCTTTGTGTGTTTAATGGCCATTTGTACTTCTTTTGAAAACCATTCATGTGCCCTTTCATTAATTGGATTAGTTTTTCTTTGGGTTATTAATTTTTTGAGCTCTCTCTATATTCCCTTGTCAGATGACAAAGATTCTGTCCAATTGTATAGGCTGTCTCTACTCTGATAATTGTTTCCTTTGATGTGGAGAAGATTTTTAATTTGATGCAATCCCATTTATCAATAGCTCTTATTTCATGAGCTATTAGAGTTCTGAATAGAAAAACTAAAAACAAAACTACAATATGATCCTGCTGTACTAGTTTTGGGCATATATCTGAAGGAATGTTAGTCAGCATGCAGTAGTTATACCTGTTTGCAGCGCTGTTCACAATAGCCAGGTTATGGAATCAGCCTAAATGCCCATCAGCAGATGAACAGATAAAGAAAGTATGGTGCATGTACACTGTAGAGTCTTACTCAGCCAAAAAGAAAAATGAAATTACTGTATGTCATTTGCAAGAAAATGGATAGAATGGGAGATTATCATGTTAAGTGAAATAAGCCAAAAGAACATGAATGTAAAAGGGGGAGAGCCAGCAGGAGGGGGGAGGCCAAAAGAAAAGGGTTCTAGGGGATGAATATGATTGAAATACTTTATGTGCATGTAGAAAAATAGAATAATGAAGCTGGGTGTGGTGACTCATCCATGTAATCCCAGCTTCTCAAGAGGCAGAGATTAGGCAGATTGTGGTGTGAGGTCAGCCTAGGCAAAAACTTAGTGAGACTCCATCTCAACCACAAGCTGAATGTGGTGGTAAATACCTGTAATCTCAGCTACATGGAGAGTTATAAATAGGAAGATTGCAGTCCAGGCAAAAATGTGAGAACCTATCTGAAAAATAAAGCAAAAAATGCTAGGGCATGGCTCAAGTGGTAGAGTGCTTGCCTAGAAAGCACTACGCCCTTATTTCAAACCCCTGTACAAAAAAAAATTTTTGAAGTTTTTTAAATGGGAGGGTGATAATAAAGAGTAATGGAGCGGTGAATTTGATCAAAGCAATTGTAAGCATGTATGACGTATCACATTATCACAGTTTGTACATTTAATATATGCTAACAAAATAATTCTTTAAAGAATAAAAATAAATGGGAAAAATTCAGGAATAACTAGAATATGAAGAACAGTGTAAGGAAAATCCTAGGAAATGCTGAGAAGTTAAAATGTTTTTTTCTTAAGTTTGACAATAAATGAAAAGCCTCCTTGAAAACGTGATGTTAGGTAGGCTTGGATGGGAGAAAGTTGATGTAGAATAAAGGTGGAGAGAACTTTAGACATAATATAGGTCATGCAGCTAACTGATGTTACAGATGGTATATAAGTTTGGACTATTGTCTAGTCAAAGGGTACCAGGACTCCAAGTTCATCCATTTTGCTGTATCACAGGACTTCACAGTGGCCATTACAAATTACTCCCATAAACTTGATCTGGTGAGTCCAGGGAAAGTAGTTGATTCTCTGTTACATCAAAACATTTTAGATGTTTTAGGACTTTAATGTTCTTTACACATTCAGTATAAAATAATAACAAGGACTGGGGGTATAGCTCCATGGTAGAGTATGTGCTCAGCATACACAAGTCCCTGGTTCAGTCCCCACCACAACCCGCCCTTCTCCCTCACAAAAAAAACCTTACAATGGATAAACAACAATAGGGAAGACTTTTGTGCAGAGTTTGTGAAACTCACAGTATCACTATAGTCAAAGGAAAAGGGAATTCAACCCAGGTATGTAGTACAATAGCATAATTAAATAAAGGACAAAAAACCAAATACCTATTGAAAAGAGATTAAAAATAAATCATGGGACTTGTATCTTTTTCATCAAACCTCTTGAAAGTGGAGAGATAAGGGTTGGAGGGAAGGCACAACTGTTGCTAACAGGCACAACCTGTGCTGTTGTGTACAGGTCAAGGATTTAACACATTCTGAAAGTCTCTACATATGTCATTGAGAAGCATATTACCAGAAATACAGATGCATCACGATCTGTGTGGTATTAAAACAGATCTTGCTATATAAACAGTTATATAGTATGTCACTTTTTATCTCTTTTACGAGAACAACAGTATAATGAAAGCTCCAGTATCAATTTTATATTCAAAGTATGTTTACTCCCTTTGACTTGAATTAAAAAAAAATTGCCATTCGCTTAAATATAAATTTCCTGTTAGTCAATTTTTTTGTTGTTGCTTTTGATATTTGGGAAGATTGGGTGGGGTAGAGTAGGAAACTTTTAAAGAACCTAGTGCCCAGTGACACTGGCTTCAAATCCAGCAGATCCATGAAGTGGTGACGTTTTGAAATTATTTTTTTTACAGCTTTTTCTTCTTCATTTGATTCTCTTTCTCACATGGGACTCTGTGGACTTGTGCTGTCCTTTTCTGAACCTCTTGCAAGTTCTTGTCTCATTCAGTATTTGTCTTTTGAAGAAACACAGGTCATGCTTTGAAAGAAAGAAGCATCCTTTCCCTGTGTTTCTCAGCACAAATATCTATCTTAGGAAGCAGACCAGTTTGAAGTTTAAAGGTCACATCAGATACTCCAGACCAAGAGGTTGAAAAACCTTAAATTAGAATCTTAAGTTATCATTCATTTTAAAATAGTGATGACGAATGTAGTCACTGATCTAAAACAGAATGATCAAAACACTCCTACATATTTTTCTCAAAAGCTTTCCACTGTTTTTCTCTTTTTTCCCTCAAATGAACAATCATTAGAAATGTTTGCTAATACGGTTTTTTTGCCTCCACAATGCATATATAATCACATAATAAAAATGCAAAATATCATGAGCTTTTCTTTCTGCACTCCTTTAAGGAATCTATTTTTAAAATATCAAGATGTAATCATAACATCATTTATGAGCAACAGTTGCTTAGAATATCTGTTTTATCAGAGGTAATACACAAGTTAAATGCTGAATTTTTAATTTTAAGTTCAAAATGCTGATATGTTTTCATGTAAAGTCAGTGGAGTGGAAGTACGGCATCTGTCTAGTTCTGAGGCAATTATTATTTTTCTTCTGGCAGTACTGGAGTTTGAACTCGGTTTCATTCTTGCTAGGCAGACACTGTACCACATGAGCCATGCCTCCATCCGTTTATGCTCTGGATATTTTGCAGATAGGCTGCCCAGGCCAGCCTGGACCTCAGTCTTCCTATTTGTGTTTTCTATAATTGCTGGAGTGACAGGTGTGCACAACCACATACAGCTTTTTTCCATTGAGGTGGGGGTCTCAAAAAGTGTTTTTACCTGGGCTGGCCTGGAACTCAGATCCTCCCAATCTCAGCCTTGCAAGTAGTTAGGATGACAGGTGTGTGCCACCTGTGCCTGGCTTGAATCTACATTTTACAAATTTAATCATTACAAAAAATTGTATGTATTTCCAATCAGTGCCAAAAACTCAGAGCAAAGTTAGCGATGACTCCATAAAAATGAGCCTTTACTGAACTTTTTATTTCTGAAATGGTTATGATTTCCTTATCTACTCCATTCCATTTATTCCTATGCATTCTTTTGAAATTAAAATTCTAGTGTTCTTTTGGACATGAAAATAAAAGGAAAACTCCTGCACTCCCATTTCTCTGTTTCCTCTCAGTCTGACTTGCCTTTGAATGTAAGCTTTGCCAAGGAAGGGAGAGAAAACTAGAATGCGGCACAGAGCCTTTTGGCCACCAGAGAGTAGGTTGCCTGCTGTACTCACCTATGGAGAATGGATCCAATCTAAAGTTGCTGTGGGATTGCTGGGAAAAACCTAGATGGTTCCCACCCCACTCAGGAAGCCCTGTGGGTTTCCTGAGCACCTCTGTGGTCAGAGGCCAAATTCCATCCTATCTTCTCTGGTCCTCTGACCTTCTGCCAGTACAAACCTTCTACCCTCTTCTGGTTGAATTGTCACACTAGAACAGACATGGCAAACGGAGGTTACTTTTTGAGCCAAATCCATTTGATTGTTAGTGGGAGATGTGCAGTGATACGTGAGTGACACTTATCATGAGAGGAAGAGAGAAGTGGTGCTTGTAACTGGTCCCTGCCTTTGCTGCATGAGTGCATTTGGTGAGGACTGATTGCATCTAGACATTGTCTTAAAATGAACATGAGTCATAGCTTTCAGTGTTTCTTTTTCCTCCATTCTTCCTTTTTTCCCCCCTCCCTTCACATAAAATAAAAGGAACAGAGTGATCATGCTATTGAAGGTGGGGAATTGAGAAATATCCTAATTCTAGATTAGCATTTACTTTTTATATAGAAAGACTTAGGCAATATGTATAAAATTCCACAAATTGCAAAATGATATTAAAATGCTTTATCCCTTCCCTTTAAGCTGAGGAACTAATATCTCTGTTTTACCAGTGGCAAAGCTAACAGTGAAGAAAATTCAATGATTATAAGAAAGGACAGCCATCAAGCCCTGGCTTTGATTTCTGTAGCTCACTTTGACTTGTTTTTCTCCTTTCTGTTTTAAAAGCTCAGGATTGGTTCTACATGTCAAATTCCCAAATTATATTTACTGGTATATTAAACCCTTGCTTCATCATTAGGGCTCAGTTATGTGAATTAAATAAAATATAAAAATGTTAGCCAAGCACTGGTGGCTCACACCTGTAATCCTAGCTACTCAGGAGACAGAGATCAGAAGGATACTGGTTCAAAGACAGCCCGAACAAATAGTTCATGATACCCTATCTCTAAAAAGCCCATCACAACAAAAGGGCTGGTGGAGTGGCTCAAGGTGTAGGCCCTGAGTTCAAGCTCCAGTACCACCAAAAAAAAAGTTGAGTGTCTCTTGTAAGCCACAATGTTAAGTGATACATAGTTCCTTGCTGATTGTTTAAGTTTAAATTATGATGCTTTGTCTTTACTTGTACTGGAACTTACTTAGTGTCCATTTAGAGAAAACGTGATTGAGTTTCCTGTGTGAGAATAATCTAAATATGTTACTTCTCTGGGTTCAGCCCTGCACATATGAATATTTATTGACAAATTATGCCACCTTTATTGAAAATAAGAAACAGGAACATCATCTTAAGTGAAGTTAGTCAGACTCAGAAGGTCAAAAGCTGCATGTTCTCCCTCATATGCAGATTATAGACCTAAAAAAAAAAATGCAGCAATATTATCAGACATGGGTCGCACGAAGGGGAGGCCATGCGTGGGAGGGTAGGACAAGGGAAGGAAACCAAGAACTTAAATTTGGTTGATGTGCTCACTGTATAGGAATGAATATAGAAATCTTAAGCTGGCGAGGGCCACCAGGGAAGGGGACTAGGGAGGAGTGAAGAAGTCTGGTAGAGATGAACTAATTGGGGTTGTAATACATATATACATGGAAACAACACAAGGAATCTCCTTGTGTAGCTATCTTTATCTCAAACTAGCAAAGTGTCACGTTTCTGTTATTTTAACTTTTTTCTTCTACAAAATTGGAGAACAGGAGGGCAGAACAGGTTCTCGTTCTGCAGGGGATGGGGGAGTTGGCATAGGTGGGAGGGGGGAGGAGGTAGGGGAAAGGGCAGGAAGACGAATATGGTGCAAATAATGTATACACATGTATGTAAATGCAAAAATGACACCCGTTGAAATTGTTCCAGAATTTGGGTGGAGATGATAGAGCAGTGGAGGGGGTGAATTTAAGTATGATATATTTGATACATTGTAAGAACCTTTGTAAATGCCACAATGTACCCACACCCAGCACAACAATAATAATAAAAAAAGAAAGAAGAAGAAATAGAAGAGTCTTTATTTTTTAAAAGTTTTTGTATTTTTGAATTAGCATGATGTTTAAGGAAATGTTAGAGAATTAGCTATGTTGTAAGAGGCTGCCTTATGACCACCTATTTTCTCAATAAGATTTAGAGTTCTTTTTATTTTGTTTTGTTTCTATGAAGTTTTTTTCAAAGGGAAAACATATTTTTGAAAGTGCTCTTTATGTACCACTATTACATTGGGCATTTTACATGTGTTGTTTTCATTCTCATAAAACCATGTGTTCAAGGTCTTATCATCCCCATTTCTCACACAGAAATTGCATCCCAAGGAGGTTACATAACCTATCCACAGCCAAAGAGGCAGTAAATGAAAGACCAAGGATTTAAATTCAGATTTACTAGAACCCGAGACTCATGCTCGTCTTATACTTCTGTACTGTCATTCTGGCCCATGTGTAACCCACCCCTTTTTGTTTTATTTTTCAGATAGACTCTCACACTTTTTGCCGAGGCTGGCCTCAGACTCTGATCCTTCTACCTATGCCTGCTGGGTAGCTTGGATGGTAGGCATGAAACACCATACTTGACTTATTTGTTGAGATGGGATCTTACTAACTTTTTGCCTGGGCTGACCTCAAACTGCAATCCTCCTGATCTCTGCTTCCCAAGTAACTGGGATTACAAGTGTGAGTCTCCATAGGTTCACATTAATAGGCAGCATCTATTAATTATTAATGGTATAATTTACTAAAAGACAGAATAGCTATATACTTCAGGCACCAAAAACCATCACTGTCAAATATCCAAAGTAAAAATGATATATAGTAACAGAGACCGCTGCTATATGTATGTATACATGTATGTTTTTAATGACACATACATTTTTAAAAAATGTATGTATTTGTTAAAATACAGATTACTGACTTCATCCTACATCTTTGAACAATTATTCTTATATTTTCTCATGCCCATAGGAAAAAAATGCTACTAGTCTGAATTCTGCTAATTAACTGTTAAAAGACATCTCATAAGCAACCTAGTTTAGTTTACTTTAACATACTTTTCCATTATTCCTGTCTAAATATAAGCCAGAGTTTAGCAAATTATTTCTTAAATAGTAAAAATTACCTGCTTGTGAGCCATCAATGCAGTCTCTGTTTCAACTGTTAGAAACAGATGGAACATAGTGTCATAGTTAGAAAGCAGCTATGGCTTACATGTAAATGAATGACTTGGCTATGTTCCAGTAAAAATTATTTACTAAAACAACCAGCCAGCCCAGGGGCTGTAGTTTTCCTATGCCTGATTGAAACAATTGCATATGCCATTTAAGTTGATAAATGGATTTAACCTTTGGCATCTCATGAACTCTCTTCTGACTTACAGAACATAAAGAATAAAAATATCAATGCAAGGTTAACAGCACTTTAATCTTTGTTCCTCAGTTACCTATTCAGTTTTCTTGAGTAAATGATCATGAATCAAACTTCTCTTATTTGGAATATTGTATTTCAGACTCATCTGTCTCAGCAAATGGCAATTCCTGTGTTATAGTTCTTCTAGGCCAAGAAACTGGAGTCTCTTTTGACAATTCTTTCTCTCTTGTGGCCAATAAACAATGTGCCAGTGAATCCTATTGGTCCTCTGTCCACATAGATCGAGAATCCACCCTTTTCTCACCATAGTCATCTTTCCCATTCTTGTGCAAGCACCATCCTCTCTTTCTTTTTTTATTACAGTAGCCTTCTAAACTAGCCCACCCCGTAACTCTGCAACCCTAGAAAGTATTCCACAAACCAGCTACAGGGATCCTATTGAAACAGAAGTCAGATCATATCACCCTTCTACTAAAGAGTTTCAGGAGTCTCATGCACCACTCACATTTAAAGCCAAGGCCTTTATAATGATCACTAAAGCCTTTCATTTTGTTCAACTACTCATGTCTCTTAGCCCTCACGTCTATGTTAGAAGTTATGTCAGAGATGAACAAAGATGATTCTAGTAAAGTGGTAAGGAACATTTTAATCAGTAGTAACTATGGCTCCAGGAAAAAGAATCCAGTGTGAAGTGAACTCAACTTTGATTTCTGCCAAACTAAGTGGGTATATTAAATGAAGAATTAGGAAGTGGGGGGGGAGTAGGGAACTCAGGGAAGTAAAACATTACAAAGGATTAGTCTGTGTAAATGTGATTAGGCCAGCTGTATCTACTTGCTGGCCCTTATCAAAGTTATGATTCTGTTCTACCACAGAGACAGGAGACTTATTTTTTCAAGTGTCGGCTGAAATAAACAAATTTGACAACCTTGATTTTTCTCAAGAAAGCACATAGAGGAGGGCTGGAATCATTTTAGGGATGTGGCATTGAGCTGTTAGATTCTATTAGTGTTTGTTCATGTCTTTATAAGCCATAGTTAAAGCCTAGTTAAGAAGAAGGCTCAGAATAGCCTGGCTAGAGTTTGGTAAAGGAGATTATCTTTGTGCATCATTCTAGGTACAAGACAAATCAGAACTCCAGTTTGATCACTTGCTGGCTAGAAGATCTTACTTAGGCAAGATACTTTAATCTTAATGTGATTCACTTTTCTTATCTATAAAACAGGCATGGTAATAATTGCTTTCTGATAACATTGTAAATAAGTAAATTAATATGTGTAAAGCTCAATGAATTAGTTATTATCTGCTCTGAAAGATATTATAATGGATAAGTAAAGGCATGCTGTCAAGTAAATAGTACAAGGCCCTATATGATGACTACCTTAGCATGGTTGAAATAAAGAATTATAGAGGACAGCATGTTGCAGAAAGAAAGTGATTGCAACAATACTTTAGTCAGAACCACAATCATAATTTTCTGGGGCACATTATAGAAGCAGGTTAGGATCTATATTTATCTCTTACTTCATTAGGAAAATGTATGTGGAGAGATAGGATTTGAAGAACAGAGTTGGAGGGATAAGGAAAGAGATTTGGAAACAAATTTAGAGGTGGCCCAAACAACATGCGAGTATCTCTATAAAGGCAGCATTCTAGAAATGCTATAAAGGCTCTGTTCAGAATGAACAATCAACCAAAACTACCATTTATAATTTTGTCTTTAAAAGAATCTAGTTATTATTAAATGTACAATTTAATAAGAGAATGGCTTTGTACCTTGCATACCAAAAACCATCACTTTCAAACATGTAAAATTATTCCAAGTAAAGTTGGTTACAATAAAATTATAGAGTGATATGTGATATATCAGATAAATACCAAAAGGGAAGTTTATAAACTATTTGACTATTTCAATCATCAGAACAGTTTTATATAATACATATATGTTTAACATACAATAAGTATCATTTAACACACATATATACACATAGACAAAATTTATATTTTAGGAAGAGACTGTTCTATTTAATGTGTATGAGACATTTATTTAAAAATATGTAGACATTAAGAAACTAGGTGACTGCAATAACTGGTTTTTATATTCTCATCCAGTAGTAATCCAAATAAACTAAAAATAGGCTATCAAAGGATGTCATTGGAAACTTAATTACATAGAAATTAAAGGTCAGTCTTCAAACAACCCCTGAAACAATAAGGAAATCCAAAGAAAGTGAAATCATGAATAGTTTAGAGGGTGGTGACAAGGAAAAACACCTAATGAAACCCCTGAACATCAACTAATGTAATACTAAAAAAAAAAAAAAAAAAGATAACCTGAATTCTTTTTTTAATGGAAAAGTATAGTAAAATTATATAATATTCAACTCAAGAAAGATGAAAAAGAAAATAAAGTCAATGAGAAGAAAGAATTAATGAAAAGATTAAAGTAGAAAACATAAACAAAATAAGGAAATGTTTTTTTGAAATATCCGTTATTGTGGATAAATTCATGACAGGCCTAAGAACTAAAAATACCAAAAAGGATACATAGTTAAGAATTATAAATGAACAAAGTATATTATATACATATATGGAAATATCACAATGAAACCTCCACATTGTATAATTAATATAGGCTAATAAAAAGAACTATAAGAAACAAAACAAAAATAAATAGTAAATGATAAAGAAGAATTTTAATTTTTTTATTATTGGCTGGGTGGGGGTACATTGTGGCATTTACAAAAGTTCTTACATTATATCAAATATATCACCTGAATTTACCCCCTCCATCATTCTCCTTTATCCTCCCCCCAACCTCCATTCCTGGAACAGTTTCCACAGGCATCATTTTTCCATTTATATTCATGTGTACACAATATACACATACACATATATATATTCACACATAACCTCTAAAGATAAAAATTATTTAACAAAGAATGGAATGAAGTTGATTAAAGCCACATATGAATGACAAAGGTTAAAAAAAAGTATAATAAAAGGTCCTGGAGATTATTGAGAAGATAAACTCAAAAGTAAGTGAAGAATATGAATATTAAATGAATAAAATCACAAAAGCTCAAATCTGTGAATAACCAGAAATTAAAATTAAGGAAAAATGTCACTGTATTTTTCTACCTATTACTTTGGCAAAAATTCAAGAGAGCTATGATATACAGAGCTTTTAAGGATGAGAAGACATGGGTATTCTCATAAATTGATGGCAGAATAAATTTTCAGGAATGTTATCTAGAATTATCTTTTAAAGTAAAAATACATTTTTAAAACTGTGGAGGATCATTCTGCATAATATTGTGCAGTAAGTGAAAGACTAGGTAAGGGCTACACCTCTTGTCCTAGAAATATTACTGTTTTACATTAAGTGAAAAAGCAACCTACAGAGTCATGTGTGACCTATTCTCCTGTCTTAGTAAAAATAAGTAGTCCCAAAGCCCTGATATGGCTGTCTATTTGGTTAAATGTTTTTATATAGGAATGGAGGATATGGAAAGAGGCTCATTAGGCTGTAAGTGCTCTTCCCCATGGCAGGGAGGTAGTAATGGAGGAAGATGACAAAAGATTTGAGGGGGGCATTTATATAAGTTGTTTTATCATTAAAATATCATCTATTATCTTGTAATTGTTAAAAAATTAATAAAGAAGTAAACAATATCATCAACCAAAAGAATACAGCTGGAGCTTGTGTTTTTCTGATATAAGCCCCTAATGTTTTAGAAATCTCTAGAGGGGTTTTCCATACAATGCCTGTAATTGATAAATTTTTAATTCCTATTTCTCTGCTTTGCAGCAGTGCTATTAAGAGAGCCTTATTAATTAAAGAATTTAGGAAATTTTAGTGCATGTTTAGAAACAAATAGAGCTTGATTTGTAAGGAGTCATTCTTCCATTATAGTCGGTCTGAAGATATTTGTGGAAGGTAACCATGCATATCTTTCCACATTAGCAAGAAAAGTGATTCTCTCTGCACTTATTAGCCACCAGAAAAATCCTCTTTGTTTCACTTATTTTCAGATTTATAGCGTCTGAATTAATATTTCAATAACCCCACTCAAGAAAAGCAGTTGAAACTATTCCACATGGATGTTGCATTCCAGAACACACACTTCCAGGCACAGCTTGCTCTTCACAGGTTATGTGCTGCAAGTCATTGTGCATAAAGGAACAAATCTGATGCACACATTAAAGGAATAGCTTTGTTTTTGCAGGCAGTCACCCCATCCAAAAAACGTCAGAGCATTTTTAGAGAGGAAGTCATATAAAAATAGCGAGCACATTTCTGCTGTACAGTGTGTTATACACCCACCTTCAGCTAATCCAGTATTAAATGAAAGTATTTGCCATAGCAACATTGATTTGCAAAGGGCAAGTGATGTTTCTGAGATTGGAGTATTTTCTTTCATAAATTTCAGATGCAGACACAGTTAGCACTTTAACAACCTATTTAATAACTTTATACATAACTAAAAATGCTTTACTTGGTTATGTTCAAATGTAGTTTGGAAACAGAATCCAAATAAAACAGCAAACTCTTACAAACAGTGACATCAAATTAAGTACAAGCAAAAAATACCACTAAAATATTAATTTCTCGTGGGAATAAATATTATTTCATGGAGTAAGCTACAGCAAATTATTGTTAAATCATTTGCTTCCAACTAAATGATCATTTTCCTATGAAAAGCAAATTTTCTTTATCTCACTATTTGCATAATTGGTGGTATGAGTTATAATATTTAACTTCCCCATTTTGGACATATTAAAGTATTTATTTTATCTGCTTAATGTATTTTTCATAAATGCTAAGGCAGTATTCACAGATACTTTACTGTTAGGGCTTCATCTACTTAACACAGACTATGAAGGCAGACACAGTAAGGATTAAAAAAAAGATAGGTTAGCAGCCTGAGTAAATGCAGGTATTAAAGAGGTGACTGTCATGGGGTCAAGTAAGTTTAGAAATTAACAAATAGTATCCGTATTGTTTCTTTGCTGTCATAACCACTCCGTAATACAAAATGGAAAAAATTGTGCTTAGGGGGTGATGAAATTAAGTTCCTCCTCTAAATAACTTAACATCAAGAGCAAAAAAATTTATCTTATGCAACATGAGTTTTTTTCTTTTTTACTCCATCACAAATAAATATTGTCTGTCTTCCCCTATCATTTATTTAATCAGCACAGTAATCTTGGGTCTGGAAGCCCACAGCTGTTGGGTGCAAGGGGACTTCTAGTCCTTCAATCAATGGTGGCAGGAGTCACTTGAAATAAATAAGAGATTTCGTGCAATTGCTGCTTGCAGTATTCCCTTTTTACTTTGTGATGACTGAAAAACTTTCTCCACTAGCCAAGGAGATTTGAAGCAGCACTGAAGCAAATAAAAGTCAAATCTAGCATTATTTTAATGCTTTCAAGTCTGATGCTGTCTGAAGACTCCAAGTTATTAGAAGATTGTGTTTTCTTACTTCCTTACCTCCCTCTTTCCTCAACATGTATTCCCTAAAATACAAAAATGTCAACTGTCAAAAAAGAATACAAATACAAGTTTCCTTGCATTTTGGAAATAAATCCTCAGAACATATTTATTGTAATTTAATTAAGAATTTTATAGAAAACATAGATGTGCAAGCCTGTAATTCACTGTCCTGTTTACATTCATTATGAAGAAAATCACTAAGAATGATTTTGTCTCTTCTTTGTGGCAGTCAGTACAAAAACCCATTGAGAAGCAGCTTTTCTATGAGATAAATTCAAACCAATTCTAGTGAAATCTAAACATATATTAGTATTAATATTCTTAATTCAGGCATACATAACAGTTACTTTTTGCAATGCTGTGATCAAACCCAGGTCTCACACATGATAGGCAAGTACCCTACTACTGAGTTACAACTCAGCCCAAAGAATTTTTAAAGTCATTTTGCCATAGTGTTGAAATGTAAACAAGATTGAAATTATTTTCCTGGTTCTTTCTTTTTCTAAATATCAGCCTGCCAGACCACTTCTAACCCCTCTCCAGGTTTCTGTAAAATTTTCTTGTTATCATTGTTCTTTACATTCATTTTTCAGTATTTCAATGTCAGTCACCATAGTGAACCTAACCTGCTGTATATTTCAATGAATATGGCAACCTTACTGACTAGTCGTTATTTATATTACTTCTGTTGATGAAGGGAAGAAAAGTCTGACTCTGAGAATTTATCACTTCTGGAACATCTTCATTTCAACCTCTTCACTGAAATATCCCTACTTCTATCTTTCTTGAGATGTATGGTTAAGAATATAAGTTTTTTTTGTAAGTGTTCTTATCACAAAAATGATAACTGAGGTAATGGATTTGTTAATTAGGTAAATTTAACCATTCCACAACATATGTATACTTCAAAATAGTATTCTGCCCATGATGAATGCATGCAGTTTTTTACCTAGCAATTTAAAATAAATTAACAAATAGTATAAATTCCTTGATAGAAAAGTCTTGTCTATTTTGTTCATCGTAATAATGCCTAGTGCTCAATAAAGATTAGTTGGATAAATTTTTTAAAAAGGAAAGAAATTGTCTTCATACCATGAATGTTCCTGCCTCTTGCCAACACCAGCCAATACCCAAACACACCAGTGACTGTAGTACTGTTGTGTGTACACATGGATTGAAGTTATGAGTCCCTTGTTGCAGTGTTCTTTATATGTAAGAAATATTCTTGAGGATTAAACCCAAGACTTCAACACATGTGCTAGGCAAGTATTCTGCCACTCTCCTGACCCCCGATTTTTTAAATTTTGTTTTGAAATAGAGTCTTGCTAACTTCACTCAGGCTGGCCTCAACCTTGCGATCCATCTTCCCAGTACCTGGCATTATAGACATGCACCACCACGCCCAGCAGAAATACTTTTTTTCTTAAAGAAATATTCTTAAATTCAGTTATTCTTTTTATTTCAGCTGCTACAAAACTTTGTGCTTTTGTATGATTCTTTTAATTTTACCAGCAAATATGCTGATAAACGCAAATATGTTGCAAATATAACTTATTTTTTAAAAGTTTGTGATTTTAAGTGAACAATTCCATGAATGTTGACAAGTGTTTGCAGTTGTATAACTACCATGCTGACATGATAAAGAACATTTCTGTCACCCAGAAACTTCCCTTGAACCCTTGTGCCGTCCCTTAATTCTTAACTCTCATCTGTAACTCCTGGCAACTATGATCTTTAAGTCACTATAGTTTGGTCTTTTTTACGTTCACATTCCATCCAAATGTAAGTACAGCACTAGATAGTCTCTCACTTAGCATAATACTTTGAGATTCATATGTGACATTGAGTTTATTGTAGTTTTGTGCCTTTTTGTTTTGGTTAGTGGTTGTGGAGGGGTCCAGATTCTAACTCACGCAGTCTGGCAACCTGTACTTTTAACCATTAAGTTAACTATGTCTTGTACTCAAGATAATTTTCTTAATAGTCTGTGATTTTTTTTCTCCTACCCTCAAATCTTCGGTGACTGCTTATTCTGGGTAAATACATTTCCTATTTCATAATCTGGCCTTGATTTGTCTTTCATCTAATTCCCATCTATGCTACCCTAAAAAATTTCCTGCTTATCACTTAACTCCTCATTTTCTACCACAGTTCGTCTACTTGTTAATCCTATGAGTAGCTGTCTTTGAATTTCTTGATATTCTTTCTTCCTGCTTTATACCCCACATCCTTACCTATTCAAATCATACCCCATTTGTTAAGTTATAGAATGTATGTCCCTTTCCCTATAAACCTACCTGATTCCATCAAACTGATCTGAGTGCCATAAAAGTTTGTACCACTCTTAGGGACCTATTGTATGGTCACTCATAGTGATTAATTTTCATGTTAAAATTGCTCACACTAAAGGACCTCTGAAACTGGTCACTGCAGCTTATTCATCTTTGTGCATAATTTGTCAGTGTTTGCTCGTACTGAACAAACATCTTAATCTGTATTTAAAAGAATCCAGCATCTTCCTTCCATCCTGCAGAAAAGATACAGTTTGCGTAGTATTTTGTATTGTGTCTTGCACTTTTTGTATTGTGTCTTGCACATTTGTTGATTAATAAGTCTTCCTTGAATATATACTAAGCTGTTTATTTTGCTCTTAGGTACATGTAGGAGAGCAAGTTGGCTCATGACCCAGAATGTGCAATAAGGATTGCCTGTCTAGTTAGGGCTATATTCCTAGTGTCTTACAAAGGGCCTGATACATAGTAGGCATTACCAGGTATTTGTTAAGAATAGATATTTATTGGTTGTGGTTTTTTTTTGTCAAGACACAGAGCATATCAGCAAGTACAGGTTGATTAGGTAGTTAGACTTCAAAGGAATTTATAGTTCAGTAGACATATTCTTGGATAAGACCATTATCTTCTTAATGGCCTAAATTTTAGGTATCTACAGTATTTTTATGTCTTACTTTGAAGTGTCATAAAATTTGTCCCTTCTCTGCTTTAGCTACACTGGTTTCTTTCAACCTCTTGTACTTATTTATACTCCCACTGAAGACTTTGTACATGCTCTGTTCTTGCTGTGATTGCTCTTCCCTCTCCATTTTTTGTTTTTGTTTTGTTTGTTGAGATGGAGCCTACTGTTGCCCAGGCTGGACTTCAACTCCTAGGCTCAAGAGAGCCTCACAGTCTTAACCACCTGAGTGCTGGGACTGCAGGCATTTATTGCCATGCCTGGCTTCACCATCCCTTCTTGTTTCATCTGGTTAATATGTTAAGATATTCTGATCTGGTTAAGATGAGAATCTTTCAGATCTCAGCCTGGGTATCACTTCGCAGAGAAGCTTTTCCTAACCATCTCCCATTTCCCCATCTCTCCTATATTCCCTACCCACTACTTTTTGGAGTGCTATCTGCTCTTGCAACATCCTATCCCTCTTTTTTCAGAATACCTTTTACAATTGCCTTCTAAATTTGCTAATGTCATCACTCAGTTCATGACTCTATTTCCTCATTAGACTACAGAACACAAGGGGACAGGATATATGTTTGGTTTTGCTTATCACTGTATTCCCCATCTGTAGTCTACTTTATGGCAATAGTAAACTCAATATATATTTCTGTGATAGACATGTGTGACAGAGCCTGAACGAATGGATACATTTCCATTGCTACTATCTTGTTAAAAAGTCTTAACAGGGATTGACAGCACCACCTCCTGAACTGTTTCTGGAGCCTTTTCAGGCTCACATTGTACCTTTATCACTCAGTTCCATCAGTGTTGTATTCCTAAAGGAATGCACTCATGATTTCCTGCACCATGCCTTGCCCACCATGACTAACACTACCTTTAAACAAATCTTAATTTAAGTTTAGATAAAATTAAAATTCTCTCATTCAAATTAGAAAACGATTTTAATTCAAATATAAGTTCTCATCTCCCAAAGCCTTTTGTTTTGATCCAGCAATACCACTCTTGGGGATATACCCAAAAGACTGTGACACAGGTTACTCCAGAGGCACCTGCACACCCATGTTTATTGTGGCACTATTCACAATAGCCAAATTATGGAAACAGCCAAGATGCCCCACCACTGACGAATGGATTAAGAAAATGTGGTATCTATACACAATGGAATTTTATGCAGCCATGAAGAAGAACGAAATGTTATCATTCGCTGGTAAATGGATGGAATTGGAGAACATCATTCTGAGTGAGGTTAGCCTGGCCCAAAAGACCAAAAATCGTATGTTCTCCCTCATATGTGGGACATTAGATCAAGGGCAAACACAACAATGGGATTGGACTCTGTCTTTTTATTCTATCTAACATCCATTCTCCTAAATGGAGAACTTCCTAAAACATAATTTCTGTATCTACTAGTCCAGTTACCACAGCCTTGCTTCCACCAAACTTATATTGTCTCAGGGATTTGTTCAAACTAATTTTTGAGCTCAGAGTATCTTTCTTTTACTCCCTCTAAATTCTTCCTCTCCTGTGCAGTGACTCAGCTTCCCTGTTCAGGACTTCTCAGGTACTGAGAGAAATCCAAGTTACTTCATTTTGTTTTTAAGGTTTCCATTTTTTAATTTTTTAAATACTAAGAAATGCTTAGGCAGAAATGTAAAGCAGGGATACCTGGGTGCGGTGGCTCATGCTTATAATCTTTGTTACTCAGGAGGCAAAGATCAAGAGGATCGCTGTTCAAAGCCTGCCCAGGCAAATAGTTCACGAATCCCTATCTTGAAAATACCCAGTACAATAATGGGCTGGTGGAGTGACTTAAGTGGTAGAGTACATGTCTAGCAAACATGAAACCCTGAGTTCAGACCTCAGTCCCACCAAAACAGACAAAAAAAAATGGGGACAGATTTATGTGCTAGATATTCTCTATTGAATTCTACTCTAAGCTCCAAGAAGCTAACCTTTTGAACCACATCATTGAGCTCCTTTGCTCTCTGACTTCCAGTTGACTTTAATCTGAAGAGGAACTTGCAGAACACTGGAAGTCAGAATGAGGAGAAGGTCAGACTATTATTTTCTTGCCTCTTTTTCTGTTGGGCAGCAGATTGACAGTGACTGGGTTTCTCTCTATATTCTAAGACTCTTATTGTCCTTTCTAATGGCTATAGCAATTTCTAGTTTGGACAACTCTTCCATTTCTTGCTTCCCAGGACTTAGGATAGTAACAGCTTGCTACTTCACAAATCCCTGGGACATTTTAAGTACTTCCCTTGTGCCTACCCCACATCTTTGTCCTTGATTTCTTGGTTAAATTCTCTTCAGTTGCTCCTTTTATTTGTGCCCTGTTTTCTAAAAAATCTTTGACTGAATCATTTAATACTTCCATTATAGAGATGATGCAGTGTAATATATAGTTCCTTTCCAAGATAATTACAAATTGTGTTTATTAAATATGTTAATTCATTGTGCATTACAGATGGTGGAGTATGGACACAAGTTGAAAGCTAGGCTGAATATCATCTCTTTTTTTTTTTCAATCCTGTCTTTTGTCTCTGACTCTGTATAATCTCGTGAGGTAACAAGCCATTAGGCCTAACTAAGTGACCCTCCTCCCTTACCCACCAATCAGTTCTGTATAGCACCAAGCCAGTCTTTTGCTTTCTCCTTTCTCTGAATTCCTATCCTTTTCTAGTCTTTACCACAAAACTTAATACTTCACTATTTCTTGATGGTGTACTTTTACTATTCCCTTAGATTCTAAAGTTTCTGAAAAAAAGAATGATATCTATTTTGGTACTGCTAAAGTAAAATATGTATTATATCACTAATTATTGTTCAGTTTATTGTTGGTTGGGTTGATTGATTAGTAGCAAAGATTCTTGGGAAAAGCTATACCATTTTTTTTTGTATTTTAAACATTTTAATGGAAAACCTCTGATGATACTTGTGTAATGAACTCCCTACATTATATCCAACAATGATTATCAACTCTTGGTCGGTCTTATTTTATCTGTATTTCCCTACATTATTAATCTCCCAATGTACAATGGAAACACTTCTCTAAAAGGTCAAGTTTCTCTCTCTCTCTCCCTCTCTCTTTCTCTCTCTTTCTCTCTCTCTCTCTTTACCTGAAATGGGGACCTTGCTGAGTTTCCCACATGGATCTTCAACTTCTTGCTTCAACAATCCTCCAACCATAGCCTTATGAATGCTGAGACCATGAGACTATTATATGCTACTGTGCCTGGCTTAAAGTTTTCTTGTAATACCTTACTAAAAGCCATTGGCTATAGAAACTTAGTTGTATAATGATGATAATTTAGGATTATTTAGTTTTATCTTATGTATCATATTTTGTGTGTGTATGTATCTGTGTATAAGACTGAGAAAACACTAAAAATAAAGCTCATTTTTACAGGATTAAATTTACTTTTTTGTTGTTCTTTGTTTAGTATTAGAAAATGTTCAAGCTAGCTTAAAGAAGTATATCACCTACTGAAGTGAGTACTTATGATGTAAAATGAACTAATGATAAGTGAAAGCATATCTGGAAAATGGGCATTTGCAGTTTCTCCAGCTATTTGATTCATTGTAATTACAACTCCATTAACTATATCACAAGTATCCACCCCTGGGAGTTTAGAAGGCAATGTTTGTAAAGTTGTTCTACTTTTGAATTATTAATATTGTCTTTAAGTGGAAGTTGGAAAATTATAGTGGGACAAATTTGGTTTGATAGCGTTTTTTAAAAAAAAAAACATAAATAAAGTGCTTAAAGGAAAAAATGACTCAATGCCCGGAACTATTTTTGTAGGAACAGACCCTTTATGAAAGGCTATTAGTCATGTACATAAAAAAACTGAACGAATTAATTCAACCAACATTCACTGTGTACCCAGTTTCTATGCCAGGTGGTGTTTGGGAATACAAAGAAGAATAAATCAAGGCGTCAGCCCTTAAAACACAGACCAGGAGAAGGAGACAGCCTAGCAAAAAAGGAGCTTTGTTGAAACTGCCTAATGCTGGTATAGAGATGTTTATTATGTGCAAAGGAAAATCAAGAAACATTCCAAAGGATATTTTTATATTTGATTTTATAGTTCCTCTTAAAAGTTCAAGGCAAAGGATGCAAATCTGTTGAAATGTTTCCTTTATGAGTTGAAAGTAAGGAAAATGAATAGGTCACAGAATCACAATAAGGGAGGTAGGGAGAGACAGAATGACTTTGCCCTTGATCACTGTAGTGAAATATATAACTCCTCCACGTACATAAATACCCCATGCATGTTGTACCACTTCTCCAGAAGAAAAAAGTATCATTTTTCAGAAGGCAATATTGCCTTATATTAACTTAGAGTTGAGTTCACTTTCCATCTTTTATTCCCTCAAGATCATCAGGCTTGCTGAAGTAGAAATAGGTATTTTATTTGTTTTTATCCCCATATATATTGGTATGTCCTATCCATTACTTCATCAATGCATCAGAAAATGTCTAAATGAGTAGATTTAACTGTCATTGTTATTTCACTAGATAAGAAGACAAGGATTCAAAAAATTCTGAGTTTTCTAAGTCAGTACACTGAAATGGACTCAGTATCCCTTAATTATCTGCTGCTGGTTAAACTTGAGACTTAGAAGGATTTTGGTTTTGGTTTCACAAATGTGCTGTCACCACCTTTTGGTTATCTACTAGCTAAGCATCTCCTCACATTTTTTCTTACCTACTATTTTCCTCCTTTTGTTCTAGCACTGGCCTTTCTTAGCCCAGTAAGTCAATTTTTTTTTCTTTTTCTTTATTTTCTTTTTTCTTGGCAGTACTGAGAATTGAATTCAGGGCCTTCAGTGCTCTACCACTTGAGCCAAACTCCACCCAGTCCCTTTGCTTTTAGTTTGTTCTTCAGATAGGGCCTTATGCTTTTGCCTGGGCTGGCCTGGGACTCCAGCATCCTACTTCTCACCTTCCAAGTAGTTGGGACCACAAGCTTGTAACACCATGCCCAGCCACTCTTTTTATTATTGTTATTATTAATTGTGCAACATACTCTATCAAGTCAATCTTGATCAGATAAAGCCAGTCATTGTCACTCCTTTTTCTGAACTGATGATTGGCTTAGAGATGGCACTTGATACTATTCTGGCTATTTAGTTGTGAAGGGAGGTTTCCTGGAGCCAAAGTGCTTCAGGGTAAGTTTTCTTCTTTCAGAGGGATTTAAGGAGACTTTCCCCTCCACTGGCCTTTAGAAATTGCATTGTGTGAATGTGATACTGGAAGCTACTGCAACCATCATGTTATGAAGAAGGAATCCTAGAGATCAAGGGAATAGCCAGAATCTGGCCAAGCTGAAAGATGGAAATCACCTGACATTGTTGAATTGCTGGATGAAATAACCATTACTGGATCTGTCCCAGATGCATTCTTAGTAGTGATATACATGCTCTTCGACTTCTTATATATTACTGAAATGCCATATGCAGTGTTTGATTTAGTACAGTCTTTCTGATATGTCCTAATGACTGTATGCTCATGTACCTGAAAGACAAAAGGGCTGTTTCTGACAAAAACTTTCATAACCTAACAATACATTCCCATTTTGCTTTTTAAAACCAGTGTGCCAATTTTAAGTTCCATAAGTAATGGAATAAAAATGTAACCATCTTTCAAGCAAAAAATTCTACTAGTAATTGCCATGGGTATATAAATGTATTTGAGCTGTAGAAGATTATTTGCATATTTTACATCTTCTCTTCCACAGGAAATTTATCAGCCAGTGGTCTATTTTGCTTATTAGACAGTTATCAATGTCTAATGGTAAAAGTACAAATAATATATTCATATATTAATTTACAAATTTTCATTCACATAACAAATGTAATAGAGTTACCAATCATATATTACTATTCAAATTTACAAAGAAAATCAGTGTTTTACTTTCAAAACAAATGTAAGCTAACTGAACATATTAAACTCCTGGCCTCTGGGTAACATGAGAAAAAAATCTTTAAAGTGTCAGTTAAAGACATCCCAGTCTCTTCTGGTTTAAACAGTCAGCTCAATTTTTTATTAAACTGTTTTCTCTCCATTTTTTTTGTTTGTCATTATAGTATGTGGTTGTTTGGAAGCAGTGGTCTTATAAATGGTCTTGGACAATGGAAGAAGTTTCAAATGAATGGAGTATATGGGCTCTATTCCCTTAATTGGTCAACTCCTGCAGCTGTAACTATGGAATGAGCCTTGTGTTGGCCAGAAGACTTTGTTTTACTTCCTCCTATCTGCAAGGGTATTCCTCTATGTCATGCTCTCTCCCTGCCTTCTTCCCTGAGGCCATACCAAAATACTTCTGGGGAACCAAATATGGTTTACTTGAGAGAGGAATGTGAATACAGCAGTTTAGTGTTTTCAAAATGTCAGTGTTCTTACAAATACATAGTGCCTATAGACCCTAAGCCTTTCCCAGAACTGTAAAATTTGTACAAATATGTTAGAATATCTACTGAATTATTTACATTTCCTGTTTTACACGTGTAATATTTGTTCTTTTTTTACTCTTTCATCTAAGAAGTGTCCACTTTTGTAGTATATCACTTCACTGTAAGAAATTTAAGCCAGTTTGTGTTGAAAGGTAAATCCAGTACTCAGATTTCTAAGGTTTTTTTGGATTTTTTTGTCCATACTGGGGTTTAATTTCAAGGCCTCATGCTTCCTAGGTAGGTGCTCTACCACTTGAGTCATACTACCAGCCCTTTTTGCAATGGTTAATTTTGAGATAGGGTCTCACCTTACACCCAGGCCAACCTGGACCACAGTGCTCCTGTTTGTGCTTCCCCATGTAGCTGACATAACAGGCACATACTACTGTGTCCAGCCATTAGTTGAGATGAGGTCTCACTAAATTTTTGCCTGGGCTGGCCTTGAACCACAATCCTCCTGATCTCTGCCACCCAAATAGCTAGGATTACAGGCTTGAGCCACTATGACAAGTGTGGATTTCTAAGTTTGTGTGACCCCACTATCTGTGAAATAGGAATTGTTTCCATGGTTGGAAAACAACTTTATAGCCTGTTTTACTAGACTTATCTAATAAATTTTGCTATTTATGTAAGTTTTCTACAGAAATTTCAGTGGCTTTCTGATGCTGTCAAGAAAAACAAAATAGCCGAAATCCATAGCATGTACATCTTCAGCATCACTACTCTGTGGTACTGTAATTGGTAAGAGCCAAGTTTCCTTTTGAATATTTTGGATTTAAAAAATTAATCTATTGACCAGTCCTTTTGTTTTGATCTTCTAAATCTGTTTGATTATTGTTGCTATTGTTAATTTTCTCATTTCTTTCCCTTGATAGTCTTTCTTTTTTCCCCATTTCCCAAGGTTTTCCCTCGGCCCTATGGCCTTCACTGAAGGAGCTATTGGGAAAACTTTTTGGTGACTGCTGTATCCCATTGCTGCAACCATTTCCTCACTGGGAGGCAATGCAGATGACAGGGCTAGAATGGGTAGGGGAGATTGCAGGACAGGGGGTGTTGCTGAAGATGTACATGGCCTTGAGAAGAGCCTGAATCATGAGGGCAAACCACCCATAGTTACAGTCCTTAGAAGAATAGCCACAGGGAAGAAATAGGTCCTTAAAAAATGTAGAGATATTAACAAAAAGGTAGATACCCAAATAATAATACTGTCCTATAACTTCACCAATGAGGACACTGCTAATTTGTGGATTTTGTTTAGCAACCCTATCTACTATCTACTTTTTGAAACATTCTCTTCAGTTGACTTCACTAGTATAAAACTCCTTATTTTTTTCTAAATTACTAGGCCACTGTTCCTTGGCTAGCCACCTCACAGCTCTGTCAGCCTCTTTGTCTCTCTCTTTCTCTAACTCTCTCTCTCTCTCTCTTTCTCTTTCTCTCTCTCTCTCTTTCCTCTTAACTAACCAGCCTCCTCTCTACCTTTTTTCCAGTTTCCAGCAAATAAATTTATATTACATAAATTTATATCTTGAGGCAAAACTTTTCCTCTGAACTCCAGGCTGTTGACCTACTGCCCTTTTGACACATAGGTTAATTTTTCAAAAGCAACTCAAAATTAGCAAGTCTAGTACCAAATTCATTATCTTCTTCAACCCTAGTCTTCTTGTGTTTTATGTCTCAATGAATGATACCACCAATATATTCAGTTATGCAAGTCAGCTACTTAGGAATCATCATTGCCTCTGATTCTCTGTCATCCACTCTGATCTACTCCCAAGTCATGTCTGTGTTGCCTTTTAAATTTCTCCACAATCTGACCTTTTTTTTCCCTTCTCTACCACTGTCACCCAGATTCAAGCTTCTATTATCACTTTTCTAAACAACTTTATGGCTTTTTTTACTAGACTTATCTAATTAATTTTGATATTTATGTAAGTTTTCTACAGAAATTTCAGTGGCTTTCTGATGCTGTCAAGAAAAGCAAAATAGCCGAAATCCTTAGCACGGATTCAGTTTTTGTGCCATGTCAACTTTTCCAGTCCAACTTAAAACATGTTCCTCTGTCTGTGTATACTGTGTGACTTTTGTTTACTCAATTCTCAACAATTACAGGGACTTTGAAAATACAGTAGACCCTTGGTATCTGGCTCCAGGAAGACTGCCCTTAAGGAAAAATCACAAATGCTCTGGATGCATAGAGTTCAGCACTTTAAGATTATTCAGATTTCCCCTACAATATGTATACCAGTTCTGAGCATCTATCATAATGTGAAAATGCATGGAGTAGGCAACATTACTGTCACAAAAAATTATCATTGTACATATTAATATTGCTCACCAAAAACTACATCTTGGAGTCTTTACTCCCATTTCCTGTATGGGTAGCAGGAAATATTTCTATCCTTTTCTCCATTTCTCCCTTATTTTATCTGCTATAATAAATTTCTTTGCTAATAAACTTTGCTCTTATTTTCACTACAGTCTAGATCCCATTTCATGCTCTTTGTTTCAAATACTGTGAATGCTTCATTCATTTTTTCCATAAGACCGTTGGCCTTTTAACAACTCTAAAATTTTCACGTATTTACTGAAATTAAGAACATTATATGCCCTTTTTGGCTTGAGATGATTACCATAACCTTTACCATGTTTTTTTTGACCAACATTTCCTTTTGGGAGACATATTTTCATAAAATTAAGAGCAGGGAAACAGCAGATCACACAATGATTGAAACACAACTGACGATGACAGGACTGAAAGTGCCACATCAACTCAGCTGCATAATGTGTGTGTGGGAATTCTTTTTGACTGCACTTGGCCAAACTGCATGTAATAAATCCCTAAATAAGGTGGCTCACTGTTCTATTGCCTGTGGAGAACCGTTTGCAACTCCTCTCCCCTGGATCATTCCCCTTGAATTGGATTTGTAGTAATCTGTACTAGTCCTATGCAGCACTTAAAACAGTAAAAATGTAACATTTATTGCTGTGATTATTTCTCTGCTAAACTAGTGGACTATAAGTCTTATGAGAGCAGAGACCATGTACTTTTTCACAGCTTTACAAATGTAGTACTGTATCTGGTTCCTAGATGTTGTTCAACATTTATGTTTGTTAACTGAATGAGTACATTGGTAGAAGAATGAATTTCTACAGGGTGTAAAAAGTGATTTAAAGTAGGCAAATACTGGTTACATGACTATGGCAAGATATATTAGAACAGGCTCAGAAAGAACAGAAACTAAAAAGGCCACTTGGTTTTCTGATGGTTCATATTGAACTTTAAGAGAATAGAATACAACTCAAGTAATAAGGTAGTTGACAGACACTTTGTAATGCAGGGCTCCTGTTCTCTGATGCTATATTGTCTCAGTATCAAATGTAAGCCATTTAACATAGAAACATGGTACTTGGAATAGTTATTGCGGAGACTTTTCTGAGTAGATATGATAACTAAAGTCAGTTTCCAGTCTTTGGGGCTAGAGTAGAGGATCGTGGATGTGAATAGTTAACATTACCATGAAGTCCAGAAAAGTGACTGCTTCTGTATTTAGAGAAACTTACTGAAAAGCATAAATGTACAACAAGCTTAAGTTTAGGGAAGGTGAGTGGTATAGATCATCAGCAACCCCTGTTCAGAACAGAATAGTTTTCTCACATAAATCCATGCACGCCTCCCTGCCTCCCCCACCTCTGCCAACCAGGAAGCCAAGGGATCCCACTGCTGTTGCCACCATGTTGTGTCATAGCCAATTAATTATAGACCATTATTAGTAAGCTCTTTTTTGCTTATTCATAAGTGAAAAGTGTGCAGTAGCTCTAAGACAGCTGTTCCCTTACCAAAATATTTTTCAATCATCATTTGCTCATTCAGATTTGTAATTCCCAAAGAGCCCTAGCCAGGAAAGTCGCTTCCACTTGAGCTACTTGGCACTGAGAGACTTGTCAGCCCCAGCCATGGTGTGATTATAGTTTAAAAAATGCAAATGGGATTCTGGGATGAATCACACAAAATTCATATGAAAAAGTTAATTAGGCAGCATCTACAGCACAAGTTTCAGTTCATTCTTTCCGAAGCAGTGAGTTTGTTGCCACCAAAGGATATAGATACATGCAAAATTCAACAAATACTTACTTATAGAAGCTGGACACCAGTGACTTACCCTATAATCCTAGGTACTTTGGAGGCTGAGGTCAGAAGGATTGTGGTTTGAGGCCATCCTGTGCAAATAGTTTGAGAAACCCCATCTCCCAAATAACCAGAGCAAAATGGACTGGAGGTGTGACTCATAGGGTTGAGTGTCTGCTTTGTAAGTGCAAAGCCCTGAGTTCAAACCCAAGTCCCATCAAAAAATTTTTAAAGCTTGCCAGATATTATTCTAAATGCTGAACGTGCTTGAGCTGCTTCAAGAAGATTACATTCTGTGTTGTGATAAACATCCAAAAAGTTAATGGGAGTGGAGCTAACATCAAGAGTGAAGCATTTTGGAGAATTATTTGGGATATTTTAACACAAAATATTCACTATGGCTATTTCTTTTAGAGACTTAAGAAGTACAAATTGGCCACATAGATAATATTTAATTGTATATATAATTTGGTAAAGGAAAGAGAAGGGGTAAGAAAAATGAGAATACTACATACAATAGTGAAAGTTTGAGGAATTTTATCTGCGATGAAGTATTTTAAATTCTGGTTTCAGAGAGGTACATTTTTTAAATTGAGGATTTTTTTTTTTTTTTATCCAGAAAGTGTTCTGTGCTTTTGAGTCATGCTCCTCTGTTTGCTCTAGTTCCCTTTTATATTAGGATGAGCTAGAGAGTACATACTGCACTGGATCAGATAAGGTTATTGTGAATGCCTTCAAGTCCCAGTGGGAAATAGCAATTTTTTCCTGTTATACTACTTGGGTTATATGTATGAGTATTAATCAAGGTTCTCTAAAGAAACAAAACCAATAATAGATATAGAAAGAGTGGAGACTTGTTAGGGGAATTAGCTCACAAAATTATGGAGACTGAGAAGTTCCATGCTGGGATGTCTGCAAATTGAAGGCCGTGGAACTTGTAGCATGGCTCAATCCAAGTCCATTGACCTGAGAGCCCAGCAGGAGTGCTCTTAAGATTTAGGGTCCAAAGGGCAGAGAGCCTGGGGTTCTGATGTCCAAAGACAGGAGACGATTGCATCCCCAATCAGAGAGAAGTTCATCTCTTCTCTGCTTTTGTTCTTTCTATGCTCCCAGCAAATTGGATGGTGCTCCCCCACACTGAAGGTGAATCTTCCCTAAGTAGTCCTCTGGAAACACCCTCATAGACACACACAAAAAACAATCCTTCATTACCTCACTAGGTTTTCCTTTATTCAGTTAAATTGAAAATTAACCATCCCAGGTCAATCAAAAGAAATCTTTGAAAAATTATTTTCAAATTGCTTTCTTCATTTTTTATTAACATACTTTGATCAAATTTATCCTCCCTGTTCTTTCTTACCCTCTCTCGCTCCCCCCAACCCCCCCAATCCCCCCCAACCTCCCCCAACCTCCCCCCACCCTTTTTTTTGAGTACTAGGCTTTGAACTCAGGGCCTCATGCTTGCTAGGTAGGTACTTTACCACTTGAACCACTCCACCAGCCCTGTTTTGTGTTGGTCTTGAGAACTATTTGCCTGGGTTGGCTGCAAACCTCTATCCTTCTGAACTCTGCCTTCTGAGTAACTAGGATTACAGGCCAAGTCACCAGCACCCAGCTCCTCTCCTCCCTTTTAAAAACAATTGTTAATGGGCTCATTATCTATCTTATTTTCATATGTGTGTATGAAGTACTTCGATCATATTCATTCCCCTCTCCCTTTGGAAATCATTATGTTTTCTTTTTGTACTAAAAATTCTTGTCAGAGAAACCTGATCTCTTTCTGTACTTTTCCTTTATTGAACTGACAAAACTACTAGCAGTCCTGAAATTTCCATTAGCTCTTTGCAGAACTAAAGTTATTCAAACCCATAGTAAGTACTGTGTGAAAACATAGGGCTTTATGAATCCTAGACAGTTTTCTTAGATTAGATTTTACAGGTGCATGATATGGGGTTAGTATAGAGGTTGCCTCCCACTTTCCGAGCAGCTATTTTGAGGCACAGAGTCACAGTTGTCACAGTGAGATGGTTCTGCTTGTGATTTTTTTCCTTTGTGTGTATGTGCGTGAGAGCACGTGCATGCATCTGTGTGTGTCTGTATATGTGTTTATGGTGGTACTAAATGCTGTTTTGATATGCATATATATGGTGAAATTATTACTGCATTTAAGCAAACTAATCTTTCCATCTCCTTCTCTAGCCACCTTATTTATTTATTTGATAGTTCTGGTTATTTAACAGGGATGACTGTGACAAGTTACCAGGAACCATTCTATACATAATATAATATTTTTATGATTTACACTGTGTTTACAGAGATCAGCCAATTTGCAAACTAGGTCATACTATCTATTTGTCCACCTATTTGTGGTTACCACATTCACTAGTCTCCTCAAGAAAGACAGGCTGGGAGATTCTTAAAGACTATACAGTAAAGGGAAATTATCCAATCAGGATCAAATCATAGCATTCAGCACTAGAATCTGAATGGTACCTTTGGTTTCCCCAAACAAAAATTACTGGTTTTATATGAACAGTTTTCATGTGTAATAGTATACAGATGGTTTTGTTTGTCCCATACTAATTTAAATAAACAGTTGATTTTATTAGCTTCCTTTTCCATAGACACCATTGTGTCTTTGTCTCACAAAAAGACTAAATCAAAACAAAGAAGGCTTCTTTCTTTAATAGTTTAAGCAGGCTGTTACTGAACATTGTCGTCTACCTGAGAACTCTTGGTTGAAAATGTTTAGTAACAGAATGTCTCATGAGTTCTTTAGCAATAAGGGTTTTTTTTTTTCTTCATTTTTAGCATACTATCTTCTTTTTTCAGAAAATTGTACTGTTCTTGGATAGTTCCCAATAGTAGCAGTAAAGAGGCATCAGCAATATCGGATCCCTCTTGATTCGGATTTGGCTGATGTGCCGAAACAGATAGCACTGGGAGACGTGGCTGTGTGGATTCATGTTATTTCTACCTTTTTGTACAGCTGAGCCTGTGTTAGCAGTTTGAATCTGCGGTATTTTACAGACAGTCCCCTGGCACTAAGCTCAGATATAATGTTCTTCCTACAGAGAGAAAGAGGACTCATGATGATGACACATGGAAAATTGTGAGAGGTTGTACTAGTAGTTTGGTTAGAATTATAGAAGCATCCTTTTTAGGGTAGTGTGAGTCAAAGAAAAGACCATTGTAACGGGCAGTAAGGTTCTGTTTTTGTGTCTTCAAAGGGTATTAAGGAGAAGCATTGATTTGAGTCATATGTATGTGTTTAAATAACTTTATTTTGCAGAAACAAAATGGTGACAAAATTAAATGGCTGTGGCTCTCTCATCAATGTAGTTTGTCAACAAGCTTTCAGGAAACATTCATAGGTGCTATTCGAAATTTTGGGGACTTGAACTAAAGCTTGTTTTTAAATTTTATGTGTCTTTAATTCCTTTATTTCTTTTATTAATCAAGTAAACCTCTAAAATTGTGTTTTAAAACTGATAATATTTTATGTTCAAATATTTGAAAGGTTTGAAAAAAACCTTTTTATTTTTCCATAGCAAAAAAAAGAAGTACTTTAGAGAACTGTATGCAAATTCTGTTTCATGGGTGCCTAGATTATTTATTTTCCTGTAAACAAGTTACTTGTTTTCTTTAGCTTCAGTTTCCATCTTGAAAAAAGTGTTTGTAATAACCTACCTGATAGTATTACCCTGGGAAATAACTAAGATGGAAAATTCTCAAGTGAAATGAGAAGCTGAATAAATGTGCTTTTTGCAAGACAGCATATGATAAATTCTGATAGTATACATAAATCAATTGAATTATTTTAATATTATTAAATTGTAGAGGTTATAGGTTCAAGATACTGTTAGTGTTCTTGGTGTCCATCATCCAAAACATAAAACACAACTGTTAATTTATTTATATCAGTGATATAATGATTTTATTAATTTAAGAAATGTTTCATCTTCTCTTGATGTTGCCTTCAGAAGCTATGCTTTTTTTTTTCAAAGACTGCATGAGCACAGGGTTTGTCACAGTGAACTATATGAATCTACAATGTTGTAGCATTAAATTTTTAAACTGCTGCTTATTAGTATGGAATTTCAATTTAAAGTAACCATCCATTATTGTTGACCTACTATAGAAATTAACCTGCACTAATGAAATACTGTTTTGTAATCATTAAATAACTTCTCTTTCCCTGTACTATAATGAACTCTTATGAGTTTGGCAAATGCCATTGACCAGGCCATTTTCCAACAAATTACACAGCTTCTTAGAAAAAAAAGAAAAGTTTTTCATTTTCTTATGGAGAAATCTTTCTTTTATTTAAATATAGAATTTAATCTCCTAGAAAAACAGAGGCATGAAGATCTTAAAAGACTAGCCAGAATTACAATTTAACTAGATTAAAACTTGATATAGAGAAAATGGCAAGAAAGATAACCCACTATCTCTGACAATCATGAAGGTTTTACTCTTAACTGATACTACCTGGTGAGCCTTAAGTGGATCAATATAGTAATTGTTCTGTGAACAGTCCATTTCTATAAATAAAAAAAAGTTGTCTGTCAGATCTGTTCATAGTGAACGAGAATAAAAATGAAGTAACATTTCTTAAAAATGTGCCTTCTCATATTCAGCCAGCCTAAGGAGGACAGAAGTTGGCCCTCAGCCATCTTTTTTAAGCCTTGGCTCTGCAGTTGGACTATGCGAATGACCCATGCTTATCTTTTTTACATAAGTCTTGAGCTTTCAACTTAATTCTAAAAACTAACTCATGTACCAAAATATTTCAGAAAAAATCACTGATGCCTTTTATAGTTGCAGAGGAAAGAATAAATTACCTAAATTACCTTTTGCTATTCTCTGTTCTGTTGAACTGTGGTCTTCAGAACTTTCAGCTAAAGGCAAATTATTGATTTGTTAACATTGTATTTTTGAATGTGCTCATTTTGAGAAAAAAGTTTTACACTTTTTTCTTCCAACAAAAATTATTGTTTATCTTGAAAATGAGGTATAAGTAAAATCCTAAAACAGACTGATGGTTCATGATAGAACACTCATGCAATGTTTAATATAGACTTTGCTGTCCCAAAACAATTTTATAGGACACCAATATTCTGCACAGGGTTTCCTTCTTTCTCACCTCCTCTTCCTTCTCTTCCCCCTCCTCCTACTCCTCCTCTTGTTGCTCTCTCTTTTCTTTTATTCCCTTTTCTTCCCTATCCTTTTTTCTTTTCAAATGACTAATGGTTCAGGAAAGAAACAACTGAAATCTAGACACATTCTCATTATCAGAGATGTTATTATTCAAAAATATGAATTCATAGAAGAAAGACATTTCCTAGTCATTCTGTCATTTAAATTGAGCAACTAGTATAAGAGCAAGAATTATAGTATGGATCTGGTCATTTCTGAGCACAAATAGCAGCTTCCTTTACTCTTATGTTATTTTTAATCTTGATTGTGATCAGTTTTGTGTTTTGTTTTTGCCTTTATTATGAGAAGCAACTTGATAAATTTGATATATCTATTTAGCCCTCTAAGTTACCTATTCCAAAAGCAGCTCTAACTGGATTATAATAAAATCAAAGCTAGACTAAAACTAAAAACTGAGTTCAAATTAAAAAGAACTTTGTTTTCATTTGCATTTCATCCCAACATTTGATCCTTTTTTGTAATAAATACATACTTAGCTCCTTTAATATAGAAACTGTGTTTCTATATTCTTAAAGTCATTATTTTTTATATCGCTTTGAATTATCTGTAAGGAAAGATTATCCAGTGTGAACTTAACTGAATTTTGCCAAATCCAAAGGGAGGAAATGTTTAAAGACTGGGTTGTGCTGACAGAAGAGCATTGAAGAGTGTATGAAAGAGGGCTGGCCAATGTGACTGGGCCACCTGAGTTTGTGAATTGGCACTTCCTGGGAGGAAAAGCAAAGTTATTGTGTCTTTATGACAAGAGACAGCAGTGTAGGTTACAGTAAGCACCAGGAGCTGAGCAGTTACCTCTTAATTAGAAGATAATGTGAGTAGTAGAAGATTTATATCTCAAAGGGACAGAGAAAGGACTTATGGTTGCAAGCTTTCTAAACTAACTGCTCTAGGGGGTTCAGGGACCTATGATTATATCCCAGGTTTTGGTTGAAACAGACAATAAATTTTCCTGGTATAATTCAACTTTCTCAGGCAGGATTCTTAGAGGGGATGATGGAGTCATCTGAGATATGCAGCCTTGAGCTGTTAGAAACTATACTCGTGTTTGTTCAACTCTCTTAATGTGTATATGTATGAGGAGAGGGGCAAAAAATAATTTATGCCAAGACTCTGAAGTTTTCACAGGCCAGGATTGGTGCCTAATTGAGAAGAGGGCTCAGAGGAGCCAGTCTAGAGTGTGGTTAAGGAAGCAGTCTTTGTCATTAGTTGGAGCATCTTTGTAAAGCAATTTAACCCTGGTTTACCTCCTTGTCTGTAAAATTACACAGACATTATAACACATTATAGGAATGTGTTTTGAGGACAAAAGGAGTTAATGCATGTAAAGTGCTTAGAACAGTACTGGTACCTCATAAGTTACCAACAAATATGTGTTGTCATTCATTCAGAATCTTAAAATGGAGTTAATTGTATCTATCTACCATGCAGGATTGCTTTAGTTATTAAATGGGGTAATACAAGTAAAACAGTGACATCATTTTTGGCACATGATAAGTATATTCACTAGAAATAACAGCAACAGCAGCCAGAGGAATTGCAAAATATCTTTTAGTACAAACTGCTTATAGCTTGAATGATCAAAATGAAAGAATCAAAATGAAAGTATATTTTTTAGAACAGAATAAGGATGTTTCATTACACTAGTAAGATAGAGATTGGAAGATATTTATGAGCAATCTTATTTATGATTATAAGATCGTTAAGCACTATTAACCTATAAATTTCTAAGGATTTGTATATGCAATTCATTTTTCCAGCCTCTGTGAGACTTAACCTCCTTATTGTGCAACATTTTCTTAGTGCAATTTCATATTACCAAAATAAGGTTAAACCTAAATAATTACAGACTTTTAAGAAATGAAGCAATTTCCTCAATTGAGAAAAATGAAATATGCAAAAATAGTAACTAAGACTGAATCATATATTGGTGATTTTTCCAAATTTTACAATATTTGTCTGACAGATATTTGAACCTCTTTGCTTCCCAACAAAGAAGTAAAAATTAGGTTAAATTATAATTTTTAGTAGATTTAAAGAAACGTAAATGATTTCTGTTTATGTTCCCAGAGTCTATTGATTCCATCACTTTGCAGTAATAGTCTAGAAGTATGAATTATTAAATAAATGTAGCTTGTCTTGGTATTGGGTATATTACCAACCATATTGCCTGTTTTACTGCACATAGCTTTCCATTAGGGAACTGGAATGCACATGTCCTCAGAAGCCCATTCTCCTTAAATTAAAATTTTTATCACTAAAATTTTCTTTTATTTTTTAATTTTTATTCCTTTTAGAAATAGGGTCTTGCCATGTTGCCCAGGCTAGCCTTGAACTCTTGGGCTCAATTAATCCTCTTGTCTCAGCCTCCTGAGCAGCTGGGACTACAGGAATGCACCACTCTACCTAGCTTACTAAAAATTCTTGATGTTAATATATTTGATAGTGGAAAAATGACAATTTAGATTAGAGACCAATAACTAGAAAAGAAAGAATAATTTGAGATTATGTTGATTTTTCAATATAGTACATAAGATTTTAAAGTAAGGGAGAATAAGCAAATGTAATATTATATTTAAGACCAACTTTATTCATTGTTTTTCTCTGATTAATATTTGGGGCATATGTGATGCAGGAAATTAAGAATTTAATCTTGCAAACAGCAAAGATGGTCTAAAGTAATTCTCATACTTTTCAAATCTAATGCATTAATTGTATACATTAAGTTAATGTTATCTTTTAACTGCAGTAATAGTAGAAATATCAGTCATAGCAGGGTACCAGTGACTTATGCCTATAATTCTACCTACTCAGGAAGTAGAAACCAGGAGGATCAAGGCAGCCCAGGCAAATAGTTTGCAAGACCCTATTCGAAAATACCCAACACAAACAGGGCTGGTGGAGTGACTCAAGTGGTAGAGCACCTGCCTATCAAGTGTGAGGCCCTGAGTTCAAACCCCAGTATTGCCAAAAGAAGAAATGTCAGTGATAATTAGTCTCATAAATAGGATCTAAAATTAATTAGCAAAAACTCTTTAAAAAGTTTTCAGGATACCTAAATTCTATATTTATCCCGTCCACTAGCCTGCCACCCAGCCCTCAGAAGACAACCTCACTTCACTGGACCAGTACTTGAGATCATGCATTTGATATAGTTATTGCTTTTTTCTTATTAGCAACATTTTAATCTGGATTTTGTATTTTTTTTAATAGTCTGATACCTACTTCTGCATGTCAATGCGTTTGCCAGTGGATGAGGAAGCTTTCGTGAGTAAGTATTAATTTGATGATGTGGGGGTGGGGTGGCAAGAAGGAAGAGCAGCTGTATGAAATCAGCAAAAGGTTCTCTTTGATGGTTATGAGTGTATTAATTGTTTACTGTCAGTTTTCAAAATGCATTTATCATGCCTAATGCAAAAAAAAAAAACTAGAGACAGCCACCGAGAGACAAGATTACAAAGTGTATCTGGAGAGATTCATGAGTAATCGTAGTTAAGGAGTTGCATGCAGATGTCAATGGTCACCAGTACTGTGTGGTCCCATTTGTATAGTATTGGCTTTCTGTCTGTAGCTGAATGTTTAATTCTGCTTCACTCAACAGACTGTTTATTTACCTGCTGGTTGATGCTATAAATTGAATGCACTTAGAATCAACATTGAGAATGTAAAATGTTACCTGTCAGCCAGGTGGATGGATAAGAAGGAAGGGAACAAGGGAGGTAGGGGTAGAAAGAAGAAAAAAAGGAGGGAGGAAAGAAAAAAAAAAGAGAAGGAACATACATCCTGTTATTTATATTATAGAGAAAGAAGACTTTTAAATGACAGGTCTTTCCCCAACTAAGGCTTTAAATCAGATAGGAAAAGTGACAAAGCACCATCTGTTTCCATGTAGGTTGTTTTAATTTAAGCATCCCTTATGCCAGACTTTTAACTGTTTAGGGAAGAAGTATGACTGGCAAATTATTCATGGATTTGTACACACATACAAACCCTTCCTTCCTTCCTCGCTTTTCTGGTTTGAGATGTTGATTTTGGAGAGTGATGATAATGAAAGTTGTACTTTGTTCCCTTGAAACTAGTCTTTTTGAAATGGCTATTATGGGGTTGTAAAATGTGTACCACATAGCCTTTGGGCAGTATGAGGATGAATTTTCATAATGTGCTTCCCATAGGAATGTTTATTATAGACCTGCAAAGCCAAAACTGTGTACATTTATTTTCCCATACTTTGTAGCAATCACAACAACAAAAATACAACCTATTACAACACTCTCTAAATGAAATTTGCTCCATAGGTAATCCCTAAGAATGAAAATCATAGCATGAGAAGTTGAACATTGCTTCACTGTTATTTTGTGTCATATTTGGACATTACCAAGAAAAATCTATGATGTGCAGAGCTCCCAGGTCCTGAATTAAATAACTAAAGATAGAAACATAATTTAAGTTCTTAATTATAGCCAAGTAACTCCCAATGTGATTTAGAATATACTCATAATTAAAATGTTAACAATAAACTTTTAAAATTTTATAGCCACAGGTTTGGCAGCCTAGGAGAAAATAATATTTATTCATAAAGGGAATGTTTCATGAATTTTTTTCTTTACTAATAGTATATTTTCTTTGTTCAGGTTCAGGGTAGCTTTAATTTCTACCATTTCACACTTGCTTTGAAGAGAAGGCCACCCTACACACCTGTATAAACACAGTAGTCATATGTCACAGTAATATTATGGGTTTCACATTAACAGTTACTGGTTTGTTTCTGGTGGTGGTGGCAGTATATGATTTCAGGGCTGATGACTCTAAGAACTATAAATATATATTGTGGACTGTGTTACTGCTCTCCTAATATAAATGTGTTTACTTTAACAGAATTTAAAATTGAAAAGTACAATTAAATGTATTTAGTCCAGCAAAATATTCACAGGAGACCCATAAAAGGCTGCATTAGAACCAGGGTGCTAAATGTTTCTTCATTTTCTATACAGATCTCTTCCAGGATTAAACTGCTCCAAGTTTTAAGGTCCTTAAACAGTTTCCTAAGATTAGTAACTTTTTTCAGTATTTCTTCCTTTCTTTATTGAAAAGATTGCATAAATTCTAAAGATTTTGTTACTTGTTCAAAATAGGGTATCCATCTGTAGTGGGAGTCCTTTGATGACTTCTCCTCCAGGGGATTTGACACAGAAGTTTAGTTGTAGCCAACTTCAAACTGAAAAATTGAAAACTGAAGAGAAATACCAATATATAAAGGGATAAGTAAGGGGTTTGCTTATACAGGTTATATGTTTGTTGAATGAGTATACATAATTTTCTAGACCCTCAAAGTGGAGGTTTTAGTTGTAGGGCAACTAAGGCTTTTTCTATCTTTCTTTTCTTGGCAGTGCTGGGGTTTGAACTCAGGCTTTCACGCTAATTATGTGCTCTACCCTAGATAACTTTGAACCTTGATCCTCCTCATCTCTGCCTCCTGAGTAGCTAGGACTACAGGTTTGAGCCACTTGTGCTTGGCCTTGGCTTTTTCATTCTAAGAGGTTCTGATAACATAGAGAATGAAGCTGTAGCCTTTTTGTGGCTTATCCCAAATTCTGGACATCAGAATGCCTTCCTTATTATAAGATTAGGTGAAGCCTTTTTAAAGATCAGGTTCAACATGAAGCATTGTTCATTATTTTTTTTATTTCTTTTTTTTTTTTTTGAGACAGGGTCTTGCTGCACAGTCCATACTGACCTTGAACTTGAGATCCTCCTGCCTCTACCTCCCAAGTACTGGGATTACAGGCATGCACCACCTTGCCTAACTTGTTCATTCTTTTTTTTTTCCTTAAATATAACAAGTCTGTTTTTCATTCTTTCCATAAGACACAATTTTTTTATCTTTTGCTTTCATTATTTGTGCCATTTTAACTTTCAAATACCAGCAGGATATATGCCATATAATACAGTAGAGTCTTTGCTGAATGAACACTAAGGAAGCATTCTACTGCAGCATTTCAAATGTAGACAATTTACTTTTTTGCCTTAAATTGTATTCTTGCTTTAATGTAAAGAACAATTGTGGTTTTTAAAACACACTTATAACATTCTTCTTGTGCCATTACAGGAGTAGGTAATAAGGATGTGAAGTCTGATGTGGGTTCAAGGAAGTTGCAGTGTAGCAAAATTCTAGAAGACAAGAATACAAGTGTGAGAACATATTAAAAGGATTTTTTCTTGTACTTTTCAAGTTTTTGAAGAAAAGTGCAAAAGGTCAAGACAGATTCTCTTGATTGTGTTAAAAGTCAGAATTGCATTTGAGCTATTCACAATTTTGGCTTTATGTTTGTGTGATTAGTTATGTAACCCATTTTTGATAGATATACTTCTTAATTTTTAGAAAATACCTGACAGTCATCATGGAATTCATGTATAATGCCTGTCATACTTAACATATGAGAATATAACATGTACAATGTGTTTATATGTTTGTATTAAAATATTAAATGTGAATTAAAGTAGGTATTTGAGGTAATTTCTAATGAAGATTTTTAAAATTATATTTTAAACAAAATAATAACTTTTCCTAGAGCATTGCTTTTGTTTTTAGCTTTAATACAAAATTAGAGAATTGGAATAGGCAAAAGTAAGATAAAATCTGCATTTGGCCACTGAACTGTGGTGCTGTCTAAAATGTGTTTTATGGACACTCAGAGGAATTGGCTCTGACAGCAGCCCACTCAGCCAAGAAATTTGACTGTCATCTTCATCCACTTGCTTTCCCTCACATGGATGACCAGTAAATAAATGTGTCTTTTCCTTAGTTAATGATGGCAGGTCCCTATCTATCAAATTGTACTATACAAATGAGAAGAAGTCATTGAGTTTAGAAATAGGTGAAATTAATCTAATGATCATTGCTTTTCATTTTCTTGAATTTCTGCCTTGAATGTAGAACAATTTCTATTACAGAATTGCCCATTTTGATTTGAATATTTTGAAATGTGACCTTTCTTAAACAAAGTACATGCTTAGCTGATTTGGGGATAGTTTGAAAACTGCAAGGACAGCCTAATTTTCATCATGTTTACACCAAATAGTGTTACTATAAGGCCAAGGTCTAGCAGGGTGTAATGCTAATGTAAATTTTATGGCTTTGACAGTAGAAATAGAAGGGTATATATGTGTGCACATGTGCGAGTCCCCAACCCCATGCAACATTCTGTCAGCTTTCTGCTCCTAAATATTCTGAGTATTCTTTCCCTTCTTTTTAGTAGGATTTTCTCCTACTAAGGAGAAAAAAATAAAATTATTCAGATTCCTAGATGACTATTAAAGACCTTCTAGCAGGCATCATAGGAAGCTCTCCTAGTTTCTTAGTGAAAGCTACTTGGAAAGGACTACTATCAATAGCACAAATAAGACACACTATACTAGAGGTCTTTGATGAGTACAAAAAACCTGATTTCCTTGGTCATGGTCATGAAGGAAAAGTTGCTGCTCTATACTCTGTCTCAGAGTCTCAAAGAGTATTTCTTGAATGTCCTCAGTCCTTCGGTCACCTAAATCCCCAACATGATAGCTCCTAATAACTCACAGACTTTTCTTGGGTAGTAAAAGAGGGGGGAGTAGGAACTATTTTACTGTATCAGTGCAGTGATGTAAAAATACCCTCTCTCTAGTAAAATGGCCAATTCACAAAGCCCAGGTTTCAATTGCATTTGATGTGTAAATGTCCTTCAGTTATGGGAGATTTGTGGAATTTTGACAGTAATTCTGAAATAGGCGTTTCAGCCAATTCAATAAGAACTAATTTAGTTGTCAATTCTAAAATATCAGTGTGAACTCATCTAGTTAGGGAACATTCCATAACAGAGGTAGGCAAGATTTGATCGGGACCTGGGAAGATGGCCTATTTGCATATACAGAGGAGTGGAGCGTATTCCAGGGGCCTAGGATATAAGCATATAGGAATACACTGGGCACAACACTGGGGGATGCTGCAGTTAAAAGACTGAACCTCAGGCTACTCTGCATCCAAACCCCAGCCTCACTACTTTGTAGCTTCATGACCAGGGACAAGTTACTACACCTCTTTCTCTCTGTGTTCAAGACTCATCTACTTGGGAGGAAAAGGGATCTGACTTAATGTCTTTGGGAAAAGTAAAGGAGTGCCTGGCATGGGGGTAGGCTCTCAGTAAGTGTTAGCAGGTATGATTATTAAGTCAGGAGGGTTGCTTTATGAAAGTGAAGAGTGGGTATAAAGGGTTGTCATGTTGTAAATGTGGTGAGTTGGGAGATTGATGAGCTATGCATGGACTTAAGAGGCTAGAAGTGGGGTATGGAGTTGATTCTATAGGGAATTAATAAGGAGTAGAATAGGAATGATGTTATAGAAACAGAGCTAAATGATTCCTATGCTGTTTTTCCTTGGATAAGCCTATTTGTTGATTCTTTATTTGGTTCTGGAACTACCACGAAGTGCAGTTTTAACAGGTTGTTATCTAGAAGTTTGATTCTTTCTTTGTGTTGAAATTCCTTTATTCAAACAAGGATTATTTCATTCAAAATTTATGTTCATGTACACGCTTGCTCAGGTGTCTTATTTCTTGGTTTATTTGGCAACAGCAACTAAAAGTACTCAGAAACTATGCTAAAGATTCTATAAAATATATATATATTGTGCTAACAAGAGTTAATGACAATTTCTCTGTTAAGCTTTCTGATTAAAAATGTTCAAGCAAAAGGTTTTTCCTTTATGTAGAATTGCTTTGTGGTATGAGGGAAGCTAGCTGAAGGTGATATAATATGCCATCAGTGCAGGATTTTAACTTGCTGGCAAGTGGACTGTAGTGCTGTGAACTTCACATTTATCTGTACCTTTTTTTTTGTCCAGTTGCAAGATTGTGAACATTAAGGCTGATCATATCCTACACTTAAATTACAATTTAGAGCATTACTATCTGGGCAGTTTTAGAAGCATAATCTTTATTTTTTTGGATATAAAGAATTATTTAAGGGGGAAATATTAAGACTTTGTAATTTTCAGAAATAATTTTTTTCTCTTAGATTATTGTTTCTTGAACCTTACTCCTCCCCAGTACCCCAGTTCTCTCTTGAATTCTAGCAATATTGATGATACCAGCTCTTTATCACAGACATAAATATAGTCACAAGAGGCTCCATTTGTATGTCTACCTTAGACTTCAGCCCTAAAAGAATTTTAGGTCATCTAGCTAACATTACATCTTCTAATAAAGAGCTCAATTGATCTTTTTTTATGAAAGTAATTCTAAAACATCAATTAATTTTTATTTTCAAAAACTTTTTATAAATTTATTTTCAGAGAAATCTTGTCTTTCCTGTTTGCCCTATGCATTTGAAAGACCAATCCAATCACAAGTTAGCTTAGATTAGTTGACCTAAATCTGAGCATGCTCAGACAATAGAATGTTATGCCACTAAAATTACTGGTGGTAGTCAGAATCACCCATGAAATGTTTGAAAGACACATTTGCCTCAGTGACCTCTGGAGATCTGATTGAGACATCGATGTAGGGAACGGGAAGGACTGATCTAGGACTGACCCTAGGACATTTCATTTGTTTTGTTTATCCATTCATTCATTCACTTATTTATTTATTTATTTACCTATTTATTTACTACTGTACTCACTTACTTATTCAGTGGTGCTAGAACTCAAACTCAATGCCTTGCACATACTTATCAAGTGTTCTAACACTGAGCAACATGCTCAGCCCTTAAGGTTTTTTCTTAGTGTTTTGTTTGGTTTGATTTGGTTTGGTTTGACTTGGTTTGGTTGTGGTACTACATGTCCAGCCTCGGGCCATGGGCAAGGAAGCCCAGCACCACTGAGCCACACCCCAAGCCCTCCTCCGTAGGTAATTCTAATACACAGTTCACACTGAAAAATGCAATTGAAGAAAATTATTTAGCAACATATAAAAATATCCAGTCTATGAGATAAGCCATTTATTGTGTCTAATGTGATTCCACTAGAAGGGAAAAAGAAACAAAGTAAGAAATGATGATCTCTAATGACACATGTATGTAACAATTTTGGAATGCCAAAGTTCTGGACATCCAAAGTTGAATTTGCAAGTTAGATATTTTGTTTCGTTCAATAGGTTAATAATCAATGATCAGTGGTATTCTTCTAATGCATATTATTAGCTAAAAAGGGTGTTGTAGGCATTTCCAATTATTTTTAGGATTGTCTATATATGTTCATCTTCAAAATTGCTGGTTGCTCCTCTTGGCTTTGTGCATTCCTCACAATCTTTCCACATCCTGAGTCTAGCAGATAGATCAAAATTTGACATGTAGACCTAGACCTGGATATCCACATGGAAAGAAAAAATGGAGAGAAAGCAAAGTGTTAAATGAAACTCTTCGTAGGTCACATTCTTAGAAAATTTTATGGCCCTGATTGTAGGCTGATATTAGCTAAAAGAGGCCATAAATTCCAAACAATCTAAGTTAGAAAAAATTTTGCTTAGCACTCCAGAAAATAGACCTAGTTATCTCTGCTCAGTACATTGTCCACACACATACTTTTAAGTCTTTCATTTCAGATGACATTATCCTTTGAGAAATCTTACAACCTGTGCATTTTCCATGTCATTATATTTCCTTTAATTAGTGTGTCTCTGTCACTATTTCTGGAGTTTTTGTCCTTCAAAGGCACTTAGTTCCCAGCACTTACCTATACAGTCTTCTCTTATCTTCTCCCTCAGGTGATCTGAGCTGTTAGCACCTATTGAGACAGAAGTACCATTTCCACTTAAGCTCCTGCTATCTTATTACTCAGGTGGAAGTATTGGTGGTACTTTTAATCTTATCGGATATAATATTCCCTTGCGTTCTCCCAAGGCTATGTTTTGAGCTATTTGTCACCTTTCCAAGGCTGCTTTTGTTTATTCTGCCTGTCAGAATCATACACTTAAATGTAGTCATTTTCATTATCTGCTAGCTCTCTTCCCCTTGGATTGTTTATTTCTTTGGGGTATCATTGAAGAAAAAGAAAAGAAGAATTTCTTTTAAGATGTGATTTTATTTTCTAAATGCTGTTTTGTGTTTTGTTGAAATTTCCTACAAAGTTATATGTATATCTTGTGTTCATTGGACCTTATTCTTATTCACAAGGGTGGAGCCTTATTATTATTGCTATGAAAAGTAGGAATGGAACAAACCCAGGAAATGAACTTGTTGGGCTAATCTTTTCCCATTTGGCCCCTTCTTACACTGGCAGCAGTCCTTTCAATGAAATCTTCTAAGCACTGCATTATTTTAAGGCATCTACTGTTTGTTTTAGATTTACATTTTGATTGGACTATTTTGCTGGAGGTATTTTTCATTTTGGCTCGCAATGAGTTGCACTTTTTAGCTATCATTATATAAATACTTAGATATTATGCTTTTTCTTTAGTTTATAAAAAAAATGGCTAATGGCTTGTTTTTACCTTGTACCAAAAATTTATTTAGCATTTAAATTAGAGCTTAAGTTTATGGAGGAATGTATAAGTCAGTAAGAATGAGGTTTTTGTGAGAGGCAACTCTTTTTTTTTTTTTTTGGTTTATTTATTCATTTATTCATATGTGCATACATTGTTTGAGCCATCTCTCCCCCCTGCCCCTGCACACTTCCTCTCCCCCTCATTTCTAGGCAGAACTTGTTCTGCCCTCTTCTCCAATTTTGTTGAAGAGAAGACATAAACAATAATAGTTTGGGATAAAGATAGCTATACAGGGAGATTCCTAGTGTTGCTTCCAAGCACATGTGTATTACAACCCAAATTGGTTCATCTCTACCAGACTTCTTTTCTACTTCCCAGTCACCTAATGAAAAGTCACACAGGTCCTTTTACAATCAAGCCCTCTCCTGACAGATTTCTTACATGGCTCTTTTGCTTATTGTTATTTAATTTCATAAAGTCACCAGTGGCCCACTCTTTTCCCAAAAAGTTTTTTGCCTTGTCTCACAGCAGCATCACATAACATCAACATAAAAAAGACACTATTGGTGTCTTTAGAACTAATCCTGATAGTTTAGGACTTTTCCTGATCCCTCTATCCTGAACCTTCTCAGTGTTTCCTGCTTTATCTTTGCTGCTCTTGTCAACCCTCACAGTTTCCAGGTTTAATCTTTGAGTTCCCAAATAGATATTTCTCTGACTGCTTTCTTGAATCAGACTTATACAGTTCCACATGGCTCCACCTGAATTTTTAGGCGATGCCTGAAATTCAGAATTGTTCTGGGAATAAACTGCATGTGGGCCTGTTGGTTTATTACTGAAATCCAGTGCTAGGAAATCTGTTTTCTTACAGTAAGGTAACGTAAGAGGACAAAGCCATGTCCTCATGTACACAGATTATGAAAAAGCACAGAAGTCAGCCTCTTGTCTGGCAGTCCCTCAAGAACTGGTAGAGTGATATTAAGGAGAAATGAAGATGGGAGGGAAATACAGTCAAAACAGGTTACTGCTGTATGTACAGTGACACAAGAAATTTGATAAGACGGATTAAGATTATAAATTTTATCCTATACCAAAATAAATTTAAGGTGAATAAAAGACAAATAAATACAGTTACTTATACCTCAGGGCTTTTTCAGTTTTCCTTCTGCCAGAAAGGACCCTGGGAGAATTCTGGAAGGGAGAAAGAAGTGTGGTACTCAACTTGAGAATGGCCTGTGGAGATGAAATCCCTTTTTTTTCCTTCTATTTCTCTCAATAGCACACTTAGGCTTTGTAACAATATGATTTTCTCTGAATTATGAACTGTTGCAACTTCCAATTGATTCTTTCATTCCAAAGCATCTTCAATCTCCTAGTTCTACTATATTCTTTCCTGATAGAAAACAAAACCTCAAGATATATCAGGTCCACTTTCTAGCCATCCACTCTTTGTTAGTTTTTTAAATGGTAGTATGAAAACCTCAAGATTTGGTTTTTAGTCTCTAAGTTCTTACTTTCAGTGTAGTAAATGAAAGGTTTTTATGTCCTCTGCAAGTTATAAATCAAAGCGGCACACAGTAAGTGCCCTTTGTTTTCTGTTCAATCCTGCTTTGTGATTCCTGTGCTATCGTTTGATGTAGACCGTTTTTTAACTTGATAAATATTTGTGTCTCAGATGCATATTCTAGCAACAAATGATGTTTTATTGTTTGTCAACCAGACACACCGAAATAGCTAAAAGATGCAGTTTTCCACACACCTGAGACTTATGCTCATTTTAGACTATTTAGCATTTTTGTATACACAGTTGACACATAAAATGCTAGGCAACATTTTGAGGGAGGATAATGGGAATGACAAACCAATACTAGGAAAGAGAGCTCAAGCTCCTATCATCCATAGATAATATAATTCAAAAAATTTATCTGTTTTATCTCTATGCTGACTTTTGCTTATTTTTATATCTTTCAACTTATATTGTTAGGAGAAAAAAGCAAAATGACACTACTTAAGTTTCAGTATCCTTTTAACAAATACACTAAGGTCATAATGAGTACACTAGGATATAACTTCATATCTTCTGTACTTTCATAAAGATACGTTTTCCATTTATATTTTGTTTTCCTGGTAAATCATTTTTCTATATGTATCCATGTATCTGCTATTGTTATTTTAAGGTAATACATGTGTGTCACGAATCCTTTTGCTCATGTTTTGAGCACTCACTGATTTCTATTTCATTGCGCTGTTGTGCAATGTTTTATGGTGCGCAGTACTCTTACTGAAACCCAGAAGGAGATACATCGTGAATACATAGCCTGGAGCTTTCATTTTTATACCTATACAATGTTCTCATCACTTTAAAAGGGATCTTCCATTTAAAAATGTTATGTGCACGTGTGTAGTATTCAGCCTGTTTATTATTTTCTCTTTTTACTATAGAATATTCTACTATCGTACTAAATCAAATTATCAAGTCATGCACATCATAAAGAATAAGATAACTTATATCACCTGGACGTTCTATCATTAGAGCATCAAACATCTTTGTTATATAGGTATTCATACTGTTCAAAGATGTAGTGTCTTATGACATTTGAGCACAGAAGTGTAACTTATAATCACATTCATGTATCATTTTCTCATAACAGTTGACTTCAAACCTCGTGCCAGCATGGATACTGTCCATCATATGTTGCTTTTTGGATGCAATATGCCTTCATCCACTGGAAGTTACTGGTAAGGATAATGGGCCCACAGTAAGAAGGGTATAGAAAATGTGTATTAAGTGTAGTTGTGTAAACATTTTACAACTGATTAATAAAAAGGTAGATTTTTTTTCACAAAAAGAACAGTAGTCTGAGTGTGGTGACACATGTCTGTAATCTCATCACTCTAGGAGGCCGAAGCAAGCAGATTGCAGTTTCCAGGCTAGCCTAGGTTACATAGCAAGGAAGATCTTGCCTCAAAAAAGCACAAACAAAATATTCATTGGCATCATGTAGTTCTGATGGTTTATCACCAGTTTTTAGTCTGTTACAGAGCATATTTATCAGTCATTGTCACTGAATTTATAAATATTCCTGTTGTCATATATATTGTGTCCAGGTGAGAAAGCTTTTATTACACAAAGCATGAAAATTTGGATTATTGATACTCTCATGTTAATTGTTTTTTAAGTTCACAATTCTGCCCAAAGAGTACAGTGATTCTATTCACTGAGTACTCGCTGGTCCTAGATGCTGTATTAAGTGATGTGGACATATCATTTCAACTTATCCTAATGTCTCTGAAAAGTGAATATTGCTTTTCCAGTTTTACAGATAAGAAGTCTGACACTCAGAAAGATTTATTAACTTGCTCAGGCAAACACAACTAGTTGATAACCACACCAAGATTGAACCTTACATTGTCTGGTTCCAAATCCATAATTATTTCTACTATACCATATGGTTTCTCATTTATTCAAGTAATTGTTGAGTTACAGAAATTAGTTTAATCAGTGTAATGAGTCTCAATATCATGTTAGGAGCAATCGATAAACCTCAACTAAGTGCCTTTCTTGGATGCTCTAGAATAAACATCATGGAGGTTCATGGAGGTTCTAGAATAAACATCTTTTCTACCCATAGAAGTTTACTATCATTAGGGCTTGAGATCTTCCTTTCATGTTGTTCTTTGGTATTCTTGAAGATGAGTTAACTCTGAAAATTGCTGTATATTTTAAGCCTGATATTTTTCACTGATGCTCAGCATCACTGTCCCATGCTTGACTATCCAGAATGACTGAGTGCTTTGCTTTGCACTAGAAGGGATCTGTTTTGATGTCCTGTCCCTACATAATCATGCAGACTGATGGACCTTTCTCTGTGCATCCTAATATTCATTAGTCTGATGCAAGGCACATAGCAACTGATTTCTAGTCGCTTTTATAATAAACAATTGTAATATGTACTTAGAACTGTTAAAAGCAATTCATGGAAATCTCCATGGACCAAGTCCTGAAAGAGCAGTTGTTAATAGTCTTAAGTCATTTGATGAAAGGGGCATATTACACAGGAACCTAACTCGAAGGACTGGGTTTGTATAAAAATGGAATAAGCAAATCACAGTTAATACCCTTTGATATCAACATTCCCTTTTTTGCCCTTCAGTAAATTCTTGTAAAAGAATTCTGGATTAAAAGATCATTCTTTGACTGCCTTTTCTGAGTTTTATTCAGCAAATCATATTCTTTGGTTTTTATGCTTTAAAAACATTTCTTCTGAAATTTGCAGTATTTACCTTTGGTTAAGAATTAATGAAAATAGCTAGAAGGGATATAAGCTTTTAAGATCTGCTTTAGCTTACCTATTTTGAAGGGAATGTGTAAGAAATTAAAATAGCATGGAAATGCCATTATGGCCCTAATTGTTAAGAAAAATTATACAAAATGAATCAAGTGCAGTTCACTGTTCTCATGTTAAGGAAATATCAAAATAAGCACCTTATTTTAGTCCTTTTAAAATTACTTGTTGTTAGTCTTATATGCATGTATGGAAAATTGCAATTGTATAAATAATATATGCTAATAAAAAAGAGAAATTTGAAAAAGAAATATGCCCAATGGGCCCATTATTGTCAGAGCTTCAGAATGTTTTAAAAGGTAGCAGAAATCTGGATTTTTAAGTTATGATTGCCTGACTTCAAAATGTTAGACAATTCAAGATTTAAGGAAAATTATGGCTAAATAAATTATTGGCATTCCTAAATATACTACATTGAAATTATATCTATAAAATAGACTGGCAGAAAGACTTCCAAGTTGGACAAAAAGAAGATTCAAAGAAAATGTTAATGAAAGTGAAAAAAAATTAAAGTAATTTCTATATGTATACATATATATGTATTATGTGTATTAAATAATATATAATATATTATGTAATGTGTAATATGTTATAATTGATAAGCAGCAACATTTATTAATTACTATAATATAATAATATATTATATGTATTATATATATATGTATATGTATATATTATTGTGCTCAAACTGTTACGTGGAAGGCATTGTGAAAGAATGGGAAAACAGTGAACTGACTGACTGGAATCCCTGGGTTATTTTGCCCACTTGGACCAGAGTTGGTTTCTTCATTTTAGCAAAAGATTTATACTAGCTCATTTATAAATCTTATCTCTTCTCCATATTCTGTAATTCTGTGGCTATACATTTCATAGTATTGATGAGCTGAATTGCAGAGGGATTGTTTCTAGGAGCTGGAGATGTGTACAATGGGTGACTCACCTCAAGCCAGCAGCCCACTGTGTTTTGCCAGTCAATTGCATCACTGAGTAATTAGAATTCTTAATAACACTGTACCCATATCATTTAAAATGTCTGCCTGGTATCCCGTATTCCAATTTAATGTGTGGATTTGTAATAATTGTCTTTATAACCATACAGCAAGGAAAATAATTGATGCTGTTATTCACCTTTTAACCAAACCCAGAGTGTTCATTTAACATTGAAAAGTAGGTGTAGAATCTGTTCAATATGCAAACTAGGAGACGCATTAAATAATGCTCATCTAATGACCCTAACTTTACAAAACACCCTTCCATTCCATTTAAAGTTAGTGTGCATTATTTATCCTCCAGTATTTATCAAAACTCAGGCCTCTCTTAAAGAATTAAGGCTCACAGGATAGTCATGGGCTAAACTTTTAGGTTGTTTCACAAGAACATCCTTCACCATCCACCCCCAGTGCTCCCAGGCTCAAGGCTGCCTTCACAGTCAGTGGAAGTTTTCCAGCGGTGTAGCCTCCTTTCCTTCCACCTGAGTTATAATACCAATAACAAAACCTATCACTGTCAAAAGTCTTGCCTTCCTTTTCTAAAAGTTTTGAGTCACAAAATTTATTACATTCATTTTACAGTTCTAAATCTATTCTTCAGTTGTTCCAAGATACAGGCAGCATTTGAATGAAGACACTCAAACTTCCACATATTTTTGAGTGTGATTATCTACAATGATATCGATGCTTAAAAATATTGAGAACTCATTCATGCTGTAGGGAAAACTTCAGGGAAGAGAAAGCTATTTCAACAAAAGAAGAGAAAAGCTAGTAAGATACTTTTACACTGAATTTCTTCTTTTCTGTCTGTTAATTAGGATTCCCTCTCCCCACCCGCGCCTATACACACACACACACACACACACACACACACACACACACACACACTTTTTCATGGGTGTTCTGTTTTCGTTGCCAGCTGGTTGGCAAATAGGTATAGCATCTTTAATATAGAAAACATTTTCCCCCTGAAATTATGAAGTTATAATTCATCCTCTGTCTTCAGGCAGCACTTTTAATATGAAGGCAAAGAGCTATTCTGATGATGTTTCACTGTTGTGCTGCCCTCCTTTGCTCTTTGTAATTGCCTCTTTCTACTGTTCATTAAAATATATTTACAGTTATATTAAGTTTACATGAAAACAGTAGACACAGCATGAAGCAGTTTTCATTATGTAGTCATTTTAATTTTAAGGGTTTTTTTTTTTTTTCCTCTACACACATTCCAGTCTTTTGTGTCTCATTCCAAATTAGCAGCTCACACTGGTAATGTGTCTGGTTAATTATCTGCATGGGTGCTTAAATTGCATACATCGATGTGAACCTTTTAATATACTGTGGGGTGGTCTCTTTATTGTTAGAGTGGGCCTGATGCTCAATGCCAAATTAACATATCGCTGGAGGATGCAAATAAGGACCAGCTGATGGAAAAGCAGCCACTCTGTTAACCCGTGTAAAGAAGGTAACAGTACCTGTCAGATGGAACCCTAATACCTTTTTTCCCAGCCTTATAAAGGGGGAAATGATTAACTATATCTAGAGACCAACGGAAATAAATACTGCCAAGACTAGAGCAAGTGTAGCCATAAGTGAGCAGCACCCCCACCCCCCCACACACACTTTTTTTTTGTGGTATGGAAATCAAATCAGAGCTTTTGTGAACACTGAGCATGGGCTCTACCACCAAGAAACTTCCTTAGCCCCTCTTTTATGCTTTTTAGGGAAAGGGAAATGGGGGTGCTAAATATTGGGTAATTTAAATACAAGAATCTACTGCTGTTCTCCACTAAAAAAAATAATAAATTTTTAGAAGATCTTGGAAATTTGCATTTTTTAATTCTATGAATATTTTATTTTTATTCTAACTTTGTTTTTGGTGGTATTGGGGTTTGAACTTAGGTTCTCATGCTAACTAGAAGGATGACTTGAGCCATGCCCCCAGCACTTTTTGCTTTTGATTACTTTGCAAGTAGGGTCTTGGTGTTTTTTGCCCAGGTCAGGCCTCGGACCACTGTCCTACTACCTATGGCCTCCTTCAGAGCTGGTGCTACAGATGTGCTCAGTTTATTGTTGAAATGGAGTCTCATTAACTTTGCCTGGGCTGGTCTCAAACCACCATCCTCCTAACCTCTCCCGCCCATGTAGCTAGGGTTACAGGCATGAGCCACTGTTCCCAGCTTTATTCTAACAATTTTTTAAAATGTGGATAAGTATATGACCACTAATAATTTCCAGCTTGGAAAAATCATGCTTTTTGTTTCTGTAATTTTTTTTTCCATTTGGGTAATTTTGAAGTGTTCTTGTTTAAATGTGTGATTTATAGGTATCTTCATTGTCTGTTCTGCTGAGTATAGGATGTAGGACTTAAAGCAACTTACTGCAAACCCTAAGATTTTGTGTTTAAAATATGGGGTGATGTGGGGGTTCTATGACACAACATGGTGACTACAGATAACAGTTACATACTATTTATTCCAAAAAGCTAGAGGAAAGAATTTAAAAGTTTTTGTAAGGAACTGCCAAACAGAGACTGCACCACGTGTAGAAAAGAAAGATTTATTGGGGGTCAGACTGCTGGACTGACTCTCCGGTTCAGAGTGTAGCAGCCCAGGTATATTGGGTTGTGGGTTTTATAGGAGGGACCATCCATCAAAGAGGGGAGGGTGTCTGTTTCAGAGAACAGCTAGATCATTAGACCCTGTTTGTCAATGATCACCAGGTGGAACAGCTCCATACCTATAGCTAGTTGAAAAGCAGGAAATTTTCTGCAGTTTTGCAAGCAGGGGGATTTTGCAAGCAATTATGGGCCAGGGGACCTGGTTTCAATGATAGCCCCTAGAATTTCCATCTGCCCCAAGGAGGCCAGGGACCTAACAGTTTTCACCACAAAAAAAAAAAAGAGAGAAATGTTTGTTTCAGGAGAAAAATGTTTAACCTGATTTAAGCATTATGCAGTGTACACATGTTTCAGACATTGGTATTCCATTATTATGTACTACTTTTATATTTTTTGTCAGTTGAAAAATCCAGACACTATAAAGACAAAAACACACAGTGATATAAACTGGGTTAACAAAAAAACACACAACTGTTACATGATTAGAGTGAGTGGCCTTTTGTGTGTCTGGCCTTACACTTCCCTGTGATCATCTATACATCGTTAAATTTAGTTTTAGTTCTTATAATTCATATTTTATTTTAAAACTACTTCTAATGATACTTATGACTAATCTTTAGAAATCAAAGATGGCTTCTACAGGTTGTTTGAGGTTCTTTGAAAAGTAGATTCCCAGCTGGTTAAATTAAGCTGTTTCCAGCTGCTCTGACTTGGAATCTTGTCTTAAGCCAAAGCAGTAGTGCTTTACCATTCTAGGAAGCTCTAGCTTAAATCCCTTTCAACTGCTTCTATGTATTAACCACTACTGTGTCTTTTTAAATGCCACTCTCTCCACAGGGTTACAGATGCTGATGAGGGAAAAGAAAAAAGTTGCTAAAAACATTTAAAAATATGTATATAGAGAGAAGCCTGTATGGGAGGCACCCTGCTTGGTTATTCACTTCAGTGACTTTTTTTAATGATGCTATTTCCCAGACAGGCTATAGCTTTTTGACAATGAGAATGGTTCCTCAGTCAAGAATCCTATCTGCATATGCTGCCTTTATGTACCTTTTCCATACCTCAGCTACCCATATTCCTTACACTCTAGAGAAGAGTCAAAGTGTCTTCTGCAGTTGGCTCTGTGTTTCTTCTGCCATAAGAAACTTATAATGTTAAATGTATATAACATCCTTATAGAAAAAGCACTCTAAAGTATGTATGTGAGTGCAGTAGCCCAATTTACACATAAGTTTTAGCTTAGCTAAAATTAATTTTATCTGTTTTCATTTTTTACCTCAGTATTGTAACAGAGTTATATTTTATATGAGGTTGTATAATAGATCAGTTGACTAAAACATTGCTGGTGTTTGCTTTTAACTTCTAGTCATAAATGATTATGCTCTTTGGCTAATAATTTTTAGGCGTGTAGATTGAAGGTGTCAATAGGAGCTCCTTTGCAACTGTCCGATTCTTAGAAGATTAGTACAGCTTGAATAAAATAGAATGCTATCATTGTAAACATTTTGACAGTTTCATTGGAGACAAGCACTATATAATTTTGGACATTATTCTTCCCTCACAAGACTAGCAATTGTGTTAAACAGAATAGGAATTTTATTTATAGCATAGTGTTGTATTTAGCATAGAGCCAGGACTTTGAATCAGAGCATCTTGAATTCAAATCTCAGTTCAACTTCTCAGTAGTTATAATAAACATTGTTCAAATAATTTAACCAGTATAGTCTATTTCCTCACTTATAAAATGGGACTACTAATCCTGCCTTATTTGGGCCATAATAAAGGATAAGTGAGGTGATATAATATGCATAGAAATAGTAGCTATTATCTTTGTTCATTTACCAATAAAGTATTTATTAACCACCCACTAAATGGCAAACACTTTGTTAGGCACTGAGAATTTGTGCTTTACACCTTCTGTTCCCATGGGCTGTATTGCCTCTCTAAACTCATTGGGGTGAGGAAGGGTAGGAAGTAGTACTTCCTATGGTGCTATTTATCAGGTCAGTACTTCTTGATCACTGTTCTTATCTGGCTTTCTAATTAAGTATCCTTCTAATTACTATGTTAATGCATATCCATTGCACTGAAGTTCATATAGGATTATCTGAAAATATTCTGTGGGTTTACAGAGGAGTTAAAACTTTTTGGTTACCTGACTCCTACCAAATTGCCAATTTGAGGACACTCCACCCATGGCATTGATTTTATGTTATGTTTCTCAAAGAAACTTTCTAACCTTATATTAATTGTTTGGCTGTGGTTCTGAATTGCAATTGGAATTTAAGGCCATACAGATTGAACTTGAGGGTATGACAATTGTATTTGTTGATTTAGCCTAAAAGAACCAATGAATTTTCAGTTCTGATCTTCCCTGAGTAACCTTGGATTTTAAATAGCCTTTAACAGATACAACCAAGAGAGTACTTTAACAATCTATCATGCTTTATTTAGATAATTCAAAATGACAGGTTAGCACTGTTCAGTGCTTGACACAGTTAGAAAAAAATCATACCATCCAAAGAGTTTCCCTATGGGTTAGAGGTGAAATGTAGGAAAGGTCCAAGAATCCAGAACTTTCTTATTTTTGAGTGCTAATTCTGTTCATTTTTACATGAATACTAAGAAACCACAAAGGAGTTATGTGAATCTTTTCACAGTTTAATTGACTTAATCTGTAGTAGCCTTTAGGAGAAACTGCTAGAATGATAAGAATAAGAAGCCTGGTTGATGAGGCCTGAAATTACAACAGCCATTGATCAAGAGTTACATTATTTTCTAGCTTTAAGACTCTTCTTAATATATGAATAGTGTTAAAAAAAAGAATCCCCCCTTTTTTGTAGGCTTTGGGAAAGCCAAAATACACAGTACTGTCTTTCTCCTGTTGGTCATTTTGTGTGATGAAAATATGATGCCATTTTCATTTAAAATAGAAATGTGAAATGAAGATGTACAGTTTTATTTAAATGCTTTTTGCTGCTCAGTTGTGCTATCAGTTATAGAACCCATTTCTCTTGCTCTCTTGTTTTTCCTCTTCATTTAGTCCTCTCCTCAATAAATTTTAGTATATCTTTCAATATTCTATAACTTCCAGTGAGTGAGTCAATCCTTACTCAGTTTAGAATTTAGTACATTTAAAAACTTACAAAACAGATGTTTTTGCAGTGCTGGAAATTGAACTTAGGACCTTGCACATGCTAGGCAAGTGCTTTACCACTGACCTACATTCCTAACCCCAAAACAGATATATTCTTTAAGTGAAGCCAAGGTTTAATTTTAAAGCTCTTATCTTATCAGGCCTGATAAAAGAATAAAATATAAAATCATTGTCTCCATCTGAATAGGTCAGAACAACTTCATCTATAATTTGATTTTCAAAGTACAAATTGCAACTTCAGATATGATATTATTAGTCAAACCTTACATTCATATAATAGTCTCTTTCTATATATCAGTGTTATGAATTGAGGTAGAACTGTGAACCATGGTTTGGTTGTGGACTTTTGAACTTACTTAATACTCTGAGCTTATTTCAGCTTTAAAGTACAACCCATTTTGCAGCGTACTTAAGTGAGTAAATATAGGCTGGTTTAAGCAAAGTACCAAGCAAATAATAATCTGCATGGAATGGTGCTTGTATTTTAAAGTATTTAATCTAAAATTTTAAAAAGTTGCAAATGACAACAATTCAATTTCAGTCAATTCAGTTCTGTAGTTGTCTGTACAAAGAAAGTTAAAGAACTAGCATAGAGACAAACTTCATGACAAATTTTTTGAGTGTTTATTAAATTCCAGGTAGGACCGCAGGTGCTTTGAGAAGATGGTGGAGGGTGTGATCCCCAAACCTCAGAGTACTCAGAGTCTGACTGGAGGAACAGATGAGTAAGCTGATACTTGGGACGAGGACTCTGGTTAAAGAACAGGAGTAGGATAGAATGGAGTCAGAGAACATCTCCCTGAGAAAGAAAACTAGAAGTAAATATTGAGGAGAAAGTGAGTGCAAGTTTGGGGCAGAGAGCTAGGAAGGGGGAACCCAGGCAAAGAGAACAACAGAGAAGAAACAAATTAGGAACTGGCAGCATTCTGGCATGACCAAAGAGGTTTTGTTGAAAGTATAACAAGGTCCTTGATCATAAAAGGCTGTATATGCTATTCCACAATGTTTGGATTTTATTTCAATGTTATTTTTGGGAAGCATTTGAAAGATTTTGAGCCAGCAAATGACATAATCAAATATGTAGCTTAGAAACATTTACTAAAAGAGTATTTTCTGTTATATCTCAATCTGGTTCTTTCTAGGCGTACACTAAAAATTGACTTCCATATCAGAGGAAACAGTTATCTTGTTTAACCTAAGATTGTCATCACCTTGATGTTAGATTCTTGTATATTTATTTTCTTTTTTGAAAACCATGAAAATTGCCACCCAGATCTTAAAATTTTAGTAGCTCACAGCAGTGAGATACAAAGTTCATCACACCTGACAGTCTCATTTCTTTAACTACTATAGAGTGAGGCCAAGAAGGAGAAATTTGCTTTTGGGCACTGTCTAACACCTTAAATCTTTAAGACACTGGCATGAGGATGTCACAGACATTTGTTCCAAAGCACAATTCTCATATGGTAACAATTCTTCATTATAAGTATATTGTACTTGACAGTGAACAGTAAGAAACCACTGGTTGATGTGTTTTACATTACACATTATACAGTTCCTTCCTATAGCCTATAGAAGTAGAAGCAAGAGCATTTGCTAAGCATAACATTGGTACCCCCTGGTTTCAAGAGGTCCCTTACCTTTTAATTCAGATAAATAACACCATTGTCTATACTGGCTGCCTTTCTTCCAGCCCCATTCCTGTCTAAAGCAGGAAAAATGGTAGGAGCTCCTGCCTCTGAGTATGAAGGAAGGTTTTACCAGTGGTTTTCATATTGATGACCGAGGTGCCTCCCAGATATATAGCCTCAGGTTCTTACTTGTTTAGGAAGCCACTGCAGTTTGCCTTCACTTCCTTTCCAGGCTGTGGGCAGTGCATATTTTTTCCCATGTGAGCCAGCTACTGCCCATGAAGCTGTACTTGTCCTTGTCCTTGATAGTCTTTAAGCTTTTCAGAACTACCTAATTTCCTGCCTGTGACTTTGTTTGACCCTAATTTTCCAAAACACAAACATAAAAAAAGCAATGTAAAAATGTAGCCTAACAATATTTTGAACAAATCTATTTCTAGAACAGAACAAACTAAGACCTATAGAGTCATTAGAAAAAATGTGTGATTTGGAGTTGACTTACTGTGTATTAAATTGGATCTGCCAGATATCCTAATGATCATACTGGATGTCTTACACACATCACCACAACAGGTCTGTCAGAGGGGTTTCTGTATAGGAACTGGGCCCTTTTTAATGAACACAATCAAGAACTACAAGTATTAGGAGGTGGTCCTTGGATAGAACCTCAGATACTCTTCCCACCATCTGTCTCTGTCCTCAACAGTGATCCTTAGACAACGTAGATGATTTCTTAAACAATGCATTATGCCATATGGTGTTTTGAGGCTTATAAAGTACTTTCACTTATATCTCATTTGATTTATAGTATAACTCTGTGAGGTAAGTATAATCATCTCTACCTTGCAATAGAAAACTAAGACTTGGTAAGATTAAGTGGCAGCATGGAACAACTTATAAATGGCAAGTAGTGTTAACAAAATAAAAAATACGTATTTGCAAAGTTAAGAAACTCTTTAAGTGAGGTTGAATTGTTCACTCTACTGAGGGTAGATATTATTTGTTGCTGTGGCCAAAGTTTTATTGACAGCAACACTGATCTCCAAGAGGAAACTGTGGATGACATTTCTGTTGATCCACTTTCAGAGTCGCACCTCATTAGCATTGGGTTTATAGTGTCTCTAGGTAGTACTTGCTTTTCTGCCTTTACAGAGTGCATACTACATGTGAACACATCAAAGTATAAATTATATATTATAAATCTAGTACGCAGGATTGTTTCATATCATGCAACAAATAAGGAAACTTTCCTTTTATGGAAATTGTTTCAGGCTTTATTAGGACTTAAAGCTGATTAGACTACAAAAATGATACATTGATGTCGGTTTCCTTTCAAATACCTTCCCCAATGTGGTGGGAAATATGTATTTCACTAGTTGAATATTCATCATAGTTACTTTTTTCCCCCCTCAGGTTTTGTGATGAAGGAACCTGTACAGATAAAGCCAATATTCTCTATGCCTGGGCAAGAAATGCTCCCCCCACCCGGCTCCCCAAAGGTATATCAATAGTCTCTTGAATACTCTTTTGTTAATTGGTTTACCATTTTTTTACAAAGTACTCTTTATGGTTCTTTCTGATGGTGTTCTGTATTTCATTTTCACCCTAAAAATTGTGTGTGTGTCAATTACTTGGTATTGAAAAGATTTCACTTGGGTAGTTACTTTTTCTCTGGCTCTCTTTGGTAAGTAGTTTGCCCTCATAACAGTTTAGATTGAATTAGAAAATAGCCAAGTATACCTCAAACCACCTTTGGCCTAAGGCACATTGGCTCCAGACAGCAGGAATAGTTCATGAGCCAAGAGAGCTAGCAATTAAATAAATTGCTGTTTCAGCAAACAGAGATTTCTTTTTAATAGTCTTGGAACCTAAGGTCTTTAATGTGATGGCAAACTCCAGCTGATTTTCTGACTTACCTCTATACTGTTGATAACTTCTAACATCTGAATGAATTACCAGACTCTCTTGTTATCTGGATGTTTCTTAATATTGAACAGAGTGTGAGGTGTTACAGAATAGGTTTGTCATGGCTTGGGGATGTTCTTGTGATGCATGTGACCCTCTTTTGCCCCCCTAACGCATATCAGCCTCCCTAATTGATGTCACTTTTGTGTATTGCCTCAAATGAGCCTCATAACTCTCTCTATAGTTTACCATACAGCCATTACCAAATAAGTTTAAACATTAATAGAAAAGTCAGTAATAGATTTTTTTGCCATTTTTAGACATGATAGCAAAATTTACATCTTCCTGTGAGTATTTGCTCTGTAGATTTAAAAAAAATCACATAAGCAAATTTTATGTGTACTAATAGTAACACTATTAAGAACCTTCAGATTCCAAATCTTCACTGACATACTAGACATTATTATCTAGTTGGTAACTAGTGTTCTCAATGACATTTTGTAGCTAATGTGTTTTCATGTGGGAAGAAAAGTGTTCCCCCTGAGATGCTCCTAAGGGTCGATTTAATATGTCTGTTAAATGATGAGCAGGGACAAAGTTCACTCATTACAAAATGAGAGCATTGTCTGGTCAAAGTGTCAGTGACTACCATGGTTCAGAAGTAGGAAGTACGAATTGAACTCCATTAAAGTTTTGGGAAGGAATGACACATATTAGATATTTGGGTCCCTGTCTAGTTTATTTGTTTTTTGTATAACTTAGTTTCATGTGTTAGATGCGATTTTATTTCCTATGGCTTACATAAATTGGCAACCCAAAGTTATTTGCTTCATTTTAGATTTCACTTTCTAAAATACTAATTTATCTTCATTTGTAAATTTTCAGGTGTTGGATTCAGAGTTGGAGGAGAAACTGGAAGTAAATATTTCGTACTACAAGTGCACTATGGGGATATTAGTGCTTTTAGAGGTAAGCTTTGAAATGCTAGAACCAAGCATATCTTTCAATACTATATTGTTTAAATTAAGTATACTATTACCCACACAGTAAAGTGTCCTTTGCCCACTAGGAACAACTGCCTTTGTTTTCTTTAATTTGGAACTATTGAAGGAGGACTTTTCTTTTAAAAGTTAATTCTTTTATACAAATGTGCATCCCACTGGATTTTTCTTATACTGACTTTTGTGAAGTTGTTTTGCTTTCCAGTGTATCATATTATCTACCTGTTCCTGTTTATATCAGAAGTGCCACTCATTCCAAGCAATATTGTTAGAAAACATAGGAGAGGACTGATAGTTTATTTACCATGGTAAGCCATTGGCAGAGTATACAGGTTCTACAATGCCACTGAGGTCTCAAACACTCATGCTTTACATATAATCCACACCTGCCACTCCATGAACTCATCCATTGTCCCCTGCACTAATGTACAGAACCCACTCACCTATTAAACAGTGCTAAATACTCCTCAACACCTGTTGCTCTACCTGTGATTATTATGCAGTTCATTTAAATGTACCTTGTCTTATTATAGAATCGTTAACATGAGGAATGGGTCCTGTTCCCATGGCAACTAAGACTAGTGGTTGTTACTCCTTCTGCTCATTTAACTAAATTTTAACTGCATTCTGGATTCACATTCTTGTGTTCACACGAGTGTAAATATTAAACAGATTCCTCTTGGCTTCTTAGCTTTTTTACTGTGTCTTTCTGACTTACATACTTTCTCCTGAATGCTCCAATTTAACATTGTCTTTCTACAAACCAACCTGATACATTTCCTTCTCCAAATACATTACATTTCCATCCAGAAGTGAAGATAAGAAGTAGATATCTGTCTGTACATATGAATACCCTCTTCGGATCTTCCAGAGAGTGACCAGTGTGGGTAGGATCAGAACTTGGACTGTAAATGGAGTCTTCCTCTGGAAAAGAGACTTGAAAAGAATAATCTTATGTAATAGAAAATTTATAATTAGTACTATAGTCAGATATATTGTCAGTTAAATAAATGCCTGTGTGCCTGCCTAAATAAAAGTTGCTTTTATATTAAAAATATACTTTGAGTTACACTCAAATAGTTTTTTATTTTTTTCTCTATAATTGTAATTTTATTAAGCAATAGTAGCAAAATTAGTAACACTTTTTTAATTCATTTATTCACATGTGCATAGTTTTCCATTTTTAAAGAAAACCTTATGTCAAACTGTTAACTCTGTATGCTAAAACAAGGTTTTCTTGAAAACAAAGGAATATATAAGGTTTGTGGCTTAAGGAACAAAACCAGAAACCATCCACTGTAAAAACTTACCATGTTAGTGTCAGTAGAACAGGCATTTCTCTAAGATTGCTGACTTCTAAAGCATTGACATAGCTGTATTATTTCCAAAATGGCAAAAAGATCTTCCCTGTGCACTACCAAAGCAGCTTATCATACCTACACACGCCCCAAACTCTATTCCATTCTGGAACTCTAGGCTTCATTTTACACCTAATTCCTCTCAATCTTGTTGTACTCCTAACAGACACTGGTTCATACCTTAGAAAAAACAGGTGATATATATTAGTATTTCAAAAACATATTATTGTAATAATTTAATTTCTTAATGGTGAGAAGTGAATTTTGTTTTGTAATTTGTGCTTAGTGTAGGAGTAATAAAATACTGATATGTGAATATGTAAATATGTAGTTATTTTTTACTATTAGACACAAATGAGAAACTATAGTAATTTTTCATTTTCTTTTTGAGAACTGCTTTTCTGAAAGAAGCTATATGTAAGGTAGAAGGATTACTAGTGTTTAAATCTATAAACTGTATTTTAATATAATACAAATGTAATGAAAAAATTTCACCCCTGTAATTCACACATTCATATTTCCCTACCCCTTAAGCGATACATGGCTTAGAATAGTAAGTAAGCACATGAGAAAATATCAAATCTCACTAAAACATTGAAATAGCATATTATATTTATTAAACTGGGGATGGGTGTTAACACATATTAAAATTTTGCTCTAAGTTTTTGTCCTAAAGAAAGGAACTTTAGCTCTGTGTGGTAGCTCAAGCCTATAATTCCAGCTACTTGGGAATCAGAGATCAGAAGGATCACAGTTTGAGGCCAGTCCAGGGGGAGGAGGGGAAGTTCACAAGATCCCAGTTCAACCAGTGACTAGGTGCACACCTGTCACCTTACCTATGTAAGAAGTACAAATAGGAGGATCAAGGTCCAGGCTGGCTAAGCAAAAAGTGAGACCCGCCCCCCCCCATCTCAAAAATAGCCAAACCAAAAAGGGCAGACAGAGTAGTTCAAGTGGTAGACTATGCATAGCAAGCACAGCATCCTGTATTCAACCCTCAGGACCAGCAAAAAATCCAGGGGGTGGTAGGGAAACTTTGTTCTAAAAATGAGTTACATACCATAGTTAGTGATGTACTATTAAACTATTATTATAAAAACCTGGAAAATTAACAAATCTTTAATAGAGGACTATTTGTGGCAAAATAACAAATGATAAAATTTCATACAGACTGTATAAAAATATGTGTATGCTTGTGTGTTTCCAAGGATTGTGAGAAGCAAGGAAAAAACAGAAGCAGTTGATGAGCAAGAAAGATGGGATTTGTGATCTTTCTTCCTTTGAAATGTTTATATTTTTCAATTCCACAAGAAGCACCATGTTAACTCCTACAGTCTCTTCCTATTAGTATCCTACATTCCCATTCATACTCTCATGGCAAAACAGTTAAAGTGAATTTGTCATGCCTGATTTACTGTTGGAATGACTTAATGCTTTAAACAAGTTCTGTGTTGTAATCTCATACTTATCTCTATATGTACCTAGAATGACAAGTAGGGAATAATAATATCTTCTAATATTTAAAATGCATTAAATGTATATACATGTTATATGTGACATACTACATACACAAGTATACACACACATAAGCATATAATTGCTTTTAGTACTATATCTGTAAAGATCTGAACCTCATAATCTAAAAACTAGCAATGATATTTAATGTATATAAATTATAAATAAGAAGTAGGAAATTACTGTCTTCTGAAAATTGTGGAAATATTTGACATAAGCATGTAGGTATTTTTCCACACAGGAAAGATTTTAGAGACTTGAGAAGACTAGGACTTTTTTCTTGAATAAAGCTCCAACAATGAAGGTAAAATATCTTCTTAAAACTCATGGGAATGTGGCAGAGACTCAGAGAGTATAACCTGAAGCCAGCAGAATCTGTCTTGGACCATGATCTCTATTAGTAGAAAAAGATTGGTCATAAATTCTGTGGGATTACATGAAATATTTGCTTTGTTTTGTTTGCTTGTTTTGGAAATTGCACAGAATGTGAAGCTTAAAAACTGCCAGCTTTATTAAATACCACTCAGTCAAAGTGGGCCTGTCCTGGGACTGGGTTATATTCAGCTCCCTGCAGGTCTGAGTTTCCTGTATTATCGGAGGAATGGCAACTACTTTACAGGGAAGAATAGAAGTGTATACTGGTTACAGAGGCTACAGAGGGGCAGATGCACATGGGTCTGTGTAGAAGAAGAGAAGGTGATTAGTAGCTCTGAGGTTTGCAGAGAAGGAGGGAAGACATGTTCCAGACAAAGGTAAAAAGTATGTGCAGAAGCCTGGGAGTGAAACAGCCTCCTGTTACTCTTGGTAATTTTGCATTATTGGAGTGTGAGATGCAAAGGGACAAGTGGCAAGAAATTAGGAAAGGAAGGGACCAGGTCATAAAGATCACTGTGAGACTTGATTCTGAAAGCACTCAGAATGCTCTTCCTCCAAGAAGTATTCTAATCAGATTTTCATTTCACAATGCAGGTCGGTCCTGTACTCATCAAAAAGCACTATAAAGGATTGTGTCTGTAAAAGGCCAGAGGGAGCCAGAATGATTTGTTGTTTTTTTTTTAATTAATATTTCATGGAAAAATAATATAGTTTAGTTAGAAATGAAAGTCCCACATAGGTGATAGCATGGTATAGGGTTTGGTGACCAAACTCCTAAATGCAGACAGCCTGATATTAGACATGCGGTTTCGTTACCCACCCCGAGCTTGTAGGCCTCTCTCTGCCTTCTTCATGTATACAATGGGATCATAGTGGTTCATATAAATTCTTACTGGTAAGTACTGAGTAAATGTTAGTGGTTGCTATAGTTTCTATAAAACATAAATTCCTCTAAAGGAAACCTTTTGTCATAGTTGCCTACAACATAAGTTGTGTTTTCAAAAATATGTTGGTTACTTCTCAAGGGTATTGTAGTTTTTTTAATAATGTTTGAACACAGAACTGTGTTCATGTCTGTCATAGTGCCAGAAATTTCCTAGTTATTTGGCATTTCCTGTTCTCCACAGCGGTTTTATTATTTATAGTTATGCTATACAAAGAGCAAAGACCAAGTCCTTGACCTAAAGAAATAAGAATAGTTGGAACTGAGGATCTCATCTGCCCTGCCCCATACACACCCCACATTATTTTAGTCAAGTGTTTTCCACAAAGTCTTGTCTTGACGAGAAAATTCTCCTGAGATTTTTGCAGAGTGATGCTGAATTTTTTCAGGATGTTACAACCCAGAGGAATCCTACAAAAGCTGCTGTCTCATCTCCATAGAGTTTCTGCAGTAGCTTGCTAGCTTTCAACAATAGCTCATTTCTCATTGGAAATCCCATGTACTCACCAACTAAAGTTGGAACTGATATTCTCAGAATGGAGGTCAAGATTTGTTCTCAAGTATGCAACTCTATTGTCTTTGGGTTGGAAAAATTTCTAAGCTGTCATCCACCTACACTCATTAAGCTCTTGGTGCCTGTAAGAACACTGGCAGTTGGATGTGAGGGCGATCTGGCTGCGACATCTGTCACCCCATTGATGCCAGGGTTGATTCGGCTGATCTGGCTGGCTAGGCGGGTGTCCCCTTCCTCCCTCACCGCTCCATGTGCGTCCCTCCCGAAGCTGCGCACTCAGTCGAAGAGGACGACCATCCCCGATAGAGGAGGACCATTCTTCGGTCAAGGGTATACGAGTAGCTGCGCTCCCCTGCTAGAACCTCCAAACAAGCTCTCAAGAACACTGGCAGTTGTAACCAATGACGCCACGCACACACACACACACACACACACACATTTGCTTGCTTCTACACCTTCAACACAGCTCTCAAAGTACACTTTTATTCACTTTAGCATTTTCCAAAACATTCATTTTCCCTAGATTAGGTGTTTAATACTTACATTATAAAATAAATCAAACCCAGAGATCCTGTTTTCAGCTCTTGATGTGAGCTCTAAGTAGTTTAGACTCTAAATTCCTGGTTTTATATTAGTAAAATCAGATCACAATTTTTCTTTTTTTTTATGAAAGCCTCAGTCACAGGGCTCCTCCCCACCCAGCTTTCTAAAAACCTCCCCCACCCCCACACACACCACTACCACCATCACCACTATCTATAATCCACTACCTCCGCCAGCCTCCCCAGAGCCTGGAGGAATATTTTCTTTCAGTTTCATTTCTCCCCAGAATCCCACCTTTGCTGTATCCTCTTCCAGTCAGAATCCAAGCCTAGATCACAGACCTCCAGAGGCCAAACGCAGCATTTGGCAGCCTCGGATCACTTCGTAGATACAAAGACTTAGCCCCGGTAGGGAGCAAGGGAGGGCGGTGGGAGCTGACTAGATGCTGGTAACTGAAGGGGAGAAACCACTGCCAGGATTCCTGAGTGTCAGGGGAAGCGCCTCACAATGCAATTCAGATTGTGCAAATGCTGCTGAGGAAGGAAGTGGGGCACCCTCAAGACTTATGGTATCATATGGGACCACAGCACATGGAGAGTGAGAGGGGCACTGACCTCAGGTTCAATCACAGTCACTCAGAACCCTCTGATGCACAGAGAACAAGTGCCAGTCTCACCTAGACTGCACAGCAGGCAGATCACAAAATTTTAATTAGAACCCTTAAGGGATGATCATTTCAATTCTAGAAAGCTAAGGTTTTAGCCTTAAGTCCTATAACATTTTGGATGGAAGTCTTTCTAGAATAGGTTTTATGACGTTAATTCCCACAATTATGCCTGACATGGAGCAGATTGGCAATTAATGTTACTCTAAAATCTAAAATAAAAAAGGACATGAATATAAAAGGGGAAATTTGGGAGGTGGGGACCAGCAAGAGGTGAGGAGGGGAGAAGAAGGAGAGAATATGATTGAAGTACATTGTATGTACATATAAAAAGGACATGATGAAAGCCATTGAAAAAAAATTTTAACTAGGGCCAGGAAAGGTAATCCCAGGTACTCTAGATGTAGAGACAGAGAAGATTGTAGTTCAAGGTCATTCTAGACAAAAAGTTAGTGAGACCTTTTTCTTAACAAACAAGCTGAGCATGGTGACATACATCAGTAATTTCAGCTATGTAGGAGGAATAGGTAAGAGCACAGTTTGAAAATAGCCATGGGCAAAAAAAAAAAGTGGGACACTATTGAAAAAATAACTAAAAGCAAAAATGGGCTAGGGCTATGGCTCAAGAAGTAAAGCACTGCCTAGCAGGCATAAAGCCCAGAGTACAAACCAGTACCATAAGAAAAAAAAAAAATGGTAAGAAAGTTGAAAAAAAAAGAGTGTTTAGGGAGGGGGCCAAAGAAAGGGGTAAAGGGGGCAAATATGATCGAAGTAAATTATATGCATGCTTGGAAATACCATAATATCAAATATCCCACTTCATATAATTAGTACATGCTAATAAAAATAATTTTTTAGAAAAAAGTTACTTTACAATCTTTCTTGTCCCTTCCCTACATTTCTTCATGATCTTGGGAATTAGGTGTATGTAGGTTTTTTTTCCATGTACTGGGCTTAATGCCTCCTTTTATCTGCTTTTCTGTATTTTCTATCATTTCCTTTGTTGTCAGGGTTCTACCACAAGGTCAAAGAGTTCACTATATGGAGGCAAAGATTAGTAAACACAAATAAACTAATATCTATAGAAATGAGAGCCAGTACAGAATACATACACTGAGCAAGGGGATTGAAAAGCAGACATCACACCTAGTTTAGAGATTTTTCAAGTTGCAGAAGGAACCCATCTTTCTTGAGGGAACAGTGGCAGCAGGAAGGGAAAAAGAGGTCTCCAGAGGAACTCTGATTCCACCTTGGCTTTCCAGCATCCTTGCCTCTCTACTGGGAAAAGCTTTCAAATTGCGAACCCAGAAAAAAATCCTTCTCGTGCATTTTTGAACAAGATAGAGCAGAGAGCAGTGGCAGAGCAGCTGCTGTTAAAATTATGTCATTCTAGTGTAAAACAGACTATTCTGACTTTACTGTGAACATTTGCATGCTTCTGACTCTGATACCTGATTGCAAAGTTAGTGAGAAGCTGGGTCAAAGATTGCTTCCCTGTTCTTCCTCTTTTGTGATCTCTGCATGCTTTCCAGCAAGATATATCAAGCCTGATCCTACTTGCTCTATAAAGTGAGGATCCAGGTATTTAAACCCATGCGTTTTTTGAGCATGTTGAGTTCCTTTCCATATTTAAGAATCTCCTTTGAAATTATAAGTTTTGGGGGAGGGGTGTTCCCCATCCCAGCTGATATGCCTGAAAGCCATTGAGTCTTTGCACTGGAAGAGACATAGATGGAATCTTCCTGGCTTAGCCTGGCCTTGTCCACACAGGACCCAGGTTTGCACATAGACCAGCAGCCCTAATCCCATTCCAGAATACACACTATTCCAGAGCACACATAACATTTCAGTTTCACAGTTTAAGGGACAGTAGCTTTGCTTCAACAAGCCACATCCAGGAAGGTACACTTTCCTCAGTTTCCCTTTTCTCTCCCAAGGTCTAGAAACTATAGAGGTATGTGTTCTTTCTTTCTTTCAGACAAAAATCAAATCACACACTCCATGATTTGAATCTCTTGTTTTTCATTTAGCAATGGATTCTGGGCATGTTTCTAAAGCAGCACATGGAAAGCTCTTTCATTATTTATAATGGCGGTCTAGTCTTCTGTTCTGTAGATATACTATAATTTATGTACCCCATTTTCTGTTAGAATTGTTTAAGTTCTGGGTTTTCTCTTTTCCTAGCAATGCTGCAGTGAACTTTAATGTTAAGAAATGTTTCAGATAACCATGTATTGCTACTGCAGGGTAGATATCTAAAAATAGTATTTCTGGGTTTTGGAGTGTTTAAACCTTAACATATTCCACCAAATTACCCAACCAAACAGTTCTTAGAATTTACAGTCCATGGTGAATAAGCAAGCCCCTTGTCTTATTCATACATAAAAAAATGTAAAAAAAAAAATTGCAGTGTTTTTCTTAAACAAAAGAACTCCTCATGATGTTTCATTAACAGGATTAGAATTAACTGGATGATTTCACAAAATTGCCTCGAAAGTACACATTCTAGATCAAGATTTCTGAAAGTCTAACCTGAGGACTACTTATAACTCTTGGTGAAAATGAAAATTTGTTTCAAACCAGACCTACTGGATCAGATACACAGAAGGCAGGGCATAGGTCATGACGACTTCGAGCTGGCTCAGATGGGCTTACAAGAGCCAATTAGTAACTTGCAATTACTTTGTGAGCTGATGGTTAAATATAGTCATCTTTTGTAAAAGGCAATATACAATAAAAATTGTAGTCTCCTAATTATTTCACTATTATCTATGTTTCTTTTTTTAATCTGTGTAGTGGAGATAGTACAAAATGTCAGGTTACTGCTCATTTCTTAACTTGGTATTCACTGACATCATATTGTTAGCATGAAATCAGCTATGTGGTGAAAATTTACACTATTGAAACTAACAAATGCTTAATTCAGTCTCTGATCTTTTGTTTTGTTGGTTGTATAGATCAAAGAAAATTGTGGAAAAGGTATTAGTAATGCAGATTATTGTGAACTGTCAAAAAATAGAGGAAATATTCTTCAGTAATTCCATACATAGTACAACTAAAATTTTGCTGACATCATTAGGGGCAAGTGCAGTTCCAACATAAATCTTCCTTGTTTTAGTAAACAAAAATATCATCAACCATTCTGGTTTGGACTGCTGACTGGCCAATTACAACCACAGATGGGTTATGGAAAGGTTAAACAAAAATCAAGGAACAAATTCTTTGAGATTTTCTGCTTCTATGGAATTCACAATACAGATTATTGCATATGTTATCTTTTTTTTATAAATTTTGTGCTACATATTTGTCAGAAAAAACTTTTATAAACATGTATATATACACACATATATGTGCATGACTTTTTCATAGAGCTAGTATATTACTAGCACACCGCTGAACCCAGTATTCTGAAATTTAAACAAGCTCCCCAGTTGATTTTTATGCAAGCTGAACTTTGATAACTGGTGCTCAGATATTACTAGTAAGGATTGAAGTCACTTCTGCATTTTTTTTCTGTATTACAAGTATGGCAGGGCAATCTCTTGGGGCATAGGACATGAGAAGAATAATTTGCATTTACCAAAATATGTTTAATTAAATCTCAATTCTCTTAAGAAAAAGAGAACTTTGAAAGAAGAAAATGCATTTAATTACTGTCTGGTTATTCTCTCACTGTCTCTCACTAATTTTGAAGGAGTATTTTTATTCTTTCTTAAGTTTTAACTCAGTTTTTATTTTTTGAATTTTTATTAGCGTACATTAGTTGTACAAGTGGGTTTCATTGTGATATTTCCATACATGCATACAATGTACCCTGATCAAACTCACCCCCCTTCTTAAAACAATTTCAACAGGTTTCATTGCTCTATTTTCATACATGTATATAAAGTACTTCATTCATTGTATATGTGTGTGTGTGTGTGTATAAAGTATCCTCTCATTTCACACTCCCCCTGCTACTGATACATACCCCAAACAGAACCTGTTTTACATTCCTATCATTAATTTTTAAGGACTAGATTCTGCATATGAGAGAGAATATGCAATATTTGTCTTTCTCAGTCTGGCTTATTTCGCTTAACATGATGTTCTTTAGTTCCATCCATTTTCCTGCAGATGACCTAATTTCATTCTCCTTTATGGCTCTATTATGTATATCTGACACATTTTCTTTATCCATTGATCAGTTGGTAGGCATCCAGGCTGATTCCATATTTTGGCCATTGTGAGTCATGCTATAATTTATAAGATTTGGTCTTTGGATTTTAAAAACACTATAATAAAAGTCACTTACTGTGTGTATGTAAGTTTCTTGAAGATCCTACCTCCTACATACTGGTTCACAAATTTTCCTTCTTCTCAATCAAGATAAGCCTTTTTGAAGTATGAACCAAACTAATTTATGTCCTGTTCTTCACATTTTAAAAAAATTTAGGTGAAATATATTCAGGGACAGAGATTAGACAGGAAGAGGAAGGGAGAAGACCATAAAACCAACTGTGAAAGAAATTATTGCTGTGTAGGTGACATTCAACCTATACAAAATCCCACTTAGGCTTTTGAGATAAAAGGAAGGTTTGAAAGGTGGGCTGAATAGGTATTGTCAAAGTAAAAACTGTTACTTTTTTTCTAAAAAGAAATGAATAAGACCAGTAGACTTCAGGACTGTGTACTACTTCATTTTAAAAAGAATTTGTTTTTAAAATCACAGCCTGAGAGCAGTGTAATAGAATGAGAATGACATATCTGGAAGGTATCTAACCCAGCCCCTCCATTTTATAGAAATGAAAATCAGTGCTCAGGAAGGTTATGTGATTTGCCTAGGGTGGTATATCTACTTGTCCAGTGCTGTTAACACTAAAAGAATTTAATTTGTGTTGGATTTCTACTTTGTCTGTGTGCCCACATTCATGCCCTAACCATATAAAACAAGTGCATAGTGGAGTCAATGTTTATAAAATCTCTTTGAGCCAAGTTATCAGGAGGAATGAATTTATGCACAATAGATTAAACATGAATAAAGATCAGAATGGTTTACCTCATCTCATTTGTGCCTTTTCGTTCTGATGTATGAGGTAGTCTATTTCTCTTACCATGTAGGAATATTTTTAAATCAGGTTGCTTAATAATCCCACTGATTCAGAAGAATCATAATTGGATATTCTCCATGTTTTTCTTTAACCTTCATTGTACACAAGCAGCATTATACGAGTCATATGAATGATTTTAGAATATTCAGTACCCCTTAAATGATCCAAAGGAAGCCTATTATCCCACCACATTTCTTGTTCTTGCCAGTCTCTTCATATAAATGTGAGCTCCCTGATTCTGTAGCTTCCTGCATTTCAGCTTTGTTAATCATCTTCATTTTGGAAAACTAAATGATCCTTAATTCATCTCATTCATTTCTTTGGACACCTGTTTATTTTAGTACCAAAGTATGGCCATTAAGCATCAGGAATCACATTTTTCATTCAGTTAATATGGGAAGTTACACAAAGCACTGCAGTATCATTTATTTTTAAAGAATGTATTCAGAATATTCTTTATCTCTTAAAATACAGACTTTTAAAAAAAGCAATTCAATGCCAAACAATATAGTAGTTAGCTTAAGTAAATTTTTTGGAGGGGGGAATCTTTCCTGCATGAAATGTAATTTTTAGGTTTCATATTTATCTCCAGTTGTTTGTTTTTTTTTTTTGAGAAACCTTTATGCTTTTTCATTTGTCCCTTTGCATCTCATGTTTTTTTAATCACTCATAATTATAAACTCCTTTTTTTCAAGTTGGTCAGAGATTGAAAATACTAGTCATCAACTAATAACTCCATTTAAATTAATAGCAAATAACATTTTGTTGTTAACTGAAAGCAAATTAAGCTTACTTGGCCATTATGTGAGGAAACAGTTTAGTTTCAGAGAAATATAATTCAAGGTCCTTACAGCACTAACCAGGATACTTTTTATCATGACCACACATACATACTCCAGCAGTCTTCCTGCCTTTCACACCATCCTCGCTGCTCTCCACATGTCCATGACCTGTTTCTTCCATTACATTCAAAGAATTGTGAGAAAATAAAGAAGTCTTTGGAGAAAAGCACCAGGGTTTGCAAATTCTGTTTCCTGTTTACTACTGATTTTTTTATACTACTTGTTAGTTGACTGTTTAACTTGTAAAATGTACAGGACATCCTAAATGAATATATGACCTTAAAAAGCATTTTAAATGGTAATCTGAATTTCTTTTTACATTTCCAAATTACTATCTGTTCTTCCATGCTGTATATACCTGCACAAGTCTAGGAACCACAGACAAAATAATAAATAAATCATAGAATAAAAATGGACTTGAGTTTGAATTTTAAGTACAATTTGGATGTGAACCATGTAAGTTTAAATATAATAGAAAACTTTTCTCACATAAAATGCTCTATTTGAAATTTTTTAATAGTCTTGAGGTATTTAAAATTGGATATATAAAAAGGTGTACATTTTATGCCGTTTGCAATTCTTTACTATTTTGTGCAACAATGTGTTGTTCCTCTGTTTAACTTAAACCTCTAAATGGCTGTGAGTGATAACAGAGTGGCTGCTCTGCCAATGTAACCATCCCATTTTGTTTTAAAAATAGGAAGTTTTTGAAAAAATGCTCACCATCCCTAGCTATAAAGGAAATGCAAATCAAAATCACACTAAGATTCCACCTTGCTCCTGTTAGGATAGCTATCATCAAAAACACAAATAATAACAAATGTTGGCAAGGATGTGGGGGAAAAGGAACTCTCATACACTGCTGAGAAGCAGTAAGCTAGTATAACCACTTTGGAAAACAATATGGAGGCTTCTTAAAAATCATAGATCTGCCATTTGATCCAGCAGTACCACTCCTAGGGATATACCTGAAGTAATGCAACTCAGGTTATTACCAAGGCACCTGCACATCCATGTTTATTGCAGCATTATTCACAGTGGCCAAGCTATGGAAATAGTCAAGATGCCCCACTACTGATGAATGGATTAAGAAAATGTGGTATCTATTCACAATGGAATTTTACTCAGCCACCAAGAAGAATGAAATTTTGTCATTTGCAAGTAAATGGATGGAACTGGAGAACATCATCTTAAGCAAAGTTAGACAAGCTCAGAAGACCAAAAATCATGTTCTCCCTCATTTGCAAATTACAGACCGGAAACAAATACAGTAATATTATTGGACATGGGTCACACACTAAGAGGAGAACACGCATGAGAAGAATAGGGAAAGGGAAGGAAACCTAAAACTTGAATGTGGTTGATGTGCTCCAGTTGAGGAGCAAACAAAGTAATCTTAAACTGGTAGAGGCCACTATAGGAAGGGGACCAGGAAGTAGTGAAGAAGTGTGGTAGAGATGAGCCAATGTGGGTTGCAATACACATGTGCATGGAAGCAATGCTAGGAATCTCTCTGTCTAGCTGTCTTTCTCTCAAACTAGCTAAAATGCTGTTTTTCTTATTATCTCGTATGTTTTCTTTTCAACAAAATCAGAGAACAAGAGAGTGGAGCAGGTTCTGCTGGGAAGCAGAGGTAGGGAGTAGGAGGAGAAGTGGCCCAAATAATGTATACACATGTGAGTAAATGTAAAAACGATAAAATAAAATTTAAAAAATAGAAAGTTTTATGTTTTGCAAAAGCCGTAATCCAACCAAAGCCCTTAAAGCTAGTGGGCAAGCTAATGGAATGTGTTTGGTTTTAGCCAAAGGACAACCCCTTTCAAGAAAAATAAATGTTTAAGTACTGTATTTACATAGATATAAAAAATTAAAATTTAATGACTTAGTAAGGAGACAAAAGTGGAGGATTTTTATTTCTTGATTTGGAGGCTGATACAGTGTTAGTTTCTTTTTTAAATTCCTAGAGTTATACTTTATGATTTATTTCCTTTTCTGTATATTATAGTGCAATAAGGCATTCAAAAGCCACTTAATGCCATGTTTTAAAAAATATATGATATTATTTAGCATTGGTTCATTTATCTTTTAATTTTGCTTCCATGGATGTAAGACTCTGGGAAAGTTTCATAATTCTGAGAGAAGAGTAGGAAAAATTATAAATTTCACTGTACGTTCATTTTGTTGTTTGCAATTATAAAAGGTGGAAGCAGGGCAGTGCTGTGCCTTCACATTCTCCACTCACACAGCGATTATGAAAGCAGAGTGGTGATGCTTGCCTTCCATTTGATCTCTTTTGGGAACACACAGGCCATCATTTGTGAAAGTCCTCTTCTTGGAGGATGGATAAATGCATTTTCTCTTCCTTGCCACAAGGCAAATGGAAGCTAATAATTTCTAGTCCCACAGCAGTGAATATAAAATCAAAAGAGGCTAACTCGCTGTACTGACAGCTTCAAAAGGAATTCTTTTTTGAAGTGTTTTTTTTTTCCATAGTGCTGGTTTATTTAACACTGAAACATGTTCTACTAAGCCAGTTTTCTGCAGCCTCCAGGAAAACCTCTGTAGTTTGTGCCGTGTTTTAACAGTGCCCTACTTCAGTTATGTTTTACTAAGCAGATACACATTTAGTGTGACGCTTAAGGTATCAGTGCTTTATGAATGGGGGTATTTTATCTTAATGTGTCTATAACTAGAGAGCCCTGATACTTGGAAAATAGGCTTTCAGATCCATAAATTCTGGAAACATTTGATGACTTGGATTATGTTTTGAAGAAAATCTAATGAAAAAAGACTTAAGTATATTCATTTTCTAGTAAATTGTGTTGATCACCTTTTTTTCTGAGTACTGTAAACTGACTTTGGTATGCATTTATAATCCAGGTACCAAAAAATCCAACCAAGGAGCTCTGTCTGAGCTTCTTTAAAACCAAGGTTCCGTTCTTCATGCCTGTGCCCTCAGTGAGCACAAAAGATGAATCTGCTGTCTCCTCAGTTGGGTTTATTTCCTAGTTCCTCACATGCCTGTGTCCATCTGTCTGCAGCAGGGTTTCAGTTGCATAGAAAAAACTTTTTTCTATAAAATAATATAACTTCGCTGTATAGAAATGTCTTTAAAAAATAGCCCAATTGACAGCAGTGTTTGAATGCTAAGGAAACAGACTGTGTTGGATCTATTAAGTGACCCCACTTCTCATTCTCTGAAGGGATTTTCAAAGTAATTTTAATTATATGAAATTTTCCCTGACTTTAGAAATTAATCCCCAAATAATCTTCTATTCTCTATTACCTTGGGAGCCATGAGTTTTTCTCGGAAAAACATCATCTGTTCCATTAATTTAATGTTGGTAATTTAGAACAAAGAACCATAAGGTTAAGATCAAGACAGCTTAATGTTCAAATAGATATTAAAATATGTATGTATGTATTATTGCAAAATTATTATAAATTACTATGATATCATTGGTTCATTTTATTTGAATAAAATGAAGTCAGGGAGAAATGAGGTAGAAGAGATCCTTAAAATTATGTTCAGAACACTCTGGGGTGGGAGGGTGTAAAGATATGGCACAGTTTAGAACTATTTGCATCCAGGGTTTCTAACACAATTTTTTATTAAAGATGCCACATCTTTGTTTTTCTAAGACTTGCCAACTGTCCCAGGAATGCTTTTCAGTAACTCCATAGGAAAGAATCCATTATCCAAGACTATGGTTTATGATAAGTAGGAAATGACATGCTTTATCTTTTACCTTTGCCTTCCTAAGAGAGGGTAGGAAATTGAAATCCACTCTATGACTGTCTTTCTGAAGGACTTTTCCAATTAGTGAGATATCATTTATAATAATACATTGGTTCCCTGAGGATCTATGGTTGACCTACTCTTTTATTGAAGCAGGAAACAACCAGGACAAGATGAGCTCATGAAGTTTAGAGCACTATCTCTAGAGAGAAAAACCAGGAAAGACAAACAGGCCTCTAAGAAGTAATAGGTTATTATCATGCATTATTTCACTACTTAGCTATGAATCCTAGTAAGAATTACAAGATGTTAGTAGAAAAGCAAGCTAAATAGTTTGGGATGGATAACCTCATATCCCCTGCATTTGCCTCCCATTAAGAGACTCAAACTTCCTGCTTAAGTAGACGTCTTTAAGTACCACGGTTACTTATCCATCTTTGCTGAATCCCTTTATCTTAGCTTTAGGATATTTCAATAGATAAAATGTCTTGGAAGTCTCTGAGAAATAGAACTCATTTTGTAAATATGTTTATTAAACATTAACATTGGAGAATGACATTTTATACCTAGGTGTGTTACCAGTCATCTGAATTACTTGGGCAACGCTCTTAATACCTACAGTCTCCTTTTCCCTATCTGTAAAGTGCAAGAGTTGAATGCTGTCATCTCCAGGATCCCTTTCAATTCTGAATTCTGTGTGTCTATATATTTGATAAAATACCTTACTGTAGTTATGTATCTCTGCCTAAGTAAAGGAGAGCAATTTCTCACAAAAAAGGCAAGCTGAAACTCTTGTGGAGCATCATCCAGTTTCCATCTTGCTCAAGATTAGATTCTGATAGAATGTATTTTCAGTTTTTATTCAGTGTCTGGAAATAATCATTTCTTTCATTATCTAACTATTTTTAGGTGCCTTACCACTCAACCACCAATACTGCAGTACTGTCCTATGCTGAGATATGCATCTAAGGCATTATTAGAATATGTTAGTTTACATTTCTTCTTAAAAATGATCCTTTCAACTTCTGTACTATATTTGCCATTACTAAAGCTTCTAACACATACATATGACATTATAATGGAATATAATTACAAAATGACTATCCCTTCCATGTCATCTGATAACTATATACTGAATGAAGTTTCATTTCCATATCTTGAAATTCATTGGGATAAAATTTTGTCTCACTGCAAGAGAAAAGCAATTATGAAATATACCTTTAGCATGGATGTCTTGGATTCAATTCTCTATAAATTCAGCACATTATTCGCTAAAGTGAGGTGTTCACCAGTGTATTTTGGAAAGATAGTAAACTTGGAGCACATTCAATGAAGGAACTAATTCACTTTGGAGTAAGAAAACTAAAATAAGAATAAATGGAGACACTTTAAAAGAAGTGCTATCAAGACTTGTTGATAAATATAGATTAAAATAATAATTTCAATATCACCATAAAATGGTCTTACTTTTCTGCAAATGTAGGATCCTATTGAACTGACTGCGTCTAGTCCAGAACTCAAAAAGAGTTAGGCTATTCTACATCTGGTCAAGGGGAGTGTCAGAGCAAGATTTTCATAGGAAAATCTTGAAATGACATTTGTCATATTTTCAGACTCCTGGCCTCTAATCAGAAATTTCATTTTACTCTGACATGGCATTGATCTCACTCATGACTCTTCTGTATCTACCTCATTCAGAACTTCTGAGAATATCTGATTTGTGCAGTATCTTTAACATAACAAATTTCATGTGTAATTAACTTTTTTAGTCTATTTACTCTTCTAATATTTCCAAGTTCTTTTCCTCCTTCCTTCTATTTAAATGAAGAAAATTGGTGTGCTTACATTTCTCCCATTAAAGAAATTCTAGAGTCATAACTATGAGAATATGTTTCTTAAAAGTAAAATATTCATATACTAAAATTTTGGGACTATTGGTATACAATAGAAAGAATGATAATAAATAACACTTACTGAGTTTTTCCTAAGCTCCAAATGTAGTGCTGAATTCTTAAATTATCACATTTGTAGATTACAGCTTGACTATTGTAAATGTTGATTACTAGTACTAATTAGTACCAAATACTGACATTCTAGATTGCACTCATAGTAGATATTGATCATCTTTTAATGCCCTACCCAATAGTCAAATAACTGTATGATAAAATAAGTTAATTCCAAACTTTCTATCCAACAAAATTGACATGGGGAAATATACAATATTTATATTGGAATACAAATCAGGAGAATAGTTTGATTCCTTTTCTGCCTTTAACTCACACAGGTTCAGTGCTATAATTTCAGACCTTTTTAGTTTTGGACTCATTCCCATTCCTATTTTTTTAAGCAATATATTTTATTTTTCTGCCCTGAGTTAATATTTCCATCTATTGCTCTCCTCTCTTTATTTTCTTTCATTCTAGTTCCAGAGTGAATCTTTCCCATCAGCTTGGTCAGCCAGTAATTGATTTTCATATTCTGAGTTCACTTTCTGTATATTTCTTAACTATCTTAGTTCTGGTTTCATTTTTTCCATTTTATATGGTAAAATATTAGCAGAAGTACAGTACATTTCTTTGTTGCAGTATACTTTTTACGTACCATGCATTTTTGTACTGATTTTTAGATTTATTTATTATTTTACTAACATGTAATAGTTGTACAGGAGAAACATTGTGATATTTAAAAATATATCTTAGTTAGATTTACCCCTCCATTATTCTCCCTCTTCCTCCCTCCCCCACTTCTTAGAACAATTTCAACAGGTTTCATTCTTCTATTTTCATATATGGATACAAAATACATCCATCCACAGTATACACCTTCATTCCCCCTTTCCTCATTCCCACCCCTGTCCCACTGGTACCCAACCCCAGAAAAGATTTATTTTTCCCTCTTGCCCTTCATTTTTTTAATTAAGTATATATTGATAGTCCAAGGGAATTTCACCTTGGTACTTCAGGTCTGTATATATGGTGCTTTAAACTCCCTTCCCTCCATTATTTACTCATTTCTATCACCATTCTTCCCTAATATTCAACAGCTTACTATACAGTACATTATATTATATTCATATACAGATGAGTTGTTTCAATATTTTTCATTTTCTAACATTTTCTTTCTATCTCCCACTTCTTTTAGCCCCCTCTGACAGGCTCACTAGTACTATTCTGTCACTATATGCATGTGTGTAAATGTATGTATACATATATATGATCATATGTTTCTACATACACTTTCAACTTATAGGTCTGGTTTCTGCATATGAGAGAAAACATGTGATCTTTGATTTTTTTTGAGCTTGGCTTACTTCACTTAACATGAAGTTCTCCAGTTCCATCCATTTGCCTGCAAACAGCATAATTTTAATTATTCTTTATGGCTGAATAAAATTCCATTGTGTATGTATACCACATTTTCTTAATCCATTCATCAGTTGTGGGGCATCTGGGCTGCTTCTAAAGCTTGGCTATTGTAAATAGTGCTGTAATAAATATGTCTGTGGAAGTGGCTTTGTGATATCCTGGAGTACATTCTTTCTGATATATGCCTAGCAGTGTTATCACTGGATTATATGGCAGTTCTATTTCTAGTTTTTCAAGGAACCTTCATATTGCTTTCCACAGTGATTGCACTAATTTACATTCTCACCAACAGTGGAGAAGTCGCCCTTTCCCACACATCCTTGCCAGCATTTGTTGTTTGTGTTATTGATGATAGCCATTCTAACTGGAGTAAAGTAGAATCTCTAAATATAGTTTAGATTTGCATTTCCCTTATGGCCAAGGACAGTGAGCATTTCTTCATATGCTTATTGGACATTAGTACTTCTTCTTTTGAGAATTGTCTGTTCAGTTCATTTGCACATTTATTAAGTGGGTTGTTGATTCTTTGAGAGGTTAGTTTTTTAAGCTTCCTGTATATGCTGGTTATTAATCCCTTGTTAGATATATAGATAGCAAAGATTTTGGCCAGTTCTGTAGGCTATATCTTCAGTCTGGTGACTTTTCCTTTGCTGTGCAGAAGCTTTTTATTTTCATGTAGTCCCATTTGTCAATACTTTCTCTTAACTGCTGAGCTATTGGTGTTCTATTCATAAAGTTATTACCTATGCCTATGTGGTCCAGGGTGTTCCCTATTTTTTCCTGGATTAATTTCACTGTTTCAGATCTTACATTAAGATCTTTAATCCATTTTGAATTGATGCTAGTACAAGGTGAGAGACTGGGATCTAGTTTCAGTCTTCTGCAGGTAGAAATCCAGTTTTCCCAATGCTTTTTGTTGAAGAGGCTGTCTTTTCTCCGGCACATATTTTGGGCACCTTTGTCAAAAATCAGATGGCTTAGTTGGGTGGGTTTGTGTCAGGGTCTTCTATTCTATTCCATTGGTCTTTGTGTCTGTTTTTGTGCCAGTACCATGCTGTTTTAGTACTATGACTCTGTGGTATAGTTTTAAGTCAGGTGTTGTGATGCCTCCAGTGTTGCTCTTTTGACTCAGGATTGTTTTGGCTATTTGTGGTCTTTTGTGCTTCCATATGAACTTTAAGATCTACTTTTCTATCTCAGTGGAGAATGTCACTCAAATTTTGGTTGGGATTGCATTGAACATATAGATCGCTTTTGGTATTATAAACATTTTCACAATATTGATTCTGCTGCTCCATACACAAGTACCATGAATTTTTATGATGATGCATGTTAGAAACAGATTTTGTATATAGCCTAGTGAATTGAGATGAGTTAATTCTTGCGAGGTTTCATATCTTGTGTTCCAAGCACTGCATTAAAACAGAAAGGCAGACAAAGTCAGGGCACACTGCAGTTCATCAGTGAAATTTGTAAACTAGCTGAAGTTTCTGAGTTCACCAGAAACTTCATTATTATTATGAAAATAATAATGCATCACTGTAGCAAGGATCATGTTGGAGTTAAAAGGTTATCATCTTTACCCCACAGTGAGGCTGAAAAATGCTTCCCACCAAAGCTGCCACCTGCAGTGGGAGCAGCTGTGGATCCAGGAGTACGCCCCACCCTGAGACTACCCTGTTTGATAGAGTTCAAATTGTTACCACTAGTGTGTAAATGCAGGCATGCGGGGCGTTAAGGTCAATCTGTAGAAAGATTAGTAGAAGAGGGTCAGAATCACTTACAATAAATAGTAAAGCTCGATTTTGAAATGTGAGTATATAAATAGAAATAGATTTCAGTCATCCCTAAAATATATGTATATATGCTTTAAAAGCATTTAGTTTGTGATAACTTTCAAAGTTTTTTCAACTAAAATAATGTTATTAAATCATATATTAATCTAATATATAAAGCAATTTTTAAGTCACACAATTGTAATTCTACTTCCTTGGAGTTAATGATGGATATTCTAGCATTATCCATAATTTAAAACCTTAGGTACACACTTAGACACACACAGGCATACCACAATATTCAGAAATTCTTTGAATCAATGAATAAAATTAACCAGATAAACTTCGATGGAAATATTTTCCTTTGGCCATTAATTAGAAACCACGTAGTATGATTTTGAGGTGTATCTCTTTGCTAATTTTTTTTCTGTATATTTTGATCTCTGGAGCTTTTTTTAAAACAGGCAAGATTTTTACTTTGGATCTATTTTATTACCAGCCCAATCCCACATGAAATTTGCATTCTCTAAGACAAAACTTAAAATTCACTGATTTCACTAAAGTTGAAGTTTTCCAATAAGTCATTACAGTACATAAGTGCAAAAGATCACTATTTTTCTCTAGATTGTGTAAATCATCTTATATTACAATGTGGAGTTTTTTAAAACTATTTTTGTTCATTGTTCAATGTCTTCAATTTTCTTTAGTATAGGACATGTTGTTTATAAATATATAGTAATAAAAGAAAAAAGTCAGGGCTGTATCTGTGCAGTATAGTGATTGGTGAAGCTGTGACTCACCTTCAGAATTCTAAAAGGGGAAGCAAATAGACAACAATTACATAGAAATGGCTAAAATTTAATTTGGAGAAAACTCTGATGCAAGGATTATAGCTATCTTTATTTTTCAACTAATTTTCTTTGAGAGTAATTACTCACTCTAGACACTTCTAATAAATACTGCCCAGTGGGAAGATGCATTGTTTTTTTACACTTGGCAACAGCTACCTGGCATGATGCTGTCAGTAACATTCCTGCTAGTCTTAAAGTGGTGGCAGATTTTAGCTTTAATCATGAATTTCTTCAATAGTTCCTTAAATGTGTTAATTTATTTATTAATTTCTCCCATATGATGATTTTTTTAAAATCATGATATAGAATGGTCAGCCAAGTTGTAAAATAGAAATCAAAATACAATTCACTTGATTCTTTCAGTGGAAAGATGTAATTAAAATAAAAAATTGTGTTAAGCCTTTTGCTTGGATGTGTGTTGAATAGAGGAACCACTCCCCTGCTACCATGTAATTAAAATTAAAAAAAAAACACTGGGCTGGGACTGTAACTCAGTGGTAAAACACTTGCCTAGCTTGTGTAAGAACTTGAGTTCAATTCCCAACACTGCAAAAACAAACAAACAAAAACAAAAAAACAAAACAACTATAAAAATTGACACTCTGTAGCTAGTAAGTGATATGTAAGTACCCGGTTCTGTGCTACTGACGCTGTATTTGATCCTGGCTTCTTTGTACACAGAGTAAACCCACTCTGTGTAGACTAGACTCTGAATTGCCAGCTTCACTGCCACCCCACACCTTTATGTGCTGTGCTTCTTCCATACTGGCCCTGCTGTCCTACAGGCCTACTCAGCTCTTGAGCCCTTAGTTCTTCCTTCTACCTAGAATGTTCATCCCAAGATCTTGTGGTGATCCCATTTCATTCAGGTCTCTGCTCACATGTGGTTCTTCTGTGACCACAGTAGATAAAATAGAGGCCTACTGTCACATTATCTTACTGAATACATCATGTGATGCTTTCTTGGTTATACGTTTGGTGTTTTCTTTTTCTCTAACTCTCCTGCCCACCAGTCCAATTAGAGAACATAAGCACTGTGAGAGCAGGAAACCGGTGCAGCACAGTGCCTGGATTATACTCATTGCTTAATAAGTATTAATTAAATAAATAGATAATTCTCATTTCTCAAAATAAATTTACAAAATGGGCATGATTTTTTTTTATATATAGGAAAGATGTTTCCTGCAATTAACTAAGCTAATGAGTCCCTGAAGTTTGTTAGGAATGAATGGCATTCTTCCCATCATTTTTTTTTTTTTTTTGATCAATGAACGTATTTAAGTGTTTTTCAGTAAGACCACCAACTGATCATTTAAACTAGTATAGGCTAGGCATCCTTATTAAATTGCATGCAATATATTTAAGAAAGCCTGTTCTTGCTGGGTGTGATGACTCATACTTATAATCCCAACTATGCATGGGTATAAATGGGAAGATTGCAGGTGGAGGTCAGCTAGTCAAAAAAAGTTACTAAGACCCTATATCTAAAAACAAGCTGAGCATAGTAGTATAGGCCTGTAATCTTAGCATACACAGAAGGCAAAAGTAGGAGGATCACAGTCTGAGGCTAGCCACAGGCAAAAATGCCATCTATCTGAAAAATTAATGAAAACAAAAAGGACTCCAGGTGTGGCTCAAATGGTAGAGCACATGCCTAGCAAGTACAAGCCCACAGTTCAAACCCCAGTACCACCAAAAAAAAAAAAAAAAAAAGTGCCTGCTCTCAAAAATAACTGTTCTTATAAAATGCACTAAGGAACTATACTCAGTTATCCTTCTATATTTAAAAGATAAGCTATGAAAATAGCACCTCCCAGAAGTTGATTTAGGGGATTGAACAGAGATCCTTTTGTGAAATTAAAAAGAAAAAAATGATTAAAATACAATGTCTATTTTGAGTTTATTCTGAACTGTTATTTTAAGATCAAACAATAATACACAGAGAAATGTCCTTGGTATTTTATTCTCAATGTATTAAATATGATTTGTTATACTTTCTCTCTTAGCTTTAGCTAATGTAAATCAAAGCATATCTTCTTATTTGCCTATTATTTTCCATTTCTATATGAAGCTACCTTTGCTTTTCTCTTGAAAATAACAGCTGAACAACAACAAAAATCCTTTGAAACTCCATTCCACTGGCTATTGTTCATTGACATACTTCTTCATTTCTAATAGAAATAGATCAACCTTGATTATATGCAATAATTATTTACATAACAACAAACTCTCAAAATTGAGATGTAAACATTTATAATTGCTTAGAATAAAATGTGAAGTAGGAAAAACTCAACCTGTACAGAAATACAAGGGATGAACTCAACCTGTACAGAAATACAAGGGATGAGGAAGTGGTCTCTGTCATAGAAGGTCAGCAAGTTCAATAGAAAGAAGTTAGATGAGTATTTTGAATTTATAACTTGTTTGCTCTTGGGAAAGGCAGATCAAAAAGGGAAAGAGGGTTTTTAAAAGGTCTCCACAGTGTTGAAAAAGATAAGAGATGATATTCAGAGGCTTTCAGCTAAAGGTAAGGTATAAGAAGAATTAGAATCAGGTTCCTCTTGGAAAGTAGGAATGAGCATGGCTTAGAATGCAGACAGGTTGGTTCCTGTCCATCAATTTGAGGGGTTACAGATGACAAATGTTAATACAGTACCCAAATTATGGACTGCTTCAATTTTTAAAAAGTTGAAAACCCACTTGTTGGGTGTCCCCGACAAACCATTCAGTTCACCAATTTTTCTGTTTGCTCCAGCAATAAAAATAATTAAGAAAAAGTAGCAGCAACTTTGTTCTGTGAACTCATTCTTACTGTCTAGTACATCTGCAGGAAAGCCCGTAACTGATGGGCTGGATGACCCAAGCTGTACCCCAAACTGCATGAAACAGTAATTCTGTTGGTCTTGTGGTGCATTGGCAATGAAAGGAATTCATGAATTTCAAAGTACTCTGTAATCCATAAAGCAAATGCAATAATTTGATTTCTAAGGATTATTCTTTAAAATTTACATTTCCACATTTTCATATTTAAGATATATTTGTGTGTTTTCAGATAATCACAAGGACTGTTCTGGTGTGTCCTTACATCTCACACGCCTGCCGTAAGTACCTCCAGTTTTTCCAGATGAGCAAGAATTTTAAGATCTTGAGAATTTAAAAATGGGAAATTCACTGTTTTGGTTATGCATTGTGAAAGACAAATTAATCCATATGCTGGCTTAAAACAATGAATATTGATTATTTCAGTTTCCTGTTGGCCAGGAGTCTAGTCAGGTACATTACACAATGGTTTCAGTCAGATCTTCATTGGGGCTTCAGTCATCTGTAGACTAGACTGTGGAAGAACCACTTCAGTCACTCGCATGTTTGCTCACAGGATTCATTTCTTTACCACTGTTGGCTGAGAGTCTCCTTCATTTATTCCCCATATTGACATTAACTAATACAGCTAATCTGGCAGCTGGCCTCAATCACAGAAAATAGAAAAAAAATAAAAAGCAAGCAAAGTTGATATGAGAAATGTCTCTTTTGTAAGCTAATTTTAGAAGTGACATACCATCACACTTACCACATTCTGTTTGTTAGAAATGAGCTGATACACTTTTATTTGTTCACACTACACAAGGAGAGAGGATTAGACAAGGGCATGGGGCATGAATGTCACAGCTAGGAATCATGATGGTTGCATTAGTTGTGATGTCCCAAACAAACATGAATTAAGGAAGGGGGTGGGGAGAACAAGAGGAAAAGAGACAGAGGGAAAGGGTAGATACTTTAAGGAATTAGCTCATGCTCTTATGTAGACTGACAAGTCCAAAATCTGTAGGGCCAACTGGAAATTGAGGGAAGAGCTGGCGTTGTTTCATTCTTAGGTACAAAGGCAGTTTGTACCTTTTTTTTTTTTTTTGAGGCATTTAACTCACTAGATGAGAACTGCCTACATTATGGAGAACAATTTGCTTTATTCAAAATCTGATTTAAATGTTAGTCACATCAAAACAAGAAATAAAAGTACTTTCCCAGGAATACCTAGACTGGTGTTTGACCCATCGATCAGGCATCATAGTCTAATAGTCTGTCCAAGTTGACACATAAAAATAGCCATTTCAGAAACCATTTACAGACTTCCTTCACAAGAATAAATGTCATTTTTTAAAGAAAAACTCCTATGTAATGTATTCTACCTCCTTTCCCGTTTTGTTGTATTTTAATATTCAGAAGAATCACATTTCGTAAACCAATGCCTTGAGATATATGCTAGTTTTCAAAGAAAAATAGGTTTGGCTTTGCCACATCACTGAGAAAAATATTACTTTTCTCTGCAGACAGCCTTTAATTGCTGGCATGTACCTTATGATGTCTGTTGACACTGTTATACCAGCAGGAGAGAAAGGTAAGTGATGTCATAGTGTTTATCATTACCTCATTAACTAATCTCTAAGAGGGATTTACATGGTATCTTTTATAGTGTCATAGAATGACCAATATTTGTATCTGAAAATACAACCAATTCTTTAGTGTCATTGGATTTAAAATAGATTATTATATTATTCTAATCCAATGATTTATTAGTTTTCCAGTCTTTATTTATTGAGATACTAAAAATGGCATTCCATGAGTAGATAGTGGGTTATATAAATGAAAGAATAAGTCTCAATTATTTTATAGACATTCACCCATTCTCTAGACACAGAAGATAAACTGCATAATGTGCGATTTCCTGCATGGAAATGTTCAAAATCAAGGGGCTAGCAAATCCAACACCAACTCATTCTTTGAACTCAGGTATACTCATTTCCCTACTTGCAAAATGGTTCTCCTAATCTGAAAGAAAGCTGAGAACAAGTATGATACTATTCATCAGTGCATTTAAAATCCTCTAAGGAAAGTGTCACATTAAATATTGTTTGTTTGTTTTGGCTGGGAATCTTCTAAGTTAATGATCAGTATGGTTTCTTTGTTACTGTTCTTTTACTTATTATAAAAGAACATTTATCAAATAACTACTATGCATTAGACTGAAAGAAAGAAGTATATGAAACGGTTCCTTCTCAACAGGAACTGTCAATCTAGTGATTTTGGGTGTTTTATTCAATTTTTCAAAAATTCTTTTGTTCCCAAAATAAAAAACAATTTTTAAGCTTTTGCAACTGGATGAATTTCAAGATAAAGATAACAAATTATACCTGTATTTTTACTGATTTAGCCCTAATCATTTTTATGAATAAAATTAAAATATGAGGCAAGAGGTTCTTTATTCATGTTAGAAAAATGGCTGACAGAGTAAACACTTGTCTGCTAAGTATTGTGTGAGTGTGTATCTATTTCATAAGAAAACCCCAGTGCCTAGCATTTTGTGAGTATCCCATGAATACTTGTAGACAAGGAAAATGTCATTTTCCAGTTGAATAATTACTTCTCTCTCTGTTTCTATTTCCGACAGTGGTGAATTCTGATATTTCATGCCATTATAAAACGTATCCAATGAATGTCTTTGCCTATAGAGTTCACACTCACCATTTAGGTAAGAATCTTCAACAACACCTTAAATTATGAATATTTACCCTGGTGCTTACAAGTACTATAAATGTAAAATGTAAATGATGCTTAACCTTGAATCTTTTACAGTGAAAGTAATTCTACACAGTACCTTGAATTTTTGTTCCATTTCATCTATTTAAGATGCTCAGTATTTTGAGTTCTGAAAATGTTCATATTTTACTTTTAAAAGGAAATTACATACACCTTTTAAAAAATATCTTATTACATGATCATTATTTGTGTTCATTAAGGTAAGGTAGTAAGTGGATACAGAGTGAGAAATGGACAGTGGACAATGATTGGACGCCAGAGCCCCCAGCTACCACAGGTATGTAGAATCTAACTTAATTTTAGAGGAAAAAAATGTTAATCACCAGAAAGTAATTTTTAAAAATCCTTGCATAGCTCTTAATTTCTCTAAGATCTAAACCTCCAAATTTGTCCTTATTGTGTATCTGAGCTGTATAACCTTTTTTTTTTAAAGCTTACAATTTGGTTCTTTTCTTGTCAATTCTCTCAGTGTTATCCAAACATGTTGATGGAGTCTTTCCAATCCTACCATTTTGTCAGAGTGTTTCAGAGAGTACTTCTGTTGTTACATTTATTCTTGTTTTTATAGGATGCTTTTGTAAATAATATTTGTTTATTTTGAAGTCTGGTACTCATATCATAAAGTAGAACTGATTAATTAAAGGTGAACTCTTTTTAATCCAGCAGTTATTTGAGTGTGTCTGTCATTTTCCACCCACAATGCTCCAGTTCTCACATTATTCAAATATGTGGTCCTGGGTTTTATTGGTAATGTTACTGAATCACTGTGTTTGTCTTCTGGGCAGGCTTTCTACCCTGTGGAACACCCAGTAGATGTTAGTTTTGGTGACATTCTCGCAGCAAGATGTGTATTCACTGGTGAGGGAAGAACAGAGGCCACACATATTGGGTGAGATTCTGCATTTTCCACTATTTAAAGAGACTTTATTGGAACTAGTCATGATTAAGAAATCACAATTATTTTTGTGAACGAGTTATATGTATTTTGGCCTGATGTGGATAATTCCAACAAACTAGCATTTTATCATTTCTGAACTGATTGATTTAGATAAACCCCAGAACATGTACTTGTTTTACAGACTCCCTTCTTGCTTCATAAAGACCTTCAGCATCATGCCTCTTTCTGTTATAGACACTGCAAGACTAATACTTCTTCAAATTCATCTTAATAAATAGCATGATTATGTATGAAACTTTCTTTTCCAAGTGTCCTTTTGCCCTGTGTTCAAATTTTCAAATTTAGACAAATACAGGTTTGCATTTAATACAGACAAAATACTCAGAAACATAATTTTTTTTTCTGACTGTTAAAACTTCTGCAATGTTCAGTAATTTTCAGGTGTTTTGTCTACCAAGTGAAAATAATAATGTTCAGGACTTTTCCAAAAGGGGATCAAGACTTCTTAAATAATTTTCAAAATACTGAACTTCCTTGAAATAGTTATGTTTTATAACACTGAGTAAAATTTCTAAGGCACTATGAATTCTTTTCAAATGATAAAAGATTAAAAATGAAAGATAAAGTGCCTTAGGTTTTTCATTAGTAAAGAACCAGTAAATGTAAAAATGATAAAAAAAAAAAAGAGAGAGAGAGAGAGAACCAAAGAGCCTCCTTACCATGTTAAACTAAGTTTTAAAGTTTTTACTAAGGCTACTTGGAAGCTAGAGTTTTGAACCATTCATCTTTTGATCAGAGAGAAGTTATAGAAAGCAAGAATATGAAAGCCTGCATTAGGTACAGAGAGAAAAGGATTCTTTTTGGAGTGGTCTCTAGAGTTTGAACTCAGGGTTTAACATCGACTAGGTGGATGCTCTACAGCTTGAGCCATGTGTCCAGCCCTTTTTTCTCTGTTTATCTTTGAGATAGGTCTCACTTTTTGCCCAGTCCAGTCTAGACCTATTTTATGCTTCCCACCATTGCTGGCATGGCAGGCATGTTATCACCATGTCTAGCTTTTGTCCATCCAGATTGGTTCACAGAAACTTTTTTGCCCAGGGTGGCCTGGAACCATAATCCTCCTGATTTCAGCTGCTAGGCATCCAGCTATTGGTTGAGATTGGGTCTCCCTATTGATCTCAGCCTCCCAAGTAGCTAGGATGAGTTACCAGTGCCCACCTAGAGGATTGATATCCCAGCACTAATTGTTGTTCTAAGGCAAAAGCAAAAGACACAGGTGCAGGTTTCAAAAGGGCATTTGATAAGGAGGGATAGGTTGTTGTATATCCCTGTACAAGGGTTTTACATTAATGAGCGCCAATGTTAAGGCTAAACATAGAACAAATAGAAAAACATCAATTTATATTAGCCAAAAAGTATAGCAACAGTTTTGCTTTTGGATGAACTTGATTAAATTTGAGAGAGACTTGAGGACAACAATAAAAGTACTGAGTTACTGAAAATGGTAGTGGTAAGAAAGGGTTGACAAACTGCATTTGAAAGAAGGATTCTGTCAGTTCACATCTTGGCAATGTTTAATTACATGAGGTAAAATGATCCCAGAGGGTATTGATCAGCTGCCCTCTAATTTATGTTAGTGTAGAGCCACAGAAACAGTACTTAAATGCAGTTGGTTATTTCATTGACCTTTGCAATAAGCAAACAAAGTAGTTACAGAGAATCTCTTTCAAAACATTACATGTATTAGTTTATAAGCTTACATGTGGAAAAAGTAGAATTTTTTGGTAGAGGTCTCTTTATAATTTTAGAAGGCTTGTAACCTTAACCAGATTCTATCCTTTGAGTTTCCTCTCTGTGGTAATTTCAGCCATAGAAATTAATGACTTGTTATACTACCAGGATAGGAGGCCTGAGTGATCTCTGGAGGCCACTTTCAGTTTCATGAGTCTAGAACAATTGTACTCTTTTTAAAAATATGCATTTTGCTTTAAAATAGTGCCCTGAAATGATTATATGAATCTATCCTTTTGTAAACCTCATGTGGGCTAAAGGAAACACCATTTTGCAATATAAATGAAATAGAAGGGAATGATAGGAAATTAAGTTATTGGGTGACTGTATTCTGAATATTTAATTCATACTGCAAAAGCAGTTTTTCCACTAGAATGATGAACTAATGAGACAAGTCTGAATAAATTTAAGCATGAGTAAAAATCCTTATAATGATGCTGTATTCCTATAATCCTTTTAAGTGCCTTTTACTTTTAGGACAGTTAACATCAGCATTGCATCTTTGTTTTGTAAACAATGGTAACAACTTCCATAGATTACTGCAAGATCACATTTGAGATTGTAACCCATTTTAAAAAAGTAATATTTTATGTTGCTTTTAAATTAAAGGGTGTCCTGTAAATCTCCCCTCCCTATTCTTTCTTCCCAACCCACATATAAACATGTATTTCACTGGTCACAGGTTTGAGCTTAGAGCCTGAAGCACAGAGATACAAATCATCCTTGCTCGAGGCAAGTCTGGGGCCAGTAAGTGGCCCCTCTAAGTACTGGGAGAACTATCACCTTCAGGTTTTTTAAACCTTTTGGTTCTGCAGCCACCTGGAAACTAGGTTTTACAGGAAAACTGTGTTGACACTAGCCTATTAGGAAGATTTTCAGCTGAGTGATTCTTCCACCCACACCAAGCTAAACTCTGTAGTAAGTTGCAATCTGTAGGACTAGAGAAAACTTTGCTTGTGTGGACCTACCATGACTAACTAATAAAAAGCACTTTAAAAAAATAAGGATTGATTTTCTCATACAAGGGATTCATCTCAAAGTACAACCATTAAAAATAGATGGATCTAAAAAACAAACAAACAAAACAGATGGATTTAACAACCTAGGTGTCCATTAACAGATGAATAGATAAAGAAAACACAGCCTGTGTACACAGTGGAACACTGTTCTGCCTCTAAAAAAGGGGGAGGGATCTTGTCATTTGTGACAAGATGAATGAATCTGAAAAATTTTATGCTAAGTAAAATAAGCCAGACACAGAAAGACAAATACTGCATGATCTCAGTTATATGTGGAATCTAAAATAGTTGAAGTAGAGAGAAGAATAATGGTTACCAGAGGTTAGGATAGGAGGAGGAGAAAAGAGGGGAGAATGGGAGTTGTAGATTAAAGGATACAATGTTTCAGATAGAGAAGAGGGACAGGTTTTGATTTCTGTTGCAAGGCAGGTTGACTACAGACAATAATCTGTATTTTTCAATAAGAGTAAACTTCAAATATCTCACCATAAAAATGACAGCTGTGCAAGATGATTGGTATGTTAAATTACCTTGGTTTAATCATTCTGCATTTTACCTTGATTTAATTGTTAAATATCACATTGTAACCCATAAATACATAGAATTCTGATTTGTTAACCAAAAATAATAAAATGTTTTAAATACATGGATTTAAGACAAAATATGTTAATAAGTATACCTAATAGTAAAAAGTTTTGTCTAAGTATACTTTTAAATAGTAAATATAAATAATATATCTTAGACAAAGATACTGCACCAAAGTATGGGCTGACAACATTGTACTAATTATAATTAATCTGTGAAGAAGCAGTATTTTGTGCCTGACTGCATTACATATTTTATATTCAATATGACACTTCTCTAAATTCATTTCAAATGTTTAGTCAAGTTTAAACAAAAAAGCCCAAAATTTAATTAAGTCACTCAATTATTTAAGCTAATTAAGTCAGTTAGTCAGCCTAAAAGTTTATAGGCTAAAATTTTGAATAAATTGCTGGAAATAGGTAGATAATGTTTACATATTTTGGCCAATTTTGTTGGTCATATTTTTTATTTGAAATGAGTAATTTCATGAGAAGCTGAATATTACAGTGTCTAAAAAATATTCATACATGCCAGAGCAGTTTCATCAGACCACTTTTATCACTTAAAAATATGGTTACATGATAAATAACAAGTCAATGTGTAAGTTTTAAAATACCATGAAACCTCTTAAGAATCAAAAGCTTTGTAAAATCTTTAAAGTTTTCATATTTGTTTCCAAAATTAGTGTTATGCACTTTTTTAAAGCCCTCATCTGTTGAACACAAGAGGCATGGGCTGGCATGAGGGAATCATTAAGCTAGCAGAGTATCACTATCTGCAACCTATGTACGATAACAATATTTGGAATTTTCTATGACACGTTTCAGAATACTTGGTACTTTCTTAAATTTTTACTATGTGTCTTTCTAGTACAAAATATTTTATTGATGGCTGGGTGCTGGTCACTCCCACTTGTAATTCTAGCTACACAGGAGGCAGAGATCAGGGGGATTATGGTTCAGAGCCAGCTTGGGCAAATAATTTGTATGACCCTATCTCAAAAATACCCAACACAAAGCAGGGTTGGAGGTGTAGCTCAAGTGGTAGAGTGCCTGCCTAGTAAGCATGAGGCCACTGTATTCAGACCCCAGTACTGCCAAGATCAAATTTACTTATAAAACCTAGGTAAATGATAGATGGATTGATAGACAAGAGATAGATAGATAGATGATAAGCTATTATAGATAAAAATAGATGAGTGTTTTTTCAAAAATACCACAGAAAGTATTAGCGATAACATATTACATCATAAGTTGTATACATTTATTAAGGTTATTCATTCTTCCTTCTTGAGGTTTTATTGTTTTTAGACTCACTACATGATGTCAGATTTAAAGCTACTTGTATTAAGAATGCCAATATAAAAGAGGAAGTTACTACACAAGCATTTTTATGAAAGAAGTACAGTGTTGCAATGTTGGAATGTAGGTGATGTCAGCAATCATGTACTTAGAAAACTGCATGGACACTGGGGAATGTTTAAAGGGCCATTCAGTGGAGCCAAGGCAGAGGTGTAAACAGGACACCCCACCCCTACTTCATGCTAAAGATCTTTCAGATTAGCAGAGTTGAAAAGCATAAGTTGATCTCAATGGAAAATAAGAACATCTGTGTGTCAAAAATCCTCCCTTACAAATACAGGAAGCAATTTGTCTGGTTTAAAGTGAGAAATGTTTTGAGTGAAGGAAAGATGAATGATTGTGGAAGAAAATGGGCCAACTGTGATGCTGTTACTAAAAATGGTATGAATCCTAACATTTTTAGCATACAGTTTCTCTGTCACATAGGAAAACAGAGTTACCTTGACTACAAGTCCAATTATAGATAGAAAGAAAGAAAATAGGGTTCTTTTTATTCAGCTCTTTCAATGAAATTTTCCTTATGATAGCAAAGATAACCTAAATTATTTGATTTAACTCAATTCGTGTCATAGAATTGGTATCTCAAATGAACTGCATTGGTAAATGATTAGAATGTCTCAGAAAATCACGTTTAAAGATGAACACATTTTTGTATCTGTAAAATTGACACACAAATATTAATTGAAATAATTTATTGTGTGGATGTATGCATGCACATATATGTATAATTTCACTGACATATAATTTCTCTCAAAACTCATTTTATACATGGCAAGATAATTCATTTAGAAGAAGCAACAGGCTATTTTTATTTTTTATTATCTCAATTCATTAAAATAATAAACCACTAATAAGTTATAAAGAACAAAGTGTTATATTATTTAGAAATACTTAGCCATGCATTTTTGAAATATTAACCCTATACCTTTCTGTGCACTACTTCTAAGTAGTAATTGCTTCTAAGTAGTAATTGCTATCTTTGCCTCCAAGATTACTATAAAAATTATTCCAAATTTGTCTAACATTCTTATACTGTACCCCACGGTCACTCTGTATGATTTATTTTTGAAAGCTGCCTATCACTGATTTGGTGTTGATAGCACTGGATATTATCCAGTAAAAGTAAATTCCTTTCCGGATCATTGTGCACATATGTTGCAGGTATTAGCACCTACTTCACAGTTTCTGTCCTTGTTTACAGCTTGATTATCTTTTACTACATTGAAATTGACCCTTTACTTTTAGTACAATTTCTTTTCAAACACACATTAAAATTAAGTTCTCCAAACATAAAAGTATACAAATAACAAAATTATATTTAGGGGGAAATATATATTAACAAGACATTGTAGTTATTTTGAAACTTTGTGATATTAGTTGCTTCCTAACAGACTTTTTATTGAAAATGTGAACTGTAGGTAGATAGATGGGTAGATGGATAGATGGATGGATAGAATATTAATAGAGATTAGATATGTCCATATGTATGTAAAACATGTTACATTTCTTGATGCACACTGTGTATATATCTGTGTATATACATTTGGATAGTTTTGTGTAGCTATATTAAATGCACACACTTCTATTGTGTGTATGCGATTGATGTTATCCAAAAATAACAATAGATTTTTATATGTGTCTACAAGCTAATCTATGTAAGAAACCCTTTTGATTGATCATTCCTAAACAATATTGGATTATATTTTCACATATGTAAAGTAAGTGATATGTGTACCATAGTGTAACTTTTCTTAATTATGGCCTGTAATATGTAGCAACACAAAGGAACCAGGTCAGATTCATTTGGGGAATAGTGCCTACCATTTCCACTCACCCACCCCTCTTGTAAATGAGCATATTATGTGTTAAAGGCTCTGACTGTACAGAATTCTATTTAATAACTCATATAAACCTATATTTCTACATTCAGTGACAGAACAACTTTTTCTCAACTCATTCATATGAATTTCAAGAGCAAAACTTTATTTCTAAGTTGTTTTGGAAGTGATTCTCTAGAAGAAAATTAGGAAGACTGAAAGAATTCTAGAATTCCCTCTGTACATATTTTATAAAATATAATATGATAACTTACAGAATAAATTATTTCAATCTTATGCAACAGAAAACCTGCACTGTTCCAGGGAACCAACAACATTTAAACCAGCAGTTATAATTACTTTGTGTTTGTTTCTGTTTGTTTTTGTTTTGCTTTGCTTTGGTTTTTGTTTTTTTGAGACAGGGTCTCTTACTTTGTACTTCAGGCTGGCTTCAAATTTGCACTTGCAATCCTCCTGCCTTGGTTTCCTTAGTACTGGAATTATGGGTATGCACTACCACACTCAGACGTGGCTTTTTAATAATAAGGAAAGAGATTAGAATATTAGTCATGTTATATATAATGTGGATGGATATACCTTTCCTCATGAAAGGATGGCCATTGATATCCCAAACAGATAAAACATGGGACAATTTGCCCATGAATTGGTTGCAAGTTTTATGAATTATCATTTATTATTTTTCCTTTTATTGAGATATTTAAATGATTATTTTGTTTTACACTCTGTAAGATAATTCATACTGCTCTAAGCTAGAGCCACATCTTAAATTACTTTTCCTTCCTTGATCTCTTGTCTTACCTATAATTACTCTTTTTAAATAGGGAGAAGGGAAATACAGTGGGAGGCTCTGGCTATTTTGAGGGGGAAGGAGGCACCAGTCATTCCTTTTAGAGCACATAATTTCTGACCAACTTCAAAACTGGAACAATGTAATTCTTAGGTATTAGATTTTGATACCATGAAGATACATGTAGTGAACAGGTGCTTGTTTGGGGTTGCACTTCACTAATTGCTTATATTTCATCGGAAAGTCAACTATAGTGATATATATCAGATTCAGTGTGAGAAGGTAAATGATTTCTAAAGCATAAACAGAGTTTCTCATGGCAGGGACTCATTCCTGATGTCTCACGGGGACTATACATTTCTAAAATGCAGAGAAATCAAGTCCCTGTTTGGAAAAGATTTTTTTTTCCTTCTCTTGCTGATGTCATTACTGTTGCTAGGGAGCGGAAGTGAGTGCTGCATGACATGGTCAGAAAAATCAACACTGACGTATTTCTCTTGAGTAGGTGGTCCACCCTTATAGCTTGTTTTTGATTAGCACAGGCTTGCTAAAAATTGCCAGAACTAATAACCAAAAGGAAATGTTCCTTTTCCAGAGCTGCTTTGGTATACAAAAGCCTTCTGTAGGTGTACAGACAATTCCTTCTTACTATAAGAAGATTGAACTGTGGAAGAAGAAAACGTGCTTTATGAGGTGTTCAACATTATTTCTGTTACTTGGAACTTTATTTTGTTGGAAATATTCATTCTACTGTTTAATATTAAAGTATCAAAGTATTCAGGTATCTAGGGCTACCCCTGTCAGATCTCAGTCCTCAGAATACATTAGTGCTGATTTCATTTTTAATCATTGATAAGGCATTCTTTTCTTCCCTTCTATAGCAGTCTTGTTGAAACATTAGATACTAGGGAAACACATATGATGTCTTTGCGTGGCACATGACTTAATCCATCTGACCATGAAAAGGAGGCAGTAAACTAAAACCAAGATTCAAGACTCTTAGTGTTAAATGGAAAAACCATTTTTGAAGACTTGCAAATAATATATGATACTTCTATTGATGTAGTCTCAATTTTCACACTATTAAATGAATAAAGATAATTTATGAGAAAAGTAACTGTCCCATCTAAGGGTTTAAGGAAATAGAGAACTTAACAATAAAAGGATATAGGAGAGAAAAAAAGTATCTCTCAATTACTTAATTGCCATTTCCACCTGAAGTATTTAGTGATATACATGAAGTAACTAGAAACTGATACTCCACTGTCAAGTAGAAATATACCTTTACATTGTGTTTTTGGTGTTGAAAACTGTGATGGGTTTGAAAACTGTGATTGGTTTTAAGGAAAGCTATAAAACAAATACACAGTATTTCCACATTTGAATCCATTGCTGGCAGATATTCTGGTGACATTTTTCTTGAGCTAAGAAAGTGTTTTATGTGAATGGCTAATTTGTTGTGTCTACTTTCTTTTCACCTGCAGTGGCACATCTAGTGATGAAATGTGCAACTTATACATAATGTATTACATGGAAGCCAAGCATGCTGTTTCTTTCATGACCTGTACCCAGAATGTGGCTCCAGATACGTTCAGAACTATTCCGCCAGAGGCCAGCATTCCAATCCCTGTGAAGTCTGACGTGGTTATGATGCATGGACATCACAAAGGTGAGCTGTGTGCTGAACATAACGTAACAAATGATTTTGTATTTTCTGTTTTCTTTTGTGTCTTGTTTGACTCTATGGTTACCATTTCAAATCATCTTTATTTCCTTCATTCATACAATTGCATCTGCACACATATTCTTATTCCCTTTTTCTTTCATATACTCTCTCTCCTCTCTGACATGACCCCTTGACAGTGAAAGAAAAAAATCTCAGCCAATGTTAATACAGATTTAGTTTGGGGACTAATCCCATAAATGTAGACCTTTCTTCACTTAATTCATGTTTTCTAGTTTCCCCATCTCATTCCTCCCATCAGCAGTTATGTTTTATACAATTTAGGAATTTTTAATTAGGCCATGTCCTAAAACATGCTATAATTTGCCAGTGAGAATGGTTATCATTTCCAAATGTATTCTCAATTATGTGCTTAATGGGTCTCTTTAAGCAAAGAACAATTCTTGATATTACTAGTTTTATTTTTTTTGGTCACATTCTCAAAACTGTTCTTTAACTTATTGTTCATCTGCGAAGTGGTAATATGGACTGTCATTCCTTAGTTTAAAATTGCAAAATCCACATCCTGTTTTATTGCTTCAAATATGCTGAGACCTTCTTGAGTTTTACAAATTCAATAATGAAATGCCAGAGCAACTTCTTACTTCTTTGTAGTGGAGATTTAATGAGAGAAGATAACAATAAGTCATTTACTAAGATGCTAATATATTTACAGAAAACACCTTAATTTTTCTTCAAAATTTTCTTTAAAAATTTCTAAATGCAATCTTTAAAAAATTTTGAGTAAATTTGCTAAAAACTTTTATATGAATTTATATATTGCCAAAAAAGTAATGAACCTAGTTATTGTATTGGAGGGGTGGGAGAAGGTTGTGAATTGAAACATTTCTACATATAAGTTCTTCATACTCTAATAAACATCAGATTCTGAATAGGATTTTATGTTGATGGCATAATTGCAATAATCAAAGTATGTAATATCTACTGCAAAGTTAGGCTTAGCTTCTTTGATCTTTTACAGAAACAGAGAACAAAGATAAGACTGCTTTACTGCAGCAACCGAAACGGGAAGAAGAAGAAGTATTAGACCAGGGTATGTGTGCTTATTTTTGTAAGTAGGTCTATAAAAGTATTCCTTGTACAAATAGGCAATGAAATTATGAAGTTTGTGAGATATTTTAGGTCCCTCTATATCAGCCTCAAACCCTATTATTGTTCGTATATAATGCATAATTCATGAGGAAATGGTCATTTATTGCACTTGGCCTTGAAAGTAAAATTCATTACTGTAATTTAATCCTGTTTGGTTTTTCTGTTTTTGTTTTAGTTCTTTTAATATTGTAACTTTTTCATGCAATACAAATAAGTGCAAATATAATCGTAAAAAACAATTGGGCTGCTTTTGAAATCTAATGACCTTTACCATTTATATTGTATGGTGTGTTTATTAACTATATTTGAAGTTCAAGAAATTAAGAAATCTGCATCTTGTCTCTGTAAGTAACTATTCTCTGCCTTTATCAAGATAAAATGAATCACTATTCTGGAGGTGGAGACAGGAAAATCACAATTTGAGGCCAGCCTGGGGAAAAGTTAGCTAAACCCTACCTGAAAAACAAACTGGGAATGATGGCCTATAACTGTACTCCTAGCTATTCCAGAGGCAGAGGTAGAAGGGTCACAGAGACCAGCCTGAGGAAAGTTAAAAGAAGACCCTATCTGAAACACAAACTAAAAACAAAAGGACTGGAGTGTGGCTCAAGGGGTAGTGCTTTTGCCTAAGAAGCACAGGACCTTGAGTTCAATCCTTAGTACCACCAATGGGGAAAAAAGTAAAGAATAGATCATTTATACTTTATGTACTCTGGTGAGGTATTTTTTCCTGAAAGCATAGTTCTTTCTCTGTTCTATTTATTTGAACTGGAAATGCTTAATCTTGCTATGTCATATACTACATGTACTGGCACAGAGACATTACTCTCCTGCATCTTGGATTCTTGCCATATGTTTGAAAGATTGGAAGATTGCACTTTGTGTTAGGTGTTGAAGTATATTATCCTAGCAAGTCTTTTTTGGCCTAAATATATGTTATTTTTTGTAAATATATGTTTTTAAGAATAAGCTTAATATTATTGCAAGCATGTATCTACTGACAACATAAGGCATACAAGAAATAGAATTTTTCTATTAGCAACATATAGAAGTTTCTTGTACCTTAGATATTGTCAACTGCTATTGGAATTCTTCAAAATGTATTATATTAGGTCTAGATCAAAGAACTCTTCTGCAAACTGTATTTACAAAAACCAAAGAATCTAAACTTTTTAAAGGGGGAAATGTACTCTGAAAGAAGCAGAACGTAAACTGTAATAAAAAGGTTGTTTAAATTATGTAGAGTGTATTCTATAACATCTCACTCTAAGAAAATAATTTTTAAATAAGTATAGCTTAGCTTAAAGTTTCTGTTTCTGATAAGTCAAACTAGGGAGATGATTTTGTACTAATGGGCTAAGGAGTAAAATTTAAATTAGCTAAATTTATCAGTCCTATATATATATTTGTTAGGAAGTCAATAACAGCAACCTAAATACAGTAGTATTAACAGTGTTTACTGTAATTGTACTGAAATTTGTTCATCTTCACAGTGAATATTTTGACAACGGGAACAGTTTGAAAGTATGTCTGAAATAATAATTAATTTCCAAATACCTGCATATATGATACAGGATGGAATGAAACCACTATTTACTAATGAGCCTTGTAAAATGATGTGTTTCTGTGAAAAGCAAGGCTGGACCATGGTTTCCTTCTGAAGTTAGTTGAGTTAATCTGGGAAGACAGTCACACTTCTGAAAGGTTAGAAACCCAGAGGTTTTGTCTGAAAAGCAATCTTAAGTGTTAAATTTAATCTCTTCTTTCCACACGGTAGGCTCTCAGGGGTGTTAATATATGTCCACACACAAAATCCTTTAAAAAACACTTTCACAATTTTGCCATACATTTGCTCTTTTGTGTATTATAGCATATGTAGAAGTTTAAATGTACCCAAACTATTATTTGGCTCCAGAAAAGAATTCTTTGGGTATATATGAAATTATTTTCCTGTAATTTCTGCTTTCTCTTACTTAACAAATAAGATGCTGTAACTAAAATGATATTACTTGGAAAGGAAAGAAAAGCATTCTTCCTTCTCAATTTTAATATTGTAGAAAATAAGCTGTGGTACCCACATGTTAAAAGTAGTAGCTCCATCAGTCACCTGGTTCATGGTAAGGCAGCACCTCACCAGAGCGACTTCAGTGGCCAGTGTAGTGTGTGTTAACCTGCTGGTACCTGGGACCAACAGCCTAAAATTTAAAGAGAAATACAGCAATATACCAAACGGACATTTGTACTGATAGTTCATTTGATACACTAATGAGAGCTATTACCTTATAATACACAGGACAAATCCACTCATTACTGAAACAGTATTCTATTCTTCTCAGAGATAATTGTTTGCACAAAACATCTATTTGTGCTATTCCCTGGGAAGACAAGTTGACCAAGTAGCTAATAATAGGGCTCTAATTAGTCAAATAAATTATGCCTTCTGTGTTAATTTTTAAAAGAAGCTCTCAGTTTAACCAGTTGCCTTATATTGTTCTGGCCCAATTTGTGCTCATATGTTCCTCCAGATTGCATTAATTCTTTTAATATTTTTTACCTCCAATAAATAAAAGTTCTGAATTATTTCAGTTGTGCTAGCCATAGACTAAAAGATACTATCTATGTTGTTGCCACAAAAAATGTCAAACTCTGATTGGGAAAAAGAATAGTTGTAAGGCAAGACAAGAGAGATATAAAACATCAGGGAACATAAATTCAAAGACAAATTCTGTACCTACCAACTGGTATAGATGGCTCTGCAAATAATATAGATGCTTCTACCTGGATAATACAAACTGTACGTGCACAAAAATAATGCATTGGAAAGCTGGGAAGAATATAAAGGTCAAGATATATAATAAATTATGTGTTAGAAAGAAAGAACTACCTTTGTTAAGTAGTAAAATCTGGGTGGGGGTGTCAATGATCATATTCCATAAACTGAAATAAAGAACTGTAGCTATGCACTGATGGACAAGTTTTTGCCAGAATATTAATCTTCATTAGAAACCAGCTAGCATTTGAAAGAAATGTCTGAGTTCTGTGAATCCATGTGGTGGTATTCACTGAAGCACCAGACTTCCTCAGCAACTTGGTCTACATTGGTTCTCAACAGAACAAAACTTGGGGTAAGACAAGTGCATCTCAGACTGTTTCCAAAGATGTAATTACTGAGGCATCATCAAAGGACAATTTTACCCATCAAGTTGTTTTGGATTGTGCAATAATTGGAAACCTTTTCATGAAGCTTAAACAAGTCTGCAGGGATTTAAAAAAAAATGCTTATTTTGATTGAGTTTTTAAAAATAATATTCCTTATAGAACTATATGAAATATGAATAAATAAAAATTAACATTCCCCAGAAATATGTGTATACATATCTATATGTGAAATATACATTAAATATAATAAAAAATATATGTGTGTATGTATAAGTGTGCATATGTACATTATATTGACAATATTTATATCAAAATGGGTATACAGTTTTGTACTCTGATTTTTGAGACAGGGTCTAACTATATAGCCCAGTCTGGCCTTGAATTTGCTGTCTTCCTGCCTCAGCCACCTGAGTGCTGGGATTATAGTCATGATCCACCATACCCAGATTATATTCTGTTCTTTTAAAATATATTTATTATATATATATTGACTCTTTTTTACAATTGTTAAAAATTATTGACAAAAATGAGGTGCATTTTTTTTCTTTTTGCAATACTAGAGAGCAAACCCAAGACCTTCTTCCATAGGCTGTGCAAGCTCTGAGCTACATCCAAGCCTGCAAGAATGGTTTTTAATGGCTGCATAATTTGTGTATATTTAAAAATAGACTGCTTCTATATATGTGAGCTCATTTGTGAACAATTGATGATGTCTGTCTCCGTGGAGAAAAACAAATAGATATTCAAGACAGAAATGTCTACCATGCTTTTAGAATCATTGTAATTGAAGAATTATCTGTACATGTAGTAAATATACTAAATTAGATAGTAAATTTAATTATACAATGATTCTGAATGGAGGAAATGAGTCCTAGGAAACTACATGGAACAAGGAACTAATGCTGAGATCTCCCACATATATGAGTCAGCATACATATCTCTCTCACTTACATATTGTGGTTGGCACTTTTAGGAAACTAGCACGTGTTTTATTTCATATGCATTATGATTTCTTCTATATGTTTTCCATACCAGAGGTGCATCCTCAGTTTTCTATACCAGAGGTGCATCCTCAGTTTTCTGTCTGCATTGTTAAAATAAATATGGGCTGAAGCTAGGAGGCTTGCCAGCTGCAAGCAAGAATGATTCAATATCTTTAAAAATTCAAGGTAGAATTAAAAGTTAAAAATCTACAAAACCAATATGTCCTTGTAATTGTGCATTATGCTCTGGACAACATTTCTTTTGCTGCAGAAAAGCCTTCAACATGTTTTATTCAGTTTGCTCCAAACTCTTCGCATTGTAGTCTTTGTGCCCTCATATAATCAATCTTTCTACTCAAAGGTCATCATGAGGTACTACATTCCCAAGGCAGGGAGAATATGACAAAAATACAATTTGTAGAGGGAAAACACTCCATGACCCCAGATAGTTAAAGGTCTTTGGGCACCTTCTGTGAGACAGAATAATTTCACAGTGGTTTTATGCTAACAAAAATGAATTACCATTGGCATGTTTTATCAAATAAGCCAGAATCAAGGGAACAAGGTTGCAAGTTAAAACCACAATAGAATACTGTAAAAGCTTCCTAATGTAACAGTTGGTAAACAATTTGTGAAAGGAGTTGAAACAAAGGCAGACTTAGCTAAAATTTATATTTCTTTGCTTTGTTCAGTAAAAGATATTTCCTTCATGCCCTAACAAAGTACAATTGATTTTAGTATCATCTTGGCTAATTCCACAAATTTTCAATGCCATTTGGCCTGCTATTTTAAAGAAGATACGATTCTTGTTTTATTCTACCATTCACTAAAAATTTATCAGTTTGTTGTGATTTATGAGCCTCTCACAAGTCTTTACTTATTGAACTCATCTATCAAGCACTAGTCTAAATACCCCCCAAGGCTCGGGGAAGCTGACTGAATGCTGTTTTGAATTGGTTTCCAAATAGCAAAATAGGCAAATGTGAATGTTCATTTATCACATGGTTAGACTTTCTGATAGAGATCTGTGTGCATGGCAGTTGCAAAAGCCTTCTAGTTTATATTTCTCTCATTTTCTTAAGAAAGAGAAAATTCCATATCTGATTGTTTTCAATTAGATGAATTCTCTAAGAAGAAAAAAATAATAAGTTTCACTTCATTTCTGATCCTGAAGCTAGATAATCATGATTATATATTTTATTTCTCTAAAGCTAGAGAATAAATGTTTTGGATGAGTAATAAGTAAACAATCAATAAACTAAATTGACTTTAACCAGAAGGGAAAGTCAGTTGTGACCAAGTCATAAATCAAAATATCAAAATCTAAAAGGGAGCTCTCATTTTTTGCTTCCTCACATCCTTTCATTAATCACTTATGTTATATTACTCTAATCTCATCATTTGGTTACTTGGCATATTTTGTCAGTGGCTAAACTGTCATGAACAAATTCCATGTACCATAGAAATTAAGAGTAATAATAAAAGCTGTTGGCTTGGGGTAATGAAGTACTAGTGAATTCTATGGGAAATGATCATTTATATTCTAGAAAGTTGCTAAGAGGTTCTTGATCATTTTTTAAAAGTAAAACATCTGCCATAATTAAGATTTTACATTATCTAAAACTCAAAGACACTTGTCTGTCTTTCATCCTATAACCTTAAAGCATATTATTTATTTAAAAAAAAACCTTATAGGGCAAAGTTTCAATGTATGTTTCCATTTATTTTAGTTTATTCTTGTTATATTCCTGAAAGTAAAGAGAAATTTCTATACTGGAAATAGGGAATAATCCCTGCTAAATAGAAAAATGCCCATTAAGCCATGAAGTAGTTAATATAAGCACACAATTAACAGATTTTGAGTTTCATTGGGAGTGTTTACATTCTCATGTACAATGCTATATTCATTTTCTCTACATATTTGTTGCTACTATAGTTGTGTCTTCCAAATATCAAATCCACTCAGTAAGATTACTTGTGACTTACAGCATTTCTGCATTTCATAAGATAAAAATAAAATATCATCAGGCATGGTGGCTACTGCCTATAATCTCAGCTACTTGGAGAATGAAGATAGGATTGTGGTTCAAGCAAGACTGTATCTCAAAGAATAAATTAGGCATGGTGGTGCTTGTCTATAATGCCAGTTATACAGGAGGTGGAGGTAGGAGGATCATAGTCTAAGGCTAGCCCTGGGCAAAAACCATAAGACTCTATCTGAAAAAAAACTAAAGCACAAAGGGCTGGAGGAATCGCTCAAATGGTAGAGCACTTGCTTAGTGAGCACAAGGCCCTGAGTCCAAACCCCAATACCAAAGTGTTAGTAGGTGCTGGAGGGATAAATGGGAACATACCGCAGCATGAGATCATTAAGAAAAAAATTTATGTCTACTGATGCAGAAGCAAAGGGTGACACTTTCAGCAAGTTATGTTTCATTCTAGAATAATTTATTGGATATCTACTATGATAAGAGCAGTATTAATCACTGTGAATATGACAATGAATAAGAAATAAGAGGTTTTAATTCCTTTTATATAAAACCACAGTTAGTCTTGCAATTTAGACCTTGTACATGTTTTGTACATTTAAATGAACAAAAACCCTTTTAGAACATTGTATATAATTTGAGTATGAATGCAAGATATCTTGATAGTGGGAAGTGAAAACTATTAAAGAGAACAAAAAACATACTTTTTCATATCAAAGAAAAACTAGTCATTATTCTTTAATACAATTTTATACAAATCACTATGGTGTATATGTATTGACTAGTTTACAAACTTCTTATGTTATAAGATGGTCAGGTTAGAACAAACAGAAACATACTCAGCTAAAGAGTAAATATACCTACTGAACTCACAAGAAAATTAATTTTTAATGAAAAAAAATAAGTATCATAGGGTTAGCAAGTCTGAGGTGACTTCACAAGAAAAATTTTAATGCTTAATACAGATAAGAGAGAGAATCCTGGATCCAGTACAGTGACCAGTTTAAAAGTTGTATTAGTCAGTTTTTTGTTGCTATAGCAAAATACCTAAGGAAGAGTAACTTTAAAAAGCAAAAGTTTAGTTAGTTCACACTTTCAAGTTTCACACAAGTTCAAGGCCATCCAGCAATGGCCTTCTTCCTGGCACAGGAATGTAATACAGGTCATTACATGGCAAAGGAAAGGAAGCATGAGTGTCTATCTTCTGAACTCTCCCTCTTTTCATAAAGCCAACAATACTGAATCATGGGAGCTCCAACCTGATAGTCTTAGCTAACCCTAGTCATCTCCCAAAGAGCCACCACTAAATACAATGGTCTAATTAAACTTCCACCCTGTTACTACCTCACAACAGGGATTAAATTTCAGTGGAAGACACACTCAAGCTATACCTAAGCCATGGAAAAAGTAACAATCAGTTGGACCATCTGCATAGGATCCTCGTTCAACTTCCTACCAGCTATGAAAGTTAGTACTGTCATTTCCACACCTAAAATGAGGATAATAATAACTATTTCATAGATATTAAATGTACTAAATTATATAAAGCATGCAGCAAAATGACTAGGTCATGGTAAGCTCCTAAAAATATTAGGTGTTAATTCTGTTAGGCACAGTTTATAAAGTACTTCTTTATGTGTTATCTCTGTCAGCAATAAGTATGGTAACAAACATCATGGTTTTCCTAGGACTGTCCCAATTTATTCTTGATATATATATATATATATATGTATATATGTATATATTTAATACTATATATATAATAACACCCTCTTCCTTCTCAAAAATATCCTAATTTGGAAAATAAATTGTTAACTTATCACTGGGTCTCAGAATAGAATTAGGAAAAACCACCAAGAAATACCTGGGTTGACAGAGCTGAGGAAAAGTTATCTGTGAAATACAACCCAGAAGGGTCAGGGAGGTGAGAGACCATCAATTCCAAGTCAGTTCTATAGAGGCAGAGCAGATTTAATACCATTCTAGATAGGTTTTAACATCCAGAGCAGGAATGGGGGTAGGGCATCTGTTCTGAGGAAGAATTGCCTTTCAGTATGACAATCAGAAGATAATAAGAATCCCAAATGTGTAGTGGTGTTAGGGAGAGAAAAGATGTTGACAAATTTGGTCTTTGTGATTCACTAGTGAGAGAGGAACAAATCTCATTTTTTGGACTGACTAACTCAAAACACACTGCCATCACTGAGAGGGATACTTTGGAGGAAAAGTAATGGAAAGAAGATAAAGAGCTCAATTTTAGACACATTAAATTCATAATACCTAAGAGACACTGGAGCAGAAATTTTCAGAAGATAGTTTTATATATGAGTTTGGTGCTAGGAGAGCTCCAGGTTTCAGAGCATTTTGCCTGGAGGTGGTAACTTAAGCCTGGAGTGACTGACTTAAGACGAGGCTTTAGCTAGGAGAGAAAAAGTGTGCTGGGATGAACTTTAAGAAACAACAGCATTTTCATATGTTGGGCAGAAGAAAAAGAAGCAGATACGTACTTAACAATATATCTTATCTAAATTTGCTCCCTCCATCAATATCCTTTGTCCTCTCCTTCTTAGAATAGTTTCAGCAGTTCTGAAAGAGAGTTTCTGATTAGAGACTTTCCACAGTGTTTCATGGCACCAGAAGGCCAAGGTGAAGTGTCTGTCGGCTTTGGCAATTAAGATCGCTTGCTGAACAGCCATACAGTGGTAAAATAGGAAATGAAAGCAAATGCCTTCACTTAGGGAAGGAAGATGTGAGGAAGAATGAAGCTAGAAAAATCCTTGACCATCCAATATGGTAGACACTCGCCATATATGTCTACTTAAATAGAAGTAAATTTTGTTTCTCAATAGCACTAGCCACATTAAAAGTACTCAATAATCCCACATAACTTGTGGCTATACTGTTCTATGGTGCAGGGAGAATATTTCCTTTATCACAGAAAGTTCTTTTTGGACAGTATTAAAACCTGCAGTAGAAATGGGAAGGTAGAAGAGACTTGTGTCAGAAGAGGATCTCTTCCTGTCTCCATGACCACTTGAGATAAGCCTTAAATGAGCATGTTTATAATCTATGAGTCAAGTTGAAGGCAGAGAAATTGTATTCAAAAAGAAAAACTGAGTCTATAAGAAAGGTTGGGGGGGGGGTACTGGCAGGACTGACAGGGCTGAATCCTGGGTAAAAAGAGTAGCCTCTCCATAAATAGGTTTTAAAAGATAGGAAAGGTGTATATTCAGCCTCCTTTGGCAAAGCCAATAAACAAATAATTATGGTAGCTATGGTGACTTGTTGAGAAAATATAGCATTGTAAATTTAAACAGACCTTTTTTTTTTCCTGTTGAGTACCTCCTAATGCTTGACTGGGAAATAGGAATGTATTTTAAAATTTGGGTGTTAAACCATAGTTTGAAACAGATGCATGTTTGCACTTAAGTTGTTTTATTAGTTGGTAATTATAATAGCTACAATTTACTGATACCTATATTAGGATGGTATTACATTAACTGTCTTCTCTAAAAATAGAACAACTCTCACAGTTTTTATTATCTTTATAGATTAAGTAAATTATTTAAAGGCACAGAGCAGCTACTAAACAGGGTTGTGTTAGAACATGGATATAAAATATAGGTGCACAGTTGGACAATTAGAGTACAGAGAATGATCAGAGTGCTGAGGCACACACAGCAGACACCCCTAATTTGAGTTGGCAAGGAAGGCTTTTTGGATGTGACAACTGATTCCTAAGATCTGAAAGTTGTTCATTAGTGGAAAGAGTAATCCAAGAAGAAGACACAATAACTTCTTAGAGTTGACATTAAAGGAAGTAGAATTCCAGTGTGGTTGGAATATAAACTGAAAAGCGAGATAGCAGAGGGGTTGGTTCCCCAGCTTCCTCAATTTATGTTCTTCTCCATACATTGTACTCAGTAGGTGGATTCCTAAGCAGAGATACTAATGACTAAGAAAAATGGTTAACATTTCAGGATTTCATCTATCCAGTAAATTGAGAGAAAGAGTACAGGAGAAACCACAGAGGTTTGTGCGTAAGACTGTAAAACATAGCCATCTAGTGGTCTGTCTTACACAGAAGGAATTATTTGTAGAGATTCTGATCTGCACCTGTGTTCTCACAAGCTCAGTGCAACCTTTGTGTAGTCATGTCTATTACATTGCTTTTAACAATTTTTCTTTCCTAATCTAATTGTAATTTTAAATGTTCATTTTAAAGGAACTGGAGTCTTCTACAATTTGTTATTTTGTTGTAGCTTTTAGATTTTTACTGACAAAGCTGAATGACTGCAAACTTCTCTGTTCCTTCATCAATATTAGCCTAATGACATTGATTCAAGTTTTTAAAATATGGTTTTCTAATCTGGTCTTGAAATCATATTTTATTTATTAGATGAAATGTCTCATTGTACAAGCATCTTAAACTATTTGTACTTAGTGTGGGGAGCAGAAGAATTTAGCAGTAATGGATTACTTTTCTTCTGAGAGGCAGAATGCCACATTGGCCTAACCAGTTTGGTTGAGTTATAATTTTCTTTGTTCATTTTAAAGAGATTGGTCCTATTTTCTGATTGGAGATTTCACCCAGGATAAACTGATTTCATAGGCAAGAATTGAAAACCTACTTTGAATCATTAAGCCAAGACTATTTGTAAATATGACAGGGTCCATTAACATCATTTTGGAAAGACTTCAGTTCCCCTTTCACCAATTTCTAAATAATAATGTTAGTATATGTATCATGGCTAATCCAGTTATGACTCTCTTCTGATAGCCATGAAAAAAGTTTGTAAATGTTATTTAATGACACTGCAAATATAATTAAAATGTAGGCGACAGGACTTCATAATCCTAATTTCATCATTACCAGCAGTAAGAATAGGGTAAGAAAAGGAAGAATTGGGAGTTGCCATGAGAGTGGCATGTTTCCTATTCACACAGTGACATAAGTGGGTTTGAAGATGTAATGGTGAGGATTAAAATGTTCAAGAACTTTCTGTAGACAAATTTTTTATCTGTGTGATCGTATCATAAATAATTTGTTTTTATGGAGCTGGATTATCCACGTTTACTCTATAAATATGCAGGAAGGCATAAAATACATTTGATAATGAATCAATCTAATGATTTTGCTTTTTAGATATCTTTATTTCAAACTGATTTAAAAGTATTCTTTGCTCACAAAATAATTCTTCAGAAACTTGTTCATTTCTCATTTAAAAGGAAAAATAAAAACCAATTATAGTAGCACATTAGCAAAATAATAAAAACTTTTGCTTCCCAGGTACCAAATGGATACTTATTTGATTAATGTGTTTTACAAGATCTGCTTGAAATTATGTATTTAGTTTCTATGGCTTATGCCTTAATAGGTTTTTAAAGACAACTTCAAAGAGGTTGCCTGTAAATACAGCATTTTGCTAATGTAGCTGTTGATATTTTATTTTAGAAAGCTGATGAATTCTTAACTTCCATATCAGTTTAACTATACTGTGAAAGCCATTTATTGAAATGTACTATGCAGTCACGTGCACTATTTTGTTTCTACAAATGTGCCATAATATGTGGGCTCTTGAAATAACAAAAGAAGTATATGGTTTATCAAATGAAATGTAAAGGTATACTATTCTTTCACTGTTCTGGGAATTCTGGATTTTTTTCTTTCTAATATGCTTGAAAGTCTGAGGGCAGCCTTCCCTCTCAAAGTATTACTATGAGGAATCAAGAGATGATGTTTTTAAGGCACCAAATTTTATAAATTTTGCAATCATATCAACCCTCCACCTCTTTATCTCTTCTCTTTTTCCACAGGTGATTTCTATTCACTACTTTCCAAGCTGCTAGGAGAAAGGGAAGATGTTGTCCATGTGCACAAGTATAATCCTACAGAAAAGGCAGAATCAGAGTCAGACCTGGTAGCTGAGATTGCAAACGTAGTCCAGAAAAAGGATCTTGGTCGGTCTGATGCCAGACAGGGTGCAGAATCTGGGGAGAGGGGCAATGCTATTCTTGTCAGAGACAGAATTCACAAATTCCACAGACTAGAATCAACTTTGAGGCCAGCAGAGAGCAGAGTTTTATCATTACAGCACCCTGGTGAAGGCGCCTGGGAACCAGAACACACAGGAGGTGCGTTTAGGGTTTGTTCTAAGGAATGAAGTGTGAAACATTGCAGTCCACATTAGCAAAATCTGAAGGGAATAAAAATTAATAAGTGATAAAATTCATTCATGAAAAAGGCTTAGAAGAAGTTATTTCTATCTTGTTACTTCCTTTGAGGAGTTTTTTCTTTTTGTTTTGGTCCAATACTACATACAGTGTTTGTTCAATGACTAAACAAGTAGTGCAAAGACCAAAAATGCTTGAATCATTTTGGGAAGGATAGTATGTGAAATTCAGGCTAATAAATTGACATTTTCCATTTTGCTCAATAGAAAGAAATTGAAATTTCAAAATCTTTCATGTAAATCCCAGTGTATGCAATGCTTACACACTATCTTCTTTAAAGTAATTAAATTCCTCATACTTTTAACATTCTTGTCCAACTGACCTGCAAAATGTATCTTTATGACCTTGATTTCTTAAGTTCCATTATCAATTGCTATCTTAATTGGGAAAATGACGATTTATTTTTGAAGGGACCTCTAGTAAGTCAATAACTATCAGATTTATCTTTATTTCAAACCAGAATTGGCTTCCCTATTTAGAGGACAATACCTTATTCCCTTCAGGTTTCTGTACCAGCAAGCTATAGATGCCTCATCTTTGTCTTTAATTTTGTTGTGGCCTCTGTGATATTGATTGTGTTTCATAGTACTTGCTAATGTGGAAAGCTAGATAATACAGCATGTGGAGATAATCTCCAAAAAAGTAACAGATATGCATGCATGGCAGCTGTCCATGCGTGGGCTAGAGTGGCACAGGCTGCCAGCTTGATGTTTTCAAATTCAGCTTTGCAGGAAGCCATAAATTATTCAACACCCAGCTGATTTTTATTTATAATTGAAAAAAATTAGCATGCAGTGCCTTTTGCTCACACGGAAGTTTCAAGCATTGTCCATTGGGATTGGCCTAATGGTTTTGTATGAAATGTTAACTGGAACCTAGACTTTTATCTCTATATTTTAACTGGATCAGCCCTGCTTTAACTCATTCTAAATTTGTCAGATAAAACTGTGTTTTTCAAGAGGTAGTCCCTAGACCCTCTTGCCTGAGAATCACTTAAGGTGTTTAAGAAAAAAAATAGACTCTTTGTATCCTATCAGAGAACAACTGAATTGGCATCTCTCTTAGTAAGGTACCTACATATGTGCAATTTATCAAGCCCCTGTCTGTTTCATAAGCACACAGAACTGTCTGAACCTTTTTATTAAGGATAGTGAACTGTAACCCAAACATCATGGAAATATAAAAGGCGAAACGTCCTCTTAGGTGAGAATACAATTCTGTTCAAGTGTGAAGTATTAGAGTTACAACAGACTTCATTCCATGACTTATCTTTGTTACTTTTGGATTTGAAATGATATCAAGGCTATTTTTAAACATCGTAAGTATTGATTTAAAAATCAGAGTTTGACTTAAGTCTTTGTATTTCTGAAACCTTCTTAGTTTTTCTAAGAAAGGAATTCTTAAAATACAGGAAATACATTTGCTTGCCATATCTCCTCATACCTTTCAGGGTAGTCACATGGCAGTGCTCAGGAGAAAAATGTTTCACCAGGATCTGGTTTGGGAAGCCTCCTTTCATCTTCTATGTGAGAATAAATATCACTGAACCTAATACATTAGTGAGCCATAGACAGCACAAACCCTAATTATTGAAAAGAAAATGTACATGTTTTACTTTCTGAAATGACATATTTGAATGTTATTTTAGTACTCTAATTCCAAAACCTTTTAAAAATTAAATGCAAATAGTGAAATTCATATTTAGAAAATCTACTTCTAAAAGCCATTTCACTGTTCACTATTACACAATGTAACTTTATTTGGTGCTGTGTCATTCCACTGGATAAGTCAGAGGAAGACCTATCCTTAGGAAGCTTACATTTTACAAAAAGAAAGTAGAAAGTTATTCGCATTTAATGCCCTAATAGGATATGTTAGTAGTCTAACTCATGCATTCCTCAGGGTATTGACAAGGGAAATAAGTTTGATAGATAATCTACTGTTTCTCTCATGCCCTTTCTTTAACATCACTCTAAGTGCCTAATTTGCTATAAAGAAAGTTACTGTATATATTTTAGATGTCTTTTAAGACATATTAGTTTTCAAAAGAAGAAACTGAAGCCAAGAGAAGTTAACATATTTGAGTGAGGTTACAAAGTCTGAATTTAAAATTTGAACTTTATGACTTCCAGTGTGTACCTTCTAGTTCCTTAATTTCAATAGAGTTGTGCTCAAACAAAGCAAAGCAGGGTCAAATTGCTTACCCAGTTCAGACATGCTTTTCTGAGTTCTGGTCCCTCCCTACTTAGAAGCTGGAGATTTCCACTCAATACCCTATTCTTTTGTCCCCAGTTCTTGCTACCTGCACAACCTAAAACACTGGTATTTTCAGCAACAGTACTTTAGATTCCACGAAGTATCCATATGTTGAAACAACAATGAGGTAATGGATTCCATCCAGCTAACTTGTATTCAAAGGTCCAATTAATGGATAAGCTAAAAAAAAAATCTGGGTATGACTGTGCAGTAGGCCCAGGAATACTTGAGGTTTTCAAAAATGTGCCATTTTATGGACATTGAGTTTGATCAGGATTCCACTTGGTTCCACACCCTCACATTTGGAATTAAAGTTGGAGGTTCACCACCTTTTTGAGGGGTGGATATCAGCTCTTCATAGCTGAGAAAGTCCTCAGCATTCTTCAGAACAAGATGTTTAAGTGTTGAGTTTTTGTTGTATCTCTAAGAGAGCAGATATCTGTACATTACAGTGTAGCCTTTCCCCACACCCAGGTAATTCTGCATTTGACCAAAATAAAATTTAGAAGTCACTTCATGGAAGTACTATAATGTAGCAGACTCCAGACCCTGGTGCCTCACTGCCTGGCTTTGAATTCATGCTGTACCATTTATACTGTGATCCTTTGGCACTTTTTTTTTTTTTTTAACTCTCTAAGCTTTAGTTTTTACATCTATAAAATAAGGATTACAATGGTGCAATCTTAGAGTTGAAGTGAGGCTCAGATGAAATTATACAAGGAAAGTGTTTTGAACAGTGTCTAGCACATAGAAAGCATTGACTAAATAGTATGATGCTTTCATAATAATTATGATTTTTGCTACCTTAAGATTCCAAAATTAAATACCAAAGTATAAATATTAATTGCTTTATCTTAAGCAGCATTTATGAGAGAATTTTCCTCAGATAGGTAGAAAAGCTGCAAATTTTCACAGCTTAAGTTGAGAAAGTGCTGAGCAGTGTTCTAACATGATGAGAGTTTGTGACTCTTCAAATATCCGATCACTTACACTAATCTGCCTTGGTGGTTGTATTTGATATATACATATACATTGTTTGAAAATATTAAACTTGGTAAAGTGAGAAGCAAATGCATTCCTTTTTTATAATGAGTATAGCTTAATTTCTGTCATCAGTAGTTTAATATCTATAAAGAAGTAGCATTAGTAGAGTAGAAATAAAATTTTAAGCTTTTTTTATATTTGTTGCCTTCTTCAAACTAGGCTTATTTCACAATCACTGAAAAACTACAGATAGTTCTAGTTGCAGATCGTATTGCACAGCTGTACACTGGCACATGGGAGATTAATTCAGCATGGGGTGGGTGAGAATAGCAACAAATATACAGCACTTGCTTTGAACCACATTGAGCAGTATAGATTTATTAATTCATTTAATCCTCACAGCAATCCTATTTATAAGCCCATTTTAGAGAGCAAGAAACTTAGACATAGGAAGGTTAAATCACATGCTTGATCGCCACAATTCAGGCAACCAAGATGCAAAGCCAGGCAGACTTGCTCCTGAATCTTGGTTTTTAATCACTTTGTTATTCTGCATCTCACAAAAATAGGTACTAACTACATAATAGCTAAAAAGATTATTTTTTTCTCAGTCATCCATTCATGTCAATCTACAATTATAATAACCACAGGTGCAGATTGTTTCATTATGTGTTCACAATCAGTATCCAGAGATGAAAATCCCACTTGCCATTAAAGAAAGTTTGTTTCTGCTAGTGCTTTTTAAGCCCTGGTAATATCTTACCTCTTTTTCACACTTCCTTCCCATTAAATGAAACATTATAATTAATTCCTATTTTCTTCCAACTTTGTTATAAGTATTTCTCCTGTAGTTTTAGTTAATTATAGTTATTGCTGGCACTTCTGATAAATAACAATCTCTGTCCAAAATTAAGCATCTTTTTTTTAACTCTTTGAAAATTTACAACTGTAGGAAAGGCAACAGCTACATTTTGTTTGCTGAAATGTTCTAGTGATTTTTTTCCAAGCTCTTTTTCCTTAGGATTAAATGTGAAGTTAAGTCATAGTTCTGGGTATGAATTTATTTTTTCAACTTTATCTAGCTCTGTTGGTCCTTACGTAATACAGATAAATGAATGCCCTTTTAAATGCTTATTAATAATTTCATGTGAAAGTAGCATTGATCACCAACATTAATCTCTTTCTTGGAAAGGGGTAAAATTCTGTTCCTGATTTATTGATGTAATTTTAATAGTAATGTTTAATTTTTCTAAAGCTAGTAATTTTTAATATATGACAGAATACAAGGCTATACATTTACCTCTATGGCGAATACAAGAATTCTTCATAAAATAATATAATTTGTTTATTATAAATAATATTATTTGTTGCTTGGAAAGAATAATTTTTTTAAATCTTGGGAGGTTTTTTTATACCACTTTTCATCTTTTAGATATCATGATGAATTTGTGTCAAGGCTGCTAGGATCAGTAGTTTACCTTATTTTTTAAAAACAAAAGTTGTTTCCTCTAATACATTCTCAAAATCAGATTTTTAAATGTAAGCAACCAAACTTAAATAATCCTATTGTTTCCCATCTGAATTTAGAGCGGTTCACACTGAGAGTCAGAAATGTCAGCCCAAGTAATTTGCATTTAATTTTCAGGTTAAAATCATAACTCTGCAGTTTTAACAAGTCATACACTGAATCATTTCTTAAATAAAGACTAAGGAATCTGAGTAAGAATTTTTAAAGGCTTCATGATTAAAAATGCAGTTTAAGATAGAATCCAAATACGTTTTATCATACAGTATCTTTAGTAAGGATTTGAAATTTTCCTTAACTACAGATTAGAAAATAATCATCCTTGATATTAGGGTCTGAAGTCTGGGTCAAGGCTAAAATTTCCTTTCTGTCAAATGAGAAAATGACATGATATGGTTCTAATATAGTTCTAGCATTCCATAATTCTTGTGTAAATGACAGCAGTGATAGGAAAAGCAATCAGTATGAATTTCATCTACATACATCACTGTCCTAAATGACTTTCTTGATTTTTAATCATTTAGTCACAAAGGGAGTAACCTTTAACTACCTAATATCAAAAAGATGGTTTCACTGGAAACAGAAACATCAATTACCTGAGCCAGATTCACAGAAAAGAACAACAACTCAATTTTCCTTAAACTATCCTAGAATTTCTGTTGAACAGAAATCCAGAATCAAAGTTTTGAGATCTTACATAGATAACCTTAATACATATAAGGATGTTTTTAAATATAAGTAAAAAGAATAAGTTTTCCAAACATTTGGTACTAAAAGAGCTAGGTTGCTCATGGTATTAGACTTCACACATTTCCTTACTTCTCACCTTTTGCTATATATTCACACTGCCTTTCCTTCTTGAAAAATCTTACCAAAAAAGGATTCATCAGTGACAAGCATTTGTACAAGTATTTGGTATGGTTAGGCTCAAAACACCCAAAACACCTCTAATTCTTTTTGTGTACTATCAAGCACTTAACCAATCTAAGAGCATATAATAATCGGGACTATTCATGACCATATTTAAGTTCTTCACGTAATGTTTCTAATACTTTATGAAATTGATATTTAACCAAAATGTACTTTTTTTAAGACATTGGATATTTTCTATCAGAATTAGTTATTTCTGCACCTTTATGAGCAGCACTTGGCTCTCAGTACATGTTGATGGATCACTGAATAGAAAGATTGTAGGAGCCAGGACATGTTTCTGTTATCTTAAATGAGAATGATTAGCTAATTCACATTGTTACTGAATATCCTCAGAAAATGGTCAGCACTGTTCTAGAGGGTAAAAAGAGCTGGTACAAGTGAATTATGACATTACAAGGGCATGTAAATGCTAGCTGACAACATAAACAAGTGGAGACTGACTGGAGCACAGAACTCAGCTTAGTGTATTTATTAAGCCGTGCAGTAGCAGGCCCTGTGTGACACTTGGTGACAAAGCAGTGAATAACTTATGGTCACTGCCCTCGAGAAATTCTGTCTCACTATAGTGATTCTGGGCTTTGAGAATCCAATGAAAGAAATTAAATATCTACTTTGAGATTCACATGGAGTCCATCCAGAAGTTTTAGGAGTTGGTGAGTAAGTATAGAAGAATGACAACTAAAATGGACAAGTGATAACCAAGACAAGAATCAAGTACAACCTGAGATTCAAGCAATTTTAAACTATTTAAAACATTTTCTTTGCGGAGTGACTAATCCATCTTTTGATCTATGTAGACATCTCTAATTATAATGCTTATATTCAGCTGCTAAAGGTAACTTTGAAAAACACAATTTTAACCATGTCACCCTATGCTTTAAAACCTTCAGTGTCTCACAATTGCCTGTAGCAGCAATTTGCAATCTTTTCTCCTATTTTGACAAGCAAGCATGATTGATGATGGATGCTATTCATCTGAGAGCTCCATTCACATCCACTGCTATGCCCAGGGTTATTTGTGAATTCAGGCATCCCAGCTGTGACTCTGCCCCCTTCTCCTTAACCCAGGAAGGCTTATCACAATACACATGAGTGAAAGTGACATCCACATGTGCCCCAATACATTTCAAAAGTAAATTATTCACCAATTCTGTGTTTTACTGCTACTCATAAAGTACTTGTAGCATGCCTTAAAATTAATCAGCATCTAGGTCAAGACACCACAGCTAAAAACTATATTCTCATTATTAAATGCAGACTCCTCTGCGTGGTATACAGTACAGTGCATTTTCTTGTCTGAGTTCAACCCAAATCTCAGCGATGGCTTATCCTGCCCCCATGTTCCCACAACCAGCTGACATGCACAAGTTTCCTCTCCAGATTTCTAAACATCTTGAAACACATTCTGCAATTATAAGCATCCTGTTTTCTTCTTTCTGACCAGATTATTCTTTGCCCATGTCTACTTTAACTGTGAACACAAACGTTTACTTCTCTGAGAAAACTTCTGAGGAGACCTCTACTCCATCCCAAACCTCAGGAAGCACATGTGTTTGGTTTCTGTTTTTCCTCAATTTATCTTATTATATACTTATCCTATTTTTTTAAATATCGCTATTATATCTTTTTATTCATCAAGGCAAAAACCCATTTGTGTGTGTGTGTGTGTGTGTGTTCCTAAAATCTGCTATAGTGCCTAATAGAGCATGTATTAGGGGATATTTGTTGAAGATGCTTCAACAAAGGTTGCTGCCAGAATTGGTTTAGGCTTCCTAGTAATTGTGCTGTTTTGTTAACTTACATTATGAGGAAAATTACACTCAATTTCCACTCAAAGATATTTTGAGTGGAAAGGTACTTTTTCCTTTTATATAATGAGAGAATTATTTTTAAGTGCTTACTCTCACATCAGCATCTGTCTAGTTTTCAGGAACTGATAATAAGAGGCTGTGCTTCCCTTTCTTCTGCCAGTCTCTAATGCCTGTCTTTGAGGGTTTCACTGCTGTGTTGCCACATCCTTGAGAGGGTAGGAAGAAGAAACAAGACTCAACTTGCTGCTTTTTTATTTCTTAGCATGTTTGTTAAAGCATTTAAGAGAGAAAGAAATATTGACACTGATACAGTAGCTTTCACAGTTCTCTTCATAATTATACATATTATTATATATAGATAATACCATACATTATACCTATATTCATGAACATGTTTGCAACAGGGATTAGCACAAATGAACTCAGGTAATCTCTAACAATAAATGTATTCTGATAAAAAAATGAGAATAATTTGGAAATCATTTAGTCACAGTTTATTTCATTTTTCTTTTGTGTTAAAAAGCAGTGAAATATAGACAGAAAAAGAGAGTGTCTCTTTTGTATAAGAACACTGAAGCTAGGAGAAATGATATGAGTACTTTAAGTATTTCCTTGTACAAGGGATAATCTATTATAAGGACTATTGTATAGTGAATATTTAGAATTTACTTAGGAGAGATGGATGGATAGATAGAATAGATAGATGAGATAAATGAGAGAGAATGGAATGACAATTTATTGCCCATTCTTGCTACTTATTTATAACATTTAAAAGCTTAATATTAAAATGATACCATGTATATTACATAGTTTCCAAAGATACATTCATAAAATTATGAATCTTGTCAAAAAAGTTGCCATTTCAACTTGGCTGCTTTATAATCAAGGATTAGCTGGTTCTACAGGCATCTTATCAAGAAGAAAAGTGAGAAGATAGTCTCAAAGCAAGGTCACAGTCATTTTAGTTCACAGCTCAAGAAGCTGCTTGGCATGTGCATGTGGTATGTTTTATGTAGAGCACGGCTTGATTTTGTAAAAAATTTCTTTGCATCTGGTGATGTTACTGCATGAATTCTTATACCCTTTGTGAATCATTTGGAGGTTATCCTAGCTTTTGTTTTCACTCTGAATGTATGAATTTATCTTTTAGATTTCCATGTAGAGGAGGCACTGGATTGGCCTGGAGTGTACTTGTTACCAAGCCAGGTTTCTGGGGTAGCTCTGGACCCTAACAATAATCTAGTGATTTTCCACAGAGGCGACCATGTCTGGGATGGAAAGTAAGTAATATTTTTTTCCTTCAAGGTGTAAATGGAAATAAAAAGCATATATCACTTTTCATTAAGAATAATGTTGAGAGAACTGTTGTTTCCTTTATGCTTTGATTATTTTTCCAAGAATACTGTAGAAGATGTATTAAGTACTTGCATCTAGAGATATGTCAAAACATGGGTGACTTTCCTTATGTGATATTACTAGTCAGTGATAACTATTTCCAGGATTTATTGTTAACTAATGATATGTACGATGATACTCTAATTATATTATAATATGTCTTTGAACACTTCGTCCCCTGGTTCTTTGTACCCCCTTGCAGGAATTATGATTAGATCTATGTTTTAAGCTAGGCATGGTGGTGCACACCTGTAATCCCAGCACTCGAGAATCTGAGTCAGGAGGGTTATGAGTTTAAGGCCTGTCTACTACAGAGCAAGTTCAAGGCCAAGCTGAGCTATCAAGTTTGAGGCCAGCCTGAGCTATATAATGAGACCTTACCTCAAAAAATATGTTTTATATTTCCACATCATTCTTTTCTGACCATGATTTTTATGGGCAAATCATATTTTTTATTTTAATGTGTGTGAGAATCAACAGGGAGCAAGTCTTGTGCATTTAAAGCAAAGTAGTCTTATCCACTAGTTTATGGAAAAAAGGATGTAACCATTCACAGTTCTGCCTTACTTATCATTTTGCCCCCTCCTCCTTGAAATTGCTTTCCCTTCCTAAAGGAAAAAATATAAAAAAGTAGTTCTGCCCATGCATTGATGAGATATTTGAAGCCTTTGAAAAAAGTGATCAACTATGAAGGATTACTGGTTGACTATAATACAGTATTTTGTTGTTTTCCTGCCTGGGCAAAACGACCCTAAAGCCACTGGGCTCTCTCCTTCCTCTTAGATCTTTCTTGGACATTGTGATTGGAGCAGTTTGGCCACTATGTGTGTAGAAACAGTGCCCTGGCATTCACATTTTAAATAGATTAATTGTATTACTAAACTATGTCCTTTTAAGACTTAAAACTGTCTTTTATTAGAACTGTCCAATACTCCTGCTTTTTCGTCTGGGTTTATCTTCCCTTTATACTCTTCTACAGTTTTCTTAGAGAGACTTTCAGTAAAAATGTCTTAACATTTATTAAGTATGTACTGTGGGCCATCCGTGTTCTAAATGTCTACATAAATTACTCATAATAGTTAGGCACTGTTACAGTTCACATTTTGTAGATGAAAAACCAGGCATTTTACCCAGTGTCATGCTTACAAGAGGCAAAGCCTGGCTTCAGGTTCTTCCCATGTAACTTCAGAGTTGGTCCATTTAACTGCACAGTGATACTGCTTCTAATAGATTTGTAAGCACACTCATGTAAATGTTTTTTTTTAAAAAACTCTCCCCAAAATTTAGCAGGTAATTTTAATTCTCCTGAGGAATGAATATCCATTTCTTTTATTACAAGTTTACACAGGTAGGTAGATTTTAAATGTCTTGTCAAAGTCTTATCTTTTCCTTTCATATTTACAACTGTACTGTCTCATTTGGAACACTGAGGATCTACATGTTTAAGTTCAATTGTTTTTCCTCCATTTTCATAGATATGATTACATTAAACTCACTTTGTCAAACATACAAATCTGTAGCTTTCCTGGTGCAGTTGGAGATGGAATTCAGTCAACTTTTCAAAGTGGATTCATAGCTTTGTTACTGTTTAATTACCCATTCTAGTCGTCACAACTTGAAAGTGGAAGCTCAGAGAGAGATCACTTCAGAGTTCAAGGCAAACAATGGAACTCAGCATTCCTATCCATACATCTTCCTTACATCATCTTAGTCCTCACTGAACATCTAATAGCATTTTAACAAGAGCTTTTAAAAGCAAACTATTACTACTCATTGTAGCCTATTCTTCATTTTAATGAATATTGCTACATTTTCTTCATGGATTTCTAGCCACATTTTACCAGACAAGGAAATTACAGCATCATTTTCTCCCATTGATACTATTTCAGCTGGCAAGAGCTTACTTGGACAAAGTCCAATTTTCCATTTTAATGTGACATTCATTCCAAGTAAACAGCAGAGGCTGGAATAGTTCACTAGAAAAAAGGGATCAGTGAAGGCCAGCTTGGCATAAGAGACGACACAGGACTATGAAATGAGAATCATAGAAGAGCACTTTCTGTGTCTTATATGGCAGTCCTAGTTGAAGAGTTGCTTTTTCCTGGCTTCTAGATAACCAGTATTATGTGGAAGTAGATGCCAGTTTGATGGCCAAAACCCCCATGTGTTTGCCCTGGTAAATGGCATCAACAAAGAGGTGCTTGCTTAAAATCCAAAACTTCAGAAATGGTTTTACTTATTAAAATCTCTGTTTCTTCTTTCTCCTTCATCTTTATTTTTCAGATGTAGGAATATCCCTTCTCTCTCCCTATCTGTCATTGTCTGCTGTCCTCTAGCAGCCTTTCCAGTGGTGGTTTTAAGGAGCATTTTTCTAGTGCTCAGATGTCTGCTTCCAGCCACTCTCTGCTTTATTATTCATGAAAAGAATTAAAGTAGATTACTCTGTAGTTATTTTTTAGGAACATCTATTTGGATTTTTTCAAAGGAAAATTCTATTCATATCTGTTCTTTGAATAGTTATGTGTAGCCATCTTCATGTGTGTGTGAGACAGTGTATAAATTAGAGTACATAGCTTTCTTCTCCATTAAAAACCTCAAGGATTATACATAGAAGAAGATAGCATCTTCCTGTAGAATTTATGCTGTAAAGAGCAAGTGGAAATTAAAGTCTTGGTGCAAATTGTATTCTTGTTCCTGCACTGTTTGGATAGGGAAGTAAAAAATTCTGTATCAACTTTGCTTAGAATCTGTCCTACCCTGTTTCACAGATTCACAAAATTCTAAGTCCCATAAGGCAAGGGCTTGCTGTAACTCAAATCTAACGTCTGTATTTCCCATAGATCTTAGGAGATGGTAATTTTTTTATGTATCAACGAGTGCCTGAAGTTAATAGTTATCTCTAATTAATATTCAGCACCCAAAGCTCCTTTGATGCTGGGCATTAACTGTCTTTACAAGTACTTTTACTCTGCGTTACTACCTGATAACCCTGATCAATGCTTACTCTTCCATTTAGTCATGCTAAATGAGCATGGCAACCAAAATAATATTAATAAAAACAATATATCACTTAATCTCCTTAAAAATAATTATCAGTTCCTTTCTCAATTTGATTTCCAGTTTTCTTTTCTGAATATCCCTTACTTCAAGATGGCTAGTTTAAGAAGCTTCTAGTAAGAGATAGGAAATGCTTATTGCCAGCAGGGAGTAATGAAACTTTAAAGAGCTTCTTTTCTGCCCTGATGTCCGGGCAGCTTGGCAAGTAGAGCTCTTTCATCTTTAAATGCCTCCCAGCAGGAGCTGGTAGCGCCTATCTCAGTAACAGCTGTTCCTGGACCTCTGTCTCAAAATTACCACCACAATCAAAGGCTTGCTTCATGTCTTTTCTTCCAGCTATGGTTGGCTTGTACCATGCAGGACTCATATCACATACCTACTTAACTAAACTGTGGGTCTGCCCCCTCATTTTTAGGTATTTTAAGTTGTATCACTTATCATTTCTTCACATGAAGTTGGACAGGATCTTGGAAGGTATATCGCTTCAGATTCTTTCTGCTACCAATAGGAGAGAGAATTCAACACAAACTAGCCTTGTGAAAGAGGTAATTTATTACTTTGTAAAAATGAAAACTTCGAGGGTTATTGTAGCACAAACAACATTACCAGTATCCATTTTTCAATTTTCTCCAGGTTGGTCCGTTTCCAATTCCTAGTTAATGCTGCTTGTCCTCTTCCCTGATAATCAACAGAAAATGCTTAAGTTGAGTTTTCATAGCATTCTTTAGTCTGACTTAAATTCTCCATCCTTACAAATTAGTTGAGAATGGGGCTCAGAATGTTGAGTCAACCAAAAAAAAGCTGAAGTCTCATTATTGCAGTATGGGGCACTACCCATTGAGCATCCACAAAAGCAAATGTCTGCCAGAGTCATCTCCAACCTCTAGCCTAATATTTATATCTTTTCTACAACATCTTCAATAGTCATTATGTATCTGGGCTTCTTTAATTCCAGAAAATTCCTGATATGGACATGCTATCTAATTATGAGACCCTTCTAGATGTTACAAAGTTTTTCATTGAGTTATACTCAAGTCAGAATCCATACTCATGACAACAGTTTAAAGTGGATTTACTCCCATTTTCCATGTCAGTACTTCCATTTTTGAAGAAACACTTACCTTTTATAGAGTAAATATTCCCCAGACCCTCAACATATCTTCATGCTGACATGATTGCTTTTACCTGAAGGTACTTTGGTTTCTCAGGACTTTAATGTGTTTTGTCTAGAAGTGGCTATAATACTTCACAAATTATCTAGCCAGTGATACAATTATTTTTTTTGATGTGTATTCTAGATATATATTAGTACAAAAGAATTGTACTGACCTTTTTTCTTTTTTTGTGGTGCTAGTGTTCAAACCCAGGGCCTCATGCATGCCAGACAAGTGGTCTACCACTGAGTTTACCCCCTCCAGCCCTTCTTTCCTTTTTAAATCAGATATATCATTATGTTGCTTTCAGTTGAATTTTGTACTGTTTAATGAAATTATACTGAATTTTTTACCCCAAGCTTACACAATGCTTTTTAAAATACTGAATTTAAGACTTTATTCCAGTTATGTTTCACCTCATTAGATTTATCATGTTTAAATTTAAAGAAATTATTTAATCCCAGTTTGCCAGAAAATGAGCTCCCCTCCTATGCTTGTATTAGGTCTCTTTGATAAGTATGCCTTTCATATCCTGTTGTTTATAATATGTGAATAATTGAATGGTTGTTTATGCAAGATTTGTACATAGAGAATTCAAGATATTCTTGGAATCCTTAGGATAGCTCACAGATCATCTTTCTATGGAATTGTGCCTAGACCTATTACTTTAGAAAAGAATTTTCTTTCATACTTGAAGAAAAACATCAATTCAATATTTGCTTCACTAGTTCTCTGAATCTCCCTTAAGATAGCTGCTGGGGGCTCTGTGTATACCTCTGGCATTTCTTTCATACCTTAAAACTTAATTGGGGCTAGAAAACAGAACTCAAGAGTGACTGAATGGTTTCTAAAAACAGAATGTCTCCTATTTCACCCTTGTCTCTCATATTGCCATATGTCACTTTGCTCAAGCCATCTCCACCCAGTTTTATGCCACTTTCTCCAATTCTTATTTGTTTCATTGCTTTTCCATCTCTTCTACATATATGTATTGAGTTTGAATCAGGGAAATTCTCCCTTCCAATAAAGACAATGCTAGCATGAGAAAACCATTTATTGTTTGTTAGCCTTGAGACCTGCACCAAGACATTTGAATGCCCTCCCAAATGTGGTGTCTCATGCCTGTAATCCTAGCTAGCTACTCAGAAGGCAGAGATCAGGAGGATCACAGTTTGAGGACAGGCGAAAACCTTGCAAATTCCATCTCAATAATAGCTCTGAATGTGGTAGTGCATGCCCATTGTCCAGCTATACAGGAAGCATAAATAGGAGGATTGCAATCCAGATTGGCCTGGGCATAAGATGCAAGATCCTACTCGAAAATTATGCACGGCAAAAAGGGTCAGGGGTGTGGATCAGTGGTAAAACCCCTACCTGTCAAGCACAAGTCCCTAAATTCAAACTCCAGTAGTGCCAAAAAAAAAGACATTTGAACTCCCCAGTCATCAGTTTCCTTATCTAAAAAAATGAGGACTTTAATAGCTGCCTCATACTATTGAATAACAGCATGCAGTTTGCTAAGTAATTTGTGCCCAGTAGCCTTATTGAATGAACAGAATTCAGTCCCTGGTACCAGACACCTAGTTCTTTGTTCTCTTCATCACTATTTGAGGGGTCTCCAGGTGTAGACCCATCAGCACATGAAAGAGTCATAGTTTCTTTATCTGTTCTCTTCTTTTTCTCATCACAGGGATTTTTTGCAATGTGTGTGTATTTTGAAATAAGTGTTTTTAACATAATTTTAAAATTATGTTCCATTTAGAATGTCTGGTCATTGTATGATATGTCTTTGCTTTCCTAACATTGAAGGTACATTTTCACTTATTTTCTCTCTTGAAAACCTATGGTTCTTTCTCTAGCTCCTTCATTTATTTAATTGCAACAACATTATATTTCACTTCTTTTTTCAAGTTACTATCATTTACTTTACATTGCCTTAATTTTAATTGATGGCACAGAGGTTTATTTTCTCCTTTTTCTTGGCTTTTGTGTGTGTGTGAGTAAAGCAAAGCATTTCTTTTCAGCCTTATCTAAACTATTTGATTAGCTGCAATGTGCAAAATCACTAATGGGGAATTCAAACTGCTAAAATAAAGAGCTGATGAATTCCAGCCCATAGGCCACAGTTCAGTCTTTTCAGCTGAGTGCTTCTTCAAAGGAGCAAACAAAATCTTCAGTGCTCCAGGCACTGGGTAAAATGTATGGGGTTTTATTAGATCCTGTAAAAAATTAAATGTGGTTAAAATAAAGACCTCTTTGCAGCTTGTGGGATGGTTGCTTTAGAACACTACATAAGCAGTTTGCTATAGTAACAGGTATATCCAGTTCTCTAATCCAGCATCCATTTGTGAACTATTCAAGGGTTACCTTTCTTTGAATTATAAGAGAATTTATAAACTGTTTTATTATTTGGCAGGTTTAATGTGTTTGTTGTGTGTGCAATTTTCTCATTTAAGAAAAAAGTCTATTTTTTTTATTATGTGCACTACATATAACACCAGGGACCAGTTATTAACTACATGAAACTTCAATCATCCCAAGTGAAAAGATTAGGACCACACAACTAATCAATGGACTGATTGAATGTCCCTTGATTGCGCTAGTTTAAAGATATAGACATCTGTTAAAGAGTGTCACAAAGATTTTAAATGAAGTGCTCAGGCTATTGAGTTGTGGTTAATTCCTTTGAAACTATAGTTTCCCTAGTGAATTAATATATTTAAATGGTGTTAATATAAGTAGATTGTCTTATACTTGGATTTCATTTTATTATGTTTTGTGTCCTTTGTGCTTTTTTTTTCTTTACTTTGAAGAACTGTAGGTACATTGAACAGATACAGTAAATACAAGAACTTGCCAAACCACTGAGATCATTAATGGGAATGGGATAAGTGTAGTATTAATATGTATAATATTTATAAAGCTATGGGAAAGTGGTCTTATGCAACACATAAAATCCACCTTTGACACACAGATGACATGAGTGTAATTATGGTAGCAAATCAAACAAAGTAAAAAAAAACCTGTGTTTTTAGTTGTTACATTATAAGATACTGGAAAATACATCTTGGTAAATTGAGAATGCTAATATTTTCTATGGATCCAACCTATGATATAAAAATTTTTGGTTTTGTTAATTATTTTCTTTCTGTTCCTTCATTTACTATTTCACAATCTACTATTACCACACCAAAAAGTGGGTAATAGAAGTGGATGATCCTCAAACTAATGACTATTTATTCATTAGTAGGAACTTGAAATTTCTAGATTGGAAGTATAGATGCCCACACAAAAATTGTGTTTCTCACAGCAAAACAGAAATTTTTCCTTGCATTTTCTCTCCACTGTGAGCAAGTGACGAACTTTACTTTTGATAAAGCATGGTTTTCATGTATCTATTAGTCAGCTACAGTGTTTTCATTTGACCTTAAAATGGCTAAGGACAATGACTGGCTAAGGACAATGACTGGCTGAGGACAATAGGTCTGGCTTCTTTATTTATTTATTTTTTCTTAACACAGGTTTTTTTCTTAGAGGCCAAAACCAGCATTTCAAGTCCATGACTCTGAGCTTACATGACTACTAGTGAATAATATTTTATTTTTAAATATTTGAGTGTCTAGAGAAATAAGTTGGAGCCTAGTATAAGAAATGGCTTGAATTATAAAAATTTAATGTGTACTCATTGTGGGAAGGGGACGGAGACTCCTTTTTTTCTTTCTCCTTTTCAATAAATTGTGGAAATAGGTTTTTTTTTTCCTAAAATCATATGACCAGAGATTTAGGGGTGATAGTGAATATTTAAGTGAATAACAAGACAGGGAAATGAGCAATTATTTTATAGAATTATAGCAACCCGTTTTGGGAGAAACCAGAAGCATATAAATATATCATGGTTCATAGTACTATAGAGAGGAAGGGATATAGAATAATCAGGTGTGCTGAGGTCTGATAATGCTGTAGTCTTATGAAAATATACAGTAGACCATTGGACTGCCCCCAATAACAGCTATTAATGATGTAAAATGCTATCTGCATGTAAAATGGACAGTACTTGGTAAGAATTGTGAGGACTATGTAGGGACAGGGTAGGAAAGTAATATACCAGTATACTTCATGCCCAAGCAAATAAACTATTGAGAATCAACATTTTCAAAATTTAGAAATAAAAAATCAAAAGGGAAATCTAAATATGAGCAATGGCTCTTAATCAGTATTGATATCCTAATTGTTATATTGTACATAGTTTTGCAAAATGCTACCAGAAGAAACTCAGTAAAATATACATATAAAAACTCTCTGCGTTATTTCTTTTTTTTAGCGTATATTACTAATTACTAATATTTCATTGCAACATCTACCCATGTGCTTACAAGGTATCTTAATTAGATTCACCCACTCCGTCATTCTCCCTTGTCCTCTTCCTCCTTCTTTGAACAATTTCAAAAGGTTTCATTGTTTAGTTTTCATTCTGTGTCATTTCTTACAAATCTATGTGAATCTACCTTTATCTCAATTAAAATTCCCATTATAAAAGAGAAAAAGATTATAATTCATAATAGTCACGGAAAGTATAATTTTTACATATTTAGATAGCCATTATGCCATTACAAAGCACTGAAATATTTCTGAATAATGAGGAATATAAGGCTTAAACCTTAAAAGAGATAATGAATGAAGAGACTTCAGCACAGTGTCTTAGATGAACTTGACCTTTAATTATCCTTATCACAGTCAAGTTGGAAAGAAACATTATTGAGGGTTGAACTCAGTTCAACACTTCTACAAGATTAGTTGTGGTATTTTCAGAAATCCATATGTAAAATAGTTTACAGATTCTTTTGTATTCCTGGTAGCAACAATGAGCAACTGCACATTTACTGATGTCTCACAACTTTTTATCTTGTGTATTCTTAGATTGGTACCTAGCTAACAAAATTTCACATTTTAATCTAATAATGATCCCAAGAATATCTTATTCCTGTATCTGTTTTGCTAGGATTGCTACTTCTGTTTCATAAATGTATTTTTTTCTACACACTGCTGTGTGGTTTTAACTGCACATACTAGCAAATGTAAATAGTTTTATTTAAGTTTAGATTGACAAAGCTGAATCAATATTTTGTGTTCAATTGAATGTATCATTAATAAGGACTACTTCAGGGACTTACTGTTATCTTTCAGGAAAAATATACCCAAAAGACTTAGCAGTCAAGAATCTCAGATAATTGCATGATGAATATTTTTAATGGAAAAGTTTTTTGTTCTCCTACTGGGACTCTATATAAGATCCATATAATACCAACTAACTAATCAATGAATTCATGACAGATTTAAGCAGTCTGTCACCTTCCCCAATTGCAGATATATCTCAATAGATATTTAATGTTTTTCTGATTCTTTTGTTTATACAGTAGAACTACAAAATACTAACAATTTTTCACTGATTTTTCCTGATGGAATAAAGGAAGTTTTATTTAGCAGAAATATTATATTCACTGACAATTCATTGATTTCATCTGGCTATAAATGTGTGTATGTACATCTCAACTATGTGCTGATCCAATATTTTGTTTCTGAGAATACATGTTGGTCTCCTGGTGCTTTCTACATTTACCTCTCTCTTACGTAAACTTAGATAAGAGTTTATTGCTGTCATTTGTCCCAGTAATATATATAGTTGTCTCTCCTTGTTGTGGTTTCAGTTTCTTGGAATCAACCATGGTCCAAAAATATTAAGTGGAAAATTCCAGAAATAGACAATTATACATTTTAAATTTATAATAATGTGATATTCTGAGTAGTGTGATGAAATCTCCATCCTGCCCAGGAGGTGAATCATCCCTTTCTTTGTCCATGGTATCCACACCAGATTCACTGTCTGCTCATTTGACACTTAGTACTCACCTCTTTATTCAGATTGACTGACAGTGAATCACACTTATATTCAGGGAACCCTTTATTTTACTTAATAATGGCCCAAAGCTCAAGTGTAGTGATACTGGCAATTTTATTACAGTTTGTGTTTTATTTTTATTATTAGTTAACTGTTGTTAATTTCTTACTGTGCCTAATTTATAAATGAAACTTTATCATTGATATGTAAGTATAGGAAAAAGCATGGTGTGTAGTTTGGTACTATCTTTGGTTTCAGGAATTCACTTGGGTATAGGAACGTATCTCCCTCCCCCACCCCAACATAAAGGGGGGCTACTTTAATTTCTGAAATAGGAATTTGGATTTGTGGGATTGACTAGATTTCTTAGAGTCTATTTTTATTTCTTTTTATTTGGGCTGATGTTGGTTGTCTCTCAGTAATTTTTCTAAATAAAATTAGATTTTCTAATCCAATTCATATAATGAAAATTTAATTTAAATTAAATTCACATTTATTACTAAATACAATATCTGTAATAATTGTCAATTTTGGAAGGGCAGTCCTTTGATTTGTACTCAGGGCCTAATATTTGCAAGGCAAGCACTCTACCACTTGAGCCATACCCCCAGTCCTTGTTTATCTGGCCATCCATCTATCTATCTATCTATTTATTGCCTTAATTATTTTTCAGATAGGGTCTTGAAACCTCTAGGATGGCCTCCCAAGTAGCTGGGATTACAAACATGAGCCACCACACCCAGCAATAATCATCAATTTAAGGAACAATGTTATTAACAATTTACATAGAAATATAAATTTTAAGTATATAAATATATATGTTCATATTTTATAATAATCCATAAAGTAGTGAGTTAAAAGGCAGAAATTGTGTTCATCTTGTTGTAAATTAATTATTCCATACTGTTTATTTTTTACTTATGGAAAAGCTGTTGTACAAAAAAAGTTTTATATCTCTAATCTTGCTTTTGTTTCAAGAATAAATTCTAGGGCCAGGCAATAGGACACATGCCTACAATTTCAGCTAAAAAGTTAGCTAGACTCCATCTCAACAACAACAAAAAACATGCAAAGTAGTACATGCCTACTGTTTGAGGAAGCGGGAGGCATAGGTAAGGAAGATCACCTTCCAAGGCCAGACTTGGGGAAAAAACACCAGACCCTATCCAAAAAATAACTAAAGCCAAAGACACTGTGGGCATGGTTCAAGCGGTAGAGCCCTACCTAGCAAGCACAAGTCCCTGAGTTCAAACTCCAATACTGCCAAAATAAGTAAATAGATGATAGATAGATTTTGTGTTGTATTTTTGAAATATCTTGAGTATAATGTTTAAATCCTTAGTACATGTGTTGTACCTATGACAAATACAGTAACATCCTCTTGCTATTTTTATCATTCATCCAGAGAAATTTAAAATAAGTTATGCCTTTATAATGTGAAAGAAAATAGCTATTGAAATATAAAATTTGAAAAGGTTTTTCATAGACAGTAGTTACTTCAAGAGTTCTAGATCAGTGTTTCTCAAACTGTCATATGTATGAACTCCCCATGGTGAGTCTTGGAAAAGTGCAGATTTTGCTGTCGTGGATCTGAGATTGCATTGACCAGTAAAAGTCAGTGCTCACCTCCCCCAACCCTCCAAAATACCTAAAGGTATACATTGTAATCCAAGAGATGGACAGTGAGGTCAGGAGTACACCTCTGACCTTCCTATGAGAATTCTCTGTATTGAGAATCTCTGGTGAGTAATTTGCATATCTCAAGTTCCCTGAGTTTCTGATTGTTTATTTCCCATTCTAATGTATTTTGTTTAGCTCTTTTGACAGTAAGTTTGTTTACCAGCAAAGAGGACTTGGACCAATTGAAGAGGACACTATTCTTGTTGTAGATCCAAATAGTGCTGCAATACTCCAGTCTAGTGGAAAAAGCCTGTGAGTAAAATGACTTATTTGTTATTAAGGGTTGTTCTACATATACGGATATAAAGCTTAACCCTGAGTCTTTAAAAAATACATGTACAACTGCCCTGAAGAAAGCAGATTAACTGAGCCATCATATCTTTCATTTTCTAAATAAGTGGTTCTAAACCTTGAACCAGATATTAGTGCCATCTGAAAAGCAACAAAGCATGCATTCATAGCCATTGGCCATTTGCATGTTTTTGAGAAATGTCGGTTCAAATGTTTTGCCCATTTCACAATTGCTGAGAGTAAATTTTAAATACTCATCACAAAAAGTATCTGAGATGATAGGTACTATATTGATTTGATTTAATCATTATACATTGTATAATTACAATTGTATCATTACATCACATTGTATACCAAAAAATACAATGTTAAGTTATCCATTTGTAATTTTAAAAATTAGATTCTGATTTGATCTGGGGTGTAGCTAATGTAATTAAGTCTCTTCAGGTGATTCTAATATGTAATCAAGATTGAGAGAGCCACTGAGATACACAGTGATATGAGTTGTTGGTTGGCTAGATTTGATGATTAAAACAAGAAAAAGAATTCTTCTGGGGCTGGGATCCTCGTTAAAGGGATAGAGTGCCTGCCTAGTAATCTCAAGCCCCCTAAATTCTAAACCCTAGTATCACCAAAAAACATTTTTTTTCAGCAGAAAACTTACATAGTAAATTTATCAAGTAATCATGATAAGCTAAGGGTTTTCTCTCTCCATCTAAAAATGAAGACTATACAAATACCATTTTTAACTTTCCTTAGTAAGCATATGTAGTTTGGATTTAAGAGCCACCCATTATTCCTAGATGGCTGATTGTCATTTTAAAAAAAAGAGATTGTCATTTTAAAAAAAAGAGATGCCTGCTTGCTGTCTCCTCAGCCATTGTAGCCTGGCAGCTTGAGGAACTCTGCCCTACTCTACCTGTTTAAGCACAGGGAAGGCCAGCTTCTGTGAAAGACAGGGAGCCACTGCTTTGAATGCAGCTTAGATTTCTGTATAGTATTCTCAGATGATAAATCAGGGGCCACAATTTAATACCAGCTCCGCCTGTGTTTGAGCCTATCTCTTTGGAACTGTGTCCACGAGTCAGAGGCATCCTCATCCCCAAAAGGTATTAAGAAGGAAGGTGGAACAACTGTCACTAAATCAACTTGGACAGCAATAGGGGGGTCAGAGCTGAAGGCAAATCATCACCCTCACTTCCAGTCATCAGAACAGAATCTAGTTCAATTAGTCAAGATCAGAGTGTTACAGAATTGGCTCATGAAAAAAATAATCTCTGGTGCCAGTACCATAAGAGTCAAGCTAACAGATGAGTCTTGTGAACTGTCAATGTCATTTGACCATAACCACTTTAATACAGGTTTGGTGATTAACCCTGTGCAGCTTCCTTAAACCTGTGGGCCTCTGCCTACATCAGCTTCTAATTCTCTTACCTAAATCATCCAGATTGATTTGTTAAGTAGATGAACATTCTCTAATGTGCCGTGCTTACCACTTCACTTTGCCTGGATGATCACAGCCCTGCTGAAAGGTGTTTTCTTTGTGCTTTATTGTCTTTAGTAGGCATTCTTAAAGCTTTTAAGTCATATATTTAATATTTTATATTAATACATTAGATTCTTTGTAGAAATCCATTGACATTTCTCTGGACAATTTGTTTTATGTTTGTTGCTCAAATGTTTATGATATGAGAACCTGCTTTTAATTTGATTTTGTGTTGTTTACTCTAGTAGACCTTACTTCATAATAAATATAATTTTTATGTAAGCTTCATTTATAGATTTTAATATGATTGATTAAAAGCTTTGTCACATGGAGGTCTCTATTATAGCATATTTTTACTTAACAGTTTATTTTGGTCTTTTCCATAATAATACAAGTATACATTTATTAATTTCTAAATCTATATTGCCCTTATGGAATAATCAGAAATAAATAACTCTCATGTATGCTTTGGGAATTCTAATAAAGACAATTATTACTTTTCAGGTTTTACTTGCCACATGGCTTGAGTGTAGATAAAGATGGAAACTATTGGCTCACAGATGTGGCTCTCCATCAGGTAACCTTCCCATTTGGTGGTATTCAAATAGAGGATAACAGGATTAAGCTTTCAAAGTGCTCTGGAATTTTTGTGATATAGTAAGTTGATAAGAAAGTGAAACACCCATGTCTTAAGCAGCTCAGCCTGCCTAACCATAGACTCCATAGCTTACAGACAACAGACATTCATTTCTCAGAAATCTGGAATCTGGAAGTCTTTGGATACCGGCATGGTGGGGTTCTGGTGAGGGCCCTCTTCCAGGTTGCAAACTGCCAACTTCTCATTGTATTCTCACATGGCAGAGAAAAAAGTGAGCCTAAACTCTTGTGTTTTTTACAAGGGCACTAGTCCTCTTCATGACCTAACTACTTCCCAAAGGTCCCACTCCCTGATACCATCATATTGGGGTTAGGATTTTAACATGTGAATTTGGGAGACATTTGATATTTAGTCTATATTAATCCATACCTGAATATGTTCTTTTAGCACTCAGTTCTAGGAAAAGTTAAAATGTTAATATCAAATCTCTCTTACCGTTGGGCTGACAGGAAGCTTAGGGTCAGATATGGAGCTTTGCTGAGATTTATAAAGGTCCTCTCCATGTCCTTTTTAGTTTTCTGCATTCCCTTTTATTTCCTCTTTCCCCCAGTCTTATTTCTGTTTTATCACTTACAGTTCATGTTTTCTTTCCTAAGCTACTTTAATTTTTTATAAATTAAGGCAAGGTCCATAGTAACTATTTATTTATGTATAAAAATCAAACTTCAGTGCATGGTGATACATTTCTGTAATCCCAGCTGTTCAGGAGGCTGAGTCAGAATCTCAACCTGAGCAAAGTTAGCAAGACCCTATCTCAAAAACAAAATACAAACCAAAAGAACTGGGGCTTGGTTCAGTTGATAGAAGACTTGCCTAGCACGTGCAAGGCCCTGGGTTCAATCTCCAGTCCACCCCTCCAAAAATTACGAATTTGTTTTGTGCTTTTTCAAAGAACTTACATTTCAGAATAGTCTTAAGTTTTTGCATCCTTAAGATAAACTTGTTAAGTATAACATAGGTGGCAAAGAACTAGGAAAAAAGTTGAAAAAAGCCTAGAACTTAGTTAGGCGTATCAGTAATAATCATGAAAAGTAGGTAAGGCTTTTGCTCCTTTTTTAAAAAGGTGTTCAAACTGGATCCAAACAGTAAAGAAGGCCCTCTGTTAATCCTGGGGAGGAGCATGCAGCCAGGCAGTGACCAGAATCACTTCTGCCAACCCACCGATGTGGCTGTGGATCCAGACACTGGAGCTATCTATGTGTCCGATGGTTATTGCAACAGTCGAATTGTACAGTTTTCACCAAATGGGAATTTCCTCACACAATGGGGAGAAGGTATGCAATGAGACTCTTGAAATCTAATTATAAGTCTTAAACAATATCACCAGGAACCCAACATCCTCTATAATGAAGAAAACAGGGTCGCTGTATGCATTCAGTTAGCGTAGTCATACCACACACCTCACACACGCAATTCTTATAAGGGAAAAAGAATGCTTCCATCAAAACCTTTGTCCAAATAGAAAATTTGCAGTGTATTTGTGGGAATAAACTTATAAAAAGTGGTGATATTTAATGGCTTCTTACCAAGAATTTTGAAAATTATAAAACTAGGGTCACACTTTGGATGTTTTCCTAAATTGGGTGTCTGGGCCTTTTCTTTGTTCTGTAGAGTCTTCCAGGAGTGGACCTAAACCAGGCCAATTCAGTGTTCCTCACAGCTTGGCCCTTGTTCCTCATTTGGGCCAGTTGTGTGTGGCAGACAGGGAAAATGGTCGGATCCAGTGTTTTAAAACTGACACCAAAGAATTTGTGAAAGAAATTAAGCATGCATCGTTTGGAAGAAATGTATTTGCAATTTCATATATACCAGGTATTTTGGGGGCGGGAGTTGGGTTCATTGTATTATAGAGTACTCTCGTAAAATTAATTCTCTTATCCTGATGTCCATTTTTAATCATTTGTTTTCTTAATTAAGGAGTTGATGCTGTGTAGAGATCTGAAAGTACAGTAAAATTGTTATTGCATCATAATTTATTTTAACTCAAGTGCCACTATTCCTTTTACAGAAATAATGAAGAACTAAAAGAGGATTTCACAGCTGTTTGTATTGGATTTTAAAATATTCCCAAACATTGACTTTTCTTTAATTATGATCAGCTGCTCTAGTTGTTGAATGATTAATACTGTCTTCATACATCACCAACAGATGGTATATGTCTGACAAAACCAGCCTTCAAAATAGTTGTTTCATATTTTTTTTAAAAAGCAGTGGCCAGTTTTTTTAAATAAGATAAATATATAAAATAATAGAGGTTTATATGTACATGCCAGTAGAAACAACTAGAAAATCTCTTGTCCTTATTTTCAGATAGATTTTACTGACTTTAAAGAAATTTCAAAGGAAATTTGAAAAGTAATCTAAACTTATAAAATAAGATGCTTAATTCTCATTATAACATAATATCATAAGCTTTCTTCAATAAATGCTAAGGAACTTAAAACAAAATTTAGATATATAATTTTAAAATATATTTTATGAAATATATCTAAATTAAGGTAGCATTGATTCTATAATCACTATAATAGTTACATTTTTATGCTATTATGACATGAGATAAAAGGACTCAGGTAACTGGACACAGAGCAAGTTTGGCTGGTCCAGGGAATAAGTAATAAGAGATTGTCAATATCAACAAAAGAGAAATCTCTGGTTGGTTTTACCTCACATTCAAAGAATTGATTCCGGACCATTCACTTAATAGAGAAAGTGAACAAGTTGATACTGAACAAAAATAACTATAAGAAGAAAAATACTTGGGGAAAATATAATAATAAATCTGATTAGAAACAGAATGTAAGCAAAAGACAGTTCTCTTACAATATTCCACAATAGTAATTGATGTTTATACTGTAGATTATTCTATAGTAAATTCTTAAAGATGAAAAATTTTCAACAGTGTTTTTAGGTTGTGTATACTTTTTTATGGTTTCGCGTGCTAAGTAAGCACTCTACCACTGAGCTATACGCCAGCCCTAGTGTTCTATGTTCTTTAATGTGCTTTAATTCTTGGAAAATGTAATGTTCAGACATCTAAATTATTACTTAACTAAAACATCACTAGTTCTATTATTTCAGATAAATATTACGAAAAATATAATTTTACTAGAAAGTGTATTTATAAAAAAGATGGTTTTTTTACCAAGTGAAAATGTATGTCTTTGATAATCTGAAATGTGCATCACAAATTTTCAAATTCCAGTTGTCTAAAACAAGATTATACTTATATTTATACTGTAACTCCACAGTTTCTTTGCATATTTCTCTCCTTAATAGTGACAATAGATACTATGTATTTTTTAAAAGATTTGATACTGCAAAATAATTGACTTGAATAATTTGACTTTTCCCCATTCCTGTTCAGGATGCCTATAATATCTATATGTATATGTCAGTGTATGTATATATCAATTGCTGTGTACTCCTGATGTCTACTGGCTTCCTAGGTAGAACAGATTTTTTTCAGTTTCTGATTTTTTTTTTTTTTTTTTTTTTTTTTTTTTGCCATTTTAGTCCTCTAGCTTGTTTGCACTAGATCTGGTTACTCATTTGCAAAGTATTTTTTTTAATTCTTGTTAGTAATTGTAGGGATCATGTTGACCCTTAAAATAGTTTGTTTCTGTAATGCTGATGCTTATATTTGAGGGCCAAAATTTTAAAGAAAGGCTAACTAGATATTTCGTCACAGGTTTGCTCTTTGCAGTGAATGGGAAGCCTTACTTTGGAGATCAAGAACCTGTACAGGGATTTGTGATGAACTTTTCCAATGGGGAAATTATAGACGTCTTCAAGCCAGTACGCAAGGTATTCACACACATTGTCTAGGTTTCTATTTTCATGAGAGTAAAAGTAAAATATGAAGCTTGGTATCCAAGTACATTTGAATAAACTTTTTTAAAACTTAGAAGATATTAAAGCTTTCTTAGCTGAGTTTATGGTAGGATCCGATTATGATGTTTGATTTGAAATAAATGCCTTTGTCCTTTCCTACATTAATATCTTGAGATGAAAACTAACCCATTATGGCATTCTAAAGTCTTTAGTAGTCTTTGCATATGATATCATAGTTAGAATACCAAAAAACAAATATTTTCCTGGTTTCTTTCATGGAGTGAAGATTCCACATTAAAATGTACTTTTGTATTTCTCTTAGATCCAGCAGAAATCTTGTTTGTTTTTTGTATTGTTATGACTTTACTAAGCAACAGACTTGAAAATACCCTTACTGGTATTTATTCAAGTTCTAAAGACTTGGTTTAGGAAAGAGACTAAATTTTGGCTTCACAAATGGCTTGCCTGCTTTTTCTAATGGCAGTGCTTTTTACATCACAATGACCATGGCTAGTTGTTTCCATAGGCTGTTTGTCTTCCCAGTGTACTTCTTCTGCAGTGTGATTGCCAGAGTGATCAAAATAATCACAGACACTTAAGAAATGTGCTGTGGTGTATAAGTTTTAGAAAGCTCAGCCTCAATAAGAGTTATTTTTCAAAAATTTGTAAAGATTTATTGGCTTTACTTCAATCAAAATGCAGTTATCAAATACCATTGAACACAGTATGACTTGATAACTCATAATTCCTGTATTCATTAAGATACTAAGTTTGCTAGATTAAAAGAAAAAGAAAGAACTAGAAGCTGGGCACAAGCTGGTGGCTTGTGCCTATAATCCTAGCTACTTGAGAGGCTGAGATCAGGAGGATCGAGGTTCCAGGCCAGCCTACGCAAAAAAGTTTGGAGACTCATCTTAATGGATAAAAAAAAACAGACATAGTGGAAAGCATAAAAGGAGATCGTGGTCCAGACCAGCGTGAGCATAAAACAAGACCCCATCTTCAAACTAACCAGAGCAAAAAGGGCTGGAGGCGTGGATGAAGAGGTATAGCATCTACTAACACAAAGTCTTAAGTTCAAAATCTGTACTGCCAGAAAAAAAAAAGAACTTTAAAATGCCTCAATATTTTGGAAAGTAGTCTGTTAGAATACTGACTGTCTGGGGCTTACCAGATTTCATTGCACAGGTACATATTAAGCACATGATGGCTGCACCAGACATTATGCTAAACACCAAAGATAGAATCTTAAGCAGAATAGGTCCCTGCTTCTTACTCAATAGAGGTTTTAGAAAAAAAATCACAGCATTTGAATCAAACCGAAGTAACTGAACTAAAGAATTCCTTTCTTTGCATTTCCACAAAAAAAGGGTTTTTCACAGAAATATTTCATCTGAAAAGCAGTAAGAAATTGCATATCAAATCATAGCAGCTGTCAGAAGGAATTCATTAAATTGGTACTATATATTTTACTTCCATAGTGCTTCAGATGGTCATTGGTTATCTGATCTTCATGTTGTGCCCCTTTGAGGTAATTTCTTAATATCTATTGATAAAGAAAGAATAATCTCAACTTTATTTCAGGTCTTCACTTTGTAGTTAACAGAATATTTCTCTTGCAAGTTCTTTTAATGATTATGTACTGGGTCAACTAGGACATTGTAATTAAAATTGTATCTATAAATCAAAACTAAGTGCTAAGCAGGAGAACTCAACTCTAAGTGAATGTTCCTCTTGTAAGAATCTGAATAGCCCTGAATTAAAATTTCAGAAAGCACCCTGTCTAAACATCAGCATTTGCCATTCAGCAATGAGTGAGTCACAATACACGGGTCAGTGCAGCAAACGTGAAAGAATCTCACTCCAAGATTAAACTTGCTTTTAGTAAACAAGACTTGATTTTTATGCCAAAATAGATGTTTATTCCATATTGATTTAGTAAACTTAAATCAGTTTATGACCCTATCAGAATTTTCATTTAAATGATTGTCATCATAAAGATTAAATTTGGATGTGGTAAATTAACTCCTGCGTAAGAAGCAATTCATTTTTTCAGGTCAGAGATCAAGTTTTCTGTGCCTCTGTTCATATATATTTATTAGTTATCTCCTCACAAACTTCAGGCCTCCCTCTTCTACCATTGTATTCTTTGGGAATATTTGCATCTGAATGTGTGATCTCCATCTTTATGTTTATGAAGGGAAACTGAGGCCGTAGGACAATAAAGGTGGTTCAGTCAAATGCTGTCAAAAAGCTGTAAGGGCAAAATACACAGTCAAAGGAATGATACGTGGTCCCTCATCATCTGCTTTCACACATACCACACCCATCAAAATGAGATTTTTGTCTTCTTTCTTCTGCAAAGACATTCACATGGAAAAGAAAGGGAATGACCCATAACAAAAACAAAAAAAGAGGAAAACAAACAATAAGCCCAGATTCATGTCATTTCTCCAGCCTTCACAATGGAGGTTAAAATTACAGTATTTGACAGTTTTTCAGGTTCATACATTTACTTAATTACTTGTCCAAAGCTACTTAGTAACTAACATACCTGGAACTCAAATCCAGGTCTTTGTGACTCTAAAAATGTGCTCAACCTTTTAATCCCTGCGGTATGTGCTGGCATGCCAAGAGCTCACTGAGCATAGAAACATCCTAGGGACTCTCATACATGCCAGGCACTCTATCCCTGATCCATCCCTGATCTATACCCCAGCCCCCAGGGCTATATTAAGTCACAACATAAGCATAATAAAACTTCTTAGAAAAAATGTTTTACTTACTAAATAAGTAGGTTAAACCTTAGAATTGTGTTAAAGCAAACATGGTTATGATATGGAGTAGACCACAAATTCCTTACGAACTTCTAGAATAAGGCTTTGAGGGCAGTCTGCTCTGAGCTTGTCACTAGGTACCTTAGGAAGAAGCTATCATTCTTTGCTCTTTTCAGTTTTATTTTGTGAGGGGCCTTCAAGAGGCATATTTACCAGCCTAAATTGGAAGGTCTTTACATCTGAACTTTGAAATCCTGAAGTTTATTCCTAATTCACAACAACATAATTGTCCATTTCAAATGACACACAGCAGTAAAATAGTTCACTGAAATGATTATTATAGTCTAGCCCAGCATCACACCTGTAATCCCAGCTACTCAGGAGCTGGAGATATGAGGAGCACACTCTGAGGCCAGCCCCCAGCAAAAGCAAGTGATCCTATCTGAAAAACAAACTAAAAGCAAAAGGACTGGGGTGTGGCTCAAGTGTAAAGAATGCTTGGCAAGCACAAGACCATGAGTTTAGTCCCCATTACAGCCAAAAATAAACACAATTATAATGGAGTATCTCTAATTGCAATAGTAATAGAGGTCCTGAATTTCTGTGGGGTCCCCGAAGTATTTCTGACACAACCCTTGACTCCCTGAATCAGTTTGAGAGTCACTGATAGAGGCTTATTATTATTGTAGCCTTGAATTCATAAACATGCTGTAATTTCTTTAAAGCAGTCAATGAATAGCTCACAAATTCCCCTCACCTGTACTTCCTCATCATTATAATATTTTTCATATCAGAAAATATGAAGTAGCTGAGTGCTATTGGCTCACACCTGTAATCCTAGTTACTTGGGAGGCTCAGATCTGGAGGATCACAGTTAGAGGCCTGTCTGGGCAAATAGTTCACGAGATCCATCTCCAAAATAATCAGCAAAATGTACTGAAGGTGTGGCTCAAATGGTAGAGCACCTGCTTTGCAAGTGCAACCCCCTGAATTCAAACCCCCACTCCACCAAACAAACAAACAAAAAAATGAAGTACTTCACAATCATATGTTTTACAAAGTAATTTCTAAGACCATATTTTATAGAACAGTAACTGCCTGTAATTTGCATGTCTGTTACTATTAACTGAACCCAAAATAAAAATGAATGTTTAATTATAGACCTGTAATATTTTAAAATAGCAACATTTTGATTTCTGGCTCTGTGTCCTTCTTTGCCATTTATCCCAGATCATTTGATAGCATGAAGGAATGAGCCTTGTTGGCATGGCTTTTGTTTTTTGGTTTTTGGGTTTTTTTTTCCAATGTGACAAAGTGTTACCCATTTCTGAAGCACAATAGTATGTCTAAAGCATGTATTCTTCTGCCCTCTTAGAGGGAGCTAGGAAAAGCAGTTTGCCTCATTAGCGCCTTTGTACTCAGCATGCCAGGATGGACATATGCTGGCTGATAGAACCACAGTCTTAACAGTGCTCCTGTTCACATATTTACTAGCCATATTTTTGAGTACCTTGTATTCAAGCAATACTGTTGGCCTCAAAAGTGAAAGAAACTATACATGTCCTGCCAACTAGTACACCTGGGACAACTTTTGAGGCTTCAGTAGACAGATGGAAACGTCAGCAGCACATTTTAAGGCTACTCTTCCAAGAACTAGCTCAGGGACCCCAAGAAAGTCACATAAAGTGCTCCTTGCCTGCTGACTCCTAATTACTGAGATGGTGATTTGAAATGAGTAAAGATACATTTAAATGCAGAGCATCTAAGGTAGGTACAAAAGCCCAGTATAGAAGGTGTCACTCAATTTGCTATCTGAAAATGTTGCAGACACTGAACTTTGAGGGTATAAACACATCGATCATTGCATATCTCCTTATGCACATATCAGAAACACACTAAATGCCCTAAATCTTTGAAATAACTCCTGTTGTAGTAATGTTCAAATGTTTTTAAAGAAGCCTATGATATTTTGGTAAAAATAATAACAAAATTGATACCTAGTCATTTTGACTTGCATAGATTCAAAAAGGCAAGTTTTATAGGGATTAAAAAGTAGAAGAAACATGAAAGCAAAAATAAATATAAACACCAAATAATATACTTAAAAATTTTCGCCTTTTAAAAGAATTGAAAGTCAGTGATGAGGATCCATTAACACTACCCAGTGCTTAGAATGATGCCTGACAGAGTCAGGACCCAATGAATTAATTAATTAATTTATGACTCCATTTGGCCTAGAGCTGATTTGATGGGAACTCTATTGCTGCTTTGGTCTATTTATATGCCGTGCTTTGTTTTCTGCCCTTGTGTGATGGATTCAAAGGCTCACCACATTAATGATTGTCTTCATATTTTCACAGCATTTTGACATGCCTCATGATATTGTTGCATCTGAAGATGGAACTGTGTATATTGGAGATGTTCACACAAACACTGTGTGGAAGTTCACATTGACTGAAAGTATGTTTTTTACAGTATCATTGTCTATGTTTTCCCTCTGTTTTATAACTTAAAAATGTGAAATACACATTTGGATTTTCTTCTTTTCTTTTTGATAGGCTTAGAAAATTAAAATATAAGACAGTTGTTAAGAGATCTGTTTGGAGTTTGAGAATGTGCTCCAGTGGTAGAGTGGCTGCTTCATGTGCCCAAGGCCCCTGGGTTTGAACCCTAGCAAAAAGAAGAAAAGAAAACAAGGAAGAAGAAGAGATGGAGGAAGGGAGGGAGGGAGGAAGAAAGGAGGGTCTATTTACTGTCCATTTCAGGAATTCAGTTAATTTTTTTTAAGAAGTAGATAAGCATCCCTTTTTTTTCCTGGCAGTTAACTCCATGTTTCCACAGATTCTCCATCAGAAATTCTTCATGCCTGAAGTAATGTCTGTTAACATTAAGCCAATGTTAATTCCAGCTTAGTTGCAGAAGGAAGAGATGGCTTTGGCAAAGCAGAGGGTTGACTTGTGTCCATGCAACTCACTCCACACAATACTCTTTAGCTCTCAGTAGCTACTGTCTCAGGACATCAGCATCTTTGTCAGACACATGTGATCCTAAACTTGAAGCACCTTTCACTTCCAGTTAGGCTTCAGTTTTCCAAAAATACTGAATTGCCCTATTTTCATGTAACTCAAAGTTTTGCCCAGAGACAAAATTTTCTCTCTCTGGATTTGTTCTATCTACATCTAGCCAACTAGTGTAAGAATTTTCTAATTGCAATTTGGATATTATTTCTAACTCTTTAAAAGTATATTAACCTAGCCCCTGATTTCAAGCTAAAAAACATAAATTTTCTAAGTTGAAGTTCACTAAATGCTTATTAGGTCACAAACCTCAATATCCAGAGACACTTTGTAAATATGGTAGCATCCAAACATCAAGAAAAAGTGGGGATAAGGAAAAGAATTGAGGATGATAAATTTGAGGCATTAGAAGCTGCAACAAGTAATATTAGGCAAAGAACTAATAAGGCGATGAAAAGGAATATTAAATTATAACAAGAAAAATACAAATTATAACAAGGAAGGAAACTAAATTATTAAAAAAAGAAAGTAAAATAGGAGTCCAAAAGCTACTTAAAAGCTGCTGAATAGTGGGGAGTGGGAGGGAAGGAGTAAGGAATAATAACAGAGGGGGATGAACTGACCAAAGTAAAGCATATTCACAGCTGGGATACATTGAGAAATCCCTTTGAACATTCACTTTGGAATTAATAATGAATGACAGAACTATAATAATAGGTACAGTGTAGGGATGGTACTTGTAAGGAGGGAGGGTGAATAGAGGAGATAAAGGTGGAAGAATATGGTTGATGGACCTCATATACATAAAGAAAATAGAATGATGAAACTTCTGGAATTGCTCTAAGTGGAACAGGGAATGGGTGGCGGGAGGGAAAGTTGGAGGAGGCAAACTAACCAATGTATAATATAAGGCTAAACAGAATTGTCACAACAAATCCCTCCCCTGTACAATGAATAGATACTAATAAAAATGGGAAAAAAAACAAAACCTTTAATCAGATGCAATACAGGTCTTGGATACCAGCTCAGAAATTTCTATATTCAGAATTATCCTTTTAAGAACTTTCACTGTTTTGAAATAAGGACCCAATTAGAGTAGAGTATATATAGGTGTCTATGAACTATTCTACTCTAGAAGTTGCTTCACATTCCCCCTGAAAAATGGGCTTTCACACTCTGTATTTTCAAAGAGAATCCTGAAAGTATGGGCAGATATCAAAAAGGAAAGATAATCCTCAATTAAATAACTAAACTCAGGATTTTTAGAACAAAAAGAATTTAAATACTTTTAAAGATGGAAAAGACTTCAGAAACATAGCCTATATCTTCATTTTTCAGATAGGAATATGATTCTTGATCTCAGTAAGATTCTAGTCTAAGACCGTTTATACTACCAGTGGTATAAATGATTCTCAAAAACAATGCATATCTGACCCACCTGGGGAAGATTTTCAAAATACACATGGCCAGTTCCTCCACAAGATCTATAGAAAAAAGAGGAATAATAATATTTGTGCTTTGGAAAATCTTCCTAAGTGATTTTGATATAACCTCTAATTGAGAAGCACTGAAATATGGCATAAAGCTTCATGATTTAAAAAAAACAAAAACCTCTGATATAATAAGACTGCCATTGGAGATTGGAGACTGAATAAGTGTCTCTCTATTTGTATTCTAGCATTTAGTTAAAACCACTTGTGGTAGTTAGAAAACTGGTAATCCAGCTTGTCAGAATTTGTAGTCAGTCTAAAATATTATTCCACTTGATATTTCATAAACAATGCAATACTATGAAGTCCAAAAGGAAAAGCTCGTTCTAAATATACAGCTCTTAGAAATATTATCTCAGCTTCCCTAAGAGATTTTATCCAGGACTCATGGACCTGATCCTCAATTTATGGTTTGTGTTAAACTCTTTCTAATATAATAATATATCTGGTGAGTTAAAAATATTTTCTACTGAATAAAACTGGTATCAAAGTTAAGTTTCCAAATGTTCATTTTGCATATTCTGATTTTCTCTCTCTCCTTGTGCTGTGTTACAGAAATAGAACATCGATCAGTTAAAAAGGCTGGCATTGAAGTCCAGGAAATCAAAGGTTGGTCAGATTCCTCTTCTTACTGTGAAACCAAATGCTATTTGTGTTAAAAAATTTTTTTATGGCTTGTTATTGGAACTTAAAAAATGATCAGGCTAACAATAATTATCCATGGCTTCTGCTATGTGCTGAGCCTTTAAACCTGTGTGCTGCCACTGCTTTTTCCTATAAATAGAGTAGTATAAGGATTTCAAATCACTGATTTTAAGTGATGGAATATGATTGAGGCTGTAAGAAATCTACAATCAGTGAACTAGAGATACTTAGAGAGGAAAGAAGTTAGCTAGTCACTTTTGGAAATAGGTTAATCTGAAACATGCAGAAAAATGCTCTTTGGTGTACTGGAAAAGGCCTTTTGTTAATGGACACTAAAGGAAGGTCGTGAAAAAATCATTAGTGGTGCAGTGTGATGGCTCCCACCTATAATTCCAGCCACCTCTGAGGTGGAGATAAGAGGATCACTATTGGAAGCCAGCTCAGGCAAAAAGTTCACAAGACGCCATCTCAGCAATGAAGCCAAACATGGTGGTACATGCATGTGATCCCAGCTATGCAGTAAGCAAGTGGAGGGATCACAGTCCCAGACTGGCCCAGACACCTTATCTGAAAAATAACCTAAAACTGAAAGGGCTAGTGATGTGACTCAAGTGGTAGAGTGCTTGTCTAGCAAATACAAGGCTCTGAGTTCAAAATCCAGGACTTACAAAAGGAGAAAGAAAGAAAAGAAAAATATTTTTGGTGAGTTAATGCTTTAGGGGTATGAAAAGATTAGCTGTTCCCTACACTTCTATCTTGGCAACTCTCAATCCCCAAGTTTACTAAGGACTTCTATGTGAAAAACATTGTAGAAGGTGTAAAAAGGAAATAAAACTGTGCTTGACCTCAAGAGACAGAAAGAAGAACGTTAGAATACACACAAGCATAAACCTATATATGAATAAGTGCATTTGATTGTAATATCAGGAATGGGGAATGGGATTTAGCTATTGGTAAGCAACTGCTGGTTTCATTTAGAGTCCCTATCAAATTATTTTATCCCTCTTTTAGAACCAATTTGTACTTGTACATTTTCAACTATCTGCAGGACTGTGACATGACATTTATATTTAAGAACTCACCATGTGTCTTATGAGAGACTCCTAATGCTTAAGTAACAGGTGATTCCATTATTAGTAGCCTTAAATATGATTCACCTAGATATTCAGACTTAACCCTAGGCTTACTTGTTTTCCTTTCTCATGAAAGCAGGTTGGAAAGAGATGAAAAGAAGCAAGAACCAAGAGGGAGTTTAGGGTTTTTGTGTAGGCAGATAAGAAAATATTGCTTGCCGGCTCAAGGTTGAAAAGGGGTAAGATAATATTATAACTTAAATAAATAGAAATGTTTGGCATTTGTAGAGATTCTATCCAAGTGACACTAGTGACTGGCATTAATATATTTATATATCAAAAGTTTTCTACCATTGCTGTAAAAAATTATTGATAAGTTATGTTTGTCCTGGAAAAAAGATGTTAGAAAAAGATATTGTTAATAAATTGTTATCACTTATGGAGTACAAAAATGGGCTACACAATACCCCAACCATGCCATAGTCACTTTTATCCCCATTTTGCATATGAAGAAATGAGGATTAGAATGAGATAGTGACTGTTACAGCCACGTTTCAAGTGGAAGTTTATTTGGTGTTGAACCTATGTTCTTGGCCACTACTGCTATATTACTTATGAGAGATTAGTCCTATTAATTCATTCACTGTGAATTCTCTCAAGAAATGCAGGTTGGAAATGGTTGCAGTTTGCACTGAAATCTCTAGAATTTCAAACTATTTCTATTTAAATAGATCCCATGAAAAAGTTCTTGATTATACTGGTTGGCCTGTTGAAAACAGCCCAACCATACTGACCTCATCTTGGTTGGTCAGCGAAGAATGGAATAATGCCCTCCTGTTGGCTATTTCATCTCTTCTTAGTGCACAACACTGAGTCTGTTTGGTCAGAAAACTTCCCAGTCTTATGGCAGAACCCAGCAATTAACAAATGAAATTACTGTTTTTCTTTAAATCCATATAACTCTCATTAAACCTTTCATTGTTAAGATTATATTCTTACCACAAAAAGGAATATAAATCATGCAGGATCCCTATATCTTTTTTAAAAATCAAAATCATGAAACTTAATTCAAGTGACCTTTCAGAATAGAGGGAAAACACCATCCAGTTTTAACAGGCTAATAGATACATATAAATTTTAAATTTCCAAATTTGAGTTGCCACTGTGAATGGTCACATAACTGATCAATAATAACAAGGTTTCAGAACTCATGCTTTTCAGGGAGTTGCAGGAATAAGAGAATTTGGGATGATAAAAAAAAACTTACAGAAAGGATTTAAATTTCCAAGTACAGTTACTAATGATTTTTTAAAAACTTCCTATTATACCACCCTCCTGTAAAAAATGATGATGGTAAATCAGTTTCAAGAATATTAAAAAGAAAACTCCTTAGGCCTTATGGCAAGCAACACATTTTAGAGAAGCGCGTTGCATTTGAAAAAATAGAGAGATCCTGGTGCTAATGCAGTTTTCATGCTCTTCAAAGTGTTGCTTGCTAACATCCCACCTGAAGCCTTCAGTTTTGTCTGTGATGAACTGAGCAGTAATTACTGTGTTGCTGTGCTAAGAAAGCCTCTCCTTTCCCGTCCCAGGTATTGAGTGCACACACTTGTATGAATGCACTCACACAGGAACCTCCTTTCTAAGTGCATTTCTTTAAAGAAAAACAAAAAAAGCCTCTTACACATCATCTTTTGAAATTATGTTAATTTCCAAATATCTATGAGATGCTGTAAGAGCTGTAATCTTGTCAGATTTTAAGACATTTTTATTCTAGGTAAAATATGTCTGACATTTTATATGAGAGAGTATCATGCTTGCTTTCCCTTAATGTTCCAGAACCTGAGGTCCTGACTAATCTTAAGAGTTAGTGTCTTCACTCCTCATTCATCAGGGATGCTCCAAGTTACTGGAATTTTTAATAAAATATTTTAGGGTAAAGAGTAAAACTGGCACAATTTAGATTATTTATGGTTTAAGTGGAATTCTAAGACTCCTAAATGATAACTATTGTTTTATTATCTTTACTCTTATCTACAGAGTCTCCTGAGAAAAATAGAAATATTACCTTTTATTTCTAAGACTGAGAAATTTAAATTTTTAGCCTTTTTTTTTAAATCTTTTAAATCTTAAACATATTTCAACCTGTTCCAAAAGTTAGAATGTTCAAATATTTTTAGTAGATGACACTCAAAGTACCAGAAGTGGTGTGGAAATCAAGAATTTCTAATGTGGTGTGTATCTTAGCAAGTTCATGGCCTCAGCTCATCACGTGTTCTGTGAATGCTGAGCTGATTCTTTTCAGTCAACCACCAATGTCATTCACAGTCCTTTCCATTTAATGGAGTCCCATGCTGGCTCTGCCTAATCAAATAACCAAATATAAACTAGCAAACTATTGGGTTGGATTTAAATAAACCCACAAAATGACAGGTAGAAAATACTTAGTAATTACTCTGATAATACCTGCCTTCAAATAGAAAGGCAACAAGTTGTTGAATACTAAGCTACCTCTTTAGGGCTTATGCTTTTTAATCCCATGACCCATTTTATTGGATTTTTTAATGCTTACATATGGAACTTGTTTAAGTATAGAACAAAATGACAAAACAGTGGTCAGGAAGAATAGGAAGCACACCTACCCTCCCCTTGGAAAATGAGACTTAGGTTAAATTTGAACCAGGTCTGGGAACCAGTCCTCTTCCTCCCTTCTGCAAATTTGAAGAATCATGCAAGTGGACAAAAGAGAAAATATGCTCTCTCCTTACTTACAGTACAGGGAAGGAAATGAAGACTTTGAGTTCATATACAAAATCGTAATAATAACAGTGCTTACTCCTAGGCTTATTGTGAAGATTAAAGGTGAGCGTGCTGATTTAGTGTAAGTGCTCAATGAATGTAGAGACTGTGAAGGAGGCCGGCGGCTCAGAATGTTGAAGCAAAACATTTCACCCTGCCATTTATTTGTATCATAAATTGTGTTAATGATTTATGTGTCGTAAGTAATTTGGAAAACATTTCCTTGGAGACGTTTCCAGTAAGCTGTTAAACTAAGCCTACACATACTAAGCAGTATTCAATTTTCCCGATTGTGTTACTCTGCCTGCCCTTGCTATTTTGTCAGTCTCCATGAGGCCATCTTATGGACTTTGTAACTTAGGGCAGAAGATACATCAAGAAACTGACATTCCAGACCTCCTGATTCTTTTGACAAACATGGTTGTAACTTTTAACCTGGGCATCTTTTTACCAGCTTCCTCATTCTAAGGTTTCTTGTATACAAACATACGAGTGCTTCTTGGGAGTTTAAATGCCTCAAGGCCCAGACTTATTTTCAAGTCAGTAGTTATTAAGATCCCTTCAGTAGCTTCTGTAGTTTTATTGCATCCATTTCTCAAATAGTACTTTAGGCTCAATAACCAGTACCTGCCAATGTCACAGAATAGTTTTATAAGTTATTTCTACCACCAATAAAATGATAAGTATTGCACTTATCTGCACTTATATTTTGCTGAGGACTATTTAAAAGAATCAAAAAAGACACAGTTCTTTTTCTCTTTGTATCCCTAGAAATAATGTTTGTAACTATGCATGTAAAGTACCAAAACTTCATTGAACATGAAAGAGATTCATAAAGTAAAGCTACAAGGAAACAAATACTTAATTAGCACCTTCTTTATTATCACAGTTATTATTATCACAGTTTTGCAAATGAGTTTACTAAGGCCACAATAATTTAAGTAACTTGCCCAAAGTTATACAGGAGAATGGGATTTTAAGCTTCGGTTTATTTGATTCCAGTATGTATACCAATTCTTTCCCCTGCACAATGCCATTGGTGATCATAACTTTGTAGAAATCTCAAAGAAGGGTATAGGTTTTGTGCAGTTATAGCTAAAGAGGAATTTAAAGACAGAATGAATGAAAACCAGTTTGAAAGTGAAAAACCATTCAGTGGGACTAACTGTAATCACCATAGCTGCTGCTAGCAGACATCAAACATGAACCCCACATGTATTGGTCTCAACAAGTTCTTTGTGAACAATTGTTGACTTGACTGGGTAGGGTGGGTTGGAGGATTGGATTCTTTGAGTCAGTTGAATATTGTGAACTCTTCTTTTCCTGAAGAAGCCGAGGCAGTTGTTGAACCCAAAATGGAGAACAAACCCACCTCCTCAGAATTGCAGAAGATGCAAGAGAAACAGAAACTGATCAAAGAGCCAGGCTCGGGAGTGCCCGTGGTTCTCATTACAACCCTTCTGGTTATTCCGGTGGTTGTCCTGCTGGCCATTGCATTATTTATTCGATGGAAAAAATCAAGGGCCTTTGGAGGCAAGTAAAATGAGTCCCTTGAACTTGGAACCTGCCTTTGAAAAAGTGTTTGGCCTAATTAATTAGTCTAAGGAATTTGGTCATGATTTTTTTTTTGTCTTTGCAGGGTTTTGTTGTTTTGTTTATTTTCATGTTCTCTACCATTTTTGTCGTTATTGTCTGTGTTTCAATTATTATCTACAATTAGTATCACAGTAGAAAATACGTCTGGAGCCTCTGAAATTTGGGTAGTTGATTACAGTATAAACTTTAACATTGCCTTTTAACAATTGGCTTATGCACAGTCAATATCTTCAAATGAAACTGTGTTGATTATAGAATCAGTATAGATTAGCTGACAAATCAGGGAAGAGATCAGAGTATGTGATGTCTTCCTGGTCCTCTCCATACTTAGGTCGATTGTTTTGAGGTTGTATTCCTACCACTACCCTCTCAGACTGGCTCTAGTTCCCAGCTTCATGACATTGGGCAAGTTACTTAATCTCTCTAAACCACTGTTTCCTCATAGATTAGGTGAAGACAAAATAGTTACCTCACAAGGATACAAAGATTAAATGGAATATTGTATTAACCCATATAACAAAGTACGTGGCGTGTAGGTGAAGATTGTGAAGAGTAACCATTGGCAGTAGAGTAATGAGAGCTACTTATCTCAAACCTCTGCTTTCTCAAGAAACCACCTATTTCCACAATAAACCATTTGGTAGTTTTTGACTAGTCTATATATTGGCCATCAGCTGTTCCTAACTGAACAAGGCAGGGACAAATACTGGAGTCAGTATTTTATAAGATCACTATCACAGTATAAGACCTAACTGCTGAGTTCCTCTCAGGACCTCCAAACAAATAATTAGCGCAACCCGTATTTCCCGCCTCTTAGTAGCAGCCTTTTGGCTGAGTCCCCAAGTCCTAAGGCAAGCGTTCACAGTTGTGTCTGGTAAGGAATCTGTGAACCAGCATGGTAGGCAGCATTTGATCAAGAAATAGCATCTGATAATATTTTAGGTCAAGGCGGCCATGGCAGGGATTCAGTGCCCACGGCAAAGCCATGACACAGGAAAGTACATGGAAACAGAAAAATTGGAAGTCAATTTAATAAATTGCAAAAGGGCATTTTTCTTATACTTTCTTTTGCTTTTTACCAGCAGTCATAAATCTGTAAAAATATGGTTAATTCTTCCAGAAAAAGACTTCACTTCTGTTGATCCACTGTTATGGATCTGGAACTGTCATAAGCAAGGGCAAAGAGAAAGAGACTATCATTGTCTTCATGGAGTTGGATAGAAGCCTCAAGAGAGCAAGGATTTTTGCATGTCTGGTTTACTGATATGTCCCTAGCACAAGTAACAGTTCTTGGTACTAGGGACTCATTAAATAGTCATTTTTAAATGACTTTTAAGTTCATGCAAATGTTTTTAAATGAATGAATAAATAAATGGAGCTCACAGAACAGATGATAGACACATAAAGGAGAAATGACATATAAAAGCTGCTTGGGAGCAGATAACAGGAATCTTGATACCCAACCCAAAATGGAAGAGGTGATAGATGACTAAAGAGTCAGATAGTTTGGTCTCTCCTGTTTGCTATTGGGGATATGAGACATGGCACTGTAGCATAATGCTGAATTTATGAGAATGTGTTGTGAAGGCAGAAATCCAGATTGAACCATATGAAATGGCCATTATTCACTCATGTTTTATTTCAAAAAAAAGTGTAATTCTCTACCATTCACTCAAACACATTTAATTCTAAAAGTGGATCAACCTTTTACCTTTTTCCAACATCTATTCATGATGAATCTTATCCATTTTTAGGATTTTAGAAATCCTCATAAAGACCCTTAGACACACCATCATAATGTACTCTGCTGATCCTCCACATCAGACCCTGGGTGAGGCAGAGGGAATATAAAATGGAGTGAGGAATATCCCACATCCCTGTGGAACTGGCAGTCTAATTTTTGGCTTTCTAATTATCCTATCACGTTGTTTTTCCCTTTTTTGTCTTTTTCTTTCCCCATCCACTCTTCTACTTGTCCTGTCACTAGCTCTCTTCGTGATGTTGCCCCCACTCCCAGTGAGACTTAATAGAACTCTGAGCCTGACTTCTCTGATGATAGCCATTCAGAAAGTGGAGGGAAAAGGGGGAAAAGGTGCAGGGCGATGCCCAGCAAAAGAAAAAACGAAATCCATTGGGAGTGCTGCCCCTATAAGAAAAAGAGAATCCATTCTTCATGGAGATGGGAGTGGTATGGGGAATACTTAGGTCACCTTGTGTGCTTGCTTGGAAAATACTCAGGGTTTCATGACTTTTGCCTTCACATAAAGGGGAAATTATGTATATGGATTCAAAGCTTTCTTAAGGAAGATGTATGCTGTTTATTATTTAATAGAGAGATTAAAATTTAGCACAACTATTCCTAAATTGTAGCAACCAAAGTTTCCAGTTTTTTAAATAAGATTATCGGTAATTTAATTCTATCCTAATGCAAATAACAAAAAAAATTGTTGCACATTTACTGTTTATGTTCCAGGTACTTTTCTAAGCTCATCACATGCAAAGCCCCATCTTCAGCCTGACAGATAAGCAGAAAATGTCACTGATCCCCCTCTTCTCAGAGAAGAAACCTAAGGCTCAGGGAATTAATTTATCAAAACTGCACAGTCTGGAAGAGTCATAGGCAGGAGTCAAACCCTCAGATACATCCAGATACCATTAACTCTTACACCCTTATATTTCTCAATAATATATTGCCTTTTCTCCTTAGAATAACATATAGACAAGAGTGAAGCCGTCTTAATCATTTATGCATTGCTGATTTTGTATTAAAAGTTGAGTCCATGGATTAAGGAGGGTAATTGGGACTCATTTTGAAATGTACCTTTTTGTTTTTTTCTAGATTCTGAACATAAACTCGAGACAAGTTCAGGAAGAGTGCTGGGAAGATTTAGAGGTATGTCTGTGACCTTTTAGAATCCTCTGGGTTTGGTTCAGAGTCAACAAGCTCATGTCTTTTAAAGAGCAAGGAGATATTTCATATTTTGTCTCCAAAAATTAAACACCTTATAGGCAGCACAGCACCCCCCACTGCAAATACAGAATGCAAACCATAAACTAAGCCAAGTACATGGCTCTAGCAGCAAATTTCCCGGTTTCTTTTCTTTCACCTTACCAATCTATACATTATCTGATTCCCTTTGTCAGTCTTTTATCTGGTTTCAGTTGTCTTTGCTTAAGTTTTCTGTCACTCCTGTTGGCATATCAATGCTTGTCATAGTGAGGATGACCTTTTCATAAAGTCATTGAGATAAAGAGCTGCTTGAGGAGTACCAGTTCTGGAGAGCCAGGAAAAGCAGAAGGTGAAAAGTGAACCTGAAATACTCCTGCAGAAATACATAATCCTGGGGAGATTTTTCTTATTTTAATAAGTCTGTGGAATAATATCTAAGTGGCTTTGGTTTTGGGTCTATAGTATAAGCCCGTCTGAATGTCACTTTAAAAAAAATTCTATCCTTTCCTATCCCCAAATTCAGACATTGTTTGCCATTTAAGAATTTATGAGGTGAGGCTGGCAGAATGGCTCAAGTGGTAGAGCCTAGCAAGCATGAGGCCCTGAGGTTAAACTACAGTATTAAAAGGAAAAAAAAAAAAAAAAAGAATTTACAAGGAAATGGAGGCTTATTTGTACAAACCTTACTTCAATTCTACATTATTGTTTTCTTCTTCCTCCAGGAAAGGGAAGTGGAGGTTTAAACCTTGGAAATTTCTTTGCAAGTCACAAAGGCTACAGTCGCAAAGGGTTTGACCGCCTTAGCACGGAGGGAAGTGACCAAGAGAAAGATGAGGATGATGGAAGTGAATCAGAAGAAGAGTATTCTGCACCTCTGCCCACACAGGCACCTTCCTCCTGAAAACCAGGCTTTATTTAGGTTGAATGAGATTTACCAAGAATGCCAGATTCCTTTCCCTTTAGCACGTTTAAAGTTCTGTGCATTTACTTGTAAACTGTACTAGTCTGTGTGAGACTGTACACATTTTATTTACTTCATTTTGGTTAAGTTGTCTTCTGTTTCTAGTTGAGGAGTTTCCTAAAAGTTCACAACAGTGCCATTGTCTTTATATGAACATAGAATAGAGAAACAGTTCTCTTCTTCCATCATAGTTACTAATCTGCGATGGAAGGTTTGCTCACTTACATTTTTGAGACTTTTTATGGATGTAAATAATGCCATTCTCTGCTTGAACACAGTACTTTTCCCAATAACACTCCCATTGCCAGTGTCTTTCTTTGGTGCCTTTCCTGTTCAGCATTCTCAGCCTGTGGCAGTAAAGAGAAACTTTGTGCTACACGACGACAAAGCTGCTAAATCTCCTATTTTTTTAAAATCACTAACATTATATTGCAATGAGAGAAAGAAAAAAGTCTCTATTTAAATTCTTTTTTTAAATTTTCTCTTCAGTTGATGTGTTTCTGGGATGTCTTATTTTTAGATGGTTACACTGTTAGAACACTATTTTCAATATCTGAATGTAATTTGTGTAATAAAGTGTTTTCAGAGCATTAGCTGTCAGAGTGTATTTTGTGATTTTTACATATTTTCAGGGTTTGTATACAACTTTTGTAATAATTGCACAAACTACAAATGTGTCAAAACTTACTCAATGTTTTCAACCAAAAGAAGTGTGTCATTTTATATAAAATTTAGAAATAGTTTGTTATGGAATCAATATAAACTTAAAACCACCCTGAGTATATGTTCATGTGTAAAACCAGGCTCTCTTTGAAAAGTCACAGAAGGTTTTTGCCTGTCATATATCACAGAGAAAATACTTTAATAAAAGGTGGTAGCAATTAAAAGGAAACCTGTGTCTGAAATTACATATACGAGTGAATCTATCAGTGTTGGTTACTACTAATATACTTTTTAAAGAATATTTTACCTGAATTCCCATGTATCCTTATGATGCAGTGGAATTCTCTTACAGTGACTGCAAATTACTTTTAGAACAAATTCTTCATAATCCATCAGTGCAATTTATTAAGAACCTGGTAATTTTCCACTTCAAAATGATTGGACTATAGAACCCTTTCTTCAAAGTGCCTACTTCCATTTCAGGAATCTTAGGAGTTGGAATATCAGAAATTTAATGGACTAATCATGAAAACAAAATTTACCAGAAATTTATATTGAAATATCCTCTAGTTATGTTACATTTAAAAACATAATTTAATCTACTTTTTCCCTGATAACATAATACAAAGGAGGACCTTGATTGAAAGTTTGTGTTGCATTCCATTTGTTGACCTCACTTTCTCATTAAAGCTTAATATGGTTGTCATCCTCTTTTTTTTTTTTTTGATTCCTATGTTCTTCCTTCTCAAAAGAAAAGAACATTTTCCTCCCTCTTACCATTTCTTTAAGCTTCTTTCACCAAATCAGTGGTAAATACAGAGTCATGACAATACTCTTCTGATACAGGTGTACTTGCTCACTCTGTCTCACATATCCAGTATCCATGACGTGTTGAATAGGTTAGCTTTGATGCTCTTTGGGCTTTCTCAAATTGAAATAATTGGTTGACTTGCACCAAAGTTATCTTTTGTTGTACAGTATTTGATCATCAACTCTGTATTAGCTACATTTTTTAAATGATATGTACACCTAGTCTTGTTCCTGAGCAGTTTTACAATGGATTAATTGAAGCAAAAAAGATCAAAGTGATAAAATACCAAGAGGCAAGTAAGAAAAAGTACAAAAATGGAAAATTGGTAGCAGGAATAATTTGTTAAATGTGCTCATAGAGAACAAACTTGACTCCAGACTCTGGTAGCTCATTAAACAAAACATGAGTACCTACATAATTCATGAGCTCATTAAACATTTAGTATTCCTAATATAAAGATCAGAAAAAAATAGCTTCCAAGTGTCTTCTGAAAGATAGCAGTACCACAGTGTAAGGTATCCAAGAATAGACAGAGAGTAGACAAGTACATTTTGCAGGTCTGTTCTCATGTATAAGAAGGGCATTATAGGAACAGAAATTTGGAAAAAGAATATCTTCTCAGACATTATAATCCAATCCTACTACACCACCATTCCACAAACCTGGCTTAATTAGAGGTGATAAACCAGAAATGAATGACCTACATTGACTGCAGGCAGTGTTTGCCCTGGTTTCCGCTGAACTTCATTTATTTGAGTCAGTTGGAGGCACTGTGTGAGAAGTGCTCTAGAGGAGTGGACCCTGGTCCTTACTTCACAGTAGAACCACCTGGGAAATTTAAGGAAAAAGTCATACCCTCTTTTTCCAGAAATTCTGATTTACAGTAGTTGACCTATATTGGGATACAGTTGTAGGTTATGTTCTTAAACTTCTCTAGCTGATTTTAATGTATAGTCAAACCTGAAACACATTGTCTTTGAGAATGGCTATTCCAATATGCCAATTCCAAGTGGATAGTTTTATTTTTCCATACAGATACTTAGAAATGGAAGATGGGATCTGAGGTATTTTGAGATGATTGCTAGTACCAATATCTGAATGCCTTAGTTGTTCATTGTGTTAAATTAGTTAAAATGAGCATGATCAGCTCATTTTTAAAAAGCAAAGGAAAACAGCTGTACTTTCATTTTTTTCATTAAATTATTCAGAGAAGATAATTTGAAGCAGTTAAAAGAATAGCTTTGTCATTCACTGAGTTGGTCCTAAGTTACAACACATGAAATCCTTTGTTCTAAACTTTCTTCCGTAGTTTATTAAGTCAGCATATTATTTTCAAAATTCCCATGCATCCTTAAACTTCAGCCCAGATGATATAAATTGAATATTTAATACAGTGATAATAAGAACCATAGATTTTGTATTAGGGTTTATTCCCCAGTCACTCACACTGTAGGTCAAAGTTGATATAGCTTATTGCAATGCTTCCCAATCTTCAATTTAGCTAAGAATCAACTGGGAGTACTTATTTTAAGAGAAAAAAAATTGGTCCCATTCCCGGAGTTTTTGATTCACTACATTGGGTAGGGCCCAGAGATTTGCATTTTTAAGATGCACCTTTAGTAATTTGGAGCCACATGTTCCCTCATCCATCTCTAAGAACACAATCCTACAGAAAGTATCTGAGCCTTAACATATCAGGCAAACAAAGCCATATTCTCAAATGTGCAGTCTCATGGAGTAATGATTAGACTAAGAAGTCATCCAGTTCTTCAAACTTGAGGTCCAAGTTATCTTCCTATTAGCAGCTTCTCTTTTTAGTCCCCCAACACTGATTATTCCACCAAGGAAAGTTCCTTATATGCATGAGAGCACTAGGGTAATCCCAAAAACCTTCTTTGAAAAGTATCAAAGACAAATGCAAGTGCTGCCTTCACCAGGACACCATATTAGACTTGCATTTTTTTTTTTATATTTTTGAATCACATGTAAAGGCAAAAATAAATCTGTTTAGTGTGTTTTCCACCATGGTGACTTAATTAAGAGAACATATTCTAGAGAATATGTTGATGATGGCAAATGTGACTCTCCTTAGCTTTAATAATTTTGAAATACTAAAGCTCAAAGATGTCAATCAATCATATAGCCAAAGTACATGCAGGAAACAAGGATGTATATTTTATGTGTATATGGTTCAATATACACTCTACCATCATAGAAAAGGGGTTTACCAATGACAATCCAATAATAAAGTACTCATGTTTAGATACACCAAAACATTCAAAATAAAACTTTTTTTTAAAAAGTTTGGCTATAACCTCTTTCTGAGTTAAAATGCATTTTACTGTATATAATCTCTTAAGTACATTGATCACTTGATGCTTTATTTTTTTCTATTTTACAATCCTTAATTCTCTACACCTTTTACAAAACATTGTCTGGCAAATGAAAGTTGGGTCCCTTTTGATCTTGGTTCTAATCTTGTACTCCATTGCCTAATACTTATGCCTTCTCACCGGAATTCTCATGATAAAAACTTCCTGTAGTTTTGATTCTGTGCTTTGCTTATTTGGTAATTAATTTGTCTTCTATAATTGGAAGGGATTGTCAAATTTGAATGTAGATGGAGCAACACAAATGTGGAAGTCTTTAAAACTCAGTTGTATTAATTTCCACATAAGGAGATAGTGTTATCCAGTGTTACAACCCAGGCTTAGAAAATACTGAGTTTGGAAACAAAACTAGTTTGGGATCAGAAAGACTGAAACTGCACATTCTAGATTTTATTTTTCTATATACAATTGTGTTTTTCAGACTTTTTAGTCAATTCAGATGGGTTTAAGAACAATTCCCATTTACTAAGAATTACAAACTGGAGATGTGACTTAAGCAGTAGAGTACCTGCTTTACAAACACAAAGCTTTGAGTTCAAAAAAATTAATTGTGCAGTGATAAAATAAATGCTTTCAATTGACTCACATAATTGAAAAGCCCAGATGTGGCTATATCCAGACACTCAAATGATGCAAATAGGATTCTGCTTCCCTCCATCCTTCAGTTTGGCTGGCTTCTATATAGAACTCACTTTCAGGCAGACACTCCATAGATAAGGCAATAAAGGTGGCAGCCAGCAGCTCTAGGGTTAAATGCTACCAGCGTGAACTGTGAGACAGCCTGTTTTTCTAAAGAGCTCCAATACATCAACTAACTGGCCTGATTTGGTTCATGTGCCAACCTCAGAACCAGTCTCCATGGCCTAGGAAAGTATGATGCTGGCTTAGTCAGGCTTCTACAAAGCCAGGATCATCTTGTGTCCTGCAGTAAATACTGATAATTTAGAAAGCAGAGGTTTCCTCAAGAAAAACTTGGGATACTGCTGATAGGTGAACAAGAGTAAATTCTAGGGGAAAAAAAACTGCAAATATTCACTACTATAATATTAAAACTTTTACCAATGAGTCACAATATTTCTCAGGTGAAAGAATTTACTGGCATAGCCCTCAGAAGACCAAAAATCATATGTTCTCCCTCATACGCAGATTTTAGATCTAGGGCAAATACAGCAATGTGGTTGGACTTGGATCCTTTGACAAGGGGAGAGCACATACGGGAGATATAGGAATAGGTAGCAAACCCAAAACATGAAAGCGTTTGATGTCCCCACTGCAAGGAACTAATACAGAAACCTTAAAGCGACAGAAGTCAACATGAGAAGGGGATCAGGAACCAGTGTAAAGATCAGTTACAGAAGAATCAACTTGGGTTGTCACACATTTGTACATGAAAGCAGTGCTAGGAATCTCTCTGTATAGCTACCCTTAACTAAACTAGCAAAAATGCTTTGTCTTCCTTATTATGCTTATGTCTTCTCTTCAACAAAATTAGTGATAAGGGCAAAACAGGTTCTGCCTGGAAGTGAGGGGGGAGAGGGCGGGGGAGGGAGGCAGGGGGGAGAAATGACCCAAACAATGTATGCACATGTGAATAAATGAATAATTTTTTTTAATTTTAAAAAATAAAATTAAAAAAAGTTTACTGAAAGAGCTATTTTTGAAGTTATTACATTTAAAAGGGTAATTGAGCCATTAAGTCAATAGCAATGTATACATTACTTCAAATTCTCACAAAAATTGCTGAATACAGGAAAAAATATTAAGCTTTGGTTTGTCACTATAAAAATGAACAAAAACTATACAAAGGTCCAGGAGCAGAGATTTGAGGCCTACGTGTTGTCTTTCTACAATTTCTACCCAAACAAGGCTGATGGAAACAGATAATTTCCAGTCAATAAAATATGTAATTTCCTTAGTTATAAAAAGATAAACCCATAAAATTTGTTCTCAGTCCTACTCATTCTGAAACAAACATGTACATTATGAAGTGCTGTTTTCTCCACTTTGTACTGTGAAAGTGAAGCTGACTAGAAGTAGGGAAAGTTTGGAACTCATGTAGATTGCCTAGAGATGGCCCACACCACACTCACTTGGCCGGGAACCACCCATGCCCTTCTCCCCACTCACTGATTATTGGGTGGAATTCATCTGGTTCCTCCTTTCGCATAGATTACTGTAAATTTTTAAGGCACCTGAAAAAGAAAAGCATGCTCTCTCAGTCAGCAGACTCCACCTGCACTCCACCATGTTCCCTTTTGCATTTCCCTTTCCTTAACATTTAATAAACCCCATTTACACCCCCATGTCCTGCCATGGATTCTTGCCTGTGGGACAAAGAGTTTGGAAGTCTTCTGATCAGACTGCACCAGCATCATTAACATTTGGCAAGCCAGCCAGGACTTAAGGGTGAGGCCTTGTGATGCTATTTCTATTTATTTTATTCTAAACCACTCCTTTCTGTCCTCTCACTCTGTGTGCCTAATCTGATATTCCAGAACCAAATACCACTCATGGCCATGCTGAGACATCCACGCGACCTGCGACCTGCGACTTGCGACACTGACACTCACTAAAAGCCCCGTGATTGGCATAGGGAAGGCGGCACTCCCGCTGCCTGGATCCAACGCTGTCAGCCAGTTGTATTCACAAACTTGCGCAATCACCCAAAGGCGCAGGGCTTGCACTGCTCCGACCTGCCCCAGGGGACAAACATGTTAAACCGAGGTACTCGTTCACAGCCACCTGGCCTGGGGACAATCAGGACTGCCCACTGCCCCAGGCACTCGGACACTCAGGCTGGGATCCCCATCCCCCAACCGGCTGGCACGGTTGTAAAGGGCAAATGGGAGGCACTTACACCTCAGCGCAACGGCCCAGGCTGTGGGAGGAAGGTGCCGGACAAAGGAAGAGCACCTCCACCACCAGCAGCAGCGGGCCTCGGGGCTTGAGGCACTGGGGGAAGCTAGCACCTGCCCTGTGGCCCTCCAGCCCCGCCCCATCCTTGGACCAACAAGTGGCAAGCCAAGCCTCCAGCTCTCAGCACAGGCCGGAGCACCCTCCTCGCCAGCCACACAGCGATGACACGCGGGAACCATGGTGATGGCTGCAGCTACTACATGTGTGCTGGGACAGACGCAGGTGTGGCCGCAGCAGGGAGGGAGCTGCAGCACCTGCTCAAGCACAAGCACACGAGCACAACCTGGCTGCCCAGGTTGGCAGCCTCTGCCCAGCGGCCTCCAGCTGGAAGGCTGACAGTGCCCAATCCAGCCGGAAGACGCAGCAGTGCAAAAGCGCCAGCACGCGTCTTCCACCGCCAGTAGGAAGGCCAGGGAGGCTTGGGACACTGGGGGTGAGACTGGCAATGGCGCTGGAGCCTACCGCAACAACACACACTTTCCTCAGCTGCTCTTGAGTAGCTCTCCAGCCCACAGCATCGAGGCGACAGGAGGGGTCTGCATACCTCAAGACCCGGCTCTGTAGCCACAGCTCAGGCGAGCATCCATCCCACCTAAAACAAGTATTAAAATATTAAAGGCCAAGGTCGTGAGCCCGGCTGGATCACTTTTTCCTATCTCTCTCTTCATCTTCTGACCCATTCCTTTTTCTGCCTACCCGCCATGCCTCTGTTCTTGAGCACCCAACCCCAACTATCACTTATGCTTTTCTTGTCCCCATGGCCTACTGGGGTTGCAGAAACGCTCACCCTGAGGTCACATTCCCTTATCCCAGGGCTAACAAGGTCTTGTCTGCCAATCTTAGCCAAAGATTCAAAATTTCATTCAAAGGTAAAATCTAAATGAACATATAGGTTACATCTGAGTAACTGTGATGTTAATTGTTGCTGTCTTTAAATGTTACACTTGATCTTAGCCAAAAGGTCGAGAAACAATTCTTTAAATGTTAAATGTACTTAAATTCTCTAAGTATGTTTTCTAAAATTAAAATTGAAGTGCCGTTTAATGAAGGATTGGACATTGGTCATCCATAAAGTATACATGTAATAGAAAACTTACTTAAAATTCATTTACTCTAAAGGCAAAATTAAGAGGGGGAAATTATTCTATTAATAAGATGTTTTTTTACACTAGAAGACAAGTTTTAAATATATACTTGAGAAAAGGAGAATTTAATGGTACTAATTAATGCTGTCCATAATAATTATTATCCTAAAATCTGATATACAAAAAATTGTTTTGTCAAATTGCTAAACATTTAAATAAAAACATTCTAACAATTACTGTTCTGAGTATTTTTCATCTACAGTTTGGATCCTTCTCTAAGAAATTTACAATCAAGCTCCCAGAAAACATTTCTAACTAATATCTATTTCTCAAACAGTTGTGTATTTAAATATTTGCTGTCGTTGGTTTTATTTTGTATTTTCCTCACAAAACTTTAACTGTTTTCTGTTAATAGAATGTTCTTTGTTGATAAGAATGTTCTCTGTTGATCACTGTTCTCGGTTAAAAAGAATGGGTCCTTATGTGTGGTATTTTGAATAGGCAATTTATTTAGAGGTTTTATTCTTAGCACTTAAGTCTATTCTATCATGATACCTCAATTATTATTATTAATATTTTGGGGGGTTTTTGTGTGAGGGGTAACATTAACTCTAATGCTGGAAATTAATGAAACTTTGTTCTCTATAGCTTAATATAGTGTGTTAGATTCTAAACTTGTTTTAGGTTCTTTCCAAACTTTGGATCTGTAAATGGCTGGGTTCTATAGATTTGAATTCTTGGCTTTCTAGGTAATAACAAAGCCTCTTTATGAGGCAACCCAGGATCTAATTATAAACACCTGGAGTAAACTAGACAACAACAAAAAGCCCCTTAAAGCTTAAAGGTTTACTGCCATTTGCCCTAGCTCTGGTAAACCTAAACTTAGATAAGCCCTTAAAAATAAAAGATAGGACATTATATTCCAAGAAGAAAAGTTATACAACCTATGACTAATTCTCCACAACTATCAAGTGATATCATATCTGAAGAGGCTAACAAAACTTTTTAAATCCCACCTTAGTTTCTTCAATTATTTGGTTTTTCATTAGAATGACTTACTCATATGGACACCTGTCTCTTAGGGGGGCAATGTCTTTTATTCCTATAATAGATTGCTATTTTGAGACTGTATGTTGCATGAAGCAACATACAGTTAGAGAGACCATGTGGTCATAGGAAATGCTGCCACCATGTTCAATGCCATCTTGCCACTCCCTAGGGATGGGACACCATCTTGCTATCCTCTAGGAAAATTATCCCTAATTTGTTATTAAAATTATCTAAATTAATATGATCTTACTATATTAATCTGTTAAGGGTTGGACAAAGATTAGAGTATTTGTGTTAAAGATCTGTTATAAACTACTTAGAAATCTAGCTGACTAATCTAAAGATAATGACAAAAAATGACTTAAGAGTGCACTTTGAATTAATGTGATTGTTGTGTGTGTCATTGTGTGCTTTCTATGTCTTAGTCTGCCTCCTACCTATGTACTTTTGGCCACTAAATTTTTAAGCTCATATGCACACTTATATTTCATATTCTTTGGCATGCCTAGGTCAAAACACCTGTGTGTGTGTGTATGTGTGTGTGTGTGTGTATGTGTGTGTGTGTGTGTGTGTGTGTGTGTGTGTGTTTAAATATCTTTAGGATGGTTCTTAAGCTACTTTTATAAAAATAATGTGCACAACTGTCTCAAAAGCAATCTACAGTTATTATTAGAAAGATGGTTTAATTTAATTTTCTTGTAAAGTCTTTTAAGGATCTAGGGAGCACAGAATTACAGATTTCCAAATGCAGCAGGGGGCATAGTCAAGTGAGATATAGTAAGGCTGCTATTGCTTCTCAATGCCTGATGATGTTGCTGTTAAATATTCTTCTCTATACCAGTCCTAAAAAGGCTTGCGCTCCTTGCTTGTTGACCTAAGCCAAACCACCCTTCATGAGCACTATCCATGGCTTCTGGAGGTATTAGTGCTCAAGCTCCTTTAGTTCACACACAAGACTATGAGTTCTGGATGTAGGCTGATTCTCATATGTGTGCATCACGGACACAGAACCATCATCTGCCTTCCCTCTCCATAATCCACACAAGGGGTCAAGAGCATTTCCTCTTAGACCTTAAAACCCAGAATTCCATCAGGACTTTATTTTTGAAACTGTTATCTATTCCTTTTTAAGAGAGACTCCATAGTGTGTCTCAAGTGTCCAACCACAATCTTGTTAGAGATGCTTCCTTCCATGATTTGAGGTTGACTTCTGACTCCTGTCAGTAAACAGTGAAATGTTTAACAAGCAAAGACTCTAAGTTCTGGGACACTATCCTAGCTCTGCTAGGATTTACATCCTAGTGTCATGTACATTTTATCTCTTGTTTTACCCCTTTATTAAAGTGTAATCCCAGATGGATACCCTACTCATCATAGATTTTTTTTTTTTTTAAAGAGGCCAAAAAAAAGGAATTGACTAGTTATACTAATCTCAACTCCCTTTTGGTTGATTTAGTTTCTGGTACTTTGGATTTTCTATTTATTTACTCTTACCGTATTGTAGTTCTCAGAATTCACAAAAATCTTTAGGAATATCCAATGTCTAGAGATGTATGACCTCCATTCAAAAGGAAGCGATCCTTTCTTAAAAGTGCAACTACAGATATCTTATTTGCCCCTCAGCTTGCAGCAGTGTTGATCTGGGCAACTGTTGGACTCCTTACCAGCAGATGCCTTGTTCATAGGGTCATGACCTGCAGACCTAACCAGTGTCTGCTAACAACAGTCCTCCCAGATGTGCCAAGGTGCAGATAAATCATGGAGAACCAAATGAAAGACAGCTTAAAGATCTTCACTACTTTCTTTTTACAGAGGGGAAATCTGGGAGACCAAGATGGCAGATAGTCAATGGACCCTGGAAACCTGAGCTCTCACAGTCTGAAAGAATAATTCAGATTCCTGTTAGATAGGATAGGGTAACCTGGCTTTTTTGCCAGTATTAAGGGGGAATATAATGTACAATGACTGACTTTTAAATTAGCTTTTTATAGCATATAACAGCCTCAGAAGCACAAGTGCTGCTGCAGCTACCAGCTGGAGAGCCATTTCTCTATTTTTTTTCTTCCTTCTTTTTACTTCTTTCCAACGAGCAAAAAAAAAAAAAAAAAAATCAACACAGAGAACTACAGAATGAGTTCTACAAGCACCTGGGATGTCCTGGACCCAAAAATTCATGGACACAGAACTTCTGACTGTCGCCTACCTGTGGGGACCCAGGCTGATTCTCCTACCATTGAGTGAAACTACAGTGCCTGCAGGTGCAGGTGCCACACCGTCTACTCTGGAAGAAACCAGTGCAGCTTGTGGGCAGACTGCACCCCTCCCGGACAAAACTCGTGGCCTTGTTAAGGCAGAAAAGATTTCACTTTTGCCTTATGGGGGTGGGGCAGAGCAATGAGCTCACTCAGCCTGGGTGGGGGTGGGGTGGCCCAGCTGCAGCCTGGGGAAAATGAGAACACATTTGACCATTGTGGAGAAACTGATAGTGAGCTGAAATTAACAGCCTTCCAAGAGAAAAGGGGTTGAAACAAAAGCCCAGTCCAGCTCCCAGACTTGTCCTGTGGGTGAAGGGGCAGCTGCTTACAGACCAGCTGCTTGTGGAGCCACTTGGAGGACCCGATTGCAAAAACAAGCTGTCCCAGACTGACATCCTCCAGTAAGAGCCTGGGCTTAAACACTCTGAGCAGATACCACCCCCCCAAAGCTGTCCCATAGAGAGAGACACCATTGATTGCCACACAGTCCTAGAATATCAACCTTAAGGAGGGGCAAGGACACAGAGAAAGCCCCTGTCAGAAGGGACAGCACCAAGATTAGAAATCAAAGGGAAGTGCCCAGAGCACTCATTGAACTAAGAGGAAACACACTCCTCTCCATAACAAGGAAGAAATTTGGACAATAAATATACATATATATTTCTTAATTTAAAAAAAATTTCTTTTTCCTTTTTTCTAGTGCTTATCTCCTTTTTTCATTGTTTAAATTTTTATTCCTCTCTTGTTTTACTTTCCTTTCTCTATCCTGTTTTCTCTTAGTCTTTCTCTTCCTTCCTCCTCTTTATCTTCCTTTCCTCCCTCTCTTTTCCTCCCATTATTCCTACCTCCTCCACATTAACTACCCATTGAGTAGTCTATTATACCAATTTTACACATTACCCTCATCCTTCCTATCCCTCTGCAATCCCTGACAATAGCACCCTCTGTCACAATGACAGAGGTCCTAATGACACATTAGGACCTTACTAACCCATAGCCCCCACACCTCATATCTCTTCTCCCTCTCACCCCATTCCTCCTTCCCTGTCTCCCTTCTAGCACCATCATTTTAATTATCTAAATATCAATCTCTATGTAAGCAACTGTTATCTCCCTAAAACCCACTGTTTATAGATAATATTACCAAGGGTTATATAAAACTCTTACAATTATGTAAATAATTGGTTTGGCATTGAATTTATGAACTTGTTATTGCTAAGTTATACCTCCAGATCAGTGAACAGAAATGTTACAACAACTTAGCTAAGCATTAAGCTAGCCAGAGCATAGAAATTAAGTCAAGGGAAAAATAATAGGTGATGAAAACCCCCAACTAATTAATAAACAACACATGAGCAAAGTTCAAAATAGAAACATGGGGCAAAAAAGAAGTCAGGATAGGATAATATGACTACTCAAGAGACTAACAATCACACAGTAGAGGATTTGGTGGAAAGGGAACTGGATGAATCCTCAGTTGCTGAGGTCGGAAGAATGATGATAAGAATGTTTAATGAGCTTAAAGAGGAGCTTAAGGAGGACATACAAATATAACTCAATGAACCCCAAGAGAACATGGATAAAAATTCAAGAAGATGCAGAAACAACTAACTGAACTCAAAGGGGATTTCAACAAACTCTGAAAAGAAACCAAGGAAATAATAAAAAGAGAGAGAGATAAATGAAATAAAGAAGACTGTACAAAATATGAAAGAGGACCTTAACAAAGATAGGGAAAGTTCCCCCCTTCCCACCAAAAAAAAAAAAGAATTGAACAGAGACCCTAAAAATAAACCGTTCCTTAAGTCAAATGAAAAATACAGTTGAAAGCAACTCCAGCAGACTGGAACAAATGTAAGACAGAATTTCAGAGCTTGAAGATGAAATAGTTGTTAAAAAAAAACCCAGAATCCTTGGACAAAAGAATGAAGAGCTCTGAAAGGAATATCCAAGAATTCTGCAACTCCATCAAAAGACCATGAGATGCATAGAGAATCATGGGCACTGAAGAGGAAGAGGTACAAACCAAAGACATAGGAAATATATTCAACAGAATAATAGCAGAAAACTTCCCCAGTCTCAAGGAAGAGATGCCTATCCAAGTATAGGAAGCCTCCAGGACATCAAGCAGACATGATCAAAATAGAGCCTCTCCATAGCATAATATAGTTAAAATTATCAGCACAGAGATCAAGGAAAGAATATTGAAGACTGTAAGAGAGAAAAGTCAAATAATATATAAGGTAAACCAATAAAAAACAGCAGATTTCTCAACAGAAACCTTAAAAACAAGGACATGGAGTGAGGTATTTCAAGCACTGATAGAGAGCAAGTTTCATCATAAGATACTCTACCCAGCAAAACTATCACTCAAAATTGAAGAAGGAATTAAAAACCTTCCATAATAATCAGAAACTAAAACAATACATGACCACTAACCAGCACTTCAGAAGATTCCGAAAGGAATTTTACACACAAAAGATGAAAATAAACATAGCCATGAAAGAATGAGAATTATTAAATCTCAACGGAAGAGTAGACAAGTAATTAGAGAGTAGCATAGAATTAGTTGCACACAAACTCTTATACAACAAAAACAACTGTATGTGGTGACAATTACCACATACCTTTTAATATTTACACTGAATGTTAATGGCCTCAACTCTCTCATCAAATGACACCAATTAGCAAACTGGATTAAAAAGGAAGAAGACCTGAAAATCTGTTGTTTGCAAGAAACCCACTTTTCAGACAAAAACAAACATTGCCTTAAGGTGAAAGTGTGGAACCAGATTTACCAAGATAATGGCCCCCCAAAATAGGCAGGAATAGCAATACTCATATCCAATAAAGTAGATTTCAAACCTAAATTAGTCAGAATAGATAAAAGAGGTCACTTTGTATTAATAAAAGGAGCAATACATCAAGAGCTAATAACATGTTAATCCATATGTGTTCAATGTTTGTGCACCCAACTTTATTAAACATGTACTACTGGACTTAAAAACACAGACGGACCCCAACATAGTTGTAGTGGGAGACTTCAATATTCCTCTATCACCACTAGATAGGTCATCCAGACAAAAAATCAACAGAGAAACTCTAGAATTGAATGACACTATATATAAAATGGACCTGGCAGACATCTACAGAGTACTGTATTGCACAGCAATACAGTATACATTCTTCTTAGAAGCCCATGGAATTTACTCCAAAATAGATTAAATTTTAGGTTGCAAGGCAAATATAACAAATACAAGGAAATTGACATAACCTCTTGCATACTGTCTGACCACAACAGAATAAAACTAGAACTCAACAACAAAAGAAACAGCAGAAAATAATCAAACACTAAGATACTGAACAATACATTGCTCCATGAGTGGGTCATAGAAGAAATAAGGGAGGAAATCAAAAAGTTCCTGGCACTTAAGGAAAATGAAAGCACAACCTATTAGAACCTGGGAGGACACAGCAAAGGCAGTCCTAAGGGGAAAGTTTATAGCCATGAATGCATACATTAAAAACACAGAACAATCTCAAATAAATGACCTAATCCTGCATCTCAAACTCTTAGAGAAAACAAGAACAGGCTAAACTCGAAACTAGCAGGAGAAAAATAATAAAAATAAGGGTCTAAATCAATGAAATAGAGACCAAAAAAAAAAAAAAAGCCTATGAAAAAGAATCAATAAAACAACTAAGTGAAAGGATTGACAAACAGGACTACATGAAATTAAAAAGGTTCTGCTCAATAGAAGAAATGGTTTCTAAATTGAAGAGGCTGCCCACAGAATGAGAGAAAATCTTTGCCAGCTATACATCAGACAAGTGACTGATAACCAGAATATACAGGGAGCTCAAAAAACCTAAACTCCCCCAAAAATCAATGACCCAATGAATAAATGAGCAAATGAACTGAACAGAACCTTTTTTAAGGAAGAAGTCCAAATGACTAAAAAACACATGAAAAAATGCTCACCATCCCTGGTTGTAAAAGGAATGCAAATTGAAACCATGTTAATTCTACTTCACTCCTGTTAGAATGGCTACCATCAAGAATACAAACAACAAATTTTGGTGAGGATGCAGGAAAAAGGAACCCTCATATGCTGTTGGTGGGAATGTAAACTAGTACATCCTCTGTGGAAAACAGTATGGAGGCTCCTCAAAAAACTAAAAATAGATCTGCCATGTTATCCAGCAATACCACTCCTAGGGATATACCTGAAGGAATGTGAGTCAGGTTACAAGCACCTGCACACCCATGTTTATTGCAGTATTACAATAGCTAAGTAGAAACAACCAACATGTTCCACTACTGATAAGTGGATTAAGAAAATGTGGGATTTATATACAATGGAATTTTATTCAGCCATAAAAAAGAAAGAAATTTTGTCATTTGCAGGGAAATGGATGGAACTGGAGAACATCATCTTAAGTGAAGTTAGCCAGGTTCAGAAAGCCATATTTTCTCTCATATGTGGAATATAGACCCAATACATATACAAGCAATGTTATGAAAAACAGGTCACACTAAGGTCTCTCATATGAGAGAGGGAGGGTAAAAGAAGGAAGTTAAGAAGGTGAATATGGTTGATGCACTCTCAACCATACAAGAATGAATACAGAACTTTTAAACCTGTTGAAATTATCGTAAGAAGACTAAAGTAGAAAGGAGAAAAATAGAATGAACCAATTTGGGTTATAATACATATATCTGTATATATTTATATACACATGGAAATGTCACCATGAAATATCCTAAATAGCTATCTGACACAAACAAAAAAATTTCATTTAAAAAAAATAAAAACAGAGAACAGGAAGGCAAAACAGGTCCTGTCTGGGTGTTGGTACCAGTGGGAGGAGAGAAGACATAAGAAAGTGGTGTAGGCAGGTGAATATGGTGGAGATATTATGTACACATGTGTATAAATGGAAAAATGAGATCCACTGGAACTATTCCAGGAATGGGGGGAGGGGGCATAAAGAAGAACAATGGAGGGTCTGAATTCAACTATGATATTTTGTAAGAGCTTTTGTAAATGTCAGTGTACCCCCATTTCAACAATAATAAAAATAAAAAATTTAAAGTACAACCACAATTCTCAGAATCTGTGATAAAATATGTACTCAAGTAATTCAATAAAAATCTAAAGAGATTGAAGGGAAACAATTCATCCAACAGATATTAATTGAGCTTTAATATGTGCAAAATACAAAGAAAAAAAGCAGAGTTAAGGGTCTACAGAGTAAGATGGCAGAAACCATTCTATAATTGTAAAGCATAGACGGCACACATGCATAACACTATCAAACAAGCAATAATGCTTCATAAAGAAAGTGACATGAGAAAAGGAGAGTAAGGTTGTAAGACAATGCATATAGGAGGGTATCAGCAACAGCTCTGGGTAGTTAAGGGGAGTAGGTGTAGATCAGCTGGAAAGCCAAATTGATGTCACAAGAAGGGTTTGAAACTCCTCCCCCTGAGGAGGAGTTTGGATTTAGTTGCAAGTCATGTACTTGATGTTATTGTATGCATTAGTGTACTGAGATGCGCTCGTAAAAGAAAAAAGTTACTCTTTTCTCTGTTGAGCAAGATAAAAATGGCTTGAAATGAAAATTCAAGTTTGTCCAAATTCTTAGGGAATGGGTTGTTGTTCTTTATAAATATTGTGTGAAAGTCCTTTATATGACCCTGTATGTGGGCTATGTTTTCATTCTCTCAACCTTGCCTTTCACAAGAAGTTTTAAATTTTTACAAAGTCTGATTATTGTATAGAGACAGCCCAGACTATCCTTACCTGGCTGGGAACCACTCATGCCTATCCCCACTCACTGATTATTGAGTGAAATTCACCTGGTTCCTTCCTTTCCAGAGGTTAGCATAAGTTTTAAAAGTACCTAATAAGAGAAGCTTTCTCTCTAGGTCAGCAGACTCCAACTGTACTCACCATGCTCCCCTTTATATTTCCATTTCCCTAACATTTAATAAACCCCATTTACACCGATGTGCTTTGCTTGGATTCTTCTACACTGGAACACAAGAACCAAGATCTTCTGGAAATGTCTTTTGATGTTAACACCTAGTGATTTAGTTTAATTTGATTTCAGAAATGTCAGTGGATTTGCACAGATTTTTATCAACCAGTTCTTATAACTCATTCTTTCAGGAGTGAAAACAGTTTTCTTTGCAGCCTTTATGAAAATTTCCTGAGTGTGTATCACATGATGACATCTGAACTACTCCATTGTAAAGAGAATAGAATTACTTTTAGGTCACTCAGGCTCATTCAAACAGTTTGGGTGGGATCAACTTTCCATAGGTCCCACAACTTCAAAGTAGAAGTGCTGTACAAATAAAATTTGGATAGGAAGGAAGAAGAAGATGATTACTGAATATACAACAAACCTTCCATTTAGGGAATAAAATTCATTGATCAACCCCAGTCCCACCGAAAAAACAAAAACAAAAACAAAAAGATTCATTCATCAGTAGAGACCTTTTAAACTTCTCGACCTCAAGTACCTCACAATCTAGAAGGGAAAGAAAACATAAATTCATTGTATTAAGTTCAGTGATGGATGTAAAGCCAAACACCTAATGAAGTTTGGAGGGACCATAAAAGATGTGTTAATGTTCAAGAAGGAATTGGATAGGAAAAAATTTAATGAAAATTGTAGATAGTTATTAATAGCAGATATCTCTCTTTGCATAGTTCTGCATTAGTTATTTAGTTTTTTAAAATTACCCTAGTGCCCAAATAAACATCTAAATTGCATTATTTCCTTATTTATGCCACTGATACTCTTACAAATAAAAATATCATTCCAGAGTAACAATAAGACTCTAATAATAAACAGAAACACTGGGTGACTATTTTGAAACAATTGCTGTAAAATACTGCATTGGTCAGAAAGTTAGAGGGTTGAAAAGAGCCTGAATTTCATACCATAATCTATTAAATATGTTGGTGTCATTTTCATATTCATATATGGAAATGTTTAAAGAGTTTAATATTATTTCCCTCAAAATATCTAGTATATCTTCATTATTTAGATAGATAACAATGGATATATACATTCTTCATAAAGATTTCGTCCCAAGAGTTATTACCAGAGCAGTGAATGGCTGACATCTAGTGGTAAAACTTGATAAAAAAATTGTGTGGATTTATGCACACAGAAAAAATAGGTTGTATTCAATTAATGACAGCTCTGCCTTTAAGAAGAATAATTTAAAATGCTGCTATTCATCCAGTTGCTATGCCTATATCATGCCAAGCATCTACTTAAAGATTTGGAATGTGAGGTATCACATAGATACTGAAAGTATCCATGTCCTCTTTTACCAACAGAGTCACTATTAATACACCAAAAATAAAATGATTAAACTATGCTATATGTGGATGCTAAAATGAGTAAGAGCATTTTAAAAACACAGAAACTGTCAAGGAAGTTTAATAATGATCTATTACTCTACTGTTCTTAGCCTAATTAGATTCCTAGCTAAATTTATATTGACTTATTTTGGCTTGTTTTTTGCTTGAATTATTAAACAAATCAACTAGCTAACAAACATTCATTGACTCTCTACTCTGTGCTCAGCTTCGTGTAATATATTATACAGAATTATGAGTAATACTTGGTTCTTGTCCTTAAAAATTACAGACTTAATGAAAAGAAATGACTAACAGATACAAAGCAAGTAGAGAACCATAGAAAACAGCAAAAGTTATGTAGTACAGATGCAATTGCTCTAATTTCCTGAGAAAATAAAATCTATGAAGATTGGAGTTGTAAGATTGGAGGTGAGATTTACCAATGTAGAAGTATTTGAGCTGAGCTTCTATAAATAAAGTAGGAAGTGGAATGGTAAAAAGGGTATGGAAGAAACTTTAGTTGATAATAACGAGTAAAGACCTGAGTATGGATGAATGTGAATATAGCAAACTCATGGAACAGTGCCCTGATAAAGGGACTTGAATCTGTTGGGAAAGAGTAGAACACTGCTGTTTGGTAGGCTCAGAGTAGAATGGGTTTTGTGAAGGGTTGGTTTTGGTTTTTGTTTATTTATGTGATAAGAAACAGGAATCTTTATGCTTTTCTCACAAGGTAGTGATACAATAAAAGTATTGATTACAGAGAAGAGAGTGGAAAAGACTGAAGAAAGGGGTGGTGGTGGAAATTTCTGGAGTTAGGAAGTCCTCTGGGTAAGGTTTTTCAGTACAATGATCTTGGAAGGTGGTGGTAAGAACTGAGTGGAAAGGATGGCTTGAGATATTTCACAGATCATTGCTTGAAGCCAGGCAGGGAAAATAGTACACGAGACTCTTGTCTTGAAAATACCCAACACAAAAAAGGAATAGCAGAGTGACCCAAGTGATAGAACACCTGTCTGGCGAGCATGAGACTCTGAATTCAAGCCCCAAGTACCATGAAAAAAGGTCAAATTTGGTGAATACTAGCAATGTACACTCCCACAGAGCTTAAGAAACTCCAAGTAGTATAAACACAAAGAGATATACACTCAAGATACATCACAGAAAATGTCAAGAGTAAGAGAAAATCTTGAAAACATTGAGTAAAATGATTGTTCATCCATAAATTAATCACAATAGGATTCATGGCTGACTTCTCATTAAAAATAATTGAAGCTAGAATGCCCATCTAATTTTTGACAAAGGTACCAAAAACATATGTTGGAGAAAAGATAGCATTTTCAACAAGTGTTGCTGGGAAAACTGGATATCTGCCTACAGAAAACTGAAACTAGATCCATGTCTTTTACCTTGTACAAGTATCAACTCAAAGTGGATTAAGACCTTAATATAAGACCTGAAATTTTGAAGCTAGTTCAGGGAAAGAGCAGGGAATACATTGGAAGCAACAGCCATAGGCAAGGACTTCCTCAGTAGAACTCAAATGGCTCAGCAATTAAGAGAAATGATTGACAAGTGGGACTATTTGAAATTAAAAAGTTTCTGCACAACAAAAGAAACAGATAACCAGAATATACAGGAGCTCAAAAACCTAAACTCCCCCGATATCAGTGACCCAAAATAGAAATGGGCAAATGAACTGAACAGAGCCTTTTCAAAGGAAGTCAAATGGGTAAAAACACATGAAAAAATGCTCACTATCCCTGGCCATAAAAGAAATGAAAATCAAAACCACATTAAGATTCCACCTCAGTCCTGTTAGAATAGCTATCATCAAGAACACAGACAACAATGAATGTTGGTGAGGATGTGGGGGAGAAGGAACCTTCATACACTTCTGGTGGTAATGTAAATTTCCACTATGGGACACAGTATGGAGGTGCCTCAAAAAAAACTAAAAATAGATCTGCCATATGATCCAGCAATACCACTCCTAGGGATATACCTTTGGTTATATACCTAGAAGTGTGAGGTCAGGTTACAACCAAGGACTTGCACACCCATGTTTATTGCAGTACTATTCACAATAGCTAAACTATGGAAACAGTCAAGATGCCCCATTACTGACAAATGAACTAAGAAAATGTGGTGTTTATACACAATGGAATTTTACTCAGCTACAAAGAGTGAAATTTTGTCATTCACAAGTAAACGGATGGAATTGGAGAATATCATCGAAAGGGAAGCTAGCCAGACTTAGAAGGCCAAATCTGCAAGTTCTCCTTCATATATGGAATGTAGACCTCAAACAAATGCAGTAATATTATGAAACACTGGTCACATTAAGGGGAGGTCATACATGGGAGGGGTATGAAAACTAAGAAATCTTAACTAACTGAAGCTACCATAAAAAAAGGGACTAAGATAAAATGAAGAAAATCAGAGGAGATGAATGAATTGGGATTATAATATATATATATATATATATATATATATATATATATATATATATATATATATATGGAAGTATCACAAGGAAAATCTTTGTGTAGCTACCTTTATCTCAAACAAGCTAAAATGTCATATTTTTCATTTTATCTTTTTCCTTTTATAAAATTAAAGAACAGGAGGGCAGAACAAGTATGCCCAGAGGGAGGGCTGGCATCAGTAGAAGGGGGGAGGTGCTGGGGAAACGGGGTAGGAGGGTGAGTATAGTGCAAAAAATGTGTACACATATATGTAAATGCAAAAATGATACCTGTTGAAACTATTCCAGGAATCAGGGGAGGCAGGAAGAAGGAGAATGGTTGAGGAAATGAATTCATGTATGATATATTTGATACATTGTAAGAACCTGTGTAAATGTCACAGTGTACCCCCACCCAGCACAACAATAAAGGAAAAAAATAAGCAAAGGATCTTGAGACTTCCTCCAAAGAAGATATATAAATGACCAATAAGAGTATGGAAAAATGCTCAACATGACTAGTCAATAGGGAAATGCAAATCAAAACCACAATGAGATACCGTGTAAGTCAGCTTCCCATTGCTGTAACAGAATACCTGAGATAAGGAAGTTTCAGTCCATTAGTAACTGGTCCCATTGTTTTGGGCCTATGGCAGCAGATAACAGAAGCACACATTTTACTCACCTCATGGTTAGGGAGTGAAAAATAGTGGGAGAAAGGGAATGGAGTCCCACTAACCTTTGAAGGGGGGCCCCACCTCCATGATTTAAGACCTCCTACTAATTCCCACCTCTTAAAAGTTCCATAATCCCCAATAGTGCCACTAGGGGGAAACAAGCCTTTAATATATGGGTCTTTTGGGGACATTTAAGATCCAAAGTATACCCAATACTTTTTCCCACCCACTTGGATGGCTATAATAAAAAAGATGATTTTAGGTGAAAACATGGAGAAATTTGTCATGCACTGATGCAGAGATGGTGGAGATGAAAAATGCTACAGCTACTCTGGAAAATAATTTGGCAGTTCTTCAAAATTTAAACACAGAATTAATATAGACCATGAGATTTCTACTACCAAGTCTACTTCCAGGAGAAATGAACACATAAAACCATTTGCATGTGAGTAGTCATAATAACACCACTCATAATAGCCTAAATTTGGAACCAATCAAATGTCCAAAAAATGGCAAATAGATAAATAAATGTGAAATATGTCTGTGTGTATATATATATTTATATAATATAATATTATTCATCAACAATAAAGACTGAAATATTGATATATACTTCAACAAATATGAATCTTGAAAATGTCATCCTCAGCAAGAGAAGCCAATCACAAAAGACCACTTATAGCATCCATTTATATGAAATGACCAATAGGCAAATACATAGAGATAGAAAATATATTAGTAATTGCTTAGGGTGAGGAAGGTACAGAACTGCCAATGGGTATGGAATTTCTTTTTGAAATAATTAAAATGGCCTACATTGTTGCACAATTCTGTGAATACTATGAATTACTGAATTTTCTTAACTTTAAATGAGAAAATTCTATGGATGGGAATTGTATCTCAACAAAGAACCTTAAAAAAAAAAAAGAGCAAAACTACACAATCAGCTTCAAACCAAATAAATCATCATCCATTTCCCAAGGCCGGGAAGTTTCCCTGCCATAGCTGGGCCAAATAGAAATTCTTTCATAGCTTCTGAAATTGATTCATGATCCTTCAAAAACTGGATCATTCCAGCTACTACCAAGGGCTTAACTACACTAATTCTCTAGCATCATACATGGGAAAACACACTGCATACGTCCTGCTTAGGCTAGCTCTGTACTTTTCCCAAGGTATCCCTCAACAAGGCATTCCTTGCATAGGGAGAGGTCCATAGACTCGGGAAGGCTTTTGCTGTGTGTGGAAGTCTATGTTCCACAGCAGCGTCTCCCTGTGTGGGACTGTCCTCTAGCAATGGATAACTGCCAATTCCATCGTCAGGTAAACCGACTCTCTCACTTCTCAGTTCAGAAAGCCTCAATCTATGAGATTAGAAATTTAGAGAACAGAAGGCCTCCCAAAAGGGAGAGATGTTAACCTAATATGCAAAGAGCTGAATTATGCATGTGGGGAAAACAGAAAAAAATCCCATTTTCTGTTTCTTTACTGCCCCTAAATGCCTAGTTTGTCTTGTCCAGTTACACATGATTTTCCAGTCATTCATCATAGTTAGGATAACATAATCCACTAGTGGATCCAAACACAGCTTCCTCAGGTCTGAGTGAATTGAAATGTCATTGTTTCTGCAAAGCACTGAACTCTGTAGTGTAGGTGTCTTAGTAAAAATTATGTGCAATCTTAAGATTTTTAAATTTTGTTATTCACTGACAGAAATCATAGGAAGATTTACCAGGCTACTAACTTCAAGATTATGAGGCGGAATAGAAGATATCACAAAGATTTTTAAAATTCTTATTTTTAAAAGTTCTCTTTAGATTTCAAATTGTTAATTGAGGTGAAAATGAAAAAGGGGCATTGGAACAGCTTCAGAAATTCTATATTAATTATATTGGATTGTTAAATTCTCAGTAAAGACAAAGTAATATGTGACTGCAAAATAAATTACAGCAGAGACTAACATTCTGCCTCATTCAGTTTCTGCTGTCAGATGAAAATGAGATTATTGAGAACTTGTCTGCTTTATTTGCGATCCCTTAAAATGTGGTTTTAGTATTAGCTATGGGAGCAGCAGAGGCAGCATGGTCGGTTGCCATCATTCATAGCTAGAGAACTTACTTGAGTGTGCATTTTCTTTGCCAAGTAAATAATGCTATTGATATAGATGATCAGTCACCAGAAGCTTTGGACCACTGATGCCTCAGCAGTGATTAACCAGAGTCTGGTAAGTCAATGTCAAGTACAGATCTCTGTAGCAAAGACAAAATCTTAGCCTACCACAAGGAACAAAGAATAACTGAAGTTTTATTTTTAGGAGTTCTGAAGTTACGACCAATATGTCATCAAATTCTGTTTAATCTAGCTTTAAAGTACGATACATACTTATCATCTCCATATTTACCAGTGCCTCCTTTATCTCCCACCTGAAGCATCAGCAATACCCTCCTAACTGCTATTCCATTGCCCTTTCTAAATCCGTTCTCACCCCAGCTGCCAGAGTAATACAGAAGCATCATCATGTCAGTCTTCTGAAATGCCTCCACTTAGTTCCCAGTTTACTCAAAGAAGAGCCCAAAACATGGTCTACAAGGCCATAAACAATTTACTCTATCACCCTTACCTTTCTACTTCCTTTTAGACTCTCTCTTACTTTGTTCCAAGGGTCTTGAGTCCCATGTTATTCATCAAAATCACCAGATACAGAAACACCACTGTGTCTTTGAACTTGCTATTTCTTCTCTCTGGAATGGTTCTTTCCCCAAGTACACACATAGCTCCTCTCCTTACTTTCTTTGAAACTTTGCTCATGCCACATTTTCTGAAAGTTGGTTTTTTCCTCCTCATTTGTTCTTTAATTCATCCATGACTTTTCCTTTTGGTAGCTGTCATTTATTTATTCCCACTGCTATATAATATTATATTGTATAATAAATTCTATGACAATTTATGAATCTATTTCATTGTTATTGAATGGCTGCTTATTACCAATGTTTTGCTACTTCAAACAATCCTGCTATAAACATTCCTAAAAGTAGTTTTTTGTGCAAAATTCCTAGAGAATAGGTTTATGCATCTTCAGATTTACTATATAATGCTAAGTTGTTTGTCCAAAATAGTTGTATCAATTTATATACTTACAAATAAGTGCATATTGTCTGTTCTACACCCTTGCTAATAGTTTTAATTATTGCCAATCTGGTAGTCTTTAAATGGTCTCTAATAATGGTTTTATTTTCATTTTTCAAGTTACTAATGAAATTTAATGTATGTATTTAATGGCTGTATTTGTATTCCAACAGGGAACAAATGACATTTTAATATAATCAAAGGAAATAAGCCTGAAGGTGTGCATGGAGGATAGGAGTTGCTTCCAACACCTACCTAGGCTCAAAAGGATATATGGAAAGAGAGGCTACTGGAACTCAGAATAAAGGGCAAGGGCTTTTCTTTGAAAGAGACTTCCACAGTCAGAAAGAGAACAAGGAGAACCAAAATCCCAACTTTGTTCTTTTCCCTCCTTATGATATTCTGCCAAAAAAAATCAATGCAAATCCCCATTGGCCAAGCTCAACTGTAAATTAAAGGTCATGGGAATCTGATGATGTACATTCACAGAGGACCAGAATCCTGGGCCAGAAAGCTAGGTGTTGAAGAACTCAAAGTGGGTATATAGGTGCAAACAAAAGGCATTTGCATGAGGGATTTGGCCTTTCTCTTCTGTGAAGTACCTATTCAAGATTTTTGCCCATGTTTATGTTAGGTCATTTATCTTTTTTCATAGTAATTTGTAAGAGTTCTTTATGGAGACTGTTATTTTTATAGCAAATAAGATGTTTTCATTTTAATCCTTATGTTTGTTTTTTATTCTGGCCTTAATAATGCTGGCTAGAGCCTTCAGTACAGTAGTTCTGATACTTTTCTTGTTCATTATCTTAAACAGAATGCTTTCAATGTTTTCTTTGCTAAGTATGTTTTAGTTTTCTAAAATTTTTCAAATGGATGTTGTTCAGCAAATTTTTTTTTTACTAGATTGAACCATAAACTAATACCCCACAAGCCAAATGTAGCCCCACAACCTAATTCTGTAAAACACAAAACAAAACAAAACAAAAAACCCCCCAAAATCCCCAAAAACCTGTGTGGGGAAATAGCCATTCTGATTTGTTTTTCTGCTTTTATACTACATGGCAGAACTGTGTATTTCAACAGCGATCATATAGCCCATGAAGCAGAAAATATTTACTGTTTCTCTAGCTCTAGAAAATGTTTGCCAAATAGATGATTATACCATTTTCCTTTGTTAATCTGTTCATGTGATTTTGCTGTTTAATCTTAACTTGCCCACCCCAAATCCATTCTCTATACTTGTCTTCCTGTGGGGACTGACAAATAAGGCAATGGCAGGAGCTAAGGAGGTGATACTATATGGATCATGGTTTCAATAGTAGTTGTCACAGCTCTCACTTAAGGTTTTGGTGTGGTTGAACCTTCTCCCCTAACTCCATCCATCACTTAGTGGGCATTTCCTCAATGTGCTCTTTCAGTCCCAGAGGATTCTGGTTATTGCTGGTCACAGATGTCTCTTATAGGCTCTCTTTGGGTTCCTTTTGAACCATTTTTAAATGTTCTTCAGTTAAAATCATGATATGTGTTTCAGCTCTTTCTTGCCAGGTCTCTTAAAAAACTTTAGTAATTAACTTGGTGTGGTGTGCAAGCCTGTAATCTTAGCACTTGGGAGGGTAAGGCAGGAGATCATGAGTTTGAGGCCAGCTTGAGCTATATAGCAAGACCCTAATTAAAAAAGAAAAAGAAAATAACTAGTGATTAATTAAATTGTATTAATGTATTTTCTAATATTAAATGAATCTGACATTTTGGGAAGTCCTTCAATTTGGCCTTAATGCGTATTGTTTTGTTTGTATCTTTCTATTTGTGCTCATGAGAGAATGAAATTTTCTTTCTCATTCTGTTCTTTTCATATTTTGATACTAATATTACACTATCCTCATGACATGAGTTAAGGAGTGTTTTTCCTGTATTTACACTATGAATAATTTGCATAAGATTAAAATTTACTTATGCATATTTGATAAAATAATATGGATTATTTTTCTTGAACTATTTATGAATGTGAAATGTCTTCTGGAATTTATTCATTTTATTAAGGGTATTTGGAATAAAGTTGTCATATCCTCTTTATTTTTGCGTGGGGTATTATTTGAGACAGGGTCTCACTTTGTAGCCCAGGCTGGCCTTAAACTTTGAATACTCCTTCCTCATCTTCCCAAGGGTTGGAATTACAGATGTGTACCACCACACAGGTTATCTTTTAAATATTTACATCATATGTAGGCATAACATGTTTTATATCACAATATTATTTATTTATAGATTATCCAGACTTTCATTCATTTCTGTTTTATTAATTTTGCCAGATTTTTTTCACTTTATTATTGCTTGTGAAGAACCCAGTTTAGGCTCAATTCATCCAGTCATTGTATTTTTATTTTTTATTCTATTTCTTATTATCTTCATTATTTCAAAACTTCTTGCTTTCTTTTGCTGGATTTACTTCTTCTTTTGTACCACATTAAGTTGGATGCCTAGCTCATTACTTTTTATCCTTCTCTTTTTTTCCCCAATACATACACATAAATAATACAATTTCCTCTAAGCACTTTTAGCTGCTTCTTGAAATAACTTTAAAACAGCTTTATTTAGATATAATTCATGTACTATATACTATTCACCCATTTAAAGCATATAATTCATTGACTTAGTTTATAATACATTTTTAAAAATTATGGAAAAATTTCTAAAGTAAAGTTAGCATCTTAATCATTTAAAGTGGACAGTTCTAAATTAACTACATTCTCAATGTTATGCACACATCACCACTATTTATTTCCATTTCTCCAAACAGAAATGACCATTAACACCTCATCCTCTCATCTCCCATCCCTGTTTACTGCTAATGAATTTGCCTATTCTAGATATTTCATGTAAGTAGAATCCTATTTGTTTTTGGTGAGTGCATCATTTCACTCAGCATGTGTCCGAGGCTCATCCATGTTGTAGCGTGTGTCAGAACCTCATTCCTTTTCATAACTGAACAATAATGCTCTGTTTTGTTTATCCCTTCATCTATTGATAGACACTTGGGTTGTTTTCATCTTTTGGTGATTGTGAATAATACTGTAGTAAACCTTGATATATAAGTATCTGTTGAAGTCCCTGTTTTCAATTCTTTTGGATACATAACCAGGAGTGGAATTCCTTGGTCATATGTAAGTCTCACTCTCTCTTTTTTTTAATGGCACTCTATCCCTGTGTAACTTTTAAAGGAATAGTCAAACTGTTTTCTATAGCACCCACACCATTTTAAATTTCTCTCAGCAATCAATGTATAAGGGATCCAATTTCTCTACAACCTAGTCAAGAATACTTATTTTCCTTTTTTGGTTTTTGAGATTTTTATAGCCATTCTAGTACATGTGAAGTGGTATTTCATTGTACTTTTTAATATGCTTTTTCCTTATGATTAAGAATGTCGAGCATCTTTTCACAAGTGCCTATTGGCCATTTTCCTTTTTTTTGGAGAAATATCTAATGAAGTCCTTTCCTCATTCTAAAACTGAGTTACCTTTTTGTGTTTTGTGTTATAGCTCTTTATATATTTTGTATATTATGCATTTTCACATTACATTAAAAGAAAACCATGACGCTTGCTGTAACTACCTCAAGTAAAATGATTATTAAACATATTTAGCAATCAGTAGATCAACAGAAGACTGACTGAAAGTCCTATTTACAAAATCCAGACAAATTTGTCACTGATTTGTGAAGCAGTTCACAAAAATCACTATGATTATCACTACTTTTATTCAGTGCACAAAACTGAAAAGTGAACACATAGGCATATATGTGTAAGAACAGAATTCTAAATGGACAGAGCAAAAACGCAGAATGAAATAATGCCCAGAAACCCAAGGCTGCTAAATTACATATTTCTGTGTAATAATAAGACAACATGATATGGAAGGATCAGAAACATTACATTTAGTATTTTCCTCTCCACCACTATATGAAAGTAGTGCAGGGGAAGGACCACTTTTCTTTAGAGTTTTCTGTGTTCTCTACTTCAACTCCTGAAGTCTCTTTTCTCAGAACTGTCACTTCCAGGCCCTTCCTGGTCTGTTCCTAGAAGAAAAACAACTGGAACCTTTGGTTCAAAGGTCTGGGTTGGGGATGGGGTGCCTCTGTAGGAGCTGGGGACAATTGTCCTTAGAAGACAGTGTTGAGAGAATGAAGGCTCTCTGAGACCAGCTTTCCCTGGGTTGTCATTCTCTAGTGTGGGACAATCAGGAGTCCAAGAATTCTAGGAACCTTAAGATGAATTTGTGAAGTGAGAATAGCTAGCTTAATTTATACCTTCTAAATAGTTACATATGTGGATCCCCATTTTTACTCTTGACATGGCTTGCAAACATTGCAAATAAGATGTTATGAGTAAAACTGGGGTATTTTCTGTGCATATTTATTTAAAATCTGTACTAGAAATCTCTGCATAAGAATTCTGAATTTCAATTATAAAATCAACACTTTGAATAGGTTGTGTTAGCTACATATCCAGGAGTAAAAATAACTTTGATCATAAATAATAGAAATTGCAAAACAAAAAGATGTGTGTGATAACAATTGATGTTATCCACTAATATTCTGGTTCTCCTCTTCCCAGGAATATGGAAGACTGTACTTAACTCTGCTTTAGAATTATGTGTCACTATGTGGCTACTTTGGTCTTGAAATCTGTGGTCTAGACTCTGTAACAGATTTTGGGATGTAATCTATGTACTATAAAAACTTCCTGCCACATGAATAAACATCAACTATGATTTGGATATAATGCTGTTCAGATAAATAATGAGATCAACTTTGAAGCTATTTCTATAGCTTTTTTTTCAGTAACTTGCATTGAATCCATAATTACTTTACTTCCATTACTTTTACTCCCCACTTATTTGCCAGCTTTGAGGTATAACTGATGAATAAAATTGTTAATATTTTTGTACAATTTTTTTGATGGTATTGCAGTTTGAACTCAGGGCCTTATGTTTGGTAGGCAAGTACCATATCACTTATTTTTTGGATAGGGGGATAGGATCTTACATTTTTGCTCAGGGCTGGCCTCAGACTGTGATTATGGGCACACACCAACACACTTGGCTTGTTGGTTGATGATAGAGTCTAACTTTTTGCCTGGGCTGTCCACCAAGCATGACCTTTCCAATCTGCATGTCCCAAATATCTGAGATTACAGATATGAGTCACTATTTTTGGCCTCTTCCAGTCTTTATAGATTATTTTGTCAGGGAAAGGCCTTCACTAGTCTGACCATGCAGAGGATCTGCATGGGCCATCTAGTTGGATTCTAAGGTGGGCTGGCCTGGCTCCACAGGGTCAGTCTGGTGCCAGTGTCTCCTGGGGAAGACCTGTATCTTCAGCTGTGGGAGGTAATCTGGAGCACCCTTGTAAATTATACAACTCAGTGCATACCTGCAATCCCAGCTGTTTAGGAGGAAGATACAGAAGGGTCAGTTTGAGGCCAGCCTGCAAACTGCAGAAGTTAGCAAGATCCTGCCTCAAGAACAAGCTGGTTGTGGTGGCACGCACCTGTGGTTTGCCAGCTACTTGGGAGGTAGAGGTAGGAGGATCATGATTTGAGGCCAACCCAGGCAAAGTTACTGTGATACCCTCTCAGAAAGAGCACACTAAAAGCAAAAGGACTGTGGGGCATGGCTCAAGCAGTGGAGTGCTTGCCTAGAAAGCATAGGCCCTGAATTCAATCTCCAGTACTGTGATAAAATAAAAAAGAATTGTACAGTTCAGTGGATTTTGGTATATTCACATGGTAATAAAAGCACTACTAATTTTACAACAGGATCTTAACACAAAAAGAAATTCTATACTCATCAGCAGCAAATGACAAGGTGTGACCATTATAAGAATGTATATAGCATCACAAAGTCTTTTATGATTTAGTGCTCAGTTCATCATCTCCCCTTTGCCATTTACAGCATTATTCCAGGGGTGGAGTGAGGACGAAATGGAACCAGGTCCTTGATGAACCAAAAGGGACATGTGGGATAGCCAAGAAATGAAGCTTTTTGACTTAAACCACTAAGATTTGGGGATGATTTGCAGATACAGAATACCTAGCCTAACATGACTCATGCAGAGGAAAAAAAAAAGTTTGATGAGAAATTATTTAGGTAGAATTTTTTTAACTACTAAGAATTTGCAATTCAGAAATGACTCTGAATGCTAATTGTCTTCTTAAAATAGAAAGTAAAAGAGGCTGATTTTAAGTCAGGTGATCATTGGAGGAAAGTCAACTCATCTGCTCTGAGGACACACCACTTATATTTACCAAGGAATGCCTCCCTGTGATTCCATCATGAGCTTTGTTCTGCTGATGGGAGGACAGGTTTGATAAATTATGTTTCCTTAAGGTTTCTTTCTGGAATTTTTCCTGGAATTTATTTGGTCTGCAACATAAGATGAGGCCTTAGACCGATTTTTTCCCTTTCGCTTATCCTCTCACCTATATTAAACATAATTAAATCTTCAGTATCATGTAGCCATTATTCACTATGTTGATGAATAATATGAGATATTCCATAATGAAATTAAGGCTTCATTGCCAATGCTATAGGTCTAGTTTAGGAATTTACTACTTATCTTTATAGCAAAATCCTATCACATATCTTTCTTTTTTCCTCTAGTCTTTACAACCTTGAAGTTTAAACTTTCTAAAACACTGTTCTGATCATGACATTTCCATATATGAAGACCTTCATGTAGTTTTTGCTCTTAGAAAATAATTAAGCAAGGCATTTATATTAGTTTGCTAGGGCTACTGTAACAAAATACCACAAACTGGGTGATTTAAACAACAGAATTTTACTGTCTTCCAGTTCTGGAGGAAGTCTGAGATGAGGTTGTTCCTACTGAGAACTGTGTGGAGAACTTGTCCTATGCTGATTTGCCGGCAATCTTTGGCATTTCTTGGCTTATAGAAACATCACCTAATCTCTGCTTCATCTTTTGTGTGTGTATGTGTGGTACTGAGGTTTAAACTCAGGACATCACACTTGCTAGGTAGGCATTCTCTATCATTTGAGCCACTCCGGCAGCCCATTTTTTTGTGTTGGCTATTTCTGAGATGAGGGTCTTACAAACTATTTGCCTGGACTGGCTTCAAACTGCGATCCTCCTGATCTTTGCCTCCTGAGTAGCTAGGATTACTGGTGTGAGCCACTGGCACCTGACTTCTGCTTCATTTTATATGACATTAATCCTGAATCTGTGTCCAAATTTCCTCCTCTTATAAGGATACCAGTCATTTAGGATTAGAGCCCATTTTATTCCAGTAAATTTCATGTGAAGTAATTACATCTAAAAAAAAAATCTATTTCCATATAAGGTCACATTCTAGAGTTATGGAGGTTAAAACTTCAACAGATCAATTTTGGGAGGGGCCTTAACAACATCCAAAGTTCCCCACTGGGTTCCTAGTTAATTTTTCAGTGTAATTCCCTCCTTATCTTGCTACTTTTATACTCCAGGTAGTGAAAACAACAAAAAGACCCCTTCTGTGAATTATACTACTATTCTGTCTGTGCATTTCTTCTCCCTTACTTCTTTCATGCCCACTCACCAATTCCTATACATTTTTTAAGGTCAAGCTTAAATGACCCCTTTTCTATAAGGATGAATCTAAGTTTCCTATACAGGAACATCTCTTTTTTGCTTCTCTTAGTACATTCTTTGTACTTGTCTCCTGGAATTTAGCATGTCCTAACTTTTAATTTGTGTTGTATATGACTGATATGGTCTATATTCCTTAAGCCAGTATTTGCCTTATGAGCATGAGGTATACATCCGATTCACCTTTTAATTTTCCCATAGTGCTTTATAAAATTTGTTGAATAAAGTTATATAATCATAGAAACTACAGCTTGAAATCTTTGATATTAGCTGTTACATCACTAGTTTTTTAGATTGCAGAAAAAAAATCTTATTAATTGATGTGTTTGGTTTTAATATATAATATGGGAGAAACCCAAAGGTTTTCAAACCAACAAATAGTTTCTGACCATAATATTGAACCTATCTTATAAATCAAATATGAAATTATCAATATTCTATAAAAACCCATTAAGCAATCCTAAAGTATTTCCTACACTATTGTGTCTTAAGATCCTGACACAGAAAGAAGTTTCCTATCATTCCTGTTAAACTTCATTCAAGATTTACTAATCCCACTCCAGTAGTTTAAATTTATTTTCAATGAGGAATTATTCCAGAAAAACTAGAAATAAAAATGTGATATTGATAGCAGACAAATGTTTCAGTTTTGTGTTAGAATTTATTTCCTAAGAAGCAAAAGTACTTTGCCTGTTCTGTTTAGAAGAAAAACTGCATTCTATATATTATATAATTCCTTAACATACATATATATAATATACATATACTCACATTCCAATGTGGTACAACAGTAATAAAATAAACCTATAGGATTTAGTCATTAACAGTGCACGGAAACACTTCTATATAACCAATTTTAACAGCTAAGATACCAAGACTCAAGGGTTTTTTTGCTAACTTAAGTACTCAAGTACTTGGTTTGAAGAGTCCAACAGACTGAAAGTCTGCTTTTCAAGAGTACCATGATCTTCTATCAATGGCGAGATTTTGGCATTTCTATATTCCAATAGTTCACGATCCTTGCTTGATGTCAAGAGTTCATTATCGACTACACCTATAGTCGCATCTTCTACCAGAATATTTGTTTGGTATGCGCCAACTGGAATTTCAGGTAATCCAATGTAGTCATGATCTGCCACTACGGAACCTTGCAGGAGATAAAGACTGTCTGAAAGAGGAGACATGGAAGGTGCTTTTTAGAATTATAACTGAACATCATTTAAAAATTATACACTGTTAAATGAGGAACAAAACCCAAAGTAATAAAAATTAACTATTAAGATTAACTTCTGGGGAATTCCCTTATCTATTAAATAAATATACATGTCAAAGACTGGATAAAATTTTTTATATATATAGATGACAGTTCATACACGTAGAGTGCAGGAATATAGGGATACCATGGATTTTAAAACAAATTTTACTATTCCCTTGACTTTTCTTTGGTAGATATTTATGTTGAGGATTAGGTGGTAGGAGTGGTTTAGATTAAAAAAAACAAAATTACCAAATTATATTTTGACAATTATGATATCCTCAATTTGCTTTTACAAAGCATTTCTGGGTAAATTAATAGGTTCAACAAAGATATTTTGACAAATGGAATTGTTAAATCTCATATTTATAATTTTAATGATTATCCAATCTTCACAGAACCCATCTTAAGAAGATAATACCAAATTGTTATAATATGAAGTAATAAACTAAGTGATAAAGTAGTCAAAGTTGGTATTATGTGACAGGAATGTGTAAGGAGACAGGCTTAAATGAAGCAGGTTAAAAGCTTAAATAATTGAAGTTTAATTTAATACCAAAAATTCTTACAAACTTTTAAGGTCTACCTAGTCCTCACTGAAACACTGACAAGGAATCTTCCCTTATCAGCATTTTGTTACATTTTTATCAAATTTATCATTATCCACAAGAAAAAAGTATGTAACATGAATGTTAAACTGATGGCAAAGCAGCAGCATCTTTTACTATAAGGACTAATAGATGGAAAATGATTCCTCCCTATCTGATACTTCAATTCATTACAAAAGGGAACTCTTCTCCACCATAGATGATTAACTTCCTGACCCTTTTCTTTCTGGATCTTCTCTCAAAACCTTCACACATGCTCTTAAAGATTTAACAGCTTAACGAGTTCTTAAATTTTATCAAGAAATAGCAAAAAAAAAAAAAAATTTAGATTAGGAATTGATGAAAGTTTCTCAAAGAAGAAAAATCTGTCAGTATATCAAGGAAAATGATCCTACTCTACTCATCCTTGTAACTGAGCCTATTTCAACTCCAGAAGTTCATGTATTTAAGAACTTCAATTCACAAACTTTGATAGGTCATACAAATCCATAACTTCTAACAACAGATAGCCTAAGTGGGCTTGGGCTTATATGGTCTTACATTTCACACTTAGCTCTTTATTAGGTAAAGTGTGCTTGGTATTTTAGTTTTGAGAAGTTTTCAAGTTTAATCTCACCAATTCTTATTAATTCAAAGTAGTGATTAGACTGAAAATAACATTAAGAAGATACACTATTTATGATGGAATTAAAGTATGGATAATTGAAAGTGGTAAGAAAATAATTTCTGAATGCTAGTTGGACAAGAGGAATAAATCTGAAAGACAAAATATAAATCATGCAATACATGAGAAGTGCTTTGACTAAAAGTGGCAAGATAAAAGAAAAAAATGATCAACAAAACAAATGTTTTGAGTGTGTTGTTAGCAGTTCAACATGGAAGTTTGCTTACTAGCTTACTCTTCATACTGGAGAGGGCCAGGTAGCAGTCTAAAAGAGAACTGAAAAGGTCAGGTATGATAAAAAATTAAAAATATAAAACGGCTTGTTGATGAATTTAAAAGCCATGGAGAATTCCATAGGTTCAAGGCCTCCACACTGTGTGGTTATCAGTGATACCATATCATTTAAGGAATTTGCAAAGACACTTTCAGAGATCTCTGATGAAGTAGGATTTCTGTCTGAATGTTTTTCCATACAGATGAGCAAGCTGTATATTTTAGAAAATATGTCAAGTATACATCAATGCAGAAAAATATTCCTAGATTTAAAGCTCTTAGAAGTTACCACTTTAATTTCCTGGATATGTATTCTGAGAACTAGAGTTTAAGCACATCTTAGCTATACTGGACTTAGAAGTGAATGGATTTTACGAACATCATCTATTGGTAAGAAGAAAGTTTCTATGTGTACTTAATGCAAATAATATACAAATACACATCTTTTTTCTTTAAATAAGTATAAACCTTATTGTAACACAAGTGTAGAGAGGAAGGATTACACTCAGCAAATTCTACACAAGTCACTTATATACAAAGGAAAACAAACTGAGGATGTCATGGGCCTGTTTGTGTGGGGAAAAAAAACATTTACAAAGACAAAATATGTTTCAACTCTTACTATAGTCTAAATCTACCGGAGTCAATATAAATGCTCTTTAAGTTCAATAAAGACTATCAAGGAAGAGATTCTTGGGGACCATGTATGTTGAAATAATGATATTTTGGAAATGCTGAGTATTAGAAAATATAATATTAAAATTATTTTCACCTACCACTTTGAACTTTTTAAAATTGTGCTAATAGAAAATTTATATACATGTCACATAGTTTTTGTATCATGTATCTGTTGAACAATGCTGATCTAGAATAATCCTGAGTTAGGAATATAGAAAATGAACATGCTGAAGTTTTTGCCATCAAAATAGAGATAAACATATTTACTGAGTTACACTGCACAACAGACTAGACTATTCTTCTCTTGTTATTGTACTAATTCAATTATGATTATGAGCTCTAGTTGATGAAAGTATCATTTTAGTTTTTGTTGGTGACCAGGCATGAAGCCTGGACTGGGAATAATGGAATCTGCACAGCCTCTCCATGTAGGAGTTTGCACAGCCTCTTCATGGTAGAAGTTTGCACAGCCTCTTCTACCATGATTTGCCCAGCACCTGGAGTCTTGACCTTTGTTCTCACATCTCCTTGAAGAATACAACCTGCTGTGTCTGCATACCAGCCCTCTGATGCAAAACTAGATAAAGTACCAGAAATGTTAGGAGATTCCCTGATGCCAGATTAATCAGTACCTAGATAAGGTGTTCTGTGTGCCCTGATGATTCCAGAACTAATGTGCTGTAATTAAGCTTCATCAGCCTTAGGAAAATTAGCCCACCAAACCTCATTCCTTTTACCTTGAATCAAGAATTGTTAAAGCTTGATTTTTACCTGAGTCTTTTCCTTGTACTGACCTATAAAATAAACACTCTGGCTCAGGTAGGCACTCACGTTTCCCATCAAGAACCTGCAGCCCTCCCGATCCTAGCTTTCTGTTTTATGTCTGTATGTCTGTGTGTGTCTTATTTCTCATTCCCTGCCACTCTTAGTCAGGTTCACGCAGCACACTCATGCAGGTTGTGGGCAGTTTTGACCAGACTGAATAAGTAAGTCTAGTTTTTTTTTTGAAACTGAGGTATTTTCAGTATGCTTCAGGAAGATGTTATCAGCAATTTTGATGTAATTTTCCTCATGTAATTTTAAGGAATAAAACAATATTAAAAATAATTGATTTTTAGGTCAAGTGTGTTAGTGCACATCTGTAATCCTAGCTACACAGAAGGTGGCGATAGGAGGATTGAGGTTCAAGACCAGCATGGGCAAAGTTAGTGAAACAAGCTGGAGTAGCAGCACATGCCTAGAATCCCAGTTATGCAGGAGGCAGATAAAGGAAGATTTCGGTCCAAGGATGGCCCTAGGAGAAAGCTCAAGACCCTATCTGAAAAATAAATGGAGCAAAAAGGACGGGTTTGGCTCAAGTGATAGAGTGCTTGCCTAGCAAGTGCAAGGCCCTGAGTTCAAACCAGGAAAAAAATTGACTTTTAAATTTCTCTAAGTAGAAAAAACATTAAAATAAATACACTGAAAATACCTAAATGATTTGGGTGGGTTAATTCCTCAAATAGGAAGAAAAATATATGTACTATTTAATTTTCTTATTCTTAAGAAAGGTGCCTAAACTAACCATAGATATGGGTTGACTAATCCTCAAACTTTTACAATATGTTGTCATTCTAGTATATCCTTTCTTATGGAAAAATAATAAATAACTTGATACCGTATCATTATCATAATAACTAATGCTACCAGCAGAGAGCTTGGATTAGAAATTAAGGCTTTTCTCAGTATGAGAGAAACTCTATTAATAATAATGTAGAGCCCAAAGGCTTAATGTCATAGAGACTAAGCTTTGCAGACCATAATTGTGGTAGGCAGAATAATGGGCTTCCCAAAGATGTCCACATACTAATTCTTGAAACCTGTGAATATGAACCTTACATGACAAAATGAGAATTAAGACAGTGATGGAATTACGGTTGCTAATTATCTGATCTTAAAATGGGAAAACTATCCTAGATTACTTAGGTGGTCTAAGGACAAGGTCCTCTAAAGGAGGTGGAGCCGCTGCTGGCTTTGAAGACAGAAGAAAAGGACCAAATTAAGGAATGAAGGTAGCACTAGAAACTAGAAAGGAACACAGCACTGTTAACCCCTTGATTTTAGCGTATGTAGGCCTCTAACTTACAGAACTTAAAGATAATAAATCTATGTTGTTTCAAGACACTAAACTTATAATTTGTTATGGTAGTAATAGAAAACTTAAATAATAAAAGTCATTTAAAAATGGGGGATTTCAACCATAGAGAAAAAACGAGACTAAAACTTTTGGGTAAGGCAGATCCAAAGCTATCACAAACAAAATAAATTAAAAACTACTCAAAATCTGTCTTGGATGGAATAGTGGATCAATAACATTACTTTTCCTTTTAAAAGAGATCATTTCACTTATAAGAAACACTGGTATGTTTTAAAATTTCTTGTCAAAATAATTAGTTTAAAAAACTGTGTGGCATTGAACTAGACAAAATAACAATTAGGCCTGCTTAAAATAGCCATGATATATAAAGTAGATCTCATACTAAATGTGTAACTCTGTATTATGTTCTAGATAAGAATGGATAAGTTGGCAATAGAAGTGTATCTGCTTAAGACAAAAGTCTTTATAGCTATGGAAACTCAAGACGGGCAAAGAGTAACAATGACAAATGTAGAGAGACAAATTTCTAGTTCTTTCGGATATAGGTTATCCAAATTTATGACTATGATGCAAACATTTTTGGGAAAATAATGATACTGAGAAAAAAGATGGTATAAATCATAAATAATGCTTTTGCAAATGAAAGAAATACACAAAAAAGGACCAAATAGTAATCAGCACATCCTCTGATTCACAGGAAAAACTTAAGCAAATTCACCTATCAATCTATCAATTGCAGTAATACTGCAATTTTCTTATATTAATGGAAGATGTATCTGTAGAGAATTCAACCATGAGGCAAAAACTGCACTGCTTCTATTTAGAATCTTCTGTTCTCCATTTGGTTCTGAAATAGTCAGAAGCAGCAAAATATCTGACCTACTTTTTATCAGTGTTTGGTAGAATGAAATGCACAGTGTAGAAACAGATCCTGGTACCACAACATTTGAAATATAAGTTTTATATAAAGGAAAGTTAACGCATTTGAGGGGAGCAACTCCTGATTGCCAAAGATTAAGGAGGAAATCCTGCTATAAAAGAAAGGACATGTGTCTGTATAATCTTTCTTTCTATTTAACTTCTGGAAGAGAGAAATTTAAAGGGTAAGAACAAGGACTAACAGCACTTATCTTCTAACAGAGAATATAAGTACTTGTAAGTTTCAGAATTAGAACATACTCCAAGATAAGGATAAAGTTAGTGTAACTGGGTCTGTCACAAGAAACAAAGTACTCAAGAGCTTTTAACACAAGAGTTGTGGCTCAGATCAGAAGCAGAGTTGAGTTATTATTAGTGAGTAACCCCCCAAAGGGCTTTATATCTAAAAAATGTAATAGGACAAGAGTAGGTTATTTGTTGTTGCTGCTCTTATTGTTATTTACGTTTGTTAAATAACTTATGTTGTTAAAAAATATACCACATAGTATCATCCATTAGGTGATATTTATATTTAAATAATAATGCTCTATAGAAAGAGCACAATTACCGAACAAGGTATCAATTAACTTGCTCTCAGTTATCTGCCTCTGAGAAGTTCTAGGGAATAGATATGCCAGGACAAATTAAAGGTTTTCATAAAGTACGGGACTTAATCTGAAAGCCACAGTAAACATATCATTTAGTCTATGTAAGAAAGGTTGCAGAGATCAGTATATACTATTAAAACAAGTCATATTTTGGGGCAATTATATTTTGGGCAACTTTGTGTAGAGGGCTATCAACTCTTCTTCTAGCACCATATAGCATTCTCAGTATACCCTAGTCTACACTTGTATCTGTTCCTACTGGTGGCTTACCCATGAAGCAACATTAAAAATTAATGACATTCTTAAAGTTCCCTAATTTATTTATCTCATAACTAGATTCTGGGCCATATGTTTGTTTTAGGCATTAATGATCTTATTTTTTGTTTTTCCACACTAAAATGAGAAATAGAGTGACTAATATATCATGCAAGTGAATAGAGAAGATGCAATCCGTCCTTCTGGGAAACAGGTTCAGTGTTTTCCATGTAAACTATGAAAAACACACTAGAAATCAAAATAAAATCAGTTCCACATACATCATAATAGAACAGACTACTTGGGATATCTAAAACTATACCAAATTTTTTAAGAACTACAAGAGAAAAGAAACTCTAACAAAATGAGGGAAGAAAGATTTCTGGCATTTTTAATTTCCCTCCTCACTCATAGAAAGTAAGCTATTTACCTTGTTCACTGGATTCTCTTACGTAAGGCTTAAGGTGAGACATTTTGATAGGTCTTTTGAGTCTTGTCCCAGTATTGTCTCTCAGGACAGCACATCCACTTTCTGTAATATAGTCTATGACACAAGGACCAACCCATTCAGACTGGAAACGACCATCTTTCCACCAATTTTTCCTCTGTCTTAAAACTTCATGACCCACTTTTAAATGAAATGGATTTAATTGCTTTGGTTTCTTTTTAACAACAATCTTCCTTTTATTCAGTTCATCCAAATTGTTGTCCTCCACCTATAAGTACAAAAAAGAATAAAGAGATCAAAGAGTTATTTCTAAAAGTAAATACAAATAATATAACAAAATGGTTATTTATTGAGGTACTACTAAAAGGTAGGCATAAGTCCTATTTAATTTCTAAAACACCATTTTAAAACTTAGTATTACCACCCCTATTTTACACAGAAGGCAAACTAACATAGTAATTTTCCAAAGTCAAACTATTAGAAAGTAGGAAGAATACAGATACGAATTCAGCTCTACTTAAATCCAAAGTTTTTTTTTTTTATTATTGCCTCAGAATTTCATAAAGCATACTATTTAACCAAGATAAGCAGAACTTGATAAAAACACTTTTTTCTTTAAAGGTATATTATGTAAATATGCATGCATTTAAAAAGTAACTATCGCTTTATAGAATTTTACAGTTTTTGTATTAAATAGAATCACCTGGCCCACTGATGATGTATTTTTCTCCACTATTTTAGTAGTTTCAGCTTCTTTAATTGCATCTAGAATTCTGGCAAACATACTTGCATTATCACCATCCACTTCATGAAGATCATCTGAAGTCTCTGGCATATAAGGATTTCGATTAAACATTTGAAAATATGGTGTATTTTTAGTAGACTCCTATTTTAAGAAAAATAAACAGCAAATTTTGTGATAAAACATTTGTCTAGCTATCCTACCAAGTATAGGATTGATAAAAAGGCACATACCAAGTGAGTCACATTGAAGGCAAATGAAACTGCTGATAGGTGGTCATCCCAGTTGTTAGGGTAGTCAGCACAGTGTTTGGAAAGAAATGTTTTGATTGTGCTAGATGTACTTTCAGATGTATTAACAGTTCCAGAAGCATGAGAAATTACAATCTGTTTTGTACCAAACAGTCCATAGAGTTCAACATTGATCTGAAAAATACAAAATGACTTTTTAAAATTTGTATTTTTCCATTAATTAAAAAAAAAAGCTTTGAAAGAACTCGAATCTTTTTTAACTGACTACATCCATTTAAAAAAATCCATAATTTGTTATAATAGTTACTACTGATTGAGTCCTTACTATGTGCTGGTCAACACACTGGATGCTTTACCTTATTATCGTTAAACTTTGTGGTGAAGAAAAAAAACTTAATGGTGGTTTTAAGAGGTACTATTAACTCTGTTTTAAAAACGAAAAGCTGAAGCTTTGGAGATTAGGTGCCTCATCAAATACACACATACAATAAGGAAATGGAAAGACAGAAGTTAACATTACCTCTGTGTTCCAGTAATTTTGTAATTCAGCAGTCTCTTAAACAAAAACAAATACTAGGTTGCATAATCCAGGTCACTAATGTGTGACTGAACCTCTGTATGCATCTATAAAATGAAGAAAATCTTACCCATAACTCTTTTGAGGATTAAATGTTTATGTTTGTAAAATATTTAAAACAGTACTCGTCAAGTAGCATTTTATAACTTTTAACTGGTACTATTATTATTACTACAATTACTATGTGCAGAGTATTAAAGAATTTAAAATTAGGTTTAGAAAACTTGTAACGGTGAGTCTGTCAAGTGTAAAATTACTCTTTTTCCAATTATTATTATTTTTGACACATTTTTTAGAAGAAGAGTTATTTCAGACTAGTATTAGTAGAATAACTAAAAAAGGTAAAGCTAACAAAAACAAAACTGTATTTTCCAAGCTCCCTGGAAGGTAGGAGTGATTGAGTTATGGGAGAAAAAGATATAGGTTAAAGGTGTTGCATGAACTCAGCATGATTTTTTGGAAAGGACATGACTTCATTGTCGTTTCCTTTCTGACTATAACATAGACACTGTGATGTGGGCTTTGACAGCCATATTGTTAGCACAAGATTGAGTGTTAAATCCTAAAGATCATGGAAATAAAAGCTAGGAGCATTAGTTCCCATGGTGTTCATGGCTACCATTCTACCTGGACTTCTTTTACTTGAGAATAAAATAAACCCCAAAATTTACACATAATTTTTTATTTATACATTGGGAAAGGAGAGGAGCGTTATTTGTACCTGAACACACAATTCCTCACCAATATATGTACTAATTCAAGCTGCCTTTTAATTCAAAAGTAGTTAGAAAGAAATTCCAGAGTAAGTATCAATGGAGTCAACTTTAATCTGAGGTCTTGCTCAATGCTTTTAAATGACTCATGGAAAAGGCTTTAACTTTTTTCTTTCAAGAGGTTGCCTAGAAATGATTGAGTGAATCCATCTGAGAAAGACTATCTTAATATCTTTATCTCCAACAGCCTTTTCCCCCACTATCAAACTAGATTTTCCATCATTGTAATTTTAATTTTCCATGTTTTTTAAAAATTAAAGAAATTTTCTCATTGAAATGTTTATTCTCTTTTCTTTATAGGACTACAAATAATCCTTTATTCTTTGTATTGAAATAATTCTAGCAAATACCCTATGCTGTTAGAAATATCTCTATTTCTATCCAACTGTATAATAAACTTCCCATATTGTATATTGTTCTAATTTTTTTTTAAGATTAAAAAAGTAGTTCTACTAGTCTTTCCCAAAAATGTATTGTCTTACATATTCTGTTACACAGACCACTGCTGTATCAATCTAGGTAGGCAAAGTTATGCTGCAATTATAAAAACACTTGCATGTCTTGGTGGATGGCTTAACAGCAAAGTCTTACTTAGTACTAGTGCAAAACTGGTCAGCGGTCTGGGTGTCTTTACAAGGCAGATATTTTCCATTAAGTAACTTAATCACCCATCTCCAATGAGAAAAGTGTTACCAATCTAGAGTGTAGTATCTGGAATATTAATCAATTGTTCAAAGAAAGATAAGACTGGGAGATAAAGGAATTAAAGATGAGGCTTTTACTGCTTCTGGCTAAAAGTAACACATAGTCATCTACTTCATTTCTTTGGCCAAAAGTATTTACTTGAGCTTTCCCACCTGTAAGAGGTTAGACAGGCTTCCACATTTGGAGGGAAAGAACTAAACTTTAGTAACTTTTTAAATCACAAATGCAATTTTTGATTCTATATGTTAATCATTAGAAATTATAAAAGCAATATAATTATACTTCCTATAAACTAATAAATTAAGAAATCTGTAATCCCATCACTCTAAAATTAAAAATAACTTGAATTGACTGGATGCTTGGCTTAAGTGGTAGAACACTTACCTAGCAAGCACAAGGCCCTGAGTTCAAACTTCATACCACAAAAAAAATGGAAAAATCTCCAATTAACTTTAGATTTTAGTTTTTTATACCTATCTTTTAGTTATCTACATAAATATATATGTACACGTAATAAATTCTTTTCCTGGATTTTTTATTTTAACATTATATAAGCACGTTCTATCATTTTTCTTTGTTAATATCATTTTTAATGTCTGCTTTAAAATATATATTAATATATGTATTTGTTTCTTTGTAAATTTCATTATGGCTACATTAAAATATTGCATTATGTGGCTAGACATTTTTCTGAAACACATTTTTTGGATATTTAGGATGTTTTCCGTCTCTCACAAATATAAACAGTGCTGTGGTAAATATTATAAAACAGCTGTTTTTTCTTCTTCTGGTGCTAGGAATCAAAATCAAGGCCTCAAGCATGCTAGGTAAGCATTCTACCACTGTGCTACACCCTTGGCCCAAGAGCTATTTCTGAATTTGGATTATTTAATTAGAGTAAATTCTTTAAAAAGGATTGTTAACTAAAGAACAAATTATATTTAGGGCTTTTCACAGACCTTTGGCAAACTGCTTTACAAAACAGTTTCAAGTTGTGATGCTACCAGCAATTTAAGGTCGGATTATTCTACTTAGTCTGTTGGTATTACTCCTATTTTTTTTTTAATATATAAAAGCATCATCATGTATTATATTACTATTGGGTTTGAACATTTTCTCCATGTTTATAATTTTTATTCCCTATTGAAAATTATGCTTTCGACTAAATTTATTAGTTTGTTTAGCACTTTTCCACTGGATTTGCTTAAATTTACCTGAAAATAATTTTGCTATATTTAATTCTAAAACCATATTGCAGAAGTAATTTCAAATTGTTACTAAACTGGTAGCTTATTACATAACCCTTCCTTACTCCACTCACTCGTGACACCATTTTATCATTTCGACCAATTACAAACTCTGTCAAGATGCCGTTAACTGATGTACTCCATGAAAACTACTAGTTTAGTGTAGCTCACTGTCTCAATATTATATCAAGTCATTCTTTTGATGTCATATTTTTCAAAATTGGTAGTTGAGATGCTGTGAAAAATTACTATGCAAAAATCAATGTGAAACAGGAAATGATGGTAGTTTCAATATGATACCAAGGTTTGAGAAGTTAAACAACGGTCAACAAGTACTTAAGAGCAAGAAAACGGTTATTTAACAATGAAAGACACTTTTTTTTCCACTTATGACACACATATAGGTATATTTTATTTCTTTATTTGGTGCTGGGGATTGAACAAACCCAGGACTTCACATATCCTAAATATGTGCTTTAAAACTGAGCTACACTCCTGACCCAAACTATTATATTTTGAAATAGCTACTAAATTGGTTAGGATGTAAATGTGTTAAGTTATTTGGATGGACCTGTGCAGGTAAGAGCTGACATAACAGGTCTGAAACTGCTACCCTTTGAAGGGCCTAATTATGAGAGTGGCCCTTGGCTGGTGTTAAAGACCTTAAAGAACATTATGGTTTCTTTCAACCACTGGCATTTCCAACCATTCTCTAACTAATAAGGGTAGCTAACAGTTTATATAAATAATGCTGCCTATACTAAACACTTTTCCTTCTAAGAGTCTGGGATTTTAGTACATGTTAGGCAGAGGGTGCTTGTGTGAACAGACCCCCAACAAAAACCACAGGTAGTGAGTTTCTAATGAGTTTCCTTGGTAGGCAACATTTCACATGGTTGGAGTAATTCACCACTGGTGAAATTAAGCATGTTCTGTGTAACTCCACTAGAAGCTTGCATTTGATTTTTTTCTGGATTTCTACCCATATACCTTTTGTCTTTGTGATTCTGCTTTGTATCTTTTCACTAGCAAATCTTAGCCATTGAGTATGATTACATGTGTGTCCTCTTAATGAATCATGGAACCAGAGGACAGTCATAGGGACCCCTAACACAAGTCTTAATAACTTTAGGTATTTCTCTAGAACAGAGACATCAAAATTACTATGGACCAAGAAAATCTGATTATCTGATCATTCTTATATAGTACCCTGTCAATTATAAAATTCTTAAATATGTCTTAAAGACATGCTACATTTTTTTAGACTTTTCATATATTATTCTTGTGTGCTTATTCCTTCAGTTTAACTTTAATCTGGAAAAGGACAGGGCAAGGGAAAAATATTTTCAAATATTGAATAGTCTCATTTGTGAACAGGAAGTATTTTTGCATTTAGTTAAGACCTTTTTATCTGCCAATTATAAAAGTTTTAAGCTATAAGTGAACAAATACTATTTGGATCAACCTTCTCGTTTTAGTTTGAGGACACCCAAATTACTTAGTAGCACAGAAGTATTAAAACCTAGTCTAATTTCCAGTCCAACTACCCTTATATGTTATACACCTCTATACCTATAGCAATTTATCTGAATCTATTATAGTACCCTATAATGCACAGGGCACTGTGTGCTGAACTCTGAGAGGTTGTCATATTTGCTCCCAGACTAAGCAGTTTGTCTTACCTGCTGAATGAATTCATCTCTTTGGTCCATTATTATTTTCTGAGGAGGCCCATATAAAAAAAATACATTGATAATGGCTTTAGAAATTTCTGATACTGAAATAGCATGTAGAGGTAAAATTGTGACCCACTTTGTGAACAAATCTGTCACGATTATAGCATATACATGACTTCTGTTGCTTGTATGAAAAGGTCCCATCAGATCAACAGTAACTATACTCCATGGATTTTCCACCTTGAGAAGGTGCTGTTTAGGTGCTAGAATAACTGTATTTTTTGCCACTTGGCAATGTTGACAAGCATATACCTATAAAGAGGCAAATAATAAAGAAAATACAGACAAATGTTAAAATACTCCATATAAAGCAGTCTTATAAATAAGAATATTTAAATGCTTAATAGGTACTTTGTCTACTGAAGAAACTTTTGAACTAAGAACATCATGGGTTAAGCTTTTTATTAAAAACAACAGGCAAATATTAGTTGCTATTTCTACTAAATAACTATCTTATGGGGTCTTATTCACATGGAATGTAATTCTGGTTCACATTCAATAAATATTTATTAAATAAATAGTAAAGTAAGCTATTATTGTAAAGCAACAAAAATGGACATATTTATGGGGCACCATCTGATGTTTCATTTTCTATTTTAAACCAGTGTGAGTATATAGTAATTCTTTTATATAAAAGCTATTTCCTTATAAAGTTATTACTCACAACTTTATAAGTAAAGCTCATTCATTTATTTATTCCATTGCTATTTTATGGAGTATAATTTCAATCAAACAATATTTTTAAGCCAGACATTTTTTTAGGTCCTGGGAAGGGGGGAACAAAAATGAACTCCATGCTATCACGTAACTTTCATTTGAGTGAAGTGAGAAGAGATAAATTAACCAAGGTATAGATGGTGCCATTTCTCAATATAATTATGAAATTTCACTTTGGAAACTACTTTAAAACTAACTTCTGAAGAAAAACTTGAAAATTTTAAATAACATCTTATAGTTAAGTTTTGAGCAAATTTTTCATTTTTCAAATAATTTATCAAATGTAATCACAAATAACATTATTTCAAAAAATCATATCCATTCCAAAATGATAAAGATTTGACAAAGATTTCACTAAATGTCATAAAGGAATGCAAGGAAAATTTAAGTTTTGGGGTTTCTGCCAGGTTTGAGTTTTTCCTCCCTCCTCCCCTTCCTCTCTCTCTTTCCTTCATCTTTCCTTCCTTCTTTTGAGTGGTACTGGAGTTTGAATTTAGGACCTTTGCTTGCTAGGCAAGCACTCTACCACTGAGGAGTCAGTCATGTCCCCAACCATTATGTTTGACATTTCTTTTTTTTTTTTGGCAGTTCTGGGGTTTGAACTCAGGGTCTCACACTTGCTAGGCAAGTGCTCTACCACCTGAGCCATTCTACCAGCCCTATATTTGACATCTTCTATCTAAAGATGGAACAGGCACAAAATCTGACAGCCCACACTGGGTTTGACTATTATGAACAGTTTTATTCTCTTCCATAGAGAAAGTTCCATGTGACTGGCATTAAAGAGGTTTAGTCAAAGGGATTCCAGTCTCAATTACAGTCTGACTAAAAAAAGGAGTTCAGTGATGAAAATCTAGTTCTAAAGTATCTTTCTAAATGTGGTATTTTCAAATGTTTATGTAATACTTTTTCTAGGTCAAATTATACTTTAGTTATACAAAAATGATGAAGCGATATAACCCCCCTTTAATTTAGAAGCTTTTTGTACCAAAAACTGTATTAAAAGCACCTAATGAAAGATGATACCCAGAGTAAATTTGGAGCAAGAATGAATTTTGAACATTTATTAGAAAAACATTATTCAAAATATTCTACATATAAAAGCCATACCCACTGTTTGACATCATTGGTCACTGAAGTCCAATAGTAATTGGATTCTACTAGAGTGAGTGTTCTGGATATGCCATGATGAACTCCAGTGTCATTTTCATGGCATTCTCGTAGTGCTTTCTTTTTTTCCTCTTCTGAAACAATTACCAAACGATTTTGTTTTCTTTCTTTTCCAACATAAAATAGCTTTTTTTCTGAAATAAATGATATCAGAAAATACAGCTGTAATAATCACAACCTTACCTTCAAACCATGAGGATTTAAAATTTTACTTTTACAAAGTCTTTCTCAATTTAAAACTATTTAAAACTTTTAAAAACTATTTAAAACTTGCTACCATGCAATCTGTAAGGTCCTCAGCTACTATACTTACTAGATATCTAGGAGGAGCACTAGCTGCTAAAATTTTGTAGCTATTAATACAAGAAGAGCTAGCCTATTCACTAAAGCATGTGGTAACTATGGGACTAGGAAATTATCATTCTACAGGAGTACTCCAACTAAGAAAATACTTGCAGATGATTCCTAAAAATCGCATAACAAGTGAATTATGTACATTCATAATTCCTGGAACAACTTCCTGGAACAGAATTTTCCAAATATTTCATAACTACATTTTTTTTTAATAAGCAAGCATCTCTCTAGACTTGAGAAACAGTAGGAGAAACTTAATCCTCAAATTCTGTTTTCCTTAAGAGGATACTAAAAAATCTGCAGCTAGGAAGCAACCAGGGGATAGGAAGAAGCATTGCTTCTCCAGTGTGGATGGCATAGCTATTCAAACTCTAGACTATACCACTAAGACACTAATGTGCTTAAGCATGTGCTGAGTAGAACATTCCTTACTTAAATTATAAGGTAAGCAACCTGAGGACAGGAGTCCTGTCTATTTAACTCATCAATATACCTTTAAGACTTACAGTGTGATTGGCACACAGTAGGAATTCAGTTAACATATTTTATGTAAATGATTAAATAAATGAATGACTCCTCTGTTTAGTCTAAGAGGTAATGGGTCTGCATGTTCTTAAGTATAAGAAGTTATTGGTAAGGTTGTAGACAGGGAGAAATGATCAGGAACAGAGTGGTATGTATGAATTAAAATATTTGAATGCTATTTTTGAGATACATCATTATCAATTTTCTTGACCTATTTTGGGAAAAGCCTAATTCTGTAACTACAGACAAAAGTCCCATTAACAGCACAAACATTCATATACTTATTTGCCCACTATACTTTCTGTTTAACTCATTTCTCTTTCCCTTTGAAGGAAGGAGGGGAGAGAGCGAAAAACTGTTATGAGTTTTCAAGTAAATATCCCACTGCCTTTCAAATATTTATTCAATTCAGGGGAGTCAGAATCCAAAAATAAATGCAATTCTAAGAATATTTAATGGTAGAGGGAGGGAGGAGCAACAGAAATGAATAGTTTATTCTGTTTTTTATTTTAGTAAACAAAGTAGTGAACTTTACTAACATTTTCATACCAAGCATCAGATAAGCTCCTCACTGAGGATGGCATCTGCTTGAGTGCACCGCCTGAATAAGAATCAGTGAAGGGTAAAAGCAGGGGAAGTTTATTTAGGTAATTTTTTTTTCATGGTATCTCTTTTGGTCTGTAATTTAAAAGGCCCTTTTCATGTTTACTGGCCTTCAGTAATTTTTATTTTGCTTTTGACTGAATAGCATCATCAATTTAACTGATAATTGCTTAGCAAGAACCAGTAAGATAGAAATTCTTAGGTTCCCACAAAGAACACAGGTGGAGAACAATGTGTTATTACTCAAGATACTGAACATTAATTTTTACCTTTGAAGACAAACTTTTTTGCTGCTCTTCTTATGCCACTTCTCTCACTTGGCAGAGTAGTTGGATGATACTCACCTGTTCGCTTATAATATGCAATCTGTTTAAGATGAAGGTCACCATTTTTTCCACTACGAACCATTGGGAACCTAAGGTATTTAAAGACATTACTTAAGTGACAAGATAAATCACTGCTATTTCAGTTCAGGCTTCTGTCACATTTCTATTTATGTATGAATTGAGCATTCCCAGAATATTATCAGAGAGGGAGATAACCGCACTACAGAAAAGAAACAGTGATGCACAGGAATTAAAATTTTCAAGTGCTATTTTTGAGATACATCATGACAAATTATCTTATCCCCTTTCATCTTCTACACACTGGAAACAAAAAAAGGAAATGACCAAGTACACTTCAAAAGTTTGCTTAAAGTCTCACTGACATTAACTGAAATATTACTAGCGTAGGTTGATTCTGTTATGTGACATTTAAATAAATAGGTCATAAAGAGAGAAAAAATAATTTTGTATTACTTCTAAATATTTTACAATCATTGCAAAGTACAAGAAAAGCCCTACTCAAATATGTTAGATATATTTTGTACATATTCAAATGATAGATGATAGAGAAGATATTTAACAGCTTGACTCACACCTTATTCTGCACTACATGTAAACTAGCTTTTCTTGAACAAAATGATTTTTGATCCTGCGTATATTTTGTCAACACTGTGAAGAAAAATTTAGCTGAAAGGCAAAAACAAAACAAAACTTTTTTCTATTATAGAGTATCAGAAATATTGGGAACCTTTAAAAAAAACTTTTTAATTTCATATTTACAGCGGAAAGGAACTATTCTGTGTTGGTATCTGTTTACCATCACTCAACCCTCCATATTTATCTTTGGCCTTTCTCGCTAGGCTATTGTAGCCTTGAAGACTGATCCTGCAGACTGCACTTAGTTTTCTGATTAGATTGTTCAACAGGAAGTGCTGGCAAGGCAAATCAGAATGCAGAAGAAAGAGGTGAGGACATTTATTTCCCGGCTCTTTCACTAGATAAAGTTGCAACCCTTTACACAAAACTCCTCTAGGGAGCCTCTCTTCCCTGTCTAGTTCTCACTGGAAATCAACATCATTTCTTCTCCTTGACACTTCAGCCCTAGAGGTGGCAAGCATTTCCTGCTGCTGCTAATCTCCAGGCTTCTTTCATTATCCATACCTCCAAAAATAGAAGCGTCATTAATTTTTTTTTAATATCAGGAGAGTATATTTTCTGGTTCCTAATAGGACTATGACTGATGCTAATAATTTTAAAATTTTAAAAACAATATGAATGTTTACTGATCACTAGAGACAATGCTATGAACCATGGCTTAGATGGTCTATCAAATCTATTTCTCTATGATACAATTCATTGAACATTCAATAACCACCTTCTGATCTATGTAAAAATCCCAGAGATAATACCAGTGCACATGTAACATCCTTTAATCTTAGATTAGCATAAAGTGTAAACCACTTTAAAAGTAAAGCTTCTACAATGCTAAGACAGTCCCATTAATAAACTAAAAAACAGATAATTTTCTCTATAAAGTATGATCAATTAGTTTTTCCTAACCTTCTTTTCTCCTTCCTTCTCCACCTCCCTCCATTTTGAGACAGGGTCTCACAATGTAGCCCAGCAGCCCTGGAACTGTTCATGATCCTGTCCTTCCCTCCTGAATGCTGGGATTACAGGCATGTACCACCACACCCAGCCTTAATTAATTTTCAATTACATAAATGTAATACTTCATTTTATAATCAAACAAATACAGTTTCTAAAATATCTCAAAAATGAATGGATGGTGGTTTATGCATCTCACCTACTAGGATTACAGGTACATTGCCATCATGCCCAGTTTACTTGTTGAGATTAGGTCTCTCCCCTTAACTTTTTGCCCAGGCTGGTCTCAAACTCTACCCCGAGTAGGTGGTACCACAGGAATGTACCACCTGTGCAAAATGTACAGGAATGTACCAAGCCCTTAGATTAAAACATTTTATGAAAACAAGGTAAACAAGAGAGTATAGTATTGGCATTTTAAAAAGTATATTGTACACAGCTATGAATATGCCATAATGAAATTCCTGTACTTTGTACAATTAACATATGCTAACACAATTTTCACATGTGAAATAAATATTTCAATTCTTTCTCAATTAAAAAAAAATAGCCAAATACATCACTGGAACAGAACAGGGGCCCAGCAATACATCCATATATACATGCCAATTTACAGTAAAGACTTCAATACAGTGGAGGAAGATAGGGTCTTTACAATAAATAAGCTGGAACAAATGGATAAGCAAAAAATAAACCTCAATTGCCTACTGCAGAGCTTCTAGAAGAATTAATTCCAGATGAATCACAAATGTGAAAGACAAATGACAAAACTTCCGGGAGGAAAAAAAAAAACTTCAAAGCTTTGGGGGTAAGCAAATATTTCTTAAGCAGAACACACACACACACACACACACACACACAAAACACTATCTATAAAAGAAAAATTGTAATAGGACATTATCAAAATAAAGCCTTCTGTTCATCAGAAGAAACCATTAAGAAAGTGAAAAGGTTAGGGCTGGGGGCATGGCGCAAGTGGTAGAGCACATGCCTGGTAAGGGGAAGGTCCTGATTTTAACCCCAGTACTTTCCACTAAAAAAGAAAATGAAAAGTTATGCCACAGACTGGGAGAAGACACCTTGAAATCTTGAATAAATACAGTAGATCCTTAGTATCCGCAGATACTTGTTTACAAAGAGATCAGCACTGAGGAAAAAACAGCAAATGAATGCTTGGGAAGCACAGAATTTAAACACAACTGATAGGAACACAGGACTGAGAGCTTTTCTGGCTCAACTGCTCTTGGTCAGAAATTCATGGAATAAATTCAGGAATAACAGGCTTACTATATACCTAATGAAGGACTAGCTTACACTGTATATACCTGGCATTTACAGCCTTCTCTCCTCTTAGGAGAGGGTAAGTGATAAAGAATGAAAATGTATCCGATGATGCTGGTGATAGTCAAATAGAGAGGGGCAGGTGGAAAGCAGACTGCAGTGAAATACGGAATGAGTAGACACGGAGAAAGTGGTTTCAGTTAACCTGCATCTTAGCTACAAGACAGTTGTTAGAGAGAGATCTGATGTTCTCTCATTGACCCAAAAAAAAAAAAAAAAAAAAAACCAAAAAACTATGGAGCACCTGCTATATGGGAGACACAACACTGGAGTATATCCTCTTTATCTTCAGAGAGTTTATGTTCAAGTAAGGAGTCAACAATTGTTTGATGGCCACATTCATAGTACTGTTCACAATAGCTAAAAGGTAGGAGCTAAAGTGTCCAATGACAGATAAATGGATAAACAACACATGGTCTATACATAGTGAAATATTATGCAGCCTTAAAAAGGGAGCAGATTCTATGGATGAATCAAGAACATTATGCTAAGTGAAATTTAAAAGTCTTAAAATGATAAATACTGTCCGATTCAGAGAGACAGAAGTAGAATAGTTTCCAGTGACTTGAGGGGCAGGAGGGAATGGAATAGGGAAATTATTGCCTAATGGGAACAGTGTTTCATTTATATAAGGTGAAAAGAATTCTGGAGATGGATGAGTGGTGATAGCTACACATGAATATGAACGTAGTTACTGTCACTGATGAAGTTTATACTTAAAATCATTAAGATGGTAGATTTCATATCATGTGTATTTTATTATAATTTTTGAAAATATAAAAAATTTAAAGACAGATTGTTTGGCTTTCAGGGAGGGAAAACTCAAAAAATTTAATTTTAAGGAAAGGGTTTCTAAAGACCATTGGACACAGAAAGGAAAATTATATGACTGATGGCTCTTTAGAGGGCAGTAGGCGATAGCAACCAATTCACCAAGGATTAGTCTTGCAATCTCTCCCGATAATAACATTGCAATGAACAAAAAGGAAACTAAATTTCTCTTTCCGAAATACCATTAAAAATTCCTACAAAGGTTTTTGTCTAGAATGTAGAAAGCTGTACAGTTACTCACATCCTAACAATGAGGAAAAATAAGTAATAACAGTAAGTTGCCAGTTCCCCCCCCCCCCCGAATTTATTTATAGATTCGATGGAACTGAAATAAGAAACACAAAGCTCTTTTGTAGAAACTGATAAGCTGATTCTAAAGTCGATAAGGAAAATCAAAGGACTTAGAACAGGTAAAACAACTTTGAAAAATGAATGTAAGGAATTTCACACTAGTTGATTTTAAGACTTCCTAAATGCTATGATAATCAAGACTGTGTAGTATTGGCAAAATGATAGCCATTGATCAGAACAGAATAGTGTCCAGAAGTAGTCAAATATAGTAAACTGATTTCCAACAAAGGCACCAAAGTAATTGAATGAAGAATGTTTTTAATAAATCTGGAACAACTAAACATCCATGAGAAAAGATGAATTTCAATTCATATGCCTTACCATATGTAAATCCCAGCTATTGGTAGGCAGAAATAGGAAGACTGCAACCTGAGGCAACACAGGCAAAAGCAGGAGACTCAATGCAGAAACAAACTAAAGCAAAAAAGTGCTGGGGGCGTGGCTCAAGTGGTAGAATGTCCTAAGGTCAAACTCCAGAGTCACAAAAAAAAAAAAAAGAAAAAAAGAAAAAAAAAAAACCACACAGGCAAAGAGATATGGTTAAGTAAATAAATAACTGAAAAATGCTCAACATCATTAGACAATGAAAAATGCTAAATAAAGTCACAAAGGATACCACCATAAAACAACAAAGATAAAACAAAAACCGAAGAATACTAAGTAACACCAAAAAGGCAGTGCAGTGTTGGTGGGACTACGTATGCATTATAGGTAGGGTGTGCCTAGGAAGGTGGGGACTGTGAGGAGTAAGAATATCAGATGTTTGCCAGAAACAAACAAAAGAAAAAGAAATTTCAGATGTGTGACATTTAGGCAGACCTCAGTATCCATGTTTGGAAAAAGAACATAATAACTATCCCTTGTTTTTCACAATTCTGAGGACTAATGAGATAATTTGAAAAGTCCTTTACAAATACTATACTAATATATAAGTATTATAACTTATCATTTATATCAGATTGTTTGAAATAACAGAAAATCCTTTCTCAAAATCTTTGTAAGGAAATAGATTTTTTAAATCGCTTGCATTAATGGTGGTTACTATTTTAGAGCCATTTTTACAGCTATAGCAAAACTCAGAAGATGCAGGAGGTGTATATTTTATAATGACAATATAGTTTAATGTAGTTTACACACTGCCGATTCCGAGGGTACAGACAGATGACAAGGAAAAACAGAAACTAAATAAGAAGAAAACTCAGACCACAGAAAGCATCTTTTTTTAAAGTGAATGGTTAAAAGTGCTGTTACTAGTATTAACTTAAGGAACCAGTAGTTTTTTTTTTTTCTTTTCTATTTACCATCTGCTCCTTACAAGCCATCTATTACAGAAACAGCTAATATGAGAAAATAGTTTTAAACTGTAATATTCTGGACAAACAAAAGGGAACTAAGACAAAAGAGAACTAAGAGGTTTGAATTACATAAGTGGAGATTATTTTCGGGTTTCACCGGATATGCTCCTATTTTCAAGCCTTTAGGAAGTAGAAAAGGTGGAGAAGGTGGCTGATCACAACTTCTGGTTTTGCAAGAGGAACGTTAGGATATCTGGTTGATCTTTTCACACTATATCCTGTACAACATCAAATAAAATCAACAAATACTTGGGTGGGTTCTTATTGCTCAATTCCTTTGACAAGTGGTATCGTGTGTGCCCAATAAAGCTAACTATCACTTTAAATAAAGTTAAGAGGTGTGTTTCACCAAGGGTAAAACCCACCAAGCTGCCAACTTCAGCCTCTGAAAACTTACAGTAAGCTTGTATTCCAACTGAAAAATGTTAAACTTGCAATGTTTCAATAAACACGTTAACTGCGGATCAGAATCCTGACTTTTGAATTATTCTGTTTACATTTCTAACAAATGGACCAGCTCAGTTTTTCATAGACTGGGAAATGAAGACACCAAGCAACTCTTCCTCATCTATTTAAGTGTGCAAATTCATTCAGCAAGAAGTGCTTTTAACCACATGATACATAAACTCATCTTCATTTCAAACAGATAAAATCATCTTCATTTTGAAACTTCTCTACTTTGGTTCAGAAATGCCAACGTAAAGCAGATAAAATGTATACCTTCCCTTTGAAAACACGTGCAAAGAGCTTACGTTTCTCCCTCCGGAAAAGATCTGGGCCACATTTTCAGATTAAATGACAACCATTATAAAGGGTGAGCATTCTCTAACGTCGTCAAACATCCCTGGCATTGAGTTCACTCCAGTGCTCAGCGTTTCCAACGCTACCTAACCCGCAGGAAGCGTTTCCTGAGCGTTTTCACCACTGTTTTTTGTTTTTAGGCAAAGTCCAGCTAAACTCATCAGCAGCGGTCACACCCGCCGTTCCTCCCCGAACCCCGCCACCGCACTCGCACTCCCTCGCGCGGGATGTCGCAACGCTCAGGCCCTCCCGCCCTAACGGCGCCTGCGCAAAATCCCCACACTTTCTTAGGCCAGTCAAAAGGAATTTTTTTGAAATTATTGTCAGATTACACCTCACTCAAAAGAGCAGTACCGATAACAAAGCACACCAGAAGGACCACTCACCGAAGTGGTCCCAAATGCAAACAACAGGATTTGAGTCTCCTTTCGCGATTTATCTGGTGCTGCCGGAAACGGAACTACCCGGGCCGTTAAGTAGGGAGGCCTCCTGTGGGCTGTGGAACCTTGCTTAGGAAAGATGAGGGCTGATCCTTGTTGCTATTACCGGAAATTGTTCCAGACGGTGGCTTTTCCGTGAGAGACCCAAGGCGGGCGGGGCAAGAGGCGTGCCCGCCGCTCCTGAGGTGTAGTAACGCCCGAGGTACCTTCATGTGGCTGTCCAGCCGCCACTGAAGGGAGAAAGCCCTCGCTTGCGGCTACAACTGCAGTCTCTTGACAAACACCTCATCCCGGTTCTCGGAATTAAAGAGAGGAGAACCCGAATCTGGATGGGCTCGGCCATCCCCAACAGCTCGCGTGACGACCGCAGCCGTGGCAGGTGAGGCCCGGAGTCGGTGGAGAGCTGAAGCCGCCGCCGGGCATTATTGTCTTTGTCCCGGACTGAGCTTTGCGGGCTCCAGACACGTGCTGCTTGAGCGGTGACAGCTCGGTCCCGGGGTCGGTCCTTTCGCGCCCTGGTTCCTCTTCTTCCTTCCTTATCGATTGTTCTTCTTGTGCTGGGGTTTGTTACACCAGAAATTGCAGCTCGGCGAGAAGGAACGCTTTCGAGCTGCGTCTCCTCCTGCCACCCCGACTTGGGGACTGCGAGGGTGGAGGTGGCGGTTTTAATTTCCATCCCTTAGTCCTCGTCCCGCGGCGTGTTCTGGCTTCCACGCCCACTTGGAAAGGACAAAAGCCCCGCGCGTTGTTGGAGATTGCATGGGGTTGCATCCTCGCGCCGACCTTTGCACCGCGCTCCCAAGTGCTGGACAACTTCCCGGGATTGGCCACCCTGGAGTCCTGTAGGTAATAGTTATCTTGCTTTAACCTGCTGGGAGGCTTAGCCTTAGGAGGAGGAAGAATGGCTGCTTTTAGCACCAAGCTTCTGAGCGCTACACCGGTTTTGCTGCTACAAAGTCATCGCTGAAATAGTTTGTATTTTCAGACAGATAAAATAATGAAGATAGCTGCCATCGATGAGTCACTGTGCCAGTTGCTTTATTCTCAACGAAGATAGCTCTCATTCATGGGTCACGGTGCCAGTTACTCCTGAGAGTACTAATAATCTAATATATGTCGCATGGTTTCTCTCAGCAATTCCATGAGATCTATATTAGATTATTAGCCTCATTTTTCAGAGGGAGAAATAGTCAAGTAACTCGTCCTAATAAACTTTTGCCAGTAGTAAACTTTTGAATCTGTACTAGAAACCTGATCTGACGCCAGAAATCTTTATTGTCCTACCCTTATTTTTCCATGATTACAATTTCTTCACTAACAGTTTCAGTGGCTAAAAAATATTCTTTCATTCATTAAAAAAATTGAATGTGCCTCCTTATGTTAGACAGACATAACCTCTGCCTTCCTAGAATTTAAGTACTGTGATACAGAACTAAGTAGTTCAGAATCTCAACCACTTACTGCAGCACAGGCTTATTTTAAGCAAGCAATTAAACTGATTGCAGAAGGTTCAGAGTTGCACTTAAATTTTAAATTCATGTGACTTGTAAAATAGTTGGGAGAGTATTAAATTGGACAGTTGGTACAACATTGATTGATCACCCAAAGAAGTGCTGTGTGCCAGGTTAAATACTGGGAATGTATAGATGAAGCCTTTGTTCTCCAACAATTTCAATGCAACTACATGCAGGTAAGGTTATGTAACTATTTTCTTAGGTGGAAATGGTATTGTGGTTATGTGGGAGGATGTACTTATGTTCTGGAGATGGATACTAATAATATTTAGATATGACATATTGGTGCCTATGAGTTACTTTAAATGTACAGCAAATGCATGTATATGTGCATATAAATAAAGGTATATATGGCAAAATATTTGCCATTCTGAGTCTAATGGTGGGCATATAGATGTTTAGTGAACTGTTTAAACCTTTCTGAATATTTAAAATTTCTTGTAACAAAAAAAAAAAGGGGGAGGAAAAAGCCCAGCTCTGATGGAAACAGATAATTATGATAGATCTAAAAATACTGTGGAGCATAGAGGATGGGACAGGGTTCCAATGTGTATTCGGGGCCTGACAAAGGCATGATAATTTTCAGGAAAGCATGTCTTAAAGCCTTCCAGTTGGTTATTTAAAGAGGAATAGGAACGTCCAAGGTGAGCATTGAATTCCAGACACAAGAAGTGTGGGCTTAGCAAAAAAAGTATTGTCTAAATACTTGAAGAAGAAAAATCATTGTGAAGTTTGTGTAGCACTTGGAATAGGCTTATTTTAAATAATCTTATAAATGATGCTAATTTGCCTTTGCCAGCCTGCAAAAGTGTATTTATACCCTCTTGTGTAACTTATTAGTGCCATGGAATTTATCCATTTATAGCAATGTTTCTACTGGAGAATGCTTTATTTCAGGAAAACTGGTTATGTGTCTGTGTTCAGGTTGAGTAGCAGGAACTGGAGCTCCCATTTCCTTTGATTTTTTTTTTTTGAGGGGGGAATCTATGTGAGGGGATACAGTGATGGCTTGGAAAGATTTTTAAGCCCAGCTAAGGAAATACTGCATAGAACTGATGGATTACCCAAAGTGTTATCTTAAGAACTAGGTAGCTCTGGCCAGGATCTGTAAAGGTATAAAAAGGAAGATTGTGTATTCCAGGCAGTAGTGTTTATGTTAGTCTCAAGCAGTGTGGTAAGAATGGAAAAGATGTAATGAGGTCTCTAGTAGCAGCAGAGGCAGAGGAGTTGCTGTGGCTTCATTAGCTAGAAGCTAAGTTGGTACATTATAAGTTGAGGTATTTTATTTGTTCTTTGCAGTTAAATTAGGGTCAGAAATTTCTGTCTTATTTATAACAACAGTTAACAAAATATAGAAACAGGTAACATTTACTGAGTGTTAACAAATGCATGTGACATCTACACTGTCATTTAATCTTCAAAACAATATATGAAGCCAGGCACAGTGGCTCATACCTGTAATCCCAGCTACTTGGAAGGCAGAGATAGGAGGATCATAGCTCCAGACCTGCCCAGGTAAAAAAAAGTTATTGAGACCATATCTCAGAAATTCAGGCTTTGGTAGGTTATAGCTATAATACAGCTACTAGGAATGGTTAGGTAAGAGAGTTGAAGTCCAGTGCAGCCCGGGCAAAAAAAAGCATGAGACTTTATGTGAAAAATAACTAAAGCAAAAAAGGGCCAGGAGCATAGCTCAAGTGGTAGAGCACTTGAACGAGACCCTGAGTTCAAAATTCAAGTACTGCCAAGAAAAAGGAGATTTTTAATACCATTTTACCAATGATGGCTAGAGAGTTTCAATAACTTGGTTAAGGACACAGGCTGAGCAAATTTCAGAAAAAAGCATTGAAACCCAGTTTTGTCAGTTTTGAGCAATTGTTCTGAGAGTATATTTCCAAGTCAAGCAGCATCAGCATCACCTTGGGACTTGTTAGAATATTGGTCCCACCCCCAGAGTTTTTAGTTTAGAAGTTTAGCAAGCACTCCATCTGATTCTAATGTATGCTAAGTATCAGAACTGTGGCTTGGAGGATTGAAACTTTTAGTAAGATGGCAGCTATTTCAAATTTAGAAATCAGGGTTAAGTTGTATTTCTCTTTTGCACAGATGTGAGATTCTGAAACCTGGCTGCTCATCCAATTTTAAAATATAGATTGTTTAGTTAAGAATTACTGCTTAAGAAAATTTGTGGTAGGACCAGTAACTTGTGCTTTTACAGTTCATTCAGTCCATTCAGGGCCATTGCTACAGAAGGAACCTTAAAAATAAGGAAATGATCAATTCCAACATTTTAACATGTGTGGCTTTAAGACCAGTTAATATTCTTTGGAGTTCATGACTGAAAGGTAGTGCTTAATGATGTGGAAATGCTGTGTGCATAAATTATAATTGGTTCAATTGTTAGAGTCTAAAGTGGAAATAATTCAGAATGTCCTGGATTCTCATTAAAATTTCACTTTGTATCAGAATACATGCTGCATGGGTGAGAGAAAAAGATTTATAAGAATTCATTAAACATTTGCAAAAATGTAGTAAGAACTATGGAGTTCTGATTTATTTTGCTCCTAAGTGAGTATTAGTGGCTTTTGGTTTAAAAAAAAAAACCAAAAACCTGGCATTTGCAACCCTTATTAACTGATCATTGATTGATTTGATAAAGTTCAAAGTATTTGAATTCTTGAGCCTTAAGTGTTCATTTATAGTAAAATGATGGACATATAGCTATACATTTCAAGCATTTATAAAATGAGGAAAATATCCCTAATCCAAGGATGGTTGTGAGATTGTTAAATCACAAAATAGTAATTGAGTGCTTCTTAGCAGTTTTTTTACATTAAGGCATACATAGGAAATGATAGTATTTATAATGTATCCTGGGGAAACTGAAGAGCTGCTGGAGGCAACTGGGTAATGTCCAAATAGTTGACACATCAGTTTCTTGGTATACCTATAGCTCATTCATGGTGAGATAAGCAACATGCTAGGAAGACCAAGATTCACAAATTAATTGCTTAGTGGATAACAATGTTTAATGAATTTTTATTCCCTTGAGGTTTATATTGTAGAGAGAGAAACACAAACCCAAACTGTTAAATAATGATAAGGTTGTAGGTGGCTAAAAGTCAAAATGAATGCTGTAGGGAAAAATTCTTGAAAATTGTTAAGGAAGTTCTATAGAGGAATACTTACTGGTTTCTTGGATGTACCAGGTACCAGGAAGAAGAAAAACATTCTGCTTCATCCTATACTAATAGCATTCTGTCAACAATAGTAATCACATGTTTTCCTTACTGGGTGCTTTCATTCTTCTTTTTTTCATTCTTCTTTTTTTGGGTAGTACATGAGTTCTCAAATTTGGTTGTTCATTGGGACCATCTGGGAAACCTTAAAAAATACCTGAATCCTACTCAAACATTCTGATTTAATTGCTATGGAGTATGGCATAGAAATTGGGGCATAAGCACTTTGTATTGTATTATATTTATTCCTTGTAAAAGGCTGTAAGATAATGTGCAATTTGAAGATGAGGAAATTGAGGCCTGAGAGATTGCTCAAGGTCAAACAGTTATTTGGGTCAAGATTCCAGCCCAGGCATTTTGGGTTCCTGAATCCATCCTCTTAACCATTAACCTAGTCAGTCCTTTCTATAATATCTGTAAATATTTTTCATATATTGAAATGGAATGATGGGCTCAAAAAACAAAAAAGAAAGCTTTCCTTAACCCTATGTTCTTCTGAGGCCCAATTGTTCAGCCCACCTTTGTAACAAAATCCTTCAAAAGTGTTGTCTGCATAACCTGTCCTCTCCTCCCATTCTCTAATGTAGTCCAATAAAATAGAATTTTTTCTTACTGCTCTGTATACATCTTAGCTACTTCTCCAACATAATTTTCTCCATTTTTTCTTTGCTTGCCTGCTCTGCTCCAGCCTTCTTCATATTCTTTGAACATAAAAATATGTCAAACACATGCCTGTTTGAGGGCCTCCTAACATATTTATTTGTTGATTTATCTATTGCCTTTCTCCTAATGAATGAATAAGACATTGTTTTATATCTAAGCTTATTATTATATGAGGCACATGTACCTGTACATGTGAGGCAGAATTAAAGTCCTAAATGAAATCTGAGTAGGTGAAAAAAGTGTGTGTGGGGGAAACAAATCAGTTATTTAATTCACATTTTTGAAAAAAATAAATGGAATACACACTCCCCTCCCCCAACAAAGTTCATTTCTACTCACACAAATACACATTTTTGTAAAGTATCTAAAAAATGTGTGAAAATGTATATTGAAAAGACTAGTAAAAAAGATACAACCCAGTAATTCCACAACCAAGAACTACAACCATTATTTCTGCCACTGTGGTCATGGGATTACTAACTGACTTAAAAAATTTCATGTTTATTTCCAGACCTTTCACAATGAATACTTGTAATTATAATTTTTAAAAATTAATTTTCAGTTCTCCCTTTAAAATAAATTTTTACCATTTTTGTTAAAACACCTAGATTAGGAGTGTGTCAACACTTAATTCCTTCTAAAATAAGTAAGCGGTATTTTTTGAATAAATATATTCATTTCAACAAATAATGAACAATAGGAGCTTGATTTATGGAAGTGCTTATAGACACTGAGGTTCATTGAGTAGTATGTGTCAAGCACTTATGCTTCCTGACTTAGTCTTTGAAGAGTTACAGGGTATGTTAATGGAGATTCAGAGAAGGTAGCATAAGTTGCTAGTTATTTTCTGACAGACTGAAACAGGTATATTTGACTCCAGAACACACATTTTGCACTAGTAAAATGCTTCAACTGTGTTTAAATGGGAAGAGTAAGAACAGAGAAAAGAAACCTCGGGATGTTTGCTATTTAGTATAGAGCAGAGCTGGAATTAATTTGCCACTGCAGTCAAGTTTTACAGCAATTGAAATCTTTTTTTTTTTTTTTTCAATCAGCTAACATTTGTAAATGGTAAGCAGTGGGGAGAAAGAATAGAAACAAAGTAGTATTCTTTGTAAAGTAAATAATTCCTTCTTTCATTTTTAGTCACAAATTGTTTTATATTTCATAACACTGTAATTTCAAGATAGGTAAGGTGAAGGCTGACATAGTAAATTAATTTTAATGTTTCCTAGGCAGTCACAAGTTAAACTTGAATTAGACCTTTAGGACTGTGACTTTGGAGTTGTATTTTGCAATTCTGTCTTTATTCTCCATACTGTTCAACCCTCCTTAAGATTTATCTGATCAATTAATTTCTTATATTACTAGTCATCAAAAGAAGCATTTGATAGGTAGTTTCATGTTGGTAGATAATTAATTTTAATATTACTGGGGTGCAAGTATGTAAACAACTTTGGTAAGGGGTATTTTGAAATTACACCATTATTGTGTGATAATTAACTGATTTTTATTGGTACCTGATTATATGGAAGTGTTTGATTGTCATTGAATCACATAAAATTTCTTGCAAACTTTAGTAAACATACACATTTGGGGAGAGGTTGTAGATATTATTAGATTGCTAAAGAGGTTTTTAACTGCTACAAGTTTAAGAGCTGTTATTTGAATAAAATCTTGTTTTTACTCTAGTTTTTTTTCTTTCTTTTTGTTTTTTTTTGGGGTTGTTGTTGATTATGTATGAGACCAGAATGCAGAATAAAATTAGTTTCCCTAACAAAGCCCCTTTTTCAAACTGCACTTTTGCAAATTGATTTAATGTCATTTCAGATTAATGTTTAGTGGTTTTTCAATGCTCATTATATTTTATCTGTTCTTTTCCATTCCATTCAGGTCCTTCTGAACTGTATGCTGAGGGTTCTAACTTTTAACATAATTTTGTTTTAATTTGAATAATTTTCTCCTAATTTGTTAGATATATTTGGACTTAGTCTGTAGTCTTTTCATTATGTAGTATTGTCTTACCAAATTCCTAGTATATATTTTACTGAAGACTATAATCTTAATTTCTTAATTTTTAAGAAGAAAACACATTTTCATTTTGACAAACTTCATTAAGTTATTGGTGCTGAGTTTACATTATAATTTAAAATTATTTTTACATGAATGTTTTTGATGTACCCTCTGCAAATTAACTTTTCCATTACATTTTAGGTAACTCAGAGGAGCAGTAGCCTCACTGTTTTTGTATTTTAAACTGCAGCAGCAATTTTGATAGCAACAATGAAGCAATAATATCTGAGAACAAAGGAGTATTCGCCAGCTAACTGTCATCACAATTTCAAGTGATTGTATCAGAAGAAACAAACTGCAGCAGAACTCTGTGTCAGCCAGTACAGGAAGAATGCTTTCTTCTGATGTGCTATATTTAGAAGCAGTTTTAATACAGATCATATAAATTATATTTTTGTCAAATGAAATAAAAATGAGTGAAGCCCCCAGATTCTTTGTTGGGCCTGAAGATACAGAAATAAATCCTGGAAATTATCGACATTTCTTCCACCATGCAGACGAAGAGGAAGAGGAAGAGGATGAATCTGTGAGTTTTATTTCTTTTTCTGTGAGAGACTGACACAATATAGAATTTTTACTAATGTATAACAAATATATCAAGATAAAGAAGCAGAAGGAAATAATCTTAAAGCTACTAACGAGTATTAAACTGAAGATATCTCTGTTAACTATTCAAAAGTCTAAAAACTAAGTAGCTAGGAGAGACTACCTCAAACTTCTATGTGAGTGTGTGTACACAAGAGTGACTGTGTATGTGTGAGAGAGTGTGTGTGTATCTTATTTTCTTTTGGATAGATTAGAATGTTACAACCATACTGCATTTTTGGAATGAGACACATCTGTTATGTTCGTTTTTCTAGTTATATCAGTCAAATATTTTTCTTGTCCTTGATATATATATTTTTTTTACAAGCAAAGATTAGTTTATTCTGAGAACTGATTTAAAATACAGTCGTACAACAAGTGTTTATTTTTCTTATATTTCAAATTGGAAGCAGAATTTTATTTTAAAAGAAAACCTTGTCATTCTTGGTAAAAGTAGTAAAATAACCCAAAAGTAGCTATTACATAATTCTTTAAATCCTTTCCCATCATGTCAACATCGTTCACAGTGAAGTTATACAAATCTGAAATACAAATTGGCCTGTCCCTTATTTAAAACTTTCAAGGCAGAGCACCTCTCCCACTCTGTTCTTGTGGGGTGGAGGGAATGATTTTCAAGTTTCTTTCTTTCTTACCCTCCACCAAAATTCTGAAGTCTTACTAGAAGTCCTGTACATAAAAAATGGAAGCAAAGCTTCTCTGACTCAGTTAGGCTTGAAAGGATTACTGACTTAGCCTCTACTAGTCTTCCCCTTTTTCTCTGGAGTTCTGATTAGTGTGATATTCATTAAATTGGTCTATAACAAAACAATGCAACATAAATGGTTTTTTTTTTTTTTTTTAGAGTAAAGCAGTGTGAAATGTTAGGTTGATGTTGCGATTTGAATATGAAATGTCCCCCACAGTCTCATGTTTTGAGTGCTTGTCCACGGCTGGTGATTTTATTTTGGGAGATTGTAGAAATTTTGGGAGATAAGGACTGGCTGGAGGAAATAAGTCATTGGGGGTTATACCAACTTCCCACTCTGTCCCCATGAGGTAGAACCTCTTATGCCACACAAACTTGCAATGGTGATATTCTGCCCAAGCACATAGAGCCAAGGAACCATGGAATGAACCTTCTGGAACATTAGCCAAAATAAACCCTTCTTCCTTTAAGTAGTTTCTTTCAAGTATTTTGTCGTGGTTATGAGAAAAGTAACTTGAATATTTTTGATGTCTTGGAATAGCTGTTTTAGAAACATATAACAAACTATTATCGTAGCTTTTGATCAGGAAAAAATTGAATAAGGGAACTTAAAAATGGGTGATCAGAAGACATAAAGGTAGCAGGTCCCCAGGATGTTACAATTTATAATCTAGATGATTTATAATAAAATCCAATACCAATTTTAACTTTAACTTTCCTGAGTTAGAAGAAGCTGTATGCAACCATGTCTTTAGGCATAAAGAAGAATAGTTTAATTATGATGCTATGCAGTTTTAGTTTTAGATTATAGTAAGTCTGGTAAGCCACTTTTGAGCACAGATTTTAATGTCATATGAAATGTATAAAAATAATAGAAAAAACAATTGAAATGATTAAACTAGACACAGCTCTATGTAAGTTGCACCTAAAAGTTTTAAGACCTCAGATTAATGCAAATATTCAAGAATGGATTTTGAGTAATTTTATGACTCTGTGAGCTACTCATTAAATTACTATTTATGTAGTCTGCCTTTTTAGCTTAAACCTAATCATGGTTTAAAAGTCTAAAATACTGCAGTTAGCAAAACTGTGAAGTAGGAATATTGAGTATGAAGAGTGAGATGTTAAAGACTATTAACAATTCTGTTAGCAGTGTGGCTTTCTCTAAAATTCCATGCCAAGTTATCATTGTTGACCACATAATATTTGTAGTTGGAAACGTATCTTATTTTAGGCAAGAAAATTCTTTGTTTCATTCCCATTGGTCTTTGTACTTGGATTGGATGCACTTTGGCTCTTTGCCATTTTCTGCCATGTGGAAGATAAATAAATGCTATAAGCATTTGAAGAAGGGGTATTTACGTTTTATATTTGACTAAAAATAGTAATAATATGCTGAAAGTGTTTTTTTTTTCCTAGGGCTTTGTAGAAAATTATATATAATGTATTTAATATAACATCGATATAAGTTGTAATACTTTTGTTAATGCCACTTTTATTGATTCATCATATTGCCTTACCTACTTCTTAAAAGAAATTAAGATAGCTATATTTTGTAATTCTTGTTAATCCAACCTGATTTTTTTTTTTTAAATTTCTTTTTAGCCACCAGAAAGACAGATTGTGGTTGGAATATGTTCCATGGCAAAGAAATCCAAATCTAAACCAATGAAGGAAATTCTGGAACGGATCTCCTTATTTAAATACATCACAGTAGTAGTATTTGAAGAGGAAGTTATTTTGAATGAACCAGTGGAAAACTGGCCTTTATGTGATTGTCTTATTTCTTTCCATTCTAAAGGTATTAAAAAGAGGGACCCCCTCCTTTATCTTCTCTGATTATAGAACTAATACATATTAATTGTAGAATATTGGCTAAAACAGGAAAATAAAATCAAGCTAACCCATTCACAGTAACATTTTGAAATATTTCTTCCTAGTTTTTTTCTTCTTTGTATATTTTTTAAACTTAGTGTCATATTGATGTATGTTTATATTTAACTTTTTTCACTGTTCTATCAAGAGATTTTTTCCCTCTACATACATATGTATATATCTACATATATATAAAACATGTAACCTGAGTTTTAGATGGTATAGTGTATTATTGTGTAGATGTAGTGTAACATATTTAATATCCAAACACTTAGAAGATTTCCACTTTTTGCTATTAAGAATAAGGTTGAGATCAGTTCTTTGAATGTATATCTTTGTTTGCATTTGCGTTATATACATTAGATAAATTCTTGAATTATTGAAATTTTAAGCCCTATGTTGTTACCACATAGGAAACAATCTATCATTCCTTACATATGTATGCATACTTTTTTCTTAAGAGGTCTGGTAGAGATTAACCAATGTGGTTGAAATTCACAAGTGCATGGAATCAATGCTAGGAATCTCTCTGTATAGCTATCTTTATCTCAAACTAGAAAAAAACACTATGTCTGTCTTATTTAAAAAATTTAATATTTAAAAATCACTATTTTTTAATCAAACAATTACCATTAAAGCTTAAGTATTTTATAGTAAAATCCACTAATCGAAATTATTGCTAAATATACATCTGAAAGTTTATAATAAACACCTGTGATTTAATTGAATTTTCTACTAAGAACTATAATTTTAAAAATGTGTTCTTAATTATGAATGTATCCATTTTTAACCATGATCTTTTACCAAAATAACTTAGTGCTGACCTGTGCTAAAGTGTCACTTCAACTGGAAGAAGATGGGGAAGGGTTGAGGTTTTTTGTGCTCCCACAGTACAAATTGATTTTCATTATTTCAAAGAGAGCCATATTTGCCTCTAAAAACTAGGTGCTATGTCTAAAGTCATGTCCCATATACATCTTTTAGTAAGGAAAAACTTCCTCTTTAATGACAGAAGCGGGGAACTGATTGGAGGTGTTTTCTGTTCGCTGACTTCCAGGAGGAGATTTCAAACCATAGACACTAAGACATCTTCACAAGTGATGAATTCTGAGAGTATTTATAAAACTTGAAGGATTTGTAACTGGTGTCCAGAGCTGATTATGATAGAGAGTGTCTGTTTTTAAAATTTAAAACCTAAAGATAATTTAGGAATAAATCTTGTTTAACTGGACATAACTTTTTATTATAATTTCAATGTGCTTTAATACTTTTCTAACTTTTCAAAATGCTGCAGAAATGCAGTGTCTTCACCGATATACTTTGAATTCAGTGGTAAAATTCTAAAGTTGTGCATGCTTGCCAATGTTTTTCCTTTTCCATAGATAAGAGAGATATTCATTAATATATTGTCACAGAATAATAACAGGTAGTATTTTTTTTTTTTTGAGCACTTACTGTGCCTGATTCTATGCTAAGTGTTTTATATATACTCTTTTATTTAATTCCTAAAAAATCCCACTAGGTAAGACCAATGTAGTGCTCATTTACAGCTAAGGTCATAGATTAGAGATATTTAATAACTATTCACAAGATTATGTAGCTAGTGAAAGATGGAGGCAGTACTTGAACACTGGTTCATACTCTTAACTGCTATAGTGTATTGCCTTTCTTAATAATGTGTATTGATGGGTAAAATTAAAGACAGTGTCAATTAGAGTAAAATATAATCATTAAAATTCTTTAGGATTTTTTTTGGTCTCTTTACCATATCTGTATTTTATTCATTTTCACTTCAACTAGTAATTTTACCAAAATCTAGAAATTTAATTTTTGATATCTTAACATTGACCTGCCAGCAGCATGATTCTGCTCATACATTTGTATTTTGAGCATTATGTGTTGTATGTGCATTCATTTTTTCCCTTTTGCTGCTATTTTTAAAAGTACATAAGTTTTTTGAATATCAGCAAATTTATGTGTTAGCATTAAAATATCAAATTAAAAAGGAGTTGTATATACAGTGCATTTTTAAAAAATCACCAAGTGATTGTGATGCTTTAGATTACTTTAGATTATAGATTTTTCTTTGTGAGGAAATTTTACCTTCATCAGTTAAGATTTTGAATAATCAGACATTTACTAACCTGTCAGTGCTTTAATTTAATAATATAGTCACTTGGTGTGCCTTTTCAATGGCATTAATTAGGAAAGAGTAAAATTTATAAGTTAGAGTTTGCATTATTCCATGTCTTTTATAGAAAGTAGAAATGTGGATAATGAAATTATTCTTTTATGGGTTGTGGCATTGAATCAAGTTGCTAAATTTATAGACATCAACTTATTTTGAGATTGTACAGAATATGTTAATAATATGTGTTCTTAGGATTTCCACTGGACAAAGCAGTTGCCTATGCAAAACTCAGGAATCCATTTGTAATCAATGACTTGAATATGCAGTATCTCATACAAGATAGGTGAGTGGTAAAGTTGGCTGAATTAAGGAAAGGAAAATTAAAATTTATTTAGTACCTGCTATGCACTGATACGGCATCAGGTGTTTTCACATGCATTAATTCACTGTATCCTTAAAGTACTACTCAGAAATAGGTATTTGTTAGCTAATTTTACAAATGTGGAAACTTGAGAATCAGGCAAATCATTTGATTTGTCCAAAATTATTAGTTTCCAAGTAGTGAGATAAGGAATTAAATTTCCAAATCCTACTAAACCCTTGGATGATGAAACTAGGATTTACTTATTATAACTAGACTTTTTGGGTGTGTGTGTGTCTTTGTTGCTTTTTTTTCAGTACTGGGGTTTGAACTCAGGACCTCACACTGCTAGGCAGGCACTCTATCATTTGAGCCCCACTCCCAGTCCTATAACTAACATTACAGTATACCCATTAGAAAAAAAAATTACTGTATATCTTAGCATTCATTGAAGAACCTAAAAGTGTAGATTTCTAAAAGCTATTATAAAATATGAGTATATTTATCTATTTCATTTAATTGGTATTTCATTCTGATAGCTACTCATAATTTCACCAGCATTCTATTTTCTTTTCTGTTAATATTACAAGATTACTCACACGAAAATACTTTATAAAAGTATAACACCCTGTAGTTTTTGTTTTTCTATTTTTTATTCTTCGAGAATAGTAGTATTATCTAAAAATTTTAAATTTTAAATGTCTTTGGTTTACATAGTAATGAGTCTTATACATATTATCTATGTATTTAAAAATGCATGAAGTTTAAAAAAATAAAAGCAGAAAGAAAACTATTTGATCATGTCACTGTATCTACCATATTTTTCATATAGAAAGCAGTATGTATATACACTCACATCTTACAAAACTCGAGCCATTTTCTCTTGGCATACTGTAAATATTTCCCCATATCATTAAATAGTAACATAATACACTTTTTATATGTGTTAATTAGCATAATACAATTTTACTTATTAATACGTTTTCAATATTAACTACATTTTTGGTAGTTAGGTTATATTCCATCATGATATATCAACTTTATTTAACCATTTCTTTTGGTACATTTGCATTCTTATTTTAGTATGGTGCATACTTTTCTTTAGAAGCCATTTCTTCAGTATTCAAAATGATATGTTTATTTAAAAAAATAAAATGAATTGATATACATACCCTTTTTAGTAGTGAAGAGTAAGACTATAGTTGTACAACAGTATACTCATATGAAAAAGAGCAGTAAAATAACGATATTTTTCTTTTTCTTTAGGAGAGAAGTATATAGTATTCTTCAAGCTGAAGGTATTTTACTTCCTCGTTATGCAATTTTGAACCGTGATCCAAATAATCCCAAAGGTAAGAGTAAGATTTACTTATGTTGCCTTTTGCTGTTTGGCATACTTTTGGCCACTTCCCTACATTAAGTAGAAGGAACTTGAGAATTCATAGAATTCCATTTAATAGTTTTGTTTAATTATCTAAACAAATAAGCATATATGCTGTTAAAATGTGATACTGAGCCCAGCATGGTGGCATACTCCTGAAATTCCAACACAGAGGCTGAAGTAGGAGGATTGGGAATTTGAGATCAGCCTGGATACAGGTAGCTGAGCTACCCAGCAAGTTCCTATTTCAAAAACAAAACAAAACAAAAAGCAATACTGTGAACTAAAATTCTAACTAATAATTTCAAGATGAATTTTGAAATTTTATTGTTGGTAAATTTGTATTGATTAGGAAAAACAAAGTGATTCATCCATGACTTAGAAACTTTATGCTACAATGCCATGATTAAATATCTAATGATAAGGAATTTTAAAATAATACTGTACTTTAAAGCACCTGGTTCTCCTTTTTTCCTGGTTATCTAATACATACCAAGTATCTAATACTAAGTTAAGCTTTGCATATCTTAGACTAATGTTTGTCTTAAGAGTTAATATTCTGGCAATAGTGTTATGGGAAATTTTGACAATTTACCTGCAAGCAATTTTTATTAAAAATGAGATACAATATTTATCATCTGACACAGGGAACTTTCTCACTTTTCTAGAGGTGAAAAATTAACTTCCTGAATGGATTGCTTACTCTATGTATGAGTTACTTTTCAAAGTTGAATAATTTCAATGTTTGTGGTATCTGGGATATGAATAATCCTATACATTTTCTAGAAGATGGTACCATCCTGGAGTTAACATCTCAGTCTCTTTTGATGACATCATTTCATGTCTGACTTTGAATCCTGTGTCACAGTGACGTGAAATGGCAAGTCCGTAATATTCAGAGGAAGGAACAGTTCTTTGTGTCATTTATGCCACAGATGTTGGTGTATGTTGTTTGTGTAAATATCTTCAATTAAAATCAAGCAAGTATTTTATTCAAGTTTATTTTTCTTCTTGATCTCTCTTGTAGTAAAAAAAAAAGTCCTCCATAATCGTAAGCAATTTAAATTAAAAAAAATTATAAAACAAAGGAAAAAGAACTTTCAGAACTAGAATTCATATATCAAGTTACAAGGTACTAATTTTGGAATGAAAGTTTTGTATACTCAAATAAAACACTTAAAATTGCAGTTAATAATGTCGTACTAGACCATCATATATTACATAAATGTTGATGGAATTCTGTAATTTGTTATGCTAACTCTGCTTCCCTACAGGTTCTGTTCTATGCATCTGTTTCTATAATCCTTTTGTTTTTAGGATGTAAGCTATCGTAGTCAAGACTCTCATTAATGTAGATGTACAATAAGAAATATCTTAATGATGAAGATTGCTGTGAGATGGCATTAGACTTTGGTGGATTAAAAGAACAGGATTTTAGCCTTGGCTGCAAATCAAAATCACAAAAGGAGCTTTTTAAAAATATGTTACACCCTAATCCCTGAGATTTTGTATCAGTCATTTTTCAAAAGCTTCCCAGAGTAAATGATTATAGCATGAAGCTAGAGTTAAGAATCCTTGCTGCAACCATTTCTTAGTCTTATGAATGTTATTAAATAAGGTAGGATTGCTGTGTTGTTTTTTTTTTCCTTTGGTGCTAAGTATCTAACCTAGGGCCTATGCTTGTTATGCCACTGAGCTATATCTCCACCAATAAATTCGCTCTTGCTGGTAGAGCAAAACTGGAAGTTAGAATAATAAATTTTATTGCTTTTTATTATTAAAAAATGGTATCTAAGTAATGTAATGAAAGTGTAATTTTTCTTGTTATTGCATTTGAATTTTAGAGTGCAATCTGATTGAAGGAGAAGATCATGTAGAAGTAAACGGGGAGGTTTTCCAAAAGCCATTTGTAGAAAAGCCTGTCAGTGCAGAAGATCACAATGTTTACATTTATTATCCAACATCTGCTGGAGGTGGAAGTCAAAGACTCTTTAGAAAGGTAAATCTTTGTGACCTTTGTATGAATAATGTTCTTCATTGTTGTATAAATTTTATTAAATGTAATCAAGTTAGGGCTGATGGAATGGCTCAAGTGGTAAGAGTGCCTGCTTAGCAAGTTTGAGGCCCTAAGTTCAAACCCCAGTGCTGCGAGAAGAAAAAAGAGGTAAAGTAATCGAGTAATTTGATTTATGATCAAGTTATTTGATTTTATGACTAAATATTGAACTTTCAAAAATGTATTGCTGGGTGCTGGTCACTCACACCTGTAATCCTAGCTATTTAGGAGGCAGAGGTCTGGAGGATCACGGTTCAAAGCCAGCCTGGGCAAATAGTTGGCAAGACCCTATCTCGAAAATACCCATCACAAAAAAAGGCTGGTGGAGTGGCACAAGGTGAAGTCCTTGAGTTTGAGCCCCAGCACCACACACACAAAAAAAAATTGTGTCATTTACAGGTAAATTTATAAAATTGATGCCATACTCTGTTAGAAAAGCAAGGAATCATTGTAGTTTTTTAGTGTTTTGAAACAAAATTCCTCCCTGAAGAGTACCAAGAAAGTTACTTGATTTTTCTTCTATCTCCCATTTGTATTTCTGTCAGACTAGAAATTTGGCCAAAGATAAGCAATCTTGGAGGTGTGGCTCAGGCTGTAGAATGACAGCCTGGCAAGTGCAAAGCCCTGAGTTCAAATTCCTGTACCACAAAAACACCCCAAAAAACAGATAAGCAGTCATTTAGAAATATAACCTAGAAAAATTAGTTCAAAGAAAAAAAAAGCCAATAACATTTGCATACATGAATGCATGCTTAATGTAGCCATAATAAAATAAATGCAAGTCAAATCTGAAATACAATGGCACTGTATTACTTTATGTATTGACAAAGATAGAAAAAATAATAATTGAGGTAGTTGGTAGTCCAGGCACAAACATCATTGGCAGCTTCTTATCAACATAATTTAGTAATGTATCTGAATTTAAGATGCATTATAACCAATCATGGAAATGCAAATTAATAACACACACAAAAAATTTAATAGCCATTATAATGGCAAATATTTAAGAGTTTAACAATATCAAGTATAGACAAAAATGTTGACAGTGTAGAACAGTTGGATTCATATATTGCTGATAAGTGTTAAAGAAGTTTTCAAAGATTTTGGCAGGATATGAATAGTTGAACATGAGCCACCTATCAGTTTTGAAACAAAAGTGCACACATGTGGTGTGTTGACACTATGTTTAAAGCAACATACTTGTAATGCTCAAAACTTAGAAAATAATCTAAATGCACATTAATTAGTTGAATGGATGAATTTTGGTTTACTTACATATTAGAAAATTCTATAGTAGTGAAAAGGAATAGCCTGTGTTACATGTAGCAACATGGATATCTTTAATTTACATGTGAGTTACAGATACAGTTAAGAATAATACAGTGCCAAAATTTATAATAAGCACTGTATGGAAATAGATGGTTAACAAGGGTTATATTATAAGAATGAGGAAAATTATTTGGTTTTTATATTGATGGACATATTTTACTTTCAGATTGGCAGTAGAAGTAGTGTATATTCCCCAGAAAGCAATGTACGAAAAACAGGCTCATATATATATGAAGAGTTTATGCCCACAGATGGTACGGATGTTAAGGTAGGATTTATCAAGTATATTTTAATTCTGTATTTAGGGTAGTGCTGATGTTAAGGTACCTGAATTAAAGTACAGTGCTTCTTGATTTATGATGGTGTTACATCTTGATAAACACTGTAGTTAGCTGGGTAGGATAGTGCACATCTGTAATATCTGCATTCTGGTGGCATGACTGAGTCAGGAAGATCTTGAGCTTGAGGCAAGATTGGGCTACAAATGAGACCCAGCCTCAAAAGAAGAAGAAAAAAATGTGAGTTGCAAAAGCACTTAATGACCTATTGAAAATCAACCTGGTGCACTATAGAGCATGTGTAGCTGACTGGAGGCTATAGTGCAGGCCCCTGACTAGCGTCAAGAAAGTGTCATGCCCCAAACCTGAGAATCATGAGCATCGAAGGAGAAGAGGTGCAAGCAAAGGGAATGCGTAATATATTCAACAAAATGATAAGAGAAAATTTCCCATATGTAGAGAAAGATATTCCCATACAAATGCAAGACGCCTCCAGAACACCAAACAGACCAGATCAAAATAGAACTACCCCACGACATATCATCATTAAAACAACAAATTCAGAAACTAGGGAAAGAATATTGAAGGCTGTAAGAGGAAAAATAAATAACATACAAAGGCAAATCCATCAAAATCACAGAACTTCTCAACAGAAACATTAAAAGCAAGAAGACCTTGGGGAGAGATCGTCCGGGCACTGAATGAAAATAACTTCAACCCCAGGATACTCTACCCAGCAAAACTATCATTCAAAATAGATGGAACAATAAAAGTCTTCCATGATAAGCAGAAACTAAAACAGTATGTGACCACAAAGCCACCACTACAAAAGATTCTTCAAGGGATTCTGCACACAGAAAGTGAAACCCAACATAACCATGAAAGGACAGGCAGCACCAAACTACAGGAAAAGAAAAAGCAAGAAAGTAGAGAGTAACCTCAACTTAGGTACACACAATCAAAGCTTCAAACAACTAAGACAACTAAATGACTGGAATCACCACATAACTATCAGTACTAACGCTTAATGTTAATGGACTTAATTCACCCATCAAAAGGCACCGCTTGACAAAATGGATTAAAAAGGAAGATCCAACAATTTGTTGTTTACAGGAGACCCATCTCACCGACAGAAATAAGCATAGGCTTAGATGAAAGGCTGGAAGAAGATTTACCAAGCCAATGGCCCCCGAAAACAGGCAGGAGTAGCAATACTTATCTCTGACAAAGTAGACTTCAAACCTACATTGATCAAACGAGATAAAGAAGGACATTCCATACTAATAAAAGGGGAAATAGGCCAAAAGGAAATAATAATTATCAACCTATATGCACCCAATGTTAGCACACCCAATTTCATCAAACATACCCTGAAGGACCTAAAAGCACATATTAACTACAACACAGTAGTTAGACTTTAAAACCTCAACATCATCAAGACTGGTCATCTAAATAAAAAATCAATGAAGAAATCCTAGATCTAAAACATAGAATAGATCAAATGGACCTACTTGATGTCTACAGAACATTTTATCCAACTTCTACACAATATACATTCTTCTTAGCAGCCCATGGAACCTTCTCCAAAATGGATCATATCTTAGGGCACAAAGCAAGCCTCAGCAAATATAAGAAAATAGAAATTATACCATGTATACTATCTGATCACAATGCAGTAAAACTAGAACTCAACAAAAAAATAAAGACAAAAAATATGCAAACAGCTGGAAACTGAATAACTCATTACTTAATGAACAATGGGTCATCGATAAAATAAAAGAGGAAATTAAAAAGTTCCTGGAAGTCAATGAAAATGAAAACACACCTACCGGAACCTATGGGACACAGCAAAGGCAGTCCTGAGAGGAAAGTTTATAGCCATGAGTGCATATATTAAAAAAGACTGAAAGATCCCAAATCAATGACCTAATGATACATCTCAAACTCCTAGAAAAACAAGAACAAGCAAATCCCAAAACAAATAGGAGAGAAATAATAAAAATAAGAGCTGAAATCAATGAAATAGAAACCAAAAAAACCATACAAAGAATTAATGAAACAAAAAGTTGGTTCTTTGAAAAAATAAATAAGATCGACAGACCCCTGGCAAACCTGACTAAAATGAGAAGAGAAAAAACCCAAATTAGTAGAATCAGGAATGCAAAAGGGGAGATAACAACAAACACCATGGAAGTCCAGGAAATCATCAGAGACTACTTTGAGAACCTGTATTCAAATAAATTTGAAAATCTTAAAGAAATGGACAGATTTCTAGATACATATGATCATCCAAAACTGAACCAACAGGAAATTAATCACCTGATAAGATCTATAACACAAAATGAAATTGAAGCAGCAATCAAAAGTCTCCCCAAAAAGAAAAGTCCAGGACCTGATGGATTCTCTGCTGAATTCTATCAGACCTTTAAAGAAGAACTGATACCAACCCTCCTTAAACTGTTCCATGAAATAGAAAGGGAAGGAAAACTGCCAAACACATTTTATGAAGCCAGTATTACACTTATCCCAAAACCAGGCAAAGACACCTCCAAAAAGGAGAACTATAGGCCAATCTCCTTAATGAACATTAATGCAAAAATCCTCAGCAAAATAATGGCAAACCGAATTCAACAATACATCAGAAAGATTATTCACCACGACCAAGTAGGCTTCATCCCAGGAATGCAGGGGTGGTTCAACATATGAAAATCAATAAATGTAATAAACCACATTAACAGAAGCAAAGACAAAAACCACTTGATCATCTCAATAGATGCAGAAAAAGCCTTTGATAAGATCCAACACCATTTCATGATACAAGCTCTAGGAAAACTAGGAATAGAAGGAGAGTACCTCAACATTATAAAAGCTTTATATTACAAACCTACAGCCAGCATTATACTTAATGGAGAAAAACTGAAACCATTCCCTCTAAAATCAGAAACTAGACAAGGTTGCCCACTATCTCCACTCCTATTTAACATAGTACTGGAATTCCTAGCCAGAGCAATTAGGCAAGAAGAAGGAATAAAAGGAATACAAATAGGTAAAGAAACTGTCAAAATATCCCTATTTCCAGATGACATGATCCTATATACCTTAAAGACCCAAAAAACTCTACTCAGAAGCTCCTAGACACCATCAAGAGCTATAGCAAGGTAGTAGCATATAAAATCAACATAGAAAAATCATTAGCATTTCTGTACACTAATAATGAACAAACTGAAAAGAATACATGAAAACAATTCCATTTACAATAGCCTCAAAAAAAATCAAATACCTAGGTGTAAACCTAACAAAGGATGTGAACAACCTCTACAAGGAAAACTATAAACTTCTGAAGAAAGAGATTAAGGAAGACTATAGAAAGTGGAGCGATCTCCCATGCTCATGGATTGGTAGAATCCACATGGTAAAAATGTCTATACTCCCAAAAGTAATCTACTGGCACAAAAATAGACATGAAGATCAGTGGAACAGAATAGAGGACCCAAATATGAAGCCACACAACTATAACCAACTTGTCTTTGACAAAGGCACTAAAAATACATGATGGAGGAAAAACAGCCTCTTCAACAAAAACTGCTGGGAAAACTGGTTAGCAGTCTGCAAAAAACTGAAACTAGATCCATGTATATCACCCTATACCAATGTTAACTCAAAATGATCAAGGATCTTAATATCAGACCACAAACTCTAAAGTTGATACAGGAAAGAGTAGGAAATACTCTGGAGTTAGTAGGTATAGGTAAGAACTTTCTCAATGGAACCCCAGCAGCACAACAACTAAGAGATAGCATAGATAAATGGGACTTCATAAAACTAAAAAGCTTCTGCTCAACAAAAGAAATGGTCTGTAAACTGAAGAGAACACCCCCAGATTGGGAGAAAATATTTGCGAGCTACACATCAAACAAAGGACTGATAACCAGAATATATAGGGAACTTAAAAAACTAAATTCTCCCAAAACTAATGAACCAATAAAGAAATGGGCAAGTGAACTAAGCAGAACTTTCTCAAAAGAAGAAATTTAAATGGCCAAAAAAACACATGAAAAAATGCTCACCATCTCTAGCAATAAAGGAAATGTAAATTAAAACTACACTAAGATTCCACATTACTCTTGTTAGAATAGCCATCATTAGCAGCACCACCAACAACAGGTGTTGGCGAGGATTACACTGTTGGTGGGAATGTAAACTAGTATAACCACTGTGGAAAAAAATTTGGAGGCTACTTAAAAAGCTAAACATTGATCTACCATTTGATCCAGCAATACCACTCTTGGGGATATACCCAAAAGACTGTGACACAGGTTACTCCAGAGGCACCTGCACACCCATGTTTATTGCGGCACTATTCACAATAGCCAAGTTATGGAAACAGCCAAGATGCCCCACCTATGACGAATGGATCAAGAAAATGTGGTATCTATACACAATGGAATTTCATGCAGCCATGAAGAAGAATGAAATGTTATCATTTGCTGGTAAATGGATGGAATTGGAGAACATCATTCTGAGTGAGGTCAGCCTGACCCAAAAGACCAAAAATCCTATGTTCTCCCTCATATGCGGACATTAGATCAAGGGCAAACACAACAAGGGGATTGAACTTTGATCACAAGATAAAAGTGAGTACACACAAGGGAGATATGAGGATAGGTAAGACACCTAAAAAATTAGCTAGCATTTGTTGCCCTCAACGCATAGAAACTAAAAAAGATACCTTAAAAGCAACTGAGGCCAATAGGAGAAGGGGAACAGGTACTAGAGAAAAGGTGATATCAAAAAGAATTAACCTAGAAGGTAACACACACACACAGGAAATTAATGTGAGTCAACTCCCTGTATAGCGATCCTTATTTCAACCATCAAAAACACTTGTTCCTTCCTATTATTGCTTATACTCTCTCTACAACAAAATTAGAGATAAGGGCAAAATAGTTTCTGCTGGGTATTGAGGGAGAGGGAGGGGGCTGGGTGGGTTGTAAGGGAGGGGTTTGGGGCAGGGGGGAGAAAAGACCCAAGCATCGTATGCACATATGAATAATAAAAAAATAAAAAAAAAAGAAGGTACAGCCACTGTGAGAAAAAAAAAAAAAAGTATCATGCCACTCACTCAGAGGACATCAACTCTGAAAATTCAAAGTAGCACATTGACTGAATGGGAATTATTTAGCACTGAGTGGAAAATTCATAACTCAATTCATGTTAAGTCAGAAACCAGGTAGATTTTGAATTTGTATTTTTAGTTTGCCAGTAATCCCAGAAAAAGATGTAACCCTGTAGCCATGTCTCACTTCTTTTCCGGATTTCTTTCTTTTTGCTTAAGGACTGTTAATCTGTTTTATACCATGAACACCTTTGGAAGTTGGAAGCCTATAGTCTCTTTTAAATGTTAAAAATAAATACACAGGATTGCAAGTAGACAAATTTTATTGAAATATAGTTATTAAAATACTTAAAACTCAATTTTTTAATATAAAAATTATATATACGATTCCTTAAAGAGGTATGAAATAATAAAATGTCAGGGACAACTGTTCTATACCCACCTGTTTTCAAGTGGTAATGATGTAAATAGTGTTTTCAGATCCGTGACAACTATAACGTGATGTCAAAATGTCCATGGTTTTGATTGGTGACAAATGTGTTCTTAACAGCTTTACCTCCAGTCTTCTCCAACCAGACTCTTTTTTTTTTAAAGAAGAAATTTGATCATGAACCTGTCCTTGAAAATTGTCTGGTAAATTCTCATTGGCCACAGGATAATACCCAGATTCATAAGATTAATATACAAAATAGTTCAGTCTGTCTTGTGTCTTAGCAATCTCCTATCTTATAGTATAAACTACATTAAATAAGTTTCACTTACCTGAATAACCCCATGTTTCATTCATCTGTCCTGTGCGCTTATTGCCTCTGTTTAGGATAGCTTTCCTGGCTACTCAGGAGGTAGAGATCAGGAGGGTTGTAGTTCCAGGTCAGCCTATCCAAAAAGTTAGTGAGACCCCATCTGAATAAAACAGGCCAGGTATTGTGGACATTTCTGTAATACCAGTTACCCTGGAGGCATAATCATGGGCCTAGGCCAGTCAAGACAAAGAAAATAGGAGACCCTATCTGAAAAAACCCCTAAAATAGAAAGGAATGGTGGCATGGCTCCTGTGGTAGAGCACTGGCTTAACAAGTACAAGGCCCTGAGTTCAAACCCCATTATCACCAAAAAAGAAAAGAAAAAGGAGAAAGAATCCCTTTCCTTTTCTTGTCTACATTCAGAGTCATTCCCACCCTTTTAAAAATCTTTCTTTTGGCAGTTTTTTCCTTCCATAATATTTTGCAGTTATTTCTTCTCTCCTATGTTAAACATAAAAATTTTAGGACTGCAATTCTCAGTGTAATGATTTTCTAGCGCACAAAACCTCGCTTTACAAGTTTTGCATTATAATCTTTCCCAATGCATCAGGAATTTTGGTATGTGAAATAGAAAAATGTGTCTGAATTTTTTTCTGTGACTTTATTGCTGGTTATATATTTAACCAGTGATATGTATTATATATATTTAATGTTCATGAAAGGTTTACACAGTGGGTCCAGATTATGCTCACGCAGAAGCTCGGAAATCTCCAGCACTTGATGGCAAGGTAGAGAGAGATAGTGAAGGAAAAGAAGTGAGATACCCTGTTATTCTCAATGCACGAGAAAAATTAATTGCTTGGAAAGTCTGCCTTGCTTTTAAGGTAAGATGTTATACAAGCCATATAGGCTCTTGTAATAGGAATTCTAATTTTCTTTTTTGAATAAGAGACATTATTTGGACTTATAATTAAGAAAAGTAAGATGAGAAAGTAAGTAGTACATATGAACTCTTCATGTATTTTTCAGGAGGTGCTTGTAGTGCTAATATATTGTGTTTTTGTAGTACTAAGATATTGCTTCTGTATTACATAAGAAGAAGCCTTATTAATTTATTCAGAAATTACAGTTACAGAATAACTCAGTTAACTAGCATTTACGTGTATTGCCTAATCTATTTTTATTTTTATTTGAAATTATCATCTCATTTTATTCTTTTTCTTTTTGTTTTGCTGGGGGTACATTGTGCCATTTACAAAAGCTCTTACAATGTATCATAGTTGAATTCATCCCCTCCATCACTCTCCTTTATCCTCCCCTTCCCCATTCCTGAAATAGTTTTAACAGGTCTTATTTTAAATACTGTTTCTAAGTATTACTTATTTTCATGGAATTGATTTAAAAAAAAAAATCCTTAGTGTTCCCTCATTGGCTATCAGTCCTTTGGCTCAATCTATGATAAAATGTGTTCATGAAATTTATAATTTGTGACATTTGACTGTCAGGTTTTTATCTTATTTACAGTATAGTAAAGGTTTAAATAGAAGTAGTATAACCTGCATTAAATAAAGGATAGATTTTATCTTTCTTGGAATCCTGTCTTCAATCTATAACTTAAAGACTAGTGTATATTACCATTTACTAAATAACAAAGAAATATTTGTGTGTTAACAATAATTTGAAGTCTCTTGTGTCAGAATTCCAAAATGGAAAATTATATTATACCAATATATGATGATTTGAACTTAAAATATAGAAGATAAAAATGTTCTTACAGCCTGAGCAGGAAATTTATACTTTTCAGTGATTTTCTTCTTCAGATAAAACAAATGTATTTCAGGTGCTCACAAAATAAGGTGGTCAGGGTTTTTAAAGACTTGTAGTGGTGATGGACAGTTCCTTTGGGATGTGGCCTTAAATTAATTTTCTTTTTTGGGGGGGAACAAGTAAAATTATTTTTATTTCTGCAAGTGTGAAATTTATGTGAACTTTAAAATATTTGCTGTTTAAAATGTAAATGTTGAAGAACTTTTTGATACACTATGTTCTTTTTTTGGCTGCTAATAATCCCTTATGCATTATCATTCTACATCTGCTACACGATAAAGTACTTAAATAATCTTATGGAAATATGTGTTCAAGTACAAATAAGTAATTTCTTACTTTTTATGGAGTAAACCAATATATAATAATATACTTTTAGGTGTGTATGAAATATGGTATGATCTAATAAGACTGGAAAACCAAAGCATAATTTGAATGAAACCTTAAAGTTTATAACTTATTTTAAATAGCAAACAGTTTGTGGCTTTGATTTGTTACGGGCCAATGGACAATCCTATGTCTGTGATGTCAATGGATTCAGTTTTGTGAAAAATTCCATGAAGTATTATGATGATTGTGCAAAAATACTTGGGTAAGAATTTATTAATCTCTTTTTTTTTTACGTTTGCATAATCATTAAACCATGAAGGTTTAATTCAGTATCATTTTACTGTTCATAAAATGATAACCACCAAAGACTGCCAGGCCCTGAATTATACTTTTGCTTATCACAGACAGTAAATGAATGATCAGTAAAAAGGAAGGGCTGAAGTTTTTAATTTCATAGGTCTATAAGTGCTATAACATGGTGATTATTAAACAGAACATTCCTCTGTTTTTCCTATATATTTGGTCTACTTAGTGGTACAAAATTAACATTTGTGAACTAAGTAACCTGAACCTGAACCTGAACCTGAGTAAAATAGAGATTTTTTTAAACTCAGGATTCTTTTGAATGACAATTTTTTCTACATGTGTACCTTACTTGAAGGTGTTCTCATAACACTGTCAAATGAATGTAAAAGACATTATTACATATAGAAATGCCATTTTTATATTCTCTGACCTGCAAGGACTATTTGTAAGAAACTTTAAAGTGTATATGTCAAAGCCATAAGAAATTTAATACAAAGATATTTAATAATTGGAGTTAGTTATTATAGTATGTTTCAAAGATTTTTGAACTTAAAGTAAAATTGAGGGGAGTTCACTAAACCTTAACATGATAAATGCTAAATTTAAACAGAACCAAAAAGCATAGTTATTTAAATATGCCTTCATTGTTCCCCATACTTGTAAAGTATAGTAGAGATTTGTTAAAAATTAATGTATCTAGAATAGCTTTGTATGGGCTGGGGCTATAGCTCAGTGTTAGAGTGTCTGCTTAGCATGCTCAAAGGCCCTTCATTTGATCTCCAGCAACCCTCAAATGCGCACAGTAGCTTCACAGGTATTTAATAAACTGATAATGGCTTTAAAAAAAAAAAGACAATTTTGGATTTCAGTATGTGTTTAATTAGAAATGTATCATGGTTTATTTAAATATAGTATGCTTTATATTTTAAAACTAAATTCCAAATGGGGGGCATTTCATTGGACCACCCTGATACTTCGATTTAGAATTACTTTCCTAATTTTTCTTGGTTAGGTTGATTCTTTGAGTTAATTTTTATGTAATGTAGTTCCTAAGTATTTTGACTTATAAAAGTCTAAGTTGTTTGACATCTATGGGTCTCTACCATAGCATCTTTAAATACCCAGTTTTACTTGAACAAAATTTAAATGTTTTTCTTTTGATTTTGAAGAAATACTGTAATGCGAGAGCTTGCTCCACAATTTCATATCCCCTGGTCGATACCCTTAGAAGCGGAAGATATTCCAATTGTACCAACTACATCTGGAACTATGTAAGTCTGAATTACTTTTGTTAAAAAAATTCCTTGAGTTTTCCACATCAGTCTGGGCTATGATAATAAAAATTCAGTTTCTAAATGATTATTAAATAGTTTACTTATGTGTGCTTTCATATGAGTCAGCTTGAAGTAGAGAAACAGATTATATGTTTTTATAAGGGTATACTAAATTAAAGCTCTTACATTGTTATAAATAAAATCCTGAAACATCAAGCCATAACAATAAAAGAGGAGCCAATAGGTATATCACTCAAAGGTTCACAGTGGTCATACAACTTTGGCCCTTTCAAGTTATATCTTGAGGTACATTTATTAGACCAATGTTTCCAAAGTCTTTCATAACACTCCAGTAAGGCAAATTACTTATTAAAAGTCAGGTGAGTTGACTGAATGCTTCATATTCACAGCCTAGAGATTTATATTGACATGTTCAATATTCTGAGAAGTCCTGATTGGGAGGAAGAACTATTTAATTTTCTTTTTAAACCAGCATTTTCCAAAGTCGTTTAACATAAACTTTTTTCCAGATGATTTAACTAGCAGCATTTTTGTCTTCTAGTAATTTGAGTTTAATTACTTGGTTTTTGTACATACACAAAATATAGCAAATGTATAAATATAGCAACTGGTGAAGCTTTATTTTGTTTTGATTTAATGAAATTTCAATCTTTAATGGTGTAATGGTACACAGCAGATATTTAATACAGTTCAGGAGTCAGAGTCCATTTACTTTTATCCCAGAGTTTATGCTCTCTGACATCTTTAAAGAAAAGGAAATATTTATAATTTTAATATTACCCTCTTTGGCATCTGTAATTCTTTTTAGGAGTTGATTTCATAAAACTAAGACTCAGTTGTTGTAAGTAGTACTCTTCATAGGGAACGTCTTGAAATGGAATAAGAGGGCCTTAAATAAATGATTGGATGCTATTTGTTTTATACAACAGAAATCTTTGCTAGAGAATTGAGAGCTTTTTTTTTTTCATTTTAGGATGGAACTTAGATGTGTCATAGCTGTCATACGTCATGGGGATCGAACACCAAAACAAAAAATGAAAATGGAAGTGAGACATCAAAAGTATGTTTCAAGAGAATAATTTAACATTCATAATTTTAAAATTTTTGATGAGTTAAGCTCTTTTGATTAATGCATCAAATAGAAAAACTTTTACCTCCTATTTCTTGGACATTGATATTTAAACCACTGAATGCATACATTTAAATGGATTAGGTTGATACCTGAAAATTATCATGGCAGTATCCATAAATTATCAATGTTTTCTGACTTTCATTTATTGTTATAAAAGTATTCTATTGCATTCTGAGAATTATTAACTTCCTCAATTTTCTAGAAGAAAAGTAGTGGAAATATTCTATTATTTCTATTCAGGGTTTAATCTGGAAATGACAAACTTTGAAAACCTCAGCCATTAAATATATGTTAACAAAAGTTATTTTTTAACATGTATTCACTGACTTCAGAGAATATAAAAATATTTTGTATTTAATCCATGTTCAGGTTCCACAGTGAGAAAGCTTTTAAAAGTAGTGTTGTAACTATTAATTTGATGTGGTTTAGCAAAGTATTAAGTTTTATTGGTAAAAGTAAAGGAGCAAAGGTGTGTATAGTGGGGTTCCATGAGTCCCAACTACTTGTGAAGCTGAGGCAGGAGATCACTTCAGCCAGGGAGTTGAGGCCAGTCTAGGCAATAAATAGCAAGATCCTGTCTGGTCAGTAGAGGAGCAATAAGGTATAGTGAAAGAGGAAACATGGTACTTAAAATCTATAGGATTTTTCACTTCTATCACCATGTTTATTACTTTATTAGTTTAAATATTTGGTGATAATATTGATTATTACAAGTGACTAACAGTGCCCTATTATTTTTATAAGATTCTTTGATCTTTTTGAGAAGTGTGATGGATATAAATCAGGGAAGTTAAAACTGAAGAAGCCAAAACAATTGCAGGCAAGTCCATTTGCTTTCATGTTGAGTTTTAAATTTTTAATGGTGATATTAAATAGAAATTCAAATCTTTCATTAACATACTTTATAGGAAGTGCTAGATATTGCGCGACAACTTCTAACGGAGCTGGGACAAAATAATGATTCTGAAATTGAAGAAAACAAGCCAAAACTTGAACAACTTAAAACTGTACTAGAAATGTGAGTATTTTTTTGAAATTCTTGATTATGATAACTGCTTATAATTCTCCTTTTTTGTGTGTGATTTTCTATTTTAATTTCTTCCATTTGATCTTTTTGCTCTTTATCATTATAGCTGAAATGAAGTGAAAATCTAATTTGACAAAATAGATTTTTATATTGTTTTATTTTACTTTTAATTTCAGTAGGAAGATTGAAAGTGACATGATATTTGGATCTTACATGGAGTACTGCTTAGAATAAAGGCTATATTATTACTAACTTGACCCCTGATTCAGTGCTGTTTAAATAAAAAAGTTTTAAACTACATTTTAATCAAGTAAAGGTGATACCCACCCAACATTCCCATTAAAAGCTTTACATATCTAACCACTTAAAACCTTATATCCTTTATTATTTAACGATATACACATTTGTATTTTTGCATATTTCTGTACCTTGTCATTCCTTTAGAATTGTGTAACTTTTGTTTTAAAAAAAGTTTTTATGTTTTGTTTTCAATGGGTTAGAATGACTACCTGTAGTACTAATTTTCTGCTAGGATATTTCAGAGTTCACCAAGGTATTTACAAGTAGAAGGTAGTATTAATATGTGAGAATTAATTTTTCCTCTATGTAGATTTTAGGTCTTTTTAGAGGGTCACATCAGTACTTCATGAATATTGTCCATTGTGCTTGCCATTTTATTTTTCAGGTATGGCCATTTTTCTGGAATAAATCGTAAGGTCCAATTGACCTATCTCCCTCACGGTTGTCCTAAAACATCTAGTGAAGAAGAAGGTATGTCATTCTTAATGCCATTATGTTTTACAGTATGTGTAGTAACTCACTATACATTGTTGATTACCTTTGGATCTTCTGCTTAATAGCTTTGGGACTGGCATGCTGAATGAAAAATAAATAAAGTGGACTTTTGTTAACTATGCCACGTCTATGTTATGTTATATAACTTTGTATAGGAGGCAAGCTTTTATGGTATAGGATTTTCATTTGTGGTATCACGTCGGCACTGAAAAAGCATTAGATTTTAGAGTATTTTGAATTTTAGATTTCTAGATTAGGTTTACACAACCTGTAATAATCTCTTTTGCCTATCTGTTGTTAGACTGGTAATAAAGAATGCTGATGAGAATGCACTATGACAGGATTTTATTCTGCTGGTAGAAGTATAAATTGAGATACATTTTAAAAAGTAATTTGACAATGTATTTTAAAAACTTAAAAAAAATGTTCCTCTGCTTTGACCTTAATTCTGCTTGTAAGAATCTGTCCTAAGTAAGTAATCAAGTGTTCAGAGAAAGATTGATCAGAGGGATATACTTAGTGTAATTATTATAGTAACAAATATTGAAGTAATGATTATGTTAAGCATAAATATAAGTTTGAACATGTTGGTCTTTATGTATTTACTTTAACATTTGATATATTGAATTTATCACATCTTGATTAAGAGAACCGCAGATTAATTTCCTATTCAATGTTTATAATCAAAAACTTCCTGCAAACAAATATAACTATTCTTCCATAAATTAATCTTCCTGCCTGCATAGTAATGCATCTGTATAGCTACTTACTATTCTCAGGGGAAAGGTTGATCTATCCCTTTAAATGAGTTATTAGTAATTCTTTTAGTGCTTATAATGTTTATTTTAAATGATCTTTATTTCTGAAACCCAACAGACACAGATCTTAAAGCTTTACAGGTATAGGCAACAGCACCTAGCCACACAATTCTAAACTTTAAAAGGTGTTCTTGCCTAGGTTTCACTGTTTGCATAAAATCTATTAGATTGCATAAAATTTGAATTTAATAAATGTTAGGTTATCATCTCACATCTTCCTAAATGTCGTGTAAATAACTGCTAATCATGAAAACATATATATCTTCTTCACTTCAGCTAATATATTTTGTTTCATGTGGTAGTGCTGCCAGAAGGTACTTGATGTAGATAGCTGAGATCTGAACTCTGGTCTCAGAAAGCTCACAATCTAGCAGACAAAGAGCAATAAGTTAACTATATTGGGCAAATCACCATGAGATTGGGGAAGGAGAAGTGATACTTTGTGCAGAATATTGGGAGTCTTCTTCCTAAGTATGAAAGATTTTTTGAAATTTCACAAAGATTTTCACAGGTAGAACAAAGGTCATTCCTGATGGAAGCAATAGCTTACAAAGATAGGTACATTTAGAGAATAAAATCTACTGCAGAGGAGAGCACAGAGAAAAAATTAATACTGAGGCATGTCTGTTTAAAGAAACAATCTTAACATTTGTTTTATCCATTCATGTGTATTAGATAGTCGAAGAGAAGAGCCATCCTTACTTTTGGTTCTAAAATGGGGAGGAGAATTAACACCTGCAGGCAGGGTCCAGGCTGAAGAACTTGGAAGAGCTTTTAGGTGTATGTATCCTGGAGGTCAAGGTAAATCTTGGAATTTCTTGAATTAAATTAATTAAATTCACACATTTCAAATTGTCATTTACTATGTGATGTTATTAAATGTAGAAATACAATGAAATAAAAATATAGCTTAAGTGATTTGAGGATTTCTTTTCAGGAGATTATGCAGGATTTCCTGGTTGTGGTTTACTTCGATTGCACAGCACCTACCGACATGACCTCAAGATATATGCCTCTGATGAAGGACGAGTCCAGATGACTGCAGCTGCTTTTGCAAAGGTATTAAAAAATGGTTTGTAAAATTATTAGCATTTTTTATCAAATAGTTTTAAAGCCCTTTCTTAAAGCAATATTTAAAAATTCAAAATTTGCAACTTCTAACTAAAGCCATTGATACTGATGAACTACATTATTAATAGTTTATTTGTTGTAAATAGTTAGGTTGTATATTATGAAATTCAGGATATAGCAAGATTATCCTATTATTTTGCATCTTTTTAAATTGTTGCCTTTTTTTGATATGTTTAGGGGCTATTGGCTCTAGAAGGAGAGCTCACACCTATTCTTGTCCAGATGGTCAAAAGTGCAAACATGAATGGTCTTTTGGATAGTGATAGTGACTCTTTGAGCAGTTGTCAACAACGTGTGAAAGCAAGACTTCATGAAATACTTCAGAAAGACAGAGATTTTACTGCTGAAGATTATGAAAAGGTGGGTCTTAGCAAACTCATTGGAAAATATTGTATGCAGAAAAGTACATAAAACAACTGTAGCACTTGTACTATAACAAAAATACTTATGTACTCATTAGGTAGAGAAATAGAATATTGGAACAACTCTGTCCTGTCTCTCCCTCCCTTTCCAGTTACAACCTGTTCCTATATCCTAGAAATAACTACTAACCTGACTTTCGGTTGTTCTTTTTCATATCCCCAATACTTAACAGAATTAATCTGCATGTCTAACTATTGCAGTCTCATTTAATTGACAAAGATTGTACATATTTATGTTGTACAACATAGTAGTTTGAAATGTGTATATTATGAAGTGGGTAAAACAAGCTAATTAACATATGCTTTGCCCCATGTACTTGTCATTTTGTGTAGTGAGAACACTTCACAATTCTGTTAAGGATTTTCAAGGGTAAAATATGTTTCTGTTAGCTACAGTCACCATATTATATAATAAATCTTTTTGAAGTTATTAGCTGTAGTCACCATATTATGCAGTAGATCTCCTGTTTAACTGAAATATTGTTTTTTTTTGACCAACACCTGTTCTCTGCCTAGCCCCTGGTAACTACCTTTCTACTTTATGGTTGTATGAGTTCAACTTTTTTAGATTTTTAGATCTCACATAAATGAGATTATGCTTAATTGTATTTTCTGTGCCTGGTTTATTTTGCTTACTGTAATGTCCTCCAGGTTCATTCAAAATGTTGCAAATGACAGGATTTCCTTCTTTTTTAAGACCAAATAATGTTTTTGTGTTTTAATGTCGTATTTTGTTTATCCATTCATCTGCTGACAGACAATTAGGATGAGTCCATATTTTTGCTGTTGTGAACAGTGCTGGGGTGAATATGAAAGTGTGATGCTTCTTCAATATACTTATTTTTTTTTCCTTAGATATATACCTAGAAGTGGGATTGTTGGATCATATGGTAGTTATATTTTTAGTTTTTTTTTGTAACTTCCATGCTGTTTTCCATAATGGCTGTATTAATTTACTTATGCTATTTTTCCTTAAAGCTTGTTATAATAGAATATATTTTCTTTTATATCTGATTTCTTTTGCTCAATATTGTTTGTGAAATTCATCCATATTGTTGGTGTGTCCATAGTTAATTAATAATCATTACTGTGTAGTATTCTGTTTCAGGTACTGGCAGATTTTTTTATGAAAAATATCAGGTGGTTAGACTTTGTGGGCCAAGTAGGGTCTCTAATGTATGTTCTTTTTTGGACTACCTTTTAAAAATGTAAAAACCATACTTAGCTCATGGGCTATCCTACAGGCCACATTTGACCTTAAGACAGTAGTTTGTTGACCCGTATTCTACTTTATGAGCATTCTGCACTTTTTATTTGCCTTACACTATTGTTACAAATTTGGTTCATTATGATTAATCATTGTATGAATATCCTTGTATCCTGGTTCCTATGAGCATGTTTCTCTTAGGTAGAGTCAAGGAGTGAATTGTTATAAACCATGATATGCTTAATTAAGTTCAATGTTAGACTGTTTTCCAAAGTCATTGAACCAATTTACACTCCAATCAGAAGTCCATGAGAATTACACTGCTCTACAAATTCTCCATTCTTGAGATTCTCAGACTATTCAGTTTTGGTCATTATGGTAGATGTGTGTAAGATATACTCATTGTGGGTTTAATGTTAGTTGACAATTTAGAAATCTTCTTCCTTGAAGCCTTCTCTCTAGATCTTTTGTCGTCTTTTCCTTCATGCTGTCTGAATTTTTCTTACAGAGTGGTAGAAGTTCCTTCCATATTCTGGATATGAATTCTTTGGTATACGTGCCCTAGTTACACTAACTATTCTAAGCTTCAGTGATGCCTTTTGATGAGCAGACATCCTTATTTTTCATGAATTCTAAGCTCAGTTTTTTCCTTTATGATGAGTACATTTTAATGTGTTGTTTAAAATGTTTTTTCTAGCCAAAGTCCATGTGATATTTTTCTATATAATCTATAATCTTTTCTTTTTTGCCCTTCACATTAATCTATAGTCCAGACAAAAGTGATTTTTGGCTATGCTATGAGATAAAGATACCAAAATTGATTTTTCCTCTCGCAACTATATGTTCATCCAGGTGTCCCAGCACTACCTGAAAAGGCTGTCCTTCCTGACTTCTCTGTAGAACCATCTTTATCAGCTATGTGTAGTTTCTTTCTTTCTGGATTTCATATTCTGCTTGTTGAAGAGCCAGTGAATGAAATGTTCTAGCTCCTACATGAACACTTCTTCAACTGTTGGCATTTCTTGCATTTCCATATAAATTTTAAAATAAGCTCATAAAGAATACTGTTGGGATTCTGATTTACAGTACATGAAAACTATAGTTTGTACAAATTTACATACTTTTGTCTCATCTTTCATCAACATGTGAGAGTGGTATGCCTCTCTAATTTAGATATTCTTGGATATCTTAAAGATTAATGTTTTCAATAAGATTTTTCAATTTTCTGCTTAAAAATCTTATACATCCCTGTTAGATTTAAGCTGAAGTAATTTTTTTAATGTAATTGTATATGGTACACCTTTAAAACTTTTATTCCTGTTGTTGCTATGTAGAAATATAATTTTTTAAAATATTGCTAATATACGTATCTGACTTGTTAACTTATTCTGATTAATTTATATAAATATTTCAATTCTTTTTTGGTTTTTTGAGTCAGGTTCTCATTATGTAACCAAAGTTTGAATCGCTATGTAGCCCAGGCTGGCCTAAAACTGTTAATCCTCCTGCTTTGGTGTCTCAAGTGCTAGGATTACTGGTGTGCTCCACCATCCCTGTCTCAACTTTTTGATTCTTTAAAAGCATATTCACAGAGTTTTTTATTTCCCAGTCTTGGTGTGCTTTTTAATTCTTTTTCTTGCTTTATATCAATACCTAAGATTCCCCAAGTGATACTAAATAGAAGTAATATTTCTTTTCTTTCTCTTTTTTTATTTTCTTTTGAGACAGGGTCTTCCTGTGCAACTCAGGCTGGCCTCAGATGTGCAGTGCTCCTGCCTCATCCTCAACTGCTGAGATTGTGGGAGTGTACCACCATGTATGACTTAGAGTTTTCATTTCTTTTCCTATCCATGTTCTCCAAGAGAAACATTTTACTGCTTGCTCATTAAATGTGAAGCTTCCGAAATTCTGTTCTATTCCTCTTTTGCTAGGAGTTTTTATCATGAAAAGTTATGGAATTTTTATATTTCTTTTCATCTCTTGTGTCATATAATTTTCAAAACATGAAACTAAACTTAGGCCTAGAATAAAGTCAGTTTTTAAATATTTTTTACGTATCACTAATTTAAATTTGTTAATTTTTTTGATTAGGAGTTTTGTATCTGCATTCATGAGGCTGATTGACTTTATTCTGTTATATCTTTACTTATAGTGTCAGGAATATACTAGACTCCTAAAATTAGCTAGAGTCATTCCTATTTGGGGGGAATACTGTGTGTACAAAGATTTCATTAATTTTTGGTAAAATTTACTAGTAAATTAACTTTGGCAAATCATGTGGGAAGTGTGTGGGGGTGGGTAGGTGTCTGGGTGTGTGTGTGTATATGTGTGAAAGTTCATAATGATGGAACCAAACGTAGATTAATATTTCTCAGTTATATCTATCAGTATTGTTGAGTTACATTCTTGTAGAAATATGTTTATAATATCCTCAAAGCTCTTTATAATATGTGCCAAATCTATAAAAATGTCCCTTTTGATTTCATATACCTTCTTTCTTTTTACTTGCAGTTTTTCCATAATTGATCAGTTTTAATAGTTCTTTCAAAGAATGATTATTTGGATTTTTTGGTCCTATGAATTATGTGTTTCTTATTTGATTTTTATTATTTAACATTTTATTCCTTCTACTTCTTCTGTAGTTTTTTTTACTCTTTTTATGATTCTTAAAAACTAACACTAGATTGATGGTTATTAACTCACTAATGTTCAGTCTTTTATAAAATGTACACTCTAGGTTGTATCTTATGTACTTTTTTATTATAACCGTTACTTTTGAAATTTTTGCTGTTTTTGACATTTTCTAAATTCCCTTTGATTTCTTTTTATATTCATTTAGAACTACATTTTTTAAATTTCCAAACTTTTTTGAGATAAAATCTCCCTATGTAGGTCAGGCTGGCCTGGAACTCACAAACTCCCTGCCTCAGCCTCCTGATTGCAGGTATCACAGGTGTACTGTACCATTCAAAGCACACACTCGCCACTGAGCCTACCTTTAACCTTCAAACTCATGGCATCTTAAAGTTTTTATCTTTTCTAGTTTTATATCAATTTCAGAAAAACAAAAACTTCCTGATTTTTTTCTATTTTGTCTTTCTGTTTTGTGTTCAAATTTCTAACTATAATTGTGAATTTGTCTTGTCTTTGTAATTCTCTTAATCCTTGCTTTACATATTTTGATTCTATATTATGTATATTTAAAGTTGATACATATTTTAATAGCACTTTTGACTTCAGAGTTTTAAGTGCTGCAGATTTGCATTGGTTGAGCTTCATTGATCTAAAAATTTGAAATACAAAATGCTCCATAATTGAAAACGCTTTGAGCACTGACATGGAGTGCAAAATAGCACACATGATCTCATGTGATGAATAATAGTCAAAACACTGATGCACTAAAAGTACTGTATGAAATTTACCTTTGGGTTGTGGGTAAAAGGTGTGTGTTATAGTTTAGATTTGAAATGACCCTCAAAAAACTTGTGTGTTGAAGTCTTGCTCCCCAGCTGGTAGATCCAATTATTGAAAAGTCCATTGGATCATAAGAGCTCTGACCTAATCAATGAGTTAATCCATTGATGGAGTCATAATTTGGCATTATTGCCAGGTTTGGAAGGTGGGGCCTAGTTGGAGGAACTAGGTCACTGAAGGTGTACCTAGCCCCTTGATGTCTGTCTGCTTTCCTCTCTCTCTCTCTCTCTGTCTGTCTCCCTCCCTCTCCTTCGTTCTTTCCCTCTCTCCCTTTTATTGGCTCTCAAGAGGTGAGCAGTCTCCTCTGCAACACAGCCTACTGCCATGGTACTCTGCTTCATTTCAGGCCCAAAGCAATTGATCCAAGTAACCTTGTACTGAAACTTCTGAAACCATGAGGCAAAATAAATACTTTCCTCTTAAGTTGTTTATGTCAGGTTATTTGTCACAGTGATGGAATGGTTGCTAATACAGTACGTATGAAGCATAAACAAATCTCATGTTAAGGTTTGAGTTCAATTGCTAACTTCTGTGTATGTAAACATTCCCAAATCCAAAAAATCTGAAAAATTCAAAATTTGAAATACTTCTTGGTCCAAACATTTCAGATAGAGAATATTCAACCTAAATTACCTCTCCTTTCTTGCTTTATTAGAATGAATAATTTTTACTACTTTTGTTTTTCCTGTTAACTTGAAAATTATATCTGTTCTACTATTCATTTTTTGGCTAGTCCAGAGGTAAGAATAGGTACCTATTATTTCTGAGACTTACAGTGTGCTTTTACTCTCTTCCTAAATAACACAAGGACCCTAGAAAAGTGCTTTTCAAACTTTAAATTGCACAAGCATGATTTGGGGTCTTGTTAAATCTTGAGTTTGGCCTGGGATTCTACATTCTTAATATGCTTCCTGTTTATGCCAGCAATGCTAGTCCATGGATTATACATTAGTGATAGAGCTAATATCATTGTAATTTCTGACCAGCTTGCAACTTACATGCTATTAATATTATTTTAAGTCTGCATATTTTAAACCTCATAATACATCATTGTTATTTTTATATAATCAATATTCACTTAAATGTACCAACTAATTTGTTGTATTTTTATTTTCTGAAATTATTTTTTTACATTTAAAAATTTTTACACATAATTAATACATTTTTTGAATACACTGTGGTAATTCAGTACATACATTTAATCTACAACTGTAAAATCAGGATACATAATATTTATACCTCTTTATCATTTTGTTAGGAACTTTTGAATTTCTTTCCTAGTCATTTATAAAATATATATTGATGTGAACTGTAGTCACCCAACTGTTGCAGAACATTAGAACGTATTTCTCCTGTGTAACTGTATTTTGGTACATATTACCCAACATACCTCTCTCCCCTTTCTGTTCTCTACTAATCAATGTCCTCCTCTTGTTTAAAATCAACATTTTTAGTTTCCTACGTATGAATGTGTGGTGTTTGTATTTCTGTGTCTGGCTTATTTAATTTAACATAATGTCTACTTCTTTCCAGTTTGCCTTGATGTTGAGGTTTTCATTCTTTTTTATGTCTAAATGATATTCTGTATTGTTATATCAGATAGAAGTTCTATTTTTAGTTTTTTGAAGAATGTCTACAGTGTTCTCCATAATGCGTGTACTAATTTACATTCCCCCCAGCAGTGTATGAGTTCTTTTCTCCACATTCTTATCAGCATGTCTTTTTTTTTTTCCTATGGCATTGGGCTTGAACTCAGGGCCTGTTACACCTTGAGCCACTCCACCAGCCCTTTTTCATGTTGGGTCTTTTCGAGATAGGGTCTCGGGAACTATTTGCCGGCGACTGGCTTCAAACTGTGATCCTCCTGATCTCCACCTCCTGAGTAACTTGGGTTGTAGCCGTGAGCCACTGGCACCCAGCTTTTCTTTTTACTTTTTTGATAACTTTTTTTTTTCTGACTGGAGTGAGTTGATCTCTTATTGTGGTTTTTATTTGTATTTCCTTTATGACTGTTGATATTGAGCCATTTGTATATCTTCTTTTGAGAATGTCCATTCAGATCATTTGCCCACTTTAACTTAGATTAGTATTTTGTTGAGTGTTTTGAGTTCCTTATATATATTCTAGATAATAGTCTCTTGTCAGATAACTTGAAAATATACCCCATTCTGTATGTTGGCTCTTCAACATACCTAGGTTTCCTTTACTGTTCAGACTTTTCTTAGCATTATATAATACCACTTGTTTATTTTTGGTTTTCTTGCTTATGCTCTTTGGATCTTGTCCTATACTGTTATCTTGAATTTTTTCTCCTATTTTCTCCCAACAGTTTCATAGTCTTTAGTGTTTTTCCTGTCTTCTTCCAACAATTTTATAGCCTTTAGCTATTATTACTTAGGTCTTTGATCTATTTTGAGTTAATTTTATATGTGTTGAAAGGGGTCTAGTTTTATTCTTCCAATGTGGATAACTAGTTTTCTTAGCTCCATTTATTGAAGAGGCTTTTCTGTCTCTGATTTATAAAGTTTGTATGAGAATCAGTTGGCTGTAGGTTTATGGATTTATTTCTAGACTTGCTGGTCTGCTCCACTGGTTGGTCTTTCTGTTGGTTTATATGCTAGTACCACGTTGTCTTTGTTACTGCAGTAGTAGTGTCTGCAGACCTGCCGTTGTGATGTTTCTAACTTTGTTCTTTTTGCTCAAGACTTGGCTGTTTGTTACCTTTTGTGGTTCCATGTGAATTTTAAGAATATTTTTTCTATTTCTGTAAAAAATGCCATTAGTATTTTTACAGGATTGCATTGCACCTGTATACTATGTTATACAGTGTGGACGTTTAGTCCGTGAACTTGAAAGGTCTTTCCACTTTTTTGTCATTAACTTTTTCATGAGTGTTTCATAATTTTCATTGTAGATATTATTCACCTCCTTGTTTAGATTTGTTCCTTGTGTTTATCATTATTATTAGTAATAGTAGTATTAACTTGTAGCTATTGGGAATGGGTTGCTGTCTTGGTTTCTTTCTTGGTAAATTCACTATAACATAAAAATGCTACTGGCTTTTGTTTATTAACTCTGTTTCTTGTATCTTTACTGAATTTATCACTATAAATAATCTTTTAGTGGAGTCCTCTTTTTTTTTTTTTTTTAAAGATAAGGTCTTTCTATGGTTCTCCAGCTGGCCTCAAACTCACAATCAGCCTGCCTCAGCTTCTAGAAGCTGGGGTTGTAGACATATGCCACTGTGTCTGGGTTGTTAGAGTCTTTAGATTTTTCTATACATAGAATCATGTAATCCACAGCAAGGATAATTTGGCTTCCTCCCCTTTTTTTTTTTTCTTTTGTTTAATTGCTGTGGCTAAGACTTCAATTACGATGTTGAAAACGAGAGGTAAAACTGGACATACTTGTCCTATTCTAGTTTCTAGAGGAAACAATTTAAGCTTTTCCCTTTTCAGTATGCTGTTGGCTGTGGATTATCATTTATTGCCTTTATTATAAATTGAAATATGTTCCTTCTCTCCAAAAGATGTTAAGTGATTTTATCATGAAGGGATATTAGATTTTATTGAATATTTTTTTAACTAACATTTTGTTGAGGATTTTTGCATCTATATTCATCAAGGTTATTGACCTACGGGTTTCTTTTTTTTGTTGTGTCTTTGGTTTTTTTTATCAGGTAAATGCTAGTCTTGTAGAATGAATTTGGAAGAGTGCTCTCCTTTTCAATTATTTGGTATAGTTTGATAATTAGTATTCTTTAAAAGCTTACTCAGCAGTGAAGACATCTGGTTCTGGGCTCTTTTTTGTTGGGAGACATTTTATTGCTGTTTCAATCTTGTTACTTGTTACTGATCTGTTCAGATTATCCATGTCTTTGTGGTTCAATTTTGATATATGTTCCTAGAAACACATTTCTTCTTAGTTTTCCAGTTTTTTGGCATGTGCATGTAATTTTTCCCAATAGTCTCAAATGATTCTTTATCTGTGGTTTGAATGGTAATGTCTCCTTTACATTCTTAAGTTTTTTGTTTTGTTTTGGTTAAGCTAGGAAGTTTTGTTGATTTTATCTTTTCAAAAATCCCCAACTCTTTGTTTTGTTGATCTTGTTTTTTTTCCTTAGGTCTATTTCATTTATTGCAGCTCTGATCTTTATTATTTCTAGTACTAGTTTTGTATTTTCTTTGTCTACTAATTTTGGATTTTGTTTGTCCTTACTTTTCTAGTTCCTTGTATTACATTGTTAATTGTTCTGTTATTAATCTGCTGTTGGTAAATTCTCGTTTTGTTTTTGGCTTGTTTATATGAAGATGTCTTTATTTCAATTTTTTTTCTTGTTCACATTTTTACTGGGTATAGAATTCTAGGAACACAATTTTTTTTTTTTTTATTGCATTGAAGATTGTTTCATTACCAGTGTTTTTCTTCCTTCTTGGCACTAGGGACTGAACTCCAGAGCCTTGTACATGCTAGGCAACTATTCTACCTCTGAACTATATCCTCAGGCCCTATAGATTACTTTTATATTGCTAGTGCTTTATTAGGATTCTTGGGTGTGTGGGTTGATATCCTTCAGTTTTGGAAAGATTTTTTTAAATATTGCATATCTGTTTTTCTAAATCTCCAAATATACATTTGTTAGGGGCATATCACTTTGTCTTAGCTGTTCTTTGGGGATTTTTCATCCTTTCTTCTCTATGCTTTATTCTGCATATAATATTCTAATGCATCTTTCAGTTTACTAAACTTGTTTTTGACTATATGCTGTATGTATTAAATTCAACCACTTTTTTTTTTTTCATTCTAGAATTTCTATTTGCTTTTTTCCTTAATTTGTTGCCTTTTTGAAAATAATTTGTAGATCTTTGATGATTTTCTTTTTTTTTTTCATTTTTCTTTTATTATTCATATGTGCATACAAGGCTTGGTTCATTTCTCCCCCCTGCCCCCACCCCCTCCCTTACCACCCACTCCACCCCCTCCCGCTCCCCCCTCAATACCCAGCAGAAACTATTTTGCCCTTATCTCTAATTTTGTTGTAGAGAGAGTATAAGCAATAATAGGAAGGAACAAGGGGTTTTGCTGGTTGAGATAAGGATAGCTATACAGGGCATTAACTCACATTGATTTCCTGTGCGTGGGTGTTACCTTCTAGGTTAATTCTTTTTGATCTAACCTTTTCTCTAGTTCCTGATCCCCTTTTCCTATTGGCCTCAGTTGCTTTAAGGTATCTGCTTTAGTTTCTCTGCATTAAGGGCAACAAATGCTAGCTAGTTTTTTAGGTGTCTTACCTATCCTCACCCCTCCCTTGTGTGCTCTCGCTTTTATCATGTGCTCATAGTCCAATCCCCTTGTTGTGTTTGCCCTTGATCTAATGTCCACATATGAGGGAGAACATACGATTTTTGGTCTTTTGGGCCAGGCTAACCTCACTCAGAATGATGTTCTCCAATTCCATCCATTTACCAGCGAATGATAACATTTTGTTCTTCTTCATGGCTGCATAAAATTCCATTGTGTATAGATACCACATTTTCTTAATCCATCTTTGATGATTTTCAATGCTTTATTTTGATCATAGGAAGTCTTTTTTGTTTCTATTCAGTAATCCTTAGTACCTGAGTCTCTTTGGTTGTTTATGTTGTCTATTCTGCTGATGGACATTCATATCATGTTTTCTTATGTCCTGAAACTACAATATATCAACTATATCATACTTGAATTCACCCCATTCACCATTCTCCTTCATCCCTCCTCCTCCCTCATTCCTGGTATAGTTTCAGCAGGTATCATTTTTGCATTTACATACATGTGTGCGCAGTATTTGTATCATATTTACCCTCCTTCACCATTTCCCCACTTCTCCCCCCCCCATCAGTACCAACCCTCCAGGCAGGACCTGTTCTGTCCTCCTGTTCTCTGATTTTGCACAAGAAATAAAGAAAATAAAGTGACATTTTTGCTTATTTATGATAGCTTATGGCACTTCCATGTACGTATGTATTGTAGCCCAATTTGGTTCATGTCTATTTTTCTTCTTCCTACCTTAGTCCCTTTCTTATGGTGGTTTCAATAGATTTAAAAATTCTATATTCATTTGTTGCCCTCAATGCAGAGAAACTAAAGCAGATACTTTAAAAGCAACTGAGGCCAATAGGAGAAGGGGACCAGGAACTAAAGAAAAGGTTAGATCAAAAAGAGTTAACCTAGAAGGTAACACACATGCACAGGAAATTAATGTGAGTCAACTCCCTGTATAGCTATCCTTATCTCAACTAGCAAAAACCCTTGTTCCTTCCTATTATTGCTTATACTCTCTCTTCAACAAAATTAGAGATAAGGGCAAAATAGTTTCTGCTGGGTATTGAGGGAGTGGGGGGGAAAGGGAGGAGGTGTGGGGAGGGGGGAGAAATGACCCAAGCATTCTGTGCACATATGAATAATAAAAAAATAAAAATTTTGAATCCTTAAAAAAAAAATTCTATATTCATTCTTATATTGAGAGTACATGAACCATATTCACCTTCTTATCTTCCTTCCTTTACACTTCCCCTCTTGTATGTGACTTCCTCTTAGTGTGACCTGTTTTTCATAGTATGAGGTACTCCACACGAGAGAAAACGTGGCTTTTCGCCTTCTAAACCAGGCTAACTTCACTTAAGATGGTGTTCTCCAGTTCCATTTACCTGCAGATGACAAAATTTCATTCTTCTCTCTGCCTGAATAAAATTCTATTGTATATAAACATCACATTTTCTTAATCCACTCATCAGTAGTGGGACATCTTGGCCGTTTCCATAGCTTAGTTATGAGTAATGCTGTAAATAAACATGGGTGTGCAGGTAACTTTGTTGTAACCTGACTTACATTCCTTTGGGTATATCTGTAGGGGTGGAATTGCTGGATCATATGACAGTTCTCTTTTTTTAGTTTTTTGAGGAGCCTCCATACTGTTTTCTATAGTGATTGTACTAATTTATACTCCCACCAGCAGCTTATGAGGGTTCCTTTTTCCCCACATCCTCGCCAACATTTGTTGTTGTGTTCTTGATGATAGCTATTCTAACAGGAGTGAAGTGGAATCTTAACATTTTTTGATTTGCATTTCCTTCGTGGCCAGGGATGTTGAGCATTTCTTCTTATGTTTCTTAGCCATTTGTATTTCATGCGATTAAATAACTTGCCAAGCTAAGTGTTAAAACTGGAGTTTAGAATTATGTTATCATTGATGGCCTTTGTTGAATTGGAAAAAAATTCATTGTAAAGGCACAGTAGCATAGTGGTTAAGAGCACCAGTTCTGTAGGCAGACTTCCATGTTAAAACCCTATTTATACGTAATGTGCAAAATAGCAAATTCTCATCAAATCTCATCCTTTAAGTTGGAGTACTTCTGCTAAATTTTCTCTTTGGGTATTCTGTTGTTAGCTAGTTTTTGATATTTTTATGACGTGGAATTCTGAGACTTTTACTTCCCCCTCGACCTTACTATGTTTGTTGACTGTTGTCTATATTTGTGGAATGGAATTATTTTCTACTTACTGAAAAATTTGGTATATTGTTCTTTGAAATAACTAGACATAACTAGATATAAAATATATACTTTACTCATTTGTAGCTTACTCCATCTGGAAGCATTTCTCTTATAAAATCAATGCATTTAATTAAAAATCCCGTGAAGACCTGTGACAAAGTTTATTCCTTGATTCAAAGTTTGACTTCTCAAATCAGACATCGAATGGAAGATCCCAAATCATCAGGTAAGGGTTGGGGTGTAGCTCGGTGGTACAGCGCTTGCCTAGCATGCGTGAGGCCCTGGGTTCGATCCCAGCACCAAAAAAGAAAAGACAAAAAAAAAACCTCTCCCCCAAATCATCAGGTAAATATATTTTTCTTAGGGCATAATACAAAAGCTGCTGTCCAGTTAGTATAAATATTTTTAAGTGAGGTATGCCAATCTTCTTGTTTTAAGAAATTAAGCCTCTTTCTTGAAGCTTAATCTAGATGTAATGTTAATTAATATGTATTTAGCAAAGGAATAATAGCTAATTGGTTTTTTTTTTTATCTGTGAGAACATGAAAAAGAAAATAAAACATTCTCATTTGATTATCTAATTATTTAACATTGCCAGGTAGTCAAGCAGTAATAGGTAGCATATTCACTCTGGTTCTGAAGCTAGTTTGGTTAACAACTTGGAAAACTTTGACATCTTGGGTTTCTTACTGGTACAAATGAGTCATTTGTTTTTAATTTCTGAGTTTCTTTTCTGCTAAAGATAAGATAGTCTGTTATTCTGTTAATTTTATGAATCTAGCAAAATGACAGTACTTAAAATTCAGAATTGAAAATGTATTATTTTAAGAATTTTGTTATAGTCGTTTTTCTTTGCATTGCTATTAAAGTTTGTTATATATTGAAAAGATCTTTTATAAAGCAAGTTCCTGACTCAAGTGTTTATACCAAGAATGTATCCAAATTTAAAGAAATGTTTAGGTGCTAATGGTATATGCCTATGTATATATATGTATGTATATAAATATATATTAAATAATATATACAATTACAAAAATTATATATATTGCATAGACCCTTGGTATAACATGTATATGATTTCAAGGAGATCACAACTGAGGAAAACAGTGAGTGCTCAGAATTCAGACTTCAGTACTGTACTGCAGACACCTGATTCATTTTTCCCATACCACCACCCAACTAACATTAAAGACATGCTGCCTTTCAGTAAATCTAAAATTTTCACTTAAATTAAGTACATTATGTGCCTTCCTTGGCTTGAGAGGATTACTATAACTTTCACCTTCTTAGGAGGCATATTTTTACAAAATTAAGAGCAGGGAAACACTCAGCAAATCACACAATGCTTTAAACACCACTGACAATAAAGTGCATCGCACAGCTTAACTGGGAACTTGTCAGTAATGTAGTATGCAAGTGGGAATTAAATTTATTTATTAAAAAAATTTTTTTGGCCGTATTTTGTCTTAACCAAGTGTAATAAATCTGAATAAAGCAAATTTGCTATATATATTATATATAATATATATATAACATTTATATATCATATTTATGGTAATAACTATAGCTTCTTATTTGTATACCTTTTTCTCTTTAAAAATCAAATTATAGGGAGGCAGGCATAGTAGTATAGGCTTGCAATCCCAGCACTTAGGAGGCTGAGGGAGGAGATAGAGAGTTCAAGGCAAGCCTGGGCTACCTAAGCAAACTTGAGGCCAAACCCGGCTACATGTTGAGACCCTGTCACAACGAAAGAAACAAAAAATTCTACTTATCAACATTTTAATGTGTATTCTTAATCAGATTTTTAAGTTGAATACCCTAAAAAATGTTATGTTGTTTTAGATATTCAGCTTTACCATAGTGAAACATTGGAGCTTATGTTACGAAGGTGGTCCAAGTTGGAAAAAGACTTTAAAACAAAGAATGGAAGATACGATATTAGTAAGATCCCTGACATATATGACTGTATAAAATATGATGTCCAGCATAATGGTTCCTTGAAATTAGAAAATACAATGGAATTATATAGGCTTTCCAAGGCATTAGCAGATATTGTTATCCCTCAGGTAAGTAATTCTTAAAAATCAATTTTCTTATACTATTATATAAATAGATACCTTAAATATATTTACCATTGAATAAAAAAATGGTTGATTTCATGACTCCAGAAAACCCTTAACGTTTATGTTAAGTAATTATGAGTTTATATTATAAGCATTTTATTCTTTATACTAATCACATTAACTGATTTTCTAACAGTTTGATTACAGTGACATTTTATTAAAGTATATTTTATTTATTAGAGTAATTTTAGGTTTGCAGAAAATGGAGTGGAAGGTACACAGATTTTCTGTATAACTTCTGCCCCTGTATAAATGTAGCTTTTCCTCCTCTGTTTTGATCATCCTCCACCAGAGTACTGTATTTGTTACCACTGATAAACCTGATATCATTATCATTCAGAGTTCATGGCTGAATGGTATGAATAAAAGAATAACTAATTAACCCATTCTTTGTATTTGGAAACCTAGATTCTTTTCATTTCTCTCACTGTCATTGCAGGTCTTCCCACTTACTTGATAACTGTTTTCTGTAGCTCCAGAACTCTTTAATATATCTTTACCCAGATCAGCAGTGTATGAACACCTATTTCCTTATACCTTGCTAAAACAAAATTTAAAGAAAATGCTCCCTTGATGATTTTATCATTCCAGCACTTTTCTTTTGTTTACACATACATTCACAATTGCATACATATCTCATGTGTACCCAATTCACAGTCATCTATATTGGCAAGATTTAGAAAAATAAACTTTAGTTTAAGATAACTGATCCCAAGAAGTTTAGTTTTCATACTGTAAAAGTTACCTATTAGCAGGAGGTAGCCTTTAAATAGAGGTATCCCAGAATGAACTTGGAGAGAGTATGTGTATGTCTTATTTCTACCATATTCTCCTTCCTTCCTGCCTCTGTCTCTTCTACTTTGACCTTTTGCCTTCTTCCCTTCCCATTCACACACATTTTTTTTGTAATATAAATTATTTTTCTAATCTGTGACTTTGAAGCATAATTTTCATTGCAGTTATGTTATAAATGCTATTTCTTTGACACTTCACATTATATCAACTTCTTACAATTCTAATTAACTCATAATGATTGTAGATGTCAAATTTGATAATTTTATGGCATCTTTGGTTACCACTAGTTAAAACTTTAAAATATTAGCCAAAGGCTTTTAAAAAATATGGTAGACTTTTTAATCTCTGACATTAGGATGGACAAAAATATCATGATGTTAATCTATATTTATTTTCATGTTAATTGCCTATTCTATATTTTAGTTTTCTGACATCTATCTTTCTTATAGAGTTATTTTTGCATTTTAAACTTTCTGATTGAGGTCAATATTATTCATAAGATTTCATTCATTCATTCTTCCTCCCCTCTTCCACAGTTGCTTGCTTTTTCAGTTCCATCAAAAAGTCCTTCCAGTTATAGTTAATGGTTTGAAAATAGTATATTTGCAGTTGCAAAAATTAAAAGTTAGGAGTTGCCTATATTCCAAAAAGGTTTTATACAATATTTGTGTCTCACTAGAATTGTTTAATTCAGAAGCGTATTTGTCAGAGCTCTGTTATCCTATCTGTTTTCTAATACGATGTGTTTTCTGCTCAGGAATATGGTATAACTAAAGCTGAAAAACTGGAGATTGCCAAAGGCTACTGTACTCCTCTAGTTAGAAAAATTCGCTCAGACCTTCAGAGGACACAAGATGATGATACTGTAAATAAACTCCATCCTGTGTAAGAGATTGTGCTAGTTGTTTAAATCTATAGGCATCTATTTTTGCATACCGCACATAAAATTACTTTTTGATATTTCCATGTAGAAACCAGGAGTATCATTTGGTATATTGTAAAAATACAATTAACTAGGTATTAACTTTTAGTTAACTGTCAACCAAGACGTTATTATTGTTATTATTTTTTGTGGTGTTGGAGGTGGAACTTAGGACCTTGCACATGCTATGCAAGCACTCTACCACTGAGCTACCTCCTCAGCCCTTGGCTTTTTGAGACAGGTCTTACTATACAACTCAAGGTGGCCTCGAACTCCTTATGTAGCCCAGTCTGGCCTTGAATTCACTATCCTACTGCATCTGTCATTGAAGTGCTAGGATTACAGATGTGAGTCACTACGCTTGGCTCAACCAAGATTTTTTGATGCCACTTTGGAAAAAAAACTGAGGAGAATGGGGAGAGGGTATGTGTTATCATTCACATGGGATCATTAGTGCATACCCCTCACAGCAACATTAGTGTCTGAACATATTTAGGTCTATAGCCTCTCTCATTACTATTAGAGAAGTTAGTTCATATTGGAAAAATATCTATGCAAATAACTCCTCAGTTGTGGTTGGAAGAATGATAGATTATATATGTTGTGAACTTTTACTTCTAATAAGATTGAATTCCATTTTATAAAATAATTGTGATACTTAGCAATTTTTTGATTATATGGTTATGTTTTAATACTGTCTATTCTAACTTTAGGTATTCCAGAGGTGTTCTGTCTCCTGAACGTCATGTTCGTACCAGATTATATTTTACCAGTGAAAGTCATGTACACTCTTTGCTGTCTATTCTTCGCTATGGTGCCTTATGTGATGTAAGTAGAATAAGTTATTCCAGTCGAGCTGACAAGTATGTTTCTTTGAATTTGTAAACAGATCATTAACTGCTGTTTTTTGTGTGACATTTTAGGAATTCACCTCTAATTGTAATGATTTACCATCATTTTTTTAAGGGTTTACTATATACCAAGCACTTTGCTACATTTGGGGAATAGAAACTTTTTTTCTTCCTTCAAGAAAGATCCATTTGCACAAACAATAGCATAATGTGCTTTAGGTGATGTTATGAACAAGTGCAATGGGATAAAGGGAAACTGATGAATTTAAGTAATTTTAGGGGTCTAAATTGACAGAACTCGGTGTTTGATTAGACATTGTGCCTCTTAACTTCTGTCATATAACAACATAATCATTTTGTTTTTATCTGACAGTTCAGAGTGATTGACTAAACTCAGTTAGGCAGTTTCACTTAAGGTTGTATCAGGTTACATCCAGATAGTGGCTGGAATTCAAATCATGTCAGAGGTCTTCTCTCATATCTAGTGGTTGATGCTGATTATTAACTAGGACATCAGCTGGGGTTGTTGAGCAGAACAGCATCATCTTGCACCTTCATATGACCTGCTTCCTCAAAACACAGTTGGGTTCTAAGAGTGAGCTTCCTAGGATAGCAAGGTGCAGGTGTGTGGCATTTCCATGACCTACTTTCTGAAATTAAGTTGTGTCACTTCTACTGAGGTCTGTTAGTTGAGATAATCATAGAGGTCTATTCAGATTCAAAGAAATGAATGGAATATCATTGTCACGTTGTAAGATGAGTATATAGGATTAAATATTTGGTGCCCATTTTTGGAAAACACAATCTGCCACAATGTGCTCCTTGGCCATGATAATTCATATTCTTCCACATGCAAAATTCACTTGACCTTGCCCCACCACAACCAGATAGTCGTGGCTTCTTACATACTGTGTTTGAGAAGGTACTGCTGAATATTATTAGAGCAGACCTAGCAAAATCTGTAACTGCCACACTGAAATCAGATGGTATTCTTAATAATGTCATAGAACATGGCACATTATAACCATACTTTACAACAAAAAATTACTGAGTACTTTTATGTATTTGTAATATCCATGACATACAAACAATGCAGGAAAATTATCCAGAATATATATAATGTTTACATAGACCTTGCTGACAATTAACTGTAAACTTTGTACTTTGAGTAGTTTACCTTTTCAAATAGAATTTTCTATACTAAATGTTTGTAGTACATTTCTCTAAGGTCCCTTCAGATCTAATGCTCTCTGATTACAATTAAGAGACCAATGAGTCTCTCAATGAAGAGGGAAGAAAAGTAAGATCAGTAGAACTTACATATGCCTCCTCCTGTTGAGGTTTTAGAATCAATGTATTGTACACAGGAACATTTCTCGTGGGCTATGTGCCACAAACATGGACTTTATTATATTGGGGAGAAAATGCTTTTCCAGGATAATATTTGGTGTTATGAAGTATGATAATTTACTAGGTACTTTCAGACTTAGAAGTTTATATACTGCACTTTACCCTCAGAATTCAGTACTGGGTGTCATATTTTAAAAGATTTTTTTTTTTAACTTTGTATAAACTGTTTTGATAAGAGTCATCATTAAACTGTAATGTTACTAGTGAGAGACTTTTAAAATAATTTATTTAAACAACCTTAAGAAACTTACTATGACTTTTAAACTTAGTGAAGTTATTTTTGAAAGATGGTGCACGTAACTCTTCACCCTTATATTTGTGGTACCACTCAGGATTAAACAAGCTATCATAATGACAATAAAGTGACTTTCAAGTAATACAGTACGAGAAAATACTTACCATATACCTTTTGGTCAGGAATCAAAGGACGAACAGTGGAAACGAGCTATGGATTATTTAAATGTTGTCAATGAACTCAACTACATGACTCAGATTGTTATCATGCTTTATGAGGATCCTAACAAGGTACAATAGCTCTTGATTTGTATGAGTTACCAGAGGTAAATGAATACTTGAAGTTCCTTACTGTAACTATTCTTTCATATGTTTTAGGATCTTTCCTCAGAGGAGCGCTTTCATGTTGAATTACACTTTAGTCCAGGAGCCAAAGGCTGTGAAGAAGATAAAAATTTACCATCTGGCTATGGGTATAGACCAGCTTCCAGAGAGGTAATGAAGATGAAACTACTGGTGCTAGATAGTTCTAGATTTTCATGAGGATTCTGCAACAGTTTTCTATTATGTACTATAAATAATTCTTACCTTAAATTAGTATCTACTACTGAGTAGTAGAAAAATGAAACTTTTAAAAATATGATTTGGGTAAATAGCATTTTTATGCATATTAGAATACCTCAGAATTTTTATCTTTTATTTAGACTGGATTTTAAGTGCAGTGTTTAGAATGGGCAAGTGTAATTTTTGTTTTCTATTGTTGTTTTATTTGAGGACTACTGCTGAACACTGGAGTAAGCACCTGACATGAGTTAGTCTATTTTTGTCTTTATTGTATGAAGTTTGGTGTTATTTTTTTTCCCTTAAATATATGTCAAAATTTGATGTTTGGAAGTTATCTAGATATGGAATATTTTAAATTATTTGGAAATATTTTAAGTTATATCTTCAATTTCTTTAATCAATGTACTTTTAGATTTTTCCTAAATTTTCGAATTTAGGGTGCATAGTTGTTCATAATATCCTATATTATCTTTTAATGTCACTAAGGCTTATAATGCTGTCCCTTTCTTCATAATGGTAATTTTTTTATTTGTGTTTATTCATTTAGCAAGTCTTAGCAAGAATATATGATTTCTTAATTTTTTTCAAAGAACCAACAAATTCCCTTACCTGTTCTCTATTGTACATTTGTCTTTTATTTCATTAACCTCTGATGTTAGTTTCTGTGTGCTTAGTCCTACTTACCTTGGATTTATTTTTTTGATCTACCTCTAACTTATTTTTCATTATTTTTTTTTTTTGGTGGTACTGGGATTTTGAACTCAGGACTTTGTGCTTGCTAGGCAAATGATCTACTACTTGAGCCATATGCCAATCCTTGGATATTTAGTTATTTGTAGATAGGGTCTCTCACTTTCTGCCCAGGGCCATCCTTGGATTGTGATCCTCCTCATTATACCTTCCGCATAGCTGGGACTATAGCTATAATTTACCACACCCAGCTTATTTATTGACATGGAGTCTTGCTAACTTCTTGCCTGGGCTGGCCTCGAACCACAATTTTCCTGGTTCTACACCTCCCAAGTACCTGGGGTTATAGGCATGCATACACCAGCACACCTGGCATCTCTAAGTTATTTTGATGGATACCCAGACCATGTAATTTTCAGTTTTATTTTTCTAACATTTGGTTTGGAGCCATAAGTTTCCCTTTAACTATCATTTTAGCTGTGTCATTTTTAGGTATGTTTTATCATTCAGCTCAAAATACTTCATGATTTCTATGTGATTTTTCTTCTTTGATTCGTAGGTTTGAGATTTAGGGCCTAATTTCCAAATACGTGGAACATATATATGAGCTTTTATTAGTGATGTCTAGCTTCATTCAACTTTGTTTGATAATATGTGAGGTGTGATTTTTCTCTTAAATGTATTTAGAATTGCCTTATTGGCCTGCATACAATTAATTCTTGATATGTATCATGTATATGAAAAGAATGTATTTTCTGTAGTTCTTTATTTCCTTTTCCTGTTCACCAATTGCTACCCTCCAATAGGTTACCTAGGACATAGATAAATAAGATACACTTCCAGATTGCAAGAATATCACAGTGTAAGAGATAAAGAAAAGTTAAAAATTCTTATACCAAGTATCTATAATAGAATGGATAACTTGTCTAACAGTCATATAGTAAAACACATGTTTTAAAGTAATAAGAATGGACAAACTATAATTAAATGCAGTTGCATTAGTGAATCTCATAATGTTGGCCCCCCAAAGCCAAGCTCATCAAACTAAGGGCTGTACAGAATATTATGGAACTCTTTTAACCATATCAGGAATGTATAAAACTTGAGGCAGTCATCACAGTCAATAATAAAATATCAAGGTGGGAATGCCCGCTATCACTAAATCGATTAATTTTACTAGACATTCATCACCATTCATTGATGATGTGATCAGAGGCATAGAAAATCCAAATGACTCTTGGCAAATTATTAGAATGAATAATAGCACATAGCAAGTTTGCTAGTTATAAAATCTATATAAAATGTCGAGTTAAAATTCAATATGACACTTGCAAACATAAAATGAAATTTAATAAACCACTTATGACATCAAAAACATAAAGAACCTATGAATTAATTTGTATAATATATTCATAAAATATCATAATTTTGTCAAAACATACAAAATATAGCTAAATAAATTCAGAAATACATCAAGTCCTTATACTAGAAGATGAAGTATAGCAAAAGATTTTTTTTCCTAAAAATTATTCAGCAGAGTTATTATAATTCTAATCAAAACCCTAAAGAGTTCTTTTTGGAACATTTATAAGATGATTATAAAATTTATGTGAAAATGTAGGAAACTTGAAATATCCTAGCAAATCTTGAAGAACAATATAAGACAAAATATACCAGTGGAATAATACTATGTAAGAGTTCAGAAACCAACTTAACAATATATGAACACAACATATGTTTGGAATTTCACAGATAGTAATGCAGGCAGTAGGGATAAAATGAACTCTTCAATACATGATGATGCTTGAACTAGTTATCCATACAGGAGGGGAAAAAAAATCTGGACTACATTATACAAAACACACCCAAAAAGCAAGGAAAGTTCAGTGCACTAAAGAAGTAGGGAAAGCCAGGTTCTGCGGGTCACATCTATAACCCAGTCTACTTGAAAGGTTGTGATGGAGAGGACCATGTTTTGAGGCCAACCCAGGCAAAATATTCATGAGCTGGCCTCAGGCTGTGATCCTCCTACCTACTCTGTCTTGCCTAGCTGAAATCATAGGTGCCAACTGCCAGGCCTGGCTTATTGATTGTGATAGTGTCTTGTTAACTATTTGTCCAGGCTGGTCTCAAACATGATCCCTGTGGTTGCCACCATGCCTAGCAATATATAGATTTTAATTGTCTTTTTTGTTGTTGTTTAGCTTCTCCATAGAATGCTTGTGTTTCCTGAAATGGAGAGTCATTTCTCCCACAATACCCAGGATAATACCTGGCTATTATAAGAGTTCATTAATATTAATTCATTTGATAAGACAAATTTCATATGGTGATTTTATCAATTGTTGAATTTCTTTTTCAGAAGAGCTGTTGGGGTTTGCTTGTTTGGTTGTTTTTTTGTTAGTTTTGTTTTTTGAGACATGGTCTCACCATGTGACCCCAGGCTGACCTCAAAATCACACTGTTCCCACCTCAGTCTCTAGAGTGCAAGGGTTGTAGCCATGTACCACTGCATCCAATTCAGAGAGATTTTTTTTAAAAAAATCTAATTGTAAGTGTTTTGTATTCTTTCCTCACAGAATGAAGGCCGGAGATCTTTTAAAATTGATAATGATGATGAACCTCATACTTCTAAAAGAGATGAGCCTGATCGAGCTGTGATAATGTTTAAACCAATGGTATCAGACCCAATTCATATACACAGGAAGTCCCCACTTCCAAGATCTAGGAAGGTGGCTGCAAGTGAAGTAAGTACATCTGTCAGTACTTGCTTTTCATAAGTAAACTAACTATTGATAAAACTGAAAAGAAAATACAGCTTTAATTATAGAACATAGGAACCTATCAAATTTTTAATGGTCATTTTTGTCTATTTTTCAAACAAATTAAAAAAAAACAGGCAATAAGAAAACATACATATGAACTTTTAAAATTGGAGCTTTATGTGTAGTTTTCAATACAAAATTGAATATGAATGTGAAAATAAGACCTTTCTAAGATCTTGATAGACTGATCCATAATCTTGTTGTGTTAGATTATTCCATAAAGAACTTTTTAAAAGTCTGATTTAATATATCAGGAGTATTTTTTGTTTAAAGTAGTAAGGAATTGCCAGAGGTGCTTCAACAGTAACTAATACCTATGACTGACAATCTAGGTTAAGCTATGAAATTCCAAATTGTTAGTTTGATTATTAAAACCTGCATAAGAATTTGAAAATTTGATGATATGACTGAAAAATTTGCCTTTAAGATCTATAACTATAAATAGATTAACTTAATTTTTGCAGTCAATGAAGCTTAAGTAAAATTTTAACATCTGTATATAGTTTATACTCTAACCTTTATTTTGAGTTATGTATTCTCTGTAGGATGATTTTTCTAGCACTGTTTGAGGTCAGTACTTGTAAATCTTTTCTAAATGTTCTAATAAAAATATAAAGCTGGAAGTTAAAGTGAATTTACAAAGAATCATCAATTTTTAAGCTAGATAAATTATAACTCAAACACTAATTAGGATTATCTTAAAGAAGGTATTTGAAGTTAGTTATAATAGAGATTGGTGTTTTAAAAAAGAGGATGGTTAACAATTACTTAAGATTAGTTGCTCTATTATAGCTTAGGTGAGAAATCTGGGGCTATTACCAGATTTCCTTAATTTTAGAAAATCCAGAAACATATATTGATATAAAGTGAACCAACATTTCAATGAGGGCAGTGGTTTTGATGTGTTGTTGAACAGGCAATGTATAGTTAATCAGATTGTTTAGAATTTCACAATTAAACCCTCTCCTCTTTCTTCCAAAAGGCCTTTGTAATACTAATACTGCAAAATATATCGAGTCTTCATTTTTCAACTCATCTATATTTGTAAAATCTTCAACAAAATCACTGCCCTTGTTAACTCTTAAAGCACAGAACACATTTATAAACCTTTTTGTCATGAATACTTAACTAGTTGCTTTCAAGAGATTATTTCTATGCCATGCTAAACTTTTACTTCCATAAGGTAAATTATTCAGTAAAACCTTGAAGACTTTTTCCAGCATCAGCCATCTCCATGGATATCAGAAGTTTGTACTTCCAAAAGACACACAGAGAAAAAGACTATTCTCTTCATTTTGTGCAAGTAGATTTTACTCTGTCCTCACTGTCTGAAACCTCAACATGCAAACATGTAAAATTTAGAATGTTTGCTGCATGTTTTGCCTACCAAACTTTATAACTAATCTTTGGGAGGGGTAAATAAATAGATATATTGAAAGTATAAAAAAGTACAATTTGTGTCCATCTTAACTCTGAATTTTTTTTACTGTTTAGTAGACAGATTTTTTTTCAAATTATATACATTGAAACCTCTTTAACCCCTTGCACTATCATTTGTGCTTTCAGTTAAAAAATTCACCCTAAATAGCACAAAATCTCGTGAATATCTAAAATTAAGCATAACTCTTATATTTAAATAGTTGATAAAAAAGAAACATAAGCTTTCCAGTTTTAACAGAGAAGTTTCAACTATTAAGCAGTATAAGTATTTTGTGTATTTTAAGGCAATAAGAGATTTCTGGAATTGTTATTACATAAAATTAAATGTATATGTCATTCATATCAAATTCTCACGTATTAAAATATTTGGCTCCCAAATTACTGTTTAATAGTTTTTTTAAGAAATTGATAAGCATATGCAAATAAACTGTATTTTTTTTTCTTTCTGATCATTTGGCTCTGTTGTATCTAACTTTGCATGCTCTGCTTTTTTTTTTTTTGTTTTATTTTGTTTTGTTTTTGCCCCCTTTCTCACTTCCAGGAAGAGAGCCCCCTGAGTGTGTCTAGCCCAGAGGGTACTGGTACCTGGCTGCATTATACCAGTGGTGTGGGTACTGGGCGTCGAAGACGCAGATCAGGGGAACAAATCACTTCTTCCCCTGTCTCCCCCAAATCATTGGCTTTCACATCCAGTATTTTTGGCTCATGGCAACAGGTTTTTAAACTTTACTTCATTAAACATTTTTCTTCCCCGCATTCAGAGCAACAAACAACTGTCTTTGAGGACATCTAATCCCTTGTAGTTTATTTACATCAGAGTAAATCCTTCTGTTTTTAAATTTTGAGTTCATTTAAAAATACTAATGATAGCTGAAAATATTTGAGGGAAAGAAACCACTTACATTGCATGTGTAGCATTTTTACTGGGAAAGTTTTAAATATCCAGGATTTAAAAAATTGCCAATAAATTTTATGCTCCTGGATCTTTAGCTTACTAATAAAATTATTTAAAATGGAAAGAAATCTTTCTTTGATTTTAGTTGTCCTTTAAAACTTTCAGAAACAAAATGACCCAAGTTGATGGTAAGAAAATTGCTAACTCCCCCCTTCATAATTGAAAAACTTTAATTCCATTTGGAATTTTCTGAGAATGTAAACATTTTTAAAAATATCAAAGTTTATGTGGCCTGGTTTTAATTAGCAAGGTATATATTAAACGGGGGCAAGTGTGTATGTGCTCATCAACAATATGGTTCAAAATAAAGTGACTTCAGAAGGACTTTCTGTGATGACATTTGGAAACTTAATGTACTCTGGTTTTTGCTATACTGGAAGATCTACTGTCACATGTGACTTATTTGATAATTTCAGCAATTTCCTTTTGGAAATATAATGCATTTGATTATAGGAAAAGGGATTATGGTATCCATTAAGGCTGTGAATATTTAAAGGTTACTCTGATAAAGCCCATGCATGGATCAGTAATTGTATGGTGACCTCAACAGTCTCTGTCTGTCTTTTCTTTTGTTTGTTGTTGTTTTTTCCCCCTTCAAATACAGGAGCTGTTTAAGAGTGGGCATTTGGCTTCTTTTAAAAGAGAGTGAAAGTATATCAGTCTTAATTATTTCTTTTCATCTGTCTTGTTTCACACTTAATGTTTCATTCTGAATGCCTGCTTCGCACCACTTCATTGCAAGGACTTCATATGAAATGGACTCCCTTCAGAAGGGGATCTTGCATGATCTTTTATGTTTTGTGTATTTCTACTAATATTTGTCATACAGCTTATTAACCTTTGTCTGTCTGGAACAGGCTGCATATGAAGTATGGTCTTTTGAGTTTATTTTACTATTTGTTTCACTTATTTTGCTTTCCTTATGCAGGTTGTATCTGAAAATGCTAATTACCTTCGAACACCAAGAACTCTTGTGGAACAGAAGCAGAACCCTACTGTAGGTATGTGGTATAAATGAAATTTATATTCCCTTCTTAAACTGACTGTTGTACACACATGTAAAATTCTTTAGTGGTAAAAGCATGACCAAATGCTATGCTTCAGTTTCCGTTTAATGTGTATTGATTCAGAAATGTTGAATAAAATTTTGGTCATATAAGAAGTAGCATTTAATTCTGTTGTGTATCCCTTTGAATGCCTACTGTGGTAATAACTTAATCCACTTACCCATGGAGGGTTTTAATCTTATTCCTTTTAAGTTAATTTATGAAGAACTTTATTTCCCTGATTGATCATGACAGAAAGATGCTATTGTATACAAAAAAGTACCTTCTATTTTCCTGATTGAAAAGACTTTCAAGTAGGGAGTGTTTTAGACCCTATCTAGGTTTATTAATTTTCCTTTTGAGCAGCTCTTAGGAAAACTAATGTATAATGGTAACCTTACTCTTTATTGAACTGTAAGCATAATTGCTTCTTTCAATGAAGCAGAGTTACATTGAAAAACATATTTCCGTACTCACTGGTTTTAAGCTCCTGGTTGATGAAATATATGAGGCAATGGCATATATTTTCTGTAAATAGTTGTCAAAATAGGTTTAATAAAAGCATAAATAAATTTCACTAAGTTCAATTATATATGTACTGCAGTCTCTAATACTAAGTATTTGAACTGTTTATACCTACATATTTGAGGATCTTTCTTTAGCTAATTACATATATATATTTTTATAGTTTTTAATATTTCTCCAGCGTTTTAAAGGAAACTTAAATATTTAACCCTTCTTATTGAATTGTCATAGAATATTTGCTAGAAATTCACTTACTCTTACCATGATGGTGAAATTCTTGCTTGGATATAAAGTCTTTTGCTATAAATTATGCATCAATTTATACTGGCTTGTTTTACATGTTGATAATGTGCTTCATTGGCGGCCTTATGGAGTAAGATCTTAAGTTATTTGTTAAGTATTAGAAATTTAAAGTGAATTAATTTGAGTGACTGAAAAGTTATTTTGCCTGTTTTCACAAGTAAATAAGCTTTAATATATTTTATTTTATAAGAATGATTGACAGTTCTTAATTCAGGGTATCAGAAAAGTGTTTTTTACCTGAATACATTAAAAATATTAATTTAACATAACTTAATTTGTGCTAGGAGTTTTTGGGTTTTTTTTTTTATATATAACTTTGCTCTTAACAAATTGATTTTCAGAATGCCTTCTCATCCTAAATTGTTTTTATGGGTGGTGGTTTTAGTACTTTTAGGATGTATATGTCTAGTTAATATGTGAGCATATTTATTTCCTCAGTAATAACATTTTTATTTAGTGTAAATTATCCCATTTGTTCAACTGATCAATGATGGTGTTTATTAGAAGCATTGTATTAAAAATGGTACCACTAGGAATTTACAAGCATATTGTAAGCCTGTTCAAGGCACTGCCAAAGGCTGCCTGTGTGTTGGTAAGAGCCATGTTAATTGCATGCTGCATGAATTCCCAATGTGAATGGAAGAACTCCCGTTGTTGTATATATTTTCTCTAACTCCCATCAGGGTCTCACTGTCCGGGCCTGTTTAGCACCTCAGTGCTTGGGGGTTCTTCAAGCGCACCTAACCTACAGGATTATGCTCGTACTCATCGTAAAAAGCTGACTTCTTCTGGCTGCATAGATGGTATGTGCACACTTGCACACACAGATTCATACCTACACCCATGCACACACCCATGAGCAATGTTTCTCCAAAGGGCATAAGTGGAATCTTAGTACAGTTTTCCTAAATGACTATCAGTGTTCTCTGTTATCCAAAGCTTCGCTCCATGTTTCATCAAGGAATTCATTATAGTTAGACTTGTAGTACTTGTGCAGTAAATAGTTTGTTAAAATGGAAAATTTAGTGCTGCATCATGCATATTCTTTTAGATAACTAATAATCCATGTTATAGAAATAAATTTTCTTTTATCTTTTAAATTATTGTTTATTGTTAACCCTTATTTTATTTATTGACAATGACAAACTAAAGTAAATGAGATGTTTGTTAATATAGACAAATATAAATGAACAGGATATGTTAGAACTCCTAGCTGATGGGAAATCAGCTACTGCTAATGTAGCTTCAGTTTTGAATTTTGATACTCAGAATGCCTTTGAGACTCATGGAAGGTGGTCCCTTTTCCTAAAAGTAAGGTTTTTTTTAGCTCTTTTAGAATTAGCATTTTCATTTAAAATTTTGGCTCATATGTTCACAAATTTATTTAGTCAGTAAAACATGGATTACCAGAATTGCCAACTCATTCTGCCTTTCTTTCTTTTGTATATTTCATTAAACATTTTGCCTCTATCCTTGAGCCAGTTTACTGCTTTTAACCAGTATTTGGCGTATTACTTCTCTCATCCCTTCTGCATGTCACCTAATTCTAACCTCATATATTCGTTTTTCCCCTCTTTTTTATTTTTTTTTTAAGTATTCTTCTTTTGGCAGCTATTACAAATTTCAGGTACCTGTTTTTCTCTTTCTCAGACGCCACACGTGGTTCTGCTGTTAAAAGGTTTTCTATCTCATTTGCTCGACACCCAACCAATGGTACGTTTTGCTTTTATTTTAAAAGATACTCCCCTGCTTCATCCCTTTTTAATTTTTCTTTTATTTCAAGATATGGGGTATACAGTATCATTCATTTCTTCATCCTTAATTTTAATTGGCATATAATTCCAATTTATTATTCAACCAAATTATTGATACTGTCTAGCTCCCTTTTCAGCTGTAATTTACATAATAATTTGACATTACTTGTCAAACTTTTAAATGACTACAGTGATGATGAGTTTTAATCCAAATTAACACCTAAAACTCCTTTCTAATTTTTTAAGTGATCAGTTTGCAAAATTTTTTATAATACACTTAGTATTTTTAATTTGCTCTTAATTCTTAATAATTTTAATGGGTTTTTTTTCTTTCAAATTCCTTTCCTGATCACGTTTGTTTTACTGAGATATTTAACCAAAATACAGAGCGACCCATGTAAAAGAGCCAAATGAGAACTGTCTGAAAAGTTCCAGGGAACCTGCTGATACATAGGCCTCTGTGTAATGTCATTTATCCCTGCTGTTTGTCTAAAGCAGTGCTGGACTTGGTCAGAAACTGTCCAGCATTTACTTTGTCCTCAAGTGGCAATATGGTTTGCTGTTATCAACCAATTCCTTCTGGTACCGCTGCTTTTTCTTAAACTATGAAGGATTCCTGGTAGGAAGAAGACTCAAGTTAAACTCTGAATACCCAATTCAGTTGTGTTCAGTCTTTAAGGTTGAATAGAAAGTGTTTCTTAACGATTATTTATAAGCTGAATTGCTGCAGTATTACAGCTTCCTGCTGAATATTTGCTGATCATTCTCAAATACTTCAGGACCAAGAATTTTCACAGACTTTTGCTCTTATTTTGAATAAAAGTACTTTTATCCCTGGAACTTTTTTATTTTTAACTGTGAATAAGTCTTTCAAAAACTCAAACTTTTATGAAACCTAAGGATTCAGTACAGGTTTGTGGTCATTTTCCTCTTTTTAGAGCCTTTAACAACATGTCTCCATAACAGTGCACTAATACTTGTTGAAGGTGAAATAAGATCTCATCCTCAAGTGGAAATTTAGCCTTAAAATATAGCACGCTTTCCCTCAGTTGTGGCTATTTAAATGCTACTTTTTGAAGAAAATGATCTTGCTTGATACAACTGCAGCTTCTAAAGATCCCACATGCATAAGAACCTCTAAGAAGAAAAACAGAAGTCATATCATTCTAAGAAGAGATATTGCAAGTTTTTGTACCAAGTACTATAGGTCTAAAGCTAGTATTACAGGTTTTATCTAGAAGTCTGTATTTAACTGAAGATAAAATAATAATAATAAATATGTTAAATTTAACAGAAAATAGGGTAGTTTTATATTCCTTTGGTTTAGCCCTTTTTAAAAATGTGGCTTATCCATATGTTATACAACTTAATGCATTTCTTTCTATTCTAGAAATATTTCTTTGTGTTTTCAAGATTTCTTTTTTTTTTAATGCTGTGTTGTTTTATCTGTCCTATGAATTGTCACTTAACTCTTCCACTTTTTATTTCCTATAACTTTCATGTTATTTCCATCTTTAACACATATCATGAACTTACCCCTCCCTTCATCTTTAGTTCAAGGAACATGGTGAAACAAGTATCTTCTGACAGTGCTTTACCTTATTTTCTGGGGCCTCTGTGCAGAACACCCACACCTCTATAGGTGCTGGTCCATTTCCTCTGTGAAATTTCTAGGCTCCAGTGGTATGTTTTTATAGCTTCTAAATGTGTCAGCAGGGTGGCTTTTTTAATTGCTGCGCTAACCCTTTCATTATGCATTTAAAAGTTTATTAAAGATAAATGGGGAAAAAATGCAGTACAGAGTAACTTCACTATTGTCATTTGCTTGTTATAAAATCTAGCAGGCAAGTGAAAGAAAATCATTATTTACAAAAGACAAACATCGTGAGGAAAGGAGAAAAACATTGTTGAGATTAATGAAATGCAAAGAAAGGATTTGCGCTTATTTGCATGAATCTTGTGCTTTAAAAAAAGTGTAACAATTATACAAGTCTAATTCCTTTAGTACTTAACTGAGGTATTTTAACTGCTACTATGACATTATAGTTTTTGTTTTGTTTTGAAGTATGAATAATGTTCTATCCTGTTTTGGTTTGTACCTAAAAAATCAGACATACTAGTTTTAAATCTTTTGGTTATTTTCATAGAAAGATTAGATCCCCTTTTAACCACAGATTTTTCCCTATAACAACTGAAAATTTCAGCAATTCATGGATCAATATTTCTTCTCAATATTTAAATGAATCAAATAGCACTGAATTCTTAAAAAGTGATCACATGCCTATTGAAGCAGAGTCTATTTTGCAGTCTGAGTTTAATTAATTACTTTTTAGCTAATGATATTGGACTTTATATAAGCTTAATTAAGTATTGAAAGTATTTTTTGGAAGAGAATTAGTCTGAGTTTTTAGAAGAGTGGATGCAGAAAGACTTGATATTTTTAATAGTATATGAAAGCAATTTTTAAAGCCATTCAGTCGAATAAGGTTTAAATGAATTTCTTCTTAATAGTGAATAAGTCTCTTATTTATATAAAAAAACTGTTTAAGTGCTTTTGTTTCATTGATAGTATTAATACATAGCTGCATGATTATTTCATTGAAAGTTTTATATTTCTGTGCCATTGTTAAACATAAATGTATTTGTATTTCGTATTGCTTTTTATTGTCCTAATCAATCAGCAAGTGATTTCTAATAATAGATTATTGGTGTTAATTCAGTAAAGGTAGGTTAAATATGTTTTGGAATTTTAAGTCCATTATGGATGAATGTTGTTTTAGGATCACATAGGATAGTATTGTTTTTGTCTTGGCATGTCTAGAAAATTCTTTAAATTCATTCTTCACATGTAATTAATTATATGACTGTTTTTTTGTTGGTTTTTTTTTTTTTTTGATAAGAAATTACCTTTAGCATCCTGGCATGAGGGATACATAGGGCTTCAGGTTACTCATCTATTGAGTAGACCTGACTTGAAATGATAAAACTGAACCAGGCATTATAGTAAATGCCTGTAATCCCAGCTACTCAGGAGGCTGAGGCAGGAAGATCACAAGCTTGAGATCTGTTTTGGCTACATATTGAGTTCAGGACCCACTTGAGCAATTTAGCAAGAACCTGTCTCAAAATAAAAAAATCTTTCAAAATCAGCTGGGAAATGAGATCTGTTGAAACTATTCCAGGAATGGGGGGAGGGGGAGATAAAGGCAAATGATGGAGGGGGTGAATTCAATTATGATATGTTGTTAGAACTTTTGCAAATGTCACAATGTACCCCCAGTACAACAATAATAAAAAATAAAATAAAACCAAAAGGGCTGGGAATGTGGTTCATTGGTGAAGTGCTTGCCTGTATTTGCAAGGCCGCTGGATTCAATCCCAGTCCCAATAAATAAATAAATAAATAAAATGAAAACAGAAAAATTGTATTTTTCCTCCCCTCCCAGATTTTCTTAAGTCTTATCCTTACATTTTACTAATAAAGAAGGAAATTATGTGCATGCTCTGCTATGTGATTACATCTAAAATGAAATCTTTGTCACATCTTGTTTCAACTCCATATTGCATAGCATCTGGTGTCATGACTTGAGAAATCGTGTGTGTTTGCATGTGTTACATTGAAAAGACTTAAACTTTCCAGTTCTAAACAACAATTGTCTTCCTTTTTAATAATCAATTTTTAAAATACCCAACTTTACTTCTTTGTCTTTGTTTTTTCTCTTGCAGGCTTTGAACTGTATTCCATGGTACCATCTATTTGTCCTCTAGAAACGCTTCACAATGCCCTATCCTTAAAACAAGTGGATGACTTTCTTGCTTCCATTGCTTCTCCATCCAGTGAACTTCTAGACAAGATTCCTGAAATGTGTAGGAAAATTTACCTTCATATTTAATTCTTGGGCAGTAGAAACATTATAAAAAATGTAAACTCAAGTAGCAGTAATAGTGAATAGAACTTTAGGACCTAAAGATGTATAAAGTGACATTATTAGTAATTCTTTAGTGTAATGGGTAATGTACAACTTTTCTTGATTCCTCCCCAAAATCTTTTTCTTGCATAAAGGAAAAAAAATGTCTAAGACCCAGCAATAGAAGTATGTTGGAATTTGCAGTGTGGGAGACATTAGTCTTAGGAGAGAGTATTCTTCTTAGAGATAAGAATCTTGTTCTTCTACCCATACCTCAGGAAACCACAAACTTTATTTACATAGCTTTCTCTTTTCTGGGGTGCTGTATACATTTTATAAAATATATTTATTTTGCCCAAGCAGTATGATAGTTCTTGGAATAAGTGACATTTTCATGTGTTGCTGTTATTCCTGGGCTATCACATTGTATAATTCAACAGCATAATTCACGTGTTATTCTAACTGGTACCCCTTCATTTCTATTAGGCAATGAGTGGCTTTTCCCTTTTCTTCCACTTCTGGTAGTAGAGGTCAGTAATAGAAAAAAGAGATTAAAATATTTCATTTTAGGTATGGCTTTGGAAAGTAGATTTTAATTTCAAATTTTGTATATGAATGTGTTTGATTCCAAGCATTGATGATACTCCAAATGAAATAGCAGCTATAAAGACAGTCAGGAAAACAAAGGGAATTCATCTACTTTTATGTTGTCTTTAACTTAACAGAATAGACAGTGCTAGTTTGCACCTTTACCTTATTCTTGATGTTTCATTGCTTCCCTGAGATGGGGCTTTAATATCTTGAAATAGAAATTAAAGAAAGATTCCAATAAGTAAATAAGGACTTAGAGTAGATATCAGTGCTATTTAATTTTAGAAGATTTGCAGTGAATGTCTTGAAAGTAATAGAATAATGACATCTGTTTGTTTTGAAAAGAATTTTAGTGGGATATTTATAAAAGGGTAATCTTTTAAAGTTATTTTATGGTAGCTACATTTTTGTGGTTAGTGAATTCATTCATCAGAGTGTATTATTGAGGTATATTGAGGCAATGGATATTAGTTTCCTTCTTTTTTTTTTTTTTCAAAAGCGGTTTGATTTATTTTTTTTTCCCATTTATTCACATGTGCATACATTGTTTAGGTCATTTCTCCATCCTGCCCCCCTTCCCCACCCTTACCCCCTTCCCCGCCTCAGTTCCAGGCAGGTCCTGACCTCCCCTTATCACTAATTTTGTTGAAGAAATGACATAAGCATAATAAGGAAGACAATGCGTTTTTTGCTAGTTCAGTTAGGGATAGCTATACAGGGAGATTCCTACTATTGCTGTCATGTACCCATGTGTTACGACCCATGTTGATTCAACTCTAACTCAGTGATCTTTACATTGGTTCCTGATCCGCTGCTCATGATAACCTCTGTCATCTTAAGGTTTCTGTATTAGTTCCTCTGGAGTGGGGACATCAAGGCTTTCATGTTTTGGGTTTTCTACCTATTCCTATATTTCCTGTGTGTGCTCTCTCCTTGTCATGTGATCCAAGTCCAACCACATTGCTGCTTTTGCCCTAGATCTAATGTCCACATATGAGGGAGAACATACGATTTTTGGACTTCTGAGCCTGGCTAACCTTGCTTAGAATGAAGAGCTGTCTTCTATAGCTGCTTCATCCAGAGTATCTATTTTGATTCATTTTTATGTAAGATTTTATTTCAGGGAAGTTTACTATTAGTGATGGAGGTTAACACTACAAAAGGGTAAAAGTGTGCAAACAGGAAAGAGCTAAGTAAGGATGTAGTGCTTTACATGATGCTTTACAGACATCTTTATTTGTTACTTATATTAATTTCATTGGTGACTACCTTGAGCTCTGCCATTGACATTTTACATTCATTTGCTTGGCACATTTGTTGTAATTGGTCCACACATTGTTTTTCAAAAGCACGCTATCAGAGCCTTTCCACAAATTGTAAAATTGCAAATCTGGCTCTTATAATCTTTCCATCTTCCTTTGTTTAGAATTCAGAAGCTCATATCAAGGACTTTCATGTACTTCCCCTCACTTTGGCCTGTCCTTCCCCAGAGGACTATATACTTAAGAACTAAGTTCTCTAATTTTCTTTTTTGCCACCTAATCTCTCATCTTGATTACAAAGGTGGGCTGGGGGAAAGAGGAACATCATCAAAATTCCCTTGCTTCTGTGAAGATAAATCTCAGCTGGGTAATATAGGAAAACAATCTGATTTGTTTAACTGCTAATAATCTAGTTAGTTTATTCTTAAATTGATAGTTTAGTGGACCATTGTGTTTGTAGACAATTATTCCTTGAATCTCCATTTGTTGTTGGGACTCTTTGTTTTAAAAATTACTGTTAACAGGCAGTAAAACTATGCCATCAGCTCTTTGCCATCCTATAAGTGCCTGAGTTTCTATCAGGGCAGGATAATATTAACTCTGTTGCTCTATTCTTGTTGGCATTCCTTTGGTGTAAAATGTTAAATTGCTTGTATTTACAATATAAAAAGAATGTGTTTGGATATCACCACGAGAGAACTCCCTTTTTATAAGAATGATAATTTTGCTGAATTTACTCTTCTAACCTTGCCATGTCTATTTTCTACTACTGTTTATATTAAGTATTATGCATGTTAATAACTAGATTATGTTATAATAAGAGAATTGGCAGAAAATTAATAAATTACCTTTTTTTTTTTTTTTGCAGCTTTTACAACCTCACGTTCCAGTCCAGTAATGAGAAGAAAAGTTTCTTTAAATACCTATACACCTGCAAAGATCCTCCCAACACCACCAGCTACCTTAAAGAGTACTAAAGCAAACAGCAAGCCAGGTCAGGGATATATTTATGTGTCTGATTCTGCACAGCAATTACAGGAGTGATAATAGTTTGCTTTTTGAATGTGAAATCTCTAAGTAGGATCTGTTCATTTTTGTGCTTTCTAGTTCAAAATCTATTATCATAACCTATTTGTGAATATTTTTGTCTCTGTTGTCTCCCACCCCATTTTTGTCTCTATTATTTCCCCTCCCTTGCATTTGTTAATGAAATATATTTCATACTCACACTTTTCCCCAAACCAGATTGTAGACTCTCTTCTTTAATTACTTTTCTGTTGAATCTAAGGCATCTTTTTATATGAAACATTTTTTCTTGTTTCCCAAAGATTTTAATCTGTCCATTCTCAGTCTGTCGATAAAACTACCAAATTCAGCAGTCTTTTACCAGAATTTTTTATCTTAACCTCTTGGCACATTTGATTGTATTATTGAGCCTTCTCTTACCCTGACTTCTAATATATTACTCTATCTTGATGTTCTTTCCACTTTTCTCTAATTCTTTTTTTATTTGATGATCCTTCTTCTTTCTACTTTCCTATCCCAGATAGGGATATTATAACCCTATTCATATATTCTTGCCCTATGTCCTTTTTCCTCAGAGAATTCCATATGGCTACAGTGTTTTTCACTGTAACCACATGGGAGATGCTGTCATATTTTCCTACTTTTAATGTATTCAGATGTTCTTTTGATAAAGAGTTTGTACTTTGGAACCACAGGCATCTACATTAAAATATCAACTCTGCTACTTATTAGCAATATGAATTTGGGTAAGTTACTTAACTACGCTAATCCTTAGTCTCATACTCATAAAATCAGAGTTAATAGTACCTCCTTCATAAAGTTATTGGGGATGCAAGGATATATAAAGTACTAGACACACATTATAAACACTCACTAAATGGTAACTACTAATATTACTGTTTTACTATCACCAAACTACTTACTTCTGCCCAAATAAATCTGCTTAGCGCTCATGCTTCTTTTTTCTCCTGAAATTCTTAAGTTCTTCAATCCTTCAAACACCTCACCCAGCATGTCTATCGATGATGTACTTATGTGATTATCAAAATAAGAACTTGAACCTTATACATTCTAACTAATCAGGATATAAAGCTACAGTTTAACAAGACACAGTGGGGCAGCCCGGGCTAGGTAGTGAGTTTGAGGCCAGTCTGAGCTAAAGTGTTTTGTTGTTTGTTTTCTTGTTTTGTGTTTTGTGGTTCTGAGGATTTATCCCAGGGTCTTACACATGCTACACAAGTGCTCTGCTACTGAGCTATGTCCCCAGCCGTATCTTTGAATCGTAGCACATTGTTATTCTTTACATTTTAAACACATAATAAACCCATTATTTCATGAGCATTTTTAAATAGTAAAGTTAAAATTATGTTATATGTTTTAAATGACTTTTCAAATAGCCAATCATTCATTCCTAAGATGAACCTTATCCTGCTTGAGGTGCTTTGACACACCTCAAAATTGCTAAAAAAATGAACTGGACTTGATTCAATTTTGAGAATTATTATTTGTCTCTTTGTGAAGGGTATGAATCTGTAGTTTTCTTTTTTTGCAACATCCTTTTTAGGTTTTGATATGAGGGTAGTGTTATTTTCCTAAAATGATTTGAGAAGCATTTCCTCCTTTCTGTTTTCTAAATGTGTTCTTATAAGATTTTTATTTCTTCTTTACATATTTAATATAATTAATTTTCTGTTTCATTTTTATAACAGACTTGGCAACTTGCTTTTTTTAAAAATTATTTTTCTTTTGGTGGTACTGGGGGTTTGAACTAGGGGCTTTCACTTGCTAGGCGGTGCTTTACCAGATAGAGCCACGCCTCCACTTGTATTTTTCAAGGAGTTTACTCATTCTGTCTAAGTTGACAACTTCTAATTCTTTTAACGAATGTGTTAATAACATGTCATTCATGATACTAGATTTTGTATTCTATTTTTTTTCTTGATCGTTCTTACTAGAGATTTATTCATTTTGTTGGCCTTTTTTCAAAGGACCTACTTTTTTTTTTTTTAAATTGTTGTGCTCAGGGTACATTGTGGCATTTACAAAAGTTCTTTCAATATATCAGATATACAGTGCTTGAATTCACCGCCTCCATCATTCTCCTTTATCATCTCTCTCCTCTATTCCTGGAATAGTTTCAACAAGTTTCATTTTTCCATTTATACTCATGTGTACACAGTATTTGCACTATATTCACTCTTTTCCCCCACATCCCTACCAACATTTGTTGTTTGTGTTCTTGATGGTAGATATTCTAACAGGAGTGAAGTGGAATCTTAACATGGTTTTGATTTGCATTTTCTCTTTAGGGATGTTGAGCATTTCTTCATGTGTTTTTGGCCATTTGGACTTCTTCTTTTAGAAAAGTTCTGTTTGGTTCATTTGCCCTTTTCTTCATTGGGTCATTGATTTTGGGGGAGTTTAATTTTTTGAGCTCCCTTTGTATTCTGAATATTAATCCCTTCTCAGATGTATAGCTGCCAAAGATTTTCTCCCATTCTGTGGGCAGCCTCTTCAATTTAGTAACCATTTCTTTTGTTGTGCAGAAGTTTTTTAATTTCATGTAGTCCATTTGTGACTTAGTCACAGCAACTAAGTCCTTTGTCTTAGTTGCTGAGCCATTTGAGTTCTACTGAGGAAGTCATTGCCAATGGCTATTGCTTCCAGTGTATTCCCTGCTGTTTCCTGCATTAGGTTCAAAGGTTCAGGCCTTATATTAAGGTTCTTAATTCACTTTGAGTTGATACTTGTACATAGGTTTAATTTCAGTTTTCTGAAATTAACCAGTTTTCCCAGCAACATTTGTTGAAGAGGCTGTCTTCATCGTGTGGTTTTAGCACCCTGGTCAAAAATCGTTGGGCATAGCTGCGTGGAGTCACATCTGGGTCTTCTATTCTGTTCCACTGGTTTTCATATCTGTTTTTGTGGCAGTACCATGCTGTTTTTATCTCTATGGCTCTGTAGTATAATTTGAAGTCAGATATTGTGATACCTCTAAGTGTTGATCTTTTTGCTCAGTATTGCCTTGGAGAGGACCTACTTTATCTCATTGTTTTTCTCTGTGTTGTATTCTTTGATGATTTCTGCTCTTCTACTTACTTTGGTTTTTATTTTTATCCTTTATTTCTAATTTCTTAGGGGGTAGATATCATTTTTACCTTTTCTCATTAATTTCATTATAATTATAAAATATACTCTATGCTTTCGGTTCTTTTAAATGTGAAACTTGTTTTATAGTAAGCATATCTTGACTGTTCCACATACACTTAAAAAATAGATATTCTAGAGACTGGGGATATAGCTCACTGGTAGAATACTTACCTAGCATGTGCAGGATCCTAGGTTCAATCCCCAGCCTCACCAAAAAAAAAAAGTTACTCTATAGTTCATTGACCCAAATAGATATAATTTTATCACTCATTAGTTCAAAGTGTTGATAACGTTCAGATCCTCTATGTCTTGGTAGGACTGTGCACAGGGAGAAGATCTAATTGTTCTTTCAGTTGTATAAAGAATGATCTTAATTGTGGAATTGTTTAGTTTTCTTTTAATTTGCTTTGTGTGTGTTGGAGCTGTGTTATTAAGTTCATACATATTTATTAGGTCTTCCTGATGTATTGACTCATTTATCATCTTGAAATTTATCTCTTTGATTTCTCGTAATGCTTTGTCTTAAAGTTTATTTTAGCTGATGTGAGTATAGCTGTTTCACTTTCTTAGGCTCAATGTATGTAATTAATGTGTCTTTTTATTTAAAGTGTATTTTTGTAGACAGCATTTATTTGGCATTTAAAAAAGTTATTCTAACAGTATCTGCCTTATAATTGCAGTGCTTATAATTGCCCATTAACAATGAGTGTAATTATTGATATATTTGAATTAGGTCACTTTATTATATCCTTTGTTTATTCCTTGTAATTATTATTCCTTTATTCATTCCTGATTTATTTTGTATTCTACATTTTTTAGAATTCCATTTTAATTTGTCCATTGGCTTTTTGCTATGAATTTTTTTTTATTATTTTATTGATTGCTTTAAATATATATTCTTAACATTTCATGGTCTACTTAAAGTTAATTTTGTATCACCTAAAGGAATAAAAGCTTGAAGTTATAGGTTCATCTGTCTTCCTTTTTATCCTTTATACATAGTTGTCCATATGTGTATGTATTACTTCTACATACAAACACTATAAACACAATGTTATATTTGCTTTAAATAGTCATAGCTCTTTTAAAGAAATGAAAAGGAGAAAAAAAGTCCTGTGTTTATCTGCACATTTGCCATTTTTGATGTTCTTCATTCCTTTCTTAAAGTTTATGTTTCTATCTAATTTCATTTGCCTTCAAAAAGTTCTTTAGGATTTCTTATACTACCGGGCTGTTGGCAACACATTCTGTTCATTTTGTTGTGATGGAAAAAGTCTTTATTCTGCATTCTTGCAAGATAACTTTGCTGGATAGAGAATTCTGGATAGAAAGTTGGGGGTTGTTTTGTTTTGTTTGTTTGTTTTGTTTTTCTTTCACATGTTTTAAAGATGCACTATTGCCTTCTGGTTCCCAAGGTCTCTGATGAGAAGTTTTAATTAATTTGAATCATTCCCATATGTGCAATGCTTTATTTTTCACTGCCTGATTTCAGTATTTTCTTTTTATGTTTCATTTTTAGCAGTTCAATTATGGTATGCCTAAATCTTTCTTTCTCTTTCTTGTAATAATTCTTATTGAATGGTCACTTTTCCCTGCCCCCTTCCTTTAGCTTTTAAGGCTAAGCCGTTTTTATTTCGAATATTTTATTCCATTCTTTAGTTTGTTGAAACTTATACTTTTTACTCATTATATGCATATTTTCCTTCCTTCTGCAGCAAATAGTTGCTGCTTTAAAAATCTTGCCTGTCTGGGACCATGGCTCAACTGGTAGAGAACCTGCCTCACAAGCACAGGGCTCTGAGTTCAAACTCCAGTATTGCCAAAAATAAATAAATAAATCTTGCCTGTCAATGACTTATCCAATGATTGGTCTCTGTCAGTTTGCTCATTATTAACAGGAAAGATATTTTCCTGTTTCTTAATATATTGAGTAAATTTGGGACATTATGAATAATGTGTAGTAGAAACTTGGACTTCTGTTATTTCCATTATATTCCTCCACAGAATATTGTTTTGCTTATTTTTAAAGCAGAGTTAATGTTGCTTGAATGCAGTTGCAAACCTGTGTTCCTCAAAGGGCTTGACAGCTCAAATTTCAGTTTATTTATTGTAGACTTAGCGAGGCAGCTTTGAGCTTACTCTACTAATGCCTTATATATCAGGATTCATATGTAGAATTATAGTCTCTTCCTTTCTAGAATTTCTCACCCTACTTTCTGTGAGCTGTATTTTCCCCAGTATTTGTCATCTACTTCCTCATGCTAGTAACACTAGGTTTTATGTTAGAGTTTTAGTCATTCTACATAGTATACATCAGGGCTTGTTCTCAAGCTAAAAGCTCTTTAAAAACAGAGGGGAAGACTCATATTTCATCTTGTTCTATTCTTACAACTAGTAAACTGCCTAATTTTGTCACTCTTTAGGGTTTTTAGTTAGTTGTTTGTAGTTTGTGCAGAGTGTATACTTGTTTTCTGCTGAACTCTTAATCTGACAGGAACATACCTACCCATAGTAGACATGCAACTCCACTTAGAATAGCTTCTTGATAACCCATTTTATCTTGGTGTTGGTGAGGGTGTAGAAGGCAAGAATGCTTTTAGTCTTTTTAACTTTCTAACCTAGCTTTTTAGATAGTAATGAGATGGAAGACATAGGAGGAAATTGATGTTGGTAGGGAAAGTGACAAATTCAGTTTTAAGCATGTTATTTGTATTTCATATCTGATATCTATAAAGAGAATACAAGTAGGCATCTGTATATACATATCTTGAGTTAAGGGAAAAACCCTGGACCACAAGTATAAATTTGAAATTAGCATAATGATGCTAATACTTAAAAATGAAATATAATTTAGTTTCTCAGAAAGAATGTAGAGCAGAGTAAGAAATTTATTTTGTGAACACAGCCTATTGTTATTATTGTAAGAATTATTCTGTCACCTAGCAGTATTTGAACTTTAATTGCTATGTAAATCTAAGCAAAAGTTTTTTCTATTTTTCATTTGTATAGCTACCAGTGGACTTTCTAGTGCAGTTGTCACTAATACTTCATCTCGCAAAAAGAGTATAACTATCAAAACAGAAGTGGATGAACACAAGAAAAGCACGGGGAAAAAAAAATGAAGTCTGCTTAGCAGAAATTGGAACTTCTGATACTTAGAAAAACTTGTTCAGTAGAAACAGATATGTAATAAACAGGCTGAAAATTGTCAAAGCAGGTAATTTATGTTTCTTATACCTCTCTGTATTCATTTAAAAACATTTTTCAAATCTAAAGGATTTTTTTTTATTTAGGTAAGGATCTTTTGTCATGATCGGAAATGTTTAAAATGATGTTTATTAGCATTCTGTGAGTAGAAGAATTTGTGATAAGGGTCTGTCATTGTTCATGTAATGCTTCTATGTGCCTCTGGTAAAGAAAAAGAGCATAAAAGCCCAGCTGGCGTGTACCAAAGTACTGTCTGATGGGGTGACCTCTGTACATATATGTATTCTCATGAGATTGTATCTTAGTGATAAAAACCTTTAGCATAGTGATATTTGATGGAAAGATTACACATTGGGGACTTTTTGAGATGTGTATTTCCAAAGGGATCTCCTTGAACATTTACATTAGAAATTTTTTTTAATTGTTGCAGTTACATATATGCTGCAATATGTAAAAACTGGAGTAAAGCACATGTGTTATTTTTTCAATCAGTGCTTTGAAATTTTTTATTATGAGTTATTTAAAATAGAGCATATACAGTTGGGAGAAGTATACCTTTATTCACATAAACTTATATATTAATTTGTATAAAATATTTTCTTTATATATTTCCTTCCTGGAAGAGGTGCTTTGTTCATCAAGAAAATTTTTGCTTTACATATTGCTTTAGAGTTTCTTTTTAAGAAATATAACCAATAAGTGTGTAAATGTTATACTTATTTTCAGAGTTTTTTAAAATCTAAAAGACTCAATTTAAAAATGGAAATTGTCAGTTAAACTGAGTTCCGTTAAGCTAGTAGGTAGTTTGTGTAGCATCTGTTTTTACCATTTCCATTCTTAATGTCAGTTGATGTATCAATTGACCTCATTGAGAAAACTTAAAGATTGAGTATTTGAAATATATGCTCTTTACAAGTGATTAGATTTTGAAGGGAAAGTGAAGTCATTGTGTTGTGACTTTATCTATGATGTGAAAAAAATGTATTATCCCTTGGTGCTTTTGCCTCCAGTGGACAAATAATTGTGAGCCACTTGAAATGACTTAAATAATAATCCAAACAGTGTAACCTGCTAAAACTTTCCTGCATTATAAGTTACATAACTGAAATTGGTAAATCTTTGTCTTGGAGCTTATGTTTAGAAGACTTACTGGCGCTTCACTGTATGAATGTAATTACTATAATTCTTCAAAAGAGACTCTTCTGATCTTAAATCATCTTATGTGAACGACTTTTAGGAATTATATTACAAGTTAGTTTAAAAGGTATCAGATGCAGAACTCACAAATGTATACAATTAAGGAAGTTCATATACTTCATGAATGTATTATATGGTGATATGTCTTGTAAACAGTTGAATGTATGTAAGTTTTCTATATGTGAAAATGTGGCTAATGTGCTCATTATGGGGATAAGAAAACTTATTTTTTAAGTTGAACTGAATTAAAGTATTTTCTTTCTAGAATCAATGGCTTAAATGGCTTAAAATTATTTTTTATTTCTGTTCCTTATCTGTTTTAGCTTTTAAAATACGATGATGAATCTTCTAGTATTAAATAATATTTAAATACTAAATTATAGTCTACTCATAGTGTAGTCTACTCATATACATTTATGTATAATATTTAGTATATTGCCTTGGGGTATTTTATTGCCTTTAAGTTTTTTTATCTTTCTGCATCTGTATTTTTTATTACAAGTAAGAAAACACCAATTAATACTGGCTTACACCATAAACTTTTATTACCCATTTCTAAAGGTCTAAAAGGTGGGATTTGCTCCATCCACTTAGTTGGTCATCTGTCCATCTACATAAAAAATATTCAAGGAGAATTCCATGAACTTACTGACCCTGGAGCTGGTGATCAGGTCAGTTTATCCAAAATCCTCAGCAATATTTACATTATGGGCTTCGTTCTGATGATAATTCTTCATCATGCGAGGCTTGTGCACTGCAAAATATTTAACACCATCTGTCTCTGAGGTAACTTAGGACAGTGAGCCAAAATTAAAGTAACAGTCAAGTTTTCATTCACTTACTGTGATTGTATTATAAGCAAAAGACCATAAAGGAAAGTAGTGTAGGTTCCTCCATCCCATTTTTTTACCCCTCTGGACAGACATTGGCACAGGTCAAGCACATCATATACAGTGCAGGCTCAGGAAATTAATCCATTGCTGAGGAGCAGTGAACAAAAGTCCCTACCAGTTTGTGTCCTGGGAAGAAGGCGAATACAAAAGAATTTATGTTCAAGTGGAAAAGAAACCTGAGTCAAGGCCTCCTCATAAGGAGACCTCAGAGTGGAGGTACCTGAGGTAGGGATCCAGCAAGACACGCGACCACCTCAGAAGATCCTGAGTCCTTGTCTACAGTCTCTCCACAGATTATTGTGCACTGGTGATGCTTTAAATGTCATCTTTGCCCTTGAAGTTTATCAAGGCAAAGCCTGTAGTTGGGCCTAAAAGACCAAACATAGGTTTTGGGGCTGGAGTTGTCTCCTCACGCTAACCTTCACCATAAATGCTAGCTGCATCCCCCAAATTGTGTATCAGTCAAAAAATGTCTCCAGATATTACCAAATGTCTCCTTGAGGGTAGAATTTTCTCTAGTTAAGAACCATTGCCCTAAAGCACGTGGTTATATAGAGAAGAAAGGGATATGTAACCAAAATCAGTAATGCAAAGAAGAGGAGATAGACATGTAACCACCAATGTGTACAGTAATCACACTTACATATCTTATCTTTGCTATAAGTTTGCTTGTTCCACTAGTGGCTTTCTTCTTAACTCTAATTTTGAATTAAATATTTAATTTAGATGCTATCTGTTGACTCCCTGCTATAAGCGATGTCTAATTGGTATACTACTGCACAGTTTTGGTTTATTATGTTATTTGCTTGCTTCTTGTGTTTACTTTTGTGTCTACAAATATTTTTATACTTTTATTACATGCTGATAATTTAAAATGCTGTATTTTGAGTCCCTAGTTAATCAAGATGATGAAATCATTCCACTTTGCCTTTTGTTAGTTTGCCTACTCTGTATTTCTTATAATATGGCCTTATTTCTGGAATGGCTTTAGTTTTTTCCTTTCCATTTCTTTTCTGAACTTTGTTAGCTTATGATGGATTCCTTTGTGTAATGCCTGCTGTTTCTGATTACCAATATCTGTACGAACTCTTAATTTCCTACATTTTTTGGCATATGACGGTATATTTGGTGAGTGGTTTTTATCTGCTCTCATTTCTTCCTTTCCTTTCTTTTCCTGGAGTGTTTTTGTATGAACACTGCAGCATTTTCGTTCTTATTTATTACTGTTTGATATGAATTCATGTGGTGGGGCTCCCTGGGTTACAGTGAAGCTCCTTATGACAGGATTGTGGTTCTCTCCTCAGACAACAGAGTGGAACTGCAGGGATACTCACCTTTAGACTTTTTTTGCTCTTGTCTGTCTCATTTACAGACTGCTTCTGCAGATGTGACAAAGGTAGGCACCATAAGATAGCATTTTGCTCAACAACCTGCCACATACACAATAGTAGTTCACAAGATTATAATGGAGCTGAAAAATTCCTACCACTTAGTGACATAGTGCATGGCATAATCCATGTGCTTGCTATGGTGCTGCTAATAAACCCAACTAAGTTGCCAGTCTTAAAGCATAGCAGATACAATTATTTACATAATACTTGGTAATAAATGGCTATTACTGGCTTATGTATTTACCCATTTTAGAGTGTAGTCCTACTTAAAAAGTTTATTTCAGAATAGTATGCTGTGTTACCCCAGCAGTTGCTTCATACATCTCATGTTCATCACGTCTCTTGATTGCATCAAATGATTTACCTATATCATCCAGGTTTATGTAATTGTACTTCATAATGTTCACACAGTGATGAAATCATCCCACAATGCATTTTTCAGAATGTATTCCCATTGTTAGTGTGCATAACTATATTTCCTTTGGCCTTGAGTGTTCAGGAAATCTATTTGTCCTCACCCATTTCCATGGTTTCAGAGAAGGAACTGATCTATTTTGGAGGGTATTGATCTAATCACTTTGGGGATCTGGAGATCACAAGATGTAAGCATTCTCTCCAGGCATCTTCCTGTTTGAACTTTACAGCATTTGGCAGTACGTTCTCAGGACGATTTGTGGTCACTGTGCCTTCTAGTTTTGTTGAAGATACTTTGTATTTCTGTTTCATATTCAGAGATAATGTTTTCATTGAGAACTTATTTCTCCATTTTCAAACTGGGCATTGCTTTTTTTTTATTACTATCCTTTGACAGGAAGAAGGAAACAGAGGATAAAGAACAAAAGGCAAAGCCCAGGCTTGGCTAGATTGCTTATCACAATTACATTTTTGTAGTGAAATTAATGGTACTCCCACCTGTAGTATATTGTCAGATTCAAGTAAAATTATATTTAGTAAACTATAGTGAAGAACAAATCTGAGGCATTGTATGTATTCTTTTAATAGAGTTGTATATTGTCCAAATGTCACTGAAGCCTCTCTATTCAGTGTCATTTCAGCATTTTTACAGCCAAGGACATTCTAGATTGCTCCCCAAACTCTATGAATGCCTGTGTTGCCAATGGAACAACCTGAGACCCCCTTCCCAACCGATCATCTTCTCCTTTTAAAAAAAATCTTTAAGATTATCTAGTCCTTCTCAAAGCAGTGTTTAAAACACACACACACACACACACACACACACACACACACACACACACACACACACACACCCAAAGTAAAGCTGGCGTGTACTCCCAATCTCGTTGTAGTGTCAATGACACCATTGTGCAACTCCATGAGATAATGGATGTACACTTTAGGTACCCATTTTAAAGCACTTAGAAAGATGTAACTTGAGGAGGCTAGCAGACTATTTGTCATTCCATGTATTGTGCTTCAGGAGTGCTTGCTATGTGGAAGGATGATTTTTTAACGAAGAACAAATATTCCTTATGAAAGTGTTTTGCTGCTTTTAAAAGCTGATTTTCTTTAGCTAGTCAATGCTGAATAAAAAGCTCAGTGATAAAAGTGGGTGGGTGGATGGATGGATGGATGGAAAAATGACAAAAGAATGTGAGATGGATTCGACAGAATGACAGAACACAAACTCCACTATTAATCAAAAAGCGTTACTGATGTGAGGAAGGACTGTCTTTCTTTCTACACAGAAGTTATTATTTGCTCTGTAATACCCATGCTCAAAATTCATGACAAAATGAGACTTGAAAATCTGGGGGTTACCTCTATGACAATTTTGTGTAACTGATTCTTTATTGATCATCCAGAAACCTTAAAAGCACCATTGCCACACTTGCTTCTCAATGGAATAGATGGGAAACCACAAAGAGAGAATGAACCTCACAATAGTGCTGCTATTGGAAGAGAACAGACTCTGCTTCACCTGGGGAAACTGCAAATACATTTTTTTAAGTGAAAATTGAAAGGTTCAAAACTCAAGGAAATCATATGACTAAAATCTTCCCATGTTTTTTCCACAAGCATGGCAAGAAAATAAAACACTGAATAGATACTTCTATTTTTGTCAGTGAAATATATAAATGTAAAAATACTCATATTGAACTGCTTGGCTCTGATGATTTCCTCTATTTTTTTTCTTTCACCATACAAATAACAACTCAAAGTGGATTAAGGACCTTAGTATTAGAAACTTTGAAGCTAGTGCAGGAAAGAATAGGGAATACACTGGAACTTGTAGGCATAGGAAATAACTTCCTAAGTAGAACTCAATTGGCTCAACTCTAAGAGAAAGGATTGGCAAATAAGTCTACATGAAATTAAAAAGCTTCTGCACAACAAAAGAAACTGTCACCAAATGGAAGAGGCTGCCCACAGAAAGGGAGAAAATCTTTCACAGCTATACATCTGAGAAGGGATTCATAACACAGGGAGCTCAAAAAACTGTAAACTCTCCCCAAATCAGTGACCCAATGAAGAAATGGGCAGATGAATTGAACAGAGCCTTTTGAAAGAAAGAAGTCTAAATGACTAAAAAACACATGAAAGAATGCTTACCATCTCTGGCATAAAGGAAATGCAAATCAAATCAAATTACGATTCTACCTCACTCCTGTTAGAATGGCTATCATCAAGAACACAAACAACAAATGTTGGTGAGGATGCAGGGGAAAAGAAACCCTCATACACAATATGGAAAACAGTATGGAGGCTCCTGAAAAAAGTAAAAATAGAACTGCCATATGATCCCCCAATTCCACACCTAGGGATATACCCAAAGGATTGTAAGGTTACAATAAAGGGACCTGCACACCCATGTTTATTGCAGCATTATTCACAATAGCTAAGCTATGGAAACAGTCAAGATGCGCCACTACTGATGAATGGATTAGAAAAATGTGATGTTTATATACAGTGGAATTTTATTCAGCCACAAAGAAGAATGAAATTTTATCATTTGCAGGTAAATGGATGGAACTGGAGAACATCATCTAATTAACCAGGTTCAGAAAGCCAATGGCCACATATTTTCTCTCATAGGTGGAATATAGACCCAATACAAATGTGAACAGTATTATATATACATAGAAATATATACAGGGCATGTACCCAAAAGTGGGCCTGATAGAGGAGACCAAGGGAGGAGGAAAAGAAGATAGTGAATAACAAGACAGTACATTACATCTGTGTAGGAACAAGACACAAGGAAATATGCTGAAAACTTAAGCACAGGATAGGGGGAAAAGGGTAAGGAAGTGCAGTGGAGGGGGCGTTACACTGACTTAAGCACAGTGCAAGTACAGGTATATATAGACAAAAAGTCCACTGAACAACAAACACACCTAAACAATGAAGGACAAGAATGAAAAACAGGCCATGCTAAGGGGAGGACACTAACAGAAGGGAGAGGATAAAAGAAGGAGGTAAAGAAGATAAACAAGGTTGATGTACTTTCCATACAAGAATGAATATGGAATTTTTAGACTTGTTGAAATCACCATAATAAGAGGACTCAGACAGAAAGGAAAAAGTGGAGGGGATGAAACAATTCAGAATATAATACATATATGCATGAAAATGTCATAATGAAACTCTCTGTATAAATATCTTAAACAGAAATGTCTTTTTTTTTTTTTAAAATAGAGGACTGGAAGGCAAAACAGGTCCTGTCTGGGGATTGGTACCAGTGGGAAGGGGGAGTTATAAAGAAAGGTTGTAGGAGGATGAATATGGTGGAAATTTTATGTACTTGTGTATATAAATGGAAAAGTGAAACTTACTGAAACTGTCCCAGGAATGGGGGAAGGGGAAATAAAGGAGAATGTTTGAAGGGGTGATTTTAACTAAGGTATATTATGAGCACTTTTGTAGATATCACAATGTACCCCTAGAACAAAATAATATGATAAAAATAAATAGGTAAAGTACAAGAAAATTTTGAGAGAAAACAAAAAATAATGTTTCTTCAGGAAAGAGCACAGTTGTCTGTTGTAATAGAATAATGAAAAGGGAGAAAGAAGACCATGGTTTTGATCTCAGCTCTAACAACTGTGTATCTGGGACAGCCTAGAATACTCCATGTTTTGGTGGGCCCCAGCTTCTTTATCTCTGATCCACAGGGATTGCCTGGGATTCCATCATTTCTAAATCTATATGACTTGTTCTTACTACTCTTCTTCCTCAGAACTCAAGAACTTTTTTCCATTCCTTCTGCTATCACAATTTTCCTCTTTCATATTGCCAACAAATGACATTTGAACACTTACTTAGGTCCAAAGCATATTTTAAAAGGTAATAGTCCTTATTACATTATCGCTCCCTCTGGCTCCCCAGTGCTTTTTTAAGGAATTTACTTGGTTAAATTAATGAGTTAGTGTTATAGTATTTATAATGATAATGTTGAAAGTTATCAATACGATTCAATTTATTTTCATAATAGCTTCTCACTATTACCCATAATGCATTCAGTTCTGGATATAGGTTGATATTGTAAGTGCAAACTGACAGAATACTAGCCTAAATAAAATGAAATATAGTTATAGAAATGTTTCTGCTGCAAGAAAATATTGTTATCTATAGCCGGTATCTCTATGGGGGGGGATGTTGCTGTGTAGACTATAAATGCATTGTTTTAGGTTGCTGTGTAAACTGTGTCCAAAGGAGAAGGTTGTTTTGCAACTTGCATCCCTTAGGTTCAGAATATGTAATCAGTCTTTCTGTCTACTTATATAACTTTTCAAATCTACCACCTGTATCTAATTGGCCAAATGATTTATTGGATTTCTTTGGCCTTCTTAAAGTATAAATATCTCCTGTCTAATTATAAAAATATAATTTTATTTTAAAAATCAGAATTTTATGAATCTTTCATTCATTATAAATTCTGCCTTCTTAGTAAGTCCTCTTAGGTAGGACCTCTTAAGAATATCATGAGATGACATTGGATTGGTTTTTGAACATCTGCCATTGTTTTTTTCTAACTTTCTGGGTCCAATTTCTAATGATATTCTACTGACAAGTGACAGGAAGGAACTATTCAGGGAGTAAAAGTGGAACTAATTGGTTATCAGTCATGTTGAAAATAATAATGAACTCTGTTCTTCAGAATCTTCAATGAATCTGAAGAACTTAAAACATGTACACTAAATGAAAACCAATGTAACAATTCTAAGCAGAAATGAATATTGTGCCACTTGGCACAGCAATAAGCAATATTTACACATCCATATTTAAAGCACTAATTAATGATTTAACAATATTATAATGTTGGAAGAAGGGAAGAAAAGTAGAATTTACAAAATTAAATTCTTACCATAAGAAGAAATCAATAGATAATGTCAAAATTTGGTGAATCAAATCACTTGTCTAGCAGTAACACCAAAAATATTGATGGATCAAAGCATACATATATAAGATTACTACATAGAAATGTGGAGGTAAGTATCTGAAGAAAAGCCAGATTTGGAAGGAGAGTTCTTTAAAAAATGGGACTTGGAGTGGATTGGGTGAAGTTCAAAGAAAAGAGAAATCAAGGAATAAGCTTTTTTATCAAGTGACACATAAAATTATATATACTTAAGGATTTCCATATGATGTTTCAATATATGTATATATTATGCAATGTTCAAATCAAGGTGAGCCTATCTTCTCAAACACTTACCATTTCTTTGTTGTAAAAAGTTTGTTCCATGGGTACAAAGTTAGGAGAAATATGTTCTGGTGTTCTGTTGCATAGGAAACTAACTATAGGTAACAAAATAATGTACTGTATATTATCAAAAAAGCTAGTAGAAAGGATTTTTAATTGGAAACTCTTGATATATTTCTTAGTAACATTAGACCTTATAGATTATGTGCTCATATTATGTTAATTATAAGAGTTATAATAAAATGTCAAGTAGCAAGGTGATAATTTTGAATATTGTAAATACTTTGTAGCCTGGGCAATGTCATCCCATGTAGAGTTATTAACCTAGGAAAGACAAAATTGTATGTTTATGGTACAATGACTGCAACTATATAAAGATGACTCAGGAAAATAACTGAAGGAGAATATGAAAAAATGAAAGATTTTACTAGGTTAATAGGATAACAAATGACTCGATATTTTTTCCTTTGTGATCATAGCCTGACATCATTTTATCTTAAAAATCTTGTACAATTTAGAAAATGACATTTTAGAAAATACATGTTCTTGTGGGAATTACAAGTTTGTTTTTGTTTTGTTTTAAGTTGTGAGATTCTCTTTCATGTGGTTTCCTATGGTATTGTGTATACCCTGGATTGTAAGCATTTTCCCATGGTATGTTTGGGCATTTTCCTCCTCTTTTGAACCTACAGGGCTCATCAAGATAATGAGCAGGCATGATATTTACAGCTATGTTCATGGACAGTGCAGATCCTTTATGAGTTGTACCCAGGTCTAGCGACTTGCCATGCATATAACCCATACCTAAACCCCTGTTATCTCTTCCCATAGCTACAATTTATATCCCCCATTATCCCTAAAATACCAAGAGTTGAACTACCTTTAATCTTGATTTAGCTATTTGTTGCTTTTATATTTCTGAAGCCTTTTACATTTTTTGGTTTTTGAGCAGATATAATTTATATTTCCAAAAATAAATACCTGAGCCAGAATTTCTAAGTGCTTAGAATGAAAGAACTAATTATCCATGTCATTTTGCCTGGACTTTATGATGGCTTTTGACCACTTGGATGGCATCCATTCAAGTAAATTCCTTGACAAATGGAAAGAGGACTTTTCATATTTGTATCATTGGGGCTTAGCACAGTGACTGACTTATAATAGGCACTCACAGCACTTGGCCAGGACAAGGACTCGATTCTTGATTTCTTGATAGGTCAAGAGGCCAAGATCTCTAAACATAAGTGAAGTTTGAGTGAGCTGAAAAGGTGGCCACAAAAATGACTTCATAATTTTAGTAATGGCTAATATTTTTTCTATTTTCCATAATAGAAAAGAATTCCCTTTTAATCTTGAGAAGATTCAGAATAAATTAGAGGAATATTTAAGTGAATCAAACTAAAGTAACAGAATTTTGTGAGTTCAGAAATCACTGCATTTTTGAATTTTGTGCAATTTAAGAAAATTTGGCCAATATACTTATCAGGTTAAGCATCTGAAGGTTGAACAGAGCTTTTTGTACCTAATTAGAGCTTAGCAATTGGTATTATAATAAAAATGAGTTCTCTAACAGCTCTTTGTAATCTACATACAAAGTTATTCCTTTCTGGAATCTTGCCAGCTATTAGATAATGACTTTAAACTACATATGAATGGGAGGATGGTTTCCTTGACTTATTGTTCTACTTGTATTACTAAAAAGCAGACTTCCAAAACTGCACAGAATTCTAGCCTTTCTGTTTCTGTTTTCAGTTTGAAGGGACTAATATACGACAAAATCTGTTTGGACAGAAACCTACCCTAATTTTTATTTTTACTTAATTCTTCTCAAATTAAATATGTTTGCAAGTATAAATCTTTCCTCTCATGTTTTCTGTATTAAAAAGAAAAGCAAAGTCATTGAGCAGATTTGTATAGTCATTAGAATATCAGAAGGGAACACAAAATTATTATTTCATTTTCAGAACTTCATGCATTTTTCACTGAAATAAAATGCACAATTAAATATCCTAAGCTTTTTTATTATTCACATATTTAAACAGCTAAAGCTCTAGCCAAGTAATGCAACTACAGGCCTTTTATTCTTTTCAGTTTCATCCCAAATTATTTTGTTGAATTCTACAAAGAGCCCTGGAAGGGTAGGCAAGCATGTAGCATTATTCTTACTTGACAGATATGGAAGTTGTTACTCAGAGAGTTTGCTAGAGGATACACTGTAAGTCAGTGACAAAGCTAGAAAAGGAATTCAGGTGCTCAACCCCTGTGCCTTTTGCCACACAGAAACATCTCTCAGTAATTAGCTCACTCTTTCACATACATAACTTATTATTTTCTCTTTGACTTCCTAAACTTGCTAAGTGTGTATAGTTCTAAGGGGATATCATTTGGCTTTTGTAATTCATGATGTAAATGTTTAAAATGTATTTTTCCAAATAAGCAGTATTTTCACTGTGAGTGGGAATGTAAACTTAGTGCAACCACCATGGAAATCAGTATGGATATTCCTCACAAAGCTAAAAGTAGACTTATTTTATAACTCAGCCAGACCACTCGGACATTTAGCTGAAGAAGTGTAAATCAACTCTGTTTGAAAGAAGTGGGAAGAGGAAGGGGGAAATGGGAATATAATGGAGAGGGTGAACTTACTCAATGTACACTGTATGCGTGTATATAATCATCACAATGAAATACCCTCATTAATGCATGATAAATCAGGAGATTAAGGTGATGGTATATGGTTGATGGATTTCATATACCTATATGAAATAGAACTAAGAAACCTCTTGCAATTGCTTTAAGTGGGTTGGAGAGAGGGTTGAGAGGGAGAGATGACAAGGGCAATGCAACTAATGTACAATATAAGTCTAATTGGAATTGTCACTATGAAGCACCCCCTTGTATAATGAATATATCCTAATAAAAATATTTTAAAAATTAGTTGTATTTTAATTAGTTCAAAGAAATTCTGACAGCTTGCCTGAGTTCCAAGAGTCTCCATTCAAGAAATATAGCTCATTTTAAAAAGTTTATTCAGCTTACAACTCAACTCTGCCTAGTATGGTTATGGGAGTATGACTGAATGAGAACCTGAAAGACCCATCTGTCTTCTCCATATCCTCTACTGTGTGTGACTCTGGCAGATCATTTGCCATCCTTCCTCTATCTTCAGTTGCTTCACTGGTAAAGCTAGAAATAATACCTACTTTTCCTTCTTTGCCAGATTGTGCATGTGAGTGAGCACATACATGCACACATGTGCTAAGCAACAATAAGATAATATGTGGAAGAGTTGTTGGTAAGTTGTAAAACACATGCCCAAAGTAAAATACTATTATTTCCTTAATACCACAGAACAAGTGACGAGTACAACTTAGGTTAACTCAAGGAAGAAAGTGAATGGCCATTTTTGCAATTTCAATTTTTTAGGAGTTATTTGCTCCAATGATACAGTTGGCCTTTAGTAAATATTTTCACTATGAAAACAGTTCAAGGGTGGCAGCTTACAACATGCTATATGTCTTTCTGAAGTACAATGGTGCATCAGTTAGAACATTGAGAAATTCTATGTCACTAATTGTAAAAAAAAAAACAAATCATAGTATTAAATCCAAGTTTAGTATAAGGTAGTATTTAGCAAGTCCTCAGATTTTCTGTCTAGCTATTGCATTTATAAATTTTCCTACCAAGGAAAGGCATTTTTAAAAAAAGAAGTAATTTTGCAAACTCTGTGTATATGTGTGTGTGTGTGTGTGTGTGCAGTCAATAATCAAATGCTTAAAAGAAAATTGAATTGCTTGAGATTATATTTTACTTTTTTCAGTAGAGTTACCCATGGAAGATTCATAAAGCTAAGAATACGATCTAGGGCCCAACATGAACACTCATCTAAAACACCTGTCTGAAATGCAGTATAACAGAGGTTCTAGGGTTTTTTCTGCTTCACTCTGATAGGGAGAAAGGGAGCAGAATCTCACAAATTCACATGTGTCTGTGTGATATGTTGTATTTGCAATCATCTGAATGTCTCAGTGTTTCTGTTGGAATAAAGAAAATGTACATGACCTTTATCCACTTATATCTACTCTGCCTAATGTTTGGCATCCCTTTATGGTAGAGTTCTAACATTAGGAATTTGGATTAATAAAAGTAGGAGAATGAAGTAGTGAATAAAAGGAGAAAGGAAGGATAATTAATGTGTCAAAAAGCTGCCATAAAATAATTATTCCTCTCCTCAATTGCAAGGTATCTTCCTTTTCAAATATATTTGAAGCCTTTCTAGTATATTATTGACATTCATATGGCCATTTAAGAAAATTCTGGGCTAGGTATGGCACATGCCTTTAATTCCAGCTACTTGGGAAGTAGGATCATGGTTCCAGGGAAGCCCAGAGAAAAGATAGAATCTATTCCAAAAACAATTTGAGCATGGTGGTTCCCACCTGTGATATCAGATGATCAGAAGGCAGAGGTAATAGGATCACAGTTCTAGACTGGCCTGGACAAAGTTAGTGCAAGACCGTATCTGAAAAACAAACTGAAAAAAATAAAAGACTCAATCGAAAGTCTCTACAGAAGATGTGATCAAATTGAAGATAGACTATTAAGATTTAAAGACAAGGTAGATCTATTAGAACATGCAGATGAGAACAGAAAAAAAACTAAAGAAATTTGAATGAAACATGCAAGACCTCTGAGACACCATTAAAAGACCAAATGTATGAAATATGAGCATAGACAAAGAACATTTCTGTGCTAAAGGCATAGAAAACATATTCAATAAAACAATAGCAAAACACACCCCAAACTTGAGAAAGAAATGGTCATTCAGGTACAGTATACTTTTAGGACTTCAAACAGACAAGACCAGAACCTCTGATATTATATTATAGTTAAAACATTAGGCATACAAAAGTGCCAAATTGCTTACAAAGGCAAACCCATCAGAATAACCCCAGGTTTCTAAACATAAACATTAAAAGCAAGAAAAGTATGGAATGATGTGTGTCAAGTCCTGAATGAAAATAACCACCAACCTAGATTACTCTAGCAAGCAAAACTATCCTTCATAATTGAAGGAGAAATGAAAACTTTCCATGACAAAACAAAACCTAAAGCAAATCATGACCTCTACGCAATTGCTGCAAGAGATATTTTAAAAAATCATACTCACAAAAGAGGAAGCTAAATGGAACCATGAAAATACAGACAATAATAAATCTCACTGGATGAATAGATAAGCAAATGAGGAATAAGGAAGAATCAAACACTAGAAAATAAAATGCCACAAATTACTACATATATTTTAAAAATAACTGAATGTTAATGGTCTCAAGTATCCAATCAAAAGACACAGACTGGGAGACTGGATTAAAAAACAAGACTTGGCCATTTTTTGCTACAAGAAACACCTCACAGGCAAAGACAAACATAGGCTTGGAGTGAAAATATGGGAAAAAAGTTTTGAAGCAAATGGAGCCTCAAAGCAAGCAGGAGTAGTTACACTCATATCTGACAAAGCAGACTTCTAATCAAAATTAGAAGAGATAAAGAGGTCATATTGATGAAGGGAGCAATCCATCAAGAGGATATAACAATTATAAGCACATGTACTGAATATCAGCATACTCAATTTCACAGTGTAAACACTACTGAACATTAAAAAGCAGTAGGACTCAACACTATAATAGTGAGTAACTTTAATAACCCCACTACCACACACATTGTGTAGGCCATCTGTACAAAAACTGACAAGAGAGTCTACTCCCATTTCCTGCATGAGGAACAAGAAATGCTTCTCTTCTCCTACGCTCCATTTCTCCCTAATTTTATCCTATTGTACTAAATTCCTTTCCTAACAAACTACTATCACTCTTGCAGTATAGAAAACAACAAAGTTCAGAGTTAAACAACACTATAATCAAGTGAATATAACAGACATCTGCAGAATATTCCACTAAAAAGCTGAAGGGTATACATTCTTCTCAGCAGCCCACAGAACCTTCCATAAAATAGATCATATCTTAGGACATAGAGCAAGTATTCATAAATGAAAGAAAAATTGAGCTTATTTCTAGTATTTTATCAGACTTCAGTGGGATAAAATTATAAATCAATAACAAGAGAAACTATAGCAAATATGCACTTGGAGAATGAACAACTCAATTTCAAATAACCAGTGGGTAATCAAAGAAATGAGAGGAAATATAAAAATTCATACAGTCAAATGAAAATTAAAATGCAACTTACCAGAACCTTTTGGAGACAACAAAGTTAATGCTAAGAGGAAAATTTATAATGACTGTCTTCATTTAAAAATTACAGAGATCCCAAATAACCTAAGAATGCATCTTAATTGCTTAGAAAAACAAGTATAAGCCAAATCCTAAAGAAGTAGACAGAAAGAAATAATAAAAATCAGGACAGAAATTAATGAAACTATTCCAGGAATAGGGGTGGGATAAAGGAGAATGATGAAGGGGGTAAATCCATCTATGATATATTGTAAGAACTTTTGTAAATCTCATAATGTACCCCCAGTACAATAATATGATACTAAAAAATAAAAGAACAATACAAAGAATCAATGAAACAAAAAATTATTCCTTTGAAAGATAAAACAAGATTGGTAAACCCTTAGCAAAAGTAACTGAAAGAAAAGAGGGAGAAGAGTAAAATGAATAAAATGAGAAATGAGAAAGGAGATACTACAACAAATACCAACAAAATTCAGAGGATCATTATGTAATGCTTCAAAAAATCCAGAAAAATGTATAAATTTAAGGTTAGATCAAAAAAGAACCTAGAAGGTAACACACACTCACAGGAAATCAATGTGAGTCAATGCCCTGTAGAGCTATCCTTATCTCAACCAGCAAAACCCCTTGTTCCTTCCTATTATTGCTTATACTCTCTCTACAACAAAATTGGAGATAAGGGCAAAATAGTTTCTGCTGGGTATTGAGGGGGGTGAGTGGGAGAGGGTGGAGTGGGTGGTAAGGGAGGGGGTGGGGGCAGGGGGGAGAAATGAACCAAGCCTTGTATGCACATATGAATAATAAAAGAAAAATGAAAAAAAATACATTTAAAAAATAAAACAAAATAAAATAAAAATTGGAAAAAAAAAAGAATTCAGAAATTTTCCACAAAAAAAAAAAAAATTTCTAGATGCATGTGACCTACCAAAATTGAACCAAGATGAAATAAACCACCTAAACAGATCTATAACAAGCAGTGAAATTGAAGCAGTAATAAATAATCTAACAACAAATAAAAGCACAGAACTAACACTGATTCTCCTCAAAGTATTCCATAAAATATAAAGGAAAGGAATGCTAACAAATTCATTCTATGTAGCCAGTATTATTCTGATACCCAAACCAAATAAGAACATGACATGAAAAAAGAAAATTACAAATTTCTTGATGAATATTGATGCAAAAATTCTCAATAAAATATTGGCAAACTGAAAACCAATAAACAAATAGAACACACAAACAGAATAAAGGACAAAAGTCACATGATCATATCAATAGGTGGAGAAAAATCCTTAGACAAAATTCAATGTCCCATCATAATAAAAACTCTAAAGAAATTAGGAATAGAAGAAATGTAACATGACACAATACAGATTATATATGATAAACTTAGTAGCTAACATACTACCAAAAAGGGAAAAATGAAGCCAAGATTGGGACAAATTCCACTCTCTTCATTCTTACTTATTATAGTGCTTAAATTCTTAGCCAGAGCAATAAGGAAAGATAAAGAAATAAATGCAAACAAATAGGAAAGAAAAAGTCAAAATATCCATATTTGCAGGTAATATGAATATATACCCAAAGACCCCCAAAACTGTATCTATAAACTCTTAGATCTGCTGAGCACTTTCAGAAAAGTAGCAGGATACAAAATTAACATACAAAACCAATAGCATATCTATATACTAATAATAAACAGTCTGAGAAAGAAATCAGGAAAACCATCTTGTTCTCAATAGCCTCAAAGAATGAAATAGCTATGATAAACCTAACAAAAAACAGGTGAATGACATCTACAATAAGAAGTATAAAACCTTGGTGAAAGAAATTGAAGTAGACACTAGATAATGAAGGGACTCCCTTGTTCATGGATTGACAGAATTATACTATAAAAATGACTTTATTCCTGATGCAATCTGTGATTCAGTCAGTCTCCCATCAAAATCCCAATGTCATTTTTCTCAGAAATAGAAAGATCAATCTAAATTTATATGGGAACACAAAAGACCTAAACAGCCAAAGTAATCCTGAGCAATGCTGAAGGTATCACAATACCTGACTGCAAATTATACTACAGAGTCATAGTAATATAAATAGTATGGTATTGGCACAAAAACAGACATTACTGGGACAGAAGGGAAGCTCCAGAAGTAAACCCTAAAACATTGTTGGTGGGAATATAAATTAGTGCAGTCATTAGGGAAATAAGCATGGAAGCTCCTAAAAAAATTGAAACTCGAACTACCTGCCATACTACTTTTGGGAATATATCCAAAGCAATGTCAGTCAAGATGCCTGTGCACCAGGTTTATAGCAGCACTACTGGTGTCCCTCAGTCAATGAATGGATAAAGAAAATGAATTTATATATGAAATGGAGCATTATTCAGCCATAATGAAAAATGAAATTATGTCATTTGCAGGAAAATGGATGGAACTGGAAATAGTTATGCTAAGAGAAAAGAGAGAGGATTCAGAAAGAAAAATACTATGTTTTCTCTCATATGCAGATTCTGCCCCCATTTGGGGGTGGATGAAGGGGGAGGGCAAGAAAGGGAGGGAAAGGGGATGAATATGATTGATATACTTCCTATGCATGTGTGAAAATAGAATAATGAAACCCAAGAAAATTATTTTAAATAAAACTAATAATTTTATGATTCTTCTAATGTGGAATTTAGTGAGTAGCATTCTTTCTAAACTTTCTTGACCATGACCTGCTTTTCAAGAGAAGGCATATCTTGGGGGAAAAAAAAAGATCATTTAGAAATTGAGATCAGCATGGGCATTAGGAAAACCTCTTACGTGCTTTTTAAAGGATACTGTATTCCATTCAGATAGGATGCCAGGCTGTGCTCTGCTACTGATTAGCTATGTCCCCAGTCATACCACGAACACCTTAATTTCCCTGGGCATAAAATGACATAGACCATATTTAGACCATATTATTAAGATTGACAAAAAGGAAAACAGGGCTGGAGGCATGATTCAAGTGAGAGAGCACCTGCCTAGCAAGTGCAAAGCCCTGAGTTCAAACCCTAATAACACCAAAAAAAGAAAAGAAAAAAGCTTTCAAAAAAGGAAAGCAACTCTGTAAAAGTATCCTGTAAATTGCTAGATAATTTCTAGAAAAGACATAATTTTATCTTTAGTATGGCTGAATAATACTCTATTGTGTATATATTCACCATGTTTTCTTTATCCATTCATTCGTTGTTGGACACCCAGACTGGTTCCAAAGTTTGATCATTGTGAATGGTCTGCCACCATATGCACACTTACATTCCTTCAGATATATGCTCAGGAATGGTGTAACAGGATCATATGGTAGCTCTATTTTTAGGTTCTTGAGGAATCTCCAAACTTATTTCCATAGTAGTTGCACTAATTTAAATTCCCACCAACAATGGATAAGTGTTCTTTAACTGTCCCCGCCACCACCTCCACAGCCTCCTCCCCCCACCCACCCCACCACCTCCACACCATCCGGCCCCTGCCAGCATTTGCTTTTGTTTTCTTTTCTTTTTTTTTATTTTATTATTCATATGAGCATACAAGACTTGGGTCATTTCTCCCCCCTGCCCCCACCCCCTCCCTTGCCACCACTCTGTCCCCTCCCTCTCCCCCCCACCCCCTCAATACCCAGCAGAAACTATTTTGCCCTTATTTCTAATTTTGTTGTAGAGAGAGTATAAGCAATAATAGGAAGGAACAAGGGTTTTTGCTGGTTGAGATAAGGATCGCTATACAGGGAGTTGACTCACATTAATTTCCTGTGCGTGTGTGTTACCTTCTAGGTTAATTCTTTTTGATCTAACCTTTTCTCTAGTTCCTGGTCCCCTTTTCCTATTGGCCTCAGTTGCTTTTAAGGTATCTGCTTTAGTTTCTCTACGTTAAGGGCAATAAATGCTAGCTAATTTTTTAGGTGTCTTACCTATCCTTACCCCTCCCTTGTGTGCTCTCGTTTTTATCATGTGCTCAAGGTCCAATCCCCTTGTTGTGTTTGCCCTTGATCTAATGTCCACATATGAGGGAGAACATATGATTTTTGGTCTTTTGGGACAGGCTAACCTCACTCAGAATGATGTTCTCCAATTCCATCCATTTACCAGCAAGTGATAACATTTCGCTCTTCTTCATGGCTGCATAAAATTCCATTGTGTCTAGATACCACATTTTCTTAATCCATTCGTCAGTGGTGGGGCATCTTGGCTGTTTCCGTAACTTGGCTATTGTGAATAGCGCTGCAATAAACATGGGTGTTCAGGTGCCTCTGGAGTAACCTGTGTCACAGTCTTTTGGGTATATCCCCAAGAGTAGTATTGCTGGATCATATGGTAGATCAATATCTAGCTTTTTAAGTAGCCTCCAAATTTTTTTTCATAGTGGTTGTACTAGTTTACATTCCCACCAACAGTGTAAGAGGATTCCTTTTTCCTTGCATTCTCGCCAACACCTGTTGTTGGTGGTGTTGCTAATGATGGCTATTCTAACAGGGCTGAGGTGGAATCTTAGTGTGGTTTTAATTTGCATTTCCTTTATTGCTAGAGATGGTGAGCATTTTTTCATGTGTTTTTTGGCCATCTGAATTTCTTCTTTTGAGAAAGTTCTGTTTAGTTCACTTGCCCATTTCTTTATTGGTTCATTAGTTTTGGGAGAATTTAGTTTTTTAAGTTCCGTATATATTCTGGTTATCAGTCCTTGTCTGATGTGTAGCTGGCAAATAGTTTCTCCCACTCTGTGGGTGTTCTCTTCAGTTTACAGATCATTTCTTTTGATGAACAGAAGCTTTTTAGTTTTATGAGACATCATCAATAGCTATAGCAAGGTAGCAGGATATAAAATCAACATAGAAAAATCATTAGCATTTCTATACACTAACAATGAGCAAACTGAAAAAGAATGAATGAAAACAATTCCATTTACAATAGCCTCAAAAAAAATTAAATACCTAGGTGTAAACCTAACAAAAGATGTGAAAGACCTCTACAAGGAAAACTATAAACTTCTGAAGAAAGAGATTGAGGAAGACTATAGAAAGTGGAGAGATCTCCCATGCTCACGGATTGGTAGAATCAACATAGTAAAAATGTCTATACTCCCAAAAGTAATCTACATGTTTAATGCAATTCCCATCAAAATTCCAATGACATTCATTAAAGAGATTGAAAAATCTACCGTGAAATTTATATGGAAACACAAGAGGCCACGAATAGCCAAGGCAATACTCAGTCAAAGAAACAATGCTGGAGGTATCACGATACCTGACTTCAAACTATATTACAAAGCAGTAACAATAAAAACAGCATGGTACTGGCACAAAAACAGACATGAACACCAGGGGAACAGAATAGAGGATCCAGATATGAAGCCACACAACTATAACCAACTTGTCTTTGACAAAGGAGCTAAAAATATATGATGGAGAAATGGCCTCTTCAACAAAAACTGCTGGGAAAACTGGTTAGCAGTCTGCAAAAAACTGAAACTAGATCCATGTGTATCACCCTATACCAATATTAACTCAAAATGGATCAAGGATCTTAATATCAGACCACAAACTCTAAAGTTGATACAGGAAAGAGTAGGAACTACTCTGGAGTTAGTAGGTAAGAACTTTCTCAACGAAACCCCAGCAGTACAGCAACTAAGAGATAGCATAGATAAATGGGACCTCATAAAACTAAAATGCTTTTGTTTTCTTGATGATTGTCATTCTGACTGGGGTGGGATGGAATCTCAGAGTTCTTTTGAATTGCATTTTATTTATGGCTAAGGGTGTTGAAAATGTCTTCATATGTTTATTAGCCATTTGCACTTCTTCTGAGAACTATCCAATTAATTTGCCCATTTATTAATTAGATTATTTGTTATTTTGGTGTTAAGTGTTTTGAGCACTTTGTATATTCTGGATATTAATCCTTTACATATTGACTAGCTGGTGAAGATTTTCTTCTATTCCATGGGATGTATCCTGATTCTGGTAATTGTTTCCTTTGATGTGCAGAAGCTTTTTAACTTAATGCAATTCCATTTGTCTATTCTCACTGACACCAATCTGTAGTAATCAGGTTTCCAGGTGCCATAAATGAGAGTTCTTGTTCTTTTAAGACATTCAGGTTAGTGACTACAGAAGAAATGTGTCCAAGAGGCTCGTGACTTTGTATCCATGTCACATGGTTGGTTAAGTACCAGACTATCTTCTTACTTGGAGTAGCATAAAATACTGAAAAATGAGGTACAAAATGTGCACGAGTAAATAATAAAGTGATTTTAAGTTTCACCTATTAGCTAGTAGGTAATGGATATATTAATAGCTCCACAAAATCCTAAGAAGCAGGTTATAAAACAGTGTCACTTGTGCTGCTAAAATAGAAAGCCTGAAACTGGGTAATTTATAAAAAGAGAAAATTGTTCACTCACAGTTCTGGAGGCAGGGAAATCTAAGATCAAAGTGCCATCAGGTTAGAGCCAAGTCTCTCTGCTTTCAAGATGGTACCAGGAAAGCTGAATCCTCCAGAGGGAAGGAATATCGTGTCATCAAATGTCAGAAGAGCAAGAGAGAATGCACTCTGGTGACCCTTTTTTATAGTGGTATTAATCCATTCATAAAGACAGAGTCCCCATGACCTAAGCACCTCTCAGAAGGCCACAGTTCACAACCCTGTTGTTTTAGGCGTTTAAGTTTTGAGCACATGAGCTTTGAAAGAAACAAGAATGTTCAAGCCATAGCAAAGTGTTAAGAAAACAGGTCCTGAGATATTTAATATTACTGAAATAAAGTGAATTGCTTGATGATAAAACTTTTAGATGAAATATTGTTATGAGCTGAACTGTATCCCACCTCCAAATTCACATGTCACTACCTCAGAATGTGACTGTATTTAGAAGCAGGACATTTAAAAAGACATTTAAAATGAAGTCATACAGATGGATCACATGACTGATTCCTATCAGAAAAGGAGATTCTAGTCTCCAAAATTGTGAGAAAATAAATTTCAGTTATTTAAAGTACCCATTCTGGTATTTTGTTATGGTAACCCTGAAAGCTAATATAATACAGTAAGTGAATGTTTAATGTGTGTTTTTAAAGTTTATTTTCCCTGAAACTATGCTAGAACTAGAGCATTAGTAAGAATACAGGATAAAGGAAAATAAAAATGAGCAACTCTTCTGTCTGCTTGTTCTTGTTATGTTTTAGTTCAATCTAACTTTTTATGTCATTGTTATATAATAAAAAGTTCTGTGGCTTATCAGAAGTGGATTCCTGGATCTGAAAGTCTTGAATTTGCTCACATTACAGAAACAGTAGAATACCATCATTTGAAACTAGACAGCCTGGAATCAAACCCTGGTCTTGCTATTTATTTACTATTTAAATGCATGTATAAATTTAGTATACAGATACTACCTATTCTGTAGGACTATTACAAGAAGTAAATGAGTTAATGACTACAAGGATTAAAAAACTGTGATTATGACCTTAAACACTTGTACAGAACACTGAACTTGCAATTCATATATCAAACACCAGATGGCAGTTTGGTTACCTAAAGTAGTCAGGTTGTCAGCTTTAGAATATCTGAGGCACTGTGTAACTAATTTCTAGAAGATTCCTATAAAAATAAAATGAACTTCAAACCTATGTGTAAATAATTTTATGCTAGGTCACAGAAACACATATGAAACAAAAGCTTAAATAAAACATTAGATTTCATTGTTGCTTTCTGTCACTATTCAAATCCTGTTTCCATGGTTTAGTGACTGAATAACCATGGACAAATTACTTACCTTTTACAAGACTCACTTTTCTTACCTGAAAAAGACCACCTGCATTTAGCAAACATATTTTTCTTTCAGTTCCAGTGAGCAAACCCAGGACCTTGTGCATGCTAGGAAAGCACTCTGTCACTGAGCAGCATTTGACAAAATTTTGTTGAGCTCCTAGCACAGCAGGCATTTGTTCTAGAAGCGGAAGATACAGTGCTTTAAAAAGATAAATAACTACTGCATGTTTTCTGTCGTGTGGAACTCACAGGGGGATGGAGAAGGATATGAAAGTAAAAGGAGGATTATTAGGGATGTAGAAAGTGAAAGGGAAAAGGGGAGATAGTGGAGAGTAATTGAGGGGTGAATATGATCAAAGTATGTTATTTGCATGTGTGGAAATGTCATAATGAAACCCCTTTGTACAATTAATATACAGTAATAAAAATGAATGTAAATAAAGGATGCAAATCTTTGCTTTCATGAAGCTTATCTTCTAGTCACTAAAATCGGGTAAACAACATGAATATCATTTAAAAGGAGATACAGGTTGTACATCAGGATGTTAAAGTGCCACTCAGTGCTTTATATTCCATAAAATTCTGAAAGGCCCAGATCAGAATATTTCTACATTTATATAACAAGGTCTTCAACAGATCTCAGATGCAATATTTGCAAAGGGGTGGTCAATAACTGAAAGTCTTAGCTCAGTCTATGCCTCAGCATGTAAGAGTGTATGCTTGCACTATTTTCAAAGAAAGGATTTTTTCTTTTTTTTTATTGTTGTGCTGGATGGGGATACATTGTGAATTTACAAAAGTTCTTAAAATGTATTAAATATATCATACTTGAATTCACCCCCTCCAGTGCTCTCCGCTATCTCTCCCTCCCCCTTTCCTGGAAAGGTTTCAGTTGGTATCATTTTTACATTTACATACATGTATACACATTTTTTCACAGTATTTACTCTTCTATACCCTTTCCCACTGCCTCCTCCCTCCCACTGGTGCCAACCCCCACTTGGGCAGGACCTGTTCTCCAATTTTGTAGAAGAAAAAAGAAAAATATGAAATTTTTGCTTATTTGAGATAAAGGAAGATACACAGGAAGTTTCCTTGTAATATTTCCATGTATAGATGTAGTATAACCCCAGTTGATTCATCTCCTCTATTTTCCTTAATCTACCTTAGTCCCTTTCTTATGGTGGATACAGCCAGCTTAAGAATTCTATGTTCATTCTTGTATAAGAGAGTATATCAACCATGTTCATATTCTTAGTTTCCTTCTTTGACCCTCCCTCTCTCATATGTGATCTCCCCTTAGTGTGACCAGTTTTTCATAATATTGCTGTATTTGTATTATGTCTATATTTACATATAAGAGAAACATGTGGCTTTTGTCCTTCTGAGCCTGGCTGACTTCACTTACGATGATGTTCTCCAGCTCAATCCATTTACCTGAAAATGACAAAAGTTTCATTCTCTGTTACTGAGTAAAATTCCATCGTGTATAAATACCATATTTTCTTAATCTATTCATCAGTAGTAGGGCATCTTGGCTGTTTCCAAAGATTAGCTATTGTAATAGTGCTGCAATAAACAGGGATGTGCAGGTGCTTTTGTTGTAACCTGAGTTACAGTTCTTTGGGTATACCCCTAGGAGTGGTATTGCTGGATCATATGGCAGTTCTTTTTTTTTACTTTTTGAAAAGCCTCCATACTGTTTTCAATAGTGGTTGTAATACTTTATACTCCCACCAGCAGTGTATGAGGGCTCATTTTCCCCCCACATCTTCACCAGCATTTGTTGTTGTTTATGTTCTTGATGGGAGCCATTTTAACAGGAGTGACGTAAAAATCTTAACTTCATTTGATTTGCATTTCCTTTATGCTAGAGATGGTGAGCATTTTTTCATGTGTTTTTTAGCCATTTGGACTTCTTCCTTTAAAAAGGCTCCATTCAGTTCATCTGCCCATTTCTTCATTGGGTCATTGATTTTTTGGGAATTTAGGTTTTTGAGTTTCCTGTGTATTCTGGTTATTAATATCTTCTTAGATGTATTACTGGCAAAGATTTTCTCCCATTCTGTGGGCAACCTTTTCAATTTGGTAACCATTTCTTTTGTTGTTGTGCAAAAGTTTTTTTAATTTCATGTAGTCTGATTTGTCAATCCTTTCTCTTAGTTGCTGAGCCACTGGCGTTCTACTTAGGAAGTTATTGCCTATGCCTATAAGATCCAGTGTATTCTCTACTATTTCCTGAACCAGCTTCAAAGATTCAGGTCTTATATTAAGGTCCTCAATCCACTTTGAGTTGGTAATTGTACATGGTGAAAGACATGGATCTAGTTTCAGTTTTCTGCAGACAGTTTTCCTAGCAACATTTGTTGAAGAGGCTGTCTTTTCTCCATTATATATATTTTTTTGCATTGTTTTTATTTTTTTTCATTTTTAAAATTTCTTTTATTCATATGTGCATACAATGTTTGTGTCATTTCTCCCCCCTTCCCCCCTTTCCTCCCTTCCCCCCACCGTATCGCTACCAGGCAGAAACTATTTTGCCTTTATCTCTAATTTTGTTGAAGAGAGAGTATAGGCAATAATAGGAAGAACCAAGGGTTTTTGCTAGTTAAGATAAGGATAGCTATATAGGGAGTTGACTCGCATTGCTTTCCTGTGCGTGTGTGTAACCTTCTAAATTAATTCTTTCCGAACTAACTTTTTCTCTAGTTCCTGGTCTCTTTCTCCTATTCGCCTCTGTAGCTTTAAAATTTCTGCATTAGTTCATTTGCATTGAGGACATCAAATGCTATCTTGGTTTTTTTGGGTTTCTTGCCTATCCTCATACCTCCCTTGTGTGCTCTCAACTCATCATATGATCAAAGTCCATTACCCTTGTTGTGTTTGCCCTTGACCTAAAGTCTGCATATCAGGGACAGCATACAATTTTTGGTCTTCTGGGCCTGGCTAACCTCGCTCAAGATGATGTTCTCCAGTTCCATCCATTTACCTGCAAATGATAAGATTTCATTCTTCTTCATGGCTGAGTAGTATTCCATTGTATATAAATACCACGTTTTCTTCATTCATTCATCAATAGTGGGGCATCTTGGTTGTTTCCATAACTTGGCTATTGTGAATAGCGCTGCAATAAACATGGGTGTTCAGGTGCCTCTGGAGTAACCTGTGTCACATTCTTTTGGGTATATCCCCAGGAGTGGGATTGCTGGATCATATGGCAGGTCTATGTTAAGATTTTTAAGACGCCTCTAAATTTTTTTCCAGAGTGGTTGCACCACCTTGCATTCCCACCAGCAGTGTACGAAGGTTCCTTTTCCCCGCATCCTCACCAACGCCTGTTGTTAGTGGTGTTGCTAATGATGGCTATTCTAACAGGGGTGAGGTGGAATCTTAGTGTGGTTTTAATTTGCATTTCTTTATGGCTAGAGATGGTGAGCATTTTTTCATGTGTTTTTTGGCCATCTGAATTTCTTCTTTTGAGAAAGTTCTGTTTAGTTCACTTGCCCATTTCTTAATTGGTTCATTAATTTTGGGAGAGTTTAGTTTTTTGAGTTCCCTATATATTCTGGTTATCAGTCCTTTGTCTGATGTGTAGCTGGCAAATATTTCCTCCCACTCTGTGGGTGGTCTATTCAGTTTGGAGACCATTTTTTTATTAAGCAGAAGCTTTTTAGTTTTATGAAGTCCTATTTGTCTATCCTATCTCTTAGTTGTTGAGCTGCTGGGGTTCCATTGAGAAACCCATACCTACCTATACCTATTTGTTCCAAAGTATTTCCTACTCTTTCCTGTACCAACTTTGGATCTAGTTTCAGTTTTTTGCAGACTGCTAACCAGTTTTCCCAGCAACATTTGTTGAAGAGGCTGTCTTTTCTCCATCGTATATTTTTAGTGCCTTTGTCAAAGATAAGTTGGTTATATTTGTGTGGCTTCATATCCAGGTCCTCTATTCTGTTCCACTGGTCTTCATGTCTGTTTTTGTGCCAGTACCATGCTGTTTTTATTGTTATTGCTTTGTAATATAGTTTGAAGTCAGGTATTGTGATACCTCCATCATTGTTCTTTTTGCTGAGTATTGCCTTGACTATTCGTGGTCTCTTGTGTTTCCAAATAAATTGAACAGTAGATTATTCAATCTCTTTGATGAATGTCATTGAGATTTTGATGGGAATTGCATTAAACATGTAGATTGCTTTTGGGAGTATAGACATTTTTACTATGTTGACTCTACCAATCCATGAGCATGGGAGATCTCTACACTTTCTATAGTCTTCCTCGATCTCTTTCTTCAGGAGTTTATAGTTTTCCTTGTAGAGGTCATTCACATCTTTTGTTAGGTTTACACCTAGGTATTTGATTTTTTTTGAGGCTATGTAAATGGAATTGTTTTCATATATTCTTTCTCAGTTTGTTCATTATTAGTGTATAGAAATGCTAATGATTTTTCTATGTTGATTTTATATCCTGCTACCTTGCTATAGCTGTTCATGGTGTTTAGGAGTTTTTGAGTAGAGTTTTTTGGGTCTTTAAGATATAGGATCATATCATCTGTAAAAAGGGATAATTTGAAAATTTCTTTACCTATTTGTATTCCTTTTATTCCCTCTTCTTGCCTAATTGCTCTGGCTAGGAATTTCACTTCTATGTTGACTAGGAGTGGAGATAGTGGGCATCCTTGTCTAGTTCCTGATTTTAGAGGGAATGGTTTCAGTTTTTCTCCATTAAGTATAATGCTGGCTGTAAGTTTGTCATATATAGCCTTTATAATATTGAGGTACTTTCCTTCTATTCCTAGTTTTCTTAGAGCTTTTATCATGAAATGGTGTTGGATCTTATCAAAGGCTTTTTCTGCAACTGTTGAGATAATCAAGTGGTTTTTGTCTTTGCTTCTGTTAATGTGGTATATTGCATTTATTGATTTGCATATGTTGAACCACCCCTCCAATCCTGGGATGAAGCCTACTTGGTCATGGTGAATGATCTTTTTGATGTGTTATTGAATTTGGTTTGCCATTATTTTATTGAGGATTTTTGCATCAATGTTCATTAAGGAGATTGGCCTATAGTTCTCTCTTCTGGAGATGTCTTTGCCTGGTTTTGGGATAAGTGTAATACTGGTTTCATAAAATGTGTTAGGCAGTTTTCCTTCCCTTTCTATTTCATGGAACAGTTTAAGGAGGGTTGGTATTAGTTCTTCTTTAAAGGTCTGATAGAATTCAGCAGAGAATCCATCAGGTCCTGGACTTTTTTTTTTTGGAAGACTCTTGATTGCTGCTTCAATTTCATTTTGTGTTATAGATCTATTTAGGTGATTAATGTCCTCTTGGTTCAGTTTTGGATAATTATAAGTATCTAGAAATCTGTCCATTTCTTTTAGATTTTCAAATTTATTTGAATATAGGTTCTCAAAGTTGTCTCTGATGATTTGCTGTACTTCCATGGTGCTTGTTGTTATCTCCCCTTTTGCATTCCTGATTTTACTGATTTGAGTTTTTTCTCTCCTTATTTTAGTCAGTTTTGCCAGGGTCTATCGATCTTGTTTATTTTTTCAAAAAACCAACTTTTTGTTTCATTAATTCTTTGTATGGTTTTTTTGGTTTCTATTTCATTGATTTCAGCTTTTATTTTTATTATTTCTCTCCTATTTGTTTTGGGATTTGCTTGTTCTTGTTTTTCTAGGAGTTTGAGATGTATCATTAGGTCATTGATTTGAGATCTTTCAGTCTTTTTGATATATTCACTCATAGCTATAAACTTTCCTCTCAGGACTGCCTTTGCTGTGTCCCATAGGTTCTGATAGGTTGTGTTTTCATTTTCATTGACTCTCAGGAACCTTTTAATTTCCTCTTTTATTTCATCAATGACCCATTGTACATTAAGTAATGGGCTGTTCAGTTTCCTGCTGTTTGCATGGTTTTTGTATTTATTTTTGTTGTTGAGTTCTAGTTTTAATGCATTGTGATCAGATAGAATGCATGGTATAATTTCTATTTTCTTATATTTGCTGAGGCTTGCTTTGTGCCCTAGAATATGATCTATTTTGGAGAAGGTTCTGTGGGCTGCTGAGATAAATGTATATTGAATAGAAGTCAGATGAAATGTTCTGTAGACAATCAACTAGGTCCATTTGATCTATTGTATGTTTTAGATCTAGGATTTCTTCATTGATTTTTTATTTGGAAGACCAGTCTATTGATGATGTTGAGGTTTTAAAATCTAACTACTGTGTTGTAGTTAATATATGCTTTTAGGTCCTTCAGGGTATGTTTGATGAAATTGGGTGTGCTAACATTGGGTGCATATAGGTTGATAATTGTTATTTCCTTTTGGTCTATTTCCCCTTTTATTAGTATGGAATGTCCTTCTTTATCTCATTTGATCAATGTAGGTTTGAAGTCTACTTTGTCTGAGATAAGTACTGCTCTTCCTGCCTGTTTTTGGGGGCCATTGGCTTGGTAACTCTTCTTCCACCCTTTCACCCTCAGCCAGTGCTTGCTTCTGTCAATGAGATGGGTCTCCTGTAAGCAACAAATTGTTAGATCTTCCTTTTTAATCCAGTTTGTCAAATGGTGCCTTTTGATGGGGGAGTTAAGTCTGTTAACATTCAGTGTTAGTATTGATAGGTATGTGGTGATTCCTGTCATTTAGTTGTCTTAGTTGTTTGAGGGTTTGATTGTGTGTAGCCAAATTGATGTTACTCTCTACTTTCTTGCTTTTTCTTTTCCTGTAGTTTGATACTACATGCCCTTTCATGGTTTTGTTGGGTTTCTCTTTCTGTGTGCAGAATCCCTTGAAGGATCTTTTGTAGTGGTGGCTTTGTTGTCATATATTGTTTTAGTTTCTACTTATCATGGAAGACTTTTATTGCTCCATCTATTTTGAATGATAGTTTAGCTGGATAGAATATCCTAGTGTTGAAGTTATTTTCACTCAGTGCCAGGAATACCTCACCCAAAGCGCTTCTTGCTTTTAATATTTCTGTTGAGAAGTCTGCTGTGATTTTGATGGGTTTACCTTTGTATGCTATTTGTTTTTTTCTCTCTTACAGCCTTCAATATTCTTTCTCTAGTCTGCATACTTGTTGTTTTAATGAAATTATGTTGTGTGGTAGCTCCATTTTGGTCAGGTCTATTTGGTGTTCTGGAGGCTTTCTGTACCTGAATGGGTATAGTTGTCTCTAGATTTGGGAAATTTTCTGTTATTATTTTGTTGAATATATTATGAATTTGCTTGCACTTCTTCTCCTTTTTCAATGCCCATAATTTTCAGGTTTGGTCTTTTGATGGAGTCAGTAAATTCTTGCATTTTCTTTTCACAGGTCTTGAGTTGTTTAACTAATAGTTATTTGTTTTTTCCTTTAATTACCATTTCATCTTTGAGTTCTGAGATTCTGTCTTCTGCTTATTCTAGTCTGCTGGATTGGCCTTCCATTTTGTTTGCATTTCTGTTTCCTTCTTTTTTCTGCAGTTTTCCATATCCTGTGTCTCTTCATCTTTAATGTTGTTTATTTTCGTCCTGAGTTCATTTATCTCTTTATTTATCATGTTCTTTGTTTCACTTTGGTGTTTATACAGTGCTTCTATAGTTTCTTTTATTTGTTCTTGTGCTTTCTCAAATTCTCTATTTTTGTTGTCTTGGAATTTCTTGAATGTCTCCTATTCATTTTGGTTGACCATATCCAGTATCATTTCTATGAAATTCTCATTGATTACTTGCAGGATTTATTCTTTCATGATGTTCTTGTGGGCTTCATTGGGTTCTTTGGCATAGTTTATCTTCGTTTTGTTGGAGTTTCGATCTGGGCACCTGTTTTCTTCATTTCCTTGTGGTTCCTGTACTAATTTATTATTGGGGGGAAAATGGTTTCCCTCTTTTTTTCTGTCTTCCCATCATTCCCCTTGCTACTGTTGCTGTCCCTGTACTGTGTGTAATTCAGTATTGTCTAGCTGGTAATAGTAATGAAGATGATGTCTAGAGTGGAAGTGTGAGAGGAGAGGAAAAGCAAAGAAGGTAAAGAAAAAGGGAAAAAAAAACAAACCAAAATAAAAAACAGGGCCAAAGTAATAAACAGGGAGAGATAGTGTACTAATCAATAGTGAGCTAAACAGGCATTAGAGAGACAGAGAGAGGAGAAAAAAATTAATTGATTAATTAAAAAATAAATAAAAATAAAAAAAAATTTCCCAAGTTCAAATGCAATAAAGTTTCAGTCTTAATAGTTTTGTTGTTAGTCCTTCAGCATTCAGTCCTGGTGTTGGTGTTTGAGTCATAGTTCTGTCGTCTCATCAATGGAAAAAAAAGAGGAGTCTGGAGACAGCTTTGTGAATGTCTATCTGAGGCTGCAGCTCGCCTGCCACCTACTGTCAGCCAGCTGCTGCTGCAGGCTTTATTTTTCAGATCTCAGGAGTGAGCTTTACACTCACCTAGCCATGCAGGCTTTGTTTATTTAGAGTTCTCCTGGACACATTCTCCTTCTTGTTTCTCCAGTATAAAGTCCTACTTCTCTGTTGCAATCATAGTCCTTTTTTATTTAGAGTTCGTGTGAGGAGGTGCCCCTCTCCCACTCTCTGGTGGGGTGTGCCACACTTTAGCCACTGTTGGACATCTTCTTCTCTCCAAGCACACTGCAGGAGAGGGCGCCACACCCACCTTCTCTGTCTGGCTTGTTTATTTACAGTTTGTGTGGGCCAGTGCCCCCCCACCCCGCCCTGGCCTCTCTGGTGGAGCTTTCCAAACGACAGCACTGTTACAAGCTTTCCCCACTCCAAGGTTGCTGGGTGGGGACCACCACTCCTGCCTTCTCCAGCTGGCTTGTTTATTTACAGTTCACATGAGGGAGTGCCCCTCCCCCACTGTCTGGAGTTCAGAGTGCCCCACCCTCTTTGCTATGTGTCTTTTTTTTTTAGCTGCTCCTTTATTATTCAGTTTTTTTCCCCCTGGGTGGGGTCAGTCCATCCAGGGGGCTATGCTGATTTGTCCCAGGGAGTACTGCATGCTGCTTATTTGCTCACCTGGTGGTCTCCCAAGCAGGGTATGAGCTGGCATCTGATGGCACGGGAGCCCTCCTGGTTTCTCTGTTTAATGTGGCAGGGGGATGCTATCGCTGGCTGGGGTTGTGGTGGTGTAGGAGTTTTGCCTCTTCCTGGTAGTTTTTGCTGCCAGGTGTATCTCTAGCATCTCTCCAAGAGTTTACCTTAGGAAGCACCCTTTCTGCTTCCTCCCTCTAGTTGCCATCTTGGAATCTCCTCCTCCATCACATGTTTTTGCCATCTTTGTCAAAAATTAGGTGAACACAGCTGTGTGGATTCATTTCTGGGTCTTCTATTTTGTTCCACTGGTTCTCCTATCTGTTTATGTGCTAGTACCATGCTGTTTTTATTGCTATGGCTCTGAAGTATTGTTTGAAATTATTATGATACCTCCAAGTGTTGCTCTTTTTGCTCAGTATTGCCTTGGGTATTCATGGTCTTTTGTGCTTCGAAATGAATTTTAGGTTTGATTTTTTTGATCCCTGTGATGAATGTCATTGGGATTTCAATGGGAATTGCATTGAAAATGTAGATTGCTTTTGGTAGTATAGCCATTTTCACTATGTTGAGTCTACCAATCCATGAGCATGGGGAGATCGTTCCATCTTCTGTAGTCTTAATATCATTCTTTAGTGTTTTGTAGTATTCCTTGTAAAGGTCATTCATATCCTTTGTTATTTTTATCCCTAGGTATTTTATTTTTTTGAAGCTATTATACATGGAATTATTTTCTTATATCCTTTCTCAATCTGTTCATTTCTAGTGTATAGAAAGGCTATTATTTTTGTAAGTTGATTTTGTATTTTGCTAATTTTCTTAAGCTGTTTATAGTGTCTAGGAGAGTTTTGGTGGAGTTTTTCAGGTCTTTTAGTTATAAGCTCATGTTGTCTGTAAATAGGAATAGTTTGACTTCTTCCTTACAATTTGTATTCCTTTTATTTCAACCTGTCTTACTGCTCTAGCTATGAATTCCAAGACTATGTTGAATAGAAGTGGAGAGAGTGAACACCCTTGTCTCATTCCTGACTTTAGAGGAAATGGTTTCAGTTTTCTCATTTAGTATGATGTGGGCTACAGGCTTGTCATATATAACCTTTATTATGTTGAAGTTCCATCCCTAGTTTCATCAGTGTTTTTATCATGAAAGGATGTTGAATTTTGGCTAATGCTTTTTCTGCATATATTGAGATGATCATGTAAGTTTTTTTGTCTTTTGCTTCTGTTAATATGCTGTATTACAGTTAGTGATTTGCATATGTGGAACCATCCCTGCATTGCTGGGATATAGTTGACTTGGTCATGGTATGTGATCTTTTTGATATGCTGTTGAATTTGGCTTGCCATTATTTTATTGAGGATTTTTGTTGTGTCCTGGTCTGGTTTGGGATGAGTGTAATATTGGCTTCATAGAATGAGTTTGGCAGAGTTCCTTCTCTTTCTATTTCATGGAAAAGTTGAAGGATTGTTGATATTAGTTCTTCTTTAAAGGTCTGGTAGAATTTAGTGGAGAATCTGCCATGTCCTGGACTTTTCTTTATTTGGGAAACTCTTTATTTTTGCTTCAATTTCACTGCATTTTATAGGTCTGTTTAGGTGATTAATATCCTCTTGTTTCAATTTTTGATGGTCTTATGTATCTAGAAATTTGTCCATCTCTTCTAGATTTTTCAAGTTATTTGAATATAGGTTTTCAAAGTAGCACTTGATGATTCCCTGGATTTCCATGATGTTTGTTGTTCTTGCCCTCTTTTTCTTTTGTCATTTTATTAATTTGGGGCTTTTCCCCTCCACATTTTAGTCAGATTTGCCAATCATGTTTATTTTTTCAAAGAACCAGCTTTTTGTTTCATTGATTCTTTGTATGTATGGTTTTTTTGTGGAAGGGGATTTGGTCTCTATTTCATTGATTTTGGCCCTTATTTGTATTATTTTTCTCTCTCTCTTTTTAAAATTTTGTGTTATTTATTCACATGTGGGTACATTGTTTGGTTCATTTTTCCCCCCCACCCCCTTCCCCACCCTTCTCCCCCTCCCTTCCAAGCAGAGCCTTTTCCACCCTTATCTCTAATTTTGTTGAAGAGAAGACATAAGCATAATAAGGAAAACAAAGCTTTTTTGCTAGTTGAGTTAAGGATAGCTATATAGAAAGATTCCTGGCATTGCTATCATGTACAAATGTGTTACAACCCAAGTTGATTCATCTCTAACTGATCTTTACTCTGGTACCTGATCCCTTTCTCATGTTAACCTCTGTCACTTTTTGGTTTCTGTATTAGTTCCTCTAGAGTGGGGCATCAAACATTTTCATGTTTTGGGTTTTCTACCTATTCACATATCCCTTATGTGCTCTCCCCTTGTCATGTGATCCAAGTCAAACCACATTGCTGCATTTGCCCTAGATCTATAGTTCACATATGAGGGAGAACATACAATTTTTGGTCTTCTGAGCCTGGCTAATCTTGCTCAGAATGATGTTCTCCAGTTCCATCCATTTACCTGCAAATGATAAGATTTCATTCTTCTTCATGGCTGAGTAAAATTCCATTGTGTACAAGTACCACATTTTCTTGATCCATTAATCAGTAGTGGGGCATCTTGGTTATTTCCATAACTTGGCTATTTTGAATAGCGCTGCAATAAACATGGGTGTGCAGGTGCCTCTGGAGTAACCTGTGTTGCATTCCTTTGGGTATATCCCCAGGAGTGGGATTGCTGGATCATATGGCGGGTCTATGTTAAGATTTTTTAAAAAACCCTAAATTTTTTTCCAGAGTGGTTGCACCAGCTTGCATTCCCACCAGTAGTGTACAAGGGTTCCTTTTCCCCCACATCCTTGCCAACACATGTTGTTGGTTGTATTTTTGATGATAGCTATTCTAACAGGGGTGAGGTGGAATCTCAGTGTGGTTTTGATTTGCATTTCCTTTATGGCAAGAGATGGTGAGCATTTTTTCATGTGTTTTTTGGCTATTTGAATTTCTTCTTTTGAGAAAGTTCTGTTTAGTTCAGTTGGCCATTTCTTAATTGGTTCATTGATTTAGGAGAGTTTAGTGTCTTAAGTTCCCTGTATATTCTGGTTATCAGTCCTTTGTCTGATGTATAGCTGGCAAATATTTTCTCCCACTCTGTGGGTGGTCTCTTCAGTTTAGAGACCATTTCTTTTGTTGTGCAGAAGCTTTTTAATTTTATGAAGTCCCATTTGTCCATCCTTTCTCTTAGTTGCTGGGCTGCTGGGTTTCTATTGAGGATGTCCTTGCCTGTACCTATTAGTTCCAGAGTGTTTCCTGCTCCTTCCTGCACTAACTTCAGAGTTTCGGGTCTGATATTAAGGTCCTTGATCCCTTTTGATACTAGTACAGGGTAATAGACATGGATCTAGTTTCAGTTTCTTGCCTATGGATAACCAGTTTTCCCAGAAACATTTGTTGAAGAGGCTGTCTTTTCTCCATTGGCTTCATCCCAGGGATGCAAGGGTAGTTCAACATACACAAATCTATAAATGTAATACAGTACATCAATAGAAGCAAAGACAAAACCCATTTGATCATCTCAATAGATGCAGAAAAAGCTTTCAACAAGATCCAACACCACTTCATGATAAAAGTTCTAAGAAAACTAGGAATAAAAGGAATGTACCTCAACATTGTAAAGGCTATATATGACAAACCTACAGCCAACATCATACTTAACAGTATTATTTCTCTCTTTCTGCTTCTTTTGGGTTTAGTTTGTTCTTGTTTTTCTAGGAGTTTGAGATCAGCATTGGGTCATTTGAGCTCTTTCTGTGTTTTTAATATATGCACTCATGGCTATTAACTTTCCTCTTAAGACTGCCTTTGCTGTGTCCAATAGGTTCTGGTAAGTTGTGTTTTCATTTTCATTAAATTTCAGGAACATTTTTATTTCCTTTATTATTTCTTCCATGATCCACTGATCACTGAGCAATATGTTGTTTAGCCTCCAATTATTTAAGTGTTTTCTGGTGGTTCTTTTGTTGTTTAGTCCTACTTTTATTGTATTGTCAGCCAGTATGCAGGGGTTATTTCAGTTTTCTTGTATTTGTTGAGACTTGCTTTATGACCTAAGATATGGTCTATTTTGGAGAAAGTTCCATGGACTGATGAGAAGAATGTATATTGTGCTGTTGCAGGATGGAATACTCTGTAGATGTCTGCCAGGTCCATTAGATCTATGGTGTTTTCCAATTCTAGAATTTCTTTGTTGATTTTTTGCCTGAATGACCTCTCTATTAGTGATAGAGGAGTACTAACATCTCCTACTATCACTGTGTTGGAGTTTAATCTGTGTTTTAAAGTTCATTAGTGTATGTTTAATGAAGTTGGGTACACTTACATTGGGCACAAATAAATTAATAATTGTTATTTCCTGTTGATGTAATCTCCTTTCATTAGTACGAAGTGAACTTCTTTGTCTCTTCTGAGTAATTTAGGTCTAAATTCCACTTTATCTGATATAAGTATTGCTACTCTTGTCTGTTTTGGGGGACCATTAGCTTGGTAAATTTTCTCTACTCTTTCACCCTAAGACAGTGTGTTTATGTTAATTAGGTGGGTCTCTTACAAACAACAGATTGTAGGGTCTTCCTCTTTAATCTAGTTTACCAAACAGTGCCTTTTGATGGGGGGAGTTGAATCCTTTAACATTCAGTGTTAATATTCAGAGGTATATGGTGCTTCCTGCCATTTACTTGGTTTTGTTGTTTAAGGATTTTTGTGTGTGCAGCCAATTCTATGCTGCTCTCTGAGTACTTGCTTGTTCTTTCTTGAGGTTTAATATTTCCTGTCCTTTTGTTGTTATGTTTATTTTTATCTTCTGTGAGTAGGATTTCTTTCAGAATTTTCTGGAGTGGTGGTTTGTTGGTCATATACTATTTTGGTTTCTGTTTATAATGGAGGACTTTTATTACTCCATCAATTTTGAATGATAGCTTTGCTGGATAGAGTATGCTATGGCTGAAATTGTTTTCTTTCAATGCTCAAAATATCTCACCCTTCTTGCTTTTAAGGTTTCTATTGAGGAATATGCTGTTATTTTAATGGTTTATTTTTATATGTTATTGGATTTTGCTCTCTTACAGCCTTCAATATTCTTTCCTTATTCTCTGTGCAAGTTGTTTTAATGATAATATGCCATGGAGAAGTTTTATTTGTTTGGTTGTCCTGGAGGCTTCCTCTAACTGAATGGGTACCTTTTTCTTGAGGTTCAAATTTTCTGCTATTATTTTGTTGACTATATTATGTATACCTTTGGCTTGCATCTCTTCTTCTTCAATGACCATGATTCCCAGGTTTGATCTTTTGATGGAATCACTAAGTTCTTGCATATTCCTTCACAGGTCTTGAGTTTTTTTGTCTAAGAATTCTTCTGCTTCTTCTTTAATATCTGTTTTGTTTAAGTATTAGATGTTTGACATATTGTAAGAACCTTTATAAATGCTACAGTGTACTCCCATCCAGCACAACAATAATAATAAAATAAATTAAAAAGAAAAAACATCTACTTTGTCTTTCCATGCTGAAATTCTGTCTTCCACTTTTAGTCTGCTGGAGCGCCTTTCAACTGTATTTTTTATTTGATTTAAGGAACTTTTTATTTTTAGGATTTCTGCTTGTTTCTTTTTTCTGAGATTTTCCATATCTTTATTAAGCTCCTCCTTCTTATCTTGTGCTTTCTTTTTCATTTCATCTATCTCTTTTTTATAATCTTCCCAGTTTCATTTTGGAATTTGTTGAAGTTCATTTATCTGTTTCTGTGTCTTCTGGAGTTTTTTTTTTTAATCTGTGTTGTCCTGATATTCTTGCAGTTGTTTTTGTATGTTCTCTTCAAGCTTTTCTTTAAAGTCCCCCATAACTTCCTCTTTGATTTCCTTTTTGAGGTCCTCTTTGAGAACCTCTTTAAGGTCCTCATTAAGCTCATTGAACGTGCTTATCATCATTGTATTGGGGTTAGCAACTGGCTATTCATTTCCTTCATTTTCTACTAAAACCTCTATTGAATTATTGTTAGTCTTTTTAGGACTTATATTCTCCTACTTTCTTCTCCTCATGTTCCTATTTTGTGCTTTGCTCCTGTGTTATTGATTGGCTAGTTGGGGATTTTAATAACCTGTTATCTTTCTCTTGACTGTGCTGTGACTAGCTTAGTCATTTTTGATGTGCTGTTTCTGTTCTCTGACCTAGAGGTGTAATTTAGCAATAACAAATTCACAGATTCATCACCAGACCAGTTTTTTTACATAATACATAGAGAACACCTTGGTGATATTATCTATAATATCAGTGGGAATTGGGAGGATGACAGTTGTTTGGATAGTGATAGATACTTAAGTAATTAAAAAGATGATACTAGAGGGAGGCACAAAAAGGGATGAGGTAAGGGAGGAAGGGTTGTGAAGTGTGGGGGTTATAGGGTAATAGGGCCTTTGTGTATGTTAAGGTGTAGTTCAATTGTTGTCAGGGAGGGTGCTTTTGTCAGGGATTGCAGAGGGATAGGACAGATGGAGGTATTGTGTAGAGTTGGTATAGTAGACTGTTCAGTGAGTGGTGAGTGTGGCAGTGGTAAGGGGAATATGATGAATGGTAGGAGGAGGTGAGGAGGAGAAGGTGGAACAATAGGAAAGAATGGAAAAAAAAGGCCAGAAAAAAATAGTTAAGGGAGTGAAAGGAAAATGGGGCAAGAGAGGACTAAACAGACTGATATTTGGACAGAATGAAAGAGGATTATAGGTAACAATGGAATGTAGCACAACAAAAGGGAGAGAAAATGATAGAATAAAGCTAAGAAATAATAGTAATAAAATTAATAATAAATAAAAAGGGGATAATTAAATTAAATTAAATTTCAAAAAATCAGTTTGCTAAAAGATCTGGACTTATTCCTCTGACTTCAAATCTAGGTGTTAGTGTTTTTGACGGGGGCTTTCTCAGTGTGTCTTTTCTCAAGGTTGGTGTGCTGGGCTGTGTGGCAATGGATATTGCCCTCCTTGTCAGACAGCCTTGGGGGACACTCAGCTCACGGTGTTTGAGCCCAGTGCTTCCCTGAAGTGATGGACCCTCTGGTACAGGTGGGATCTCTGAAGTGGTCTTGCCAGGAGGTTGGTTTGTGAGTAGTTGCAAGTTGCAATTGAGCTCAATGATCTCTCACTACCAGATTCTTCAAGGTGGTCAGATATGTTTCTGTCTTCACCAGGTGGCAGCTGTGTCACTCCACAGTTGCTTTGGTTCTGGCAGTCAGCCCCTCCCCCAAACAAGGTAGGGCAACTCAGAGTTGTGCCCTGCACACTATCCCATGAGTTAAGCTCAGTGTTTCACCCTGCCCGTGCTCTGGGTGGTCACTCTGTGTTTCACCCCACCCCTGGCAGGCAGAGGTGAAGTATGCTTTTTGTCTATGGCATTCAGGTTTGTTCTGGTGGGGCAGTGCCATTTGCCCACCAGCTGTGCTGGACTATATGGTTCCTTTCAGGATGAGTGATCTGTGGCTTTCACCCATTGGGGTTGCAGATTCACTCTGGTGGAGTTGGGTCCAGTAGGCAGGGTGCAGGTAGACTGTGCCTGCATGATATGGGCCCAGTACCTCACAGATCTAGTTCAGTTTGTTCCACAGTCCTTTGTTTCTTCCAAGAGAGAGAAAAAAAGAAAAAGAGAGAGGAAAAATGGTTGGCGGCTTTCCCAGAGGCAGGCTGGTGGCTGTGCTGAACCCAGCTCACATCAGGACTTCCCCTGCTGTTATATGCAATTAATAGCTGTTTTAAAGGTCAGTCATTGAACTTTATGTGCACCCTATGTGTTGGCGGTAATTTACTTGGCTAAAAAATGAGAATTACCCAAGTCTAGCTACCACGATTCTGAAATATTTTCCTGAAATTGTGGAACTCAGGGTTTCTGCTTCCCTCAGCTATTCACCATCTTTGATCTCCTCAAGGATTTTTTCAAAAGAGAATTTATTTAAAGAAAGTTGTGGGAAGATTGTGTTTCCCCACCGTAGAAAAGGGTGGATAATGTTCCTTCTCACCTAAATGAGAAAGGGATATTTGAGAGTTGTTGAGAGGACTTGCCTGGAGTCCCTTGGAATTGAAGCATATAAAGCCTTTGTGAGAGTCTGTGCCTGCTTAGGCCTGAGGTGATAGAGTTGCTAGAAGAAGGCTGTATTGGAACAAAGTGAACATCTATTTCTGCCCTGAGAACTACAACAAGTGTTTCTCATGGGCCAGATGTGAACTCTGAGGATACTAAGAATCCCTATTTGGAAGGACAGGATGATGCCACAGAAGGTTTGGGCTGCTAAGTAGATACACAGGACATGCAGGAGGAACAGTGACATGCGGTTGGGGAGACCCCAGCAGCACTGTCTTTGAGGTGCTCTGCTAGAGAGTACTGGATGGCTCATACATTCTTTCTGTGACAGATAGGTAGAATTTTCCTGTTTCTTATTCTCTCTCCGTTTTCCAACTCCAACTCCACCTTTGGAATGAGAGCATGAAGAGCTGTCCACAGAAGACAAGAGGAAAAGGAACTGCCCCATCAGCCCCTCCTTTTCCATGTGGACTTCTGTCCAAAGCAGATCCACTCCACCAGGGCAGGGAAGGAGTACTAACTCTAAAGAGAGATTGGAACATTATTATACTTTGCACTGAACATTTTAATGATTAAAATGAGAGGGTTCTTGGGCCTAGAATGGATTAAAGATTTATATTATTATCAAGATTATAAAAGTTATTATGGGACCTGCCTCAGATCTCTTCCAGGCATGAAAAATACTTCAACCTCCAAGGAAAGAGGAAGTAGATTTAACATTTTATTCAGTACTTAACAACATACATAAATATTTTCTATTTTCATCATTGTTCTTATCAGCCTTTATAAGTTGCTGGGCTATGAAGCATACAGCTCTTTTACTGGGGATGAACAAAGACAGTCGAGGATCCCAAAATAGTGTTCTGTGGAAAGTGGACCAAACAGAATTCATACTATTCTTTAGTTCCTTCACATTGTCCACATTTGTTGGCTGCCTGAGCCATTTAGGGCCCCAAAGAGGGGAAAGTCTTATACCTGAATGTCTGATTCAGATTTTCCTATCCTCAGCCCACTGTCCTGTGACCAAAGAAATGTCAAGTAAGACTCTCATCTCAATCCTGATAAAAGGTATTCCAACCTCCTAGAATGTCTGAATATGCTAAGTTTAGCAGAGCTAACCTTTGCAATTTTGAAGACTTTGTTTTCTTAATTGAGATGACCAGTGTGCATAATACCACTCTGGGAAAGGAAAGTTAAAGCTTTGCCTCCAGAAAGGCCCTGTACAAAAGAGCAATATGTCAATGAGATAGTGCAGAGATTATCCCAAATCATAATCCCTACAGTAGAGAACAGGGCTGCAAGGGAGCAGCATTCCATGGCTAGGGGTAGCTTCTGATAACATGCTGAAGGATCAAGAAGGAACTTAAAAGTACTGTAGCTGGAAGATTTTGAGGTAAAAGCAGAGTGGAGTCCCAATAAAGAAAGGCAGTGTTCTATGCAATATGAGCTACAGAAATAGTATTTCATATGGTGATGGGGGACTAGAAACTGGAGAAAGTGGATGTGGTTTGTTCTATAATTTAGAAGTAGTGGATTTTTTACTATCTAGTTAAGATTCACTTAATGCTCATTATATGTCAGGCACTATTTAGAGCACAAGTATTACTTCATCAAATCCTTAGAATAATCCTGCAAAGTAGGTACTATTATCATTTACCTTTCACAGATGAGAGAAGTAAGGCTCAAAGGTATTTACTACCTTATTCATGGGCCAGGACTGAAGTCCAAGTCATCTGGCTCCAGCATCCACTTGTAATCTTTGCTGTAAGCCACCTTTGCACGTCCATAAAGTAGAACACAGGTTACTGCTGGGGATGATCCCATATCATTTAATAGTTCAAGCTTCAACTGCAAATATGAAGGAACAACTCCTTATCTTCTAGGTCCTTTGAGATGGGAGAAAATTCTCACCTTACTCACAGCTGACATTAGTATCTCGTCCAGTAACTTTGTGATATGACCTTTTCTGTACTCACCATGAAACTGAAATTGATTTGAGGGATATTGTTCCAGGTAGAACAACTGAAGTGATAAAACATGTTACCTCAGCAATGTTGCCCAAGGGACACTTATATTTTTCATGAAAAATGTTAGGCATAAGGTCTTGATGTCATTTCATGCACCATTTAACCAGATTTAGCTCTAGAAATAGGGAGATGTGAAAAGGCTATATTTTTCTTTTTAAAAATATTACTCATATTTTGTTATGAAGATAATTCATGCATATGACAGATAATTTTGAATAATATCACAAAATTATAATTTTCCTAAAAATCTCATGTCCCCCAAAATCTTTGTGTAAGTATAATGTTTGTCATCTTGTTTTAGGTTTTTTTAGTTTTTTGTTTTGGTGATTTTTTTTTTGCTCTCTTTCAGTATAAAGAATATGGTTCTTTTGCTTTTATCTTCTGCACTGATTTGTATCATTTTCACTTCCTGGTAGTACTTATACATGAACAAATGGGTTTCTAATAATGCAAGTCAAAACTGAAACTGACTTTTTTGAATCAGCCCACTTCTACAGATAAGTTTTTTATATTTCTATTTCTTCATACTTGTCCTCCTCTACTTTGAGGTCTTTGTTAACATAATTTGGGGTTTAAGCTGTTATTTAATTATGTATAATATATTCTTATTCCTATATATATTCTTATTATATATTCTGATATATATTCTTGAAAGAGGATTTAACAATGGTAATAAATCTTGTGACTGTTTTTTCAGAAACAATTTCAAATAACCAAATATTGCAAAAAAAAAGGTACAAAGAACAGACAATGCTGTAATCATTACTTAGATTTGTCTACTTTCAGCATTTTAGCCATTTTCTCTCTACCTATATCTATCTGTCCATCTACCTATCTATTAGCCCCTCTCCTGAGCCATTTGAAGATAAGACTGGGCAATTTATAAAGGAAATATAAGTTTATTTTGGCTCTTTGTTCCGGAAGCTGGAAAGCCCAAGATCATGGCACTGGTGAGGACCTCATGCTGCTTCAACTCTAGGTAGAAAGTGGAAATGCAAGAAGCAGCATATAGAAAAGCAAAACAAGAGAGACAGCCTTGCCTTATAACAGATTTTTCTCTCAAGAATGTACCCACTCCTGAGGTAAAAGCATTAATCTCCATTAACAATCTCATCATTTCTTTAAAGCCCCAGCTCCCAGCACTGCCACAATAGCAATCAAATTTCAACATTAGTTTCCAAGGAGGCAAACCATATTCAAACCATAATAGGCACTTAGTAAATGTTAGTTGAAAAATAATTTTGGTTTATACAAGTTTGCATGTTACAAAACTATGTGTCAGAGTAGAAATGTAATCTCTAATTACATGTAGCATCTTAGTTTCCCCTTGATACATGTTTGGGATTAAAAAAAAGAAATGCATGGGGAAAAAACCTATTTTCTGGACAATGGAATCCAATGACAAAAATAGAAGGAACAGTAACAATAGTCATAACTCTTTTTCCCTCTCTTTCCCTATCTCCCCGTAAACATGCACACACACACACACACACACACACACACATACACACCACACACACAAACACACACACACACATATTGATATAGGCATATTTTAGAGAACTTATATCCATCTAGTGAATTTGATAATTTAAAAAAAATCTATTCATTGGGATCTCTTGAGCAAGTGAGCAACATCCAAAGTCAAATGATGCTGCAAAATTGAAAAACAGTCAGCAAACCAGCATAACACACTGACAGCAGGGAGCCCGCTGATGGATCACTGATCTTGCCCCAGAGAAAGGGTCAAGGCAAAGAAACAAGCCCCCAGTAAATCAACACAGAGAAAACCCAACTCCAAGGCAAGATGGCTGGTAAGCCACAGAGCTGATCTCCAGAACCTGAGGACAAGCCACACCTCACTGAGGGAGTTGCTGACTAAGCAGCTGCTGCTGAAAGACAGGAAAAAAAAAAAAACTGGTGAGTCTCAACAACCACCTGGAGAGACTAAGACAGAGCTTCTGCTTAAATACTAACACCAGGGCTAAATGCTGAAGGAGTAACACCAGAACTACTAAGATTGAAATTCTATTGTTCCTGAATCTGGAATCTTTTTTATGTGCTTGTTTGTTTGTTTGTTTTGTTCCCTGTATACTTGTCCACCACCTCTCCCTGTTGATTTCTTTTTTTTTTTCTTGCTTTCTTTGTTTTGTTAGTTTTACTATTGTACGTTAGCTAATAGTAAATTACACACAGGCCAGGGAAAGAAACAGCACGAAGTGGAGCAATGGGAAGATGAAAAAGGGATGGAAACCATTCCTCCCCCCCAAAATAAATTAAAACAGGATTCAGAGGGAAATGAAGAAAATGGATACCCAGTTCCAGACTCCAACAAAACAAAGATAAACTATGGTAAGGAACCAAAAAAGCCCACAACAAAATTCTGAAAGAAGAAATCCTGCAAGTAATCACTGAGAATTTCATGGAGGTGTTACTAGACGTGGCCAACCAAAATGTACAAGACATATTCAAGAAATTCCAAGACAACAAAAATAAAGAATATGAGAAGACACAAAAACAAATAAATGAATTCATAGGAGCACTAAAAAGACACCAAAGTGAAACAGAGAAATTAATAGAAAGATTAATGAATTAAGGAAGAAAGTTGACAATATTAAAGAGGAAATGACCCATGATATGGAAAAACCTCAGAAAAAAGAATGAAACAGAAATATAAAATAGAATGGAAGGACACTGCAGCAGATTAGAACAATCAGAAGAAAGACTCTCAGAACGTGAAGATGAAATGAAAATTAAAGGAAAATACTGAAGAGCTATTAGTCACACAACTCGACCTGTGAAAGAAATATGCAAGAACTCACTGACTCTATCAAAAGACCAAACCTGAGAATCATGGGCATTGAAAAAGGAGAAGAGGTGTAAGCAAAAGTAATTCATAATATATTCAACAAAATAATAACAGAAAATTTCCCAAATCTAGAGAAAACTATGCCCATTTAGGTACGGGAAGCCTCCAGGACACCAAAAAGACTTGACCAAAATAGAACTACCCCATGACATACTATCATTATAACAACAAGCACAAAGACTAGAGAAAGAATATTGAAGGCTGTAAGGGAGAAAAAACAAATAACATACAAAGGTAAACCCATCAAAATCACAGCAGATCTTTCAACAGAAACATTAAAAGCAAGAAGAGCATGGAGTGAGGTATTTTGGGCACTGAATGAAAATAAATTCAACCTTAGGATACTCTCTCTACCCAGCAAAACTATCATTCAAAGTAGATGGAGCAATAAAAGTCTTTCATGATAAACAGAAATTAAAACAATATATGGCCACCAAGCTACCACTACAAAAGATTCTTCAAGGAATTCTGGGCACAGAAAATGAAAAAAAACAAAACCATGAAAGGACAAGCAGGACCAATACACAGGAGAAGAAAAGACAAGAAAGCAGAGAGTAACATTGATTCAGCTGCACACAATGAAACCCTTAAACAACAAAAACAACTAAATGACAGGAATCACCACATGCCTATCAGTACTAACACTGAATGTTAACGGACTTAACTCCCCCACCAAAAGAAACCATTTGGCAAACTAGATTAAAAAGGGAGATCCAATAATGTGTTGCTTACAGGAGACCCATCTCACCTATAGAAACAAGCACTGGCTGAGGGTGAAAGGCTGGAAGAAGATTTACCAAGCCAGTGGCCCCCGAAAACAGGCAGGAAGAGCAATACTTATCTCGGGCAAAGTAGACTTCAAACCTACATTGACCGAATGAGATAAAGAAGGATACTCCATACTAATGAAAGAGGAAATACACCAAAAGATAGTAATAATTATCAACATATATGTACTCAACATCAATGCACCCAATTTCATCAAACATACTCTGAAGGACCTAAAAACATAAACATCTACAGCAAGGTGGCAGGATACAAAATCAATTTACAAAAATCATTAGCTTTTCTATACACCAATAATGAACAAACTGACAAAGAATATATGGAAATAATTCCATTTACAATATCCTAAAAAAAATAAATAAAATCCTACAAGTAAACCTAACAAAGAATTTGAATGACCTCTACAAGGAGAACTACAACCCCAGAAGAAAGAGATGAGGAAGACTACAGAAGGTGGAAAGATCTCCCGTGCTCATGGATCAGTAGAATCAACATAGTAAAAATGGCTATACTACCAAGAGCAATCTACATGTTTAATACAATTCCCATCAAACTCCCAATGACATACATCACAGAGTTTGAAAAATATACCCTAAAGTTCATTTGGAAACACAAGAGACCACTAATAGCCAGGGCAATACTCAGCAAAAAGAGCAATGCTGAAGGTATCACAATACCTGACTTCAAACTATATTACAAAACAATAGCAATAAAAACATCATGGTATTGGCACAAAAACAGACATGAAGACCAGTGGAACAGAATAGAGGACCTGGATATGAATCCACACAGCTATGCCTACCTTATTTTTGACAAAGGTGCCAAAAATATATGATGGAGAAAAGATAGCCTCTTCAACAAATGCTGCTGGGAAAAGTGGTTATCTGCTTGCAAAAAAACTGAAACTAGATCCATGTTATCACCCAGTACTAGTATTAACTCAAAATGGATCAAGGACCTTAATATCAGACCCAAAACTCTGAAGTTAGTAGAGGAAGGAGCAGGAAACACTCTGGAACTAATAGGTATAGGCAAAGACTTCTTCAATAGAACTCCAGCAGCTCAGCACTAAGAAAAAGTATGGACAAATGTGACTTCATAAAATTAAAAAGCTTCTGCACAACAAAAGAAATGGTCTCTAAACTGAAGAGACCACCCACAGAGTGGGAGAAAATATTTGCCAGCTATACATCAGACAAAGGACTGATAACCAGAATATACAGGGAACTTAAGACACTAAACTCTCCCAAAATCAATGAACCAATTAAGAAATGGACAAGTGAACTAAACAGAACTTTCTCAAAAGAAGAACTTCAAATGGCCAAAAAACACATGAAAAAATGCTCACCATCTCTTGCCATAAAGGAAATGCAAATCAAAACCACACTAAGATTCCACTTCACCCCTGTTAAAATAGTCACCATCAAAAATACAACCAACAACATGTGCTGGCGAGGATGTAGGGAAAAAGGAACCCTCGTACACTGCTGGTGGGAATGCAAGCTGGTGCAATCACTCTGGAAAAAAATTTGGAGGCTTCTTAAAAATCTAAACATAGACCTGCCATATGATCCAGCAATCCCACTCCTGGGGATATACCCAAAGGAATGCAACACAGGTTACTCCAGAGGCACTTGCACACCCATGTTTATTGCAGCGATATTCACAATAGCCAAGTTATGGAAACAACCAAGATGCTCCACTACAGACAAATGGATTAAGAAAATGTGATACTTATACACAAGAATGAAATCTTATTATTCTCAATTAAATGGGTGGAACTGGAGAACCTCATTCTGGGCAAGGTTAGCCTGGTTCAGAAGACCAAAAATCATATGTTCTCTCTCATATGCGGACTTTAGATCTACGGCAAATACAGCAATGTGTTTGGACTGGGTCACCTGCTAAGGGGAGAGCACATAGGGAGGTATGGGGATAGTCAGGAAAGCCAAAACATGAAAGTATCTGATGTCCCCACTGCAGAGGAGCTAATACAGAAACCTTAAAGTGACAGAGGTCAATATGGGAAGGGGATTGGGAACTAGAGAAAAGGTCAGGTAGAGATGAGTCAACTTGCATTGTAACACACTTGTGCATGGAAGCAGTGCTAGGAGTCTCTCTGTATAGATATCCTTATCTCAACTAGCAAAAACACTGTGTCTTTCTTATTATTGCTTATGTCTTCTCTTCAACAAAATTGGAGAAAAGGACAGAACATGTTCTGCCTAGAAGTGAGGGGGGCTGGGGGGGACAGGGTGGGGGCAGGGAGCAAGGGGGAGAAATGGCCCAATGTATGCACATGTGAATAAATGAATAAAAAATTAAAAAATAGAAAACCTGTCACAAAAAAGGGCTGCTAGAGTGGCTCAAGGTGTAGGCCCTGAATTCATACCCCAGTTCCATAGGAAAAAAAAATTGAGCCATTAAATTCACTTACTTCTTACAGCAAAAAAAAAAAAGAAAAAAAATCTATTCATTGGTACTTAGAAAACATATTTCAAAGTCAACTTATCAACAAGGTGTTGACACATTGTGTTCAGCAAATATTTTTGAATGAATTAATGAGAAATCTTGTTTGTCAAATTATTTACATATTCATGGAAAGGACTTTAAAAAAAACTTCCAATATTTAACAAATAAATTTATTTTGGTCCTATAGCCCTAAAAGTTGTTACTATTTACAAAAGCCCTAGTATGTATATAAATAATTTCTAATCAAAGATGCTACATAAACTGTTTTCAAAATCATTTTGGCATTGAAATTTGCATTATTTATGTAACACTAATTAGAGACAACTAAAAATGGGTAATCATTCAATGGCTTAATATCAGAAAACGAAAATAATTCTATTGTCTTGTCTATTTTTTCATAATTTGAATATCTTCATGCTGTCAATACACACTCTGGTTTACCAAAGGTCAGATCTCATTATAGAGTTAATATTTTTTTTATAGTAAAGGTAAGATATTAAGGTTAAAAAAATTAGAGAGAAAAGAGACATGAGAATGAGGATGCTGAAGTCTGAGGATTTCTCATACTTCAGTGAAAAACCAGTAAATATACGTAACAAGTATGTAATTTCTAAAATCATTGTTTAGCCTTGAGCTTATACTTGGTTAGTCCATCAATCATTCAATATTAATTAAATATATATACTTAAGAAATTACAAATGGTTTTTAAATCTCCAAGAAAGAGGTTACATAAGAAAAATGACACAGGCTGAAAGTTGAAACTTGGGAGACACATTTATAAGAAATGTGGAAGAAGTGAAAGTGTTATTATCAACTAACCTGACTTAGATAACAAGCAGTTCATGTAGATAATTATAAGTAGTGTATTGCAGTTAAACAAAGTTATTGTTCTTTTTTCTTTTGATTCTCCAGTTAAAATTTTAAGTAAGAATTATCAACATTGTCACCATCGACATCATCTTCATGACTAACATCTCCTGCCCTAATGAGTGTTGGTGTTCCACCCCCAGTCTTTCTCTTTCTCCCCCCTCTCTCTCTCTGTTCTCTCTTTCTCTTCTCTCTCTCATACACACACACACACACACACACACACACACACACACACACACACACACACACACAGAAAATTTGAGTTACCAACCAACCTTAAGCAGGCTGTGATTTCAAGAGCCAACTCTTTCAGCCTGACCCTATGATGACTCAATGTTAAGGAACAAAGTTTCTCATTTGTCTGGGAACTGGAAAGGGTTAAAAATGTAGCCTCTCTGAGATGGTTATGTTGCTGAATACCATATGAAACAAAGAGCAGATTTATGACTTCTGGCTGATGAGTCCTTAGGATGGGCTTAAGTTTCAAAAGTAATCCATAAAGTAATAGTGCAAAATTGCCATGCCTTATAAGGAAGTCACAGTGCTAATGGCACTTAACATGATAACTTGTGGATAAAACTTGCTAACCTGTGGTGGGTGGAGGGACCACTTCCTTAAAAGGTTTTAGCTGTTTGGTTAAGAGAAAGGGTCATGCAGAGATGCTCTCTCTAGAGGTAAGACAGACAACCAGCCTTTTCAAGTGAACACCTGATGTTCAAAGAACAGGAGGGGTAGTTTGAAGGAATGACAATTAAAACTTGAGAACTACTTAGAGCTCTTGTACTTAGTATTGCCCAGAATGGGCCAATGAGAAGATTTCAATAATCTGCTTAAACCTATTGTGGCAGATGCAGTTTTACTTGCAGGCTTATTTAGAATTTTTTTTTTTCTGGCTTCTCTGCCAGAAAAAAACAAAAAAATTTCCCCAAAGAAGTGATTAAATGAATTTTTTACTTCAAATTCATCTTATATGAATTTAGGTAGTGAATTTTATTAGGAAATGGATGAATTGGTCTCTTAAGTTATGCAATCAAATTGAGGCATAGGATGACATACCTGTCAACAACACCTCAAAGTCTTTGTCATGTAAAAACAGAACAAGGGGAGTTCAGTCTTGTGATGAGACTACCTTTTGCATGGAGGAATGTACTGAGATTGAAACTGACAAACATTATGTCCTTGTGAGTCTTCTGTTCATGAGTTCTGCTGAACATTTGGGTAAAATCCTTGCTTAAATTCAAAAAAGATTTTAGAATTAAAGAGGTCTAAGAAAGGAAAATAACCTTGTGGTGCACATTTACATATGTGTACTGTTATTTAAATGACTATATGTAAGTCCTGTTGATTTGACTGTTCTTTTCACTAAATTATAGTTTGAACTAAGAATTTTGCAAGCATTGACAAAGGCAGAATACTTTCGGAAGGGAATTAGAGTTATAATTTATTTTGGGGACTTCAAAATTATAACTGGGCACTTAGGTGAAAGATTTATATTAAAAATTTATGTGTTATATGTATAATTTTAGAAATATATTTAATGCATATGGTTATTGAAGTAATATGGAAATATGGAAACATCAAGAAAGTATCACCTATTTATAAGTTTGGTTCAATAAACACCAGCTTAATGTGTATGGGACAATTAAGGTGGATGTAAGTGTAGGTACACTGCGTCACCAGTGCACATCTACTAATTCAAAAAGCATTAACCTGTTAAAATGAATTCAGATCAATTTCTTGTCTTGTTTCCTTTGCTGAATGACTACATAGCTCACAATTTTCTGGCTTTGGAAGTTTGCTTGTTATCAAAGAAAGCACTCAAGAGAAGAAGAGGGAAAGGGGAATGTAGAAACTGTAGTTGTTTTTAGTAAGAGTAGTTTTCCTGTCATGAGTAGAGATGCTTTGTGTCTATCAAGTGAAATACATATGGTAGCCTCTTCACATTTCTACTTGCTCTTTACTAATATATATATATATATACACCCCCCCACACACACATTTTTTTTTTTTGAGGGCACTGGGGTTTGAACTCAGGGCACTTGCTAGGCAGACACTCTATCACTTGAGCTACTCCACCAGCTATTTACTGTTTTTTTGAAGAAGCAGCTGCATTTCATGTCCACTCTTGATGCCTAAGTTTGGCAACTGCCTCTTCATACTGCATGTCTTCTACTGTCCCATTTCCAACATAGGCTTTTACCTCCTTCTGAAAAACTCTCATCTGTCCTTTGTGCTAAGGGTACCGAGCTGGATTCCATGTTGCTGTAAGTGAAAATTCTATACTTTCTTTTATTCATTCACAACTTAATTCCCCCCGAGCACCAGTCAGGACTTCTGTATAGGTGAAAGGGTTTTCCCAGAAGAGCTGGGAGTAATTAAAGAAAATTAAGTGCAACTGGAGGAAAAAGTTTAAATTGTATCCTAAATATGTCTTGTAGTCCAACAGAAGAAGAAGGAAAGAAAAACAAACAAGTTAAGCCCTCGAATGGGTGTCACTTAAGCACACACACCATTTATACCTTACATCTTCCATATAGTAGAGTTGTAATGTCCACACTCTCAGAATTGTCTTGACCTAGTTTCAATTCCTCTTCTAAAATACATGTGTATTTAGTCTCTGAGATACTCAGTCTGGAATAACTTTAAGGAGATTTCAGCAGAACAGTCATGGGGTAGGGTGGCATTTCTTTTTTCTTTTTTTTTTCTTTTATTATTCATATGTGCATACAAGGCTTGGTTCATTTCTCCCCACTGCCCCCACCCCCTCCCTTACCACCCACTCCGCCCCCTCCCTCTCTCCCCCCCCAATACCCAGCAGAAACTATTTTGCCCTTATTTCTAATTTTGTTGTAGAGAGAGTATAAGCAATAATAGGAAGGAACAAGGGTTTTTGCTGGTTGAGATAAGGATAGCTATACAGGGCATTGACTTACATTGATTTAGGGTGGCATTTCAAACATGAGAATTCTGAGGTTTAAGGTAAAGCTATGCCTTTTCATCCTTCCTGGAAGATACTAATAGATAAAACAGGCATGCACACAAGGACACCCATCCACCCATATTCACATGGATGAACTAAATCTCACAGCAGAAAAGTCTAAATTCATAAAATGTGGTGTGCACTATAATACAGAAAGATTCTCATCTGTACCTTTCTTACAGAGCCATGTCAGTTCTCTCTAGTTTATTTTAATGGGTGCCCTTGATTTCTGTGATATGTGTCAGTAAAATATCTGTACCCTTAGTTCTCTAAGTGAGTCTTTGTTTTTTTCAACTAAAATTTTGTCTTGCAATAATTTTAGCTCTCCTTGAGCTATTACTGTTCAGATATGGCATATGTTATATTAATATGGAAAGCTATCTGGAAAAATTGGATATTTTTATGTTTATTTTATAAATGAGGAAACAGTGTTAGGAACACTAAACTAGTTGAACAAGGTCACATGACCAGAAATCCTAGACTATAAGCTTCCAAAGTCCATCCTATCTTGGAAATTTAATCACATTGTATCTCATAAAGTAATTCGATGATATGATAAGATGTAAAGGCTGCTCCCACTGACCCATGTATGCAAGTAGTACATAGCAACAGGAACAAAAGTATTTTATTTCCATCAAGTATAGGAAATTTTTATTAAAATTGCATGTTTTGAATGGGATCCATTTTACATAATTGACATTCAAAACATACAAAAGGTTACATAGTATCCCTACTGACAGCCTCAACTTTTTCTCCCAAAAGGGAGCTAATAGTTCTCTTTTATTGGATACAATTTTTGCGGTAAATTCTAAATATACCTATTTGTTGATTTTATCCTCTTTTAGTTTAAAAAGAATCTTTATTTTGAGATAATTGCATATTCATATGTAGTTATAGGAAATAACTCAGAGATCCCGTAAACTTTTTATTCAGTTTTTCCCATGGTAATTTATTTATAGTGTAGGGCCATATAATGCTATATTGTTATAGTACAATATCAAAACTTGCTGGGTGTGGTAACTCACACCTATAATCTCAGCTATTTAGGGGGTGGAGATGGGGAAGATCGAGTTCAAAGTCAGATTGGGCAAAAAGTTAGTGAGACACCACTTGTCCCCCATCATCTCAACCAATTTGCTGGGAATGGTGGTGCCTGATTATTACCTTAGCTATGTGGAAGGTGTAAATAGGAAGATTTGGCCCAGGCCAGTCATGGGCAAAAAACAGAAAGTGTATCTGAAAAATAACTAAAGCAGAAAATACCTGAATGGATGGCTCAAGTGGTAGAGCACCTACCTAGCAAAAGCACGATGTCCTGGGTTAAAAACCTCAGTATCACCAAAAATCAAACACACTACAGTTCAATATCACAACCAGAATACCTACATTGATACAGCCAGGACACAGAATGCTCACACAATCCCAAGTTGCTGCCTGTGGCTCTTGGACAGACACATCCGCTTCCTTCCCATTATCACTCCTTAACGTTGGCAACCAATTGCCTGTTCTCCATTCCTATAATTTTATCTTTTTAGGAGTGTCATATAAATGAAATCATAGTCTGTACTCCTTTAAGATTGACTTTTTAAAATTATTTTGGTCTCTCAGCATCATTCACTGGAGGTTTACCCAGGTTTTTACATGAAATTTTATTGCTGAGGAACAGGTGCAATGCAGTTTAGCCATTCACCCAGTGAAGGATATCTGTTTGTTTCTGGTTTGGGACAATTATAACTAAAGCTAAATGTTCTAAGCACTGATGTACAGATTGTCATGTAAATGTACATTTTCACTGCTCTGAGAAAGAAGCTCAGGAGTATAATTTCTGGGTCATGTATGGTTGCATGTTTAATTTTTTCCAAATTATGTATTCAGATCATTTTTCCAAAGTGTTTTCCAGAGTAGCTACACAATTTTACATTCTTAAATAGCAACATTATTAACGATTCAGTTTCTCCATATCTGAGTCAGCAGTTGGTATGATTTCTATTTTTTATTTTAGCCATTATGATAGTTATGTGGTGATGTTGTGTGGTTTTACTTTGCATTTCTTGGAAGGCATATGAAGGCATATGCTTATTTACCACCTATATATTTATTCTCTTTGGTGAAATATGTCTTCATATCTTTTGCCCATTTTATAATTGGATTGTTTGATTGTTTTACTGTTGAATTTTAAGGCATTTCTTGTATGTTGTAGACACTATTTCTGTGTTAGATATATGATCTACAAGAACCTGGTCTTTAGCTTATTTTTTCATCTTCTCAAGAAGATGCTTTCAAGAGGCTCTTTAGTAGAGCACATGTGTTCAATTTTGATGAAGTCAAATTTATCATTTTTTTCTTTTATGCATCATGTTTTTTTTGTATGTCTAAGAATGTCTAGCCCTAGGTCCAAGTTTTTCTATTTTTATTCTAAAACTTTTATAGCTTTACATTTTATATTTAAGCCTGTGATTCATTTAAGTTAATATTTGCCTAAGGTGTGAGACTTAGATTGAAGTAGAATTTTTTTTTTTTGGTCTACTCTTCAATTGCTCCAGCACTATTTGTTGAAAAGTCTGCCTTCCTCCATTCGTTGTGTTGGTACCCATATTCATGTGAGTCAATCTGCTTATGTGTCTATTCCTTCACTAATACATACAGTCTTGATTATAATAGTTATATAAGTCTTTAATTAAGGTCAACTGATTCTTCCCAGTTTAGTTTTATTTGTCAAGATTTTTATAGCTGTGATAGGGATTGCTCCTGTCTATATAAATTATGGAACTGACATCTCTACTAACTGTGTCTTCCAGTGCATTAACATGATATGTCTCTCAATTTATTTCTTTCAAAAGTGTTTCATAGATTTCAGCACCCAAGTCAAAAAGTTTTGGTCAGATTTATATCTAAGTTTTTATCTTTTAAATTATTAGAAATGGTAAATTATAATATATTTTATTTTTTCACTTATTCATTATAGTATGTAATTAGATTGTTGTATGTTTGTCTTGTGTCTTTGCTGAATTGACTTTATAGCTTTATGTTGTTTTTTAGATTCCTTAGGATTTTTATAGAGATAATCACATCATCTTAAAACTGGGGCATTTAATCTTATATTTTGATCTGCATACCTTTATTTCATTGTCTTGCTTTAATGTACTAACTATAGCTTCCAACACTATGTCGATTAAGAAGAAGAACAAACAATGTTGTCTTTTCCCTAATTCTAGGGGGGAATTATTTATTCTTTCATATCAGTATTTTATTCACTGTAGCTTTTTTATTGATTAGATTTACCAAACTGGGTAAATTCTTTATTCCTATTTTTCTCATGAGTTCTTAAAATCACAAACATGAATTTTATAAAATGCTTTTTCTGTATTCATTAATAAGATCTTGGGACTTTTCTTCTTTAGTCTATCATGATGCTGGATTATGGACATTGAACTGGCTGTGTCCCTGGGACAAATGGTACTTGCTTGTAATGTATCCTTCTCTTTTATATGTGTCTGAATTCCACTTGCTAATACTTGTTGAAGAGTTTTACATTTACATTCAGGAGAGATACTGATTTATAGATTTCATTTTTCATATTCATTTTCTAGTTTTGATATCAGTAACACTAGCTTCATAAACTGAATTGGGAAGTATTCATATCTCTTCATTTATATCTCTGAATGAAATTGCACAGAATTGATGTCAATTCATTTTCAGACATATAGAGTAATTTTCCAGTGAAATCCTCTGGGCCCAGAGATGGCTTTCTTAAACTTTTTAAACTTATGAATTAAATTTCCCAAAGAGTTACAGGGTTGCTCATATTATCTACTGCATACTGGTTTTGTTAGGGCAGTTTGTATTTTGTAAGGAATTGGTCCACTTGATCTAAGTTTCTAAGTTGTCAAATCTATGAACATAGATTGTTCATAGTATTCCCTTACTATTGTTTTGATATCTGGAGGGTCTGTAGTTGTACCCTCTGATATGATCTTTTTTTATTACTCAGTTATTCATATGTGCAAACATTGTTTGGGTCTTTTCTGCCCACTGCTCACCATTCCCTCTCTCATCCCCCCACCCCTCTCACTTCCAGACAGAACCTGTTCTGCCCTTTTCTCCAATTTTGTTGAAGAATAGATATGAGCAATAATAAGAAAGACAAAGCAGTTTTGCTAGTTGAGATAAGAATACCTATACAGAGAAATTCCTAGCATTGCTTCTATGTACAAGTGTATTACAACCCAAATTGATTCATCTCTACCTGACCTCTTCACTACTTCCCAGTCACCTTCCCATATTGAACTCTGTCATTTCAAGGTTACTATGTTTAGCTCCTTTGCAGTGAGGACATCAGACACTTTCAAGTGATGGGTTTCCTACCTTTCCCCATTCCTCCCGTACATGCTCTCTTATTAGCGTGTGACCCAAGTCCAACAACACTACTGCATTTACCCTGATCTAAAGTCCACATATGAGGGAGAACATATGATTTTTGGTCTTCTGACCCTGGCTAACCTCACTCAGAATGATATTCTCCTGATCCGTCCATTTACCTGCAAATGAAAAGATACCATTCTTCATGGCTGAGCAAAATTCTGGAGTAACCTGTGTTGCATTCCTTTGGGTGAATCCCCAGGAGTGGGATTGCTGGATCATATGGCAGATCTATGTTTGGATTTTTAAGAAGCCTCCAAATTTTTTTCCAGAGTGATTGCACCAGCTTGCATTCCCACCAGCAGTGTACGAGGGTTCCTTTTTCCCTACATCCTTGCCAACACATGTTGTTGGTTGTGTTTTTGATGATGGCTATTCTAACAGGGTGAGGTGGAATCTTAAAGTGGTTTTGATTTGCATTTCTTTTATGGCTAGAGATGGTGAGCATTTTTTCATGTGTTTTTTGGCCATTTGAATTTCTTCTTTTGAGAAAGTTCTGTTTAGTTCACTTGTCCATTTCTTAATTGGTTCATTGATTTTGGGAGAGTTTAGTGTCTTAAGTTCCCTGTATATTCTGGTTATCAGTCCTTTGTCTGATATATAGCTGGCAAATATTTTCTCCCACTCTGTGGGTGGTCTCTTCAGTTTAGAGACCATTTCTTTTTTTGTGCAGAAGCTTTTTAATTTTATGAATTCCCATTTGTCTATTCTTTCTCTTAGTGCTGAGCTGCTGGAGTTCTACTGAGGAAGTCTTTGCCTATACCTATTAGTTCCAGAGTGTTTCCTGCTCCTTCCTCTACTAACTTCAGAGTTTTGGGTCTGATATTAAGGTCCTTGATCCATTTTGAGTTAATACTAGTACTGGGTGATAAACATGGATCTACATTCAGTTTTTGTGCAGGCAGATAACCACTTTTCCCAGCAGCATTTGTTGAAGAGGCTATCTTTTCTCCATCATATATTTTTGGCACCTTTGTCAAAAATAAGGTGGGCATAGCTGTGTGGATTCATATCCGGGTCCTCTATTCTGTTCCACTGGTCTTCATGTCTGTATTTATGCCAGTACCATGCTGTTCTGGTGTGGCTCCAGCGTCTCAGCAAGGTTTTTGATTCACAGAGCTGCTTTGTCTGCTTCTGTACCCTAGTTGCCATCTTGGATCCTCCTCTGATATGTTCTTAATATCTGTCACTTGCTCTTTCTCTGTCAGTCTTGCTAGTAGTTTGACCTTTCTTTCCCCCAGCTTTCTGTTTCATTCTTTTCCCCTGCTATTCTTCTGCTTTAAATTTCATTGATTTCTGATTTTTTTTTATTATATCCTTCTTTCTGCTTGCTTTGGGTTTATTTTTTGTTGTGATGGGATCATATTCATCTGAGATTTTCCTGGTTTTTTTTTGTTTGTTTGTTTGTTTTGTTGTTGTTGCTTTGTTTTTTTTGTTTCTAGGCTAGCCTGAAACTCACTGTGTGTCATAAGGCTGGCCTTAAACTTGTCATCCTCCTGCCTAAGCTTCCAGAGTGTTGAGATTACAGTTATATGTCTTGATACCTGGAGGATACAGATTTTCCTCTTTCTTTTTTCCCTGCTTTTTATTTATTTTGAGTAATAAATGTCAAAAATACCCATACTAGAGGGTCTGTATGCAAAACTCAACACTTGAGGTTATTTTACATTTACAAAGCTGCCATCATGTACAGCACTATATGTCCACAGCAGCTGTAAGCTTTAGAATCAAGAGGGCAATTGAGGGGAAGAAAGATGAGAGAAGTTAAGAACAAGTGATCCTTCATTAATGGGGTAAATGGCCAACCAGATAACTAGTAAAGAAAAAGACTATCTGTTTCCCTTCTTTAGTGATAACTAAAATATTATTGTTTCACAGGGCTGGATCCTGACAAACAATGATCCTTCCCAAATTTTCATTTCATTTTCCTTGTCATCTTATCCACTTTGGATTTTCTCAGGAACCTCAGCCTTAATATTAGATAAAAGGTCAGAATTGATATGTTATCTTCAGGAAAAGAAGATAACCAGTGTTGAGGATATGACATGTCTTGTCAACCCCAAACTTCCAGTTAAAACCCAAGATTTTCCTCTTTCTAATGTATGCATGGAGTGCTACAGTTTTCCCTCTCAACCTGCTTTACCTGTGTCCTACACAGTTTGATACATCAGATTTCCATTTTAATTTAGTCAAATAAAATTTTGAATTTCCCTTGAGACTTCTTCTCTGAGCCATAAGTAATTCAAAAGTGTGCTGCTTTGTTTTCAAATATTTGGATAATTTCCTGTTATCTTTCTGTTACTGAATCCTAGATTGATTCAACTACAGCTGGGGAAATTCTCTGTATGATTTCCATTCCTTTATATTCCCTGAAGTTTGTTTTATGAACTGGGATATGATATATCTTGATATATGTTCCATGGGTAGTAGAGAAGATTGTGCATTTTCCTGTTTTGCAGGTAGTGTTCCATAGATGTCAATTAGATTCTATCGGTTAATGCTTTTGTCTATTCTTGATTAATTGTCTAGTTGGTCTAGCAATTGTTAATAGAAAGGTTTTGAAGTTTTCAACTATCATTGTGTATTTGTATTACATATTTTGCCACTCTTCTGTTTGGTGCATATAAATTGGTTTTCTACGTGTATTGTCCATTGTATCATACAATGTCCCTCTTTGTCTATGGCAATTTTCTTTGCTCTGAAGTCTATTTTATTTGACATTAATGAAGCTGTCTTTGCTTTGCTTCCAACAATGTTTGTATGATATAGCTTTCTTCTATCCTTTTACTTTCAACCTGAGATATATATAATTGGAAATTATTTTCTTATAGATAGCATATAGTTAAATGAGTTTTCAAAATGTACTCTGCCAATCTCTTAAGTGTAGTTAAATTTAATGTAATTATTATTTTGCATTTTTATTATTTATTTTATTTTTATTGTTCTAGAAATTGAACCCAGAGCCTTGTGCATGTGAGGCAAGTATTCTACCACTAAGCTATACTCCCAGCTTAATGTGATTATTGATATATTAAGGCTTAAACATGTCATTTTATTTTTTGTTTTCCTTTTGGTCTCTTTGATCTTTGTTTCTACTTACATTTTCTTGCTTCCTTGTGTATAACTTGAACACATTTTAGAATTTGATTTTGATTTGTATATGCCATTTTTGAGTGTACCTCTTTGTAGAGATTTTAAGTGGTTGATTTAGGTATTACATGATTCATATATAGCTTATCACTGTGGTGTTATCATTTTATCATACCAGATGAAGTATAGAAACTTTACTACCTCCTTTTACCATCCTTCACTTATAATTGACTTAAGTATCCTTATGTATATTAGAACTACATCAGACAATGATATAATACTTGCTTCCTCTGTGAAATGTGATTTAGAAAAACTCAAGAAGAGGGGGAAGTCTATTGCACTTATGCCCATATTTTTACTTATTGTGTTCTTTCTTCCTTCATGGTATGCCAAAGTTTCTTATTTTATTGTTTTGTTTCTGTTTAGAATTTTCTTTAATTTTTTGTTTTGGGTGGGTCTGAGGATGATAAAGGTTTTAAGTTTCTTTTTTTTAACCTATAAATTGTCTTGACTTTTCCTTCACTCCAGAAATATATTTTAGGTGGATCTAGGATTCTGAGACAAAAGTTCTCTGTTCTTTCAGCACTTGAAAAATGTCATGGCACTTTCTTCTGGCCTCTGTGACTTCTGATAAAACATCTACTGTCATTTGAACTATTTTTTTCTGTTACAAATGAACTGTCATTTCTCTTCTGCTGCTTTCAAGACTTCTTTGTCTCTTGTCTCCAGAAGTTTGAGTACAGGGTATCTTGGTGAGTATTCCTTTAGGTTTTTCCTCTTTAGGATTTTCTCAGCTTCTTGACTCTATAGGATTATTATGACTTTTGCCTAACTTGGAAAGACTTCAGCCCTTATTTTAAGTATTCCTCTTAGCACTGTCTTCTTTCTCCTCTCCATTACAACTGATGTCATGAATGATAGATGTTTTGTCACAGTCTTACAGCTCCCTGAGACTTTCTGTTCTTTTCCTCTCTCTCTCTCTTATTTAGATAGAGCATTCTCTGCTGTTTTTCATTCTAGTTCTCTAATTATTTCCTGTCATCTTCATTATGTTGTTGAACACATGCACTGAGTTGAATTTTTTTAAGTTTAGTTTTGTACTTTTCAGTTGTTCTTACATTTTCTATTTCTTTGCTGAGACTTTCCATTTATTCATCGATTCTTTCTATTCTTTTTCTTTTTCTGGGAGCACAGACATATCCACTTGAATCAGACTTTGTGTTTTCATTTGTTTCAAGTAAATAATTTTTATGAAGACTGCCTTAAAAATCTTTGGGCAGTCTTAACACAGAGAAACTAAAGCAGATACCTTAAAAGCAACTGAGGCCAATAGGAAAAGAGGACCAGGAACTAGAGAAAAGTTTAGATAAAAAAGAATTAACGTAGAAGGTAACACACATGCACATGAAATCAATGTGAGTCAATGCCCTGTATAGCTATCCTTATCTCAACCAGCAAAAACTCTTGTTCCTTCCTGTTATTGCTTATACTCTCTCTTCAACAAAATTAGAGATAAGGGCAAAATAGTTTCTGCTGGGTATTGAGGGGGTGGGGGGGAGAGGGAGGGGGTGGAGTGGGTGGTAAGGGAGGCGGTGGGGGCAGGGGGGAGAAATGACCCAAGCCTTGTATGCACATATGAATAATAAAAGAAAAAAAAATCTTTGGGCAGTAATTCTGACATCCATGTTATTTCAGGATTGGCATCTATGTATTGTCTATTCCACTTAAGTTGAGATTTTCTGATTTGGTATGATAAGTGATTTTAAACTTGGGACTTTTATGTACTCTATTGCAAGACTCAATCTTGTTTAAGCTTCTGATCTAACTGAGTTCTCTAAGCACCATTCTGTCAGGGGCAGGGAAAGTACAGGTGGCAGTAATTGCCCAGGTTCTCCATCCAGTCTCTTTTGCACCAAGGTGAGAGAACACCTCAGAAGTTGGGTGGGTAGGTATTCACCAGGCCTCTTCTATTTTGTGTGTGTGTGAGGCGGGGGAGGGACTTGGGTTTGAACTTAGGGCTTTGTGCTTGAGCTCTTCACCACTTGAGTCTGTTTTGACCTAGTTATTTTGGAGATGGGGTCTCCTGAAATACTTGCTTGAGCTGACATCAGGAATCCTCCCAATCTCAGCCTCCTAAGTAGTTAGTATTATAGGCATGAGCCACTGGCACCTTGCTCACCAGGCCTCTTCTGATGCCACCTGGATGGAAGGGATAGAATCAATTTTTTACTGCTCCCCAAGATGTTTTCACTGGGCCTCTGCTGATACCACCCTAAATGGGAATAGGAAGAATGCCTTGTTACTTCCAAATAGGCTGGAAATGTGACTTCTCATGTGACTTCCACCAACAATGTAAGGGGGCAGAACATTTTCTCCTCCTCACTTAGCCTTATCCGAATGCCCCCAGGTTTTTGTGTTAGGATTCCCACAGCCTAGCAAAGGTGAAAGTCCAGCTCCCCACTTGACCTTTACTGGTGTGTGTTTATGGGGGGAGGGACACTGTTTTAAAAAATTAATTTGATGGAATAGAGTAGTTATTGTCTAAATGTTTCTGTCTTGCTAGTTTGTGCTTTTCTTGTCCTTTGGCTAGTGAGAGTGAGGTTTTTGTTGGGATATTTCCTCTTTTCTACTTGTACCTATTGATATTTTCAGATTACTATTTTCCCTGACATCAATTCTGTGATACATGAGGAAAAAAAATATCCAGGGAACTCATAACTGTGACTTTTTTTGGTGAGTTCTTATATCCTTAACTGGTTTACTTTCATATATCTACCTTTCAGTCATTCTTATATTATAGATCAATGCTGATTCAAAAATACAATTTTAACCTGTCAGGTGGCTCAATCCCATAATCCTAGCTACTTGGGAGGTAGAGATCAGGGCAATCATGGTTCAAAGCCAACCTGGGCAAAAAGTTTGCAAGACTCCATCCCAAGTAATGTCTGGGCATGGTGGTACTCTCCTGTCATTTCAGCTATGCAGGGAAGCACAAATAGGAGGATCACAGTCCAGGTCCACCTGGGCATAAAGCGAGACTCTGTCTCAAAAATCACTAACACAAAAAAGGGCTGGTGGTGTGGCTTGAGTGGTAGAGTGCCTGCCTAGCAAGCACAAGATCCCGAGTTCAATTGTCTGCAGAGTTAATTTGTTTTTTAATAGAAACATAAAGAAACTACCAAGCAAGATCTTTAGACATGTTCTCCTTCCTAATTTTGAGCAACTTTTTGAGAAGGGGCCAGAAGTTTTGACGTATCTTGACTAAAAACAATGAATAATAATGGCAGTTTCTTGATTTCACCTGCTTCCATGATGGAAATATGACTTGCTAGTGCCAGAGGGTTCTCAGGCCCCATAGAAGGAAATTTCCCAAATTTCTCCTCAACTGATCATGGGACTAAATTTTGTAAGTTTGCACATTTTGGAGTTCTAGGACTAATTTTCCCTTATGAACACATCTTCAGAGAACCACACAAAGAATTATAGAATATTATGATAAAACCACAGTTGTATAATTACTTACCTGCTTTATTTTCTTGACCATAAATTCCTGGAGGTCAGGATTGTGTCCTGTTTGTCTCTGTGCTCCCAGAACCTACCACAGGTCTGGCACATAGTGCATCTTCACTGAGTCAGATTGGAAGGGATTTTGAAGACGATCTATTGATTTCTATTGTAAGAGGGGAGACACTTTGCTTACTCTTGAGGTTTCTAATTAATGAAAGTAGCTCCACTGGTGATTACATCCCTGCTGTATCTCCACTACTTCACTCTATCCTTCTCAAGGAAGGATAGAGTCTCTTTGAAGAATAAAATTGAGCATGCTGTTCTCCTTGCTTTTTGGGAGACGAGATACCTGCATGAGAATCGGTATATATTAAACTCCAAGTCTTTGATGTGGGCAGGCCTTCCTGGTCCAATATTGCCTATTTCTGGGTAGGTACATCGGAGTCATTCTGGGATTTAAAAAATGGGACTATTGAAATTGTACATTAAATTATGTCCTCCAATTCTATACAAACAATTGGCTCCGTCTTTCATGCCTTTGTCTTACTTTTTAATTTATTTGTAATGGGACAGGGAAGCGGGGTGCTACATATAGAGCTGGATGGAGAACTCCATCTCTCATCTTTTAATTACAGCTGAAGAATCTGAGATCAACAGAAGTAAAGCTTAAGTAAGCAAAATTCAGGTGGTAGTTTTTCAGTACTTTTAGTATGCCAGTCCAGGAAGGGACAAACATATAAACACAACTCAGAGAGATTTCTTCAAAAGCTTGTAACTTGTGAACAGCTTGAAGTCCCACAGTAAGCCAATGTCAAAGCTGAAACTGAGAAGTGGTGTTTCAAGATGTTTACATTCCCTTCTCTTTTTTATACCTATTACCTTTCCTATATTATTTTCCTCTCTGTCTTCTTCTTTTTATGATATAATTAAGCATTAAATAGAGGCCCTTTGACCCTTACCCAAGCCTATGCTTGTAAACTGGTAGGAAAACCTGTTCAGAGGGTTTGCCAATTTTCCGTTGTATAAATGCACCATCCACAGCTAACTGCAAGCTACCAATGATATAAGAACTAGCTTACAAAACTCCTGAAAACTTCGAAGTGAGTTCTGAGTCAGATAAAAGCTGGCACTGGCAGGACTTACTGAAGGATCTTTTCCCCCTCCTTTCAGTTAAATAAGCTAAAATTTACTGAATACTTAAATATAAGATTGGTCTCTGGGCTTACTTGGGAGTTTGACATAGTCCATTCCCTCAGGGAATGTTCAATCTATGTCAGCATGTGTGGAAAGTGTTAGGGAAGTGAAACCACAAACTTGGAGAGGAATCAGGACACTAGCAGTGGCAACATCTACACTGAAAGCTGGAGAATGGGAAAGAATGAGTCCAACTGAGAGGCAGGGTGAAGAATGGTACATGGTTAGGGAAGGGTTGTGTATAGGCTGAAGTGATGAACAAGCAGGATGCAAATGTGGGATTATATGTGGTTTAGTGGGAGCTGAAACAGCCTCCCTCTCCTCCTTAGTTCCCACTCCACATTTCCAGCCTCTTGCTTAACATCTTCATTGGATGTACTATAGGAACTGAATCAAATCAAACATACTCCAAAGTAAGGTTCTTCCTTTTTTCTTTTTATGATATAATTAAGAGCTAAATAGATTTTTCTACTTAACTCAGTCTAGTTGAGCCTAGTCTAAGGTTCTTATTGCCTCTTACTTCTGAGGCTTGGTAATATTTTGAGACATTGATTTTGTTTTCATTTTGTACTTATTCTTTTGTTTGTTACCTTGGGAGAGATATATGGCAGAGTACAAGGAGATGTCTACAGATGATTTCCTCTTTCTACCTTTAATTTCTTAAAGTCTATGCTCTAGAAAGGGGGCAGAGTTTGCTAGCAAATGAATCATGTCTGGAAAAACAGAAAGAAGAGGAAGGCCTTCCCCTAAGAAGAGATCTTCCAGATTCTGGAAAGAAGAGACAGACTGCAGGCAGTATGTCCCAAGATGGTGGGATGTGAGGCTTAAACTCTGGGAACACATGATACTCTAAACATGAGAATGTATAAGGCTTAGCAGGATGGTCCCAGATCTTGGATATTTCTCTGATCTCAAGTATTGGGAAGTAGGAAAGACCCAAGAGGAGGGACCAAATGTATAGGGCTGAGCCATCCCATCAATGAACATAGGTGGCAGCTCTGGAAAAGGACAAAGGAAATGTCTGGTGCACCAATGAAGATGAGCGTAATCAAAGTGTCCTTTGATTGCAGGGAGGCTCCTCACTCCCTGTCATAGGCACCCATAAATGGCCTGGAATTGCATATGCTCTTCGAACTTTGACCTACCCAAGTGAGTGCGGGAAAACCTTGAGAAAGACTAGGGCCTTGAAAGTGAAATTAAATGACAGATTCATATTCTATGTTTTCCCTTATTCTCCACTGTGTTTTGAAGGGCCTGATTTGCAGGCAGCTGTTTCCCCAGTTCTCATGGTAGCTGCATCCCCTTTTATCAATGGAGGACACTAGCAGGAAATTAGAGGGCAGGAGAAGAGGAGAATCTGCAGTGCATTTCCCTTTTTTTCCCTGTCACAGATGCTTCTTTGGCAGTTGCTTTGTGTCTTCTGTGGCAGCCACTCTTACCAGGATGGTTGGGCTGCCAGCAACTCTGTCTTCTCCTTTATTTCCCAAGGTAGGGGCTGTGGTTGCTAATTTCTGGGTTACTTAGCTGGAGTTAACTTCTGAGATCTTCCACTCTTGTGTTTCAATTCATTATATTCAATTGTTTCTGTAGATATTGAAGTGGTCTGTATTTTCCAGGTTAAACCCTGCCTGAAATAATTTAGTTTACAGAAAAGGTGATGTGCTATTTCTTGCATGCCAACTTTTTTGTAGTTTCTAATTAATATCACTAGGTTATTGTCTAATTCACCTATTATATATTCTCAAGTTAGCATTTGACCAAGTGACAGTATTTACATCAATGTATAATGCTTCCCAGACAACTGACATTTGAAATTCTTTTTGGAAAGAATGCCTTGAAGCAAAGATAAAACTACAGAAGGGACATGAGTCTTCAGGTTCAGAAAGCCTTTCTGATCATAAGTTCAATTCTGTATTTGGGTCTAATTCTTTTTAATTATGCCATTGTTTTCTTTATAGGTTGAATAGATCTTCACAGAACACACAGAGCCTTTGAGAAAGGCTTATTCATTACTTTCCCTTCTTGTTTCCCCCTCAGTCACAGTCCTTATGTAGTCCATATCCAATCTAATATATCCCTGGTGGGGCTACATAATAAGTTATTATCAGCCAGGTAAATTGGTTTATTAGGTGTTCCCTGTGATACTCAAGAAGCAACTTGACTTTTGATTGAGCAAATAGTCTTGGGGCTGGAATGGGAGCATGTAGCACCACTCAGAAAGGGGGGCAATTTGGAGACAATGCCACCTTAAGAGGACTAGCCTTGAGTCTAATAAACCAAGTAGCAAGTCAGAACTTTATTGCTTTTGGCCAAAGAACATTGCTAAACTTTCAGAACAAAGGGCAAGAACAAGGCATTCTTCTGAAAATAAAAAATTTCAGACAGGACAAAATGATATTAAGTTTCTGAAAATAAAACATAAATGTTCTAGGGGTAATTTTAGGAAAATAATCATCAGAATAATACCCTACTGTGTCAAACATTAAAATCTGAACAATCTTTCAGTGCATTCTTCTAAGGTTCTGATGCAGGAATAGTTATAAAATGTCAATTCATTTACTTATTCAACACATTTTATGTTGCACTAGGTTCTGTATTTGAAAAGTTACATACATATCTGTGTTGTAAAAAAGTAACTGTTGTTTCCAAAATTGTTTTGAGAACATTCATGAAAACTTCCTCTTCCCTCTACTTTCTCATACTTAAATTAACACACCTAAGAGACAGAATAATAAAGTGTCCTCTGGCTCAGGATAATCCAGGAGTGCTCTGTTGAATTAGGGATTTATATAGTTATTAACCTTTGTATTACCAAAGACATATAGATTCTAGAACAAGTTTGAATCAAGACTTAAGTTTGTATTAATATACATCAAAATTCATGATTTTTTTTCGTTTAGGTTCACTGTGTTCACAATCAGCGCAGCCACTTTCTAGATATGTGATCTCAAGGAAGTTACTTAAATTTTCTGCATCTTTAAAATGTGGATCCGAATTGTTGAGAGGTCTGGCACATAGTGAGATCTAAATAAGTACCGGTAAATATTCTTATGCCTCAACCAGTTTGGCTGAGGAGATGTACATGAATTGAAAAAAGAAAATCTTGATGAAAGAAAATAATTTTTAAAACCATGGAAAAGATCAAATCTATGGATTCAAACATAGTTAATCCAATCAGAATCTGAATTTGATTACCCCTTTACCACCATTGACTGGATATTTAGTAGTTTTCTAAGATTGACGTTGTAATTTATAATTTTATGGGTTTCTACTCTTTACTTCGGCTCAGTGATGAGCCTTTAAGCAGACTCACAAATGACAAACATCAGCACATTACTTAACTGGGAAACCCTCCGTGTTCCCAGGCCTGGGAGTTGGAACTCTTTACTTGGAGCGCAAGCTTTGGACTGGAAAGGTGGTTGTGGAGGACGGGGGGGGGTGGGGGGGGGGGCGAGGGCGGGGGCGGGGGTTACAACTGCTCCTCCCCTTCACACTCTGTACCCGCCCCCCTCAGTCCCCTCCTACTCCTTGGGCCTTTCAGAGCCTTTCTCTAGCTTGCCCGCCCTTGCTTCTGATGTCTGAGCTAGGCGCAGGAGGCGGGCTCAGCGCTGACGGGCTGCGCCTCTGCAGCCAGAGGGAGGAGGCGGGAAGGCGGGCGGCGGCGGCGGCGGAGGCGGAGGAAGAGGGGGAGGAGGTGGAGGCGGGGACTACGCCGGGCGGTAGCTGGCGCCGAGCGCGGTGGGAGAGGAGAGGGTACCCGCCTGGCTTGGCTGGTGGCCTCTACCCGCATCTCGGCGCTGCAGCCCTGCGCCTCTCCTGCCCTTGTCTCCAGGTCCACGGCCTCGGGCACAGAGGAGGCGGCGGAGCTCTGGGCCACTGGTAGGTTGCACGGGGACGGCAGCTCCGTCTGCAACCTTTTGTGCCGCAGAAAAGGTGGTGGTGATGGTGGGGGGGCTTGCCCCAGTCACCGATTACCGGTGACAGCCCAATCACGGCGCCGCCCCTTCCTCCTCGCCTCGTGTCCGGGCTAGGCGCTCACTGTCTGCGCAGTTTTGGGGAACCCCGGGCGGGCTGGCCTCCAGTATGGGTGGCAGTGCAGCACCCAGTGTCACTGGTCTGGGCGGGCTGGTCTCCCGGCACCCGTGCCGGGAGCTAGGGTCTGGTGAATTGGGTGGGGCCCACGCGGGGTGCGGGGAAGCCCGCAGCTTCCTGGCACAGGGGTGGGGCCGGAGACGCCGTGAGTGTGCAGCGCGTGTGAGTGAGTGTGCGGAGGCGTGCGCTCGCCGGGGAGGTGCGGGGACTCAAGCGACCCCGAACGCCTCTCCTGCGGTGCTGCGGTGCGGAAGGCTGGGTGCGTTGGCGCGCTCCCGAGCTCCGTCGGCCCAGCAGTGCCCGCACCGCGGGGAGACAGGCCTGGGGCCCCATTGAGAAGTAGCTCTTCTCCGGTCTGCTGCGACTCTGGCCAAGCATTCAGCAGGGCGCAGGGTGCGACTGCTGGGGCCAGATAGCGACCAGGGCCGAGCCTCGGCGGCCTTATCTCGCCGGTCCTCCCCGCCCGCGCGCAAGCTGGGGGCAAGGCCGCCCGGGTCCGCCGAGCACAGGCTGCGCGGCGCGGGCCGTGCGCGCGCGTGTGCATCGCGGCCCGGTGCTGGCCAGAAACGAAAGCTGGAGATGTTGGGCATCGCCACCCTCGCCCCACCTGTCGTGGGTGGACTTTGGGGTGGGTGGGAAGCGTAGGAAGGTGTTTGGTGGCAGGCAGCCGTCAGACCTTGAGTAGCGAGCGGCCCCATTGTGAAGATGCCAAACTCTCTCTAGTGGTGGAATCTGAAAATCTCTGCCAGAAAGAAGATGAGAACGCGAGGGGAATGATGGCCCTGCCCTTTCCCCCATTGTAAGTGTTCCACGTCCTTAGGGACTCCCTGTTTCTCGTCCCTCGCCAGTTTGCGCCGGGTTGGTTAAGGGTTAGTGCAGTTAAGATTTGTGTGTATGTTGTATACGTGTGTGTGCGCGCGCGCGCGTGTGTGTGTATGGTTGAGGTGCGGCAGGTAAAACTGCATCTGGAACTTTTTAATCGTTCGAAGAGGAGGAGAAATGGAGGCAGCAGCATTTTATGGTGTGCCTGCCACTCCTAGGTGAAAGAACAGTTCTTGCACAACGTTTCTGACGTTACTAAACTTCATTTTACATTTTTTTTCCCAAAAAGACACCCGATAATTTAGGGTTGTTAGTTGCCTTATTTACTTTTTTCTAATCTTGAGGAGCAGATAAACACTGGTAGATAAAAATGACCCCTTCCCAAAGTTTATTTTCCCTGTTATTTCAAAATACAGTCTGGGTTATTGTTGCAGAAGCTTTGGATACTTTATTAATCCAGGGCACGATTTATGCTTACACTATTATGTTTAATGACTGTTTCACAGACTTTTGTGTTTACTATCATGTCACTGTGTATTATAAACTTCAAAATAAACAGGATGAAATATAAAGAGTTAATGAACAGAGACCTATTAATTTGATAAGAAGTGGTAGATTTTTTAATAGATATTTTGGTTTATTTAAGTGGGTCTGTTAGTATTAAATATTCCAGGATACAAGATAAATTTATTTACATAAATCAGTGAATTTGTTTATTTTCTCTGCAAAATTTTCATATTTTTGGGAAGTTATTTTAATATTAACTCCGAAAAAATATTTAGTGTGGTGGGAATAATAAAACTTTAAAATTTACTTAATGGCTTGTACTGAGGGGTGGGGATTAGCTCTTTTCCTCAAGGGATAAGTTTAATTTTTGTCACCAACTTGTCAAAAAGAGTACCTGGTTTCAAGCTTTCCTTTGGAAAATTAGTCACTTCCACCATGTACACCTGTTGCATTCTGCTTACGCTTCCATAGAGGCAAATTTCTTGTAAAGAGGGCATGTGCAGTTACAGTCACTGTCACTCATATTTGCAGTGAAACTGAATATTTTTGCTAAAAGTAGAAGGATGACGTCACATATAAGAAAACAGTAATAACCCGAGTTTGATTTTTACTAGTAGAATTGATACTGGAAAGAGGAACACATTTTTGTCCTACTGAGCCAATTATGGGTTGGTTGTCTTACCATGTTGATGAAGTTAATGGTTCATTTGTAAGGCGAAGGGTGATTTTTAAAAAGTCACTTCCTACTTAACTCTTTTTCAAAACCTTTGATGATTAAATTGCCAAAAGAATAAGATTATTTGACAGTAATGTCAGAGGCAAGCATGTAGATAGAGCTAATGATTTTCCGCCCATGTTGTACTTTGACAGCTAAACCATTTTATTTCTGCAGTGTTTTATTACTTGAGAGATGTTTTGGTTCATCTCTCTTTTACTTGCTTTTAGAGTAGTCTTTGAGAGTAGTGATTACAAGATATTTTCACTAGTCAATGTAATTTCAATTTTTTCCCATAATTTTTTTCTCATTAGTTTCTCCTTAATTGGCCATTTAAAAAATACTACCTGTTTTTATTTTTTTCTTCATATTTTAGGAGCAAAAATTGAGGCATAACTTTTAATTCTACTAATTTATTTGCCTAAATTTTACTTTGCTTTTCATAATTGAATCTTTAATGATTAGTGGGATTTATTTACCAAAATTCAGAAGGGCTGTATGCTGGCTTTTATCTTTACAACCTTATAATTTTTCAGTGCTAAATTTGCCGTTATTTTGTTAATGGATCTGTGTTGATACTTGGCATTTATGGGTTTGTGGGTAAGGATATTGTGTGGACCTGAACATTTCTATATATTTTTTTAGAAAACCATTCGCTTTTCTGGGTTCTTGATGCCATTCAATTTTACTTTATATGTATGATATTTGTATATTTCCATGCCTGTGGGTCTGTCCCACTGGCTGTTCTCAGACTGTGCTTCAGTGCCTCTGTCGTGCTGAGACATGTAATAACATTCAGGAATACCATTGAATAAATAAGTGAAAATTGAATGATTGGGTGGATACCCAAAAGTGTACTCCTCAGATCTCTATGCAAAGTCACAATACCACCAAAAAGGTGTTTCTTCTTTTTATAAAATCCCTTTCCTTTTCATTGTTATCAATTACTATTGAGTAGTAATAAGATTACTATTGAGTAAGTAATAAGTAAGTAATAAGAATATAACTGCCACACTTTGGCACTTGAGAGTTAAAGAGGTACAATAAACAATTATACCATGGTATTGACTATGAACTGAGGCATATAGTCAGTCACTCTTCTTTTGAAGGACTTTCTTCTTTAACTGAGATAACATCTGTTGTGTTGCCTAAAAAATGTAACACACTTGCAAGTTAATGTTTGAAAACTTTACTATCTGTAGAAGCTTCATTTGCAGACAGTTGTTGGTTGTCTTTTGCCTAACTCACCTATGGCTTCCTATCCACAGGCCTGTGGGCAGTTAGTTCTTGGCCAAGTTTTAAGTTTTCCTGCTTTCATTGTTTATAGGACAGGGTCTGTTTGTTTCAGCTTCTTGGAGTTGGAAACATTGTATCCTATAACCTTGGTTCTATTTACTTTAGTCTGTGTTTCTATGTAGCATTTAGTCCATCCTCTAAAAATTTCAAATGAGTCTTTCTGCCTCTTGTGGACCATTGAAGAGACAAGATCCATTGATATCTTTCCCAGGCTTTATTCTAGGATGAAGCTATAGTCAACTCCAAGTGTTAGAGGTTTACAGATTTGAAAGTATTCTGAGAATGACTGATTTTATTTGAAAGGCCTGTTTTTGAAGAATTTTCATATTAGTCTTTTAATTGCTATTTATGGGAGGTGGGAGTAAAACCCTTATATATTTGTAGTAGATTCCTTTATAGGCAATCTCTTAAAGGCAGTGTACTTGTATACTAACTTCTTGCTTTGCTCACTTTTTTTTCATTTTCTTCTTTTTCACTATCTATATTATCATCACCCTCTTCTTAGTACCTCTGCACAGATACACACAAGCAACAGAAATGAGTAAAACTCAGAAATGGATGGTGCTCCTGCATCTTGGCTTCGCCTTGTGTTGCTCTGATTCTGTTTACATTCTACTTTTGACTTGGCACTGGGATAACAGGGGTGATCAGTCACTACACTTTGTTTACTATGAAATTAAGGCCAGTTTCCTAGACTTCCCGGTCAGCTCCAGTGCAGGAGTTGGATAATTACTTTAAGGCTCTCCTGCTTTCAAGTCCATACTGAAGTTTTCAGTTGATTTCTTTCTTTTGGTGTTGAAAAAAGTTGGGAAGTGTCAATATTTTTCAATGCTTTTTAAAGCTTGAAAAGAAGAATATACCCCCAAATACATGAGAGAAATTGTATGATAGTTTACATGATGTATAAAAAATTTGAAATTGTCTTTAAGAGTAAGACATTAAGGTTTTTCTAATGTTCCTTCTTAATTTTCAATGTAAGTTTCTAAGAATCCAGATCAAATATGTCTCATTTTGTAATTGATGTCCTGAAAAAGAAAGTAAAAATACGTATCTGTATTTGTCATCCAGCTGGATAGCCATCAAGTATTGGTTGAGCTATTTTTCCTGTTTTATAATTTATGATTTGAAAAGTAGCTTGGAAATTGAGGAGAGAGAGTCCATGATTTAGAATAATCTTGTATAAGAATCTCTACTGTGTACCTTAAAATTCTAATGTTTTTCAAGTTGGAAATAACCTTGAAACTAGTAGTAAAAACTACCTCCCCCCTCAAGCACTTCACAAATGAGGTAATACAGCTTTTAAAGTGTCCCCTCAAACATTTAAAATAGAATTCCATTTACAGAAATTAATTAGTATATGTTCTTCAAGAGCATGGTTATTGTGTGAGGCCACACTTATCACAGGCCTGAGCCTACACAAGGATAAAGACAAGTCAATTGGGGTGCAGATTCCTCCACTGACTGCCACATAGTATTATTTCACCAAATACTTTAAAGTGGGGTCCATAATATTTTCCTATGAATAAGGATTAAATGATATAATTAGATATGCCTTTTGATATATAGAAGATGCTAAAAAAAAAAAAAACCAGTTTCTTTTTACTGACATTCTCCATTAAAAATCCATTTACTTAAGATATCAACATGAACTTTACAACAATAATGATATAGGAATTTTTTGGGGGGGATAATTACATGAAATAAACAATTTTATTGTTGGGAAACAATTTTTGTTACATTACGGTTCACTTTATTTTAAAATTGGAAATTTCATTGTTGATGTGGAACCAAGATCTATTGTCTAGATTTTTTGGTTATCCAATTTCAAAATAGTTGGTGACAAAATTAAATGAAATGGAGCATGTCTTTTATCCACATCCAAAGACTTTCAAAATGATGAGACTGATGAACATGATAACTTCCTGGAATGACAGTTTGGTGCTTTCTCTCCTTCCAGTTTCTCAAGCTGAAGAAGCAAATACCTTCAATACAAAAAATTTTCCATTTCCTTTGACTTAAACTCTTCTGTGCTTGTTAGAAAAATAATAAAGTGACAGACTCCTTGCCTTTCCCCTTAGTGCTTGTCTTCAGGTTGGAACATGTTGCAAAGTATGGTTGCCATTTTTTCAGGGTCTGTGCACCTATGCAAGTAAAATGAATCCACTCAGCTCATTTAAGTCCCTTCCTCCTTACACTGAGCACAACAACGGAATACTCAGCAACCAAAGAAACTTTTATGGAGGAAAAGGGCTTAAGGGAGTTTTCTTGGTCTCAACAAATTAACCCAATTAGCAGAGGAGGCAGGAGATAAAGATAGATTCTCTTACACATTAATTCCCTAGGTAATTGGGGGGTGGAGGGAGGAGCAAAGAATTGATGCTAGAAGCCTTAAGTAAAGTGGCAACATGAAGAAGTGACAAAGTGTTTTTCTGTCTTTTAAAATGTTTTCCAGGATCCTTCGAATCATTTGCCTTATAGCAATCTTAAGAATAATTTTTACTGTTGCTATTTTATGGTTCTAATGAGTACACACCAAAGATTAATTTCATTATGACAACATCACACATCTGTAAGGATATCTAAAGCGTGCAGAGTGCCCTCATTTGATCCATGTAGCAGGTGTATTAGGGGGACTGTTGTTGGTATCATTGGCCTGAAATCTGGAAGATTGCTATGTATGTCTGGTCAGAAGGCAGAGGTCTTAGCAAGACCAGAGCAAAAACCCTTTCTTTCTACCCTAGCCTCAGCATTTATTTTCCCACAGATTACCCTGGATCTGCTGAACACATGAATGGGACAAGGATGGGAAAACCAGACACTTAATGCCTCTAGTTTTTCTTGTCTCTATTTTGTTAATTGGGTACTCTTAGTTTCTAGGTAGAGTTTAAGCAACAGAATCCAGGGGAACAAGCAAAATAAGATGTTTGGGGGTCCATTTAGCCGAACAAACTCAAAATTACTTTAATTGAATTAATTAATTATTGTATCCAATATAACCTGTACCTAATATTAGTACCTTCTTTTAGTTTCTTCCTGTTTTTCAATTAGAATTGATATAATTGCTTTATAAATTATGTTACTTGTTAAATGACAGGTTTATTTTTGTATTTCATGTTTAGTATCTGGATTAGAGCAGAAAACTTATTATGCCTGTTCTCCCTTGGGACTCTTTGGAAATTTTGCAGTGACATCTTCTGGGATTTTGTCTGGTAAGTTATGTTTTGTATTTTCTGTTTGCTAACCAGTGGTATGAACATACTATCATATTGTGTTTTCAGGATTATATAAACAAACAGGTAAATGTAAAATATCAGTGTATTATTACATATATGTACAGTATATTCACAGCATTTTTAATGGTTGGAACTGAAATTATGATTGTAGTATGCTAAAATTATTTGGCTCTTTGAGTACATTTTTCTTTTCTTAAATTCCTATAAAATAAAGGTACTCTTATGGAAGAATGTTTCAGAATATATGGTAGTTTAGGAGTGCCTGTTCTAATTGGGGGTAATTTAGCAAAAATATTAATCTCCACAAATTGGTGAAATAATTTGCAAAACAATTCTAGTTGCTTATCATGTATAAGGATTAGTTAACAGGGAGCTGAAAGGAGAATCATTTTCACTTAGTTGTGGAGACGTTCACTGCAAATGTGACATTCTTTTATCCAACTGTTAAATGTGTACAATGCTGTCATCTTGTTTTAGTTGTCTTTTTTTTTTCAATGTCATCTGTGTGTCTGTGCTGACATAGTTATTTGTGTCACTCCATGTCTTTGAAGGGGAAAATAATTAATCATGATCTTTGTAGCTCTTTAGCATTTTTAAAACTATATTGTGAGTCCAGGCTCTTCCAGTATCTTTTTAGGTTCTTGCTTTGAATTACTTAGAGAGGTCATACTTCTTGGAAAAAACAATTTCATAATAAGTGACTTCTAAGTTAGCAACCAGCAGCAGAATGAGTCAAAGGAATGATAAGGAAAAGCAAACAGTATTGTTAAGTACAAATAGCTCATCAAATTTGTAAAAATGCATTCTAAGATACTGACTAAATGGAAACCCTACTAAAATTTCCAGTTTTGTGGAAAAGGGGAAGAAATTTGAAAACAATAAGTACAAAGTGTATTTAGAGGATATTAGATAAATAATGCAGCCAGGTCAATAACTCACTGAACTGAAACAAAGCACAAAAGCAATGGGATAGAAACTACAGTAGAGAGAGAGAGAGAGAGAGAGAGAGAGAGAGAGAGAGAGAGAGAGAGTGTGTGTGTTTATGTGTCTATTTCTATCTGTCTATTTCTCTGGTACATGCATATATATATATATATGTTATATTTGTATATGTATGTTATATATTTAAGTACAGCAACATAGTAACAAAGCAGCAAATAGTGAAATGATCCACTTGGGAAGCAGTAAGTTACCTGTTATTGAAAGTGACCAGGTAGACACTGAAAAACCACTATTAGTCCTTCTTACTCTTAGATTACACAGTCTAAAAAATTAAAAAGTTGGGAGGATCATGTAAAACTTGGAAGTATGTGACAAAGACTGCCTACTTTTAATGTCAGGCTTATTAAAATATAACATACACAGTTAAATTCGCTCAGTTAAGGTATGCAGTTTGGTGCATTCTGACAGTCCCTTTGTAATCTCTTTCTGCTCTCTGGCTTTTGGCAATCATTGATTAGTTTCTGGCCCAAAAGTGTTGCCTTTTCCAGAATGCCACATAAATGGAATCATATAGGACATAGCATTTTCTATCTACTTCTTTTACTTGGTATATTCTTTGTTCATACCTCTTCATAGTTGAGTAGTATTCCATTGTATGAGTGTACCACAGTTTATTTTCCTGAGATAGATATTTGGATTGTTTTCAGTTTGGGGTAGTTGTGAATGAGGCTGTTATAAACATGCATGTTCAGGTCTTTATGTGAACATATATTTTCATTTTTCCTTGGTTGTTTAATAAGCAACTGCTCAACTGTTTTTCCAAAGTAGCTATTATATCAAAGTGCATGTAGATGAAGGAACTCAAATCTCATCTAGCATTTATTTTATATTTTATATTCAGTTTTAATAAATTTGCTTAGCAGATATTTTCAGATCACAGTGGATTAGAAACAGAAAATTGAAAGACTTTAGGAATAGGTTGTTAGTGATTTGTAAGGAAGTAAAAATGATGTCTATCAAAATGACTAAGAAAAGGGAAGGATTTTAGAGCAGGGAAATTCTTCTATCTGGTAAGTTCTGTCTAACAAATTCTTGTACTTATGTGCATATTAGAGTTCTTTAAAAACTTCAGATTCCAGGCTAACCCCCCTCCCCAATTCAGTTAAATCACAAATCTGTTGTGAACACAGACATCAGTACTTTTTGATGCTCCTTGGAGTATTTCACTCTATAGACAAGTTTAGGAGCCATATGCTAGGATCACAGAATGATGACAGGGAAAGAGCACTGAACTTGCAGCCAGGAGACCTGGGTTGTAGTTATGGCCACTAACTACCTATGTTGCTCTGGGCAAGCTTCTGCATCTGTGACTTTAGTGCCCTCTTCTTTTTCACTCCAGCAGTAGAGGTTCCAGGTAAGTGAACTTCAGCATGATCCTGGGATTAAAACCAGGTCATTTCAGCCATTACCATAACTAATATGAGTCATGCCTAAGAGATCCCATTTTCCAAGTAATACTTCTATTCTTTTATCGCTCATTTCAGGTACTTGTCATAAAGTATTTTGTTAACATTTTTGTTTTGTATATTTAAGATGATTATATTCATATCTGCTTTCTCATGTGGTATTGCTATATGTTGCTAAAAACAGTAAAACATGAAGCAGTGTTTGATTATGGGGTGTGTATGTGTGAATTTTTTTGATAAACCTTATTTAAAAAAAAAACAAAACTCAGAACCCAATACTTTTCAAAAAGAATTGTTAGTTTAGCAGTTGTGAAAAGAATCAGCAATTTTCAGAGCTGGTTTAGTGAGGTAAATCTGTGTTGTGTTTTAAAAATATTATTTTTTGGGAGCTTGGTCTCTTGGAGAATGTTCAAGCTGTGCAGATTCTGTATAGGCTAAGTCTCTTGATGGCTCATCCTGGTGCATGAGTATTCACTATGTGTGTTGTGGTTTGGCTTGTTTGCTTTAGTCTAAGCCAGGATACTAATGTTGGCATATTGCATCCTGTGCCCAATAATTTAAAAAAAATTGAATGCTGTGTATTTTTCTAGTATATGTAAATGTTATTTTCCCATTCTTGAAAGAAGTTTGATATTTACTTTGTAAATTTCTTCGCAAGAAATATATAATGGTGTAAGTGAAAATATCATAGTTTTGAGGTCAAAGAATGGAAATCATGCTCTTTTTACTTACCTTTTTCCTTTAAGAAAATCAAACAGTCTTATCCGTTGGTAACATTGGCTTCCTTTTTCAGTAATTTCTATTATAAGCAGATAGAAATGGGCACTTTCCTGGTTAGTGTGTAAGACTGTACTTTAAAAAAGTACTTACATTAATTTTCATTATATAAAGTAATATATTCTTATAAAAAATGAAAATATTTTGTATAAAGCTTTGTTGTAGTTACAATAAAAATTTAGAAAGGATATATTCTTTGACTCAGAGTTTACTTTTGGAATTTTCTTCCAAAAGGAGAAATAATTTTGTGTGTATGTTTGTGTGTGTGTATTTATATGTTTTCATTTTAGGAAGAAGTGGACACCTACTCATATTTGTAAATGTACAAAAAAAAGGATACACCAAATATTAATAAGGTTTTCCACTATATGTATCTGACATTGGTAGGGGCTGAGGGGGAATTTTTCCTCTTAAATAAATCATTATGAATTATTTGAACTGGAAATTTTTCAGTTTGCATTTATTACTTTTTATAGTTCTCAAAAACAATGAAAAGAAAAGCAATCATTAGAGCTGTTTAGTAAGGAATGGAAAGGGATAGGGAAAAGTTGTTATAAAAAAAAAGTGTTTGTGGACTCTAAGGCTCGTTGAGATATCTCTATTCAGTTAAAGAACTTAGCAAGTAGGGTGGAGCTCCAGTGCTAGTGCCCAGTACAGTAAATGTGTTTCTTAGAGCACGTCCCTGATTCAAGCATGCTACATCACAGAATAATTGCAGGGTAATATCTAGAGGCATCCTAGTCAGAATTACCTTAGTTTTCTTGTGAACCTTTGTTTTCCTTTCTCTCTATGAAAATAACATTATACCCAAATTTTACAAGTTCCCTCCTATCCTAAAAAGTATTTCTGATAATCTTACTCAGTTTATGACAGCAAAGATTAAAGTGTGTCAAGAGAAGCTGGCAAAAAAATTATTACCTAAGTTGGTGAAATGAGTCTAACAGTAGAATTCCATGCCCTTTGACATTTTAGCTAAAGCTTAGGGAGTTGGAACTTTAAAAAAAATATATGTGTTACTGATACATGAATATACATAATAGAAAAGCTAGTGAATTAATTAATTCTTTGAGTTTTTTAGATGAATTACAGATATTAGGATATAGAATTTCTCAGAAAGAATCTGTATAGCAGTTGTGAAACTTACCAGCTATTTTCAGAGTTGTTTTAAAGAACAAAGAACTTTAGGTTATATTTTCAAAATATTGGTGTTTGTGCCCAAAGTTTTGGAGGTTTGGACTCTTGGAGAATATTCAAAGGCTGTACATGTCATGGTCTTTTGATGTTCTAATTCTGGTACACCAGGTTCCCCTCTACACACCTGTGTTGTATCCATGTTTCAGGATGGACCTCTTGCTTTAGTTTTAGCAAAAATTCACAATTGCATGCTATAGTCTGTGCTTTAGAAATGTACTCTATACATGTTTACAGAATTAGTGCTATCTTGTCTAGTGTCGTGTAGTTGGATCCTCATGTATTTCAAAGAAATACAGTAGCCAATGAAAATTGGCTAATGAAAATTGTTAGGTCTTTCATGTTTTAAAATAACTCAATGCCATTGTTACTGGTTAGATTGTAAGAAAATTTTATATCAAAGACCCTTAAGTATCTTCTAAAAAATTATATTTCCATGTAATACTTGTTTAAAAAATTCAGGTTTTTTTTTTTGGAGGGGATTGGAGTTTGAACTCAGGGCTTCGAGCTTGCAAAGAGGCATTCTACCACTTGAGCCACACCTCTAGTCCAAAACTCAGTTTTAAAAGCATCGTTCAACGATAAGTTGACTTTTGTAGTTGTATCTGTTGTAGAATCTTCTATCCATAGAAATTTTGCTGCTTCTGTTACTATAACAACAACAATTTTTTTCTATTTTTTATTTCAGTCTTTATTTTGCTTTAAGGTACTTACAAAAGGCATTCATGGAAGCAACAAGGGCATGCTAGGTCTCTGACTTTTAATAGTCTAGAATGTAGGCATTAGCACTGGAGCTGATTTCTTCATACACTATTTATTGATGCTGTGGAAAGGATATCTGTTGTGCATACCTGCAGTGATATTTGCAGGGATGCTTTGTAATTCTCTATCTTGTAGGTGCTTTTTGGATACAGGCTTATTTTGGAATATGAAACAAAATGCCTAATCATAAATAGAGCTGCTAGAAATAGCAATCCCACAAGCAGTTTTGTTCATGGTAAATCCTGAGGCATGTGCTGCTAAACACAGACCATTTTCAGTTGTATTCACAGTGGTTGAATTTCCTAATGAGTGCTTTTTTAGTAAGAAATTTGTGACTGGTGTGTAGCTCAGTGGTAGACAATATGCCTAGCATGCATGAGGCCCTGGGGGTCATTCCTCAATATACACAACAAAAACAAAACAAACAAACAAAAAGAAAGTAATTTTACTATGGAAAACACTGGACAGCCATGTATGGAGATGTGCTTGGTTGTGTACAATGGTACACACCTGTAGTGCTGGCTATGGGGAGAAAGGGGACACACTGACTTGGAGACTGTTCAGTCTTAATGATGTCTTGTTTTTTTTTTTTCTTTTAAAGTAAAATTCTAGAATTAGAAGGAACCTAGATTTCTTTAGAAAGCAGTCCCTTGGCAGATTTTAAAAATGACCTGAGAACATTGATTCTGTAACTTTCTCAAGATTTTGCCTCACTGCTTAAATCCAGTCAAGAGATGCTTAGAAAACTTAGTAGCGTAGAATGCTTTCTTTTCAGTCACATTGACTTATGGGAGTTATGCTGCTTAGTCTGTATTCTGTCCAATTAAAAAGGAAATATTTGCCAGTCAGCGTTTTCTTTTCTGAAACTCAGCCTCCATGTGCTTCACAGTAGGTGTTTTTTAGAAGAATAATGTGGAAGTAAAAGGAGTCCTTTAAAGAAAATGTAAGCAGTTAGTGAGAATCCAGGTTTCACCATTTATATTCCTGCTTGAATATCAAGACCTGAAGTTCTTCATATGACAATACACTCACAGAGATCAGTGAAACCACCTAGAAGAGCTATTTTGAGAATACACTATTTGTTGTTTGGAGCAGAAGTACTGATGTTTGATAGCTAAAAAGTGCAAATATTTTCCAGCTCTTGGACTTGCTCATCAGAAGTTCAACAGTAGCAGCTTTGAATGTAATATTTAAAACAAGCCTTTCATGTCCAGGGCAATGAGTCTGTCTTTCAGAAATTTTACCAAGAGTGATGACCTGTTTTGCTTGGGTCTTAGTTGCTACATTACATATTTATGGTACAGAGTATTACAGAGTATTAGAAATGCTTATTTATTTAACTTTCTGATTAAGTGGTGTTTTCTACAGTGGGTATGTTCCTGCTTTAGTAAAATATGTTAGATTTCTTACACCAACCACATTTGTGTCTTCTACTTAACAGCCTAAGTTAAATCATTGTTTCCCAGATAGGTGCCTGATATCTGTTTGGATAGTTTTGCCCAGGCCAGGTGATATGTTTTATGGTACTATTTGCTGCTGAAAACTTAGCTGATGATAGTTATTCATCCAACAGTAGTGTGTATTTAAGCTTTCCTCAAAATTTGACCTTTATACATTTTTTCACTTACTTTCTTCACTTTTCCACATACTTATTTGCTAGGTGATTCGTCATTTCTGCCTATTTCTTTAAACTATTGTATCCTGATGTCCTTTATCTTTAGCCTGGAGATACTCTAAGAATTCCCAAAGGTTTGGTTTGGTCTAGCAGAATTGGCTAGGTATGAGGACAAACTTTTGATGATCTTATTGACCATAGAAACCTGGGCTTGCTATTCTTTCTTCAACCTTGTACACTGTTGGCGTTCTTAGCAATTTTGACTTTTTAGGCAAAAATAAATAAAATTAGCCTAACATTGATGTGTATTATTATACAACTCAGGATGGGTTGGATCTGAATTCATGGATTTTTCTCAAATGAGAATGAAGTGGTTGGTGGAAATTCATGGGTTGTCATGCAGTCGTTTGGAGGAGACCTAGTGGAGACAGATTGCTGGACTGTCAGTGTCTAGGTAGCTGTTCTTGGGTATTGCGTTCAGTTTGTGTGCATTTACTTTTTCTTCCATGGCCCTCCTCTCCTTGTCTTTTAGAATGAATTGTCAAGAAACAGTTCTGCCTGTACTTCCTTCCAGGTTATATAGGCTGGAGACCCTGGATCTGCCCTCTTATGATATTTCTGGGTGACAAAGGTAGTGAGAGCAGAAGGATTAATTTGTCATTTGACTTAGGGTAAACATTTGTTTCACATAAATGTGATAAGGCTTTGCATGAAGTTTTAGTTGAGATACCTTCTAATGCAGATCAAAGAAGTTGGTGGGCACTACTCTGATCCTACCCGTAGGGAAACAACTTATACAATGGAATACAAATTTATTTTTACATTAACAAAATAAAAGCAACTACCTTACTCTAAAGTGGGATTTTGGTTAAATAAAAATTGAAAATAGTGTGAGATTTCGAGTATATACTAATTCCTATGTTGATCTCTCTGACATTTGCTTTATTTCAGGAATTGTTATGAATGTTTGTTTTCAGTTGCTCTGTAGATGGTAAGGAAAGGTGGCCTCTAATAACTTCACAGCCTTCTAAGTGGGAAACTAGAGCATGGAAGGGAAGAAGTTAGGTTCTGTTTTGTTTTCCAGTTTTCTAATTGCTTAGGTTTTAAATGAATATCAAAATTTTAGGAAATAGTTCAATTATGAAATAGTTATTCATTTTATAAAAGAACTCATAAGTATTGTGTGATATAGCAGCCCCTTTCAGTAATTTTTTCACTTTAAATTCAATTATTTGACATTTTAAGGTACCTACTTAAAACTGTATAACCTACTTTCAGTTGAAAATCAAGAACTAGTTTCTCAGAAATGACAGTACCATTGTTTCCCCTAACCTTGTTCTCCAAAATTTATCTGTAACTTTCTAGGAACCTAGCCATTATTTGTGGTACTCCTTGTCAGTGGTGTTTTTCAAACTATGTAAGGTGATAATTGTGATGAACAATATCAGAATTCATTATGAATCATTCTGCTATTTTTAAAAACTATTCAAAAGAATGCTGTCTTAGGTACTGCAAAACACATTAACAGTCAGCTCATGGTATGTTTTATGGTTAAATAGTCATGTAACTGACATTTGGTGTTTTGTGTATATTATTAAAATATACATGAGGGTTTAGAACTAACTTTTAAACTGCAAAATGGTTTTCTTTAATTCACTGGGGATTTTGAAGGAGGAACAGTTACAAGGTTTGGGAGAACCTTCTCCAAAGACTCATTTATGACCTAAAAGTAGTTTTTAGGTCTAAGTTGAATTCTTTGCAGAAATTGATCAGCTCAGCCAATTGTATTACACGTCCCTTAAGCACAATGACAAGAATTACTGACCTGAAGAACTGAGCACTTAATCTAAATTAAATGAGGGATAAATTTCATTTTCAAGTCAGAAATATTTTGAAAATTCTTGTGAAACTTTGTATGCTTGCTTTTATTTGCTTATGTTGAGATCTGTATTCAGTTTGCTTAATACTGCATCAAGGAATAAATGGAATAAACTTTATGTATTTGAATGGAGTGCTGCAATTAGAGAAGTGTTATTGCTTTATGCTTCTCCATCTGTATCTTTTTGTAGTATTTAGACTTTTACTTAACCTGCTGTTGAGTTCTGGAAGGCAGAATGGTTAGTGGTCATCTCATGCCCGCTCTGAAATGTTTAGTAGACATAGATAAAAATCTATCGGTTGGATATCTGTTGGCTGTCTTCCAGGCAAGTGTTTCTTCATGCTCCCTGACTTCTAAAAGAATCTGGATTGCTCCGAGGTTTTGTGCATCATTTTCTAATCTGAATCTGTTTACTTTTAGGAGTGTGCAGACTGGTGCTTAAAATGGAAGTAGATATAAATGGAGAGTCTAGAAGTGCCCTGACCACCCTGCCCTTGCCTGTGGCTGAGGGGAGCTCCCCAGGAAAAACAGAGGCAGAGAAGCCCCGCTGCTCTAGCACACCCTGCTCACCCATGCGTCGGACTGTGTCAGGCTATCAGATCCTCCACATGGATTCTAACTATTTGGTGGGCTTTACAACGGGTGAGGAACTCCTGAAGTTAGCCCAGAAGTGCACCAGTGGAGAAGAGAGCAAGAACGAAGTCATGCCTCCTTTGCGCTCCAAACAACTGGATGCAGGACTTGCGCGCTCCTCTCGTTTGTGTAAGACCAGAAGCAGGTACTATCAGCCATATGAGATCCCAGCTGTCAATGGCAGGAGGCGAAGGCGGATGCCCAGCTCAGGAGACAAGTGCACCAAATCCTTACCTTATGAACCGTATAAGGCCCTCCATGGGCCCCTGCCTCTTTGTCTTCTTAAAGGTAAGAGGGCTCACTCCAAATCTCTGGACTACCTCAATCTAGACAAAATGAACATCAAGGAGCCAGCTGACACAGAAGTGCTACAGTACCAACTTCAACACCTAACACTCCGAGGGGACCGAGTGTTCGCTAGGAATAACACATGAATGACTTGCACAGAATTTGAGCCACTTTAGGTCAGCCTGTTCCTGGCTAGAGAAAATCTGCTGTGCTCTGTACATGACTCTTCACATTATAGATGGTTACATCAGCTAAGTGTTCCTGGAACATAAAAATTGTTTGGATCAAATTTTGAAAACAGGAATGAAATCACAGGTACTTAGGGTGGGGGCGGGGGGAATATCATTCTAGAGCACGCATCTGCAAAGAAAACAGAAGGTTTGTATAGCTTTTTAGCTAGGAGGAAGGATTTGGTACAGTAATTTCATCTCTATGATTCTAACATTCACGTGGGGAATGTTATCTGCTTGGTTGTTGCTGACTTGGTATGATTCATTGGAAATTTAAAAATTAAGTACTCAAGTACTTCTTGAATCTCTGTATTTTACTATAAAATGTATGTAATGATTTGTTTTATGAGATTTAGAACTTGAAAATTGCTGAATTGGACCACTTTTTATTTTTAAATATTGAGTTTAAATATTTTATAACTGGTTTTGCACTGAAAAAAATTAACACTTCAGATTAAGAGAATAATCTTTCTTCACTTGCCTCAATAATGTTATTGAGCAATGAATTTTTTTATTTCCGCATGGAAAGTTATTGATCTCTATGGCTGTAAAATATTTCTTTATAGCATTATTAAAGTGTGTCTTAATAAATTTGGGATACAAAGTATTTATTTTACAATGGGGGGTGGGGATGCTTTTCCAGAAAGTTTCCAATATGAAGTTTTCATAAGTTGAAAAGTTTCCTTAGTGCTTATTTTCTAATTTAAAATTCATCTGGAACTTTAAAATGGAGAGGAATCTTTTAATTGTGAGTTATAGGCATAATACTGTTTGCATCTGAATTTTATGTAAATGAGTGGAACTTAAATAGAGGATCTCATGATTTCTACTATTGAATGCTTAAACTAAGTATGAAGTAATACCATTCAGCATGGCATTGGGTCATTCCAGTTTCAGTTCTGTGCAGCACAGGACTCATTGAAATTGTAGTTTCTAGGATTAGTGTAAGAGACTAAAGTGCTTCTACAGTTTTAATGGGTTAATCCTGGATTACTTAACAATTTATGTCAATTGCACTGGTTTAATTTGTTGCTAAAGAAATAATGCCCTGGTTTAGTAACAGTTACAGCTCAGCTATTCTGGAATGTATTTTGGAAGAAAATGTATGTAACTTACCTTTGTAAACATTTCTATTTCTTTTCTCCTTTTTCTTAATCTTGAAGGTGCAATTTATTACTGATTTGGCATTTCTGGCAACATACACTGCGTAATTTATTTTTTCTTTTGGGGGCTGTGAGTTTCTTAGGGTTAGCAATCTTGCTTATAAAATAAGAACACCTTTTATTTTAATTAATGAGTCGGTCATTCCTGGTATAATTGTGATTTTTTTTCCTTTAGCCAGAGTGAATGGCAAATTATTTAGAGCAGAATAAATATTAGAAAATCCTAGGAACTCTAAATCAATGTTTATTATACTTTCACAAAGGCAAATCATGTGAAAGAGCCTTGGGAGGTTGTCCAGTGTCTTACTGAGTTGAGCAGATTTCTTGGTGGGCTGGAAATTTTCAGCAATTGTATATTTTAAAGTAAATTGCACCTTTGTAATATATTGTATTGATGAATGATCACTAAGATTAACTATATCTATACAGTCATTAGTTTGACAAGAAATAGAATCCTGTCAGATGCCAAAGAGTTGGGATTTTTACGTTTAATGATTAAACACCGCTATTTATTGATGATTTACCCTGTGGAACTGTATTATTTCTAATTATGAAATAAAAGGGTGATGTAAACACACATTGTTATGTGGTGCTTTAAATTAGATTCACCGTCAATGGGCTAGCTACTGGGTAAGAGTTCCATCCAAGAACTTATTCTGAGACCCTGTTTTTATAATACAAATGTGTACTTTTGATGCTTATTTGGTGTTTCAAGGAAAGGAATGATAGGTGTTTGGTCTATTAGGAAGCACAACTATTAATCTGAAAGATCTGGTGCCTAAATTTCTTGAGCTAAATAAAAATATGTAGCTTTTTGGTTTTTGTTTTGTTTTTCTACCTACAGACAGATGAAGCTCAGTGGCAAAAAGAAAGAGTTAAAAGTTTGAGATAGGGCATATGTGCTACTTTCTGATAAGTAAAGATCATTTTAAAACTGGTTTTCAAGAGAGAAAGTTTAAGAACTCTGGGTCAGTAATTTCCCAGATGTGCTTGCAGTTCAGTCTTACTTTCTCTGCATTCCAAAGAAATGGTGGGAATAGGATGGATTTTTTTTTTCTAGAAAGCATCCCTGCTAACATACTTTGTTTGAACTTTTTTTTTTATATTCAGTTTAATATTCCATACTAAATGCCATACTTTTAGCCAGGATATATCTGATGTTATCTTACAGTATTTGTGGCCCTCATATAGTGCGGCAACCTATAACTTTAATCTCCTCATTCAAAAGTGCCATATATTACAAACTCAGATGGTACATAAAGTAGCCTTAGAGTCTCAGTCCTTGTCTGCCTTGAGTTTGAGCTTCTTGTGCTCTGTTGACTTATTCTGACTGCATTTTGGACTTGTAGATGCATCTTGCACCTCTGGATGCAAACTCCTCTAGTTAGCGTCAGGGAAGAGAAGACTGAACTTGTGAACACATTTAAACCCCCAGTCCTGGAATGCAGCTTAGCTGGGCTATGACTGCTTAGGTCCATTGAGCCCTGTTCAGTTCTCCTAATGCCCTGTAATGCACTGTGTCTTTTTTCCTTTCCTGAGATTTACTTGAATGATTTCAATATTTGGGGCTTGGGAAGCTTTTAGATGAGTCTGAGTTAACATTCAAGGGCCTTTTCCTAAGGAAGGAATATTTCTTAAAATCTTGATGAAAGCAGCCTATTTTTACTTTTCTCATTCTAGCTTACTTTTGTCTCTGAAAGGCTTTTATTCTATTGTAAGGGTTGAACTTTTTGTGAGGACACTTTTAAGTGGCCCTAGCCTACGTGGTTTGTTCTCAGTCAGAGAAAGTTGGTGGAGAAACTATTGCAGTTTGTAAACGGAAGAAATGCTTTGAAGAGTTGGGGGGAGAGGGAGCAAGGGTGAGCATCATTGTAATGCAGAGTACAGCAAATATTAAGTAAAATTGCCCTTTTAAACAATATAATTTGATTAGGGAAATGGAAGTTGATGAGGAAGATTGCCTTGGAAATACAATAAATGTGATTACAAAGCTAGAAGTGGAGGCTGTTGCCACTTAATGACGCATTCTCCTTGTCATGTCCTTCTTTAGATAAGAATTCTGAAATGGACTTCTTTGATACTTTACACCAAAAAAAAGTTCAGTATTTTTTTCTGTCTGAGAAGAATGGAAACAAAAGAAGAATGGTTTTGATTTCTTATTTTCAGTTTGCTGAGCCCCTAGAACACTGCTAGCATGAGAGCCATTGTACAATGACTTTGTGCAAGGTGTCCTTAAATGGTTTCAGAGAGGAAGTCTGAAACCAAATCTGAATATTGGGGGTTGTGTTTGATCTATAGGAGAGCACACAATGAAGAAAAGGGAGCTTAGTGTCTACTGCACAGTCAATGGAATCCTTAAGTGAGCCCAGCTTCTGGGAAGAAGAGCTTTGATGCTTTTGCTATTGTGGAAAAGCTAGCAGCACTTTCAAAGCTCTTCCTTAATACTCTAGAGAAAGGATTCTTACCATGTGCAGTGGAAAGAGGAGGGAATGCTGGATCGATGATATATATTGACCTTCAGCCTTATTCACCAGGAAGAGTATTTTTAACCAAACTCTTGTGTAAAAGGATGGAAATATATACTTGGAAGACTGAATCCTCCACCTTTGGCCTAATGCTTCAGGCAGGGAAAGGAACCTATGCAGTAAGAAGTTTTGAACTTAATAAAATCCAGATTTTAGCTAAGTGGTTGGAGCTGGCATGGCAGATACCGAGCGTGTATGCCACCAGACTGCCCACCTGCACATGTGGCAGACGTCTAACTAAACTATCTGACAGTCTTTCTTAGAGTCCAAAAGTAGCCTCACTATCTTTCTTAACCCAGCTATTAGGCATCCATTACAAAATTGATCAGCAAGATCCAGGAGATGAAATTTGGCCCATCACATTCCTATACCTCCTGTAATAATGGGTGACAGTGTGCACAGAAAAGTGGTCTGAACAATTTGAGTAGGAGACAATTTTGGACCCTATCTTTTAATACAAGAGTGCAGGAAAATGGTGCTACATGCAAGCATTATGAAGACAGAAGGATTTAAGACAGTCTTCACCTTCACCCTACAACTGGGAGAGGTGGGTAAGATTGCATAAGATGTGTGCCAAGTGAGTGTTTTGTAGGACCAATAGCAGTTTAAGAGAGGAAAGCTTAACTCCTGTGGGGCTGAAATCTGAATAATTTTTCCTCAGTAGCCTAGCCAGCTTATTGGATGTTTTCTCTTACATTGCTGACGTACACAAAAGTTGAAATGTCAAAATATATACATATATTTTTACTAAAAAGTGCTTTCATAGGGAAGTCTGAGGAGACAAAAAATATGAAGAAGGCAAAATCTTAATAATTGATGCTGAGATGGCTCAGGACATGCTGGCATGTTCAGTTGTTATCTCTACCTGTATCCTGGTTGTCTGCTAAACTGAACTGATCTACTTTAGAGCTGACTAGTGGGGAGAAAAGAGCTGTGAGGGAATAAATTAATTAACAGGCATTTTATGGATATTTGTTCTCTTGTACTGATATTCCCTTTGTCCTGGTGCAGGGTGAGGTGCAGATGACAAAGAGAGGTTAGTGAATTATTTAAGGTGAGACCCACATCAAAAAATGTGTAATCTTGGACTAGTGGAGAGGCTCAACTGGTAGCTATGCCTGCCTAATAAGCACAAGGCCCTTTAGTTCAACCCATAATACCACCAAAAAAAAAATGCATTCTTGATACAATTTGTAGAAGAAATTAAACTATATGGAAAGTGTTTTGCTTGAGAAGTTTCCTAATATAGATTATCTTTTGAAATGTTAAATTTAGAACCTATATTGGTTGGTAGATTTTTATATTTTTATATTTTATTTTCTAATATTTATACATTTGAACAATATTTTTCCTAATGTTTCACATGTAGTATTATGCTCATCTAGTAAGATTTTAATGCAATTATAAGGAAAAAATTGTAAGAGATTAGGGTATCTATAGGATTGACGTACTGTTTAGTGGTAGACCATATGAGGTTATTCACTAATAGTTCAAAAAGATATTCATTAACATGGTAAATTAAGTTTTAAATTTTTTAAAATTTACTTATGTTTTGGTGGTACTTGGGTTTGAATTCAGGGCCTCCTGCTTGCTAGGCAGGTGCTCTGTCACTTGAGCCACTTCTCCAACCCCAAATTACATTTTTTTTAAGGAGAAAAGAGCATGTGATAGTTAATATAACATTGCCTAATTACTTTTCCCACCCTCAAAAATTTATTTCTTAAATGTTTGCTGGAACAAGCTTTCCAAGTGAAATGATAGGAATTGTGGGGTTTTCTTTGGATTACTTTAAATAATCTATCCTTCCTTTGTTGTTGTGTTTTTTGGTTTTTTTTTTTGAGGGCTTTTTTTCTTTTTCCAGAATTCGGGGGTTGAGTTCCAGGTCCTCATGCTTGCTAGGCAGTTAAGCCAATCTTCCAGTCCCTTTTGATCCTCTTACTTGTGCTTCCTCACATAGCTGGATGACAGGTGCATACCACTCTGCCTGGCCATTGGATGAGATGGGGTCTCATGAACTATTTGCCTGGGTTGGCATCTAACCATTATCCTCCTGATTTCTGCCTCCTAAGTAGCTAGGATTACAGGCGTGAGCCAGTGGGTGTAAGACTTGAGGAACCTTTTGTCTAGGCTAGAGATAGCAGAGAATAAACAATTGAAAGCATGGCTTTCCTCACTGGGCCAGAGGACCCTGTAATGACAATGGCTCCTCATTTGTGAAGGGAGAAAGTTGTAAGAGCTACCTCATTTGTGCTTTGCTAGGTGAATACTCTGACTAGTAATGACAGGAAGAACCCTTTATATACTGGCAATGTGATATACTGACATCAGAGGGACACAAATAGACTGTTCAGAGAGCTATGATGGCTTTTATACTTAAAAACTATAAAAACAAGCCCTTGTTTGAAAGAACCACTAAGACCAAACTATGATTAGCTCAGAGAGTGAAGAGTGCCAGGTGGGCAGGGGAGGTGAGGGCCTCCCAAGCAGAAGAAAGTGTCTGTATGTGAATAGGCACCTGGGAAAGTCCTTGAGGTTTGTGCATTCTGCTTTTTTTGTTTCTGTACAAACTAACCTGGCAGAAGCATGTCATGGATCTTTCTAAAAATCTCCAGGGAAGGAAACCGTCCTGAGTCACTAGTTTGATCCACATTTTCTGGTGAAAACCTTAGCAGTGCAATTTCAAATCATGATATTTAAGCTGCCAAAAAAACCATTTTACAATTGGTGTGTCTCCTAACCTTTTTACCTTAAAGTAGCTCTACTAGCCTCAAGCAGCCTCTCATCTCCGTGGGTCTCTGGTGGTCTGGAGTTGGCATGAACAGTGACATCTGCCTCTGAAAGATGGAGAGGCTTTTGGGGACCAGGCAGCTGAACTGGGCTATATTTGAGAGCAAAGCTTGAAACTCTGTGTCCTGAGAGAAAGTCAGGGGTTCTTCACTGCAAAATTAGCCTATGAGAAGACTGTAAAAGGAATCTGGTTTGTTTTCTCTCTACTGCTCTTGTTCTTCCTCAGTGTAGAATACAATATGCCACTGTGCAAGCTCCAAAACTCATCCTTAATAAGTTCTTTTTTAATTCTTTTTATTGTGCTAGAAAATTGAATCCAGGGCCTCGCATGCTAGACAAGCACTCTTACCACTGAGCTACTTCCCCAGCCCCCGAGTCCTCTTTTAAAATTACAGTATGTTTTGATAAACACAGGTTGTTAGGTTTCTGATGACTCCATTAGTGGAACGTACCTTGGGCCTAGTTTGCCTGACTACTTTACTTGTAGAATTCTTTCCCACAGTCCATTTCCAGGACTTAAAAGGATTATTTGCCAGAGAGGAGCTAAGAGGAAGAAGTCAGTGAAATATCTGGAGGCTGTTATTATTTTTTAATCTAAAGTACTTTTTTTTCAGCACTGGTGCTTGAACTCAGGACCTCATGCTTGTTAGTCAGACACTCTGCCACTTGAGCCACTCCCCAGCCTAAAGTAATATTTAAAGAACAACAGCTTATTTCTCACTTTATTTCACATACTTGAGGGAGTCAGCTAGAAACAAAGAAAATATCTAAAGAGCTTCAATGCTTGGCCCTTTATATATTATATAATGCCCTACAACTGTGACCATTTTGATTTTATGGTTTTAAAGATAAAGTTATACCCACCCTGGCACTGCCACTTTTTGTGCAAGATATGGCTAATCAACATGACCTTAACTTCATTTTTTTATAAAATGGGAAAAATAATTTCTAATTTTGCAGTTCTATAAGAATTAGATATAATGTATATATAAAATGCCTATCACTTAGCGATTGCTGAATGGATAATAATTGCCCCTGGTGGTAAGAAAAAACCCTGAAACTCCTCCTTTGTCTTGGTTTTATTCTCCCACAACTGCCTTAAAATTTTTAGGTAACAAAATAAAAAGCTCTACATTTAATGAACTAAAATTGTGTTTTTTGAAGTGGGCTTTTGACATCCTAGTGGGTGGGCACTTGGGTTTGGGAAGAAAATATTAGACCTGCTTCTAAAATATATTTTTGTTTTATTCTTTAAAGTTTTTTATTTGTGCTTAACATTGTCTAGTTTGCTACTATCATAGTAAATTATAAAATATGTAAATAAATATAAATAATATTGGAGATATCAATTCAATTTTTTAAACCTTTTTCTTTTAATCCCTGTAACCATAACAGTTTGGAAACCACTGATCTCAATGACCATTGGTACCATAAATATAAACAGCATTTATAACAGTCCATTGCAACATGCAAATTATTCTCGCTGAAGCTAGCTTATCTTCTTGGACTTCTATCTTATTAAATGCTTCAAACATAGTCTTGAAGAGTAGAATAATTTAAAAAAATGATCATTTTTAGATAGTTATGGACAATTTTATTTTGATTTTTTTATCCTACACATTTTTACTAGCAATCTTATATTCAGTGTAGTGTTTCTTAGTTTCTTAGATTTGGCTTATTGTTCCTAATTTCAGGACTTGATATAAACTGGGAGCTAAAAGATACTGAAACAGAGCCCACTTGTCTCAATTGGTTTCTGAGGTTTACATATGTGGACCTTTTCTTGTGCACTCAGTGTCCTTCTGGTTGGAGTCCTCTGAACAGTGTGGTGAACCATTTGCTGAATATCCCATTTGCAGAATCCACTACTGAGCCTCAAGTGAGACTGTTGTCGGCAATGGTTTTAAGTCATACTTTTGAAGTGTGACACCTCTTAACCCTGCAGAACTTTCTCCTTCTGACCCTGCATTTCTTTTAGGCAGCCATCTCTGATTGTTTGAGCACCATTTTTTGGAGTATTAGCAAAATTCCTAATTTTATTTTTTAGCCTGTGATGGCCATGCAGAATATGTCTCTCCAGAGTTTGGTTCTCTTGTGCTGACACATAAATAGTTTAAGTAGTTACTCTTCTGTATTACACTTACTATTCCATCCTGTGGGGGAGGGGGCAGTAAAACATGTGTTCTGATGTATTCTTTTGTCCCAAATTTTGGCAATGAAAGGATAACTAATATAAATGACTGAAAGAAAGCATGTCCAGCAAGTGGCTTCCTGCTTGTCTTCTATCTCACTTGCTCTTTTCCCTGATGCTGCCACATCTCCTTGGAGAGAGTTGGTGCCAATCATCTCTAGGCCTTGGCTGCTTGCTCAAGTCACTGGGTTACATGTGGTCCAGGTAGCATCCTTCTGCAAACCCATACATTGTGCTCTATCTTTAGAGCCAGCTTGTTCTCATGGAGTGGCACAGTATTTATTAATGTAACCCCCAACATTATTTGCTACAGTTAGCTACAGCTAATTTGCTTTTGCTAACAACGCTCTTATTTGTTGTCTAACTACTGGGTAGTTAGTCTTTGATTAAAGACTGTTGGGAACCATCTTTTGATCCCTTTCCCCCCAAAATCCGTTGTGACTAGTGCCGCTTACTTTTTTTATAGCTTCTAAAATAAACACAAATTTGTCCTTTTAATGTACAACTGTAGAATTCTTCATTCTTTGTCAAAGCCTCAAAATGATATCAATTCTTCCCTTTAAGGGTATATGATGTATCTAAAAGATGGACAGATGGCAAAAAATAAAAATCAATGTTTATTTGGTTGTAAATGGAAAAGGCTAAATAGCCTGTCTGGTTTAAATCTGGATTCACTACACTTCTCTAACTAGTAGTTTCAATAAAACTGCAGAAGCAGTGAAAAATTGGAATGGAGGGGAGCTCTGTGAATGTGCTATTATATCTTTTTAGAATTACATAAATTTTCAGAAAATATTTTGTACCTAAAGACTCTTCAAAGCAGCATTCCATTCACATACATTCATTTATACAATCGACATTTTTAACAAGCCCCTATCCTGTTGACTGTTCCATCAAAAACTTGCACTAACCAGCCTCTTTATGTGCTGTGTAATAGATATCTGCCTTTTTGTATTAGCTTTGCTGGAAATTCCTGTTACCCCTTTTTTCAAGTTCTGCTAGGAATGGGCTTCATACTTCATACATGTTCTGTCAATAATCTGTTTTGAAAAGAGTCACTTTTATAAAGTATATATATATATTTTTTTCCTTTGACCATATCCTAGATTAAAACTGCTGAGGTTTATTTGACAATGTACTAAGAACCTACTGTGTACACAGAAAACTTTTGGCATTAAGCCAAACTAGGTAGTAGGTGGCTCTTTGAGATAACAGTTATCATAAAATACTTCATTTTTTGTTTTGTACAAATATAACTAAAACTAGCATGCAGTTGTGTCATCAGGACAAATTTATCACTTTGACAACTTGATAATAGTCATGTGCTATCACTGATGTGAAGTCAAGAAAAAAACTTTATTTTTTAAAGGTGATGAATCTTTATATATCAATAAGTATACTTAACATTTGAAGAAATATGTAGGTAAAAAGCCTCAGTATAGGGCCTTGGGGGGTAACAGCTCTAGCTTATTTTAGTTTTACAACACTGTTAGCACCAGAAATGAAAGGAGTTAATGCAAACAATATGGAAAAAAAGATCCAAATTGGTTCAGTTATCGCCCCCTTCCCTTTGTTAATTATCACCTGGTTTAGATTTAAAAATAACTTTTCAATTGCAGACTTCCAAGTTTATCTCAGTGTTCTCAGTGCTGCAGGCTCTATGTGGTACACGTTTTAAGTTAACAGTGCTTTTGAATTATTAAAAAAAAAAGGTTATTTCTGTGAGTCACACACAAAAAAACGTGCTTGCTAAAATATGCAAAAATTAAAACGGTGGTAGGATGTGGAGACCTTATAAATGTCTGACCTTATGCTTTAATTTGTTGATTTCTCATGCAGTCTTCAAAAGCTTGATTACATTGAACTTGGTTTTTGTTGATTAGGACAACTATGTCAGAATGACTTTAAACTCTCTTTGCATATACTGTGCAGCTTGAGCACTTCTTGTAGCCACTTAAAAGAGGAAGCAGAGTCCTCCCCACAATTACCAGACTAGGATTTTGGAAGAAAACTTCCAAAGGAAGAGCAATGCAAATTTAGGAAAGTGATTATCTTTGTTCTGTGTGCAGTTTTGCTGTTCAGCACTGCTAAAGTTGGTCATCACATTGAAAACTGCATGACTGGAAGAGCTAGGTCAATCTGAAATAAAACTGAATACACAATCAAAAAAACATGGGTCTTGAAATTAGATAATCCTGAGTTTGAATTCTGGCCTTGAACTCTGGCACTGACACTTTTAGCTGTATCACCTTGAGCTACTGTCTTTGAGACTCAGTTTTTAAGTTTTTCATTATGGATGTAAGCTAAATTCACATGTAATTGCTTAGCACAGTGTACAGTGTACGGTGCAATAGTTAATTTTTCCCCCCACCTATTCAGGTTTCAAATAAACAGGTATCTATTCACCTTTGACATGTAGTAAGGGATATTTGCATCATTAGTTTTTGAAAACTCAGTTTAAAAACAATTTGGGCTTTTTTTTTCCATCTTTAACGAACAAGTTTACTGTCTCAAGATATCTTTATACTTGCTATTCCTTGGTAGGAATGATATGGCTGATGTCAAATTTGAATTGAGTTCCCAGATGAGTCAAGCTCATATGCTTGTGCATATGCTTTTAGCTGAATTTTGAAATAACCTTGCTTTTCCTCGTATTTATTTCATTTAATGGTGAAGGCAATTTGTAAATATGATGCATAATTAAATCTCAGTAAAATAGCACCCCAGGTAAAATCGCCTATAGCGACTGATTTAAATATCTTTAAGAACGAGCAAAGAACCCCTGCCCTTCTATAACTAAACCTCAAAGTATCCTTTAGTGAAGTTAGCCAGGCTCAGAAGGCCAAAAGTTGCATGTTCTCTCTCATATGCAGATTACAGACCAAAAACAAATGCAGTAATATTACTGGACATGGGTCACACACTAAGGGGAGAACACGCAGGGGAGAAACAGGAAAAGGGAAGGAAACCTGAAACTTGAATGTGGTTGATGTGCTCCCTGTAGATGAGTGAATTTAGTAACTTTATACTGGCTGAGACCACTATGGGAAGGGGATCAGGAAGTAGTGAAGAGGTCTGTTAGAAATGAACCAATGTTGGGTTGCAATACACATCGTGCGTGGAAGCAACACTAAGAATCTCTCTGTATAGCTATCTTTATCTCAAGCTAGCAAAAACACTATGTCTTTCTTATTATCTCTTATGTTTTCTCTTCAACAAAATTGGAGAAGAAGAGGGTGGAACAGGTTCTGCCTGGAAGCAGGGGTGGGGGGGGTGGAAGGGAGGTGGCACAAACAATGCATACACATGTAAGTAAATGTAAAAATGATAAAAAAGAAACAAAATAAATTTTGTCATACAAAAAAAGTATCCTTTGAAGAGATTGTAAAATTAGTGAAATTATATGATTTATAAATATACACTTAAAAGGCCTTTCTAAATTGCTTCCAGGCCAAGATGCTATAGGTTGGTTAAAATCACACTTTTAGAATACTTTTAAACATGTTTCCTAATGTGTAGTGATAATTCAAAATACATCCTCTTTGGAATCAGATATAGTGCAGCTAAAGAAATTGAACTGAAGATTAATAGTGAGACTAACAGTTGAGGTGGATATGTAGTTTACCTTGCTTCCACACATTACCTCTTAGGGAAGGCATGCTATTTTTTCATACTTTGGTATAATTCTAGGCTGAGTCCTTTCAGTTTCTCCCTTCTCAATCCTAAGTCATTAGCTGGATGTGGTACAGTATCATAGCGAATATTGTTTCATAATTATATCAATTTCTGAATATAGTTTTAGTAATACAAAAACAAGGTTGAACTTAAGCTTGAAGATTATGATAACTAGCTTTCCTGTTCTTTTCTAAGTTATATTTTTATTGACCTTGGAGTGAAAGATCTGTTTTCTGTGTGATTCTCCAATCAGTTTAAGTGATACTGGATGATACAACAGTTTTATGAGTATGTGCTTTGAATTTGCTAATTTGAGAAAAGTAGGTTTTTCTAAGAAATATTTACCTAGAATTTTTTTCTTTTTACCTTGGTGGCACAAGGGAAAACAGCATTATTCTGATAAATATAGCTTAATTTATAGATTTTTAAAAAAATGTTATTTTAGGTCTCCTCTGCACAGGGAAATCATTTTTCCTTTAACGTACAAATGAGTGAGCAAAGTTAAATATAGTAGATAATCTTAATGCAGTGACCATGCTGCAGATTCATAAGTACAGCTGTTTTCCAATTTGAGCTCCCTAAATGTGGACATTAAGTGTAAGAACTGTGATCAGCTGTGAATAAATGGGAGAAAAGGCAGTAACCTTTGCATTGGGGGAAAGACATCATTCTGCTTCTGGCTTTTCAGAGCTTATGTATTTGTGTTTTTAATGTATGATGGAACCTGAAAGTTCATCTTTAATCTTGATCCACAGAGAAATGGCAGAAAATCCTAACCAGTCAAATGATACAAATCTAAATTTCCTGTGGAGGAAAGGTCAGTAATGTTCTGTTCGCTGGGGACAATCTCAGCACAGCAAGCCATCCATCTGATTAAAATTCCCATAGACACCCAGTGATTTGTCTGATTGGAAAACTAAATAGTTCCTTAATAACCTAGATAAGATGACATCACTCCGGCATCATAAACTGTCCATCAGATGAATAACCCTTTCAAATATCATCTTCAGTTTTTAAAATTGAAAAATAAAAACATAAGGCTACATTTGCCAGATGCTATTTATAGTTCAATGATGTAAGGCCTCCAGTTCCTATCATTCCCATTGTTCTCTAAAAATAAAGACCCATTTAACTGAGGAGGACTGACAAGTGATCTTGTGATGTATCTGAGTTACTGTTCAATTGAAGGCTAGGGAGAATACCATAACATCGTGTCAACACTGCTGGGGTCCTGACATATTGGGGCACTGCCTCTGCCCATTGCTGCTGTTGAAAAAATAAGCCTCCTGTGATTAATGTCTACTTTTCCAGTAAAGAGCATAAGCCTCTTTAAAAAATGAGTTAGGATGTATAGTAGATGACAAAGGACAAGCCTACTGAATTAGACCACCATGTTTCCCTTTCCCTATCCATGACAGTTGTTTTCTAAACATGGGAGTTTCATATTTCTATTACCTCCTTCTCTCTAGAATCTTCCTATGAAGTCTTGTGTGAATTTCTTGAATGTAAAATAACCCAAGAGGTGAACCATTTTAACTAAATGATGCAGAAGGGCTGTACAAATCTTAGCATTTTTAATGTTAGATATTACTTGATAGTCCCTATTTATAGTTGAATTCTTTATTTTTTCCTCCATTTTTATGTGTGCTGCAATATTTATTGTTTGTTCTTGTAAACCACAATAAGGTTAAAAAGACCTAAATTTAAAAAAGGCATACAAAGAAATTAGGTACACCTAGATCTAGTTTAATTTGAAATTACACAGGAAGTTCCTTTCTTCTGGCTTTGCCAGGGTATGTAGAGAGTTCTGTAGAGCCAGGGACTGTGACTGCATTCAGAAAGGCCCTTGGAGTCCTCATTTGAAGCTTCTCATCTTGTCACTTAAAGGCTGAAGGAGAATTAGAGGATTTCTCACAATCAGTAAACCCTGACATTTTGTCTTTAATCTCCTTTTCAATGTGAATTTTGTCAGACACTCTGAGAAGACACACAATTACAAACAGTTGCTACCCAGTGTTTAAAACTGCTCAAGAGAAGGGCTTCCTTTTCAGGAGTGTAATTGTGAATCTGGGCTCTGAGCTTTGAGTTTTTCGTATGAAATGATAATAAATTGTGCATGAAGGTGAAACACTGAGGAAGATGCAGCCTTATTAAATTGAATTTAGAGGATGGTTAATTCTGATGGTGCTGAAATATTGCTCATTCTGGAGTAGGCACACTTGTGCCAGGAAAGTCCTTGATGCATTTAAATGGAACTGTGACATTTAATTGTGAGGCTGGAGTGAGGCATCTTGAACAGAGCTGATGGAATGCAGGCCAAATACCTGAATGGTCCCACCTCTAACTCATGTGTGCTTGATTAGAGCTAAGAAATTTGTGGACTTCCTGAATGGTAAATATGTTATTATAAAAAATACTAGTAAATAAGTTAGTGTAGGGTATATTTTTAAGCATCTAAATTACACATTTTCAATTTCCAGAATGTAACTACATATTGTAGGTCAAAATGAATTTATTGTGTTTCAGATAAATAACTGAAATATGTGACAAAAGAGGGGAACATTAACTAATGCTTAGCAATATTAATAAACAAAATGACTTCAAATATTAATTCATTTCTTACATGTACAGATGTTGAAGGAAGCCATGAACAAATGAAGATAAGCTTATGGATAGAAAGTTTGCTAAAAGTTTGTGGACCAATAAAATGATATTAACAATTTGGGAAAAAGAGTTTTAAACTTATTATCATTTGCTGAGCCTCGTGTGCAATTTCATACCACTGAGCACTAACAAGGCTGGAGAACCTTGAGAAGGTGAATGCAGCTTTTTCTCATCATTCATATAGAATTAGCCAAAGATGGTTGTGTCTTGAGCAATAATTTGAATTTTAACCCCAGTTATATACAATCCACTTCAAGGCTGTGATATTGTGAAGTTATTTCACTTTAGTACTAAATGATTTTTCATCAGCGAGTGTTCACATTTTAGAGAGAGATAGAAAACCCAAATTAATTTATCTGCATGGTGGCCATGCTCCTCATCGTGATTTGCTTTGCTGACACTAAGGGCAGTTGTGTGTGGGTGACAGAATGTGTCGTACAGTCCCTACCTCGCATGCTCCTCAGGCTGTGTGGGGTCATGCAAGGACAACAGGCATCTGCAAGCGTGGATTATTTTCAAGAAGACTCCAGATGGGAGTTTTTATCTATTTAGATTTCATTTGGAGATACATCCAGGCTTGAAATGGTATACCTTGCCAGATATTGGCATAGATAAGCACAACAAGAATGATATATACCTGGTTTTTGTGAGCTGTCAGATGTTTCCTGTTTTTATTTTCCTTATCATGCTTTGTGGTTTTCTACAATTTATTCTGGACCAGTGAAGAAGAATCACATCTACTACCTAATAAAAAATATCCAACAATATTATTATGCAGTGAGCTGAATTTTCTGTATATGTAAGAATGAAAATTTTGAATGCTTAATAGTAATGTTTAAAATTTTTGTTCAGGTCAGTATTTTAAAAGCATTGATTCTCTATGTCAGTGATGTCTTGCCTTGACACTCTATTTAAAATTGCAAATCACTTCCAACTTTTTCAGTGTGTTTTCTTTGCTTTATTTTTTTCTCTTAGCTTTTATGACTATTTAATATGTTAAATATCTTACTTATCTTTTTCATGTTTCTTTCTATCAGAATATAAATTTCATAAGGGCGGGAATTTATCAGCTTTGCTGTTGTGCAGCTATTACCAAGAACAATAACTAGCACACAGTTGGCACTGTGTGCTAATAAATAAATTTTTGTCGAATGAGTAAATAAGCAAATTCTAAGAGACTCAGAATTCATTTATTCATTCAACAGACATTTATTAAGCAGGCACTGTGCCTGTGCCTCATATAAGTACCTATCTTGGTTTGTTAGAATGTCCACTTTTAAAATATGCAGTTCTAAGTACCATCATTCCCAAGGAGTCTGTGATTTTTAGTATCTTTTGTGTGTGCTGGTGAAGAATGGATTGGATTCAATAGGGCTCTACTGAATTGTAAGAATTAACACACATCAAAGAATTTTCTATAGATGTGGTTTAAATACTAGAAGTATTTAGTATCACCTTACATGAGTAACATGCTTTTAGAGAATGGAAAAGAAACAGAGAAAAGAGAAAATTTTAAATCCTATTAATCACAATGTGGTTGGCCAAATCAGACCATGCTGCCTGTCACTTGTCAATTTCAAGAGGTTCTTGCAGTGCTGCTGTTGGGAGCATGTGTCTGGGCTTGAATGCTGGCTGGGCCACCTACTTACTGTGCTATTTTAGGCATGTTCCTCAGCCTAAAATGTATCTCAGGGTCCACATCTGAAAACTTAAGTTTTTGGGAGAATGAAATGAGAGTACATGTGAAGTGCTTAGAACCACACCTGGCACACAGTATATGCTCAATGGTGTCTGTGTTGTCATAGGCTCTACCTAGCTCCAGTTGCTATATGTCACTTGTTTTCATATTTTGCTTGTTATTTGCAAATGGTGTCTATACATTTTTTTCCACATGAGAAGTAATTGGAACATGTAAAAGAAAACACAATCAATGCACTAGGATTCTTTTTCAGATACTTTATACTTACTTAGTCTTTAAAAATTAAGTGCTGTGTTATCCATGCTCTAATGTTTTTGCCTTATTGGAGAAGGAGAAATAATGATTATTAAATGTTGTCTTACCTTTGACCAGCGTTGATCTGTACATTGTGTATATCGTGTACCAGAAAGGAGAAACAGAGGATAGAGCTTTATGAATTCAGTAAAGAATTCAGAGGGCAGTTTTCAAGTGCACTGTACCCTGGGGACCTGTGTCTGGCTTGGTACTGCTGGGGAAGAGAAAGCAGGAAAAGCAACCAGAGGCTCCAAGGACTCAGTGTGGAGAAGGAAGCTGGACTCAGCCATCTGGCAATATGATCTCCAGTCAGCCCCCTGACTTCTTAGAAAGAGTAGAGAACAAATGCTGTGTAGGCAGAGGCCTGGTATGGAATCCCGCTGCTAATTAGGTAGCTATAGATTTGGGGCAAAATTACTGAATCTCTCTGGAAGCCTTAATTTTCTCATCTGTACTTTGGCCATAAAAGAACCTCTTACAATGCTCATAATTTAAGGTGTACGTTAAGTGCATAAAAAATGGACTGCAAATCATTGTTATAATGGTGGGGAATACCAGCACCTACCTTGAAAGCTTTAGGGACTACAGAAAAATTATACAGCATCTAGCATCAAGTACCTTTTTAAAAGTACCTTTTATTTCCTTCTAGGCTTTCCCAGGAACTGGCATAATTCTCATACTTCTTTGAAGAATAATTTCCACCTCTGCTTCCTTCTCTTCACTCTCGCTCAGTCTGTGAGTGATGCTCAAATTGTGTATCTGCCTACATCTTTTGTTTTGCGCTCCAGAAATGGATTATCCAGGAAGATGGTGAGGTGGGCCTTTTTGTGAATGCCACACGTTTCATCTTTTTGAGGTTTTCCACTGAAAACATACCCACCTACACCCCTCGTCTTCTCAAAGACGATTACTCACTCAGTACTTGAAATTGCACAATCCAAATGCTAAAAATAGTGTCTAGTCCAAAGGTAGAAAGCAGAGAGCCTGAATGCCAATACAGCACAGAGATGTGTTTCAGCTGCTCCGGGGTGTTTAAAAAATTTGGAATTAGAGATATTACAGAGTTCAGCGCGGTACTGGTCCTTCCGCCCCAGCAGCCACTGAAGACCCGCAGCAATGGCTCTGCGCTTTGTTGAAGGGTCACAAAGTGACCAAGAACATGAGCAAGCCGAGGCACAGCAGGCGCTGCGAGCGCCTCACCAATCACACCAAGTTGGTGCGGGAAACGCGAGAAGCTGCCAGGAGAAAGGCTGCAGCCAAGAAGGACTGCGCCCTCACCCTCGATGTCCCCACAATAAATGTCTACATTCACATCAAAAAAATTTGGAATTAGTTATTAATATTTTTAAAGTCAAATATTTCAGATTAAAACACACACACACACTCCACTCATGTATTTCTGTCTACTCTGGCAACACAAAACCAGGAATCCTCCATGTGATAATGGGCGTGGGATGGAGCAGCTGCCTCTGTTTTGGCCTCAATTTAGGTCCAGAACACTCTACCCTCTTCCTTTATTTCTATTACCTGCACGGCTCCTGTCCACGCAGTGGTCTAGTTTGGGGATCGACCAAGGTTTCCTGGCGCTTATAGATTCCAATGTAAGTTAGTAACGGAGTGAAGGTAGTTTCAGCAATGTTGAGCCTCTGCTCCATACCCTTACTTGAAATTCATGGAAAATTATTATTTAGCTGCAGATAGGCTTTTAGTTTTTTTTTATAATGAATTTTCAAACATGTTGGCCCATTATCTTTCTTGATTAGATCATGGCATTAGGATTGGTCTTGCTCTTCTCTTTCCTTCATTTTGTGTGATATTGCCCATCCATTCTCACCACACTTGTTCCCAAGTTGGAAGGCACTGACCATGCTTTTAGACAAGGGTCAGAGAATATTAGGTGACTTCATGCGATACCATTTATCAAGGAGTGGCAAGCTCAGATACCTGTTGGTGCCATGCAGTTAACTGAAATGTGCATCTGGGGGTGACCTACAGTCCATCCATTCTGAAGAAAGGGCACAGCTCTAGCTGAGGGAATCCTGGTGCTGCCAGATACTTTTTTGCTTTCGTTTTTAAGAGGAAGCCCAAATGAGAATTTTGTACGGAATCTTCCTGCTTTAAACTTGGCATCTAGTTCACATTTATAAATAAGACTTTCTTAGCTAGTGGGAATGAAGACACAACAGCTCATATCTCCTTTCAAGATGAATTTCAGGCGAAAAAATGAACAACTGACTAATACAACCCTACTAAAGACAGAAAGATAAACAAAGAGCCCAAGCTTTGATTTTAGATTAGACTTGAGTCTAAATCTCAGTTTTACAACGATTCCTAGGTGAAGCTGACAAATTATCTCACCTGTGAGTTTCAGACCCTCACTTGAGAAAGGCCTTTAATAATTCCTTAGAGGTTTTATGTGAGGACCAAAGGGAGAATGTAAGTACAGTTGATGGCATATAGCAGCTATTGAGAAGGATTTGAATCCCTCTTCCTCCACTGATAGCATGTTGGTTTTTGCAGGATGGTGCATTTGAATTTAAATCTACACACTGGCAGCTTTGTTTCCTTTTCTCCACCTCATACTACTATGAAAATGAAGGGTTGAAGACTGGTTGTTCTGTCTTTGGTTGACCTATCAGGCCCAGGATTGAAAATGATCATTTAGGAAAAGCTAAGCTCTGTTGAATGTTAGCTGGTACAATTAAGAGAAATTTAAAAACAACTTGTAGTAATGGCATAAGACATGAGTCAGCAGTTAAATTTATGGCATTATAAGGTAATAATTTGTGGGAAAAAACATGCTATATTCTCAAGCATGATTTTACTTAAAACTAAGCATAAATATATATACATAAAATGTATACATTGATATATCAGAACAATCCAGAAATGCAAGGAAATATATATGTTCCATTTCATTTTTAGACATAGTTCAATACTCATGTCTAAAAAACATTTTATAGGAATTTAAAAAAATGTTAAAGTAAGGTACTCCTCCTGAATTTGGATGAACTTTGAAAGACTCCTCACTGACTTTTTGAATAATGAAAGCTTTTAGATACAGGGATGACAAAAGAAATGCCCACCTCTTCCCTTAATGTCATCTCTGGCAGCTCAGAGGCAACGGAAGTGAGATTAGTATGTGATTAAGAGCCTCTACCTACTGACTCTGTTATCATTCAATTAGAAATTCTTTGATTTGTAACAATTCATCAGTTAAGGACAGAAACTGGGAAAGCCACAAAGAAAAGGATGGGGTGAAGGGCAACCAAACCAATTATTCCCCAAACTGAAATCGTGCCAGACGTGCGGTATCCCTTCCCCATTCATTTTACTGATCTGACCTTACTGCAGGAGAATTAGTTCTAGATACATTCAGTTTTGCCATTGCGGTGGGTAGAGTTAAGGGGAGAGTATAAGAGGCAAATCTCAATTTCCCTAGGCATATCTGAGTTTTAGGAGAAATGTTCCCATAACAAAGATTTTTAAAATTGATAAAAAAAATCTTTTTTATGTATTTTTCCCATAATCCTCTTCATTGCTTAGAAGTGGCCTAAGAGTTGAGTGATGTAGCTGTTGCTAAGGAAACTTGCTTTTTAGTGAGCAGCAATTTTCCAAAGCAGATGCATGCCTTTCCTAACTAATGAGTGTGCAAATGGTACCTCTATGCTTTTGCCTTCATATTTTGGAAACAACTTGAACTATTTGCTTAGGACAGCAGACATCTGCTTTATAAGATTGAAGCATATAGATGCCTAGTAAGTTTTATTTATATGCAACTTGTGCTGCATATTTCAAAAGCACATTTGCTGTTTTGCACTTTTTTTGTTAGAAGACATTTTATACCTGTTAATGGCAGAAATAATTTCTTAGTTTATTATAAATATAAAAGTCCTTTCTAAAAGGTTTAACAATGTTTGGTTGTACTGTGCATTTCATTCCCACAAGTCTAACCTTAGAGGGGGACTGGAAAGCATGCTGGAAGCCTTGCTGAATAATAGCAAACTGAATATTGTTATGCAAAACTGGGTAGAAGCAAGGCTATTTTGGAGGCAATAACATTTCCTTCCAGTTCACTGAGCCACTAATTTCTATTCACTTTAAACGGCTCTTGAATTTTTCAGAGAAAAAAAAGCTATTTTCTACCATTTGCACTGTTCTAATCTTTGGCTTTGAACAAAATCTGCTTGGATAACAAGGAGATATAGACGTTCTCCTGCTCTTAGGGACAGCTGGCAATGAATCCACACATATGCAAATGAGGAATATAACTATTTCCATAAAAGGTGGAGCCACACACTCTAATTATGTTCTCTGATTCTAGAAGGAGGAGAAAGATAGATTTAAGGAATTAGGAAAGGGCAGGACCAGAAAATGAGGGCAGCAGTGTGGAAAACATTAAGTATAATTTGAGCAGAAGACAATGTACTCAAATTTTATTAAAAATATCTTTCCTCCTGAAAGAGACCTCTAAGAGTTTTTAAATTTTAAGGCTTTTTATAGTCCTGAAATAATGAATACTAGTCTGCTTATTAGTGTGAATTTGTAAGAGGATCTCTCTTGATGTGATTGTTTTTTCTTTTTAGAAGTCATTTGTTCATTTTTTCTTAGACATCTTGTGCTTTTTGACAATGTCCCTCAAATTGATTAAAACAGTATTAACACTGGGCATATTGTATGTGAATGATTTTAGATCACAGTTAATTAAATTTGATAGTTTAAATTTTGTAAAATAAGTAACAAAGCTTCTTTCTTGAGGGATGGGGCAGCACTGTGGTTGAAATCAGAGCCTTGTGCTTGCAGGCATTCTACCACTTGAAACACACGTCCAGCCCATTTTTTCACTTTAGTATCTTTCAGATAGGATCTTATGCTTTTTGTCCAGGACCAGCTTCAGACTTTTATCCTCCTGTTTATGCCTCCCACAAAACAGTGATTTCAGGTGTGTGCCATTATGACCATCTTGTTTGTTGAGATGGGATCCCAGGCTGATGGAAAACCAAGATCTTCCTAATCTCCAGATCTTGAGTAGCTGTGATGACAGGTGTGTAGCACCATTAAGAATTTTAAGAAAAATTCCTAATACAATTTAGTTTCAAGTTGAGCTGACATTCTGGTATGGCATGTGTAAGGGAGAGTGAAAATAAAAGCATTATTTGTCTATTGTATCTTATATAAGAATTACCAGGAGAATTGTAACATATACAGCATGACAGCCTAATAGTGACTTCCTTTGTGGGTTCAGTGGTTACCCCCATTTTCCATTTGTTTTGTGGGAAGATGAATTATCTACTTCTTGGGAATCATGAGGGCTGTCTTCTTCTTTCTTCTTTTCCCCCTCCCCCTCCTCCCTCTTTCTTCTTCTTCTACCTTTTCTTTGTCTTCCTTTACATATCTCAGTAAATCTCAAAATTCTTTAAAAATTTTATGATGTTGAGGCTTTAACCTAAGGCCCCACAAAGCTGGGCTTACACTGTACCACTGAGCTATATCCCCAGCCCAATGTTTCTATTATTGATGAACATTCCTACCTCCTCCCCCTCTTTTAAAAACCAAATGTCAGACTTGATTTGAATTCACCAGTTTTTCCATTAATGTCTTCTTTCTGCTCCAGGGTCCAATATCAAGAACCACAGTGTGTCTCATTGTCCTTTCTTCCCAATCTCTTCTAGTCTGTGACAGTTTCTCAATCATTAATTTTTATTGCTCTACCTCTGGTCTTTCACAACATTGGGAAGTATTGACCGGGCATCCAGTAAAACGTGCCAAATATGGACTTATATGAATTTACTTTTTTGTGATTCAATGGGGAGTTATTAGAAAGATTACCATAGAGGCAAAGTGCCTTTCTTGTCTCATCTTTTTAGGGGTGTGTGGTATCAATAGACTATCACTGAGTATATCATTTGAGTAAAATAGTATCTGCCAGTCTTTCACACCCTAAAATTTCTATTTTTCTTTTCTCTATTCTTCAGAAAAGAGACTTTTACATTTAGCCAACATTTAAGAAGATGGGATGGGAATTAAACTGCACTTCCTAAAAAGGGGGAGGTACCTAATTGCACTACTTAGATTTCTTTTGTAAGGAAGATTTGTCTTTTCTACTCATTTATGTTTTATGCAATATTTTATTTATTTCAGTATGGCTTCATATACTTGGGTCAAAATCTAATGCTGCTTTAATTTGTCCAAAATGTTCTATCTTTGGCAATTGAAATCTCTTGCATTTGGATTTTGTGCCCTTCTGACTTGCCACCTTCTTTTATTGTTGCTGTTTTTGCACTTCCTTGCTTTCTGGTGCTACAAGATGCTCTGCCCTAGATTCAGCTGATAGGCCCTCTTAAGGTAGCAATATTTGTATTTATGTTAAGAGTCTGTAATAACCAGTATGAACATTTAATAGTATAGCATGAGTTCCTGAATGTCACAGATCATAGTAATTATAATATGGTTTTGTTATTTTTAGCTCATCATTACTTAGTTGGAATGGATATTTAAGGGTGTTATAAGATAAATTGTGGCTTCCATCAGCCCAGATTCATATGTTGACATCATGAACCCAGGTCCTGAAGAATGTAACTGTATTTGGCTTTAAGGAAGTAGTTAATGTTAAATGAGGTAAAGAGATTGGCCTTTGTTTTAGTCAACTTAAGCTGTTATGACAAAATTCTATAGTCTAGGTGGCTTAAACATTAATTAATTTTGCATAGTTTCTGAGATTAGAAAGCCCGAGATCCAGGTGATGGTAAATCCAGTTCCTGGTGAGGGCCTTTCTTCTGGCTGCAGCCAGCTGCCATCTTACTGTGTCCTCACATGTGAGCACTCTGAACTCTTCTTCTTATAAGGACCCTAATCTCATTATGGGAGTTCCCCTTCATGACTTCATGCTAGCCTATTTACCTTCCAAATGTCCAATCACCAAACTACTACATTGTGTATGGGATTGTAGAGATTCGACATGAATTTTGAGGGGACACATTCAGTTAATAACAGCCCTAATCTAATATGATGAATGTCCTTATAACAAAATGTGATTAGTACATAAACAAAAAGGTGATTGATCAAGTAAAGACTCAACAAGAAAGCCAAAGAGAGAAACCTCAGAAGAAACCAAAGGTACCAATATTGATCTTGGACTCCTAGCTTCCAGAACCATGGAAAAGTAAGTTTCTGATTTTTAAACCATCCAGACAATGGTACCTTTTTATGGCAACCCTAACAGACTAACATAAATTATGTGGTCACCTCTCACATATGTAGTAGCTCCTGCAGTCTCATGTGGGAGAAAAGCATTATGGAAATTTTAGTGATAATAGCAGCAAAAAAAAAAAAAAAAAAAGTAGAGGTGTGTGTGGTTGGGATAAAGAAAGACAAAGGATGAATGAGTTTGTTTTTTCTGAGGCAACAACATTTGAGCTGAGACTGAGAAAAGAAGGCAGGAGCAGGACAGCTAAGATGAGGCCGGCAAGGAAGACAAGTATATTTGAAAGAAGGGATCACGTGCACTTAGTAACCTGATTCTTTTCAGTTGGTATTTAGGTTCACCTGTCATTAAAGATTCTGTTAGAACATATTTTCAAACTGTGCTCCCAGAGTTCTGGGTTCACCATTGCTGGCACCTGGCTCTGAGAAGCTGAATCTACTTCAACTTGAGCATGATTCTGGAAGAATGCTTTTATGTGGGTAAGCTTCTGTAAAGGTTTTACTTAAGCAAAGGGTTCTACTCAGAAAAAGTTTGAAAACCACTGTTCTACCACATGGTTTTTAATGGTACATTTTCATCCATTACATGGATATGTTGTATTGTATTTAATCTCCCATAGCTGAATATTTAAATTTTTAATGCTTCACTAATAACTATGTTATTAGTGAAAAAATATTAAAATTTTTACTTCTTCACTAATGAACTTCTCTACTCAGAATTTTTGTGTATATAACTGATTTGTTCAATATAATTGTTTTCTTGGAATTCCTCAGGATTCTTTCCACATACAACTGATTCTATTCTTAGGAGTAGGATAGGTAGGTCAAAGGGTATGTTAGTTATAATGTTGCATGATAAGTCACTGTACAACTTAGTGAGTCAGGATTCAGGAGTACCTAGGCAGAGTCTTCCATGAAGTTGCTCTGAGATGGTGGCTGGAATTGTCACTGAGTGCTTGATCAGGCTTGAAGGAGCTACTCCATGGTGGCTCATGCATGAGGTTGGCAAGTTAGTGCTGACTGTGCATGAGAAATCTTTATTCTTCTCCATGTTGTTCTTGCCACAGGGTTGCTCAAGTGTCTTCACACATGATACCTAACTTTCCAGAATGAAATTTGCCAGAAAGCAAGGCAGAAGTTGCAATTCCTTTTATGACCTGGCAAAGGATATAACATACTTTTCCTGTTGCATCTCCTATAGGTCACTGTGATAGATAGTGTAGTGAGTCTTCAAAAATATCTATGTCCTAAAACATGATATCCGTGAATATGTTCCTTCATATAGCAGAAAGAGAATTTTTCAGATGTGATTATAATTTTTAGATGGAGAGATTAGGCTAAATTATCCCAGTGGGTCCAATGTAATCACAAGAGTCCTTATAAGTAAAAAATGCAAGAGGAGAACTAGATTCAGAGAAAGAGCTATGACCCTAGAAACAGATGTCAGAGTGAGTCTGCTGGCTGGAAGGAGGCTGTGAGGCAAGGAATCGAGACAGTTTCTGCTAGAAAGAAGCTGGATAAGACAAAGAAACAGATTCAGAAAATGCACCCCTGATCTTAGCCCGTTGCAACTTATTTTAACTTCATGGCCCCTAGAACTCTAAGGTTCTACTCTAACACAAATTTGCTAATTTGTGTTAAATCATTGAGTTTGTTGAAATTTATTGCCACAGCTGTAGGACAGTGATGTAGTCACATAGCCATAATTCATTATGGAAGAGAACTGCACAGAATGGTGCCTTCCAGGAGGCAAGGATCACTTGGAGCAATTTTACATGTGGTCTACCACCTGCTCTTAAGGTTTTAACATACAGTATATCACATTGTCAAACTGCCCCCAGAAAGAGGGCATTAATCTCCACAACTAGAAACTTGGATAAATATAGATTCGGTGGGAACAGAGGAGTAGGTTCATTAACATCTTGGTGTCTTTTCTTCTGATACAGTGAGAGAAATGGATAGAAAATGGAAGGTCTACAGCCAAAGAACCTATTTTGTTTTCCCACTACAGTTTATTGTGACCTGCTTTAGTAAAAGTAAATTCTCAGTTGCATTTCATTCCAATATATATATATATGTATATATTCACTCAACAGAATTTAAGAACCATATCAGACTATGAAACCAAAGGATTTCTAAATATAGTTGAATTTTCTGTTTTTTTAAGTATTATTCTGAGATTTGTCTCTCAAACATGTATGCATTTTTATCATAGTGTCCCCAAAATGAGAAGATTGAAATAAAGACACATACGTATTTAAGAAGAAACAAGTGATTTTCATAGAAGCTTAGGGTGAGCTTATTCTTATAGATGGCATCATCTCCACTGGGGAAAATTTTAAAATGCTTATCTCTAGCTCCCAGTTGGCCATGCCTAATATCTCTATGTGCTTTCCTAATGCTGATATAACAATCTTGGGCCACAATGAATAAGGAAAGACTTGTTTTCTACAGAGTAACTACTGCCTAACACAGAAGTGCTGAGCAGAGGCCTTTCTTAATTTGGAAGTTATCTTTTTTCATTGAAGATATAAAGTGCTTTAAAAATTAAGTAAGCCAAAAAAAGAAGATATGCTGGTAAGCAGAAGCTATTTCCAGCAAGCAAGTCAGATCCATTAGGATATTTTCCCAGGCTTTCTCTACTAAATGTGTAGATTTTCTCAAAGGGGATCTACAGACCACTTAGTGTCCCTTATTTTATAAATGAGGCCTCTGATGCCTAGAGGCTTGATCTGTCATGAAAACTCAGAATAAATATGTAGTAGATCAACTACTAGACTAAGAAATACTGTATCATTCAAGTGGCTTTGGGCTTTGCAAAAACTGTAATTAGTCAGGAATCTTTCAGTTGAAAATTTGGGAATGTGTAATTCAAATCATTTAAGTCACAATAGTAATTATTTTTAGTAATGTGACTAAAAATCCACAGGTAGGTTTGACTAGGGTGCTTAAGTACTTTCTTTACATCCTGATTTCTTCCGCCAGCTCTTCATTCTACTTTCTCTGTGTAACATTCATTTTTCAATATACTCTGCCCTTACAGTGTGATCAGATTCCATTCTCTAGGTTCATGTTCAATAGGAGAGAGTGTTTGTTTCCTTTCATGAGCCTTGCAAGCTTCTCTGCATCACATTTTCTTTGACTGGAGCATGTGTCCATCAGTAAGTCAATTAAGTTTGCCAGAAAGTTGCACTGCTTGATTTTTCAGACTTTAGCCAACTGCTATAGCCCTGGAAGCTACTGTTCTTGAATTACAACTATTGAGAGTTGAGGAAAATTTTGTGTACTATTACCAAAAGAAGGGGAATGGATGCTGGCTGACCTCCAAGTTCCAAGTAGTTCCTATATTGCCTTTTAAAATGTCTTCTTTTTCATTTTATTTATTGAGTGCCTGCTATGGGCTTAGTCTGTTTTGTGCTGCTGTAACAGAATACTTAGACTAAGTAATTTATAAAGACAGAAATTTGTTCTCATATTTCTGCAGGCTAGAAAGTCAAAGATCATGTTACAAGCAGTTTATTGGTCTCTCATTCCAGTATAGTGTCTTGTTGCTGTGTCCTCCAGAGAGCAGGGACATTGTATTCTCACATGGTAGAAGAGCAGAAGTGAAAGTAAATCCATACCCACAAGCACTTTTTACAGTAGCATTAATCACTAAATACCTCCCTCTAGGTCTCACCTGTCAACACTATTGAGGATTTAATTTCCAGCACATGAAATTTGGTGGATATGTTCAAACTATAGCAGTGCCTGATACATGGAATTTGTAATTAGACAAAGTATGAATAGAAACAGTCAGAACAAGTAGTGCCACAGAACAATATACTAGAATCTTACAGATAAAATGATGTGGTATTTGGAATACTTCAAAGTTTTCTGGGTTTGTAGGGGTAGGATGGAGTAGTGAATGGGTTTATAAATGAAATAAAATTGAGCATGAGTAGATATTGATGAAGCTGGTTGACAGGTATATTGGATTTATTATACTATTCTCTCTACTATGTATATTTGAAATTTTCTATAATAAAAAGTTTAAGAAAATAATCCTACAAACATATTTTATTAGATGAGTGCTGTGGTGGAAAAATTATATTCACACAAATGTATATGTATATCTCTGTGAGTGTGTGTGTGTATATACACACACACACACATATATATATATATAATGTACAGGAGGATTCAATCTAGTTTCAGTGGTCAAGGAAAGTTTCCAAGGCAGTGATATGTTATCATCTGAAATATGACTGGTATTGAGATATTTGGGGAACAGATATTAGGAGTAAGATGAGGGTTGGACTGCACAGGCTCAATCCTGCAAGAACAAACACTCCAAACAAATAAGAAGCTCCTAATCCCAGGATGGACAAGATGGGAAAAAAAAGCCATAAAATCATTATGGGAGTTGCTCAGGAATGGCTACATCAGAAGTAGGAGTCAGTGAGATTAAGGCAGGTGGGATGGGTAGGTGGGCAGATGGAGCAGCAAGTGTGAAGCCCTTCTGTATGCTATGTAAAAGACATTGTGCCTCATGCTGAGAGGGTATGTGGATATGTGGATGAATGAGGTTTGGTCTCCAATCTCAAGTTGTCTGTGATCTATGTGGGAGTCAAACACAGAGAAAGCCAACAAGATACACTTAAATACTGATTGGTGTAGGCTGATATTATAGAGGAAGTCAAGATAAATTCTGATTGTGTTCTGGTGAAAGCATGAGAAGGAAGTGAAAGAGATAGGAAGAGGGGGATTAGGAAAAACTTTCTGGAGGAGTGTTTAATTAATTCTTAAGAATGAATAGAATTCCCAAAAGGGGTGGAAGTGTAAGGAAGGTCACTCCAGGCAGAAGGAACTGCTTCCTGCATCTTCCTGGCCTATTTTTGTTCAGTGCTCCCACTTTTATAGCTGTCTCTGTGTTGATTCAGCTTCTGTGTGGAGGAGGCTCCACTCATCACCTTTCCCAGTGGTAAAGCAGCAAAGACCTTTCTTTCAGTGTCTTCTTCTCTGTTCTTTTACTATCCACTCAGAACAATCCTACCTTTAGGCTTTCTGAAACAGCTGTTTATATGGCTTTTGTATGAGGGAGCTATAACCAACCAGGATACAAGTCCATAATTATGATAGTTTTATTAGTGGTTTGAGGTCAAGATTGCAGAGAATCAGAATTTGTCTCAGAATAAAATATACTTGGGTGAGTGGAAAGGAATTTTCATTGTATGCTACAACTGTCACATGGAATGACATTGCCATCCTTCTTTCTTCCTCCTTCTTTCTAAGTCTTTTAAAGGAACAAACTTGAAAGAGAATCTCTTTAAAAGAGGGAGGGGAAATAAGAGAGAAAGTTTGTCACTGTAGAACATTTATGATTATCTGTTGTTTACAAAATAACCACCTCATTGACAAAAGTAAACACTAGCTTAGAGTGAAATGTTGGAAGAAGAATTTACTCAGCTAATGGCCCCTGAAAGCAGGCAAGAATAGCAAAACTTGTATCAGACAAAGTATACTTCAAGCTTACATTAGTCAAATGAGACAACGAAGGTCACCTCATACTAATAAAATGGGCAATACATCAAAAGGAAATAACAATTATCAACTTATATGCACCCAAGATCAGTGCACCCAACTTCATTAAACATATACTAAAAGACTTAAAACCACATATTGACTCCAACACAGTGGTAGTGGGACATTTTAATACCCCTCTATCACCAATAGATAGGTTATCCAGACAAAAAAAAAAATCAACAAAGAAATCCTAGAACTAAGTGACACCATAGATCAAATGGACCTAACTGATATCTACAGAATATTTCACCCTGCAAGAGCACAATATACGTTCTTTTCAGCAGCTCATGGAACTTTCTCCAAAATAGACCATATTTTAGGGCACAAAGCATGTCTCAACAAATATAAGAAAGTTGAAATAACCTCCTGCATACTATCTGATCACAATGCAATAAAACTAGAACTCAACAACAAAGGTGGTAGTAGAAAATATGCAAACATTTGGAGGTTGAACAACACATTGCTCAATGATCAGTGAGTCATAGAAGAAATAAAGAAGGAAATAAAAAAGTTCCTGTAATATAATGATGATGAATACAGAACTGATCAGAATCTATGGAACACATGGCCATATATTAAAACATAGAAAGAACTCAAATAAATGGTCTAATGCTACATCTCAAAATCCTAGAAAAACAAGAAAAAAACTAAACCCAAAACAGGTTGAAGGAGAGAAATAATAAAAATAAGCTCTAAAATCAATGAAATGGAGGCAAACAAAACAAAACATACAAAGAATCAATGAAACAAAAAGGTAGTTCTTTGAAAAAATAAACAAGATTGACAAGCCCCTGGAAAATCTGACTAAACTGATGAAGGAAAAGACCCAAATTAGTAATATCAGAAATGAAAAAGGGGAAATAACAACAAACACCAAGGAAATCCAGGGAATCATGTGGGACTGCTTTGAGAACCTATATTCAAATAAATTAGAAAATCTAGATGAAGTGGACAAATTTCTAGATATTTATGATCATCTAAAACTGAACCAAGAAGGATATTAACCAACTAAACAGATCAATAATGTGTAATGAAATTGAAGCAGCAATAGAGTCCCCCCCACAAAAAAGTCAAGGATCTGACAGATTCTCCACTGAATTCTACCAGACCTTTAAAGAAGAACTAATACCAACACTCCTTAAACTTTACCAAAAATAAAAAAGGAAGGAACAGTGCCTAACTCATTTTATGAAGCCAGTATTATAATCATCCCAAAACTGGACAAGGACACATCCAAAAAAGGAAGACTACAGGCTAATTTCTTTATTGAACATTGATGCAAAAATCCTCAATAAAATAATGGCAAACTGAATTCAACAACATATCAGAAAGATCATTCACCACGACCAAGTCGGCTTTATCCCAGGGATGCTGGGATGGTTCAATATACATAAATCAATTAATGTAAGGCAGTACATTAATAGAAGCAAAGACAAAAACCACTTGATCATTTCAACAGACAGAAAAGGTCTTCAGTGAAATTCAACACCATTTTCATGATAAAAGTTCTGAGGAAACTAGGAATAGAAGGAAAGTACCTCAACATTATAAAGGCTACATGTGACAAACCTATAGCCAATATACTTAATGGGGAAAAGCTGAAACCATTTCCTCTAAAGTCAGGACTAAGATAAGGGTGCTCACTCTCCCCATAACTATTCAACATAGTCCTGGAATTCCTAGCCAGAGCAATAAGGCAATAAGAAGAAATAAAATGAATACAAATAGGTAAAGAAGTAGTCAAATTATCCCTATTTACAGATGATATGATCCTATACCTATTCATAGGTAACATGACCTTATACCTTAATGGCCCAAAAAACTCTACCCCCAAACTCCTAGAGCTTCAGCAAAGTATCAGGATACAAAATCAACTTACAAAAATCAGTAGCCTTTCTACACACCAACAGTGAGCATAGAAAACAATTCCATTTACAATAGCATCAAAAAAAATATCAAATATCTGCAAATAAACTTAACAATGGATGTAAGTGACCTCTACAAGGAGAACTACAATGATTGAAGAAGACTGCAGAAGGTGGAAAGATCTCCCATTCTCATGGAGTGGTAGAGTCAACATAGTAAAAATGGCTATACTACCAAAAGCAATCTACATGTTTAATGCAATTCCCATCAAAATCCCAATGATATTCATCACAGAGATTGGAAAATCTACCCTAAAGTTCATTTGGAAACACAAAAGACCGCAAATAGCCAAGGCAATACTGAGCAAAAAGAACAAGGCTGGAGGTATTACAATTCCTGACTTCAAGCTATACTGCAGAGCCATAGCAATAAAAACAGCATGGTACTGGCATAAAAACAGATATGAAGACCAATGGAAAAGAATAGAGGATTCAGATATGAATCCATGCAACTATCTCACCTAATCTTCAACCAAGTTTCCAAAAACATGCAATAGAAAAAGGACAGTCTCTTCAACAAATATTGCTGGGAAAAGTGGATATCTGCCTGCAGAAAACTGAAATGAGACCATGCCTATCACCATTACTAGTATCAACTCAAAGTGTATTAAGGACCTTAATATCAGACCTAAAGCCTTGAAGCTAGTACAGGAAAGAGCAGGAAACACACTGGAAGCAATAGATATAGGAAAGAACTTTCTCAGTAGAACTCAAATGGCTCTAAACTAAGAGAAAGGATTGACAAGTGGGACTACATGAAATTCAAAATCTCCTGCACAACAAAAGAAATGGTCTCTAAATTGAAAAGACCACCCACAGAGTGGGAGAAAATATTTGCTAGCTATATATCCAACAAGGGACTTATAACCAAAATATACAGGGAGTTCAAAAAAATTAAACTCCCCCAAAATCAATGACCCTATAAAGAAATGGGAAACTTAACTAAACAGAACTTTTTCAAAGGAAGAATTCCAAATGGCTAAAAACCACATGACAAAATGCTCACCATCCCTGGCCATAAAGGAAATGCAAATCAAAACCACACTAAAATTCCACCTCACTCCTTTTAGAATAGCTACATCAAAAACACCACAACAACAAATGTTGGTGAGGATGAAGAGAAAAAGGAACCCCCTCCTTCCAGGGCAGAACCTGTTCTGCCCTCTTATCTCCAATTTTATAGAAGAAAAAACCATAAAAGATAATAAGAAAAAAACATAAAAGATAGTAAGAAAAGCATGGCATTTTTGTAAGTTCGAGATAAAGATAGTTATACAGGGAGATTCCTTGTGTTGTTTCCATGCATATATGTATTACAACCCAAATTAGTTCATCTATAACTGACCTTTTCACTACTCCCTAATCCCCTTACTATAGTGGCCTCAGCCAGTTTAAGATTACTATATTCCTTCCTATACAGTGACCACATCAACCACATTCAAGTTTTTGGTTTCCTTCCCTTGCCCTATCCCTCCCGTGTGCAGGCTCCCCTTAGTGTAACCCATGTCCAATAACATTACTGCATTTGTTTTAGGTTTATAATCCACATATTAGGGAAAATGTGGTTTTTGGCCTTCTGAGCCTGGCTAACTTCACTTAAGGTAATGTTCTCCAGTCCCATCCATTTACCAGTGAATGGCAAAATTTCATTCTTCTTTGTGGCTGAATAAAATGTCATTGTATATAAATACCACATTTCTTAATCCATTCAACAGTAGTGGGGCATCTGGCTGTTTCCTTAGCTTGGTTATTGTGAATAGTGCTGCAATAAACATGGATGTGCAGGTGCCTTTGTAATAAGCTGAGTCACATTCCTTCAGGTATATCTCTAAGAGTAGCATTGCTGGATCCTATGGCAGTTCTATCTTTAGTTTTTAAACAAGCCTCCGTATTGTTTTCCCTAGTGGTTGTACTAGCTTACATTCCCAACAGCAGTGGGAATCCTCGCTAACATTTGTTATCAGTGGTGTTCTTGATGGTAGCTATTCTAAAAGGAGTGAGGTAGACTCTTAGAGTGGTTTTGATTTGCATTTCCTTTATGGCCAAGGATGGTGAGCATTTTGTCATGTGTTTTTTAGCCATTTGGAATTCTTTGAACTGAAGTGATCCAAATAATGTGTACACATGTAACTAAATGCAAAAATGATAAAAAAAAAAAGAAATCGGTCATATCAGTTAAACTTCGATGTGAGTTCATGCACATTTTAAGCTAAGAGATTTTAACATTATTAATGATATAATAGATATCATAATTACTTTAAAATGTATTTATTAATGTTTTCACCCATTATCAAGTACTAAGTTCTAGACTATGTGAGGTGGGGAAGAAAACAGAGATGAACAGATTTTGTCCATGTCCTTGAAGCTTTCTCAGTTTTCTCAGTTTAGGAGCATAGTTAGAAGTAAATATTTGATGATATAGGCTGCAGTGAATCAATAAGCAAATTCCAAGTGCTACAGCATATAGATAAGAGGGAAATTCCTTTTGGGTACTAGCATCTGGAAAACCTTTTATCTGTTTATTTATATTTTATTTTTATTTTTAAAATTATTGTTGTACTGGGGGTACGTTGTGAAATTTACAAAAGTTCTTACAAAATATCATGGTTTACTTCACCCCCTCTATCATTCTCCATTATCCCCCTTACCCCCATTCCTGGAATAGTTTCAACAGACCTCATTTTTCCATTGTCATACATGTGTACAAAATATTTCCACCATATTCACCCTCTCAACCTTTTCCTTATATCCTCCCCCCTCCCTTTGGTACAAACCCCCAGACATGACCTGTTTTGCCTTTCTGTTCTCTGTTTTCATTAAAAAAATGACATTTTTGTTTGTTTAAGATAGCTATACAAGGTGTTTCATTGTAACATTTTCATGTATATATGTATTATAACACAGATTGGTAGATCCCCTCTATTTTTCTCCTTTCTACCTTAGTTCCCTTTTTTGGTGATTCCATCAGGTTTAAAAATTCATTCTTGTATAAGAAGTACATCAACCATATTCACCTCTTAACTTCATTTACTCTTCCCCTCTCTATGTGACCTCGCCTTAGTGTGATCTGTTTTTCATAATGTTACTATATTTGTATTATGTCTATTATGAGAGAAAACGTGGACTCTCAAAGATCAAGTGTAATATCTGCTATTGGTTTAAGATCTGGGAAAATTTGATGGAAGCGACTATTGAGCTAAGGCTGAAGAATGGATCAGAAGACAACAGGATGGGAAGAAAATTATAGGTCAATGGGGTGGCAAAGCACAAGTATTATTGGGGGGAGAGGAAATGTGGTTTGATTTGATTGAAACAAAGGTTATAATGATGATGATAATGTGAGTAATTCTCTACTGAGTACAAACTATGTACAAGAATGGTTTTGAGTCTTCACCATAACAAAAGATAGACATCATTACCTTCTTTACAGGGGAAAAGAAGTTCCGGCTCAGGGAAGTCACATGACTTTCCATAGTTGCTTAGCTGTTTATGGGGCGTGTTTGGTGTCAATTGCAGATCTTTCTGCCTCTAAAGGCTGTGTTGCTTCTATTGTCCTGTCATGCTCAATTTGTGTGGGTGGAAAAGAAAATAAGGAATGAGATTTTGGAGTCAGATTAAGAAGTCTGAACTTCATAAAATAGATTGCACCGGAGAAGAGAAAGGAGGAAATTCATCCAGCCAAATACATATATTTCAAGGATTATTTTACTTCTTCATTTGAATTTTCTATACCAAGTTCTATTTTTAAATGATGGCCACATGCAGGAAAATGAATATGCTTTAATTGGAAAGGGCTTGTTAAATACGGTATTTCTCTGGTAAAAGAATGCACAGATCTAAATGGAACTATAAAATGATGATAGTTACAATAAGCAGTTGTCATCAACTGAATGCTAACAATTGGCCCTAAATTATATCGTCTCTGAGACTGAGTCCATTTAGCATAGTTGTGTGACCTGTCACCTCAAAGTAAGGGAAAGAGCAGAGGTGTAGACCCAGAGAGAATTTGGTTCAGCTCCTACTTCCACTGTATTCTAGTTACCTAGGTAGGCTAATATTGATGAACCTCCCAATACTCGTCTGTAAAATGGGCATACATCCATAGCTGCTGTGGATATTAGTGAAAATAAACTTACAATGCATTGTATAATGAGAGGAAAATTCAGTAATAAAGCTATAATCATGCCATGGAGGGAAAGGTATTTCTAAGCATGGGCACAATAACAGCATGACAAAATATGAATAGCTCTGCTATCAAAACTTAGCCTATCTTAATGAAGGCTGTTCTCTCCTTTATAAAAAAAGAACTATGTACCAAAATAGGTAAGTGAATATATAATTTTGAATTTAAATAGATTCTGAGAACTGAGGGAGTGTAGATAAGAATATATAATAGAAAAATTGTATCTAAAATTATTGGCTATAGAACTTCATGAAAAACAGAACCACTTTTTATTATATTGAAATATGATTTTTACATCCATTGTATTAATTCATTTCTGCCTGGCTTTTTAATGATGATTTCTAATTCTTTTTATCAAAAAAATTCTGCACATCAAAAGTAGGTCAGGCTGCACATAGATTTCTTTTCTTAGCATGATGGATGCTTATATAGTACATTGTGAATTCAGTCTTTTCCGAATGAAAAACACATGATGCTGACGTGTATATCTAGCATTAGAAATATTATAAACATATTGATTGAAAGTATTGATGCAGTTGTTTTGAATGCAATATTCTTGCTGAAAACACTATCTATAAGACTTTGTTTTGTTTAACAGACTCCTCTAATTGAGATTCTCATGTAGAAACTTCCCAGAGGGAAATCTTATGATTGGTGAGAGAAGGAATGGAGTGTACATTAAGCCTGATAATTTCATTTTCTTGAAGCCATGGCCCCTAAAGCTTTAATTGATCTCATACTTTATCCCAAGACATATAACCTCCAATAACTTTCCAAAGAAATATTTGGAATAATATTTAAGCATACACAATTAGCATTGCCTTTAGGAGTATTTGCATTAATTTTGTATGGTGTCAAATTAACTATTCTTGGAACCTGTAATAATGATTTCTATTGATGTATCAACAGTGTTACCAGACGCATAAAACAGAAAATACAAACAAAAACAAAACTCTCAAAACTAGGCGGGTATTTTCTTAAAAGATTTCACTTTAGGACTTCAGGACAAAGTGGTGAAAAATAAGTCCATACTACAAAATAGTTCTTCAATATTGACCGGAAATATGTGTGAACCACACCTGTAATCCTAGCTACTCAGAAGGCAAAGATTGAAAGAATCATGGTTTGAGGCTACCCAGGCAAAAAGTTAGTGAGATCTCCATCTCAACCAATAAATTGGGTATTGTGGCATGGGCCAGTCATCCTAGTTATGTGGGCAGTATAAATAGGTGGACCACAGTCCAAGCTGGCCAGCCAAAAGTTTGAGACCCTCTTTGAAAATAACTAAAGCAAAGGACTGGGGATGTGGCTTATGTGGTAAAGCACTTGCTTAGCAAGCAGAAGACCCTAGGTTCATATACAAGTACTGCTTAAAAAAATGGCCTGAGCAACCCATGCATAAGGTAGAGTTTTAAGATTTCATTAAATGCATGCAATGAACTGATTAGTCTAGGTAATTTGTTTTAACATAAACTCATGCAAAGGCTATAATATCATTTCTTGATTTTATTCTTGTAATATTCAGGTATTCCCAAATCCTAAAAAATGTATAATATTAATCCTAGAACTTAGCCCATTTTAAGAATTTATGTCATAAAAGCAGTCATAAATATGGATGCACTAATATACGAAAATGGCCATTGTGTATCTAATCATAGGAGAGTGCTCTAATACATTAGATTAGATTCCTAAATTGGTATATTATGTAGCAGTTCAAAATGGATATTAAAAAAATAGTTACAGTATTAGAAAATTCTCAGGATGTGATGTAAGGATTATAATCATATGTATTGTATCAGCCCCAATTTGGAAGTAAACATATGAAAATATAAATTTGATATATTTAAAGTTTGGGTGATTTATGTTCTTCTTTTTGCATTCATTCAAGTCTTTATTGAGGACCTGATGTGATAATCACATAGTGTGCATTCAATGAGGAGCAAAAGTAAAAATGGTCTCTGTCATCATCATACTTCCAATTTAGATGCAAAGACATATATTACTAAAAGTCACACAAATAAGTGTAAAATGGTGACTATGATAAGTGCTGAGAGGAAAGATGACCACGACAGCATATTACAGGGAACATAATTCTGTGCTTAAGTCATCTAGGAACTGACAAGTGACTAAAATTTGGTTGTGAGTAGGAGATTTAAGCAGGTGATTTGGGAGAGCATTTCTCTGTGGAGAAATTAGCATTGCAAAGACCTGTACCAGGAGCAGCAAGATATGTGGGGGGGGGGGGGGATGGGAGAAGGTTTGTGGAGAGTGATGTAAGATTTCTGTTTTTTAAAATTTCACTCTTCTCCACCATGAAAAAGAGATTGTGGGGAGGAGGACAATCAGAATTAGGGAACTCAGCTTGGGGAAGTAGTAGTGTAGTGCAGGTAAGTGATGATGGCACATTAGATTTGGGAGATGAGATGGAGACAGTAAGTCAAATGGGAGGATTGCGAGATATCCTTGAGAGATAACAGTGAAATCCACTTAGTGATGGACTGGATGTGGGGTGAAGGGGCAGGGAAAACTGAAGATGACTATGAATTTTTAAGCCTGAGCAATTGGCTGAAGAAGGTGCCTGTCAGTGACAGAAAGATGAGGGCAGAGGATTAGTCTTGAAGGAGAGATTAGGGGTTTGGTTTAGGACATATTAACATGACTTCCCTTGAGACACTCAAGTGAGATATATGGGTCTTAACCTTAAAAAAGTCTGAGTTAATTCATTCTCTTACTTCTATTGCCTGGCACATTATGGGCATCCAATAGTATTTGCACAGTAAATGAATGAATGGACCGCAGAAGTAAATTTGGGGGTTATTGGCTTATGGTTGATAACTGAAGTCTGACTGGGTTAAATTTTTGAAGAGCAGGGAGTACAATTAGAAGAAAAGATGACATTAAAAAGGAAAGAAAAAAAAAAACCTCATAAAAATATATGTTTCCCTGTCCTCTGTTGTCTGTTCCATCATTGGCTCTGCTCATTCCCGTGTGGTGAAGGACCTCAGTGCAGAAGAACTGGCAACTTTCCAGAAGGAGAAAGCCATGTTCCTGGCTGCTCCGAAAGAGGCAGATTTGGCAGCCCAGGCAGAAGCTGCCAAGAAGTGACCCCCATCCTCCACACTCCAGGATTTTGAAGGAGCAGCTGGGAAGGGGCCAGTTGAGAAAGCTATGCCAGAGGGAAGAAGAGAGGTCACACTAAGATGATCAGTATTTTCCTGACTTTTTGTGGTTTTTGCATATATGGTATATTGAGGCATCAAGCCTGAATAAACATCTTTGTCACCTGCTTTCAAAAAAAAAAGATTCTATTTAATGACTGGTTATCAAACCCTGGGCCTTGCACATGCTAGGAAAGCATTTAATCACTGAGCTACAGCTTTAGCTGCATTTAATGACTTCAAAGAAGGGAAGAGGGCACAGAAAAGTACAGAAGTAGGAGGAGAACTAGATGAGAGGTTATGATGCAAACCAGGAGAGAGGACCAAAAATGTCTTTTGCATTTCATGTTAAAAGACTTTGGTGAGCTTTGCATATGTTGCTTTGGTAATGAGTGAATGAGATATAAGAGGAGAAAAGGAGATAGGGATGAGATCTAAAGGTGATGCAGGGCTAAAAACAGGTTGTTATTATTGTTACTTTTAATTACCAGAGACTTGCCAGAGTCTTTGAAAAATATGGATTAAGATTGTGTGTGAGTGAGAGAGTGTAGAAAATACAAGAAAGAAAAGAAATAGTCTGTTACATAAATTTCTAATGAAGAAGAAATGAAATTCAACACTATCATAAGTCCTAAAGGAATATTTTTGTTAGCATATATTAATTGTACAGGGTAAGGGTTTCATTATGACATTTCCATATATGCGTATAATGTACTTGGATCGCATTCATCCCCTGTATTACTCTTTGTTTGCCCCCTCCCACTCCCTCTTACCCCCTTCCACATCTATAATAGTCCCTCTTTTACGTTCATGTCATTTCCCGTCCCTCTAAATTTCACATATAAGAGGAAACATGCAAAACTTGTCTTTGTGAGTCTGGCTTGTTTTATTTAACATGTTGATCTCCAGTTCCATCCATTTTCCTGAAAACTATGTAATTTCATTCTTCTTTATGGCTGAATAATACTCAATGGTTCATATATACCATTCATCCATTGATGGTCACATACACTAATTCCTTAACTTGGTTGTTGTGAATAGTACAGTGATAAACACAGTTATATGGCTATCTCTATAGTAAGTTCACTTTAATTCTTTTGAATATATATCTAGAATGATATAGCAGGATCATGTCAAAGTTTTATTTTAAATTTTATTGAGGAACTTCTATATTTCCATAGTGGCTGCATTAATTTACATTCTCACCAACCTTTACCTCCTACCTCCTCACCAACATTTGGTGATTTTTATTTTCTTTTTTTTTAAATGCTAATTGTGAAGAATTTTTGTTTCTTTAATTTGTTTTATTATTGTTGTACTGGGGTACTTTGTGACATTTACCAAAGTTCTTACAATATATCATAGTTGAATTCATCCCCTCTCCATCATTTTCCTTTATATTCTTCTTCCCCATTCGTGGAAGAGTTTCAACAGGTCTAGAGCCATTCTGATTGGGGTGAAATAGAATCTCAAAGTAGTTTGGATTTGCATTTCCCTAATGGCTAAAGATGTTAAATCTTTTTTCATGTATTTTTTAGCCATTTATAATTATTCATTTTAAAATGTCTCTTTAGTTCATTTGCCCATTTATTGATTGTATTATCTATTCTTTTGGTGCTTAATTTTTTTTGACTTTATATACTCTGGGTATTCATCCCCTGTTGGATTAACAACTGGAAAAGATTTTCTCCCATTCTATCTGATGTCTCTTCACTCTGTCTTTTGTTTCTTTTGCTGTGAAGATTTTAAATCTGATACAATCCCACTTGTTTTTCTTGCTGTTACTTCCTAGCTATTCAGAAAGCCATTGTCTATGCCTAGATCTTGAAGTGTTTCTCCCAAGTTTTCATCTAGTAGTTTCAAAGTTTCAGGTCTTACATTAGCATCTTTGACCCATTTTGAGTTGATCTTTGTACAGGGTGAGCTGTTAGAAAGCTAGGTTAAGTCTTCCACATGTGGATATCAGTTTTCTCAGCATGACTTGTTAAAGAGGCTGTTTTTTTCCAATTATGTTTTAGGCACCTTTGTCAAGAAACACATGCCTGTATCTGCATAGACCTTTTTCTGGGTCTTGTATTCTATTGGTCTATGTGTTTATTTTTGTGCCAGTACCATGCCATTTTTGTTACTATGGCTCTGTGGTATAGTTTGAAGACAGGCATACGATAATGCCAGTGTTGCTCTTTTTTTCTCAGAATTCTTTGACTATTCAAGGTATCTTGTGTTTCCATATTAATTTAGGATTAATATGTGAAGAATGTCATTGGAATTTTTAAGGGGACTGCATTGAATCTGTAGATTGCTATTGTTAATATGACCATTTTGACAATATTAATTCTGCTGATTCAGGAACATGGGAGATCTTTCCATTTTCTGGTATCTTCTACAATTTGTTTCTTTGGGGCTTTGTAGTTTCATTATAGAGGGCTTTAATAGTTTTGGGTAAGTTTATGCCTAGGTATTTTTTTGAAATATCCTATTGTGAATGGGATTGTTCTCCTGACTTCTTTTTCAAAAAGTTTGCTGTTAGTGTATAGAAAATCTGCTGATTTTTGTATGTTGACTTTGTATCCTGCTACTTTGCTAAAAGTGTTTTAGCAAAGTTTTCTGCTAGAATCCTAGGGGTCTTTTAAGTATAGAATCATATCATCTGAAAACAGGGAAAATAACTTGACTTCTTCCTTTCTCATTTGTTCCCCTTTTATTTCTTTCTCTTGTCTTATTTCTCTGGCTAACCATTCAAGCACTATATTGAATAAATGGGATGAGAGTGAACACTTTTGTCTCCTAATTTCTGAGGTGCTTTCAGTTTTTCCCCATTCAGTGTAATGTTGGCTATTGGTTTTTCATAGCCTTTATTATGTTGATGTATGATCCTTTTATTCCTAGTTTCTTCAAGGTCTAAAGGAGTATTTTTAAGAATAATAAAAAAAAATTAAGGGAGGAAGAGGATCAGTTCCTAGAGAGAAGATGGGAAGTTTCTCTTTAACATGGGAAAGGGAAGGGCACAGAAAGTTATTCGATATATATAAAGAAAGTAATTTTCCCTTTGTGAAGTAGCAGAACCCTACATCTCCTATGGGAAAGATGAAAAGAATTAAAAGTGAGAGGGATGAGAAAAAATAATTTACTTTCAATAGTTGTTTAATTAATTAATCATTAATTTTTTGGGAACAGGTTCTTGCTCTGTAGTGTAGGCTTACCTTAAACTCACTATGTAGCCCAGTCTGGCCTTATCTTCACGATCATCCTTCAATCTCTGGAATGCTACGATATCAGGTGGATACCAACACACTTAGCTTAAAAGCATTTTATAGAGTGGACATAACATGCCCTGTGAAACATCAGGGAGAGCAGGTACAGTATATGTCATTTGAAGGTGGAAGTATGAATTCATAGTGAGGATAGTCTGACCTGGCTGTTGACTTTATTCAGCAGTATTCAACCACTCAGAGTAGTAATGGAGAAAGCAAATGGCTATGTTCATTCAGAAGTGGATTTTTTGACAGAAGAGCAAGAAAGTATGGAATATTGGCAGAGCTTTTTCTGTAGTCATGCATTATGGAACCTAAACTGAATAAGGAGACATGTGAAGAAAGAGAGTGCTCTTCATGCACTCTGGATGATTTGACACTAATGCAGGTACACTCATGACTCCAAAGAGGTTGAAGACTGATCATTATTTAAGGCAGTTGAATAAGCAAGCTTGAACTATAAATGCTTTTTGAAAAAGAATAGAATTTTTGAATAAGTAACTTTGGATATGAATTAGTTAAAATATGATAAAATGTCTTTCTTAGTACTTTTTTGTATTTTCTAATATCTCTGTAATATGTATGTATTTCCTTTATAATCATAAAAAGTATAAGAGTGAAAGTCACTCTCATTTTATCACTCAGTTAATATTCTTAACTGACTAGAAGTGTACAGAGAAAGGAATAAATTGTGAATAATAATCATGGGTATGTTAAGAAGCTTAGGTAAAAGTAAACTAACAATAAACATTTTCTGAGTTCTGAAATCCATCTGAGATGTCATATTCCATTTTCTAGAACAACTATCTCTAGGAACCTATATCCAGCCTGGATATTTTGCTAGTCAGGAACAGGAAGCCACTTTCCTCATCTGAGAGAAAAGGGCACACAGTCTATTGTAGTCACCTATATTTAGGGAGAAGAAGGTTCACTATCATTTTCAAAATATTTCTGAGGATAATATTTAAATGGAGGAGATTTCTTGGCACCACCAAATTATATCATGTGTGTGATATATTAGAATTTGGTTAATAGATCCTAAGGTAAGTTCACTCCTCAAAGAAATTTGCAGATCCTAAGGTAAGCTCACTCTTCAAAGGAATTTGCAGATCCTCCAAAATTTATTTTCAGATGAAAATATTGAGGATTACAGATAGATTGAAACAATATTCTGGCTTTTTTTCTCTGCCCCTAAACCAGGTGAGAGACTATAACATATTGAACAGAGACTCTATGCATCTCATAACAAATATAAAATATTGTGGAATTTGCCAAAATTAGTTCTCATATTGAGAGAAAAACTGAATACCTTCTCTATTCTTGTTTTTTGATCAGGTGGAATTTGTAACTAATTGCATAGCAAGCAGCATTTTCCAAGCTGTATTCCAATAAATGTTAACAGGTTTTCTACTGATTCTGAGTTTCATACCCTACCCTAGTTTGAATGTGGTTTATTTTATCAAGGGTCTGTGTGTTGAGGCTTAGTCCTCAGGGTGTTGGTGTTGGAACCTTTAAGAGGTGGGGCCTAGAGGGAGGTACTTAAATTATTGGAGGCACTGCTTCAGAAAGGAATGATGGTTCCCTGATGAGTTCCTAGGAGAATGTTATAAAAGCCTACGCCTAGCCCCAGCCAGTCTCTCCCTCTGGATTCCTGTTTGAGATGTGATCCTTTCTCCCATCTGTACTTTTATCATAATGTGACACCATCAGCCAGTAGGCCTTCACCAGATACTGAAACAATGGAGCTTCTTAATCTTGGGCTTTGAAACTCCAAAACTGTGAACAACCTCTTTTTCTCAAGTACCTTGCTTCAGTATTTTGTTATGGCAATGACATTCTAACCAAAAAAGAGCAGATGTAACTTCAGGGATTTAGAGTAACAGGAGTGGTTATAGTCAGACATGCAATTGTATGAAGAAATCATCACCAATGTTTATTGAACTTTGCTCACCTTCATCCCCCAGGTATGGATTCCATCAAGGACTTACAGCGTGGATATACCAGAGTGCAGGAAGAGGTGCTGGTGAACTTTTGAAAGGATGCAATGCACAATAAGAGCTACAGTAAATAATAGAGTCACAATTGCAGCGGTCATCTAGCAAAATGACGTAAATCTTTACTCAGTGAACATCACCTCCTATAGTAACTGAGAATTCCAGTTGAGGTTCTTATGGTCATTAAAGCAGTCATTCTGAAGAGTCACTGTAAAAATGTAGTTATACAAAAGAGTAGGTTGATCTATCAATGCAAGATGATATTGGTAAATCCCAACATTTTTATACAATCAATTGCCAAAAATATTTTAGTAAAAAAAAAAAGGTATCCAAGCATTTAAAGTATACAACTCATTGGTTTTTAGTATATTAACAAAGATATATATATATATATATATATATATTCATAACCAAAATCTGATTCCAGACATGTCCATCACCCCCATTAGCAGTCACTTCCAGTTCCCTCTACTCCATATATTGGCAACCATAATACTTCTGTCTATATGGATTTGCTTATTCTGCAAATTTCATATATGGAGAATCATACAATATGTGGCCTTTTATGTCTAGCTTCTTCCATATAACATAACATTTTCAAGGTTCATCAGTGCCATAGAAATCATCAATACTTAATTCACTTTAGTAACTAAATAATATTCCATTGTATGGATACACTTCATCTTATATATTGTTGGTGTACATTTGATATTTTCCATTTTTTGGCAATTATGAGTTATGCTGCCATGAACATTCTTATACAAGCATTTATATAAACATGTTTTCTTGTGTATGCAGAAGCTCCTCAGCTTAAGATGGGCTATATCCTGTTAGACCCATCATAACTTGAAAATGCAATTAATATACCTAACCTACTAAACATCATAGCTTAACAACACAGTGTTAGTTGTTTATCCTTGTGGTCATATGGCTGACTGGGAGCTACTACCTTCTGCCTCTATCCATGTCATGAGACAGCATCATCCTGCTCGCCTATGAAAGAGCAGAATTAAAAATCTCAAGTGTAGTTCAACTGAATGTATAGAAATGTGTAACAATGTTTTATACCACTGAGCATCTTTATACTGCTTATTGGTGCTTTTCCTGTCTTCTTCAGAGAAATGTCTTTTGTACATTTTGAAATTGGGTTATATATCTTTTTAAAGTTGAGTTATGTGAGTTCTTAATGTATTCTAGGTACTAATCCCTTATTAGATATAGTTTGTAAATATTTTCTCTCATTCTGTGGAATGCCTTTTCACTTTCTTGGTGAAAATTTAAAAAATTTTAATTATTGTGCTGGGTGGGGTTACATTGTAGCCTTTACAAAGATTCTTACAATGTATCAAATGTATCACACTTGAATTCACCCCATCCATTGCTGACTTTCATTTCCCCTTCCCCAATTCCTGGAACAGTTCAACAGTTATCATTTTTGCATTTATATACATGTGTATACATTATTTGCACCTATTCATCATTCTGCTCCTTTTCCCTCTCACCTCCCCTCTTCCACCCTCTCCCTCCAGGCAGAACTTGTTCCATTCTCTTGGTCACCAATTTTGTAAAAGAAAAAAAACATAAAAGATAATACAGAAACATGGCATTTTTGCTAGTTTGAGATAAAGATAACTATACAGGGAGATTCCTTGTGTTGTTTCCACTCATATATGTGTTTTTAACTAATACATAAAGTTGAACATATTAATAGGGTACTATGTGATATTTCAATACATACATGTGTTGTATAATCCTCACTGAGTTTAAATCAATCTCCTGTCATAGTATGGATTTGGAATATTCTCCAAAAGTCCACATGATAATGGCTTTGTTCCCAGTTTGGTGGTATTGGAGGTAAAGGAAATTCTAAGAGGTGGGCCTAGAAGGAAGCCTTTGGGTCATTGAGGGTATGTCCTTGGAAGGGATAGTGGGTCTCTAGCTGCTTCCTTTTCCTCTTTTTCACTTTCTAGCCATGAGGTTAATGAACAGTTTTATTTTGCTGCATGCTTCTTCCATGTTATACCACCTCACCACATGCCCAAAGGACAATGGACTGGAGCCTCCAAATTTCTAAGCGAAAATAAAATTTTTCTCTTTATAAATTATCTCAGTTATTTGTTACAGTAATTGAAAGCTGACTAACATACTCTCAAATATTTACATTTTGATATGGAGAAAGCATTCAAACTTCTTTCTTCTAGCTTTTAAAGATGTATATAGTTCACTATTATTATCTATAGTCACCCTACTCTGCAACAGAATAGGATTTCTCTTCTAATTATAACTTAGTGCCTGTTAATCTAATTTCCCTCATTTTTCCTTTCCTCTGTAGTCTCCCTAGACTCCAGTAACTGTTCTACTCTCAAATTCTATAAGACAAATGTTTTAATAGTCCATATATCAATGAAATTATGCAGTTTTTGTCTTTCTATACTTGGCTTATTTCACTTAATATAATGACCAGTTCCATCCATGTTGTCACAGATGACAGGATTTCATCCTCTTTTATGACTGAATTCCAGTGTAATACATTTTTCTCTATTCATCAGTTGTTTCAGACTTAGGTTGTTTCCATTAGTGCTTGCAGATACCTCATCCACAGATTGATTTCATTTCCTTTGGATACATACATAGTAATGGAGATGCTGGATGATTTGGTAGTTCTGTTTTAGTTTTTTAGGAATCTCTATACTGTTTTCCACAATGGCTGTATTAATTTACATTCCTACCAACAGTATACAATGGTTCCCCTTTTTCTACAACCTCACCAGCTCTTATTGTCTTTTACATTTTTAATAACAGCTATTACTACTAAGTGATGTGTTATCTAATTGTGGTTTTAACTTGCAATTCCCTAGTGATTAGTGATATTGGACATTTTTTCATGTTCCTGGTGACAATTTGCATGTCTTCCTTGGAAAAATGTCTATTAGAATTACTGAAAATTTAAAAAATTGGATTATTTGTGTTTGTGCTATTAAGTTCTTAGATTTTTATATACAGGGGCTGTTAATCCCTTGTCAGATATTTACTTTGAAAATATTTTCTCCCATTCTGTAGGTTGTCTTTCTTCACTATGTTAATTGCTTTGTTTGCTGTGCAGAAGTTTTTAGTTTGACAAATTTCCACTTGTCTATTTTTATTTTTGTTTTCTGAGCTTTTGGGGTTACATTCTGCTCTCTTCTTTTCCCCCAAATCTTCACCCATTCCAATATCCTGAATTATTTTCTCTATGTTTTATTCTATTTGTTGGACATACATTTTGTTCTTTAATTCATTTTGAGTTGATTTTTGTATATGGTGATATGTAATTAATTTATGTAATAATATATGTAATAATAATATGTAATAATTTCATTATTCTGTATGTGGATATCTAATTTTCTCAGTACCAGTCACTGAAATCACTATCCTTTCTCCACTGCATGTTCTTGACACCTTTGTCAAAGATCAGTTGGCTGTAGATATGTAGGTTTACTTCTAGGCTTACTACTCTGTCCCTTTGTTCTGCAGTTCTGTTTTTAATGTATTCATTTCTATACCAACTATTTAAAACTCAAAATTTAGAGACAGTAGCTAACACTGAAGGAAACTTTAATAGCTATAAATAAAATAAATGGTCAAGAACATATTATTTTGTGAGACTTTTCCATTTCCTTAAATTCAACTAGTTAGAATTATTTGCCAAATATTTTTCCATTCAAACCTTTGAAATGAATGATTTGTCTTTTAAACAGAATCTTCATTTCCTTATAAAGAACATGATGTCCTTGCCTTCATTCTTCTTTTCTCGAAACTGGCTCTTTAGTGTATCCTTTGCTTAATAAATAAGAAGAGGCACAGAATGAGTTTATTTCATATTGAGGCACAAAAGATACATACAGATGAGTGAAAAATGCAACTGAGATACTTGGTGTCCTAAAAGTTGTAAGTTGAAAACTCATTGGTGGCTTTGCTAACTCCTTTTTCTAAACCATATCTCAATGAGAATGGAAAAAAGTTGAGGATGGAGGAAACAAAACAATCACATACTGCCAAAATGGTGTCAATTACTTTCAGTTTGGAAACAAATGTTTGTCCCCTGGCTATATAGTATGACACTTTGTAATAGATATAATGATAATGGCAAAAGCACTGTTTTATAGGATGTGTCCTATACATACATTTATTCCATTATCACTGTGAAATAGTGGTATTTTAAAAGTGGAGGTATTTTAAATACCTCCACTTTCAGATTTGGAAACTAATTTTAGAAAGTTTATATGACTTACCTTAGACTGCATAGCTAGTTAATGGTTGAACCATGACATTGCTTTCTAAGAGCGATTTAAAAGGGAGAATCTTGATCTTCTTCTGAAAAGGGCAAAAAGAGATCAAATTCTACCACAGACCTCTGCTAATTATTTCATTTCAAAGGTAGCAATTTTATCCTAAAAGTTTATCCATCTATGACTGTCTTCTCTTTCTATTCAGGGATAGGATGATATGAATGGTAATGATGATGATGTCAACAAAAACAACTATAGCAGCTTCTTTGAGTTCCTTCACTGGCCAGGTGCTTTCCCTTTGTTACCACAAATATCTGCAACCACACTCAAAGGTTAAGTCATGTTATCTGTAGTTTACAAGTGAAGAAGCTGAGATATACAGTGAGCTGCAGCTTCTTTGAGGTTATGCAGAGCCAGAACTGAGAATGAACTCTTTCATTTGACTTCAAAATGCAGGACGTTATTACATGTAGACTTCAGATTTCTTTCCCCAAATTTATGATCATCATTTAATTATGAACAGCTTCATTAGATGGGTATCACAGTAGATTTACATTGAATCTGAAGACAGAGAGATGATGACTAGACTTAGCTTTAATATAATCATTTTACAGTAAAAAATTTCACATGATATAGGAGAAAAAAAAAAGAAAAAACAAGTTACAGTAATCATTATTGGTTGCCTGGAAACTTCTCCTCTTCATGCCAACCATAGCTCTGATTCTCATTTAGTAAGAAGTAAATGTCATATAAATAAGTGACAATGTGAGTAATGGGGCCAGGAAAGGGGCACCACAACTGGTTCATGGGGTATAAATCAGTTTCTAATCTAATGCAATCAGGGAACTCCATTTTCCCAGATGCAGTAACTCATTGACAGGTGGCCTTATTTTGTCCAATCAGAATGGACTTAGGACCTTTCCTGAGAATGCGAGGACACAGGTGCTCTTCTCTGGTATGTAGGCACCTAGCCTCTCCCTACTTTGGCCATTTTTGTTTACATGAGGGATTTGTCCTGAGGGCCAGAAGCTATGATGAGGAATTGAGAATATTGTAGAGAATTGCATGTAGCATTGCTGTTGCTGCCCACACAGACCATCTTGCAGGAAGCCTGCCCAGCTTTTGAGTCTTTGGGGCATGTATGTAAACAATTTTCCCGTATCCTTTTGGCTGTTTTGAAATGGTTTTCTTATGATTGCATCATGTCTGTTATAGCACCATGTTCTTTTGATCACATTTCCTGGCCTCATTACTCACATTGTCACTTATTTATATGACATTTAATCATATCAGTTTTTCATGTCATTTGTTTTCTTACATAAGACTATAAAAACTTCTTATTGCCTGGACATACACTAAAAAAGAAAACTATTTGTTGTATTAAAAAGATACAAGTGGCCTTTCCAAATTATATTTTATATGGAGAGATATTTACTTCCTACCTGAGACTTTTAAAATGTGCAACAAATAAAATAAATTTTAGAACAAGAACTGGGGTTCTAAGAAATCTATTTAGTTTCTTTTATTGAATTATGATGACTAGTTGCGTAGAAAAGAAATGAAAAAAACCCAAAAGTGTTTAATTGGTGTTATTATTAATACTTTTCACATTACCTTTCAATTTAGAACTCTGTATAAAGCTAACTAGTATACACTGAAATTGAGTTGTCACTGAAATTGAATGTGAAGAAAAGATGCATGTAAACATGGCTGTTAACTACTTCCACACTAGCAAACAAAATCATTACTGTAATATAGCTAACCAATTTCCAACAAATTATAAAGTGTTTTAAAATATGTGACAAATTCAATTTATTAATCTTGATCAAAAGTGTCAAATGTTTTTCTTATCAGAGTTTTTTTTTTATGCTGTTGGGGATTGAACTCAGGACTTGTGCTTGCCAGGCAAGTGCTCTCCCACCAAGCTACACCCTCAGCCCAAGAGATTCCTTATAGTAACAAAATTTTGAAAATTACCTCCCATCCATATATACACGAATATAGCTTAAGAAGCTATTGAATAAAAGGATACTTTTGAATGATGTTGAATCATATGCAAAGCTAAAGTTAGAGAATTTATTTTAAAAAACCCTATAAAATTGAGGATATGTGCTATTGAGGAGTGTATACGTAGGCGGCTATAAATGCATTAGAATTTGGAAAGTGTAGCTATTGAACTCCAAAATTCATGGTAAAGAAGCTGAGCTATAGCTTTATAATGATCAACTTTGAGTGGTTTTATTGAAGAAAAGGACACTTTCAGAAATTTGAAATCAATAGCAAAGAATGACTTTGTGACTTTGAGGTCCTTGACATTGCTTGGGGAGTTGTTGAATGAAGGGCATAAGCAGATGAATGGACTGGAGTGCGCACAGATATATCTGTGATAAGGGGACAGTGACATGAGTTATCCTGGAGCTAAGAGAATAAGATTATCAGCCCCATTATCACTTTTTACTTTTCATTTCCCAAACTGAATCAGAATTAGTTAACTTTAACTTCCAACTTGCTTTTGGCCATATGAGGTTATTCTTTGTTTACATCATGATTGACCCAGTGGAAATTTCTATGTCATCTTTGTCTAAATGCTTTGTCCTCTTTCTTTGTCATTGACATTCAAGGATGTTTTTTTTTATTATTTAATTAGCCATATTGTATGGCAGCATTTTACATGCCACAACATAGATATTTTCTTTTTTATATTTTTTATTGCTGTGCTGGGTGGGGTACATTGTGGCATTTACAAAAGTTCTTACAATAAATCAAATATGTCATACTTGAATCCACCCCCTTCACCATTCTCCTTTATCTTCCTCCCATTCCTGGACTAGTTTCAACAAATATCATTTTTCAATTTACATAATGTGTACACAGTATTTGCACCATATTCACCCTCCCACACTCTTTCCCCACCTCCTCCCCCTGCCACTGGTACCAACCACCCCAAGGAGGACCTGTTCCACTCTCCTGTTCTATGATTTTTGTGTAAGAAAAAAATGACATTAAGAGAGCTACACATGGAGTTTCCTTGTGCCACTTTCATGTATGTATGTATTATAGCCCAAATTGGCTCATCTCCTTGATTTTTCTTCTTTTTGCCATAATCCCTTTCTTATGGTTGTTTCAACATGTTTAAAAATTCTGTATTCATTCTTGTGTAGAGAGTATATCAATCATATTGACCTTCTTAACTTCCTTCTTTTACCCTTCCTTTCTCCTATGTGACCTCCCCTTAGTGTGACCTGTTTTTCCTAATACTGCTATGTTTATATTAGGTCTCTATTCTACTTACAAGAGAGACATGTGGCTTTTGGCCTTCCGAATCTGGCTAACTTCATTGAAGATGATGTTCTCCAGTTCCATCCATTTACCTGTAAAAGACAATGTTTCATTCTTCTTTGTGGCTGAATAAAATTTCATTGTGTATAAATATCACATTTTCTTAATCCATTCATTAGTAGTGGGGCATCTTGGCTGTTTCCATAGCTTAGCTATTGTGAATAATGCTGCAGTAAACATGGATGTGCAGGTACCTTTTTTTGTAACCTGACTTAACATTCCTTTGAGTAAATTCCTAAGAGTGGAATTGCTGGATCATATGGCAGTTCTATTTTTAGTTTTTTAAGGAGCCTCCATATTGTTTTCCATAGTGGTTGTTCTAATTTACGTTTCCACTAGCAGTGTATGACAATTTCTTGCCAACATTTTCATCCTTGTCAACATTTGTTGCTTGTGTTGTTGATGGTAAGGCTGGTGATTTTATCCCTTAATTATTTCTGTACTCCATCCATTTCTTCCCAGTCTCCCAGCATTGCCTTAACTCAGATCCTTCCCTTTGTCTCCCATCTGTACTATATAGTAACTTTCTGACTGGCCTTGCTACCAGTTTCTTTCTACTTCATCCTTTACCTTCACTATGGCCTTAGTAAACTCTCAAATAAAAAATTGCCCACATATTTCATTGTGTAAGAGCTAAGATGCCTCTCCACAACAAAGGTAAATCTCTGAGAGGGCAATTTTAAGTCTCTTATCATTGTGCCCAATATCTTCCCCAATCTGATCCCTGCCATTCATATGATGTTATAGGTGTATGAGGAGATTTTGATGCTCCTGGAATGTGGCATGTGTGGAAAGATCTCTGAGACATCATTTGTGTTGTTTCTTTTGCTTGGAATGCCAGTTCTTTCTTTCTCACCCTAATCAAATAAAACCTTCCCAATTCACTTCCAGAATCCCTCTTCCTCCATGTTAGACAATTATTCCTTCCTCTGCATTTCTCAAAGCACTTTGTAAGTGCATCTCTTCAGCAATCAGAAGTGTCAGGATTTGTTTTTGCATTGCTCTTCCCATATTGGCTCGCCAAATTTTTGTACACTCGACTCTAGCTAGACTTGATTTATAGTAGCACTGTAGCTATTTCTTGAAGGAACATATGACTACTTTAGGAAGAAAAACTTCCCGAGATTCTGCAGATAAATGCAGAGACTCAGAAGTCTTCCTTAGATCTCTGTGTGATAGACTATGCCCTGATATAATAACATTATCTTGACTTTCTCTCACATTTTTATGTCTATATCAACACAAATAAAGAACATGTGCTGGATTGCTAGTAGTTAGAGTAGATTAATTATTCTCAGGAAGGAAAAAACTGTGTCATAAGAACCTGTGCACTTCTGTGTTTGCTTTTGTTTTCTAATTAATAGTGACAAATTAAAACTTGGGCTCTAGTTATGAGAAGAGTCAGGGAATTAAAAAATGATTTTGAATCTCCTGTGAATTTTTATTTTTGCAAACAGTTACACTCTATTGAGCAGGCTGGCCCTGAACTCCTTGGGTTATGTGATCCCCTGGCCCTAGCCTTCCAACTGCTGAGGCAATGGGCAGGTGCCACCAGGCTTGGCTCTTCCTTGTCTTTTTTGAATATTGAAGAGTTAAGGAAAATCAAACTATGCAGTGACATTATAGGAATTTGTTTTTATGAAGTTAAGTAAAAACATTTTCAGGCATCATTATGTAGAGATGTGACTGATAATCCAATTTGCAGGCCATATAACGTACTAGTTTAAAAAGGGGATCTGGAGTAAGAATGATTCAGCCCAGATCTAGTTTCTGCCTCTTAATAACTAACTCTGTGACCTTGAACATGCTACTCAACTTCTGTATGTCTCAAGTTTACTACATGGAGTTGTCAGAAGCTCCAATGAAATAATCCACGTAAAGCTCTTGGAATTCATGTAACACATCTGTAACTCAAAGAGACTCAATTGATGTTAGTTGTTGATATTATTATTCTTTCTTGTAAGTGAAGTTTTACCAGTGGTATGCTAAACATGAATATCAGCTTTTTATTTGTCAATATTGTGTGCTCACTCATTAATGAATGTAACCAGTGGTTTCTGGTACTCATTAAATCATAATTGTGAATGAATAAAAAACTGACTTCAGACAGTGATTTAGTGTATGAAGTGAATCTATGAGGTTAAAACTATTAAACTTCCCTGACACAATTCTGAGCTAGAATCAACAGAATTAGAACAAATTCTTAGATAAAGTCACAGGACAGCAAACTCCCTTCTACCCACCCCTAAATCCTATACCCTCTAGCCATTATGCATTTTGACTTCTGATGATCTCTGTACACAGGAAAAAAAATTAACTTTCTCCATGCCAATTAGAGTAGAATCATAACACCAGAAACAACAATTACTCATGATATAATGGCCTTACCATATTAAACAAATAACAGCATTTTTACTTTTTTTAAAATGTAGGTTAATTAGAGTTAATATGCTTGGTTTAGCTTGAGAGAATTTCCAGAGTATTGTAATATAGAGAAAGCAAATATTGATTGAGACAAAGAACACAGCTCCAGGAAATTTTATAGTATTTAGTTTGAATGTGTTATATTTGAACAATTAAATAAGTATCATCAAAGTTGATGTCAGTCAGCATATTCCATGCAATACAGTCCAATTCATTATGCACATAACAAAGAAATGTCTAGCTACATAAGTGAAAATTATCCTTAAGTCACATTAAACCATTTCTGCTTATTTATAACTTATATAATGAATAACACAGTACTGATTGTAGTAATAATTAATTAATACTTAATTGTGTTGATTGTATTAACCATAAATCATTCTCAATTAAGGATTAAATCTTCCCTTGAACAATTGGGACAGCCTATATATACAACTTAAAATCATGTCCCTATGAAGATGGGAAGTGAGTACATTGTAGATGTATTTACTGAGGTTCATAAAATTTAGGTGACTTCAGGTAAATAGATTTCATCTGTGATCCATAATAATCATCTGTATGTGCATATATGGAAATACAGAGTCATCCATACAATTCAAATACAATCCACTTTTATGTCAAATCCTACCGGAGACTGAGCTTCTAGAACTTCAGTGTGGATGAACTAGAAATTGACAAAAATGTGGTGCACATCAGAATTTGAGTTAACAAGTCTTTTTCTTATTGTTCACTTTCATTTCCCAAGTTGCTTATTGGAGCATATCCTATGCTGAGCCAAAGAAAATGAAATAAAGACACATTATGTGAAGGTTTATACAACAACTCTAAATTAACTGTATAAATTCAGGAGCAAGGTGCAAAGAGCACAAAGTTAATTAAAATCATCAGCTTATTCTTAGATCTCAAGGTGTTTCAACTCATTCCACTTCTAAATGTGAGGCAGAGCTATAAACATAAAACAAAAGAGATTGACTTATATGTCACCATGACATTTCTCTCCAGACACTGATGAAGAAAACCATCAATAAACTAGAGAAAGAGTAGGAAGAAGAGAGAAAAAAAGAGCTTACACATGTTAAGCTTATTATAATCATAGTTGACTGCTTTTGTATAATCTCTTTCCAAATTAGATGAAGATGATCATCTAAATAAAATTTCCAAATTTTATTTTGGAATAAAACAACCCCCAACCAAAGCCCACAATACATACAACCTTATAATTTCTTACCCTTTCCAAACTGTCCAATTACTTCACATGGAATTGTTTCATAAGTAAAGAAGTATTCATTGCCTTTGGGCAAGAAGCAGAGGAGATGAAATAATGTGGTCTGGTATTTACAAAATGCAGCTATAACTTTGCTTCTTGGGTACATAATAGCCAAGAGTTATACAATAGACCATCTTGTCTAAACTGGTATAAGAGGCACTAGGCCATACAATGGAGGAAACAGAAAAGTGGCTATTCTCAAGTATAGTAGCAATTTTCTTAATCGGGGTTAGTTGTAAATCAGAGGTAGAAATTCTAAAATAAAGAGAGAGAACAGAGATGATTTTGTTGATGTTTCTTTTTTCCCCCTATTCCTTTTAACTCATTAATGAGGGCTGAAGTTTTGTAGTGGATTTTTATAATGTGCCTATTGTGAAATGGTGTGGGGGTGTGCATGACATGGGGGTGGTATTTATTGTTGGTATGTACTATGTACTGCATGTTTGTTTCACTAAAAAATTCATATACTGAATATCTAAGGCCCCTCCCTTATGGATGGTTTTTGGAGGAAGCACCCTTGGGAAGTAATTAGGTTTAGATGAGGTCATGAGGTTAGGACCATTATATGGAATTTCTGTTCTTATAAGATAAAGAGAATAGCACTCCCCTTCCTCCCTCTCTTAGCACCCTACCCTTTTTCTGCTCTCTGTACATCAGGGAGAGAACTCTCATCTATGGCATCTTGTTATAGCCATTTAAACTAAGGCAGTATGTGTGGGTGTGAACAGTATGTGGTAGTGGATGCGATTGTTATTACTGAATGCATGGTGGAGGTGGTAGTGATGGTGGTGAAGGTGATGGTGGTGGTGGTGGTGGTGGTGGTGGTGGTGGTTGGTGGTATGTAGAGTGATTTTGGCTGGTTGTTGGTGTTGTGTATGTGTGTGTGTGGTTGCTTGGAACTATGATTTAGCTTTTGTCCTAGCAGCCCATTGAATGAATATCTGGCCAATTGAATGTATAAATCTTTGACAAACTTAGTTTACAGGGAAGCATACATCAGTGATGAGATGCTAGTTCTTTGCTTTAAAGTCTTAAAACCAATGCCAATTCATGTGAAATACTATTTCAGGTCCTGAGCCTTCTCTAAAAGTAGCCATACTTGAACTCTGATAGTTGGAAATCCTCCCCCATTGAAAATCTTTTCAGCTTGCTTTAAGCAGAGAAATTAGGTGAATAAGAGTAGAGTGAGAATGAGAGAAAGTGAGAGGGAGAGGATGAAAGGACCAGAGAGCCTCAGAGAACAAAAGAGACATCTTTTGCTCTGTGTAGTTCTGACACGCTTAGCACAATCTTCACTTTTTCCATATGAAGAATCTACTTGATGATGTGAGTGGTCTGGGTTTCCAGGGCTAAAAGAATGCCCTCTGGAGGGCTTCTTTGATTGTTTGCACTTCTTTAAATTTGCTGAGGATTAATGTGGTGCTGTGTGGTGTCACAAATCAGCAAAGGACTGCTGTTCCACCACCCTAACTTGGGACAAACTTAATCTCTGATACCCTTGACTAAAAAGCTCTGATTTATAGTAAATCACAGTATCATCTTTTGAGCACATAAAAACCTTTGTTTCTTAGCTTTCACAATTTTTTTTAAAGAAGCAAGTGGAAATGGGAGAATATCCTCTGTTTGTTATCTAATGAATGTGCAAGGTGACATAATTGCAATGGGTAGAAAAGAATTATTACTTCCTTGATTTTGTGACACTGTTTTGTTCTTAAAAGGTGTATCAGAAAAAATCAATGTCAACCAGCTTTACAAGAAATGTTTTTAATGGGCTTGCTGCTGCCAAGTCTCCCTGGGAAGTTTGATCAATGTCTTTGCAGCAGTGATAGAAGCTCTGTGACCTCAGCAGCCTGGTTCTGAGTAGACCATTTCAGAGGATCTTAGTTTCAAAAGCCTACAGAGGTCAGACAGATATTGAAATGAGCAAATGGGTGGAGGGTTTTGGTATATGATGACAGGGAATATGAGGGACAGTATGAAACTGGAGTGAATCTCTCATATAAAGGAAACAGTTGCTATTTATCCCTGTTAATTGTATGACTCAATAAGGACCCTGTGATGCAGGAACATCTGATTTTCCAAAGAAAATTTCACAGATGACTTCTTTCTATATCTAGGATGAGAAAGACTCAGTGTCATATACAGTAAATCTTGTGAATGATTCACCCTGAAGAAAGAATTAGGAAATCTTTTAAGTTTAAAGCCCCTGTGGAGGCACATATTTATATGTTTTCAAGGTGTGCTATAGTGAAATACCATAGACTGAGTGGCTTAGGCATAAGATAATAATTTTTTTAAACTTTTGAAGGTTGGAAGTCTAAGATCAAGGTATTGGTAGTTTTGATTTCTTCTGCTGAGATTTCTCTCCTTGGCTTGCAGATGATCACCTTCTTACTGTGTCCTCATATGATATTTCCTTTGTGTTTGCACATACCTGGAGCCCCTTCATGCATCCAAATGTCCTCTTTTTAGAAAGATATACCAATAAGATTTGGTTAGGCTCTACTCTAATGGTCTCACTTTAGTTTAATGACCTATTTAATGGTGCTACCTCCAAATACAGTCTCATTCTGAGATACTGTGGATTAGGGCTTGCTGTTGTTTGGATGTCCCACAAAGATCCCTGTTTTAAAGGTTTCATCCTCAGGGTGGTAGAACTGGGATATAGTGGAACCTTTCAGCAATGGGGTTGTAGTGGAAGGTCCTTGGGACATTGGAGAAGTCATATTTGAAAGGAATTAAGAAAGTTTTCATGCTTTCCCATTGCAATTCACTTTGAGGTGATGCAGATGAAGGAAAGCCTTTGCAAGGGCCTGTGTATGCAATTTGGGCTTTCAGCCTCCCAAACTGTGAGCTAAATACACCTCTTTTCTTCATAAGTAGAAACCTTGGATAGTTTGTTATAGTAATGAAGTGCTGTAACAAAATAACCAAGGACTTAAAATATGAATTTTTATGGAAGGGGACATAATTAAGTCTATAGCCAGGCATTATCCCACAGTCTGTGTTCTCCAGAGGCAGGCAGATTGGGTTTCTGCCTAACATTCTCCTCATTCAGACCAGTAGACAATTATGTATTACAAACCACGAGCGAACAACTCTAGCATCACATAAGAAGTGATTTAATTTATAGTTTAAGTTCATCCCTAGATAAGAATTCCACAAAGAAACTTGTGATTAATATACATTATAAAGCCTTGCTAGAGAGAGGGTGGTGACGTTTGACTCTTGCAATGGAATCAACTTTTTCATCATTGTGAACTGTGTTCCATTCTGAAGATAGCATTGTCTTTAAATAGTAATTGGTACTTCAGGGCAGTCCAACATTTATCACAAAGCACAGCTCCTATCTAAGACAAGGCATCTGTAGTAAGAAATGGTGATTTGTGTTCTGTGTGTATCCATAGTCATAGAAGTCAGTAACTGTTTAGCCTTTTAGAAAGAGGACCCCATATTGATGATAAGCACAGCTCCTCATACTAGTTTTTCCAGTAAGTCAGGATGAGTTTACCTTTTATAGAAAGCAGCATAAAATCATGGTAGAAATTGCATATCCTAACTAAGTTTGAAACTGTTTATTTAAAGTGCATATGATTTTTGGTGGTAGAATGAAACCAACAATATTAATCTAGCAACTTAAAAGTTTGACACTTACACAACTCTATACGAAAACCACAAATAACCTAATTAAAACATGGGCAAAGGATTTGAATAAACATTTTTCCAAAGAAGATATACAAATGGCCCACAGGTATATAAGAAAAGGTCTAAGCATCACTAATCATCAGAGAAATACAAATAAAAAACTCCAATGATATCAAATCACATCTGTTAGGATGACCATTATAAAAAAAAAACAATAGAAAACAAGTGTTGCTGGGGAGTATGTGGAGAAGAGAGAAAACTTGCATACTTTTGGCGGTAATGTAAATTACCCTGATGCTTCAGCCATTATAGAAAACAGTATGAAGCTTCCTCAAAAAACTTAAAAATTGAATTACCTGATTCAGAATTCCCACTTCTGGGTACACATCCACAGTATATGAAAGAAGCATCTCAGAAAGATATCTGCACCCATATGTTCATTGCAGTATTATTCACAGCAAACAAGATTTGGAAACTGTTAAAAAATAAATAAATAAAGAAAATGTGAGAATATTTTAAATATTTATATATATTTGAATATTGTTAAGACATAAAAAAGAAGGAAGTCCTACCATCTGTGATGATAAATGTGGAGGACTTTTTGTTAAGTGAAACACATATGCTGGCATACTGGATGAGGTCACTTTTATGTGGAACCTCAAAAAGTAAAACTCATAGAAGCAGAGAGTAGAACAGTAGTTACCAGAAACTGTAGGGTTAGGAGAAATGGGGAGATATTGGTCAAGGGGATGGATTTCAGTTATTAGATAAACAAGTTCTGAGGATAAAAGGGACCACATGGTGGTGTTGAATGTGTTAATTAATTTGATTGTTGCAGTCATTACACAGTACCAAATCATCACCTGTATATCTGGAATATGCATAATCTTTGTTTGGCAATTAAATATTTAAAGAATTTGATGCAGAATGATCTCATTTCATATTTCTATGACTCACTTGGTTACTGAATGAATCAAACTATGGTAAAATTATAGTATTTCATCTGGAATTCTAGAAAGTAGTGTCTTAGTCTGTACTGTGCTGCTAAAATGGAATACTTGAGGTGAGGTAATTTCTAAAGAATTGAACTTTATTTCTTATAATTCTGGAGGTTGGAAAGTCTTGGGTCAAAGTGTACATACCTGGTAAGGCTCTTCTTGCCCCATCATCCCATGACAGAAAGCTAAAGAGCAAGAGAGGATGAGAGAGACTTGGTGACTAAACTTGATTTTAGAACAAATGTACTCTTGTGATAGCAAAACCCACTCTGTGATAAAGATGTTAATCCATTCACTAGGCCAGAGTCCTCATGACTTAATCTCTTTTCTAAGGGCCCATGTCTCAACATTGTTGTGTTGGGGAGTGTTTCTAATTTTGGAAGACACACTCAAAACATAACATAAAGTCTCTGGAAAACTCACAAGTAGTGTATTTCTGGGAGTGGTACTTGATATTAGCTATGCTACTTAGTTTTGTCAATTATCAATTCAAACTTAGGTCTCCAAGGGTCCACCAGAGCTTCATCCCTCTGAGGAGTTAGAAATCATTGTATTTGGATCATGTGAATTCTAAGACAGGGAAAGCCTGTTGACAGAGAAGGAAAAGAATAAAGCAGACAAATTAAGAGAAGTAGAAATGGGAATTTCTTTACTCCTAGGGCAAATATGTGTATAAATACAGTTCCTAACTCCCTGCTCCTTGTTTCTGTTCCTGGTGTGTCCTAAGTATATTTTCTGCCTTTAGGTCCAATAAAATAGCCTTGTATCTTTCTAGGAAATAACAGTATTTGAAAGGTTGTGTTTATTAAACTCAACATATATTCCAGACCAAGAAAAGTAATCTGATAATCATGGAATTTGCCCAGTTCTGAACACCATCTTTCCTTCCTTCTAGGACATTGCCTGTCCAGTCAATTGTAGATTTTTTTCCTTGAGTGTATACTCTTCCTGAGTTTTGAAGAAACAAAAATGTTCATTTTTTTTACTTCTTGGCTTTATATTATTTCTGATCATATTTTCTATAGTTTTTAAGTTTATTTCTGAAATATGAAGTCAAGTATGCTAATTTTAACAAAAGAGTACTGACACACTGCTGGCCCTCATTTGACCCTTCAGAAATAGTTATGGATTGATTCATTTTTAGCTTTGTTTCCAAGTCTCTTATAAATGTGTTATAAAGCTTTGTCTTGTTGGGTAATGTTCACTGCCTTAGCTTCTTTTTTTTTTGGATTTTTTTTTTTTTTTTTGCCTCAGCTTCTTGATGGGTATTGACTTACACCGTGCCACAAAATGACTTTGTTAGAATTAATGCAATGACTCTATCAACCATCTGAATTCAGTTACTGTCACTATCTTTCACACTTCCTATCTTTTCTTGTTACTCATCTGCTATGGAGAAGTGCCAAATAGTCTAGTCTAGAGAAATTTAGGACTAGCAAAGGGTTATTTTCTTGAAAAAATGTGGGATGTATTGTTTAATTAAAGGTATAATTTATATCTCTGTGGCTCCTAAATTAAGTGCCCTAAATTCACTCCGTGTAAGAAGTCAATTGGAGAGTCAGGGCCAGACCAAAACTAGACTGGTTATTACCATCAGGTGCAAAGCCATGAGTTTTTTCACCACGAGCATAGTCTGATGAGTTGTCCTTTGGAAGGAAACACCCTCCTGTTACTGTGATTTGGTCATTCTGTATTCAGATGTTGGAGCTGTTGCCAGGTAATTAGTGGTGCATTCTCAGGGCAACACCTGGGTAGTTGGTACATGTAATTTAGGTAGAAATACAGCCTCTGTAAGTCATAGCTTTTGTAATGCCTTTACTTACTCTTTTTTTAACCAAAGAAAGAAATAACCCTGTATTTTGACAATTAAAAGTGACTGTGTAAACTAATGTGAATATACTTAACATTACTATGCTCTATACTTAAAATATTTAAGATGGTCAATTTCATGTTATGTGTATTTTTCCACAATCAAAAAGAACAAAAAAAAAGCCAGGTATGTAGTACATGCTTGTAATCTCAGTTATGCAGGAGGCAGAAATAAGAAGGTCGTGGTCCTAGGCTGGCCCCAGGAGAGGCCCTATCTGAAAAATGCTAAAGCAAAAAGGCTTAGATTCAAGGCCTGAGTTTAAACAAAACAGAAAACAAAAAAAGTGGCATGTGATCTTATTTTCACCCATGTTTGCTTAAGGCCACAAACAATGCCTATGTAGACTAAAGTGTCCCCTTTGATTTTAAATTTATTTTTTCTCCTTTATTGTTGTGCTGGGTGGGGATACATTGTGACATTTACAAAGGTTCTTACAATGTATCAGATACATCATACTTGAATTCACCCCCTCCTTCACTCTCCATCCCTCCCTCTCCTGATTCCTGGAACAGTTTTAACAGGTATCATTTTTGGAATTTATATTAAAGGTTTTCTTGAATTAACACCATTTTACTATTCACCTTGAATGTTTAAAAGTTCTTAAACATCTAGTAAATCCCTCTAGTAAGAAATTATTTTCTTTTTCTATTTCCTTCCGTGAATATTTAATGAGAATTTATGCATTTGGGATGAGACATAGTAGTAAGAAACCCACTGGTTTGTGTGAAAGACAAGCAAACACTGGGGCAAAACTTCTGACAATGCACCTGTGCATGATGGAAGGAGTATCCAGACAAGCATGGAGTTGGGGTAGAGGGTGGATATGCATGATTCACCAGAGGAGGCAACATCTGAAGTAAAGTCAATAGGAGGTAGCTAGATGAAGAAAGGAGAGTAGGACATTGCAGACAGAAGGAACCATACCTAAAGAGGTTCAAAGCAGCTGGGTGAAGGTCATAAAATGGAGCAAATTATTCTATTTTTGGCATTTGTGTGAGAAGTAGTTGGGCAGAGGTTAGGTATGGTTAGAGAAGTGGCAAGAAATTAGGCCAGAAAAATAGGTTCAGATTCCTAAAAGTTTAGATTTTATCCTAAAACCTCCCCAAAAATGTTTGGACAAGAACCTTACAGAAGAGTTTAAACAGGAGACTTGTGGTTTAGGAAAATCACCTTGATAACTCTGTGAGAATGAATGGAAATGAAAAAGACTAGATGACTTTCATTTGAGAAGTGATGGAGGTCTAAACTAGAGCTGGGGTGGAGAAGAAGGGAAAGATTTGAGCAACTAGATGGGGTTGGATATGGGGTGAATGGGAGGGAGATGGGAGGGTTAAGGTTGAAAAGCCCTTTGAATGATGCGCTGAGGATTTGTGCATTTGACTGTTATATAAATTCCCATCCTCCAAATCATTATAATTAACAGTAGGCGCACTCAAGTATTGAGGGATGAAGTGTAATGATATTTATAACCTACTTTAAAATCAGATAGATTACCAGAAAGTTAAGGGGATTGATATGTGACAAAGTAAATATAGCTCAAATGATAGGTGTAAAATCCATATGTGGGTACATGGGTATTCAGTGTATAATTCTTTCAATTTTTCTAGAAGATTGATAACTTTAAGAGTAAAATATAGAGGAAAAATGTTGCTCCTTATTTACTTCATCAAGTATGGAGAAGTTATAATAGGCTTTATTTTGTTAAAATGTTTTAATTCAATTTCTAAGACTATGTCCAATAACTTAAAAACTCCATCACACATATTGATTCTGTAATACATAGGATTTTCATATTGGAGTCATATTAATAAACTAATGGATATTCTACTTCAATCTAAGCCATTTTTTCCTTTTCCAAATGAGCAGAAAACCTAGGTACTGTCCTAAACATGAAAAGATAAAATATATAAAGTGTTGCTTACTGCAGAGTATGCTATTCCACTTAAAATTGGTGTAATTTACTTTGGTTTCCATGTACAGAGAATGGGGAAGGAGGGAATATCTATATTTTAAAAGCAATCAAACAGAAAGACAGACAAAGAAATTACTGATTTTCTGTAAGATTAGAGCAGTGATTATGGCCTTAAGAAAGGAAAACAATCTGGGAAAATGTCTAGATTTAGGTTGAGGGTGATAGGCAGAGAGGATTATTTTGTTTGGACATACTGAGTCTGAGGTGTCAGACAGTGGAAATATAATTTCAGGTTCAGAAGGCCAAAAGCTGCATGTTTTCTCTGATATATGAAATATAGACGTATTACGAAAACAGCAATATTATGAAAAACAGGTCAGACTAAGGTGAAGTCACATATGACAGAGGGATGGTAAAGAAAAGGAAGTTAAGAAGGTGAATATGGTTGATGTATTTCCTATACAAGAATGAATATTGAATTTTTAAACCTGTTGAAATCACCATAATAAGGCGATTAAGGTAGAAAGAAGGAAAATATGGGAGATGAACCAATTCAGGCTATAATACATACATGCATACATACACGTGTGTGTGTGTGTGTGTGTGTGTGTGTGTGTGTGTATGTCAGGAAGAAACTCCCTGTGTGACTATCTTAAACAAACAAAAATGTTAATTTTTTTCTTTTACAAACTTGGAGAGCAGGAGGGCGGAACAGGTTTTGCCTGGGGGAGGGGATTGATTGGGAAAAGGTGTGGGAGGGTGAATATAGTGCAAACACTGTGTACACATTATGTAAATGGAAAAGTGATACTTGTTGAAACTATTTCAGGAATGGAGGGAGAGGGAGATAAAGCAAAATGATGGAGGAAGTGAATTCAAGTATGATATATTTTATACACTATAAGAACTTTTGTAAATGCCACAATATATCCCCACCCAGAACAACAATAATAAAAAAGGTAACTCAGGAGAAGTTTCTGTGCTAGAAATAGGGAGTAATTGGAATATATCTAAATGGAAATATGGATAAGACAGAGTGAATAGAAACTATGGTGTGTGTAATTGTGGTGATGAAGTGGATTCAGATTCAAAATCCAAAATAATTTCTAACCCACTTCATCTTGACTTTGAAGTTTTAATGCCATTCATTGGATTCAGCCAGTCATTCTATGAGTTCTACTGCTTGTGTGGTGGTGCTTCTCAGGGTCTTAGTCAACACACACTGAGGACTTAACTGAGCTTGTCATTGGTAACAAAGAAGCGGTTAAATAACAATACCTGTCATCAAAGGCTCTCATAGTTTTATGAGAGACAAGATAATAGGCTCTAACAACAATTCTCAAAATATAGTGTATGAATAATCAACTGGATGGCTAGATAAAAATCCAGATTCTTCAGCTCATCCTAAGAAAGATGTATTCTTTAGATCTGCTGAAGAATCTGCATTTAAAGAAGCATGTAGGGGACTCAGGAGTGTGTGTGTGTGTGTGATTGTGCCTTCTTGTCATTGTGATAAAATATCTGAGGAAAACAGCTTAAGGGAGGAAAGGTTAATTTTGGGTCATGTATTCATGGGCCATGATCAGCTGACTCTAGTGTGGTGAGCCTTAGGTGAAGTAGAAACATCATGAGGGAAGAGTATGGCAGAGGAAAACTAGTCATTTTATGACAGCAAGGAAGCAGAGGGAAAGAGTGGGAAGGAGCAGGGACAAGGTATAAGTGATCTACTTCCTCCAACTAAAACCCACCTCCTACTTTCTACCACTTCCCAATAATGCCATCAAATTATGAGTCCATCAATGCAACCATTTCCTAAAAGCCCCACCTCTGAACATTGCATTGGGGACAAACCTTCAACACAAGTTTTTTTTTTTTTGGAGGCATTTCATATCTAGACAATAACAAATAACAAGGGTGCTGGAGAATGGTGGATGTGAGTCTGATGCAGAAAGTAGGAAAACCATACTTTGAAAAATACTGAAAGGTAATGTATAAAGGTTACAGTAATGTATCTACCCTGGATTTTCTGGAACCTAAAGAAGGCCTGGCTGAATCAAACAAGGACAGTGGTTATAAGAAGGGGGTTGACGAGAGGGAGAGGTTTTACTGCATAAATTCACTGTCTTCTCAAACATGATCTGTGAGGATGAAGTCACAAAAATCTCCCTCTCTTGGCCCCTTGTCTCTAACACCTCATCTAACATGTTTTGTTTAGTGTGTACTCTTCTCTCATTTTTTTTGGTAATAGAGTTTATTAAAGGCAAGGAAAAGGCATTACAAAAAGCAATGGTGGCCCCATCTGGCCAGGTGGACCAGGTGGGATAGAAGTGGGGAGCAGAGAGAGAGCTCTCATGTTTTTAACATTTTGTTTTTACTAAACAATTACACTGTTCAAAATTTCAAGTGTCTTTTTTCATCCTTTCCTATTTGTAGGCAAGTTATAATTGTCATTGTCCTCTAAAGCTGGGTTTCCCATCCTCAGCGCTTTGTGAATTTCAGTAGCTCCATATGCTTTGTGTCTGTAGTGAAAAAGCTTTTTCCTAACACTGAACTGAAAATGCAACCCTTACCTCACCCGGCCATTGAATTCATTGTTTGAGTCTGACCATTTGAAAGGAAGGCTTGGGATATTGTTTTGTGAAACTGCATTGCAAGGAAGTGTTCAAGGAAAAAATGAAACTCTTTGTGTGAATCCACTAGTTTTCACTGATTTCACTCTTGGGAATTTTGCTGAGAGAAGATCACACATCCTGATTGGTTATAGCAACTGATGATAAATATGTATGAAGAGTCAGCACAGGATAACTTAGCACCTTTGTGTCTTTGAATTTAACTGTGATATGGAGAAGGTATGAGATGTATATAAATCCTTATTAGTCTCTAAGTCATAACTGAGAAATTAGAAATAATACAATATTAAAAGCTGCAAAATTTTTAATTTTTTGTAGTACTGGGAATGAGCCTAGAGCCTCACACATGCTAGGCAAGTATTCTGTCACTTGAACTAAATCCACAGCCCTTTATTTTCTTGTTTTTGTGTTTGTTTGAGACACTGTCTTCTAACTTTGTCCAGACTGGCTTAGAATTTAAGATCCTCTTGTCTCCACCCCCTGAGTAGCTGGAATTATAGATGTGTACTGCCATTATGGGCCTATTTTCTTCTTTATCTAAAGTATCATTTCTCTAAAATTGAATTATATAGACAAGAGTTGTGTCATGTTGGCTCAGATGAGAGATGTGAGAAGTTTGTCATCCATTTTATGGCAGAAGATGCTATGGACTGAATTCTGTCTGTCTCAGATTCATACATTGAAGTTTTAATCCTCGATGTGACTTATTTGGAGATCCAACTTTCAGGCAGAAATTAAGGTTAAGTGAGGTCATTAGGGCAGAGTCCTAATCTGATAAGATTTGATGGTCTTATAAGAACAAGAAGAGATTCTCTCGCTCTCTTTCTTTCTCTTTCTCTCTGTCTGTCTTTCTTCCCCTCCCCATCAAACTCATATCAAGGAAAGGCAAAGTGAGCATGAAGTAAGAAGGCTTCTGACTGCAAGCCAGAAAGACAGTCCTCACCAGAACCCAACCATGGTGTCACCCAGATCTTATATTTCCAGCCTGTGAGATAGTAAATTCCTATTGAGTAATGCACACAGTGTGTGGCATCTTATGGTAGAGAGAGTTAACTATGACAGAAGACATGCTTGGCAGCGTGGAGACTTGTGGATCTCAGCTTTAGTTCTGATTCTACCATCCTTACCTCCTGAAGCTCTAAAAATTACACAAGACTCCACTTTCCTCTCCTGAAAATGAAGTGGGACAGACTGACTGAATCCTAAGAGCTTTTCAATTTTTGAGATTTTTGATTCTCATTACACCAGATGAAGTGCATTGTTGAAGATCATACAACATTGAGCCTGAAGCAATCTTCATGGCCTTGGTGCCCAACTGTCTCATTTAGTGAAAGAGGAAGCTAAGGCCCCAATAGATTAAATGACCTGATTTTCTTCTTATCAAATACATATTCCCAGTAATGACAGGAAGTGTTGTCTTCTTTGTTTCTTTTCCTATTGCACCAATGAATGGGTTATGTGTTGTTAAATATTAATAAGTTTTTCTGTCATGGACCTACTTCATTGGGAAATTCTTAATGAATGGCAAATATTGAGCTTTTTCAGAATAAAGATAATTTTTATTATTGTATTATGGTAACTTATGATGAAAATATTCTGTAAATTTTTTGAAACACTGGATTCATTTAAGTATTTTTCTAAATATTCACTAACAAGCAATGCCAATGTGCACACATAGTAATATTTTATTTACAAATTCTTTATTTCAAAGTAATACTTGCATATGGTAAATAATCCAACAATAGTTATGAGTTTAAAATGAAAAGTAAGTTCTCACTCATTCTTCTCAAATTATACCCTCTCCCAAGGCAACATCTTTAAGCTGTTACTTTCTAAATTTTTTTTAAAATTGCCTTGATAAGTTTAAATAATGTTACTCTTTATGCCTCCATAATCAATAACATTATATCAATAGAACTCTTGTTAAGATGTAAGGTCAATGACAATACATTATTTTTATATTTCTATCCCTCATGTTTAAGTTTGATAATTACGTATTTTTAGTTTTTTAGCCTTTGTAATTTTAAATGCTATCATAAAGCTCTAGAATTTCCAGATGTATTGCTGTGTAAAAATGAGTACATGTATGCAATAAGATGCCTACTCCTTTCTCACTTTTTCTTCCCTATTTCTACAGTTTCCCTCAGCTACACTTTTACCATTTTACTTTGTCATGGTTAGCATTTGCATCTCATCTTGCAACCACAACTGTGTCTTCCATGCTTGCCCTTGCCTTAATTCTAAATGTAGAAAACTAATGATACAATGGTTAATATTTTATTTTAAAGAATGCTTGGGGATCCCAGATGTTCTATACAAGTGGATTTTTTTGTAAAAATGGAGATTGGAAGTTTGCCACTGGGCAATTTTGAATAAAAGGTTACATTTATTTGGATTATAAAGGTAGATAAATGTCGCTGTTCTCTATTTTGCTTTTTTAAAAAGTGACAACATAAATACAATACTAAAAAGAGTACCATGAGTAATGATTTAACCATTTTTAATTGTGTTAATTTATTAAATCAGAATTTCTGGTTTGGTTCAAAAGGTTTGAGTTGACACTATATTAAACTGAATTGCTTGAGGAATTTTGAAAGTGACTCTTCAACTATTAAGTGGTTTACTTACTGAATTCTGCAAAATTCTATCTTTAATATGTTTTTGCCACATCATGCTTAAAATTATTCCATGTAGCTAAATCAGAATCTCACTAAAAAATTATCCTAGATTCACACAAAACTATTTTTTAAAAGTTAGAAGTATAATTATGGTGGTTGGTTTGGAATGAAGAGAGGTTCTTAACCTTAATAATCTCTCCTGTACTGAATTCTGTTATGGCCAGTAAAGCTTATAGGAGCTTTATGTGGACTTTGGGTCAATTGTGTCTATATTTTTAATTTTGTTAAAAACTCTACTATATTGTCTCTTTGCGATCAGATTTCTAGTATGGTTGCTAGGAAGTTATTTCTCCATCTCTTTTTGATGAGAATGTATTTTTGAACTTCCTTGCCTATTTAGCATTTCATATCCTGCAGACATAAATCCTGGAGGTAAGCTTAGCTCACACAACTGTATGTTTTCACTTCCTCAAGGGTAGTTATATCATTTCTGAAGTGAGATCAATACAGAATCGGGTTCTCTAAGGGCTAAATCAGTACCAAATATAGTACAGATGAAGCATTTAGTGGCTTTTTGTTTGTGATGTTCATCAAAACTATAAGCTGACTAATGTTAGGATTTGAGCACTGCAGAGGGCTGTATGGCTACAAATATCTGACAGTCTTCATACTTGTCATGGTGTCTGAAGGTTCCTATTTTTACCACAGATTGTAATGGAATTCCCCTTTAAGGACCTTAACTTTTGAAATTACATTTCTCATTGTGAAAGAAATATTAAGAGCTAGTGTTACTATAGTTTCATGGCCTTTAGTAGAGTATGAAGTCCTGCAGAACACCTACGCTGCATTGTCTTCTTTGTATCTTTGAGAGCATACTGCAGGATGCTTTTCATAAATGAGATGGCAAATGTTCCAGTGTATTTTAAGATGGTCTATTTCCCCTCCCCTGCCAGAAGCAGAGGGTATTTTACTTTGATAATGTAAGAACCTGGTAGAGCTCCTGGGGTTAAAATTCATAAAAACGTGGGACCCCTGTGGCTTGTTCCACCTGGAATTAACTCTCAGAGTTGTCTATACTGACTTCCAGTAATTTGTCAATTAGAGTTCAGGTTTTCCTACCCTAAGATTTGTTCCCACAGAGGTTTCTGTTCTGGTAAGCTGTGGTTCTCTGTATCTGTCTGTCTCTCTTTCAGATTTAAGGGGTAATGATTTTCCCTGCGCTTTCACTTCTTTGATGATATAAGATGAGTTAGTGATTTTTCAATTTGTTCTGCTTTTAACTTGTTGGGATGGACTTGTAAGTTCTAAGCTTCTTATTTCCTGGACCAGAAACTGGCAAACTCTTAACCATTTTGTTCTCAGTTGTCCCACTAGCTATTGAGTTGGCTTGAATTCTGTGTGGTATGGCATCAAAGCTTGAGTTCTCCATGAAGCAAAGTATAAGTTAAAGTATTATGTGCCATTGTTTTATTAGAGAGCTCAGTTCTAGCCAGAAAAAGGGAAAGAAACAGTAAAAGAAGGGGAACTAATATGAGTGTGTTCTATGAAACTGATCACTGCTTGATATTGAGCTCAAATGATTTTCAAGGGTACCTTGAAAATAATTACTTTTGAGAAGAATGTGTTGGATGGAGTGGAAATAAGACTATCTTACTTTCCCACTCATCAAAATCTACTACATGGTTTAGTTCCCTTCCTTATGCTTCTGTATATGTCAGCAGAAAAAGGAGTCCCATGGTGTCTTATCTTGGGTTACCCAGAAAACAGGGCCTGAATAAAGGTCTTGAGTGTAGGTAATTTATTTGGATGGTTAGTAATTGTAGGAAGCAAGAGTTAGAGGTTTGGGAGAAAGATGAAAGGAGAAAAAGACAATGCTTGTGTGCACAATTAAGGTTCCTGCAGTAAGCAACAGGGACTCTGTTCCATTAGGACTTCTGAAAAGTGTACAGAATACTTGTGAGGATTGTTTAGCCATAGGATGGGAGGCTGGTGCATTTACCCAATGTCCCCTGTCCCATATTTATTGAGAATTTTCCCTGGAGGCATTACTCTCTTCCTTTCCTGGGAAGTACTTGTGTGTGCACTTACATGGATATCTGGGATTTTGGAGAAGCCTCCTAGATTAACAAACAGAGAGAGTTTAGGTGCCAGTATGAACTGAAGTTGCATATAATTGCCTACAAGAGAGGTGGGTCAAAGAGATGTGACCCGGATTATCTGATGCCTCAGGAAACAGGAACGTTATGGGGATATGCACAGAATAGTATTTCTTTCATGGGATGGTGTGAGAGTGGGTCTTTAGAATGGTGAAAATGCTGATCTTGAGTGGCTCACATTGTTCATGTAATCAGAGGCCTTGCTAAAACATCTGCTCAAGACTTACTGTACCCCAAGGAGAGCCCTACCTATGTATTATAGGTTGGAATCCTGTGGAGTTGATGGTAGGAGTTGCGTCTGTAACAACAGATAAGTAAGACTGAGTGGTGTATAGAAGGTATTGGATATGCTTGGTTAAATGCTTCTTTAGAAAAGTTTTTCCAGAACAGTTTTAGTTCCCGTTTTTCTATATACATAGCATAACATTTGCAAAAATTATATGAATTAATCCACATGTGGACTGAATTACAAAATACTGCTGCAAATTCTTCTCATCCTGCTGTGCATACTCCCCCCATTGGAGGCTAAATCTATTTCTCTACCATCTTAAATATGGGCTGGCTTATAACATTTTTTCATTGTAGGTTTCTAGATAAAAAGCTGTACCACTGGTGTTATCCTTGTGATTTTTCGGCTAAAAAAATAAGGCAGAAGTGAAATTTTACAAATTCTAGGACCTGGACCTTAAGAGGTTTTACGGATTCTGCCTTCACTCTTCACACTGAGGCTGCCATGGATGGAGGGAGGCCAGTCTAGGTATTATAAGATGCAAGGCCTTATAGAGGAGACTGAGGCACACTAGTTGGCAACCAGCACCTACTTCAGACATATGAATAAGGCCACTGTGGATCCTTCAGACTGGCTGTTAGATAATATAATCACATGAGTGAATCTAGGAAAAACTTAGAAGGGACTGTACAGTCTGGCCACAGGATCATGATAAATACTAAATCATTGTTGTTTCAAGAAACTAAATTTTGGGTGGTTTGTTATACAGGAAAAGAATTATATAACATGAACAGGATCCAACTAGTCTTTGGAGCTATTTTCTGCCTCTACTAAATAGATCAGTAAATTAAATGTGTTAACAAGTTAGAAGAGTTCTTCTATATTTAACCAAGGAAAAACCACAATGTCGAGTTTCTGTTCCATGCCTGAAAGCATGCTTATGAAAGCTATACTCAGTTAAATAAAAAGGCAAATAGTACCTTAAGTAGCCTGTGAAACTACAAAGAACAGTTCACATGTGTAAACTCTTGGCTTCTGGGAAATGAATACCATCAGTTTAGCGATTGTCAAATTTTGATTATATAGATGATGCAAATTTGTGCTATGGCCTTATTCAAAATTATTTTTGTGGCTCACGCAGTTATGAATATTTACTGAGTGGACTTGAAGGAAGGGGAATCTGATAGTTAAGTAGAGACTGAAATATGCTGGTGGTATTCTAAGAGGGTTCAGAAAATGTGAATAATAGGAAAGAGGGGGAAAATGCCCCCCCATAGATTCCTTATCTTTGTGTGTTTGCTTATCATTATGTCAAAAGAACGAGAGACACAAAATTTCCTTCTAGAGATAGAGTAGATATCTCACATCCTGTCCTTATAATTTCTAGTAGCAAAAATTTGAATCTTATTACAAAATAGGAAAAAGAGAGGTGGGTTGTCACAGGATTACTGATTAAAAGGAATCCTTATGTTTAGTATTTGGAATAGTAAGTCTGATTCTTTGACCAAGTGATAAAATTGTATCTAGATTATTCAGGAGGAAGAAAGAAGAGTCAACAGATACTAAGAATGGAAGAGCATCTATATTTTACTGTTAGTATCCTCCTGGAGAAAAAGCTTCCTGATGAGTCTGGGCAGAGAGGACCATAAATGGTTCCCCAAAAGAAGCAGTAAAGATCCACAAATATGAAGGAACAGTTGAGAAGAATATCACACCCTTCAAAGGCAACTTGCATGAATGATGTTAAGAAGAGGATATTCCATTCTCTTTTTTCCAAATGCCTTAACTAAAGAGAGCTAGTGTTTTCTCAGTGAAATGGTGCTTTGATTCAGAAATGATTGTATGCAGTAATTTATTTTTTTTACATAACTAGAATTGTGAGCTGAGATTCATGTCTATTATGTTGTCTAAGAATCCACTTGTGTTAGGGAGGTAAAAAAGTATTCTAATAAGGATAGGTAGTTTGTGTGTTCAAATAATTCTTTTGTCTTTGTCCTTGAACACTACTAAGATTATAAAATATGCCCTGTGATTCTGCACTTAATTAGTGCACTGAATATCAGAGTCATGATCTTGAGAGTTAATTACTGTGACATGTGTTTGGTCATTACTGCCAGCTCAGTGTCTTTCTTTTGAGAGCATGCTTATGTTTCTCCTTCTCAACAGTCAAAAATGTTTCCAGTGCTGTGCACAGGTAATGACTCTTTAAATGACTTCCATTCAGTCATCTTACAGGCAGGTTTTCTTCAAAAATCAGCAAATGAGCAGGACTTTCAAGGATTGATTTCCAAATGAGTAGATCTACCACTTTGTATGAACATAGCTCTCACTGGGGAAAAACTGCCTATGATTCCAGGTTGTAATTTTAGGGCAGTGAGTCACATTGTTACTCTTTGTTAAAACTTAGTTGTGAGTTTTAATGGAAATTTAAAGAAATATACTCACTGAAAGGAAACTATGTACCCAGGTTATCAAATAAAATCCAAAAGATGGTCTATGGGGCTCCCACAGTCCTTGGAGAAAGTATCTACATGATTATACAAAAGTGAAAAATACAAAGGTGGAGGTAGACACAGGCCAACAAAAGACAAAAACTGAGGGGAATTGAGAAGTCAGAGGAAGAAGAGGGTAAGGAAGCATTCTGACTGAAGTGATGTTTAAAATGTCTTTTGATGTAAGGAGTAGGAGTTATTCAAGAGAAGAATGACTAACCAAATATTGATCTTCCTTGTGTGTCAGAGAATTTGACTCTTACCCAGACCTGGGTGTGGTTCCATGTAGTACCATTAAAGATTCTAAGAAAGAAAGAGTTTGATTTAATTCCCCTTTGAGATTGAGTACTTTGATGACAGTGTAGAAGATGGACTTGGAGCAATGCAAAGCCAAGGGAAAGGATATTTATTAAGAAGTAGTTAAAGTAACTAGATGATAAAGTATGAAAGCCATACTAGAAGAAACATGAGAAGACTCTCTCTCTCTGTCTCTCTTTCTCTGCATGTGTGTAGGATTTATACTCAGAATTGGTTGTGTATGTGTGGTTAAGAAAAGGAAGGGATCAATGATGATTTCAGGTTTTCTAATTGGATGTCTGGTTACATGACTGGATCATTGATGCTACTGAATAAGACAGAGAAATTGGTCTTAGGAGACTGATGACAAATGAATCTTTGGACTTTTTGACTTTGAGGGTCCTAATAGAGATTCCAATTAGTGTTTGTGTATATGAATCTTCAGAACAGGAAAAATAATTGGTCTGTAAATAAATATTTTGAATTCTTTAGCAGAAAGAGAACAGCTAAAATCTTGAGGCTATTTAAGATTACACAGGGAATAATTGTAAAGTGAAAATAAAAGATGGCCAATTCTTATTTTATGGAGCACACTGACTTTAGAGGGTGGTCATTTGAAGAGGAATATGCAAAACATTTTCCTGAAAATATGCAACTAGAAAACTAAGAAGAAAATTAGGAGACAGTGGAATCTAATGGCCAAAGGAAGAGAGAGAGAGAAAGAAAGAGAGGGAATATTTCTAGACCTATCATTGCTCCTTGCTAGACTTAAGATTTCAAGGACTAAATAGAGGTGCTGACTTGTTTGAATTTTTTATTCCAACCCAATTCATTAAAATAAATAAAAATTCCATTAAGAAAAAATAGCATGGTAAATGTCAAAGAAACCTTAAAATGAGCTCTGAAAATAATGAACACAATGATTATAGTTTACTGGTTATAAAGTAAAGCCAAAAAGTAAACACCTATAAATTTATTCAGATAAGTTTCTCCTCTTAGAAATATTAAGATATGAGTTCAAGTGTTTCTGAAACAAATTATTTATTAATCTTGTTTTTGACAATTTGTATTGTTGCATCTGAATGAAAATGAATGGAAAACTATTTAAAGTACTCTGGGACAACAGATTTCAGCTCTTAGAACCAACTAGCATGCATGCTTCAGTAGCTGGGGAAAAAAAGAACAGTTATGAAGCTTACGAGTACATTTACTAAAGCCAAACATTACTGCATTAGTTATTCATTTTCTGTGGCTGCCATGACAAAGTACTACTGATTTATACAACAGAAACTGATCTTCTCACAATTCTTGAAGCTAGAAGTTGGAGATTAAGGTGTCAGTAGGCTTGGTTTCTTCTGAGTCCTTACTCCTTAATGTGTAGATGACTATCTTCTCCCTGTGTCTTCACATGACCTTCCTTCTGTATGTGTCTGGGTCCCATCCTCCTCCTTTTATAAGGACACCAATAATATTGGAACCTAATATCATTTTAACTTAATTTTAACTTGACTACCCCCTGAAAGACCATATATCCAAATGCAGTCACATTCTGAAGTACTGGGTGTTAGAACTTTAGCATATGAATTTTGGGGAAAAATAATTTGACCTAAAAAACCCTCTTTTCTTTAAAGCTCTAATTTTTATTTCATGACATAAAACAACTTTTCTTATGTCATGTTTCCATTCAATTTTGTTTTATGTGAATTTTAACAAAGGCATATTTTTATTAGTAGTAAGATTATATAACTATGTATGGCAAAAGAAACATATTTACTCACTCACCAGTGGAAAAATATAATTGGTTTTAAGCCATGGTATGATTGTGCAGATGAGTACCAACAGCTACAAATTCTTTGACATTCCTTCTACTGAGGGGTGGGAGTTTAATGTCAATGTCCGCCTTCCTTGAAACTGGAAGGGCTCTCTATGAAGTGAGGCTGTCTAGGAGTTCCAACCTTAAAATATTGGCACCCTCCACTTCATGTCTCTTGGAACACTCCATTTAGAAGCCCAGAGTTTTCCTGTGAGAATTCACTACCCAAAGACTGCCATGCTGGAGAGGCCATGTGTAGGTGATCTGAGTGAAACCATTTATGATCTTTCTGTGCCAGCTGAATATGACCAAGAAATCTTGCTTAACTCCATGTGGAATTAATTTCTAGATTTGGTTTCTTGCAAATGAAAATGATTAATTCATTAATAATTTCAATACATAATACTGCCTGGTGATGTGTCTTTACTCAACGTGGAAATGCTCTGCAAAGACCAATAACTAGATCTCACTTTGGTTATTATAGTTGTCATGGAATGTTTGTGTCTGCACCCAAGGCTAAAGATGATCTTGTATGCTTAGTGTCATTCAGCCTCTTAGTACCAGAAATAAAGAAGCCAGCCAATGGCAGATAGAAAATACAAGGTGAGCAGAACAGGCCCTGCCTGGGGAGTTAGGACCAGTGAGAGGGAGAGCAGGTGAGGAAAGGGTGTGGGAAGGTTAATATAGTGCAAATACTGTGCATACATGTATGTAAATGGAAAAATGAGACCTATTGAAACTATTCTAGGAATGGAGGAGGAGGAAATACAGGAGAATGGTGGAGGGGGTGAATTCAAGTATGACATGTTTGATACATTGAAAGACCTTTTGCAAATGCCACAATGTACCCCCACCCAGCATAACAATGAAAAAAATATTCTACAATGAAAAGAAAGAAAATACAAGGCACCTATGAAATAAGAGGAATCATCAAGTACCTTAAATTGGAACTAGTATGTTTGAAGAGTCTCACATTTTGACATTTAACAGTCTAATAGTTACTCTTTTCTCTTTAATTAATTTATTAAAGGTAAAGATTCCAAAAATGTTTCATCTTAGGGTGTAAAATTTTATTCCTTTATTAACTTTCTGAGGATTGGAGACAAGAACTTTTTATAACCACCCTTCCATTTTTACAGTGGTGGTTCATAAATGTAGACTTTGACAATGATAGTTGACAACTGTTACAGCTCTGATTCCTATAATTAGAGCCTGTGCCTTCCCTTGAAACCACACATACATTTGCATTGATTCTTCACACTGGCAGCAGGAAAATACAGCAAGGGTGTGCTGCATGCACTGTTTTCTTTGTGCAAGGTGGTGAGAAAGAAATGAATTGGCACTAGGAATGTTTCATCATGATTTTTTTTTGTGTGTGGAAAAGAATATACATAGACATGTGTGAGAATGTTAGTAAGTCAGTAAACAAAATTAAAAAGTAGTAATTTCAGATACATATGCAACAAAATGACAGGACTTCTTGGGATTGTTGGGTTGGTACCTCAGTGACTATACAGTTAGGTAGATAAGAACCAGAACTCAGCATCTTGCGGGGACGCTTTTGAAACATTTGTCTTCCCCTAGTAGGCTGGTGACTTCTCCCTTCTTCAGGCACATGCGTGGGCATCACTTGCTTTGCCTGCACTCCATAGGTAGACTAGTGACATACATTCCAAAGTACCATAGCAATTGCACTGTTTCCTGACTCATTTTCTTTGCCAATTTATTTAAAAAAATAATGAATTACTAAAAGATCAAATCAAGAGAATACAACAGTTATTTACATATGTAAAAAATAAAGGTTAACATTTAGCAAACATTTACTAAATGTCTAATACTGGCTTAAATACTCTCTGTGTCACTTAGCTTAATTTTTATAATGGTTCACAAAATTGGTATTAACAATATATTTGTGTTAGAGATGAAGCTCCTTAGGCCAAGAGCAGGAAATAATTTGCCTCTTGTCACTTAGCTAGGATGTGTAAGAGCTTGGGATACAGACTCATAGACAGATCACTGTCCATTACAGTGCCTACACTGTCTTCACAAAATCGCCACTTCATGTAGTCAAGACTTGGTAAAGTAGTATAAGTTGAGAAATTTTTTTGTGTGTGATGTGATTTTTTTCAGGATGAAGTATTACTTTTATCAGAGCCAATGATAATCCTTAAATAACCTTGGGGATTCAAAAGAAAATAAACGTGCTTCTTCAAAGAAAAATGCACTGAGGAAAATGTGTTGTAGCCAAGCAATATTCTGGGTAAATAGTTAAAAAATAAGAAAAAAAGATAAATGTTAACAGTAATTTAGCAGCAAATGGGGTATTAGACCTGTAGCTTCCAGATGAATTCCCAAATGACATGAATAATTTATTTTAAGAAGATGAAATGATATGGGTTATGTAATGCTTGCGAAAAATTGCAGTCATAATGGGGGGAATTGCTTCTACTTAGCGGTCACCAGTGGAGAAAGGAGCTGCTCCCAGGATATCATTTTCCACCTGGAGAATCTTGGCTGAGGCAGTGCAAGTGCTTACTGCCCAGCCGAGTTCCATAGTGTAGCAGAAGTTACCTTCAATTTCCAGAGGCCTCGAAAGCCATTTGAATATCTAGCACCCAAATGGCCTCTGTGCTGCTTTCTGAGAGCTTGTGCTCCAATCACGGCCCCTCATTTTAGGGCTGCAGATACATTTCCTGTATTTGCATAGTTGTAAGTCTCTTCCAGATCTAGGATAAGCTGTCAAGTTGTAGGACAGCTCAGTTGCTCCTTGGAATTTATGCCCTAAGGGACAAGCACTCTATAGAGCATTTTAAAAGCTGACAGCTTAGTGTTGGCAGCTGAATTTTGAATTTCATGCTATTGACGTTCATGCTATTATCAAAATGCTCGCAAACAGCTGAAACTGTAGGTGCGTGACAGTTAAGCCTTCTCTGAGGCATGTTGATCTGGCAGGAAAAATTCTGTCAGTTCCCTTATTATTCTATTATTTTGTGCATTTCAGTTGTTTTTTGTAAATTAACTAAAACTAGTGCATTTTTGAGATATCTGAAATGCCAAGGCAAATAAAGAGCCAGTGTTAGGATTCTAGTCCCAACATCATGCTCAATTTAAAGGTATGGCCTCTTGCTTCAAAATATTTAGTTGGAAAATTTACCAGCAACTTTCTGAGAAATGTAAAAATTCACCCACTTGAGTCTTTATAGAACTCATACCTTAGTCTTTCCCATATGGATTTAGAAGGAAGTAATGCAAAACCATATTTCTACTGAGACTAGAACTGACATGATTGGAAATGGTGGTGTCTGAAAACATATTTTGTCAAAATAAGGACCTGAAAGTTGAGATTTTTTTTAAATTCAGTGCAAACTGCTTAATTTCCTTTCCATCAAATTCTAAAAAGTTCAATACTTGACAAACAAAAACTGACAGTTAGAACTATATGTCAGAAAGAGGGTTTTTTTGAAGAAAGGAAGAACAATGGTCTTGTGACTATTCTTATTTCCTACATAAACTATTTTTCTTAGTGAAAATATTATATTACTTATGATAAAAGAATATGGTTCTTTGGAATTAAAAATGGTTAAAAACACAATTTCTTTCTGTCTTTTGGAAACCTAACACACACACATACACACACACACACACACACATGCCATACACTTACTTTCCAATGCTATTAGGTCAATTGAGAGATACAAAAACTTGGTCTTACCAAAGAATTCAGCAGAGAATCCTACACTTAAATACTACATAAACACTAATTGAAATGTGTTAGATTTGTGACTGAGAACTGAATTTGATGAAGTGGCTATGAGATGAGTCATGGTCGTATTTTCCAGGTGTGCACTCAATACTAAACAGGCAGTCTATTCAGTAAACTAAGGTTCTGCAAAACAAGCCTCAGTGAAAAAAAAGGAAATATGTGTAGCTGAACTTTTCTCAAGAGATAAGCTTTACAGTGACACCAATTTGGAATTAATCATCAGTGCAGACTGATCTGTAGTCAAAGTTGTATGGTGGCTTTGTAAGTATATAGTAAGAAATAGCAGTATCCAACACTTAAAGAATATCTCTGATACACTTGGCATGACTCTAAGTCATCCATGTACATATACACATGCACACACATATACATCACACACACAAATGTACATCTGTACACACATATGTATACATATACACATATATAATATTTAACCCTCCTTGAAGTTGGCAGATACTATCACTATTTCTTTTTTTTCTTTTTTTATGGTTATCTGCCAACACAAATTTCTTTCTTTTTTTTTTAACTTTTATTTTTTTATTATTCATATGTGCATACAATGCTTGGGTTATTTCTCCCCCCTGCCCCTACCCCCTCCCTTACCACCCACTCCACCTCCTCCCTCTCCCCTCCCACCCCCTCGATACCCAGTAGAAACTATTTTGCCCTTATTTCTAATTTTGTTGAAGAGAGAGTATAAGCAGTAATAGGAAGGAACAAGAGTTTTTGCTAGTTGAGATAAGGATAGCTGTACAGGGAGTTGACTCACATTAATTTCCTGTGCATGTGTGTTACCTTCTAGGTTAACTTTTTTTGATCCAACCTTTTCTCTAGTTCCTGGTCCCCTTCTCCTATTGGCCTCAGTTGCTTTTAAGGTATCTGCTTTAGTTTCTCTGCATTGAGGGCAACAAATGCTAGCTAATTTTTTAGGTGTCTTACCTATCCTCATATCTCCCTTGTGTGCACTCGTTTTTATCTTGTGATCAAAGTTCAATCCCCTTGTTGTGTTTGCCTTTGATCTAATGTCCGCATATGAGGGAGAACATACAATTTTTGGTCTTTTGGGCCAGGCTAACCTCACTCAGAATGATGTTCTCCAATTCCATCCATTTACCAGCGAATGATAACATTTCATTCTTCTTCATGGCTGCATAAAATTCCATTGTGTATAGATACCACATTTTCTTGATCCATTCATCAGTAGTAGAGCATCTTGGCTATTTCCATAACTTGGCTATTGTGAATAGTGCTGCAATAAACATATGCCTCTGGAGTAACCTGTGTCACAGTCTTTTGGGTATATCCCCAAGAGTGGTATTGCTGGGTCACATGGTAGATCAATGTTTAGCTTTTTAAGTAGCCTCCAAATTTTTTTCCACAGTGGTTGTACTAGTTTACATTCCCACCAACAGTGTAAGAGGGTTCCTTCTTCCCCACATCCTTGCCAACACCTGTTGTTAGTGGTGTTGCTCATGATGGCTATTCTAACAGGGGTGAGGTGGAATCTTAGTGTGGTTTTAATTTGCATTTCCTTTATTGCTAGAGATGGTGAGCATTTTTTCATGTGTTTTTTGGCCATTTGAATTTCTTTTGAGAAAGTTCTGTTTAGTTCACTTGCCCATTTCTTTTTTGTAGGAGAAAATAGCAGTTCAAAGAGATTAAATTGTTTGTCCAAGGTCAAATAGGAGCCATGATTATATCTGGGTCATCTTACTGTAAAACCTGTTCTATTTATTTATCATCATATTGTACTGTGCCTTGATGGAGTCATCAAAATATTTACTAATAAAAACAATAAAATTTAAAAAGCTACAAAGCCAAAACCACTTACACGTTAAAGAATACTAATCCAAAGTTTATCTGCATAAGAATTTAAAAATTCTATATGAGTTCCTTAAAAATGGAGCCGATATAATGAAGAGGAGCAACCACAATAGAAGTGATACTTTTCATACTTCCATACAAAAGTGTCCAGAAGCTGACTCGATTACAGAAACATACTGGTTGGGACTTTAAAAGGTGATGAACTTCAGGACCAATAACGGCCAATGTATATCCCGGAAGTTTCCCTCTCATGTTTTCTAATTCCCCTTTCCACGTTTGAAAAGCTGGTTTTCAGAAGTGATGACAGAAGTGTTACAGAGTCAGCCCTTATAACAGCTGTCAGCTCAGATTAGCACAAGTAAAAATTTCTCTCAGTTTCTGCCACACGTCTGTGATAACTTTATTTTTTAATCCATAGCTAGTGTGTAGTGTATAAGATTTTTTCCTGTATTTAAATATTTTTACCATGATTTCTTTTTCATTACATTGCTAGACTTCCTGAAAGTTTTTCTATTAACGCATGTAACTGTTTTGCTTAAAGCAAGCAACAAAGAATTAAAAAAATATGAATGCCTGTCACAAGTAAAATAGACTTATTGGGACTTAAATATCTTGGATTTATTTTTTTTTTATTTATAAATGATTTTTTTTCTATGTAATCACTCACTTCTGAGTTTTGGAGTCTGAGTTTTGTAGTATTTTAAGATAAATTAGTTTTGAGATATGTCTTTTTCTTTCTCTTTTTACTAAGCGTTCTTGGTGTTTTAGTCAGAATATATATAGTCAGATATAGTATGATTACATCTCATTTATTTCATTAGTAATTTTAAACAAACAAACAAACATACAAAAATGCAAGGATAGTAAGCAAACTAATGAGATGACAAAAGGTAAGACTTATAGATTGCTTAATTTTATGTTTGCCAGAGAGCTTTCATTAAATGCTTTAAAGCACATTTATATAAAGTTTCTTATTTATCTTTCTCACTATTGATATAGAATGGACTCCTATTGGAATTTCTACCAAAGAAGGTGATTTTTAAAATTATAATCATCAGTATTCTCTTAATCTTCAACTAGGACAGCTGCATTAGGGACAGCTGCAACTGTCACTCCATCATGTTTTAGCTGCCTTTGTACATACGTGGTCAGTATTGAGAAGAGGGATAAATGTAATGGGGAAGATATTTTAATGAGTCTGATATAAGAATGTCTGGAGGCAGAACTGGTAATGGGAAAATATTGATTTGTTAGTTGAAACTCATCATCACCAATAACATCCACATTTACACTGTAAGAGCGTCCACAAAGTCTTTGGCTTCTGGCCAATTCTGGCTCTGTCTAGAAGGCAGTCACAAAAATTGGAAAATACACCATTGTATATTCAGACTTAAAAGTTCTCCAATTCAATTCCAGGTGGCTCCAGAGGTTTGTTTCTACATGATCTGACACTCAAGTTTCCTTATCATTACATTCAGAGTAAATCTAGGTATTTTTACTGTTTCCAAAGACTAAAATTAGATGAAAGCATGTGAAATTTTCTGGGTATCTTAATAAGCATTTGAGTCCCTCAATAAATATATCTATTTTCAGTTTGTTAGCAGTCTGACAGCAATTTCCACTATTATAATGATGATAAAAATAGAAGAGTAGCTATTGATCAAGACTTATTTTTGTGTTGGATCAAACATGTAGTATTTGTAATATGTAATATTTACATTAGTTAAGACCCTTCTGGAAATTATAACATTTCTCAAAGCATGGTCTGTGGATCATCTGCATCACAATCGCTTGGTAAAAAAATTCTCTCCTAGACTTACTGAATTATGATCTCTTGGGAAGACACCCGGGTGAATATGAGTTTGAAATACCCAGGAGAGCACTTTTCTCCTTACAGTAAAGTTTGCAAAGGGGGACTGGTGGAGTAGTTCTAGTGGTAGAATGCCTCCCTAGCAAGTGTGAGGCCCTGAGTTCAAACCCCAGTACTCAAAAAATAAATAAATAAATAAAAAGTTTGAGAAGTATTGCCTTACCTTACACAGTGCTTTATAAATCATGAATCACTTTTACACTGACAATGTCAATTGTAAGCTATAAAATATAACTAAAACTTCCTTTTTTATAGATGGGAAGACTGAAGTCTACAGAAGTTTCGCATCTGACATCACACAGACAATAAGAGGCAGGACTCAGGCCTACATTTTGGGTTTCTACTACTAGTCTCTTTAAACTACAACTCACTCATTCCCTCAACATGAGGACATTAGCTACAGATACTTTGGGACATAGTGTGTGAGTCTATACAATAGTTTATAGACAATGGAGGTATATAAAGGATTTATAGTGGTAAAATGATTTCGTTAGATATCTTTTCTAGGAAGGAGGCAGCCTAGAGAATTGTTGAGAGGGGAGAAACTGAAGCCAGGGAGTGAATTCAGAGACCAATGTCCTTTCTAACACATTGTTAGTGTAGACTAGGTTTCTCCTGACAACAGTTCCCAAGTTGTGGTCTACAAGGCATTAGCAATGAAATATTTTATCATGAACAAGACGTGATTGTGAACTCCAGAAAATGGTTCTTTATAGTACTTATTTAATTCTAACATTAATCATATTAACATGGCAAACTCCTCTAACAGAAATTGTTTTGTGAACTCTATGAAAATAAAACCATGTTGCATGCATTTTGTGTCCCCAGAACCTAACTGTTTGGACTATAGAGTTTCATTTAAGAGCATGATCTTTATTTAGTGAACTTTAGTGAATGATAGTAAAAATATTTGCTTTTAATTGACAAATGTTACTTTTATATACATAGCTCATATTTTATGTTAATGTATAGCAACATTTAACTTTACCCATTTGAATAAATGTGTAAGCATGTTTACCCATTTGATCATCACAACCACTTTCTCTATAACTATTTCCCATTTTACACATGAGACACATATTCCAGATCAGTTGCTTGTCCAAACTATAAATTACATAACGTGATTTTAAAGCCTCACTGTGTTATGTGGTATAAATAAATTTATGATTATATTTTTGAATTGATAATCACCATTATTTCACATCAGTATGAACTGGATTTTAATAGGTATACCATTTGCTATAGAAACAAAACAATCCCAAAATATCAGGTGCTTGTCCCAATAAGTTTATTTTAGAGCTGGGAATGTAGCTCAGTGGTAGAGCACTTGTCTAGCATGCTTGAGACCCTGGGTTTGACCCCTTCAGTACTGTAAAAAAAAAAAAAAGAATTTATTTTATACTAAAGTTTCATGTGGCTTAGATGACTTTGCTGTGTGGCCATTATCTAAAAGATGACTCAGCAATCTAGACTTCTTTCATCTTATAACTGTGCCAGTTGGAATAGCTTTCCTCCAGAAGAAAAGAAATGAAGTACTCTAGCTCTAATTAGCCTGGTATATAAGGTCACCTGTCACATCCAGTCATATTTCATTGGGCAGCATTATTCACATAGCCAACTTAACTGTATGGAAGGTGGGCAAATGTAGAGGATCATGTGGATCTTTGGTAAGCACTTATAATTTCTGCCACAGTAAAAACAGGATAGTAATGAATACATGAATACATAAAAATCAAGCCTTTGGAGCAATTCATTTGTTTTCAGGCCTTCATTTTATTACTAATTAACTCAATGACCACATGAAGTAGTTTAACAACTTCAAATCAGTTCCATCATGCATAAAAATGGGCATAATGAGTGAAATCCAAATCATCAGGTGCTATAACTATTAAGATAATAAAAAGAATGACCATAGCGCAGCGGTAGGCACATAGTTAGGTATTCAATACAGTAAAGCTGTCCAGAGAAAAAGACTTCATAGGAGGCAAAAATACTTACAATAAAAATATTATTTTTGTTTATTACAAAGGAATAGGCTCATGTATTTATGGAACCTGGAAAGCCCAAAATCTGAAGTTTGAATCTGAAGGCCGGAAGCTACAATCGAACCAACAAGAGCAGATGCCCCAGTTCAAAGGCATTTGAGTAGGAGAATTCTCTGTTTCTTGGAGTAAGGTCAGCCTGTATTTTATTCAGACCTCCAAATGCATAGATGAGGCCCACCTACATTTTAGGGGGCAATTTTCTTTATGAAGTATACTTATTTAAATGTAAGTCTTATCAAAAATATCTTTTCAGAAACATTCTGGTAATAATTAAATACCTGGGCACCTCAAGGTTTGGTCAAGTTGACATACAAAATTAAATGTTACAGTCATCATCATCATTGCTATCATCCTATTATAGTCTATAGTAAGGTTTTCTTGTTGGTCAGTTTTGTATTTCTAAGGATCCACATTAAAAATCCCTTCCAGATTAGTAATAGATAACCATACCAGTTGGATCCTATAAGTGCAGATAAGTGAAATCCAAATCATAGGGTGCATAAAGTTGGCAGCTCTCTTACTAGATTGCCATCGTGTGTGTGTGTGTGTGTGTGTGTGTGTGTGTGTGTGTTTGTGTGTGTTTGTGTGTGTATGTGTGGTGGTACTGGGGTTTGAACTCAGGACTTTGTGCTTGCTAGGCAGGCTCTCTACCACTGATCCATGCCCTGAGCTCTTTTTGCTCTGGTTATTTTTGAAAGTCTTGCTTTTCATCCAGAGCAGCCTGGACTGTGATCCTCTTGTTTTACACGTCCTGCAGTAACTGAGATAGACAGACACATGGCACCACAGCACCACACCCAGCTTTTTTCCATTGAGATGAGATCTCGAAAATGTTTTGCCAAGGCTGGTGTAGAATTGTGATCTTCCCAATCTCAGACTCCTGTGCAGCTTGGGACAACATGAGTGTGCCATCACACCCAGCTATTGACTAGATGGGATCTTATGAGCTTCTTGTCCATCCTGACCTCAAACTGAATCCTCCCAATCTCAGCCTCCCAAGTAGCTAGGATTATACGTATGAGCCACTGGTGCCTGGCTGGACCACTATCTTTCAAACAGGTATCATGAAAAATGAGCAGTCTTGTCCTTTAAAGACTACATGGAAGACTAGAAGCAAAATTGTCCATGAATCTTCTAGGCTTTCTCTTCTTTGTTACCATGTTATGGTAATCATTTAGGTGTTATTTTTATTTATACATATTTTGTACTGTGCAGTTCAATTTTAGCTAGGTTTTCACATTCATATTAGAGCTGTTTATTTCTATAACTCTCATTCTCACATGGTGAAGTCTTTATTGAAACAGTCTCCAAATAGTCAGCCAAGCACTGAGAAAGAAAACCTGCCCAAGCTGTTTGAGTTGTTTAAATAAAACAGTCAGCTGATTTACTTAATTTCCTACTTTCAGCTGGTCATCATCATGGATACACAGATGAAGAGATACTCCAGAGCCAACTGCATCCCTGAAACACATTGGAAAGATACAAAAAGTCTGGAAAGATATTGTATTTTTGGTGCCCAGAAGTCTAGTAGACACAGGGTTTTCAAAATTGTGGGGGAAAATAAACTCCAGACATACACTGCTTTCCAGGAAAATGCCTCTATTTTTGAAAATACAACTGTAAAACTTTCTTTAAGAGAATTCATGAGACAACCTGTGAACATTCAAACCAGTCAACCTGTTGGACTGAACTGACCTGACATGAATAATTATTCCTAATCAGCTGTTCAATCTGTGACCAGTGAGCTACTGCGGACAGATAAGCAGTGTAGGCAATAAGGGAGGATTAATTCCTTCAAAGTCTTATTTCTTAGTATATCCCTTAATGAATACAGAATAACTGTCTCTAAATTGCTTATATGATGTGGGCCTATTTGCTCCGAGACTGCACAGTACACATTAGGATGTTGGAAAGAAGCCTCAACAATAAAGTAGGCCAGAATAATCTTAATTTTATTTTAAAGTATTGGAAGATAGAATTAAAATATTTTGTGTTATTTTGTTCTAAAATGATTTAAAATGAAAATGCTTTCCCATGATATAATAGTAAAATAGCTTTGTCATAATTTATATAAATTATAACATTTGGGGAAATATTTTATGAGTTTTAGGCAACACAGGTGTTAAAGTCCTGTCAAGGTTACATTGCCATGTCCTTTTGCTTTTAATAGTCAGTATGCTCTATTTTATAATTATCATTGCAGAAACATGAAGCAGAGGTACAGAGTCTCAAGAACCTACTTCTTGATTTATACGTTGACTCACACTGTGCAAGTTCTGCTTCCATGCAGAGCAGAAAACACCCTAACTGCAGGAATGTAAAAATATGAGTTGTAAGAAAACAATATGCTATCCACTTATTTTGTAGTTATTTTGTTTATCATAGAAATGAGTCTATTCTATTACTCTATACACCTACATGGGAAGGAAAGGTCATTAGTATATGCAAATTTTTTAATGTACTACTTAAGCCAATTTAGTCATCTTGAGCAGGGGAGAAAATACGCCACTCCAAACCATTCGCTCTCTATGTGGAAAATCTGTCATAAAAAATATTTTTTCAAAGTTCTGTGTGGACTCAAAGGGGTAGGTTATAAAATCTCTCACATAGCCAGGTTACAAAGTAACTACATTTATATGGCATCATACAGGTGAAGAGAGAAGAGTAAGAAGAAATGTGCCAGAAATACTTAAAAAAACAATTTTCAGAATACAAGGGAGATACTTGTACACCCATGTTTATTGCAGCATTATTCACTATACCCAAGTCCTGGAATCAGTCTAGGTCCCCATCAACAGATGAATGGATAATATATACACAATGCAGTATTATTTAGTCATAAAGAAGAACAAAATTATTTCATTTGCAGAAAAAAGGATAGAAGTGGAGATCACATTAAGTGAAATAATCCAGATGAAGAAATACAAATGTTCTGTGTTTTCTCTTATATGCAAAATCCACATAAAAACATGAAAGCAGAAGGGGGAGTTTGGGGGGGTATCAGGAAGAAGCAGGGAGACAAGAGAAGGTGATTGGGTGGTAAATGTGATTGAAGTGCATAGTGTGAAAATGCCACAATGAAACCCATTATTTTGTATAATTAATAAAAAAGAAAAAACTGTTTGTTGAAAATAAAGTGTATAAAAGTTTTATATACATACATTTATTATCAATTTTAACTGATATAAAAGATGTGTAGCATCTTTTCATAAAATAAAATATAGAAATATACTTTTAATTATAAATTCCATCTATTTAGAATGCTGTCATTGATTTTTGCCAAACATTTATACCTGTAGTCAATATATGGTTGCAACTGATGAGCAGATGTAGTTATGACATGAATGCTGTTTGATAAAATGACAAAATGTATTTTGGAACCTCATTCATTTCTCAATGATATGAGTAGCTCTTCTGCTGTTGCAAATAATAGTTTCCAAGTAATTGGAGATCATTTTTGGGTTTTCACAATTGTAATGGCTGGAGAAATGGCATAATTAATTTTAATCAGCACTACTAGCATTTCTTCCAACATTTGTTTAAGTCTCAATATCAACAAAACAATAAATCAACCTTACTTTGTAGCACTGACTGATTTCAGTGGTGTAAAACCCCCACTGTGGCAGACCTCATACATACAATGTGATGACATTAAATGTGGAGCTGAGAAGAGAAGGTCAGTAGCCCACCACTATGCAATATTCCCATAATAATAGTAGCTATAAAGGGAGCAAAAAAAAACAGTAAAATATAATAAAATTGAAAGAAGTGGTGAATTTATGTTTTTACTACCTTGTTTTAAGTATAATTTATTTCATTTACGTTTAAATAATTTAATTTTTTAATAATGATCACGTTTCACAACTGCCTCTCAAAATTCCTAAAAAGCCCATTGACTTTCATTATTTAATATAAGCAGCCTTAGCCTACTCCTGAGGGTGGAGATAAGACCTCTTCTCACCAGATATAACCTTCACTACCTCTGAGTTAATGAAAACTGTATTTCTTTGACTTTCAAAGTCTTTTAAATCTCATTATCAACACAGTAAATGAGGTTATAAACTTCATCGCATCAGTATCCATAGTATTCTAATATTGTAGCTCAAACAGCTCCTAACACAATACTGTCATAAATACATATCCTAGCCACTCAGCCAATCCTTACCGAATATGAATAAAACTGTAATGATATCTAAGATGAAGTATGCCCTAAATCATCAACTTAATTATTTTAGCAGGGGTTTAGTACCAGCAAGCTTGGAAACAATACCTGTTGGGTAGAAATGGGGTGGGTGGGCAGGGAAAGAATGTAGTATGATTGAGGAGGACGGCATCAGCTTCAATTTTTTTTTTTTTGGTGGTGATTAGAGCATTAACACCCACATGGATTTAGGATTTGGTGGTCCAATTGTGGTTGCTGAACCTTTGTTCATTCATTTGTTTATTCCAAAATGTGTTGTTGAACATATACTGTCTAGATTATTCAAGATACCAAAGATATATCAGTAAAAAACCTCCAAACTTGTACCCATATAGAGCTTCCATTCTATTGAAGAAAGGCAATTCACAAGTAGATAAGAACATACATAGTATGTCAGATAGTAACAAGCATGATGGAAAAAAGAGAAAGCAGGTAAAAGGGATTTATAATGAGTCAGGGTAGGGGTGGAAGCTCAATATTGGTAGACAGCAGTCCAGGAAAGCCTCTCTAAAAAGGTGTTGCCTCTGACAGAGACCCAAAGGGAACCTAAAAGAATCTGAGGGAACCAGCCTTGCCAGTATCTGAAGCAAGAGACTTGCAGGACTAGGAAATAAGTGCAGAGGTCAGAAGGTGGGAACATGGTTGATGTATTTGAGGACAAGTGAGGAGTCTGCTATCTGGAGTGGAGTTGACGAGGAAGGAGTGGTAGGACACAAGGACAGAGCAATGAGAGAAGGCAGAAAGGGTCAGTCCCTGACCTCCCACACTGCTCTGTGCACCAGATTTAACTAAATCCCCACTCCTGGACTTCTATATTTATACTAAGGAGTCCAGGTATGAAAACTCTGGACCAATGTCCCTCGGGAGCCTCTGCCCTGTTAGGGTGTTTAATGCCTCCCTTCCTGACTATCTATATAATACTTTGGTTATAGAAATGCCCGTTCTCATTCACAATATTTTGTATAGCACTTAAAAATTGCAAATGACTGAAATATAAAGGGAATTAAATTGGGTCACAGGGAAAGACAAGTTTCATATGTGTTTGATGCAGAACTTAAATGATAAACACCAGTATTTTCTAGTTCTCCAACTCATAGCTCACCTCAAAATCAGCATTGGTTTGGGCTCCACATGGTGGTGAGGTGGCAACTTCAGACTTAAGTCTTTTCAAATTTGAATCTAACAGAAAAGATTATTTCTTTCTCACTCTCATGCTCTGCTTGTCTCAGGTGTCTTAGAAAAATTCTCATCATACCTTATTAGTTTTGATAACTATCTCTGAACCAACCATGTGGCCAGAAAAATGTGAAGTCCTGATCAGTTAGGCCAGTTATGTTCATTCCTTGGAAGTAGAGGTAGCTCATTAAATCCTTCCAAAGAAAATGGATTGAAAGTGAGAGAGGAAGGTGCTTCCTAGAGAAAAGTGGGCCATATGTACCAGAAAGAGGGTGAATGGATTCAGGCAGCAAAACAGTTAAATTAAATGTCTCTAATTCACCCAGTGTGCCCCCTGCCTTTGCTGATCTGGAAGTAGTTTTTGTATTTTAGCCTAGGTCCTAGATTCTCCACAGGCTTTGATTTCATTTGTCCACTATGGGCTTCACATATTAGAGAAGTCAGTGTCTCACAAATTGTAGTCCCTAGACTAGCTCCATCAACCTTACCTGGGAACTTAATAGAAATGCAATTTCTTGGGCCTCACTCTATAACTACTGAATAGTAAACTTGGGCAGGCCTAGAAATGTGTGTTTGAACAAGAAGCCTCCAGGTGATAATGATTCATGCCAAAGTCTGAGTGCTTCAGTTGAATCTGTGTCTCTGGGTTTCTCTGTGGCAAACACTGTTTAAACCTATTATGAACAAGTGAGGGTTAAGGCTTTATTAGCATTCCATTAATCCTCTAAGCAAGCAGGTGTAGCAAGGATGTGTGCCTGTGTCTATTTTCTTTTTGCCTGTGTCAAACTTTCCTAGGTCTAAATTTCTCACATCCCAAGACCACTGAATTAAATCAATAAATTTCCTCCCAATTGCCTTTCCCTGTTTTTGAGCGAGTTCTTAAGGTTGAACTTCTCCATGGTCTATTTCAATTGAAGTCAATGCCTTTGAGAAGAGGTTCAGGATAATATTTGGAGTAATTTTACAGCCTCCACCCCACACCCTTGGGCCAAATCTCTGATCTAGGGCTCTAGATCTGGGGTGAGGACAATAGCACACTTCTCTTTGTGTAACAACCCTGCTCTGGCAGTTTAGAACTTTGTAGTGGACTGGTGGGGGTGGGGCAACAGTCTGAGGGTCTGAGGACATCTCTTCTTGCCCCCTCTGGAGTGGAGCCACCACCTCATTATCCAAAGGAAGGAAATTGAGGTCTAGTATTCTTGGTCTGCCATACTCCTTTCACATATGGGGCTCCACAGAAGGAGGCTCCCATCTCACAACTGCACTCACCTGGAACTTAGCTTTAACCATAGATAGCTAGGTATAGGGGGGCAGGATAAGGAAGGCTGAAGTCCTGATCCTCCTGGGAAGAATACCCATTGGGAACTGGGAGAAAAGAAATAAACCTTGTGTTTGTGCTGCAAACACAAAAGTCTCAACCTTGCTGAGTTGGAAGTAAGATGGGAGTGAGTAGTTTCAATTCATATTCTACAAACTTCCATCTTTCTTATTGAGTTTTCATAGATTTTCTTTAAATGGATGTTTCTTCATTCATGGTTTGCTCCATAACCATTTCTAGAGACTTTCAAATGATATTTTTAAAGTAATTTTCCCCAGATTCACTGGGAGTAGGTCAGCAAAACTCACTCATGCCAGGGGGTGACCACCTTTATGCTAGATGTGGATTGAAACAGATTGTTGTCTAATTTATGCCTAAAGTTAACTGTGTACTTTGGACACCACAGGGTCTGATATCTACAACCGAGACGGTTCCCTTGATTGGGATGCTTGGTCTCATGTCAGGCCTGACCTGACCTGAGGGTTTTTTTGTTTTGTGCTTTTATGGTAATAATAAGGATTGAACTCAGGGACTCATGCTTCCTAGGCAAGCACTTTACTATTTGAGCTATGCCTCCATTCCCTTTGTGCTTAGTTTGTTTTTCAGATAGGATCTCTCACTTTTGCCTAGGCATTCCTTGGACTATGATTTTCCTCCCTCTGCCTCCCAAGAAGCTGGGATTACTTACGGGCATGCCCCAACATGGCTAACCCATGACCTAAGAGTTCTGACCTCGCTAGAAGTTCCATATTGCTGTGAACATGTTCCACTGGCAAGAGCTGTGATGGAATGATGACAGTAGGGAGAAGAAAAGGATGAAAGTGAACTGCCTTTATAATTTTGTTCAGCATCAGCCCAGCCTTCATTGCATGAAATCACTGTGAAGACACCTTTCAAGTGTACTCAGACTTCTGTTACAGGGTGTACCTCAATCTTACTTTCAGGAAGCTGTGTGGAATTTTCTGTTCTTTTGATTAAAGTTGTGGTTTTTGTTTGTTTGTGGTACTGGTGTTTGGACTCAGGGCCTCATGTTTGTTGGGCAAGTGCTGTACCACTAGAGCCATAACTCCTAGCACTATTTGCTTTAGTTTATTTTTAGGTAGGGTTCATACTTTTCCTGGGCTGGCCTCAGATCATGATCCTCCTGCCTTTGCCTCCAGAGCAGCTGGGATTATAAGCACGAACCACCAAGCCAGGTCCAAATTTGTGTTTTTAAATGCCCATAATTTAATGACACTTGCCTAAGGTAACCACTTTCTTGGAGAGAAATATATTGCTTTAAAGTCATAGTATTTTCTGGCTTAGTACAGGTACAGCTTGTATGTCATAGGTATCTCAGAGCTGTGGCTCTCAGAATGTCTGGGGCATGTTGGGGGCCAGAAGGTCAGTTGCTCATGCAGTTTTTCAGTCAACAGAAATGGAGCAACCACAGTCTCCTAGGTATCCTTCTAGGACTGAGGACATTGGGGAAACATTCGCAGCTCTTCAAGGGGAAGCAGGAAAGTAAGCAGCAGCTATAAGGTCACGAGACACTGTGATAGGAAAGCTCAGGCTGCCTGCTTTCAGCCACCACCCCTCATGCTGCTGTCCAGAAAGCAGTGCTGAGATTCCACAGCAGAGAATGGGAAAGTGGCAGAGTGTTGCTCCCTGCTTTCTGGGATCTCTTTAACGCTGAGATGTGAAAAGAGAGGTGAAAGTGTACAGGAATGTGCCCAGGCCACTGCTTTCTTTCTATTTGTTTTTCTAATAATGGTAGAAAAGAAGAAAGGTTTCCACTGTCACCAGGGAAAAACCAGGGTGCTGGTGGTGTGACAGTGGTTGTGACATAGCAGGGGAGAGGCTCCAGACCAGAAAGACTTTCTCTTTGGCAATGTTAAGTTTAGTAGCTGAGAGTCATTGTATAGGAAATTGACTTTATCTTTACCTTGCTCAGAGCCATTAATGGCTCTCCGGTGTCTACATAATAAGACTTCCTAGCACAGAACACAAAGCCTTCCTCTCTCTGCCCTCCACCTGGCTCCCTGTTGGATGATTGCTACTCTTGCCATGCCCACACATTTTATGTTTTAGGAATAGCATGCTACACGCACAGTGTTTGACTTTCATGTTCCATTCCCTTTGCTTATACTTTTCCTTTTGCTTGGCATGCTTTTCTTTTTCTATCCCTTTCTGATTCCAGGCAAAAGTTCCTTGAGGAAGTTTTCCCAATCATTTCAGCCTGGTTAAGTGCTCTTCCTCTAAAGATCTTATACTCATGTCTAATCACACTCGTGTGTACCTCTCCTGTAAGTTTCTTCAGGCTATATCTTGTCTGTATTTGTGGGGACCAGAGCTGGGCATAATGCCTGGGACTTACTTGGTACTTCAAAAGTATTTTGCTATTATATAAACGAATCAAATGTCCTTAACTGTCTACTGAATGACTAATATCAGACAGCATCTGTTTGGTTTCTGACTAGAGTCTGGAAGCAATAGGTGCCTTCATTTAAGCATTGGACCTAAGAATGTAGCACCCCATAGCCTGCCAGGCTGAATGCACCTGAAAGCTTCAGGAAATCTTGTCACTGTGCATTTCATTATGTGGCTACAACTTGAGCTGAGTGGGGAGAAATGAATCCTGGCTAGCACTGAGGATCATGCCAGAATAGAACAGTGGGTCCATTGCAGTCAGTGTAACAAAAGGTTACCATGGTGCCTTCAGGAAGTGTTCTTGAACTGTGGCTGGACCCTATATCTCCTTCCACCATAGACTCTGCTCCATGCCACTGATGGAGAAGGCTTTAGCTTTCTGAATCTATGGAGAAATACAGAATACCCCTTCTCTCTTAAATCTCTCACTGTGGATAGCTACTTGATTTTGGAGTTCTCATCAGAACAGCAAATACATTCTCAGTTCCCTCTGACTTCTTGGTAAATGTTATCTGATACACAGTGCCCCATCTACGTAACATAATAAGAGCTATGGTAAGACCACCCTCAGGTGGTCTTTACCATCACACTTCTTATGCATAGCACATTATACTCGTCCTACTGGCAGCATCTCTAGTTCTGACTTCTTTTTCTTTCTCTAAACTTAAGCCCAGTTGACCTCACTCAGGATCTCACTGTGTGAAAGGCCACAAGTACCAACTGAGTAAGCAGCTCCTTTCTTTTTTTTTCTTTTTTTCTTTTATTATTCATATGTGCATACAAAGCTTGGGTCATTTCACCCCCCTGCCCCCACCCCCTCCCCTACCACCCACTCCGCCCCCTCCCTCTCCCCCCCCACCCCCTCAATACCCAGCATAAACTATTTTGCCCTTATTTCTAATTTTGTTGTAGAGAGAGTATAAGCAATAATAGGAAGGAACAAGGGTTTTTGCAGCTCCTTTCTTATATAAGTGTGTGGCGTGAGGTTTTCCACCTTGGGAGAAGGCGAGGGCTGAGTAGGCCTGCAATAGAGGAGAGAGAATGCAATGTGCTTCCAACATGTGAGTGAGAAAGTAAGCATTTCCTTTGCAGTGCAGAGTAAGATAGTTTTTGCCTTCATACAAATGAGATTCTTGAATACCTTGTGATTAAAAACCTCCCACAAAAACAAAACCTTTGCTTAGATTATAAATGTGTAAGAAAGAAGATGATCTCACAGTCTGCAATAAAAAAGGGCATCTCTTGAACTTGAATGCTGCCCAGCTAAGCACATTCAGGGCATCAGTGCTGGCAGTGGAAGAGTGCCAGCAGCCTCCACACTGTGATTTAGTGCAAAGAGTGACTGCAAGTACTTTTGTTAGAGGAACTGCTTCTCCGCTTAGCCTCAATATTTCATGAAAAGCTCATTGCAGCAAATTTTTCATTTGGCAGCATCTGCTGTGATATCATCTTGATACCTTCACATTAAGTAACACTGACACCTCAAGGTCAAATGAAAGTCAAACCGACATACTGAATATTCAATTGTCAGCTACTGTTAGTCCTATACATTTTTTAAAAAGGCATATTTTTTTCCTGTAAAAATGCAGGCAAAACATGTAAACAGCAGTGTTTGTAGTAAAAGGAAAAGTTATAGAATCATAGAGCAAATAAGAAAGGTCTAATTTTAGAATATGAGTGGTGGTGGGAAGCCACTAGAAAGAATACCGCATTCAATTCTGATACAGTTGATTGTGGGCAAATCTTGTAGTGATAGGCATCAGCTTCTCCAAGTGTAATACTGGGAGAGTGAACTACATAATTGCTTTAGTACTTAATCTTATTCATAATGCTAAATGATAGCTTTTCTAGGTGTCATTTAGAAAGAACATCCAAAATGTTGCAAAATACTGAAACACACTAGGGGAAAAAAGGAGGTGAGGATTTTTCCTCCTGAGCTCTTAAATAATAGAATAGACAGCAATTCCTTAAGTGAATTGACTGAATGGAATGGAAAACACAGATTTGTAACCTAGAGCAGGGACCAGGTTTAAAGAAACTTGATTTGTTTACATTCCATTGGAGAGTATTAGATTCTACAGCAATAAAGAGCATTTATTGAAAATATTTCTGAGGTTCTGGCATTGCGGATGCCCTCTGTAATTTAGTGGCCACAAGAAGGAGGTCAAGTGGACTACATCTTTATCAATGTCCAATCTTGAAATGTCTAAGAATCATCTACTTCTGAAAAAGTCTTAAAAAATAAGGCATTTGGTTTGAGGATAATGTAAGTGATTCTGCTTATAACCCAGAACATAGAAAAAGGTCAGGGTAATTGGATCAGTGTTTCGGTAGAGGAACACCAAAGCCAAGATTCTATTACTGGCAAGAGAGAAAATACATTTTGAAGGAAGACAACGTGTTTCATGGGATGGTGGCTTGGCCTGCAGGGGAGTTAACTGACGACTAAACTAAACTTCTGGGAACCCTGCCTGAACATGCAGGTTAGGGTGTGTTGGTGTTTGTGATTTTGCCTTTTGTTTTGCCTCTAGAGCCCAATGCAGTTTTGCTGGGGGGTTTTGTTATTGTGTAATTGCCCTGTTTTTGAGCACTAACAATAAAAGACATCTGAGGATGTCCTTTATTGTTTTCTCTCACTTTGTCGTCTTATTCAGTATTCACAGCTGCATTCTTAGAGGTATACTTACCTTTCTGGCATTACTGTTTTGGGGTGTTCACAAAAATCTGTGATCATAACCTTTCATAAGCTGGTCTATTAGTTAGCTACTTAGATACAATACTTGTAACCACCGTGAGAATGATGGGCCTCATACCTATGTGGACCCTCCCCTGTTTGGCCTTGGGATGAGGGGAATGTGAGGGCTGGGGAAATTAAAATCAGTGTCTAGTTGCCACCTATGAGCTTGTTGATTAAAGGTTATTTACATTGGTCACAGTGGTCAAATTTAGTGGGGATATTGAAGAAGAGGGAGCAATCTTTAGAAGGCAAGGCCTTATATCCACTGGGCTCCATTTATTAACAGGTTTGCTTTGTGGTTCGGGTTCAATGATTTAGACTAAGCAGGGCCTTTCTAAGTTTCAGTTTATCAGGCTAAGCTGTGGTAGTGAGCTTGAGATGGCAATGAGGGCTCTGGGAGGGAATAGGAGGCGCCTGCTTTACCCGTTCAGTCTCTTTTCCTTCCCTCCCCTTCCCTTTCCTCTCCTTTTCCTTCCCTTTTCTTTTACTCTCTACTTTTTTTTGTTTGTTTGTTTTATTTCTGTTGCCATTGGGAATTCAGGGGTTATTTTGTGGTTCAGTGGTTGGCAAACTGTCTAAACAAAATCTGTCTTGCCGCTTGTTTTAATAAATAGAGTTTTATTAGGACACAGTCAGGGAATTTATAGAAGACCCTTGGTATCCACAGGTGTACGTCTCCAGATACATCTCCATATGCTCAAGATGCATAGACTTTGAACACAACTGGTGATTAACTGAGCTGTGTAACACAAGGGCAGGGATTTTTTTTTAACTGCACTTGGTTAAAACCATGTCTAATAAATCTGTGAATAATGTGGAATTACTGTGTTTACATATTTCCTAGCAATGCTTTTGTACCAAAACAACTGAATTGAATAGAAAAAGAAGTTGTAAGACCTGTGAAATGCAAAATGTTTAGCATTTGGCCTGTATGAAAATTTTTTTTATCAATCCCTGCTGTATTCTTTGTGGAGAATATCTTTTAATCTTTAGCATTCTGTAATTTTGATAAATGAGTTTATATGTGAATTTATTTTTATTTGTCCTGCTTGAGATTTGTTGCTTTTCATGAATTAGCCTGAAGTCTTAGAATATTGATCTCTTTTCTTATCTCAAAAGCCTGATTAAATTTCTGCTAGACTCTCTCATTCTATTCTGCATTTTTCTTAACTCTTTCATATTGTGCATCTCTTAGGATCTCTGGGCTACATACTGCCTATTCTATAGATCTGGCTTCTGATTCAATCTCCTTACTTGATTTTGGCTTGTTAAGATTTTTCTATTTATTCAAGACATCAATTGATGTTTCTAAGACATCAGTTTATTCAAGGATATTCAATTTCTTTGTGTATAATTCCTGATAGCAGTCTTGTACAATCATTTTTATTTACATTATATCAGTTATAATAGCTCCTGTATCTTCTGATTTCATTTCTATGTGTATGTTCTCTTTTTCTTTTAGTTTGACTAAGAGTTTGTCAATTTTGTTTTTATTTTCCAAAATCCAACTCAGTTTTTTTTTCATTTTTCAACTTTTTTAGTCTTTATATACTCTAATAAAGTCCTTTTTCTACTCTTTTTTTTTTCTAGTTCCTTGAGTTGTGAAGTTAGTTTGCTTATTTGAGATCATTTTTTCCCCTTTTTCTTCATGAAGGCATTTATTGCTATAAGTTTCCTTTTTAGAATGGCCTTTGCTGGATCCTATGAATTTGACATGTTGTATTTCCAGTTTATCTCAATGTATTTTTATATTTTCATTTTTATTTCTATTTTTTTTACTAATTGGCTATTAATTTCTATACATTTGTGAATTCTCCAGTTTTTCTTCTGTTAATTGATTTCTAGTTTCATTGTGGCTGGAAAAGATACTTGATATTTCAGTCTTGTTAAACTTGCTAATATTTGCTTTGTGGCCCACATGTGCTGGAGCAAAAGTAGATTCTGCTGCTGTTGGATGGAATACTCTGTTCTGTCTATTGGGCCCATTTGGTGTAAGGTGCTGATCAAGTTCAATTTTCCTTACTGATTTTATGCCAGATGATAAATTGTTGAAAAGAAAAAAGGATCTACAAAACAACCAGAAAGTATTTTTTAAAATAGCAATAGTAAGTTCTTGCCTATAATAATTACCTTAAATATAAATGGAACAATTCTCCAGTCAAAAGGCATAAAGTGACCAAGTAGGCCAAACAAAACAATAGAAAAAGTCCCAAATATATGCTGCTTAAAAGGTGGGACTCACTTCAGCTTTAAGAACATACATAGACTGACAGAAAAAGTATAGAAAAAGATACTCCATATAGAAACCAAGAGAATGGAGGAGTAGCTATACTTACATCAGATAAAATAAACTCTGAATTCTAAAAATGTAAGGAACAAAATATTAGTCAAGAAAATTTAGCAAACTATGAAAGAAATTGTACTAAGTCCAAGTAAGTTGATCAACACATATAAGGCTGATTCAATATCTGAATATTGATCAATGTAACCTATCATACTAGCAAACTAAAGAATAAAAACTAAATAACATCAATTCATACAAAAAGGCATTTGATGAAACCCAACACTTGTTCATTAGAAAAACTCCTAGAAAATGAAGAAAACAGAATGTTCCTCCCTCAACTTGACAGAGAATAAAGTCTATGGGAAATTTTTTTACAGGAGTTAGGTAATAGCATAGCAGTTGCACCTTATATAACACAACTGTTGGGGAAAACTGGTGATGGCTACATGAGAACTCTCTGTCCCCTCTGTCCTATCCTTGAGGTTGTATATCTATATGCAATTATTTCAGAATAGAAAAACATAAAAAGGTCATTACATGATAATAAAGTAATAAGCTAAATTAGAGAATATAAAATAAAGAATTTATATATAGCCACCATTGGTGCATCTAAATATATAAAGCAAATATCATTAGATATGAAAGTGAAATAGTAATATTCAACTTCTATACTCCAGATCTATTTTCTGATTCACTAATTCCTTAGTTGTGACTAGCATTTGTTAAATCTATCATTGAATTTTTAATTTCAATTGTTACATATTTTTCCAAATCTAGAAGTTCTATTTGTTTCTTTTAAAAATCTTTTGGGATTTGGGTGTGGTGGTGCATGCCTTTAGTCCCAGCACTCTAGAGCAGAGCAGGAAGATTTCAAGTACAAGGCCATCCTGGGCTACATCAATTATTATAGGCCAGTCAGACTGTATTGTAAGATAATGTCTCAAAAACAAGACAAAACAAACAAAAATCTGTCTAGTCATCTTATTCATATTTTTACAACTCCTCTTTTAATTCTTTAAACAAATCAAGCACATGTACTTTAAATTGTATGCTGTGAATTCTAGAATATGAAACTATTGTAAATCCAATTCTGCTGTTTTATCTTCATTGACTCATAAAGCATCTTCTCCCTTAGAATTTTGCATTGTTTCTAATGGCAATCTCACATTCTTTTCTGTAGAAACTTTTTGAGTGTTTTTAGTTGGTGTTCAGGACATACAGCACACCATATCACCAGAGTCTGAAGCCAGTTCTCCATGCCAGAGTTACCAGAGATACCTAAAGTTGGCAAACATTGAACCTTTGCCATGGGTCTTTGCCTAGAGTTCCTTCTTGCTTGTGACTTGAACCTTGAAGAAGAGAAGGTGAATCTTAATGCTCTCCTTGAGCTCCATGGATGTAGGGCGGAAGCTGAGAGTTATTTCATATTTAAAAGTCTCATTTGGCTATTTGTGAACTTTGCTTCTTCTCTTCATGGTTCTTCCTCTTCCACATTTTTCAGCATTGGACGTAAAGTCTGCATCCCTTATTCTTCAAAGCTCTTGCAGATGACTCTTCTTTCTCCTTACTCAAATCCTCATGCTCTCCTGAGGCAAATGACACCTGGCACATACACCACCTTCTATTCTATCTTGCTCCTGACTTCTCTAATCACCAATCCCATTTTCTCACAAAAGACTCTGGGTTTATCTCATGGTCTTTTGTTCCACTTCTAGTTCTGACTCATCTTTGGCTAACTTCAAAATGTTCTCAGATTTTTTTACTTTTTCATTTTCAAAATTACCTTCTGAGCCAGTGAACTACAGTTACCCACTTTTGTAGTCATAAGAAACTCCATCTTGAAACTAATTTAACTATATATATTCCTCTTTTTTTATCACAACTTCCTGTCCATTTCGGTCACTGACTAAGCTTTTTTTTTTCCTCTTGCAGTATTGGAGGGTGAACTCAGAGTCTTTAAACTTGTCAAGCAGGTGCTGTACCACTTGAGCCATGCCCCTAGATCTTTTGTGCTTTAGTTATTTTTCTGATAAAATCTTGTGGTTTTGTCCAGGGCCAGCCTCAGACAGTGATCCTCCTACTTATGGCCTCCTGTGTAGCTGGGATTGCAGACATATCCCACCACGCACAGCTTGTTTGTTGAGATGGGGGTCTCAGTAACTTTTTGCCTGGGCTGGCATCAAACTGTGATCCTTCCAATCTCAGTGTCCTAAGTAGCTGGAATTACATGTGTGAGCAACTGTGCTCAGCCCTATCTACTCATTCTTGATATATCAGTTCTGACCTCATTGAGATCTCCACTTTACCTACCCTCTACTTTCACTGTTTCAAACATTTCTTGTATTTTTCTTTTCCCCTCCCTTATCTAATGTTTTATAATCTGCTTAACAAATACCCCAGACCAACTTGACTGGTTCTCTTCCTATTAGGAAGAGTTTCTTTCTTGGTAAAACTCCAGTCCTGAATAAAACAAAAATGTCCACTTTTCTCTACTTTCATATCTGGTCCAATGAGTGTTCTTAAAGAAATATGACTCCCACTTTCGTAACAGTTGACTAGATTATTTGAATAAATTTCTCCTGATGAAAAACCACTAAAAATGATGGATATAATACTGGATCTAACATTTAAAATTCCTCATAAAACATTGAATAATTTAGAAGATATTAAGGGAATACCAGAGTAAAATTTAAGAAAAATTCAAAACTCAAGGAAGTAAGCTAAGCACCAAAGCCATTTCCCCAGAAGGCATTCTCTAATGAGGGAAAAGGTTATACTTAGGTTTGGAGTCCTCACTGGGTAAGGGATCATAACTTAAGGCCCAGGGCCAACCCAAGTGGAAAATCTAATGAGAAACTGATGCTGTTTTAGACCATAATTGCAAATTGCCAGGCTGTCAAGGAAAAAGGTGAGTCAGAGAAAAACTGCTTGCAACGCTTGCCTTGGGACTGAACAGAGAAGGGGATAGAAGGAAGGAAAATATTACTCTTTGAAAAATTGTAGCTAAAGGGTAAACTTTCTGCAGATTTGCAAAATAAATTCACACATTTTGGGTGTCTAAGAAAAACTCAGGAATGAGTTTGATTTAAGGTGGTTCTAGACTGGTAGTACCCTTGGTTTCCAGGCTGAGAAATAAATTAAGATCTTTGGAGGAAGGCAATTTTATTCTAGGCCTCAAAGGATCCAGCAGTAACACTTCATTGAAAATAAAAGTAGAGTAAAAAAATAAGATCAAGTACCTAGGCAACAGAATATCATGAGGAGAAAATGTTAGGAATGATAGACAGAAGAAATAGGAATCCAAAGTCTTCACATACTGAAATCATTGAACTCAAATTATAAACATCTATGCTTATCCTATTTAAAGAACATAGGAAACTAAAACTTGATTTCAATAGACTTGAAAAAGAAAAGCAATTCAAATTAAACTTAATGTATGGTTCAAACAACAATTTATCAACAGAAATACAGATGGGAAAGCCAGCCATGGTGAGGTATACCTGTGATCCCAGCACAGGTAGGAGGACCATGAGTTCAAGGCCAGCATGGGCTACATAGTGATATCCCATTTCAAAAAAACTGCAGATGAGAAGAAAATACACAGAATGAATCACAGAGACACAAAGAGAAGAAAGGCACAAAGGTAGAGGTAAAAAGCCCTGGAAGAATGCATGTGGGAAGTTGTGGGGAGAGAGAAGGAATGATGACAAAGATAGTATTTTCAGAAATGACTGATGAAATACACCAATGCAAAGATTCAAAACCCAGTCAAATCTTTTTGCCCTTTTTTGTTAGTTTACATTAATCGTACAATAGAATGGGTTTTATTAAGACATTTTCATATATGCATATAAGATGTTTTGATCATATTTATCCCCCTAATTATCCACACTTATGCCTCTCCCTCTACTGCTGGTCTCCTTCCTATTATACAGTAGTGCTCTCTACTTTCATGTCTTATTTTTTATATGATTTTAGATGCCACATATGAAAGAAAACAAGTGATACTTGTCTTTCTGAGTATGGCTTTTTTTTTTTGACAGTACTGGGATTTGAACTCAGAGCTTTCTACTTGCTAGGCAGATACCATACCACTTGAGCCATGCCACCAGACCTTTATTCTTTGGGAATTTTTGAGATAGGATCTTATTATTTTTCCCTCCAAGTCAGCCTGGACCACGATCCTACTACTTTATGTTTCCTACCATAGCTGGGATGACAGGTGCTCTCCACCACAGTCAGTTTTTCCATTGAGATGGAATTTCAATAACTTTTTTTCCCATGGCTGGCCTCAAATTATGATCCTTCCAATCTCAGCCATTTAAGTTGGTAGGATCATAGGTGTGGGCCACTGTGCCTAGCTTGAGTGTTGCTTATTTTGTTTGACAAGATTATCTCCAGTTCCATACATTTTCTTTTCGTTTTTCTTGGTTGCTGAATAATTCTCCATTGTACATATATACCAAATTGTCTTTATCCATTCATCTGTTGATGGGCATCTCGGCTGATTCCATGACTTGGCTATTATGAATAGTGCCACAATAAACAATAAACAAGGGTGTGCAGATGTCTCTATTGTGCACTGACTTTGATTCCATCAGTTATACACTCAGCAGTAGTATAACTGGAAAATATGGGCAGTTCAATTTTTAGTTTAAGCAGGATAAATATGAACTCATTCCTAGATACTTTACAACAAAACTGCAAAATACAAAACAAAAAAGGAAAAATTTGAAAGCAGCAGAGGAAATTGTCAAACTACTTTCAAAGGAGCAAAAATTAGGCTGGTCCCTGACTTTTCAACACCAGCCATGAAAGGTGGAAGTCATTGGGATGGTCTCTTCAAATGTTTGGAAGAAAATGATTGCTAAGTTAGGATTCTGTACACAGAGAAATAATTATTTTAAAGTAAAAGTGAAAGGTTTTTCAGACAAATGGAAATAGGGTATGCAACATATCATCATTAAAGGAAGCCCAGATGGAAAGCCTGAAATGAAGGAGGAAGGGAGAGCAAAAAGAGATTAATATAGATGAAAATAAATGACACTTATGAGATAAAATAATAACAATGTATCTTGGAGTTAAAACATTGTTAGGATGCATGGTGGTAATAACATAGTGGAATGAGTAGATTCAGTGAAAGCATCCTATGATTCTTTTTTATTCAAGATGAAGGTAAAGGTATTGATAAACTTTAGAAATATTTGTTTTACTAAAAATTTATATTTTATGTACATTTCTACATGTATGTTATATTTCACAATAAAAAATTTCCTTATTCAACCAAGTGATTTGGTCTACTATAAATTTATTGGCTTCAACTTGACTCACCTGAACTTCTGATGCTTCCTGAAGACTCTACCATCATCATGTTCGTCTCATTTCCCATAGGAACTTATTCATATGTTCTTCAAATATCTATAATCTCCTATTCTCTATTTCCACTCTCTTCTCTCATTTTTAGCACAAACTAACTTAGCAGTTTTTAAGCATTTGATCTCAAGTCCTCTTTGACCTGAGACTCTTGAAAATTATTTTGGTGGATATCAATAAGGTATTTCCTATTCTGAAATGTTCAACTTCTCTTTCCAATGAAGATCACAAGAGGAGAAGTTATGTCTTATCTTGAACTCCCTGGTAACTGACATAGAACTTGACATGTTTTTTATCACTATGTTAGCTTTGCATTAGTATGACAAAATATCTGAAATAATTAACTTGAAAATTAAAAAGACCTTTTTGGCTCACAGTTTGTTGGTTCCATGCTAAGACAGGCAGATTCATTACTTTGGGCCCCTAATGGATAAGATTGATGGAAAGGGTATGGCAGAGCAAACTGCTTTCTTTATGGTCACTTCAAGGGCATACACCAAATGACCTATGAACTCATATGGGCCCCCTTTTTTAAAGGTCCACAGCCCCTCCTAATAGTGCCACCCTGGAGGCCAAGCCTTTAACACATGAGCCTTTGAGAGACACTGATGATCCAAACTACAGCAGTTATTTTTAACTCTTTATGATTATTTTCCTACTGTCTCTAATTCTTTTCATAAATGTGCAAGAGTTAGCTAATATTCCAGCTGAGTTTCTTTTTAGGTGCTTTGTATAGATTTTAAACAAAATGAAAGAATATTTTATGAAACAGAGGCACAAAACCAATTTACCCTACTCATCATGAAATGATGAAAAAGCCAAAAAAGAAAAAAATAGTAAAAAAAAAAAAAAGATCCAATTTCACACTCAGCTGAAGTCTGTCCTATATCTGAGAAAATTGCCCCAGGTGTCCACAAGCAAATTCTGCTTGAGGTTCTAATATGTTAAAGATGATTTCTCAAGAGATGGTATTTCTCTAAAAAGTGACTGAGTAAAAACTTTGTAAACACCAAATTAAAATAAAGCTGAGGTATCATATTGTTATTGTAATCATATATAGTGGTTTTATTCCATCTGCAGGAAAGGAAAAGACCTGTAAGAATGCCCAGGGGTGAAGCCGGGGCCCCGGGGTACACACACCTACAGAATGTTGTTGTAAGACCATCTTCTGCCCTTGACTCCAATAAATGGAGATTTCATTTTCAATCTTTCTTTTTCTTTCTTTCTTTCTTCTTTCTTTCTCTTTCTCTCTTTCTCTCTCTCCCTCCCCTTTCTTCCTTCTTTCCTTCCTTCCTTTCTCTCTCTTTTGAAATTTAATGGCTCAAAGCATGTATCAATCTATATCTACATCAATATCTAGCTATATCTATAAAATAAAATATGACTTGCAGTAAATTCCACTATGTGTGAATGGTGCTGTAGCCTGATCCTGGTGTCATTTCACACATTATATTTGAACTATTTCTAGGTAGGCTGCTGACCCTAAGGAGGTGTGTTGTATATGTGTGTGTGTGTGTGTGTGTGTGTGTGGTCTTAGATAATGAAGATGGTAGAAGACAGTGGGGGGAGTGGGAAGGGGAATATAGGGGTAAAGTTGAGAAGTATGTCTGAATGGTCCTTTATATTGAGTATCTGGGCCATCCTGAAGACAATTAACCACAGTAGATTTAATTGTCAGCAATTGGATGGCATAAAATTGGATGGAATGTAGCTGATGATAGTGTATTGGTTAATAAAAATTTGGTGCTTAATGCCATTGAAGAATTAATCACTTTAAAAAGTGACATTAGATTAAAAGATGACTTCATTCTTCATAAGAACTCCTAGTGCAACAAACAAAATAGAAAACTTGCTTCCCATCTGAATCTAGTGTGAAATCTGAAATACGGCAAGAGAGGCAGAGAGAACCAGCTTCCCTGCAAAGCCTTTAGCGAGACTTTTGTGCTAGGCAGCTTTCATTGAGTGCACGGGTTGCCCTAGTGATGAATGTCCTGCTTTGTGTGGTCTCAGCATTTCTTCTGGAGAGTCTGTTTTAATGAGAAGGTGAACAGAGGGGGCTTCTTTTGAAACAAGGATAAGAGAAGGGCCACTTCTGAAAATGCCAGAATAATAGATAGTGCCATTCATTCCCACAGAGCTCTAACGATCACCAGAGTCTCTGTCTCTGTCTCTCACTCTATTTCCCCTCTCTCTCATTTCTCATCTTTTATTACTAGGTAGCTTCAGAAGCCTGATTTGGCTAAGTACTGTTTTGGAATGGCCTATGGTCTCAATCCCTTGGAATCCTCTTTCAGAGGTAAAGAATAATGAATCAGATTTCCTTTTGTCCCTCTAGCCTCATCTTCTTTCCTCCAAAAATGAACTATTCTTGGTGTTTCAGAGGAGGACACACTCTTGCTCCTTTCTCTTACCTATTTTGAACTGTTGCACCTTTTGAGATTTACCCACAAACTAAGAATTATGCTGCAGCCTATTTCAACACCCTTTCTCCTCAGGATCCATTATGCAGGGCAGGAGTGGGAGGAAACCATGTAATTGCTATATTTTAGGACTCCTTTGGGGGGCTGGCTTTGATTGAATACACACAGTAAACTCTTGATTATCCATGCTAATGGAAGGAGTAGTAATTCAGACTATACACATTGTTTCTATGTGACTTTGAAATGCATTATGTGAATTTTTTTGAAAGCAGTTTCAGGTGGTTTACTTAGAATGATAATAGTGAAATTACTTTTTTGTTGCCAGTGTTTTCTTCAGTTGAGAAAACACTATTTTCCTTCCTACTCCTTCTCTGTAACCTCACCTGGAAGACTCCTACTACCTTCACCTTACTTGCTCCTGTTACTCCCTTCTATCACAGTGAACTCTTAGGAAAATGATGAATGGATAAGGTTTACTTAACAGGTGACTGAATACAGGTGCATACTGTCATATACTTACATTTTAATAGGATTCAAATTGCCAAAGCTAAGAGCACAAAAATTAACATAATATCCAACATTTGCATTAAAAGGAAGTTAAGTTACAAGATGTATTTATTATTATAATTTGATGCTATATAATTTCTTGTTTTATTTATTGCTGTATCCTCACTGCATAGAACAGTGGCAGGCAAATAATATGCTCTAATCTTTTTTGTGGACTATACATGAAAAACGTAATTTTCAGAACACTTCCTCAAATATTTTTTTTCTATTCTCCAAGTCTCCTAGAATTTTGACTTCACATTTGTGTTATTATTAAAATAGTGAATTCTTGGTATTTCTCCCTTTACTTCATATGTAACTGACTTATTTACATATAAACATTATATATAATGTTCTTTAGAAATTCTAATTCCTTGTAAATCCTCAGTGGAATATATAATATTGGGAGGATTTTTTTTCATGAATAATCTCATTGAATTTCTATTCTGTGCTTTGCTGATTTGTCAAAGTTTTCATCTTCTTTATGGAGACAGCTTTTCTCCAGAGATAAGTGACAAAGTGGAATCCTGCTCACAGGCCATTTCTGTCACCCGACCTAATCTGTCACAGTGTGTTTGTGTGTGATAAACCACTCACTGCACAGAGTCATAGGAATCACACCCCAGCTATGCACCCTCCAGCCATGTTTTTCTTAATACATCTTTCAGATTGTGCCATGAGTTGAGAAGAAACCAGTAAGAAAAGCTCAAAATGGAATGGTGTCTCTTTTTCTTTGTAACTCTCTCAAAGCAACATGAGACAGCAATGACATATTAAAGTGGATGGCTTCTGTTTCCACCTGAGGTGGAACTTGGCTTGGAGTTAGGGAAGCAAGTTAACTGCTTGGCTTTGGAACCAAACTTGGATTGAGTACTAGCTCACTCACCGGCTTCACAAATGGAGCAATTTTCTCAGGTCCTCTTACCGTCATTTTTCACCTCCTTAAAATAGTGATAACGATAGTATCTATTTCATTAGGAGAATCAAGTTTTAAAGAGTCTGCAAAGAGGTTAACTTTCTGGTCCACACATTTAATATGACTCTGATTAACACTCCTTGAGCACTTTCTGAGGGCCAAAAATCATGCCAGACAACTTTCATGGGTTCCGTAATTTAATCCTTACAGTGACCCATTGTTTCATAGTGAGCAAATTTAGGCTCATAGAGGTTTAATAACAGGTCCAGCCTGATACAGCCATTGGGGTGCTGTGAATTTGGATCTCTTTGTTTCTTTGTATTGTATCTTGTGGCCTGTCTGGGATGTCTGTGGCCAAACAGGTTGAATTCATTTCACAGCTGTGTCCTCCAAAATAAATACCTCACCTTAAGATACTGGGGAGATAAAACTCAAAGTTGGAATTTATTTAACCCTTTGGATGCCTTTCCTCCTTCATGTTCTTTAAGGGGATGTTCAGCACTCCACCCTGAGGCTGTGCAGGAATTAGAGGGACTGATGTTTTTCAGAGAACCTTTCCCTGGCTACCTTATCTGGGCTGTTATTCTACCATGCCACAGTCACAATTATGGTATTAACCAAGACCTGAAACCTATGTATATTTGCTTGAATCTTTGCCTGTTTAACTCTTTTGAACTGGGGCGGGGTGGTGTCTCTGAGAGAAGGGACTTTGCTTTGTTTATTGCTGTAGCTTCAGCACATGGCACGGAGGGAGGGAGGGGCTCAATAAATGAAATTGATTTACAAATGAAAAAGTCCAACTGTTGGGAGGAGGCCTCAGTCCTGCAAGGCAAAAATTGTGCTGGAGCAATCACACTGGGAGGCTTTCAGTATGTAGTAGACAAAGAGGTGGGGCCAGAGGGAGTAAAAGTTGCCCAAATCCTTTGCTGGGGTAGGACTGCTGCATGCTGTTTTGATGGCAGGAGGGAGCTGTCCTGATTCTTTTTCCAGGCAATGAGAACTTAAGGTGCGGCCTGCGGCTAAGTATGTCCCAGCTCAGCTTCTGCTTCATTCTCATTAACTCTACTTCACAGCTGGCCAGAGGGAAAGATTAACTTAGTGACAAAGCTTAATAAATAGATGCTTCTGGTCTTACATTTCATGCATTGCTCTCAGAGGTTGAGAGCTCATTGAAGTGCCAGTTTCAAGATGTCAAGGGCAGGCAGCTGGGCTTGAGGGAAATGCAGAGATATTTCTGTTGAGCCTTTGTTCTCCCATCTTATAATCACCAAAATTGCAGCCATGACAAGAAAAGCCTTCAAAATCCCTTTCCTGAACAACCTAAAACACCACATTCCTGAATTGGATTGCCTTTGCAAAGCATTGCCACATATGTGGTTCTCCAAGCACACCAAGCCACACTTACCTAAGATGTAGTATCAGAAAAATTTGACTTTGTCTCTGCATGATATCTGACACAGAAATCTGTATTCTCTTCCTTCTAAAAAGCCTGGGCAAAAAGTGGCCATTTTAGCAGGGGCTTGATTCTGGGCAGCCATCTCTATTGAAAATCAAGTGTAAGTACCTGGAGAGTAAACAACATCATATCCCATAGGGTCTGAGGTGACCTGAATAAGTTCCAGAGTGCTGTTCCTGACAGCAGCACACTGTGTCTGTGGCCATGTCTGTGTGTAATTGTAATGTTTGATTAATACAGAGCTAAAATTAAACTCCTGGGTGCAAAGATCCTGGCAGGCTGAAGAGGATGAGCAGCATTAACCTCAGATCCAGCTTCTTTACAACAATTCTAGGACTGTGCTTTTGATCTGGATTTCGTGTGTGTGTGTGTGTGTGTGTGTGTGTGTGTGTGTTGCTCCTTCTTTATTTTTAATGTTGCAGCCTTGAGGAATGAGAAATTCAGTTTACCCACCCTCCATTCCGCCATCCCCCAAAGAAACCTTTGTTTCACGTAATCTTGACCTCAGGCCACCTAATTTCTTCAGGTTTCCATCCAGATAATTAGTTATTGTCAAGTGGGGTGACTCACAAAGCAAGCAGACACAGGATATAAACCACTCTTCCCTGGTGCAATTCCTTCACTCCCTGTTGGTAATGACCTTGGACAGAAGGTAACTGACCTAGGAGTCTTCCTGACTCTAGCTCACAGTGCCCTTCATGTTCCTTTTGACCCTGAAGAGAGGTGACCACTGAGCATAGTTGTTTCCTGGATTATGACTCTAGGAGCAGGTATTTCTTGACATAATTATCAAAGTAACTAAGCTTATTTTTATTTTCAAACCAAATATCACTTTAGCCTCTGTATTATGAATTAGGCTGAATATACATTCTTGAAAATTCCAGAGAGAAGTTTGCTTTCATTTCTCCTTCCCTAACTGATTATTTGAAACTCACCAACAAGAAAGAACTAAGTAAGCAACCATTTGGCAAGACATGGCTTCTTTATTTTTATTTGGTAGAACTGGGTTTGAATTCAGGGCTGTGCACTTGGGAGACAGGCACTCTATTACTTTAGCCACTCCACTAGTCCACTTTTTCTCTGCTTATTTTAGAAATAGGATCTTGCTTTTTTCCCAGGTGGGCCTGGATCATGATCCCCTATTTTATGTTTCCCGCTGTTGCTAGGATGACAGGAATGCATCCATGTCTAACTTTTTTCCATTGAGATGGGGTCTTGCAAAAATTTTTGCCTGGGCTGGCCTTAAATCATGTTCCTCCTGTCTCACCCTCCCAAGTAGCTGGATTATAGGCATGAGCCACCAAAGACATGGCTGTTTTTTTCCCTTTATTGTTGTGCTGGGTGGGGGTACACTGTAGCGTTTACAAAGGTTCTTACAATATATTAACTATATCATACTTGAATTCACTCCCTCCACCATTCTTCTTAATCCCACCTCCCCCAATTCCCAGAATAGTTTTAACAGGTATCACTTTCGCATTTACATACATGTGTACACATTTTTTGCACCATGTTCACCCTCCTACCCCTTTTCCCTGCCACCTCTTTCCTCCCATTGGTATCACCCCCCACCCCCAACTTTTTCCACCTCCTGTTCTCTGATTTTGTAGAAGAAAAAAGAAGAAAAGAAAAAAAATGACATTTTTATATGTTTGAGATAAAGGTAAGTATACAGGGTGTTTCCTTCTGATATTTCCATGTATATATGTATTGTAACCCCAATTGGTTTATCTCCTCTACTTTTCTTCATCTACCTTAGTCCCTTTCTTATGCTCGTGCCAGCTGGTGTATAAGAATTCTATATTCATTCTTGTATAGAGCGTATATACAACTTATTGTTGTATTAATGTTGAACCACATTCAACTTCTTAGTTTCCTTCTTTTACCCTTCCCCTCCTGTGTGTGATCTCCCCTCAGTGTGACCAGTATTTCATAATATTGCTGTATTTGTATTATGTCTACCTTCCACATCTGAGAAAGAATGTGTGATTTTTGGCCTTATGAGCCTGGCTAATGTCACTTAAGATGATGTTCTCTAGTTACATCCATTTACCTGTGAATGACAAAATTTCATTCTTCTTTGTGGCTGAGTAAAATTACATTGATATAAATACCACATTTTCTTAATCCATTTGTCAGTAGTTGGGCATCTTGGCTGTTTCCATAGCTTAGTTATTGTGACTAGTGCTGCAATAGATATGGGTGTGCAGGTTCCTTTTTTGCAACCTGACTTATATTTCTTTAGGTATATCCCTAGGAGTGATACTGCTAGATCATATGACAGATCTACTTTTAGTTTTTTGAGAGGCCTCCATACTGTTTTCCATAATGGTTGTACTAGCTTATATTCCCACTAGCAGTGTATGAAGTTTCCTTTTCCCCTGCATTCTCACCAACATTTGTTGTTGTTGGTGTTCTTGATGCTAGCATTCTAACAGGAGTGAGGTAGAAAATTAGTGAGGTTTTGATTTGCATTTCTTTTATGGCCAGGGATGTTGAGCATTTCTTCATTTGTTTTTTAGCCTTTTGTACTTCTGAAAAGGCTTTGTTCAATTCATTTACCCATTTCTTCATTGGGTCATTGATTTTTGGGGGAGTTTAGTTTTTTGAGCTCCCTGTATATTCTGGTTATCAGTCCTTTGTCTGATGTATAGCTGGCAAAGATTTTTGTCCTATTCTGTAGGTGTCTTCTTCAATTTAGAGACCATTTCTTTTGTTGTGCAGAAGCTTTTTAATTTCATGTAGTCCCATTTGTTCATCCTTTCTTTTAGTAGATGAGCCAATTCAGCTTGTTTGTTTCCAGTGTATTCCCTGTTCTTTCCTGTACTAGCTTCAAGGTTTCAGGTCTTACATTAAAGTCCTTAATCCATTATGAGTTGATACTTGTACAGGGTGAAAGACATGGATCTAGTTTCAGTTTTCTGCAGGCAGATATACAGTTTTCCCAGGAACATTTGTTGAAGAGGCTGTCTTTTCTCCATTGTATGTTTTTGGTGACTTTGTCAAAAATTAGGTGGGCATAGCTGTGTGGATTCATATCTGGGTCTTCCATTCTGTTCCACTGGTCTTCATATCTGTTTTTGTACTACATGCTGTTTTTATTGCTATGGTCCTGTAGTGTAGTTTGCAGTCAGGTATTGTGATACTTTCAACATTGCTCTTTTTGCTCAGTTTTGCCTTGGCTATTTGCAGTCTTTTGTGCTTCCAAATGAACTTTAGGGTTTATTTTTCAATCTCTGTGATTAATGTCATTAGAATTTTGATGGGAATTGTTTTGAACATGTAGATTGCTTTTGGTAGTATAGCCATTTTTGCTATGTTGATTCTGCCAATCCATGAAAGACATGGTTTCTTAATGTTAGCTTTACTTTACATATTGTTCTCTATGCCTGTTCTTGGCCAAATGGTACATTATACTTTACAAAGGATATAGTGATATAAATTCTGAATGTCTATTTTACCCCTTGATCTTGTTCTTCACCATTTGTACATTGTTTTTACTTCTCTCTAGTTGTAATAACCTCTAGCTCCTGGTTTCAAAGGAAGTTTTCTAGTCTACTCCCCAAGCATTTTGTAATGAGGCATGCCACATTCTAGTCAGAGCATCCTAGGATTGTCCTTGAATTCTGTGAGGGAGAGAAAGGATGGTGAGAAAATTAAGGAAGGGACAGAGGGAAGTAGGGTAGAGAGAGAGGGACACACAGAAAGAGAGAGAGAGAGAGGGAGATAAAAACAGAGACAACTTCTCTTGTTCTTTTAACCCATTCTTTTGTCATTGTGACCCTAAGCAAACTGTGAAATAGCTCTGAACCTCAGGCTCCTTATTTGTAAACAGAGATATAGAAGTAAAGTTTCATCTTTAGGTGTCAGAGTTTAGGTGTCAGAGTATGTTTTCTGGAATAGATAAGAACATATTTTTATTGAATAGAAAGTTCACTTGACAAAACTGGTTTGAATCCTACATTGAATCTGTTTGTGTTGAATCACTAACTTTGACAATACAATTATTTCCATATTTTAATTAAAATAATTGTTCTGAAAAAGTTCAAATAGTTTCTTGGACAATGTCATATAATATGGGAAGTAAAATTCTAAAAATAATACCACAAAATATATCATTCCTGAGATATTTATTTATATGGCTGTTATATTTAATTTTAGCTATTATTATATTATGCTCTATTATATTTATTGCTATGGTTACTGCATATATTTATATTTGTTATACATGGTACTTAGAAAATTAAAAGATGCATGGTAGTATACCTAGTGTGTCTAAATAAGCAGGCTAAGATAGTAATCTGGTTGGGAAGATGCCCTAGGGTGAGTTTTGAAATTATGTTTGCATAGCAAGAACTCTTTTCTTAACCCAGATTGCATGCTTATCTGGGAGACTTTGATGCTAATGAAAATATGGGGCTTGTCACTGCAAGCCTAATATTTTTACTTAACTGGTGTGCTTACAGGGGGGTGGGGGTTTGAGTGGGTTGATGGAGACAGAGGTGGAGTTGGAATTCAATTTATTTTTGCCACTGCTGTAGATCAGTTCTGTTCAAGATATATTTAGTGTTCTTGTTTTAAGCCAAATTTGTTTAAAATACAGTGTTTAGATCAGACATGTGAAGTTTTCAAATGTTGCCAATTTCACTCACCACTAATTCCTAGACTTGTAATGCTTTTCGTTTTGCAGAAACAAGGTGTTTGAAAAAGTAGCTAAGAATTGCAAATGTGATATCAGAGTTATGCATGTGCTATGATTGTTTTCCTGAGACAAAATATGTTTGCAGGATCTGTGATGTTTGCTCACTTTAAGTTTGGATGCTTGAATAAGCCAAAGGATTCTCTAACCTTGTGTTGAAGATATGGTAAAATTAGTTTTTTTAAAAAAAAAAATTTATGAGAGGCACTGTTGGCATTTCAAAGGGGAAGCAGTGTTCACCAGAGACCAAGGGTAGAGTTTGCATTTAAGTGGAATACCTCTCTGATTTGACATCATTCCACTCTGTCCCCCCCAAACTTCTTCACGCATTATACATAGCACATAAAACCCTAAGATGTCTCACATCTTTGGATAAAGTCATGAAACTTTATCCAGAGTCATGGACTCTGGGAGAAATTGCAGTGTCAATACTAATTTAGTACATGCACATTTATAAGGTTAATGCATACATGACTGTCCTGGGAACTACATCTACATTTAATTTTGTGGACTAAGCAACTAAGCTTTGTATGGGAAAGAATGACTAAGAGCACGGACTTTAATGTGGCTCTTTATTTTATTCATTTAGTCAACCAACAATATTAATTAAATGGTTAGTTATCTTTGTAAAAGGGGAAGATCTAGACAGCAAGACTGAAGTACAGAAAGGTCTCATCTGGGGGCTTGATACCAGTGGGGGGTGGATGTGGGGAGAAGGTGTAGGGGGGGTGAATGTAGTGCAAATACAGTATATGTAGATGGAAATGTATGTAAATGGAAAAGTGAGACATGTTGAAACTATTGTCAGGATTCTGAGAACACAGTCTCTCAAGTCTGAGTTCTTATACTCATGATCAGTTGAGAACAGAGGAAAAATGAAATAGGAACATAATGTCCTCATAGACAAAAAATAAGCAATTAAACTTGGAGCTTATTCTCTACTTGTTCTGTTTTTTCTTGCCCAGATACCTAACTATTGAATTTAGGATAAGTAGGTGAACATAGTGCAGTACTCAATCTACCATTATTCATTTCTGAAGTTTTCAGGTCATCTCCAAATCCTTGTAGATTAAAAAAATAGCCATTTAGCCACTTCTTTTTGTTGGGGTTTGAAAAGTCCTACAAACAACACTGTTTTTTTTTTTTCTAAGTCAGAATCCACATGGAAAGGAGGGAAGGAGAGGGACAGGGTAGGGGAGAGGATAAAAAGAGAGATGACATGGCTATCCCAAGATTCAGCCATGACTTCCTTTAGCACTGTATGTTTTTCTTCAAAATTCAAATTCTTGAGAGTTTGAGCCTCATTAGTTTGGTTTAGATGCCCACCAGTATGCACTGGAAGTTTATAATCTATTTATAATCTCATCAGTATCACATGGAGTGGAAGGAGTTATTTACAAAAGGAATTTATACTGGAGTGATTCACGCGCATTACTCATCTGATTAGTTTTATTATCTTGAAAAAAAGGGTAATCTGTAAATTGTACTAATTGAGATTATACTCGTTTTCATTTTAAAAGCAAGAAAAATTGAATTTTTCTTCAAATTATCACCAATGTCACTTAGGAATGTCTTTGTGGAACAATAGTGGAACTTGTGATTTAAACCTGTTTTTGGTGGTACTGGGGTTTGAACTCAGGGCCTTGTGCTTACTAGGCAGGTGTGCTACCTCTTGAGTTACATCTCTAGCCCTCTTTGCCCTGGTTATTTTGGAGACAGGGTCTTGCTTTTATCCCAGGCCAGCCTGGATGGAAATCCTCCTGTTTTATGCTTCTTGCTGTTGCTGGGGTGACAGGTGCACCACCATGACCAGTTTTTTCTGTTGAGAGTCTCACAAGTGATTTTGTCTGGGCTGCCTGAAACTGGAATCCTCCTGATCTCAGCCTCCCAAGTAGCTGGGATTACAGGTGTGAGCCACTAGCACCTGGTGATTTAAGCTTTTTGGAAATGGGGGGAGGAAGATATGAAAGGAAAGATGTAACAATGTAAGGATATTTGGAATTGTTACAACAAATCCCCTCTGTATAATGAATATATACTAATAAAAATGGGGAAAAATAAAGTTGGTATCAAAAGGTTACATGAAGGGCACTTCTATAGGAAATTCAGTCATGCTTTACTTAATGGTGGGGATACATTCTAAGAACAATGTTGTTAAGTGTCTTCATCACTATGTGAACACCATGGAGTACTTACACAAACCTAGATGGCATAGTTCAATCATTTGACGTGATCTTTTGATGTCATGTGATAGACAAGGTTAACGCTAGAGTAAGAAGGGAGAGAGTTTTACAGTGAACTTCTTTTTGTAGTTAATAGGAGTATCCACTAAAATAGGGACTAAGTATGTAGCTCAGTGGTAGAGTGCTTGCTCAGTGTGTGCAAGGCCCTTGATTTGATTCTCACACCTCCAAAAGTTTTTAAATTTTAAAACAATAAAAGGCATAGTATGTTAAATACATAAACTAACAACATAGTCATTAATTATTGAGTATAATGCATTGTACATAGTTGTACATTTTTATGTGGCTGACAGCACAGTCTGTTTACAGAAGCATCACCACAAACTGGTAAGTAATGTGCTTTGCTTCATTAAAATGGCTACTATGTTACTAGGCAATGGGAACTTTCCAGTGCCATTATAATCTTATGGGACCACTGCAATGCATACCTGTAAAAGATTTTTTCTTATGTTTTGTTTTTGAGAAGGAGTTTTGCTGGGTTGCCTAGGTTGCTCCCAACTCTTGGGCATAAGCAGTCCTCCTGTCTCAGCCTCCCAGAGTAGTTGCAACTACAGGCATGTGATACTATACCTGGCTTATACAAAAATTTGAAGACAAATTTCATAGTGTGGTTCAGAACATAAAACTGCTTTTCGTTTCAGATTACTGTTAAGAATTTTAAAATTTGATAATAAAAGTCATATAACTCATCCTGTCTCTTTTCCCCCTTGGTTTCTAGGAAATTATTAGCTTAACTTTTTATTCAGTTTTGATAGGTCCTCACAGCTTGTGTCTTCCTACTATGTGGCTTTTGTGCTTTAAACCTGGATTAGATTGTATACAGGCCTCCTACATTATAGCCAGTTCAAGTTGCTTTTGAATGTAGGAGGGTTATAAAGTAAATATAATTATTTGATTACCTCTAAGACCGAACGCTGTGTCTAATGTAGACACAGCTGAAACAGCATTGGGAAATGACATGGAATATTATACACAGCTTAATATTCATGTTTCTCTCTTGTCTGCATTGATACTTCACAATGCACTCAGTCACTTTCGCAAAGTCCTATGAACTGAATAATTCTTACTGCCTTCTCCAGCTTAAGGAAGTATGCGTATTGGGTAAGAAGGAAAGGCTGAGCTCTGACACACAGAGAAGCTTTTCTGATAAGCCTAATATCATCAGTAAGGAGTTTCCCAGGCCAGAACAGAGGCCAGTGTGTTCTGTAGTACCACTGTGTTCCTGGGTGACAGGACAAAGTAAATCGTTCCTCTCCTCTGCTCTTCTACTTCTCATTTTTGAAAGCCCATTTGGCCCTCAGTGCTCCTCCATCTGCCCTATATAAGAGTACAAGAAATACCCTATATTACTGTGATGGTTAATTGACTGGATTAAGGGATACTTAGAAAGTTATTAAGGCATTACTTTTGGGTATAGCTGTGAGGGTGTTTCCTTAGGGGACTGACATGTGAACCATGTGAGTTGGTGGACTTATTAGGGGAAAATCTGTCCTCAATATGGAGGTGGGTGAATGTAGCATCCCATCAGCCGGGGATAAAGTAGAATAAAAAGGCAAAGGAAAGACATATTCTCAATCTCTCTCTCTCTCTCCCCTTCTCCCTTCCTTCATTCTTCTCTCCCTTCCCTTCTCCCCTTCTCCCTCCTTCTCTCTGTCTGTCTGTCTGTCTCTTTCTCCTAAAACTGTGACACCTTTCTTCTACTGAGCTGAACATCAGAACACAAGGCTCTCCAACCTTCCACTCTGGGACTAGCTCCGGAAATGTCTCAGATTCTCAGGCCTTTGGCCTCTGACTCAAAGTTACACCATTGGATTCCCTGGTTATGAGGTTTTTCAGATTTGAACTGATCCATGCTTCTGGCCTTCCTGGGTCTTCAGCTTGCAGAAAGCCTATTATGAGACTTCTTATCATCTATAATCTTGTGTTCCAATTCCCCTAATAAAGCTCCTCTCATATATTTTATGTGTATGTTTCTATGTCTCTATGTATCTTTATATTATCTATCATCTATCTATCTATCTATCCATCTATCTAATCTATTTATCATCTATCTATTGCTAGCTCTCGCTTATCCTATTAGTTCTCCCTCCCTGGAGAACACTGACTATACATTTATAAACCTTACCCAAACTCTGGCTTTCAATTTGAATCTTCACTTTCCTTTTCTGGTGTCAAGAAAACAATGGCTCATTCCTACGTAATACAGTTGGGCATTTATTAAAATGCCTTAGTAAACAGAAAGGAGGGTTATTTGTGGGTTTTTTGAGCAGTAGCTTAGTGGATGATGTCTTTGGGTTCCCACACTGCTTGCAGTGCAGGAAGTAGTACACAACAGAGGGAAAGTAACCAGGAAGGAAGGAAGGAAAAGATAGCAAGCATTTGCTGAAACCAAGTATTATGTTCAGTGCTTTTCCTTTCATTATTTTGTTCAATGGTGGGCAATATGTGGTACAATTTATTCTCATATATGTCTTCTGTGACTCTTGTATCTTAGATAATTTAGGTCTCTGGACATTTTTTCTTAAGTTGAGAGTTTCACATTAAATTCACTATGATACTTTGGGTTTCCATGAAAGTAAAGCCTGAGACAAGAACTTGAGTGCAGGCAGCTTATTTGGGACAAGAACTTGAGTGCAGGCAGCTTCCCAGGAAGCAGACATGCAGGAGTGTGAGGAGTGAAAGCAGGCATGTGACTGTGGTATGAAGGACATTGCTGTAATCAACAGGGACATGGCTGCTTAGACTGGATGAGACATGTACAGCATGCTTTTGAGACTTACCTGCCTAAGGGGCTGAAATCTAGGGCATTTGTCCACTGACTCTTGACCCCTCATCAGCTGAGGATTTCCTTGAGGATCTGAACTCCTCTATATTCCTTTATCAAGCCTAGCCTGAATGGGTTCCTGCAATGTCAGAAAAGGTCCTGAAAAGAAAGCAGAAAGACATGCAGATTATGTTTAAGTGGGACCTGGTGAGAAGGTTTAGTCTGAGCTTTCATGTATTATTCCACTAGAGCTGTCCTAAAATCAAGGGTGGACTGGGATCCAAAGTACCAGATGTATCTGTCTGTGAAATTTTATATAAAAATATAATAAATATTATTATAATAAATTTAATTATAATTATTACTCTTAAGTAAATATAATTTATTAAAAATAAGTTATAATTATTTAAATTATAATAAAATTATTATTAAAATATATCATATTATATACATTTATTATATAATATATATTATATATAATGAGCATTATCTATAATATAGTAGCTTATATATATACATTTCATATATATATATATATAAAATGAGCATATATATGAAATATATATACTCTTTTTTCTGTGGTCTTAGTCCCTGGTACAGAGCTCCCAACACTCTTGCAATTTCCTAATTTCCTGAGCAATAGTGGTGCTACTTAATTCTTCTGTTTTAATATTTGGTCTCTGCCCCAATCCCCAACACAAAGCTCCTAAGCTCTTCCTTATTTCCTATAGTAGCATCTTTTTTTTTTTTTTTATGAGGCAGTTCTTGGTGGGCTTCTGGACGTTGCTTATTAACAGAAAGACCAAGTCATGGTTATAAACTTGGCGCTTTCAGCTGCACCCCCATTCTTCAGAGAGGGGAGAGGGGCAGGAAATAAAATTAATAATTGGTCATGCCTATAAATTATGGGATTTGAGGAATTTTTAAGTTGCTAAACAAACCCATGTGCTAGGAAGGTAAAGCACCCCAAGTCATTAGGGACAGAAGCTACTCTGCTCAGGACCCTTCCACACTTTGCTCTATAAATTTCTTCATTTGGCTGTACATCTGTATTCTTTGTTATATCTTTTGTTAATATATAAGTAGGTATAAGTAAAGTGTTTCCCTGAGTCCTGTGAGCTACTCTAGCAAATTAATCCAACCTAGGAAGGGGTCCTTGGAATCCCCAATTTATAACCAGTTCATAAGAAGTATAAGGTCACAGCCAGAGAACGGCAACTTACATCTGGAGTGGGGGCAGTCTTAAGAGACAGACTTTACCCTGTGTGATCTGACTCTGTTACCACTGGAGAATGCTTGGTTGGTTTATGGGGAAATACTCCTAAACATTTGGTATCAGAGTGTTGTGTTGAGTAATCTGTGAATAGAAGGAAAAACAGGGTGGTTTTTCCTCTTACTCTGCTATCATGCTTACTCTGGCTCATTCCCCACTGCTTTTGTGCATTCATTTATATTCACCTCCCTATTTAGCCATATGTCTTCATTTAGCAAACATTCTCTTCCAGATAATGTACTAGGGACAATGGGAAAGCAAGATATGATCATTATCTTTTTTTTCTTTATTCAATAATTCATATGTACATACATTGTTTGGGCCATTTTTAAGGAGCCTATATTTTACTGAGGAAACAAATGAGTTCATAAAAATTAGCAAGGGTCAATAAAAGCTTCTGTAAAAATAAATGATCGGGAGGATCACAGTTTGAGGCCAGCCTGAACAAAAGTTCATAAGACCCCCATTTCCACCAGTAACAGTTGGCTGTGGTGGTGTTTGCTGTCATCCAGCTATGTAGGAAGTGTACATGGGGTGATCATGGGCCAGGCCCAGACAAGGCATAAACACTGGACCTTATTCAAAAAGTAACTAAAGCAAAAAGAGCCCAGACAAGAGGTAAAACACCTGCCTTACAAGCTCAAGACCTTAAGTTCAAATCCCAGTACTACCATTAAAAAAAAAAAAGCAGAGCTATTTAGTCTTAGAAGAACAAGACAAGATTATTCTTTCTAGAAGTAAAATGAAAGCCCATCAGGGCAGCCTACTAGACCTTAGTATGACTGACCTTTATGGCGATCCATAAAAGCTGAATTGGTTGGAATTCTGGCAGTTTTCAAATTCAGCCTTTAGCAACTTCTAAAAATTTCCATTAAGTATTATAATTAGTTTTCTGTCATAGTTTGAATATTAGGAGGAGGATTTATTGGTTGATTAAGATAACATTTCCATTCTATGGCTATCTTTTCTCAATTGCCATTTTATTGATTTTTTTGGCTGACTATCCACCTTTGTTGAAAAGGCAAACATAATGTGAATAAAATGACAAGTGTTGCTGATTGTTGAACTTTCAGTTAACTTTGAAATAATCAAATGTCAAAGAGAAAATCCTTCAAGGAGGTAGAGAATAATTAGGGACTGCAAATGGTACACTTTTAACAAGATCCAAAGAGTTTCTTGCTGTGTGAGTGGATTTCCTAGGTTTGCCTGGGTTGGGATTTGAGCAAAAAACAGTTTTGGCTGTGAATGTCATGTTCCAGAATGCCCAGGTGGTCTCAAATGGAGCCTGTTTAGCATCACTTGCTGCTGAGAGTAGCTCAAGTTTGCATATGAGGTGTCACTTTCTGCCTACTGTGGGAAATTCTTCCCAAATGGTCCTTGGTTGGCATCTTGCCCCAGCTAAAATTGATGTAGCATTAGTCCGTCACATCTGGGCATGGGGCCAGCATAGCAGGAGCAGAATTCTCATGTGGCAGAGAAAGACGGACATAAGAGAGCTGGAAACATTTTCTATACAGTCACTTGCCAACTCTAAAATGGCAGAATTATACTAAAGTATGGGCATTAGTGCTAATGATCTTCCCTCTTGCCATTGTATGGAGAGATTTCACTGGGCCTTTATGGAGAAACTTATTCATCTTTTAAAAATATTTAAATTCCCACAATGGGCTAGGCACTACTGGGATGTGAGCATATTATAGTGAATAAGATACAGAAGGATGCTGCTTATATGAAGATTATATTCTCACAGGGTAAAGGATGCACAAAATCAAGTAAACAAGTAAGAAAATGACCAGATGACAAGTGCTATCTAGAGAAGTAGAAATGATGTGATAGGGAGAATCTGTATGGATTTTCTGAAGGATGGCAGCCTGGAAAGGTGGATTCAATTAATGGAACTACACAGTAGTAGGGAGTGAAAGTCTGTGTGATGACGGATCACTAGTGTGGGCGACAGTGCTATGACTGTGACGGGCCAATCAGCTCTTGGGAGAAAGTAAGTAATAAGTTAATAGTGGATAGTTATCAGCGATGTATGCAGGGCAGAGGAGATAAGCAAAGGCAGCCATAGGACTGGGAGCACAAGCCTCTGAGCGGCCCTGTGTGGTTGCCAACAGGGAGGGGCAGTTGAAAGGAGAGCAAGTGAACCTTTTCTCCTCAGAGGCGCAATGTGTGTGGGCTGGGAAACAAAGCGCAGATGCTGATTCTCATGGGCAACTAGGTGACAGAACTGAGAGCCTCTCCAACTTTCAGGAGAATGAGCTCCTTCACACACTCTGTCATCACCCTTCCCCAAGGGATCAGTTTTCACAACACTTGCAGCATCTATGAACTTATCCCTTAGGGAGGATGTATGAGCCAAGAGATGCGTGATTTTTCCACTCCATATATACACCTGTTGTTAACTGCAGATTAGTAAGCAAATTTCCTGTCTCCTTCCATGGCAGAGTAGAAAGCAAAATGTACATACTGTTAATTTTTAAAAATTAACCTCAAATAAACCTCAAATGTTTATTTTTTGAATATTTTTCAATTCAAATGTCATTTTCTTAGACAGGCTATATTGCCACACTGTTTACAATATCCACTCTATCCCACCCATTTACCCTTTATTCCCATTACTTGCTTTTGATTTATTTGGGCTTAGTTTTTAAATTTTACATGGACTGCTTCAGCTGAATGATTAACTGATTTCAATTTTCCTCAATATATGAATTAAGGTGTGAATCCCTATCAAATGTGACATCAGCTTTATTCCATCCATTCTGATATTTTTAAAAGATGCTGTTCAATTTTATGTTTTTAAATTTCCATTATAATTTAATTGTTGAGCCACAGATTATTTAACACTCACATTTTAAGATTTGTAAATGAATGGGACTTGGGGATATTTTGTTGCTGACTTTTAATTTGACTGCATTGTAGTTGGAGAATGGCATCTGTTAGGTCAGAGCTATTGTGTATGTTGAGCTTTGCTTAATTGCATTTAATTTGACCGATTTTTATAAATGTTGAGTGTTTAGCTAAGCTAATGTTTTCTAATAGTACTAGACATAATATAATGATTATAAATTATATGGTATATATTTTATACATATTAATATGGTTAATATTGATATTTAACTATTTTATGTCTTCAAAATGTTTTGTTCATTTGATTTCTCATTTCTTGAAAGTTGTATAACATTCTCTTATTATGAATATGTATTTTTCATTTCTCTTATAAAAATTTTCCTTGTATTTTTATCTATTTTCAAGCTATGTTGCTTGGAGCTTACAGGCTCTTGATTGTTATATTCTTAGAGATTCCTTTTTATCATTATAATGGCTCTCCTTTTCACTGGTAATACATTTTCAAAAAAAAAAAAACCTCAAAGCTCTTTTTTTCTGACATTAAAAATGTAACCCCAAGATGGTGTGGTGCTACATACTTATAATCCTATCATTCAGAAGGCTGAGGTAGATGGATCATGAGTTCAAGGCTAGCCTGGGCTACATATTGAGACCCTGTCTCAAACAAATCAAGACCACAGCAACAAAAATTATAATCACACATTTAGAAAATCTTTTCCTAAAGTATCTTTTTATATTACTTAAGCTTCTATTTGGGAGGAGGATATGTTAAAGTTAAGTGTTTTTCTTGTTACCATGTATAGGTTGACTTTTAATAAGCTATTTAATAGTCTCAGTTTAAATGACTATTTTATTTTGATTACTGCCTTACTTGAAAAATTGTGCTTTTTTAGTTATCCTATTCTTACTTTGCTTTTTCTTATTTGTACTTTATTAGATTAATAATTTTTCATTATTGTCTTTTTGGTTTCCTATAATGTAATCTATAATCTTTAAGGGATTTTTTTCCCTAAAATTTTAACATGCATTCCTTTTTTTCTTTGCAGTGGTTGCTTCATCTTATTTTATTTTTTATTGTTGTGCTGGATTGGGGTACATTGTGGCATTTACAAGAGTTCCTACAACATATCAAAAATATCATACTTAAATTCACCCCCTTCACCATTATTCTTTATGCTCTCCTCCCCAATTCTTGGAATTGCTTAAACAGGTCTCATTTTTCCATTTACATACATGTGTATACAGTATTTGCACTACATTCAACCTCCCACACCCTTTCCCCACCTTCTCCTCCCTCCCACTGGTACCAACCCATGCAGACGTGACCTGTTCTGCCCTCCTCTTTTCTGATTTTGTAAAAGAAAAAAAAAAACCCGACATTTTTGTTTGTTTAAGATAGCTACATAAGGAGTTTCCTTGTGACATTTCTGTGCATATTTGTATTATATCCCAAATGGGTTAATCTCCTCTATTTTTCTTCTTTCTACATTAGTCCCCTTCTTATGGTATTTTCAACAGGTTTAAAAATTCTATATTCATTCTTATATAGAGTACATCAACTATATTCAACTTCTTAATTTCCTTCTTTGACCCTCCCTCTCTCATATGTTCCCTCCTCTTAGTGTGAGCAGTATTTCATATTTCTGTATCTGTATTAGGTCTATATTATACATATGAGAGAAAACAGGTGGCCTTTGGCCTTCTGAACCTGGCTAACTTCACTTAAGATGATGTTCTCCAGTTCTATCCATTTGCCTGCAACAGAAAAATTTCATCTGTGTGACTGAATAAGATTCCATTGTATATAAATACCACATATTAATCCATTCGTCAGTAGTGGGGCCTCTTGGCTGTTTCCATAGCTTAGCTATTGTGAATAATGCTCCAATAAACATGGGTGTGTAGGTGCCTTTATCATAACCTGACTTACATTCCTTTGGGTATATCCCTAGAAGTGGAATTGCTGCATCATATGGTAGTTCTATTTTTAGTTTTTTGAAGAGCCGCCATACTGTTTTCCATGGTGGTTGTACTAATTTACATTCCCACCAGCAGTGTGAGGGTTCCTTTTTCACCATATCCCACCAACATGTGTTGTTGGTGGTGTTCTTGATGATAGACATTCTAACAGGAGTGAAATGAAATCTGAGTGTTGTTTTGATTTGCATTTCTTTTATGGCCAGGAATGTTGAGCATTTCTTTATGTGTTTTTTAGCCTTTTGGACTTCTTCCTTTGAAAAAGCTCTGTTCAGTTCATTTGCCCATTTCTTGGTAGAGTCATTGATTTTGGGAGGAGGTTAGTGTTTTGAGTTCCCTGTACATTCTGGTTATCAGTCCCTTTTCTGATGTATAGGAGCAAAGATTTTCTCCCATTCTGTGGATAGCCTCTTCAATTTAGAGACCATTTCTTTTGTTGTGCAGAAGCTTTTTAATTTCATGCAGTCCTATTTGTCCATTCTTTTCCTTAGTTGCTGAGCCATTTGAGTTCTATTTAGGAAGTCATTGCCTATACCTATTAATTCTAATGTATTCTCTGCTATTACCTACACTAGCTTTAAAGTTTCAGGTTTTATATTAAGGTCTTTAATCCACTTTGAGTTGATAATAACATCCATTCTTCAGCAATGCTTTAGGCTTAGGATCTATCTTAATCTCAGCTGGGAAATTCTAATACCACTCAGAGCTCATGGTGGTACAATCTTGAACATATGGGATATTTGTTTTTCCTTCTTATGTCAGAATCAAGCTTTGTAGTTTTCATTGGCAGTTGGCTTCAGTTTTTTCAATTTTCTTCTACTGAGGATACAGCTCTTTTAGAGTCTTAGGTTTATATATAGTTTTGGACCAATTTCTGCTTCACACGGGTGTATTTTCTCTTCTCCCACCTCCATGCATTCATTAAAGCTCCAGACCATCATGTCCTAAGTCCAGGTCCAGCATTTTCCTCTCATTCCAGCCCATGTCAGCTGACTATTTTGGCTTTCAGTTTTACCTTTCTCCTTGCTGTTTTGGATTTCTCTTACTTTCATATAAGCTTAGCCACAATTTTTAAGTTGATCTTTTTATATCGCTTTTTTGCTCTTTGTAGCATGAAGGTTTTTATGTTATATCATTCTTCTGAATGGCTATCTTGGACACTGTCTTTTAACACGCCATGTGTTCTTATTTATTACTCTCTCACAAGGGGAGTTCTTCAAAAGCAGACATCAGGATGAAGTCTGGAGCCCCAGTTGTTTGCTAGGAATTAACCGTGAAAAGAGGGGAGAAAGACTGGGCCAAGGAAGAAGTAAAACTGAAATGCAGACCTCATGAAACCTCTGCCAACCCTTCGGGGATCTCTGGAGAAGATATACATATTAATGTCAGGTATTGAGCCCCTGTGGCTCCTCTATCCTACTCAGTCCCTAGAAGAACACTTCCTTGGGAAATGTGTGACTTTGAGAGAGGTGGTGGTCTACAGCTAAGGTGGATCCTGAAAAAGTAGATGGCTATAGTTTTCTGCTGACCATGCTGCTTGCTGCTGGAAAGCAAGTCTTTCCTTGAAGGGAGATCTGGAAATTACCTCTGTGTCTACCACACACATTTAAATTTGTGCTATTTAGTTGTAACTTCATTCCTTTTTATACTTTTCAAAAAAAAAGTAAGTTCTGTGTACAAATTTGAGCCTGTCCTAGAGAAATTGAAAGCTGTATGTTGGTAAGCAGAAGGAAATTAGGTGGAATTAGTTGAATCTGCCCAGATTCTGATAAATTTTAAGGAATAAGAAAGTTTGGATTGATTAGTTAGCGCAATAGTTTTGTCTCTTCCAACAGCATACGGATTTATTACTTTGCAGTTCTGCAACTCAGAGTCAGGTTCCCCTCTTCTGGGTCTTGCAAAGGCTTAAATGAAGGTGTAGGCATGGCTGGACTCTTAGCTGAAGGCCTTGGAGAAGAATCCACTCCTGAACTTGTTTGTGTGGTTGGCAGAGTTCAGTTCCCTGTGGTCACAACACTGACATCTGTTTACATGCTGGCCGTCAAGTGGTACCCTCTGTCTACTCCTTCAGCCCCCAGTACTCCTTACTACCTTGCCTTCCATCTCTGAATCAACAAGGTGAGTCAAGTCACTCCCATGTTTTGAATCTCCCTGACTTTCCTTTCTGCTGTATTTCTTGTGTTTTTATCTGAAAAATATTTTTTTCTCTGTTTTGAAGGGCTTATGTGACTAGATTGGGCCTTCAGGATATTTTAGGGTAATTTTTGTGTTTCAAGAGCTGTAGTCTTCATTATGTATGTAAAAGTCTGTCTCTCTCTTGTCCCTGGGCAGTTCTGGGGATTGAACTCAAGGCCTTGTGCTTGCTAGGCAGGTGCTCTACCACTTGAGTCATGCTGAGAGCTACTTTTGCTTTGGTTATTTTTGAGATAGGGACTCACTTTGTGTCCAGGTCCAGCCTGGACCCAAGGCCTCCTATTTGTACTTCCCTGTGTAGTTGGGATGACAAGCTTATACCACTGTGCCTACTCATTGTTTGAAATGGGGTCTCATGAGCTTTTTCCTAGGCTGGTTTTGAATGGTGATCCTCCCAATCTCCACCTCCTCAGTAGCTAGGATTATAGACTTGAGCCACCATGCTGGTGTAAAATCTATTTTGTCATTGGACATAACATGTCTCAAGAATCTGGCATGAATATCTAGGAAGGCTTTAGGCTGCCAGCCACTTCTGAGAAGCAGAGGTTTCAAGAGGAGACCCAAAGAAGATTAAAGTAATGTTTTAAATGGAAGATGTCACAGAAGTCCAGTAGAGAATGGATTGTGCTAAGGTGATTGTGAGGGAGGCTGGTAATGTATCAGAAACTGAAACTGTGAATGTCTGGATGAGAGTGATGACAGTAAGAAGGACATGGGCCACAAAGAAAATGTTGAGGAACAGCTGCCAGATTTGCTAGGAGGTGGATGGGGGTTACCTGAGATACTTTGTTTGAAAGGTAACAAATTTGGTGTTGAACATATCAAACATTTTTATGCTAGTATAAGACTGCATTATTTAGACATCAAATATCTACCACAATTTACCCAATCTGCAGGATTACACACAACAAAACCGTACATACATGCATTTGTCTTCAGATGGAGAGTAATACAAGTAAAGATGAGGCAAAATAAGTTTCTAAGCTTCAAGTTATATACCTTTGACTAGAGATTGCAATCTATAATTCTAGGCTATATACTTCTATGGTGTGTTTTACTTAGACTAAAAGTCTATATTCTCTCAGCATGAGCCAGTTAGTGACTTGGGAATTACCTTTGCAAGCATGCTAAAAACCAGCTCAAATAACAAATGTGCTGGAGAATATACAGACAATTAGGAAAATGCTATGGTTTCATTCTTATAGTACAGATGGTAGAAACAAGATAAGTTGCCCAAGGTCTTAAGGTGAGTCTGTCCAGGTATTGTTTCAGTTGTCACCTGTTTTCACTAATGAATTCCTGGCAGAATGGAAAAAAAAAACAAAAATGGAACAAGTGATGTCCCAAAACAGAAATGTCATGTTTCTTTTCTTCTAGTTCTGAACTCCCCAGAGTATTTGGAGAGAGCTGGTTCAGCTGATTTCATGACTGGCAATTCTTTTTTTTAACACCTGTGGGTCATGGGTCACTTTCAGGTCATGGGAGTTCATAATGTAGAAGAGATATATGAAGTATTTTGAGGCAGAGATCAGAGAGAAAAAGGCTAAGAAATGTGTGGGAAACAATTGAACAAACAGAGTGTGTAACTATAGAGAAAGGTATGCTTTGTGATAGTTCATGGATTTTCTCTTTCTTTTACTTCATTTTTTTCTTATCATCAAATGACAATTATAATACTATCAGTAGTTAAGGCAGCATTACTTTCCACTGGGGTGTATAGAACAGGTTTTATGGTTCCTAAACTGATACCACATAGCAATATTGTCTGCATTTATGGATGAAATAGCTTGTTTTGTGATTGAGACAGTGGGAAGAAAGAGGGTGAGGGATAAAAGGGAAGAACTTCTACAGATCATTTTCCTTCTTCTGAAAGCATCAAAATAAAAAGGCAGTGAGGTTTCAGAACAGCAGGGAGAAGTATTACCTATTGAACATCAGTTGAGTAAAAAGTTTTAGAAGAATATGAGCTTATTTGCATATTTTCTGGAAATGTGTCAAGAAGAGTGATTGTATCTCTAGATACAAAACTTCACCCAAAATAGGTCATCTGAGTGAAGTAAATATTATTAAGGCAGCTGATCTGTCTGTTGACATTTACGTAACTCTTTTAGAAGGAAATATACATTGGCAGAGCTTTTGGGGAAAAATGTGTTTGATTTCTAGCCACAAAAAAAGGCAATGGATTCAAAGCCAAGGAGTATTCTTAGATTGATCTTTCATAACGCTTAAATTTAGCAAGCTAGAGAAATGCTTTTTACAAGTATAAAATTATTTAAACCTTCAAAAGGAAAGTTTTTAAATTATGAATTTAAATCTGGAATATACCATAAAGTTGTCTTTCTGCTAATTTGCCAAAATGACTACTTTTAAATGAATATATTTATGAGGAACTTACTGTGCATAGGCACCAGCAAATAGTACTACTTCCTTAGCAAGTAGTGGAAGAATTTTTTTTTTGACAAAAATATGAGGTATATTGCCCTAGGTCTGTATAAATCATCAGGGACATAGATCAAAAACTTATTGTTGAGTAAAAAAGCAAGTGACAGAAGGATATGTATGGTGTGTTATTTCTGGATGGATATATAAGTATGAGAAATTTGAAAAAAAATGTGCTACTGGTTGCCTGGTGTGGGGGAGTTGCCTGTAGGGCAGAGACTAAAGAGGAGAATTGAGAAATGAGGTTGGTGGTTTGTTAAAGAAAACTTCAGTCCTTCTCTTACTTTCCCTTTCCTCTCCTCCCTTTTTTTCCTTTCCCCTCCCTCCCTTTCTCCCTTCTTAAAGAATGCAAGCCTGAATTGGTTTGTAGTTTTGTATAAAACTGCACACATCTAGGGAAAAAGACAATTAAATGAAACTATATATGTATATTGTGTGTATGCATACATGTATATATTTTACTGTATTATAATGTTGGTATTATGACAACCAGTAATCTTCTGTTTAGAAGAGACTGGGTGACTCAATCTTATCCATAGTTGAGTGATCAGGGCAAGAATAAAGATGTGGAGACAGTTGGGATAGAGAGTCATAGGTGAGAAGAAAACACATAAGGAGACAAACAGTGTAGAAGAAACTGAGTGGAGAGAAAGTAAGCAAAGAGAGGATTCATATGTATGTTTATATAATCTCTCAAGGAAAATCATTTACATTATAAAGTCAGTCAAACCAGTTGGGCAATATCTTGCAAAACAAGAAAATTGAAACATGCAACTTAAGTTTTTAAAATTTGAACCAAATAATTATTGTAAAATTTCTTCAAGCTAAAATGTAGAGAAAATGAATATGTAACATTGGGTTGACCTGATGTATGTGTGTCATAAATTTAACAGAACATATTTCTATATGTGTGTTTTTTTCTGCTAAATGAGTGGCCAGAGAAGACACTGGTTGTAAGAGAGTGTGGAACATGATTTGACAACAGAGGTTTTAATCTGTTAATATATTATCAGTCATACAGGAGCAGATATTCCTTTCTGGATAAAAGCAGATTTTGTCTAGAAAGCTCCCCTCTAGCAATGTACAGACCCAAAAGAAAAATATTAATTGGACTGGCAAGGGTATGAAGTACTAGCTTCTGTAACTGATTACTGGCCTGTAGTCTCAGATTGTCTAGTTCTTACAAAGTTATATAAGTGAGGCCATATAAAAAGAATGTTGGGGTTGTAGGAAGAACATCCATGTTGAATTACATTTTATCCTTTGATTGTGTATTTCTATGCTCTTCCTTTGTGTGCCAGCACTTCAAATGAAATAGATTAGCATTTGTAAATTATCTTGGAGGCTCCTCATACTCACTGTCTTTTTCCATTAACTGGCTATTTACTTTCAGTGAATAATAGGTTTATGTTAAATATAGAATTGGAGGAATTAGGGATAAGAAAAGATATGCTGTAAGGAAAGGGAAGGAACCAACAAGTTGTAGTAAGAAAGTGATCTTTGGTGCTTCAGTGCATCCTATAGGAGGCCTCAACCTCAAGTGGGGTTTGCATTGGTGACCTTGAGTTCCTTCCTTGTTGTAAAATGCTGAACAAAGCACAAAGTTCCTTGTGGAAAGTAGTAACCAAGCTGAATAAATCATGGTTTCAGAGCCTGACCTATTTTTTTCAGTAAAATTTTGTGTTCTCACAGAAAGGTCTTAGACTATAAGGCAATATATGATTCCCTGAAAACAATTAGAGGCTCTATAACATAGACACATTTAATAATGTATGTGAATTCTTTAGCTAAACCCAATGTGAGGTTTTATTGATAGGTGATGGTAGTACAGGAACTCTGGGCCATATTGACTTTAATAAAACATTAAGTGGTTTAATTAAATCATTAATTCTACCCTCAGTTCCATTTTTCAAAAGACACTCTATGTAAAAACAAAATGGTTTCTTTTTTTAGCTGGTTCTTTTTTCCTCTATAATTCAGTGAGATGAGTCTATAGATTGACTTTTTTGCTATTCTGCCATAAAACACTTGCGGTCATTTTAGGAATATAGCACTTTAAGCAGGATAAAAGAAAGTATTGATCTTAAGGTGACATCTTCCTTCACTCTTCATAAAAGAAGTAGTTTTTAAAGAAAATCTATAAAATGCATATTAATAAATACAGTGGTTTATGTCACAACATTCTTATAATTTTAGTAAAATAATTATTAGCCCTTTGTTCTGTGGGGAAATTTTATAAAAGGTATAAGTAATCTAAAATATAGACAGCAATTGTTATCATGTATTAACTTCTAAAATTAATTTTTATTTTATGAAAGTAACACATGGCAATTGTTTTAAAAATCAGAAGGAAATTAAGGAAATTAGTAATCTTTTGTCTCATCCTCCCTACACCCCAGTCTTACTCCCTAGAGACTTCCAGTTCTTGGAGTCTATATCTTTGTATATTTCAAGATAAAAGCCTAGATCCTCCAGCAATGGAATAAACTCAATTTGATAATTTATTTGAGCAGTGCAAGCCCAGGGAAGCAAAGGTGAAGAAAAAGAAAAGTGAGACCATGTAAGCTACAAAGCAGTGTCAAGTAATGGAATGCCAGGCAGACGTTTTATAATCATATTGCCTTACCATGTGGACTTTTCCACACGGGTTGTGATGCCCCAAAACTGCAAGAATGCATAAAAGGAAAAAGAATTGATTTGTTAGCTTTCTTCTTGTCTCCCTTTTCCCTTAGGCTAGAGTTCACGCCATGGGAAACTAACTCTTCTATACTTCAGAATTCTGTCATTCAGCCGCTTGCTGTGCTGGTCCCATAGGACAATTTATTCTACACCCCATTGTGTTGTGTTCCACTGAAGTACTGAAGTAAAGGTATGCCCTGCTTAACATGAGGGCCACACACCTTTAGATTTCATCTTAATTCTAGCCAGTTGGGGAACTTGACAAAAGCAGTAGAAATGGAGGTTGTGTCTCAGCTTGAGACAGCACCTTTGGAAAGGGAACTTTAGGGGTAAGGTGAGGGATTGAGCACATAAAACTCTATTTTATTCCTCTAATTACTAATTTAAGTAGCTAGATACTGACTTCTTGATATCAGCCAATTAATTACTTGGTTCTAGGAAACTCTCATGTACTAAAATCCAAAGATTTTCAAATTGCTTTTATAAAATGGCATAGTATTTGCATATAACCTATGGACATCTTCCTATGCATTAGCAAATAGTAGTACATCCTTAGCCAGTAATAGATTTTTGCCAGAATTACAAGTTACAGTGCCCTAGGCCTATAGAAATAAGGGGCATAGTTCAAAACATTAATGTTGGATAAAAAAACAAGTGGCAGAAGAATATGTACAGTGTTATTTCTGGATACATACATATGTATGAAGAATTTGAAAAAAATATGTAAATTATGTTACTGGTTGCCTGGTTTGGGGAGTTTCTTCTAAATTACTTGTATTTAATGAATATAAAAATTACATAAATAGTTGATATATTGTATTGCTTAGGGAATAAGAAAAATCCTGTATATGTTCAATACAGATTAATTTTTTTCTGAACATTTTTGGCCCACAGTTGGTAAAATTTGTGGTTATGGAACCTATAGATATGAAGGGATGTCTGTGTATAACTCTCTTAGAGTGCCTTTCTTTTCACTACTACTCTACTGTAGTTTTTAACATTTTTTATTTCAATAATAGTCAGAGTTTGCATTATTATGACTATGTAAATTATGTTATTGCTAAGCCAAATGGCTTAGAAATTATGTAATATCTTTCTTGGATAATTTTCATTTTTACTAATCACCATGTTTTAATTTGCATTGTTTTCTAAGTACCTGTTGTAATGTTTTACATGAAAGCTGGCAATGATTTTTCTAAATCCTTATACATTTCAGAGAGTCTATAAATTGTTAATTTTTCTTCAGATCTCTTCCCTGAAGCTCTGAGTGCTCCTACTTTAATTTGTACTGATTGCTACCCAGCCCAATGATGTGGAATCCTTGCTTTCTGGATCTCATGGCTACTTGTTTTTGGTTAACTCACTTGTTTTGCTTGAGTAGATCTTCCAAATAGAAATATAGTAGGCACTGCTAGTTTCTCTTCATAATCAGTTTTCCTTTTATTTTGAACACATAAAGGGTGACACTTCAGTGTCTCTTTGCTATTCTGTAAGGGTCATTGACTAGTGTTGGTCAAAGGGCTGTGAATAGAAATAGCAAGTGTGTATTACAGGCCAAAACAATTTTTTTTCCCATGGAGAAACCCTTCCATTGAGAAGATAAAAAATAATACTAGATTGCCAAAATGCCATGGAAGACATTTATCTTGGAGAGTCTCCTGAACTCACACAAATTCTGGATGAGTAAGAGATAAACTTTTGCAGCGTTAAGCAATTGACATTTTGGCATTGCATGTAACCTGGCCTCTCCTGACAAATCCAAAAAGGGTTTATGGGAACTACATTTTTTTGAGTCCTTCCATTCTGAAAAAAATTATTATTAGTAACTTGGCAGGATTCAAGATTACAGAGAAGTCTGATACTATTTTAATTCTTATTGCTTTGAATGTAATTTAGCTTTTCAGACGAAAGCTTTTAAACTCCTTTCCTTATCCCTTGTGCTTGAAAATTTTGCCATACTGTGTCTTGGTGTAGATCTTTTTTTTCTCTTGTCATTTTATTTATTTGTTTTATTTGTTTGGCACTATGAGGATCAATTTATGTTATTCATGTTCTCAGGCAAAATTTGTATTGTTTCATTGATAATATCCCTTTTTTCTTTCTGTAATTTCTGTAAGTTGAATATTATACAATTTGGGATTTTCCACTCTTCTCCTCATATTTTTCTGTCTTATTTTATTTCTGTCTTGTGTTTTGTTCTATTTTGTGGAAGAAATCCTTAATTTTATCTTTTAGTTCTTCTGCTGAATTTAAAAAATTAGTCAGCCAGTTGGGGTGATATATACTGTTATCCTTGCTACTCAGAGGGCCAAGGCAGGAGGGTTGAGAATTTAAGGCCAGCCTGGGAAATGTAATAAGAACTTGTCTTAAAATTTAGAAAAACCCACAAAATGCCTACTTGATCCATTCTACTTTAATTTATAAGAGTTCTTTCATCATGTTATCTGTTTGTCTTAGATAGCTATCTTACCCCTTATCGCTCAGAGAATATAATTTATCTGTCTTTGAATTTGCTGTTCCCTGTATTGTATCAATTTTTTTTGTTTTCTTGGTTTTTTTAAAAAGTTACATTTTTGAAGTTTCCTTTAATAATCTGGCAATAATTTACTGGTTAATCATTTAGTCATTATGCACTATGATTGTACCCAAAACCTGTGTGGCTGGGTGAGGTTTTTTTACTTAGAAGTATTGGACTAGCCCTTTTGGTGGGAAAATGCTTCTGAATGTCAGAGTCTGTAGATCTCTTCATTAAAAATTGTCACTCCTCCCAGAATATATTCTTTTAATTTCCTTCTTGGTAGAGATCAAATCTTATTGCCAGCCTTTTGGAGAAGGGCACAAGAAGGAGCTACTACCTCTGAGCAGTCAACCAGACTGCCAAGTTGGAGACTCTAGTTCACTTTCTCAGAGAATAAATGTCTGCTCTTTTATGATAGGAAGAGACAAGGTGGTTATTTGATTGTAAACAGTGGGTTAAAGGTATACTGGAGTGGGTTGTTGGAGCACAAGAAGGAGGAAGAGGACACCACACAGAAGAAAGGTGTGGTGTGGGATGTGGGGAGTTGGTAGGTGGGTGAAAAACATCTATGCAGAATATGACTGGCATGAGTCTTAGTCTGGGGAAAGTGAGGAGATTGTCTTCTAGAAGTACTTTGCACCTCAGGATGTTGGAACAAGAGGGTGAGTAGGGCATTCATATTGGTGGGACAATGGCTGTCTAATGTGTGCTACAGAATCTGAGCTGGTTGAGGAAGGACTTCATGTGGTAATGGATATTGAATTAGTTTGATAAGGCTGCTATGACAAATTATCACAAACTTGGTGGCTATAAGCAACAGAAATTAATTTTCTCTTATGTCTAGAGGTCTGAAGTTTAAAATTAGTTTCAGTAGGTTAGAATCAAGGTGCTGCACTCCTGGAATCTTTAGGAAAAGTACATTCTCATGAGTTTCCCGACTTCCAGAAGCTGTAGCCTTCCTTGACTTGTGGCCCTGCTTCATTCTGACCTCTGTTTTCCATGTCATGATGTCTCCTTTAATTTTAATTCTCCTGACTCTATTTTATAAAGACCCTTGTGATGGCACGGGGTAAGCCTGGATAGTCCAGAATACTTTCTCTATCTCATCTTTCCTTAGGACATCTGCAAAGGCTCCTCTCCCTGCTCTCTCCTCTGTGTTCCCTTTCACTTTTCCTTTTCTCCTTCTCCTCTTTTCTCCTTCCTTCTCCTTCTCTTTGTTCTCTGTCCTTCTCCTCCTCTTCCTCTTTCTCATTAACATTAAAGGTATTTTCACATGTTCTGGGATTAAAATGTGAATAACTTTGAAGGGGAAGGGCATTTAAGCCTATCATAGATATATGAATAAGTACAGTTCTAAATGTGTTTATATGTAAAATGTTCAACAGCTCTGCCCAGTGAGAGTGCCCACTATCAATGAATACAACTAGTGACTAGACCTTTGCTTCAGTTGTATTTTGTGTCTCTTAGGAGCCATATTTGGACACAAAGTTTTTTTTTTTTTTGACTGGCTCAACTGGGCTGCCCATAGTAGGGTGTGACCTTGGACAAAATTGCTATTATGGCATTGACATATATATATTCCAAGCTCCATTCCTTTTGCTTTTAATTGTTTTTCAGATAGGGTTTTATGCTTTTACCTAAGCCAGCCTCATACCTTGATCTTCCTACCACAGACTCCTGAGTAGCTGAGATTGCAGGTGTGGGCCACCATGCCTGATTTTTTTAAGATAGGATCTCACAAACTTTTTTTTCTGAGGTAGGGAAGTAGGATGGCCTTGAATGGCAGTCCTCCTGTCTTTGCCTCTTAAGTAGAGGGCTTCCTGATGAAATGGCAGAATCCTAGGCTGGGGTAGAAAAAGTATGAGCCTGAAACATCTTTTTGTGTCAGAAAGTAAAGAAACTAAGTGGGCATATCAAATGGACACAGAAGCCAGTCCCATTGACCAATTTTGAGACAATTTAACCATCAAAATAAGTAATGATGATAATGGATTATATTCCATTGACTAAAATAAGAAACCACTAACCTATACTTATAAAAATAAATAAATAAATGATAAAGGAATAAATTGAAATTTTGATTAGAGAGGGAATATTTGTAGCATTTAAAAGTACCTCTGTATGAACTACTTATTAGTTATAAGGAGTAAACAATAACTTTATGAGGAAGCCTGGTGGATACCACCTTAATCAAGTGATCAAAGTGAAATAGAGATTGTTTGGTTCAGATGGGATGCAAAGAGAAGAATTTAGTTATATTTCTGTGATATTTTAAATTTAATCACACATGTAATAAATAAATAAATAATGTAACAAAATAACTGATCTGTAATACTTTTAGTTCATGAAAATTAAGGAAGTATTCTAGAAGGATGACAAAAGAGACTTGATAACTAAATATACCATGCGATTTTTTGAAGTGAGTCTTATAAAAAGACATTACTGGGACAATCAGTGAACAGGATCTGAAGATTAGTTAGTGATAATCTATCAGTGTTAGCTTCATGATTTTAATGGCAGCATTATGGTTGTGCAGTAGAACATCTTTGTAGGAAGTGCACATTAATGCACTTGAACATGATGGTACATTTGGCAACTTATCGGCAGAAAGAAATTTCTTTGTGTAATACTTTCAAGTTTTTGAATTTGGATTGTTTTAAAAATATAAAATAGCTTCACTAACTTTTGTCAAACATGGTAGCATTGTTTCCAAACTGAATATTGTTGCTCCTTTCTTAGACAAAGGGGAATATGGGAGAAAACTGAAATAAATTGGAAAATGAGGGAATAAAAATTTATGGCGATATCCCCCTGACTCCTATTCACCCTGAGAACTGTCTCCCAAGTTTTCACTCAAACTCAACTCTTTTCTCATTTCTACTGTCAATGCTTACCACTTAAGTTACAGGCCACTGATTTGCTTTCTGACATTTCATTTCCAGTCGCTGGCCCAGAGTATGGCATGTACAAGGCTTGGTGGTCATTTAAATAATTAATTTAATTAATAATGCTCTCTGTAAGTGAAGTTGGTAATGAAGTCTTAGAAAATAACTCAGTTCAAACTTCACTTAACATTTTCCACTAATATGCGAATCAAGCAACAAAATAATTTGTGTTTGTTTTGCTTTTAGTGTTATTTTTAACATGGCAATTCTATTTGTGGCCCCTCCATCTGCACAAAGTCCCAGGCAGTTAGCTTCCAGGAATACTGTGTGACAAGTTCCTTTGTTGCAGGTTTTCTTACTCTTACCTGCTACAGTTTCCAGCTCTCAAGAATTTATGAAAGAAGATGCTTCTTTAAAATACTGACTCCTGGTTAAGGGACTTTTATTGGGGCTTCATGAGAAGAAAACTTAATCACTTTTGCCTTTGACCAAAATTTTACTTCCTATGCAAATGCCCTTCATTATCGGCCCTTAATTCAAATCCTAGGAGCTAACATTAGAATTCTAATAATAACTATCAGTGCTTTCTAGGTGTTGATCATTGTGCTAAGCTATTTAATGCATTTGTCTTTTATTCTTTACTAGTTCATGGGACAGTTACCATTTTATGTACATTTTTAGCTGAGAAAACATACGGAGCTGAGTTCTGATAATGATTCCCAAATCTTCATAGCAAAATGGGCTGTGAAGCTGCAGCTGCTCTCTGGCCACCATTAGAAGTCTGTGTGGCAACTGATACCACCTTTGTGCTATCAGTTTGAGAAGCAATGTTGCCATGTGGATGGTCCCACCCTGCTGTTTTCCTTACTCGGCTCTAAACTCAATCTTGTATGTGTGCATCTAATTCATAGTGCCAAAAATCACACCTAGAACCTAAGCTGCTGCGGATTTGGGGAGACATTTTCTTCATCTTTCTAGGTCTGTGGTATAGGAAGGAAGACAAAAAGGGCACTGGAATAGACTGGATGTTAATCCTCAGCGTGTCACAGAAGGATGTGGGGATGCTTTAAATTGATGTATGCCTACACCAAGTTTGCAAATGCATTCTAGATTAAGCCTAACTTTGGTTTCAGCATTTGAATTCACACAGCTTTCACAATGATTAACCTAATTACACTTATCTGAATGAGATCTATTTCCACAAATTTATAAATCCACTCTTGTTCTCTCTCTGTCTCACTGTGTGTGTGTGTGTGTGTGTGTGTGTGTGTGTCTCCCTCTCTATGTCTGTGTGTGTCTCCCTCTCTATGTCTGTCTGTCTTTTTCTCTCTCTCTGTCAGTACTGGGGTTTGAACTCAGAACTTTGCACTCCACCACTTGAACCATTCCTCCAGTCCCTTTTTTGCTTTAGGTTATTTTCTTTTTTAGGTAGGGTCTCACTCTTTTTTGCTTTAGTATTATTTATTTTTAGGGTCTTGTTTTTTATCCTGGGGCAGCTTGGGACTACATTGTTGTGGTAACTGTGCACAACCACACCTGCCTTATTTTTTTGAGATGGATCTCACTAATTTTTTGCCAGGACTGCCCTTGAATGACAATCCTCATGATCACTACCTCCCAAGTAGCTGGGATTACAGGTGTGAGCCACTGTGGCCAATCCTCCTTGTTCTCTTAAAAGCCCTAGTAATTTCCAATATTAATAGAGTATTTCATTGCCTTCCAGTTTAGTTTCTGCAAAATCACAGATTTCTGAGTTTCTCATTCACAAGGGAAAGTATAACCTTCAATCTCTCAAGATTTTGGTGATACAAAAATTGTGTAGCAATACTCAGCCTCCATCCAAGACTTCCTGGAAGAGGAAGGCTATCTCCATTGACATTTCTTCTCAGCACCACATAGAAATGTTAGTTAACACTGTCCAACAGATACAGGCTGTGAGCCACATATAGAATTTTAAATTTTCTAGTAGTCACATTAAAAAACTAAAACGAAACAGGCAAAATTCTTTTTAATAATGTATTTTCTTTAACACATCTGGTAATTTACCATTTTAATAGGTAGCCTATATAAAAATTATTAATGAAACACTACATTTTGCAGTATTAAGTCTTCTAAACCAAGTGGATATTTTCAGGAATGAAAATATTCAAGTGTCCTGTGGGTCACATGTGTCTAGAGGCTACCTCACTGGACCATTCTGCTATAACTAGAGAGGCAACTGCTTACTCTGGTTCAGAATGTGATGGACACGTGTTGTCAGGTACTTATTGTCTTGTGTCACTTTAATGCAGAGGTCCTGATATCACTTCTTTCCATGATATGGACATATGGCAGGAATCTGGTGATACTACCCTGTCTTTTGCTTTGCCCTAAATGTTTTCAGACTTTTTAGCTATACATGGCTGAAATAGTCTAGCTAAGGATAACTTTATGACTGATAGTGATTTAGCCTACATTTCTGAGTGCCAGCTACCCTGGGAACCTTATTTCTTTCAAAGACATTCTTAGATTGGGTTTCATTACTCTTATAATGGTGAAATGTTGAAACTTTCAGATCCTTGGGGCAACAGGCCTGGATTTTTTCTTTCCTTTTATCCAAAATATTCACTCCTGTTCTTTTGTTCCTCTTCCATGGAACAGAAGCCCAATGTTCACTAGAGCTACTCATTTATTATTCATTGCATCCTCCAGCTGTGCTGCCTGAACTTGTTATATCTCCTGTCATTCATGTCTTAGGCGAGTATAACATGCTTGTTATTTGGGGCCAGGAAAATCTATTTTACCCAAAACGTTAAGTGTTTTCTTGTTCTCACTTCTGGTGTAATCATGGAAAACTCTCAATGTAATAGTGGTCTTTGAATTTTTAGGAAAATTAACTTTTGCATACTTTCTCATATGAAGTAATATAGCCTTTTTCATGGCACTCTTTCTTTTGATGAGTTACTCATTATTTATTTAGGGAATATATCTTTTTAGACTTATCAAGAACTCTCCATCTTATGACTAAGTTCTCAATCTGCCAAAGTTTAATCCATGTATCTGTGCCAATGAACTGACTTCAGTTCTTTGAGAGGGATTAAAAGGTACCTGATGCTTTTCTCTGGGTCCCCATCATTTCTCTTCTTTCTGTATTTTCAGCTTTTATTGGAGTTTCTTGCTGCTCCATTGAGTTCTCTGAGAAAGTCTTTGCCATTCAGATCACCATTAGTTTTCTGTGTTATATAGGAACTGGTATCTCTAATCCCATTATTTTAATGTGACTTTCAGATAAATAGATCTTTCAAGTTTTAATAGACTTCGGTTTGTCTTGAAAAATGAGAGTAAAAAAACCATTCATTTCATTCTTTTTAAAAAGAAAGATGGAAACTTCAAATGAATTGGCTACCTTAAAGCTTTTCTCTCCTATTCTATCACATTTACCCTTGTAAATAGCCAGACAGTTTCTTTCTGGGTTATGTTGGTGATCTTTTTGTAGAATTTATTTTTAAGATAATTGGAGTCTCCTTGCTTTTTGCTGTCAGGGATGGATGTTCCTTTCTCTTATTCTTCATAGGTTTATTTCATAATCTCAGCAAGCCATTTACCTTTTTTTTATATCTCTGCTTTAGCATAAAGCAAGAATTTTAGTATATCACAAAAGAATCTATTGAATATTCTTTGTGTATAACACAATTGACTTGTGAATTTAGGACTTGTGATTTAAGTTATTTTTGTATTGGCAGAGATTTTAAAAAAAACATGAAGTTTTGGAAAAATGGCTGATTTTTAGGTTACAAGTTGAGACCTTGAAAGAGGGCAAAATTAACTCAATCATGAAGGGACTTATACCTATTGAAAGACCCATTACCACTGATATTAATCAACTAAGGCAAATATCTGTGGAGTAAAGAAAAATTGTTTTAGCATACAATGTTTTACTATCTTAACACTATTCCATGACTGCACATATGATTGGTAAAAGTCAGAGGAGTAGTAGGGAATCAGAATCCACTAGCACCTATTGATTCTCTACCTGAATGTTAACACCACTAATAGTTATAGGAATTTGGTAGTGTCAAAAACAAGTTATATAAAAGTATCATATTTCATTTTTAAACTCTTGTAGTTAAAATTTTAATAAAATGTATGTTAATTGCAAATTTGAGTAATGATGTTTTATTAACTAGCCTTTTCATTTAGGATTTGCACATACTTAGCAAAATATTTAAGACCTTCACTCTAGAGCAATGACTGATTTTCTTTATAACACTCTACACAAATGACTTTAATCATGCTCTTCTTCTAAGTTCACCTCAGTGATGGCATGAAGCCCAAGTTTCTTAGCTTTCCATTATTACATCATCTTCATGCTGGATGTCAGTGTATTTTTCAGTCTGACTCAGTTTCTACTGATGCCTCAGAGTTCTTGCTCTATAAGCTGCTAACTCCTTTGCATTTGCAAATTCTTTTCTGATTATTTACTTGTTTTCTTTGCTCCCACAGATATCTGGCTATTCCCAAAGAGGTTTGTTTTCATTTTCTGGGTCACAATTTATGAAGATACTCTCCCTGCTAATTCTATCTTACTAATACATTATTTTTCTCTCTTTGAATGAGTTGGCTATTTTCTTTCTTACATCCATGACATTTAATACTTAATTTATTTACTTAGTGTCTTGCTGGCTTACCGCTAGACTTCCCCAGTAGGTCAGCTCCTTAATGAGAGTGAAGACCTGGTTAAAGTCACTATTCTCCAGTGCAGGGCACGTGTTGAGAATGAATGAATGAATGATCACAGAGGCAAGGAAGATGAATCCATTCTAAAAACTATCATTTCACTAACTATATTGATGCTGTATACTGAATTTTTACCTGATAATTTTATTATTTATCAATTGGATGATGACTTGCTATTGCTTTTACCAATGTGCATAATAAAAAATAAATCCCACATAGTATTGTCAGGTGACTACATTTACTTTGCTTGGTTTCTGAAGTATAGACTTTGAAGCAGGACATGATGGGAGCAATGATATTATTTGATATGACATGTTTATGCATTCTCAGTAAAGTTTTGAAAATTTTCTGTCTCTCACAATGCACTGATTAGTGCCTGCATCTTCTCTAGGAGAAATTATGAACATGATTCTAAGTGATTATTGCATTTGGAATCAGATGTAAGTAATTCCTGATTCACAATAATTTTGAATGGAAAAATGAATGATGTAGGCGAAATTTCTGAAATTTCTGTTTTCAGGACTATAGTTTAAGGGGAACTCCATTATTGCTACAACATGTCAAACAAATATAAATTTATGGCTGCAGATATTTCAAAATCTAATTTCTTATAATGTAACTCCCCTCCTTGGTCATGAATAGTTGCTTTCTTCATTTGTTGGAATTAGAATTGAAAGAGAGAAATTATTCTCCCACAGGGATTTGTACCTGGGACCATACAAACTTGAAGCCTTCAGAAAAATTATGTTCCTCCATGTGAATAAGGAGAATATCAGAGAATACCAATTTGTGCTTTATTCATAAGACAACATATGTCCTTCTTTGCCTGCGATGTTCCCTGTTTACTTCATCTTTCCAGTACAATTACTGATTGTGTCTTATCTTAAAATGCTTGATTTAGAAGTTAAACTCTGTGGTCACTCTAATCATTCAAGACTCTTTCATGGCAAATAAGAGAAGCTCAACTTGAACACCAGTGATCTAGGTATACTGTGTGTTAAATCATGCAAGCCAAGATGCTCAACTTTCAAGTACTTGGAAATAGGGAAGGGGCAGAGCTTACCTCCATGAGGCAGCAAGTGCCTTTGAACTATGAAAGTACCTGTCTTTCATCTTTGGTAAGGGGGGACTACTTTCTGAAACTGTGTCTTCCACATGTCGTGCTATATATGAACTTGCTGTTACTGATGATATTCAGAGCAGGTAACCCTAACAAATTGATCACAGATATGATTGCTACAAAGGCTCTGCTGTGTCATCTTCTGGCCATGTATTTTATGAGTATACAGGTTATGCAATACTCATATTTAAATGTTGATGAGAGACTATGACTGTCACTGGAATTTAATACTTATAATTCATACACTCATGCTCTGTATCAACTAAAGTCAACTTTTAAGAGGAAAGAAATGAAACCAGTGGACAAAAGAGTAGTAGAGCAATGAAAAGATACTTCAGGTTCCCTTTCCCCTCCAATTCCTGTTCAGGTTACTCCTGTATATTTCCTCAAAATCATAATAAATTTATGCTTAAGTTCTTCCCAAAAGCTTTCTGTAATTTTTAGTCCTCAAAGTCTAAACTCAAGTCATAGTCTAAACTCAAAGTTAGTTGATTCAATTTTCATCTGTGATAAGATCAGTAAATGGAGTTGATTTATGTTTTACTAGAAGAATATTGCTTTCTTAGTACATACCCTGAGTTATGCAGGGTTCAGGATATGTAGTAGGCAAGGCAGGCATTCATCTGTCTCTGAAGACATCAAACTAATAATTACAGATGTGAGATCCTACCATTCTGTTGCAAAAGATTTATCAAATAACTTACTACAATGTTCAAAACCTTGTTTGGGCATCTTGGGTATTTACCTGCTTTGGGCTAATGTCCATGAAGTCCCAGAAATGAAAATTCTCTGCCATTCTAAAATAGCAAACTTGGAAACATATGAAAGGTTATGTACTGACACAGCCTTTGCATGTATGAGTACAGTATAGATGTGTGTGTGTATTTGTACATGTTGTAAATTAATTTATTGCTAGACAAGAGTGATTACTTTTTAAAAAATTGCTCTATATTTTTATTTACCTTCACCCTGCAATGGACATGTCACTGAACAACATTGATGGGTGAACTCAGATAGAAAACACAATTTTACTATTTGCTAAACCTCTTTGGAGAAAGTACTTTTTTCTCAAAAATTGGGGAAAAATTTCTCCAAAACCAGAAAGCAAGTTGGGAGTTTATTCACAGGTAAGAGAATCACTGGGAAAAATTTCTTAGGCCCCATGGGTAAAACAAATAAGGAAATAGATTGTTTTCAGTGTTCCTTTCTTAAGAGAACAAATTATCCTGTTTTTATGCTTATTATCTTCATTGATTATAATTCTACTGTGAAACTCAAGTATAGAACAGTCTAGGGATTTTCATTATCGTGTGCTCACTGTCTACAGATGAAGCAGAGGAGAATTGAAGTTAGGCCACCACCTTGTAGGTCCTGCAGGGATTTTGTGAGAACATTTTGGTCTTAGGTTAGGAATTCTAAGAATGCTGATGGAAAGACTTTCAAGTTTACCAAGCAGTTAGGCCAGCAGACATTTTATAACTGTAGACTAGCCTTTAGGGCTTTAAGTAGGCAATACTGTGAGATATATGACCCCAGAAATCCTGAAACTAAACTCAGCTCTCTCTCCTAGGCTCTGTTAAGATAGAATCCCTAATGGATTTATCCTATGTCCTTTCTACTTGAAGCTGTCCTCAGAGATGTGAGGTCAGAAGTAAGATGGCAAGTCTTTGCTAATAATATTGAAAATGACATTGTGAGTTTACTAGGACTGGACATTGTTCCAAGACTGTTCATTGAATTTTTATAAACATACGAGGCACATATGAGGTACTACAATTAGACCCATTTATGGATAAAGAAACTAAAGAAAGTTCAAATAACCTGCCTAAGCTCATAATCATAAAGTAGCAGAGCTAGGATTTGAAATCAGACCCACTGGCTGCAAAATTTATGATTTGTATAATTTTATCCTGCCTTTCCTTAGTGGTAGTAGGCTCATAGCCGCTACAATAGGTACTCAATAAACATCTATTGACTAATTAATTGATCATTGGGCTTGTGAGGAGCTCTTCTTGACTTGCAAAAGGCTAGCACTAAAATCTGTAGTCGGACGTTACATGTACAGAAGGCAGGCCTTGTACTCTTCCCTCCCTCTTACAGCTATTGGAGATGCCAATGTGGTGATCTTGGGAAATGTTCTTACTATCAGAACTAATGTTTTTCTTTTGGGGCCATATACATCTTTGAGAATCACATAAAAGATAAGAATACTCTTCACATAAAAATGCTCACCCACAGACTTTTTTGCATAATTTCCAGGACTGAAAAATCTCTAGAACCTTCCAAGAATATTTTTGTTATTGTATCTGAAGTTTGAATGTTCATACATCTTATGTTCAAGCAATTTATATGAGTGGTTGATTGAGAAAAAATTATATTCATATTTTACTGAGGTATTTGTTTTTGTTTATCTCTTCCAAAGGAAAGCTGTGTGCCACAGTGTTACAGTTGGCTGTGGTCACTAACTGGCTGCTTGGTAACGGCACAGTTTGTGCATTCCATGGAGGAGCTCCAGAATGCAGAGAGCATAGCTGGAGAGCGGATGTATGCACCCCAGGTTTCTGACATGAACATTACTGATGATTCTGCTGAAAGACCTCATTATTGTCATGGCAGATACTGGAAGATAAAAGGGACCATTTTCAGAACAGAGGGCTATCTGTTGGTGCTAATTGAATATTTTTGATTATGGTATTAAGTTGGTCAGAGTATTGTAGCATGTCTTTTTGGCAGGAGTTCCTTTAGGCAGCTTCTCTTAATACATGAACTGAGTAGCACATCCTCACACACTTATAAGCCTCCTTTATCTGAATTAATGGTGAATGACAGATGTAAGCTGTATCCTTTTTTTGAGGACATCACATTCTTTTTTGGCTTAAGGCATATAGGAAAATGACATGACTTTTACTATCTTTTTCACATTTAAAATTTTCTGGCAAAGAATATAATGTAAATGATTGTGAAATCCTTCCATGAGACTGTAGAAGCATAAACATGATTTACTGCTTCAGTTCTTAGCTGGAGACTCGAAGTATTTGACAACTTTGGATAGTAGGCAGTTTCATCCTTCTCTGTGAAACCACACTACATTTTCATGGGCATAGGTGGAAAGGAGGAGGTAAATTAATGGAGTCACAAAGACCCACATTCAGTTCCAGGTCTACCATTAACAACCTGTGTGATCTTCAACAGGCAATTACCTCACTGAGCTTCATCTGTAAGAGAGAAGTGTTGAGCTGTAAGGTCCTTGAGCTCTGAAACACTACTATTTTAGGAAAAGACAAGATTCCTTCCTCCCTCCCTTCCTTCTTCCTTCCCTTCCTTCCTTCCCTCTTTCTTTCTTATATTTCTTTCTGTCTCTGTCTGTTCCTTCCTTCCTTCCTTTTTCTTCTTTTTTGTGAGTTTCTCCAGAGTACTTGGAATCTTACACTAGATACGTGTTCCACTAGTGAGATTGTGGGACTTCCAAAGGTATCACAAACTCCTCGATACAAAGTAGGGATTGTTTCTCCGAGAAATGAAGTCAATTTTTAACATTTATTCTGAATTTCCCACGTTTTATTTTCGGTATCAAGAAAAGAGCATTCTTGATATATTGACAGAAATTCAGGAAGTGAATCAAACCTGTGTCATTGAGTGAGTCTTCTTCCCTAAATTCAGTCTAATTCCTTATTTTATTTTTTCTAACAATTTTTATTAATTTCTTTCATCTGGGAAGTCCTGAGTACACTTGAGCCTGTTTATTGTAACATGGTTTAAGAGAGAAGACCGTGTTTTGCTGAAATAATTACTCATCATTTAAACCATTACATTTCCATCAGCTTAATTTTCTCAAATATCCTGCATTATGATGTGAAGGCATTATAAGAAGCTAGCATGGAACAATTAACAAAGAACATGAAGGATAAAATAAAATAAATACACTTTTTCTATATTTATGCTTTTGAAAGATGGAAGTAGGGTACACACTATATTCTGATGCTTACATATGTAGCCTGAGGGGAAAATATATGATATAAGTGGAATATTTGCATTACGTTAGATATTGGTGCCTTGGTTCAAAAACAAAATTATAAGCTTGTCAAAAAGTTTTAATATAGTGAAGGAAATTCATTTGAAAAACTGTATTTCAAAATGTTGGAAAGATACATTTTTTTTCTTCTTGCAGGTTGGTGGTGATCTTGTGGATCCTTTCCTCTTAAGAACTGGGGTATCTTTCACATTCTTGTTTCCTCTAGTGGTCGGTTTATGAAGTCTTGAATAGCCTCATGCAAAGGAAGCCATTTTTTAATAGATGTATTCAGAGCTGTAATCCAGCTGCAGGAAAATAAAAAATAAAACAAGTCATACTGTTAGATGCTGGGGAAGTGAAATGTTACAAAATTCTTTAATTTGTTTTCCAGTAGTTTCTTTGGTTAGTTATCTTGCAATTAATAAGATAAACCATGCTCTTTAGATTTGAGGTTGAATAAGAAAGTAAAATACCAAATGTGATGTATGTGGTGGTAGCAATAAAGTATGCTTATGTAAGTAGGATCAGAAGAGAATATGACATTTGATATTATGATTAATGGATCTATAAGGCTTTTAAAAAACTGTTATGAGTATTTTGTTTCTATTTGGCTTTAAAGTTTAGTTGATCAAACTTAACAGGAACCAAATATTGCCGTATGGGCAAAACATTTCTTTGTAAAAGTCTAGAAACCACAATAAACTCTCCAGTTAAGATTCTTTTCTTTCTCCTTCTTTTCATTTTCTTGGAAAATGTTTTATGAAACATATTCATATAACATTTATTCCAAAGGTAATATTATTTTAAAAACCAGCACCAACAATGACCAGAAAGATTAACCAATAATATTTCTACCAGGTTGTTTCAGAAATACTAATAGGTTAATATGCTTTATGATTCTCTGAGCAGGGAATATAATTTATATCACTTCCTAGATACACTTTAAGGTAAGTAGGGTACCTTGTGGCTACAGAGTTCCATGCATATTTTGACCCTCTGATGTCACGCTTTGAAATATTTCTCCAATAACTCTAATGTTTCTTACACATTATGAATTTAGCAGTGAGATCCAACTATTTAACCTCCTCTCACAGAGAAGCCAGTGGATTTTATCAGAGGTGAGTTAACTCTACTTCATTGCTCCTTTCTATGATGTGCTAGCTGGAGCTTCACCTTCAAGGGGACCTTCCTTATTTGTTACCTAGGTTTTCCAGCACATGCCCTGGAAGAAAATCCTGCAAAATACTGAAACATTTTGTACTCAATATCATCCTGCTCCAGTACATCCTTACAAATGAGGGACACAGGCAAAATTTACACAATGAGAGAAAGCCTAAGAGATCTCTAATTCCTTCCCAAATGGCCATTTTGTACCCCTGAAATCCCACTCTTGGAGTTTTATTTCTTTGGGTTAAACCAGTGTATTTACTGCTTGCAAATGTCCCTGGGAACATTTCATCTGCTTTACTAAGCTAGGGGGAATTTATTCATTAAATCATTTTTTTAAAAACCAGACAGTTGGAATAAGAAGTCTTGGTGAGGTGGGAGGTAGCTATGGAGCAGATAAAAGATAAGGATGGGAGGGCACTTGGATGGCTTGAGGATTGGAGTAAGTTTGGGGAGGGGTGGCAGAGAATGCTCTTGGTAACTCCTGCCTCAGTTTTCCCCTGTTAACTTAACTGTTCTTCTTTTCCATTTGAGCCACATGTTCATTTGAGCATGGATACTGACTATAGTACAAATTAGATAAGTTTTGTGTTCTTTAATGGCTTATAATAAAAGAAAACCAATCAAATGTAGATGGACATATCAACACTAGTTATGTGAAAAGAGGTAAAAAAAAATCTATGATCTATCTAATTAATATATATTAATAAAAGATAAGACAAGTTTATGGATTAATAAATTATAATATTTGCTGGTGAGTCAGTCACCTAATGCCTTGGGAAGAATTGAGGACTACTTTTCCATTTGAAAACAAAACAAAACAAAAGCACTTCTAGAAGTTATCTAAGGAGGACTTGATAAAAGAAAATCCAGAGATATTAACTATGGAGACTGCAAAGAAAGGGAAGGATTTAACTAAAGATGTGCAGTTAGATAATTAGGGTTTGCCAAGAAGGCCTTATCAAGACTGATAAAGGAAAAGAAATAGGAAGACCTTGGCTTACCGCTGGTTTTCTGTTTTATTTTCTGCACAGAAATAGAAAGTCTTGAACTCTTCTGATGGAGGTTTGAGTTCAATTACTGATTGTTTGAAGCTATGAGTCTGTTCACTTACTCTATATCCTTGAAGATATAGGCCACCTATAGGGAGTGAAAGAAAAAAGAAAAGCAAGTAAGAATAAGGAAAATGTAAGGAGGAGGAAAGGTGTCTAAATAGTGCCAAGAAATTTTGAATGTGAATGAACCCCTAGCCCAGCTGTCTCACCTTACAGGTGAAAAAACTGAGACTTCAAGGAGTATACAGTTTTAGGTCACACACAAATTAATGATTAGTAGCAAGGGTGATAATAGAATTTGAATTTCCTGGCTTTCATTTGTACAATCTTTTTACTTACATGGTCGGTATTTAGCTTTGTACATCTGTGTGCACAAACTAGCTTCTTTACTAGGAGACATTTTAAAATAAAATTTTCAGTATAAGAGAGTGACACCTGCAATGTCATGTTAGAAGAAAATTAAATAGTATTTTCTGGGGAAGAATCATTAAAGCATCCTTTCTGAAGAATAATGAAGATGGCAGGCAGTTTCCACAACAAAAACACATTCTTACCTTCTTTTTGAATATGATACACACTTAAAATATAGACCTATAGGGTGATATGAAAGAGTGAACTTGAATTAGCAATGAGAAAAGATTGGTTATTATTGAACATAACTTCTTTCTTGTGGCCCTCTGAATCCATGTTAGTAGTTATGATGTGTTTGCTTGGCCTGAATTTTTGTTTCCATTTTTAGGATTGGGGAGGATCTCAGTCTAGCAGAAGACTCGGAAAGATGGAAACTCTTGTGTTTTTTCTGGCATCTTGATGCTCCAAGGTAGCCTGACTCTTGTGCTGATACTTCAGGCAGTATTAGTAGTAGTGATGCTAAGATGTTTATAGATTTCTTGCCCCTGTTCACTCTTGTTCTCATTCCCTAACTTTATCTAGGAACCATTCTAGTGAACTACACTAGCAGAGAAAAAAATTACCACTCGGATTTTTTGCCATTCTCCCTGATAGTTATTCTGTACCAATGTGTTAATAAGGGACTACAAAGAAAATGTGGTCCTTTTGAATATGGCTGTCTTTGTTTTCCTATTGGTTACACTCAGCAACAATGTACAGTGTCAGGGAGATGCAAGTTTTCTTTTAAAAGAGAAAGGATGGTTTTGTACATTAAAAATTAGAGAACAACTTGCTAATTTTATGGAGGGGTTAGATGCAATATTAAATTCCTTTCTTATTTTCATTTAAAGAGTCCATTTTAGAACTAACATCTGAGAAAGCATTCATCTTAGAAATGGACTGATTTTTCCCCTTATTAGTCCTCAGTAATATGCTGTTTATCAAAACCAGAGGGCAATTTCTTTCCTTGAGATAGATGGGGAAACAGATTTGTAAAGCAACCTTATTCAAATATAATTTACATACATAAATTTTGAAGTATACAGTTCAATGATTTTAGTTTATTTTATAGTTACTTAATAATAATCTTAATCTTGTTTTAGAATATTTTCATGAACTCAGAAGAAACCCCATACCCATTAACAGTCTCCCAATAAATCTGATGTGTACTGCAGTTCTAGGCAATCTTTACTTGCTTTCTGTCTCTATAGATTTGTTTTTTCTGCAGCATTTAATATAAGTAAAATTATACAGAGTATGGTCTTTTGTGACTGGCTTCTTTCACTTAGTATAATGTTTTAAAGGTTCATCCATGTTGTACCATCTATTAATACCTCATTTGTTTTTATTGTAGGATGATATTCCACTGTATGGATATACCATATTTTATGTATCTATTCATTAATTGAACATTTACATTTTCTTCAATTTAGCTATTATGAAAATTGCTGTTATGAACATCCATACATAAGTTTTCATCTACATGCAGGCTTTTATTTTGTTGAGTATATTCTAGAAGTAGAATAGGTAATGTGCGAGGTGTTTCAGGACAACAGGACACCTAAAGATGTATCAGGGTACTTTGCTAAGTCTCTGCTCCAAATGATAGTACACAGCATTTGCATGTTGCTGCATTGGTTTGTGGCTGCTTCCTGCTTGTGAGACTTCCTTATTTATGTCTTAGCAAACATGAATACCTTCCTACCAATTTTGAGAATGGATAGATTTCATCTAAAAAAGTCTTCTATAAAAAGAAAGTTTTCCAGCCCTTTTTCTAAACAGTTGTAGGATATTGATGGTAAAGACATCCAATTATAATCTCAGTACATCATTTGAGGTGACTTTACCAGGCTGGTCTTTCTGTTATGAGGTTGGAAGCAGTAATTAGTAAGCTGGCACAATGTTAGTTGCAAGAGATGTGTAAGCATTATGTGTCCTACTTGTTGCAATAAAGTAAAATATATCTTCCTGAGAAGTGTAGACAGACCTTGATGTGATTTATTCATGAACAACAGTTGATGGTGATGATTTGTTACTTCCAGCTTTTGCTGGAGAGAGATAAAAGGGGAAAAAAGTCATTAGATGTATGGAGAATGACCAGGACCTTCAAGTCTACATAAAGGCACTTGATTAAAGGGCTTCTGGAATACCCACAGTGGCTTCTTAATGTTAGCATGTGCATGAAGGCCAGCAATGTCTAATACTTCTTGTGATGTTGAGGAAAGCCTTCAGGGAACTGCTGAGGCTATTTCTCCAACTCCCACATTATACACTAGAGGTGTATTTGTCTAGCTGAAAGTAAAATGTGGGATTAGTGTCTAATATTGGTTTTATAGGAACACAGGGTTGTGCTGCTTCCCACATCTTCCTCTTTCTACTCATATTACTTTTGTCTTTCCCTGACTTCTCTTTTTTTGCCCATAGTATCCTATCAGCATTTCAGGTTACCATTAAAAAAATATGTCAGGCCAATAATACTACAGATACCTTCAGAATTAGGAAATATATGAAGTCTCCCAATATATGAAGTCCCTAATAAAGAACTTAAAGCAATAGACTAAAATAAAAATACATATGTTAGAAATGCAAATGATATGCTATAGTCAGAATTCCAGGTGTCTATCAAGTCTTGACCACGAGTCTCAGGATCAAAGCAATAACTTGCAAGCATGTTACAAAATATTTGAAAAGGAAGTAACAATCTTTATTTAATCTGTTTAAAATATTCCCAACATAAAATAAAATTGATCATATACAGAGACTAAATGTTTTATGTATCAATATTTTTCTAACTTTTTGGTTGTGATCCAAAGCTGTAATAAGTTCAGATCTCTATATGCTTTCATATTATTGACAAAAGTTTTGTGAGACAATGTGATGTATCATGATGGTTTATTCAATTAAATTCTATTCAGTTGTTTAAAAATATTGATCACAATCTACTGCACTGATTGTATGGCTCACTAATGGAAGCAAACCCTGCAGTTTGGGAAGCATTGTTGTAAATGGTAATCAAGACCTATTTCAAGGTTATGACCTTCACAGGGCAGGAGAACAAAAAAAACAGACCATTGTGAGATGTGCAAGGTCTAGGCTTGTACAGTACAAGTAAGGGAGAAACTGCAGATTAGAATAATTAAAAAGTCATTTACTTAGCACAACGTAGAAGAACTGAAAATGAATATTAGAACTGTGCATAATCTTTATAAATGTAATAATGATTCACATTCCATGCATATTAACATGATTAAATTAAGCTGAGTAGTTTAGTGTCTGTAGTGTGCATGGCATAGCATGGGGTCGGACATTCTTAACAAATCCTGTGCTGCTCTCACAGTTTCTACAGTTCTTATGATAAATAGTTGGACTGGGTGAACGCTGGCTAATTCAGTCAGTGTGCTGATGTCAAGTCCAGACACTGAACACACACTATTACCAGTGCTACTTTAAGAAGAGAGTTTCTGCTAAGAGGTACTACACATAGCACGGTGGTTAAGAGTTTGCAAACAGGATTCCAATAGGATTTGTCCCTACTTTGTCTCTAGCCACTTAATTCCTAGGTGATTAGCACTATGCTAGTTAACTTCTCTATGCTTCTCATCCATAGTGAGAAACATCAGTAGATGTTTTGTAAGAAATAGATTTAGGATAGAAACATTAGGTGCTTATCCTATTCCTTGACACAAAGGAAACTTTCAGTACATGCTAACTTTCCCTCTTCAATTCTCTTCCAACAACATATAAAGTTGGCATGTATAGTAACCTGAATTTAGAGGGCTGGAATTCATATATTCTTTCCTCTGAAAAAAGTGTGGTTCATCAGGGTAGTAACAGAGAGGGTAGATGGAGAGGGCATATTTATTTTGAGAACTTCCCACAGAAGATTTGGGTATCCCTCTATCCTGTCTTGAGTTTCATTTTGATGGATCCCTGGCTATGATACAGGTTATGATTCAAGTTAAGGTATACAAGAAGACTGAGCTGGATTCTTAGAAGAAGGATGCAAATCTCATTTTAAAATTCAAATCTATGGGGAAAAAAGTATTTCAGAATATTTGTACAGTGGCCTCAAGCCTGAAGAAAGGCTAGCAACAAATCAACCTGAGGGGAGCTTCCCTCTGGAATCAGTAGCAGTCAGAGTGATAGGAGGAGGAAGTGGTGATGAAGGCAATCTTTTTATTCAAGGAAGAGAAGATTCACATAGAAACATCAACAACAACAACAAACACAAAACTTTATTTTAGGACATCGCCTGCCTATAAATTTTCTGTTGGATTTTCAGTAAGAAAAACCTTTCTTTTAATCCATAGTTGAGATGCTTTTAAATAGGAATATCCAAGAAGGAAGTCTGAGAAAGGATGTCTGGGTTAAGTATTTCTATTAATTACAATTACATATTTTCAAGAGCAGAATTTTAAAAGAGATAGAAATTAGGTAATTTCTTATAGCTCAAAGGAGTGTGATATAGCAGAAAGGCCATGCATATACAGACTTCTAGTTTTGCTTTTGAGTTAGCTGTACAATCTTCTAATCTTTCTGCATCATCTGGATGATGGTCATTTATTCATGTATTCATTTATTCCTACATTTTATAACCATAACATTGAGTTATTTCTGAAGCATATGATTCCTTAGAAAAGATGTTGATGACCACTGAGAGATAAAATATATGGTGATAATTGTCACAGGATAGGGCTGTTTGTTTATCTAGACTATCTGGAATTGCATTAAGACAGAGATAGAGGGCATTTAAATGGACATTTGAAGGATACTTTGTACTGGGTGATCAGTAGGAATGGAAGATGTCAGGGAAACAAAGTAATACAAGCAAAAATTGTCCAAAAGGTGGCTGTGCTAATGAAATAGATTATGAGCTTGAGTGCTTTAACACAAGGAGTGGAAGATACATCCAGATACAGGAGTTGTAGAAAAAAGTTCATACAGTTCAAAGGTCATAGAGTACTTAGAGGGCAACCATAGAAGGTTCTGGAAAGAGGTGTGCAACGATAAGAGCTGAGAATAAACAAAACTTCTATTTTTTCTTACTTAATCAATCTTTTCTTTTTGTCTACGTAACACGGGTTACCTTGATTTAAATTCTACATGCACCGTTTTCTATCCAGGAGTCAATTATTTAACATCACAAAGCACCAGCTAAAAGGATGGAATTGGAGAACATCATTCTGAGTTAGGTTAGCCTGGCCCAAAAGACCAAAAATCGTATGTTTTCCCTCATATGTGGACATTAGATCAAGGGCAAACACAACAAGGGGATTGGACTTTGAGCACATGATAAAAGCAAGAGCACACAAGGGAGCTATGAGGATAGGTAAGACACCTAAAAAATTAGCTAGCATTTGTTGCCCTTAACGCAGAGAAACTAAAGCAGATACCTTAAAAGCAACTGAGGCCAATAGGAAAAGGGGACCAGGAACTAGAGAAAAGGTTAGATCAAAAAGAATTAACCTAGAAGGTAACACACATGCACAGGAAATTAATGTGAGTCAACTCCCTGTATAGCTATCCTTATCTCAACCAGCAAAAACCCTTGCACCTTCCTATTATTGCTTATACTTTCTCTACAACAAAATTAGAAATAAGGGCAAAATAGTTTCTGCTGGGTATTGAGGGGGTGGGGGGGAGAGGGAGGGGCCAGAGTGAGTGGTAAGGGAGCGGGTGGGGGCAGGGGGAGAAATGACCCAAGCCTTGTATGCACATATGAATAATAAAACAATAAAAAAAAATAGGAACACACACACACACACACACACACACACACACACACACACACACAAACCCAAAGCACCAGCTTTCAAACCTATAAGTGAAATAACCTATTTGGGGTTTCCTTTTTTTGGCCATACTAGTATTTGAATTTAGGGCCTTGTATTTGCTAGGCAGGTAGTCTACCACTTGAACCCTAGTTCCAGCCCTTTTTGTTTCAGGTAGTTTTTGAATAGGGTATCACCATTTATGTCAGGCTGTCTTGTACTGAAATTCTCTTATTTATGCTTCCCCTGTAGCTGAAATGCCCAGCTATGGGGATTTACTGGTTGAGACAGGGCCCTGGGAGTTTTTTGCCCATGCTGTCCCAGAACCACAAGCCTCCAGATTTCTGCCTCCCAAATAGCTAGAATGACAGGTGTGAGTCACTGTACCTGGCTGTATTCTTTTAGAAATGAAATGCAAGTATAAGCAAAAACACCTAACAGAGTTATCAGTACAAGAGCTGCCCCACAAATGACAATTGCTGCTTTGCCATTGTTATTTTCAGGCTCTTTAATATGAGTAGTCTGCAGCTCTCTAACTAGGATTTTTTTTTTTTAAATCTAAGTAGAACCTCCCTGACCTTTAGGAATAAGGGAAACCACCTAATCATTATTATTTTTAAACTCTGGGAACCAGAAACAGTCTCTGTGCCCCAAAGGTTTGGTAGCACTTTATTAACATTTCAGAATTTGTGAATTCAATCAAGCATTTCCTTTCTATCTATGAAACAGTAGCTTAATTGATCTGGTAATTAAGAGTTCAGAATTTCATAATGCTATTTTATAATGAGTCTCAATGACTAGTTTGGAGATGAAATTGTTTTGTTTACCTGATTCTTATGGTATCAGCTGCTTAAATCTGTGGAATTGGATTGCATAGGAACAGGCAGTTTTGTAAGTGTTTATAGGTGATGTCTATCTTTTCATAGTGGTCTGATAATCTGAGTTATGTTTTAAAATGAGGGTGTGATTAAGTAGAGGAGAATCATTGCATTGTTTATCCTGAGTGATGAAAAATGGGCCATGGAGTGATACTAGCTTTAAACCTCTTGTAGATTTCCAAGAAAATAAAAATTGTCACCAGATGTTTCCTTCCCATTTGGCATGTCTACCTAGCTTAATTAAACTTGAGCATTAATGCTAAAAATAGAAATTGAATGACTTGGATTCCAGAATAATTATTGCTAATTACTGCAGGATTACTCATATGGCAAAAAATTTGACTGCAAATAAGACATCAATAAGTGGTTCAAAATCATAAGAAAGCTAATCTGTTGTGGAATTAAGGTAAAATTATTATTTTGTTAAATTATTTACATGAGAATTCTATATGTATAGCTTTTAAATAGTATATTAAAAGTGTGTGCAATAAATATATGCAATGAAATCTATGATGAAAATATAATACATATGAGAGCTTTTTATACAGAGGCCAATATGCATAGAGCTAAAGTTATTTCAATAACAATGACTCAGTTGATCTTCACAAAAGTCCTATAAAATATATGCTGCTATTCCATTTTATAAATGAGGGAAGTAAGCTTTAGGAAGTTAAGCCCATGGAAAACAGATAGCAAAAGGCCTGGTTAAGGCTTAATAAAGCTAAGGTGGCATTACTATTATTATTGTATTTATTATTTCAAGTGAAAGCTGATTTCTTACCTGAGGCCTGAGTGGAGCGAATGCTGGCATAGAAATACAAGCAGCCATCCTTGAGAATGCAATAGTGTTGGACCCACATGTCTATGTTTCTGTCCAGCTGGTGCAGAAGGCCCAGACACTCTGGATTTTTGATAGCCAGAGGTGGGAGGCTGCTGTTGTGCAGTGTAACATCTTCCCAGACATGGTTCTGTAAGTGTAGCATAAAGGGATCATCAGAGTGATCATTCTTCACCAAACACCTTTGACTCCCAGAGCCAGTGACATCAATACCAAGTCTGTTTGACCTTAGTAAGGCCACTATTCTAAATGGTTCTATTGCTCAAATAATCTCACTACTTGAGTAACTATCCAAAAAACCCAAATTTATCCACTGCCCATACAGAACTCTTCTCCCTTTTGAAGTCCATAGACATCCCTTCTCTTTGCTGCCTATTGTAGTCTGAAGAAATCAAAAGAACATCAGCCAAAGAATAGGACACTGGGTAGAGAAAGAAAATGGAAATAGGCAGTTAAACAGAGACTATTTTTAATGCCCTTGTTTATAAGTGCTGGGCTGATCTACTCACTCACCGTAAGGATTGTCTTCCTAGGGGCTGTTCCTGGTATGTCCACCGTGACTAATAGCAGCCCCTGGTTCATGCTTTTCTTTATCTGGAACTCCCATTTGTGCAAAGGAAGAAGTTAAATGCTCCAGGCCAGCTCAAGCCTTAGGCTCTCATGGTCAGTGATGTGGAAGACTGATGATAAATGGAGATCCTCTACTCTGGAGGGCAGCCCTCAGTCCATAAGCCTGGGAACAGGCTTGTTCTGAGAACTCCGACCTGAGGCTGGGGACACTGTGCTTTATCTCTTCAATAGAACACTTTGCTTGGGCTTGCCAGTTTCTCTTCTTTGTTTGGTTTTATTTTTGCCCTTTAGTCTTAACAAGGCAGTGCAAAAAAAAAATTCAGAATGCAGAGCTTGCTGTATTCTTTTCTGTGAAGTGGGAGCCTGCTGGGAGGTTTGGTGTTCATTTGTTCACATTGGGCAGACACTCTGAGTGCATTAGCAGAACAGATACCTCTCAAAAATATCCAAGCTCATTAGAATGATGCATTGGTAAAATAGATGAGTGTATCGAGTGTTGTGTTCCAGGTAAAATGAAACACAAGTCCTGTGATGATGCTTGAGATTGTTTTGAAAGAACAGTTACAAGGCAAGATACATCCAAGCTCAAACAATTTGAATTTTCCCTAATGTATGAGAACCAGAACATGCATGGAAGATTTGCTTTTATACCATTTTATGAGGGAAAAGCATATTTAAAGGAAATCTAATAGCCACATTAGAAATAATATCAATAGCATAAAAATGAAGTAATTAGGTATTAAAGCATTTTTCCCCCAAAATGTTAGTGCATAAGCTCAGAGAGAGAGCTTTTAATGTCTTTGGGAATAAAGTGATGGCTTATCTGCTGACCTTATGAAGTCATTCAACAGTTTGTAGGTAAAATCTAAATTTAAAAAAACTATGTTGCTTCCAAGTTGGGAATCACGAATGGTCAGGAACAGTAAAAGTTGACCTAGTATGTCTATAGAACAAGTAGATGAACATAAAGCACTCTTTATCTGAATATATAACACTCATTTTCTAATAAGCTGCTCGGTCAACAGCAGCACCAGTCCAGGATATCATTGAGATCTTTTAAATTTTTTTAAAAAATTATTCTTTTAAACATTTTTATTAACATATATTAATTGTACAGGGGTATTCATCTTGACATTTCCATATATGCTTGCAATGTACCCTGGTTAGGTTTGCCCCTACCATCTATCTCCCTCATACCCCTTCCCCTACCTAAAATAATTACAATAGATTTCATTGTTCCATATTTCTCATAAGAATATAAAGTACATCAACCATATTCACCCTCTTTTATCCCTTCCATTCACCCCCTTCACACTAATAGGTTCCTAACAGGACCTATTTTATACTGAGATCTTATACTTGGGAGTGCAAAGAAAACAGCATCATTGGTTTATCATGTTGGGGAGCTACTGGATTGCTTTGTGTGAAACAGAAAATTCCACCTCAGTTTGTGCCTTTCTATTAAGTCTTACTGGGTGGGATGTCATAAAAACCCCTGAAAATAAAAGAATAGCAGGAATGCAAGCTTACTCATTGGACCTGAGCAAAACCTCTGTTGACTTATAATTCTTTCCTCCAACCTCAGAATAGATCTAGGATATGCCAAGGGGACGGTATGACATCCAATTTATTTCTTCCTCCTCTGAAAAGAAACATAAAACGAAGGCAGAGATAAGCATTAAGGAGGCCTTACCTGGTTGATAGGATGTGCTGCTTTGTCCATTGCCTCAAGCCACCTGAAAGACAGTAAAATGAGAGGAGCTATCTTTGGGGTAGTAGATAAATGTCACTCTGCGGGGCTTGTTCTTGCTGAACCCATCATTCAGATAGAACATTCTGAATGGGCTAATGAGGTTCAGGTATATTTCATTGCCCTGAGTTCTTGGGTGAAATGCAACATATTCTTGCAAAATTGAGGTTAGCATGGGCAAAACCTGACTCCCACCAGGAATATCTAAAACAAGTTTTTCTTATCCCTGACCTATACTAAAGTTTAATTAGTGCCTGAGGAAAAAAAATTCACCCACTCTTTATTTTACCAAGGTTTGGAATTTATTAACACCAGCAGGGCTGATAACAATTGATATATTAACTATAAAGCCTTGGTTATTAAAATATGGAAAGACTGGTAATTGACCACTGCCCTGAGTCCTTTCTGTAAGTGTTTCTGGAACACAGTGGCCATCTTTAGTGTATCATTAGGGTCTGTTCTTGAGAACTGAATTTTCTTAGTCTTGTCTTTTTAGCTAGGCCTCAGCATAGCCACCCCACCCCATCTTGCCAGTCTTTTTAAGTTTCCTTATAAACTCTAACTTCCAATCAAACCCTATTGCTTGCTGTTCTCCCCAAAGCTTGATTTATTCCCTCGACTTTCCTATGTGCAATTTCTTTTTTTGTATGCTTATCTAATCCTATACCACACCCTTCATAAAGAATTCCCTCATTTTTATATCACAAGCCCTCTCCCCTGTTCTTAATTCCTATACCACTTTATCTCCTATAACATGTCTCAACTTTTATTTTGTATTTAAAATATTGTGAGGAATGCTCTGCCTTCTTGGTTCAGAGGCTTTTTGTTTTGAAGGCAAGGATTGGCTCTTCATCATACTAATAATTAATGGAGACATTGAAACAGTGTCTTGGGTATGTTAGGTTTCCAATAAATATTTTTTGAATGCATTGAACTACAATCAAGTTACTATTATCACATATCCCTGTGTATCCTTAAAGTAATATTTATTTCAATACCTAATGCTACATAAATAGGAATAGGATATTGTTTGCCTTTAGAGTTTACAGATCTAGTGTTCCTTTTAAAATTAGATGTGAGTCCAAATTCTTTTAAAGAGGTATGATTGTTGACCCACTACTGTTTTGTTACTGTTTATCCTCCACTCTATCCTTATCTCTCATTCCAACTTAGCAGTCCTTTCACTACAGTTTTCAGTTGATTCACTGGCCTTGCCAGTGATCCCATTCCCTCAGGGAAGACACATTGAGTAATGACTATGGAGGCTACTGGTCAGAACTGGTAAGCTTCCTTCTTAGAATATGTACACATTTCTCCCTGTATTTGGGTTATAAATGAATGGATTCTTTTCTCTCAAAGCTACCTTATTTTGTTTATTCACTCAGTTAACTCATCTCATTATAGTGTATTAAATTGCAATCCTGCTACATTCTTTTCTATACATAAGTCTGTCCATATATTTAACTTAAACATATGCATATAAACCTGACAATTTTGGGTAATGCTGGATGTAAACTGTAGCAGTAATGAGTTTTTTTTTAAAGAAAATATAGAGATTGAAAGTAAGAGGACTAGTAGAATATACTCACGTTCTTTAGAAATTCACTTAGAATAAAAATAAAACTGAAGGAATAGTGAAGACCCAGCCTTCTTGTACTTGAGGAAAAAACCAATTTATGTTCCCTTTCTGACTTCTAATTCAAGGAATCTATATGGCCGCCCCTGGAGAAACATTCTCTACAGAAAGTGAAACTAGCAAGGTAAATGTTAGTGAATTACCTTTTCATTTCTTGGTTTGAGGTTGCACACAGGCAAAAAAATCTATTTCCAGACTGAGGCACACAGTTAAACACAAAGGGTTTTCCCAAGCCGGTATCAATGCCAACTTCTGCACCTTCTAATTTTATTGCCTCCAGAGGTGGACATTTTCCTTCATCCTGTAATTGATAAGGAAGATGCTCATTATTGGCACTGTAACTAAGCAGATAAGGGAGAAAGTCAAGGAGGAAAGAACAAGTATAATTATTCCTTTCAACTCATTTGTGTATTTGGTTCTAAAATGAAAATAAAGCCCAAAAGAGTTTTTATAGATTATGTTCTCCTTGACATATTCCATGGAACACCAAATTTTCATCTGTGATATTTTTCCACATCAATTTTAAATAATTTCTATTAATATGTATTTCATTTATGTCAACTTGGGAAAGTATTAATTATTAATGCCATTTTCCATTATAAAAAGAATATAAAAATAAATTGGTATTACAAAATACACATGGTTAGTTATGAAATTGAGGCAGACTAGATGTTTGGGAAAGTTCTGGACTTTTATAAAAACCTCACAGCTTGATTTAGAGCACCTGTTACCCATCCCTTACCCATTCCCTCTGAGCCCAGAGAGCTCCATTTACTAACTTTGTTAAGTAAAAGTGGAAATTTCTATCCACATGGATTCAGGGTACCTGAGAATTAGCATAGGTGCATCATGAGTCCACCCTTGGCCCGAAGGCCATTGGAAACAGGGAGTGATGCAGATTTTCTCCCCACCTCCAAGTTAAGGATGATATAAAAATGACCTAAACTAAAAGTTCTTCCTTTTTTTTCCCCTGTATCTGGTGCCTCCATTCCACTTGGCAGAGACCCTGGCGGTAATCCCCTTCCCCCTTTCCTATGATAAAACTCCATTATTTTGCTCACTACATCCACGTGTTCTGCTTGGATTCTTCCTTGCCAGCACAAGGACCAAGATCTTCTGACCAGAATCATCAGTGATTTCAATAATCGTATCTCTAGATAGTGCCTACAATTGTTCTCCATGCTTACTGAGTTGCAAGCCCTCTTCCAAATTCTTTACATCTATTAATAAACTTATCTCCACAAATGCTCATGAGGTTCTTACTTTCATCATATCCATTTTATGTATTAGGAAACTATAACTTAAGAGACTGAAGAACATTTTCTTTAAAGTACTGTACTTAAACATACCATGTAAAACTGAATCATTTTATAAGTCAATATTTTATTATTTACTTTATAGCTATTTCTCAAAACATCCCATCCATTGTTCATCTTTTAAAAAACATCTGTACTGAGATATAATTTCCATACTATGAAGCCATTCATTATACATGTACAGTTCAATTATTTTTAGTAAATTCATAGAGTTTGGAAACCATCATTGTAATCTAGCCTTAGAATTTTTCCATTAGTCACAAAGTTTACTTTGCATCTACTTATAGTCATTTGCTACTGATTCCCCCATCACAGGCAACCAAAGAAATGTTTTGTGTACCACTTATCAGTACTTCATTGTTTTTAAGTTTAAATTAAATTCTATTATATAGATATATCCCATTTTGTTTATCCATACACAAAGTGATGGGCATTTTCCCCCAGTTTTGGGCTGTTTTAAATAATACTGCTGTGAATGTTTGTGTACATGTCTTTGACACATGCTATCATTTCCCCTTGGCAGATTACTAAGAGTGAAATTCCTGGGTCATATGATAAGTTTAATTTCAATTCTATAAGAAACTGACAAACTACTTTCCAAAGCGGTCATAACATTTACATTCCCAGCAGCATAGTATGAGTTTTCCAAATTCCCTACACCTTGTAGTAGCCATCCTCATGGGTGTATAGAGGTATCTTATTGTGGTTTTCATTTGCATTTTCTAATGACAGGTGATGGGGATCATCATGTAATGTGCTTATTAACCATTGAAATATCTTTGGCAAAATGTCCCTTTGGTGAAATTCTTTCAGCTATTTATTCTATGAGAAAAAATTTTCTGAGCAATCAAATAATAAATGAAAAGGGACATAAGTGAGAAAAAATAAACTTCGTACTGTTCATATAATTGGGTACCTAGTGAGGTCCTGTTGAGTAACAAGTTTTTACTTGTATATTGAATTTTTAATTCAAATATTTTTGATATTTGACACATTTGAATTTAAGTGTCTTTGTGCTTAGATCACAAATTGTGTGCACTTATGCATGCATGTATCTTTAAGAGGTATGTCTCTAGCTAATTTTGTCTCTTCTTAACTAATTTATGAACTCCTTCAAGACACTGTTGAAGATTATGGACCATCTTTCTCCTAAAATATACATATGTTTATGTGTGCAAGCACATGGACACATAGACAAAAGATATCTTGCAACTCATAGGTGAATGGATAGGATATTCCTCAATTAAAAGTAATGTATCATATTTTATGGCTCTTTTTTAATCTTTACAACTACATTATGAAGTAAAAAGCTAGTATTTACCCATTTTCTAGGAGAAGACGATGAGATTCTATGAAATGTACCAGTATTACATGGATAGAAACAGAGATAGAGCTTAAACTCTGATCCTCCAGCTCTGTCTTCCCACACTACATCTATCAAATATCTGGATTTTTGGATCACTGGGATTTGGGACATCGGCAGTTGACAGCCATGGTACTCAAATCCAAGGACTGAGTATCTCTTGCTTCCATCAGCATTCTTTGAGTAGATATAGAATTTTTACTTGTTTTAGTAACTATCAGAAAAACAGTACATCTTAACAATAAAAATTGTGTATGGCTGATAATGAGACATTAGAAACCAGAAGAATATATTTTCATTTGCTTTAATGAGGCTAAAAATTTTGCATGCCTATACAGAGTGGATAATTATTTATATATCTTTTCCTAGGAGCATTTTAAATGAAGAGAAAAGATAGGCCAATATAATAAAGCCTGGAGATTTTATTCTGTTGCTAAGTGACAGAAATGCTCATTTTCTAACAGCGATACCACTGGGTCTGCTTTTGGTAGACCCATTACACAGAAAAATGATATGTTGTTCTCAGTATCAGTGCTGTTAGGTCACGACTGCCAGTCTCCCAATCCTTTGCTTATAGGAGACTTCAAAAGAGCTCACTCAACATGGCACAGGACATACAACCAAGAATAATACCTGAACTCACTTATGAGGCTTTTTCCTCTCTGCTCAAGTTGCACATGTGTGAGAAGAATGAATGATGTCTGAATGGACTGGATTTTAAAACAAGGGTTACTATCTCTTACATGGACTCCATCATGGCCCAGATTGCACTTTTACCAATCTCAGCTGCAGACTCATTACCCCTGCTTGTGAGCTGGCTGTGGCCCTGGGAGCAGCTGCACCTAAACCTTGATCACGCAGACCATGCAGCAAGTGTGGGTGCCCTTGCGTCTGTGCTTACTCAGTTTACTCTTTACTTTCACTTTCACCAGCCCAAGCAAATTTAAATTCCACTTGAGATCCAGAGGTTGAAAACATTCTCCATTCAGTGTAATGCTGATGCTACCTGTGTTAGAGTGCCACATTTCTCAATCAAATGTTTTCTGGAGATAAAGGACAACCAGAATCCCTCTTCTTTTTACTGACATGACTTTTTTTTTTTTAACTCCTCCCTTAATCAAACTGAATCCCTCAGTTTGGCAATGGTTCTTAAATTGGTTCTGTTTGATTCCCTCCCTATAGCTTAGTGTTTGGAACAATGAAGATTTCTTTAAGACTGGTTTCTCTACAAATTTATATTCTCCTTTCTAAGTCACAAAAATTCTCTAGCCCCTGAGCCAATTCAAAGATTCAGCTGCTTTATGTTTGCAGGATTGATTAAAATAGCAGAGATGCTGAAGGGATTTAACAAGGAATTGTTTAGTGATGTCCAGAAGCTATAGACAGAGAATAAAGGAACTTGGGCTGTTTATGACAGATGGCCTCGGATAATGCTGATATTGTCTATCATGGAAATAATATTTCTTCATAAATAATTCCAGTGGTCAGACTATTCAGAAAAGGGAAATATTAAGCAACAATAATCATAAAAACTCAACCCAGAGTGAATTCACATCTAAATAAATTATTTCTATAGAAAAAATACAAGGATATTTATGTCTTTCTGCAACTTGGGCTCTCTACTATAATAAAATTATCTACAGATGCCTCTTAATTATTTCTTTGGTCAAAATTTTGGGTTCAATATGCTATAAATATTTTTTCATTGTTGCTAGGCCTCCTAGTCTAAAAACGGGAAAAGGCCTGGGACACTCTATCAATACATTTCATTTTAACCAGGAATGCAACCATGAAAATCCACACACTAAAGAGGCAGGAAAAGGCATCTTTAACCATGAGAAAGAGCTAATTCTCAGTGGGGAAACAGCCAAGACAAATTTAGAGGGAAAGAAAGATGTCCTAAAGCAAAAGACCACATGAAAGGGTGCATGAAATACACAGCGAGGGAGCTATATTTAACGCTGTAAGGTTGAAGCAAAATTGAGAAATGAGTGTCCCTCAGAGGCTTATTAATTATGCTGAGAGCCCTTTATCAGGGGTGGCAGTTTGGACCACCCGCTCCCTGTCAGACACTGAAACCATCAGTCCTTGACAACTGTTAGATGATGGCCTCTGTCCATGTCACAGCAGATAGGATCAGGGGAGCAGCAAAGTCTGCATGGGTAAGAAGGAAGGATAGCTGCAAGAGCACTTTATTGTAATGACCTTTGCTATCTTTGTCCTGTGAGTAAATAGTCTTTATTCTCTAGGGACTGCAAGCTCTCACTATACCACTTAAGATTATTAATGTATGCATGCACTTAGGCATCTATGTATTTGCTTATTTATGCATGCATGCCTTCTTTTTTTACCCCTCCAGGTAGGCAAGGAAGAATGGAAAAGAACAGAGAATAGAAAGTAAAATGAACATAAAAATCCAACCCTAGTTCATGAGTAATACTGGGCTCCCTGTCAAAGCTTCATGAATTCAACATTTCTCTTCTTACTTTGGTCAAAAAATTAAGATGAAGACAATTTCATTGCTCCCAAAGTTGCAACAACATTCTCATTGAGCAGAAGAAATAAATATAATATTTCATCTTTAAATATGGTTATGGCTCTTTCCCTGCTTTTACAAAGATGTCTGACTGAATTTGTGACATCAGCAGAGGTACCTGGCTGCAAGCTCAGAATTTTGTGCTTTCTTTTTCAATTTTTCTGGAGCGGGGAATCATTTTTTAGTAGTGATAAATATACACTGACTGCACCATGTTTTTTCCTGGCACTGGGGAGACTCAACTTCAGGAAATCCTGGCAGCACTTTCAACTGAAGGAGTTTGTCTGCAGTGGACCAAACATGCTGCTGTGCCCAGATAGACAGGTTTCTACTGGAAAGGTAGCCAATGGAGGAGTGCCAATGGTATTGGGGTTGGGCTGCCTAGATTCTACAGCTTTGAGGAGAAATTTCTGGTCTCAATCACTTGGCTCAGTTGTCACCATTTTCCTTGACTCCTAATCTATCCCTTACAGCAAAACAACTATGACCCAATGCTTTCATCAAAACAAAAAGACTATGAAGTAGTGGAACAGAATCTCACAGTCCTGACCTCGTTAACAGTCAAAAAGTTATGTGTACAAAGATCACATTCTGCATCTTAAGCTCTTTAATTAAATGCTAGTCCTGCAAAGTTTCCCTTTGAAGTCACTGTTCCCCTTATCCTCAGAGGATACCTTTGAAGAACCCCAGTATATGCTTGAAACAGATAGTCTGAACCCTACGCAGGCTTTTTTTCTACATGCCCTGCAAAGTCACCACATGGCACTAGAGTTAATACATTGTTCCATGTTTTATGTCCTCTTTTGCACCACTCCTCTTACATTTTATGGCCATAACTAACTAAAATAACAGTGAGCAGAAGTGCCACAATATTATGACAGTTGATCTGATAACCAACATGGCTACCAAGTGATTAATGGGATAGGTAGCATATACAGCATGGATAAGCTGCACAAAGGAATGATTGACATCCTAAGTGGGATAAAGCTGAATGCTGTGAGGCTTCATCAGTTTACTCAAAATGGCATACAATATAACTTATGAATTGCTTATTTCTGGAACTTTCCATTAAATATTTTTGGAACACAATTGGCCATGGTTAACTGCAACACTGAAACCTCAGAAATTTAAGCTGTGGATAAGAGGGGGACTATTAAACGATTCATTTGTTAATGGATTCTAGAGTCCGATAAATTGGATTTGAATTTTCACTATACAACTTATTAAGTCACTTATGTGGCCTTGGTTACTGATGCAATCTCTCAGTGACTTGGTTTTCTTATCTGTAAAACGGTATTGTTATAAGAATTGAGTTAATACATATAAATACATGTAAAGTGTTCAGAGCATTGCCTGACACTTCAGAAGTGATCCATTAGCTTCCATTATTGCGCAGAAATTTGATGAAAGTAAAGAGTGAGAAGCTAGAAAAGCAATTAACCAAGAAACTTAAATATGGGCAGTATGGTAACTTTATTTAAAGTAAGTTCCTATATTTGTGATTTTTTTTCCTTTAAGAATTATAGACTGCATGAACAAAGAAAGGCTTGATCTCTCGGGATTTCAGTACCTTGAATTGAAAAATGGGAGGGGTAGGGATAACAGCATGTTCCTTTGTGAGGGTGAGATGAGACCATCTACGTACACTGGCACATAAAAGCTGCTCAGAGAAGTTATTTCTATCCCACATCTGGGGTCCCATTTCAGTTTAAGTGTAAATAAACTGAAGCAATATGCCTAGGAGTTAAGGAAACAGTGATGATTATGACTTTGGGGATGACTGGATTGGGACCAGGTTGGGAAAGAGAGAGACAGCAGAGTAGGTAGGGAGGCTAGGCCATTTGGCTTTTCTGTCTTGGAATGGAGTTGGAATTATTTTACTGGTTGTCTCCTATATCTGGATTCCTGTAATTCAGATGGCAGACCCTGTTGAATGCTTAACCCTGCCTTACATTCAGAGATGTTGAGGATTCAGCAATTGTCTCTGGTTCAACTGGGGTGGAGAGGCTCCTGCTGCCTACAGAAGCAGACTGGTTTTCCAGCAGAGTGCCAGGTCCTTACTGTGGAGTCTCCCTTCCCTGGTAATCACAACTTGAGGAACTGCCTTTCTCATTTCTGCAAGTCTCTCCCATACCTCGATTAACACTCTGAGTGCTAACATGTCTGTATGGATCATCTGCAGACATTATAGTAGGCACTCCAGTTCTACGTGGACTTTAGCTACATTCTGGTTAAGCCTCTCTCATTCTTTTTCTGTCAGGTACTGAGGATTGAATGCAGAGTTTTACAACATGCTCTACCATGGAGCTACAAGGCTACTCTCATTCTTGATGACAATTCTTCATCTCCCTTTCCTGGTAGTGTTAGATTTCTGAAGTTTTCCAAGTCTAATTGTCCATTATTACTTGCATTCCTTGGCAGGGTATTGTGCCCCTTATATGAAGGAAGCAACTTGATTCTCCTGAGAGGGAGTGTTCTGGCTCTTGTGAATTCAGGTGTTTATTTGTACACATGATGTCATAACCAGCACCTCTGAGAAGAGGCCATGAGGAAGGGCAGGCCCAGAGTCAGGGAGCCCAGGCCCTGTCAGCTTTTCCTCTAAGGGATGCCCCTGGGTAAATCACTGTCCTTCCCTACCTCCGGGGAGTGGACATAGTAAAGCCCAACACAGTGACTACATTAAATACTGCACAATGGATAGATTCAGTATATTGGTCCCTGCGGGCTCCAATGATGGTTGTGTGCTACAGTGCTCTGCAGTTAATTGAGTTCCTTGTCATTTTGGATATTAGCCCTTAGTGGACATATGATTGAAAATGCACTTCTCCCACAGCAGACCTTCTCACTGTCTGCTTGTTCCTCAGCTCTGATAGTTTCCTAATCCCATTTATAATAATTATAATTAAGGATTTTCTTGTTTCTCTGGGGAACCAAATGAGGTTAATGAATTGGGGTATGGTTTATCTCTTTAAGTAAGATACTGTAAGATCAGGGTATCTCCTCAAATGATAGGTATATAAACAAAGGTACAGAAAACAATATGTGCTAAATTCTTATGAGAAATCTCTTTGTGCATCTGAAAATGCACAGTTGTCTGCTGGTTTAGTGTTTCTAGTAAATGACAGAATCTTTCCTATTGAACCTGCCTTAACTGAGAGAACCTATCCATAACCCACTTTGAAACCCCAGGGAGGCAACAAAAAGGGTCAGAACACCTCTCTGTCTTTATAGTAGTTGTTTTGTCATCCCCAAGAAGTGACTGGGAATTTCTAGCATATTCCTTTCTGACTTATTTCAAGAAATACTTTGAATGGTGCAGACATTTGAGAGAAAGGAAATTTTACTAGTATAGAGACAGAAATAATGTAGATGACTTCTAAGTGCTATTTAGCTTTCTCTCTAGTGAAGGTTAACATGGCAGTAGAATAATTCTTTAGCCTGGATTTTTCTTCATGACCTGGAAGGTTTGTCTTAATTCTCTTTATTGATTTTGATAGTTATAAGACAATGGTAAGGGCCATATTAGATGAATTCTATAAACAAGGAAATGGAAGCTAGTGAAGTTAAATAATTTGACTAAGGAAATGTAGTAATAGGTGGTAAAAGCCAGGATGTGAACCAAAGTTTACCTAACCGCATTATTAGACTGTCTCCATGAAGTGAGATTTATTTCATAATGGCCAGAGGTACTAAATGCCATACACACATTAACACTGCAGGTCAGGGATGTTGTTACCTCTATCTTATAGTGGAGGGAAAAGGCTTGGAGAAGCTCCTTAAATTGGCCAGATCCATTCAGGAAGCCAAAGCAGGACTAGGTCCTGGACCCAATCTTTATGAGCTAGAACTGGTGTTCTTAATTTCTTGTTAGACAAATTATTTCATGTGCATCTCATGGACTCATGAAGATGGTGGTTCTATCACAGCAGGATTATGATTTTCTTCTCCCCAGACAGTGCTGGGTCCAAGGAAATGCTTTGTTAAATGTACATTGATTAGGGAGACTATTGTGAAGGGGTTCATAGTCTTGGTGCCCAGCATGAAGTTTTCTTAGACAAATTTCTGGTGTCTTGATATGTTTTTTAGCAGTAGTGTCTGTTAGCTACCATAGAAGTAATTCTCTTAGTTTTCTTTTCAGTAATTTCTTCCTCTCCCTAAAATTGAATGGAAGCCACATTAGTGGCTTTGGCCTCTTTTAAATCTTTGGGTTCCCACTAAGATAGAAACTTAGGCCTATGGGACAACGCTGTATAGGACAGATTGCTCATGATGGACTAAGTCAAAAGAAGGTTTGGCTTTAGACTGCAGGAATATGTGAGAAAGTTATTCTGGTCACTGACTAAACCAAAGCTTTGGGATGAGGGGTAGGTTTAATTTATTACTCTGTTCCACATTTTCACAGAAGCAGAAGAATTGACTGGGTATTAATTTTCCCTTCAGAAGAAAGCATTTTGAATCTCAAAGCTAATCAGTATTTTCTTATAAAGTGTTTTAACCCTGTGAGGATCTAATTAAAATAGATCCTTCTCCAGTTTTATATCTGAGGCAATAGTCTTGGGGATAGGAGACTATGACTTACTGGAAATATTATCAAATATAATAGCCACAAGAATGACTACCTTTAATTTTCTGCCTATTTTGTTCCAAGCATTGTGCTAGCTGCTTATATACATTGGTTTACATACTCCCAACAATATTTCTTTATGATCTCTACTGTCACCTTTTATGCAGATTTGAAATAGTATTATGTAAACATCAGACACAAAATCAGAAATAAGATGAATGTCCACAAATTAAATTTAAAAACCTTCTAATTTATTTTTATTGCTGGGGTAAAAATTGACAAGAATTTAGAAATGAATGTGCCAAAAGAAGCTAGTTCACCCAATTGCCTCAGATATTACTCCTTTAGAGAGTAACTAAATTTCCCTGACATTCTTTGTGAAGATTACACTTGAATTCTATCAGTACTTGAGAATGAATTTCTTGGATAAAATTCAATTATCTTATTATAACTTCAGGAAGCATAGGACAGTACATTTCTCCTTCAGTAAAAAAGTAAATGATCATTTTATGGATTTGGACCAGTATAAAAAGGAAGTAAGTTCAGAAAGTGTGGTTAGTTCTCTAATTTTGGAATGTGAGCCTATCTACTCTCCTTGTATTTCCTAGCTCATGGGCAAGGTTTGTATTTCTGGATGAGGTTGCATATAACTTGCTATGTCCAGCAGCTGAATCTTCCTTCCAAAAAAGTATCATTTGTTACTTTATTTTCAGATAATTATAAGCTCATAGGAACTTGAGAAATACAGTCATCTTTCATATTTGTGGGGGACTGGTTTCAAAGTCCCTGTGGATATCAAAGTCTGAGGATGATCAGGTCCCTTCTCTACCTGATATAGTGTTTGGATATAGCGTTTGGATATAGTGTTTGGATATAGCCTGTGCAAATTCTCCCATATAAATTTAAATCAACTCTAGGGTACTTGCACTACCTAATACAATGCAAATGCCATAGAGGTAATCATTATAGTCTATTATTCAGGGAATAATGATAAGAAAAAAGTATATTTATTCAATGCATTTTTTTTCAAATATTTTTGCTCTGCAGATGGTTGGATCTAGGCATATGAGGAGTAGAGGGCTGATTGTAATTCAAAGGGATCCCAGGTATCCTGCACTCATACAGCTATACAAGCACATGTTTTTAAAGTATGGTAGCAGTTCACTGAGTTTAACTGCCCAGGGAAAATCTTTTGAGATGCAGTTATCTTCTCCTGTGGCTTACAACTAGGGCAGGGGTCCTGTGTTACATAGGCTCCACAGTGAGAAGGATTTAATATGCATTTTGACATTTTTAATGATCGTATTTTGAATTCATGTTTTGTAAGTGAATTGTGATGAAGTATACTTGCAGTCTCTGTTCATGTGTGATTCCAACTCCCAGTCACCTCCCTGTCTCCTTGGGATAGATTTTGCCAATTGTTTCTAGGCTGTGTACAGTGATATGTTGCCCTCCAGCCCTGGCAGGATGCTGGTTTTGAGTGTGAGAGGGTCAAGGTGAGGAGGCATTAGGTGACTATGAAGGTCTGTACTTGTCCATCAGACATCCTTCTGCCTTAGGAAGTGTAACATAAAATAACAAATACAAAGCATTATGACAAGTCAAGACAGAGATGGTGGGCAGAAGGAAGGAAAAAGCTTTTAATCTGCATGTTAAATGAGAGTTCAATATCTTCAATTTGCATTGGGCTGCACACATTTTTCCAGCCCTACTTAAAACTATTTTAAAGTTCAACCTCTTACCAGAAACTCAGACATGAAGATGAATATTTGTCAGGAAATAAGAAGTTTCAATAGAAGCTCAGAGGAATATGTATTTGTCAGAGGCGGAAACAGTTCCCACTAATGCCAGAGCAATCTTTCTGCAACACATTCGCTTTAGACTGCAGGGCTATTTGCTTACAGAACAGTCTCCAGCCAGAGTCTGGACCTTAAGGGCTCTCCATAGGTAATCCAGCCTCATCTTCTTTTCTGAATTTCAGGTTCACTAGACCTTGATTCAAATCAAGGTCTTGCTTCCTATTAATTGCAGTTCATGCTTTCTTGGTTCTGTGCTTTTGCTTGTGCCATTTTTGCCCTTTCTTTGGCGTTGAACTACCGCTTGTCTCCTCAAGTTCCCAGACTGTGTCACACCATGTCCTTTACACTTGCTTCCTTTGCCTGTGCTGCTCTTTCCCTAGGACTTGCATGGCTAGAGCTGTCTCGTCATTCAGAGAGAAGGTCACCTCTTCGGTGAGGACAACCTGAATATTTGCTCTCAGCTGACCTTCACCCCATCACATGGCTGTTCTACTAACTGTATTATTGCATTTAAAATTCTTTGTGTATTTAACTTTTTATCGGCGTAATGATGCTATCTCCCCACATGAACAGAAGCTTTTATGTCTTCTTCACTTCTGCATCCTTGGTACCTTAAACTATGCTTAGAATACATTTGCTGAAAAATTAAGAACTGTTTTATCTCCCCTAAACTCTGGAGCATATTGTGGGTCATGTTTTGCTCACATGTTTTCTCTTCTCTTTTATGTTGCTAACTTTTTGAGGGTGAGGAATGATTTGTTTCGCCCCCCCTACCCCTGTCCAATGCCTGGGAGAGTCCTAGGTTCCCATAAGCCTTCCTTGAATAAATGTATAAAAATAAATGGGGCAGAGGCAGAGCATTTCTTTTCTCTTACAGAACAACTGGACACAGCATTAAATCAGAGAGATCAAAACTAATAGCTGGAACGAGAAGCACGTGCCATTTAGCACTCACTGCATCTGTACCAAGGACAGCCTTGGAAAAGCATGTAATCAACTGACAGCACGTGGTATCCCAAATGACCTCTGTGTTCATCGCAGTGTTGTTCTCCTCAGGAAATTGGTTGCCTTTTTGGCCTGTGGGATGAAAAGTTTCCCAAAATAGAGATCAGGGATGTGGTTTACTTTTTATGAAAGAGATGATACTGAAAGGACACTTTTTGTTTTTATGAACACCAGGCGTCTTTGTTTTTCATTGTGGATACCAATGGGAGTACTCACCTACAAATCATTTGGGGGATGTAAAGGGCATGAAAATAATAAGGCAAGGCATTAATCTAGAGAGTGACAGGTTTGAGGAAAAATGGGAACTTTATGTCAAAATATTGTATATTGAAAAATAGAAAAATAATCTGTCCTGGTTGTTCTGGGCAAGGAAAGCTCCAGTCCTGCTGACCAACTCATCTGGATTGACATGCGGCAACTTAAGCCCTAAGATAGAGTCTGGAGCTGCAAAAGGACCCCTAGGCACTAGAGAAAAGAGCAACTATGCACAAAACTCAGAAATTTGGAGCCAAGATACAGAGAAGGGCGTAGTGCCTCTTACCTTACCCCAGAAAAGAGCTTTTCATTGGTAAACCCCCAGCCTCATGGCTTCTCACAGGTACACCTATTGTTTATTCTGACTATGCAGATTGCTTCTCTCCTTTGTTAATTTTGCAGAACCTCCGGTTGAGAAGCCTCTGGGATGAGATTCCAATAGTTTCATCTTGGGGAGAGAAAGTGGGTTCAAAGAAGTGTTTTTTTTTTTTTTTGTGGGAGGTGGGGGCAGTGTGTGGCATACACATAGAAATACAACAACTGTGCAAAGTGACAGAAAGGAGAGTAATGCTACAGGTTCCAAAACGTATTTGCTGGTCACATACCTTCTCAAGAATTCATGTGGCCCACTGGTGCTGCTGGAGAAAGGTGTGTGATGCCTGGTGTTGGACAGATTGGAGGAGATTATTTTAGGTGTTTCTGCAGGCCAGGTCTTTAAAGACTTTTGTGTAGTTTTCTGTCTGAGAAAGAAATCCCCATTGTGTGACAGAGGCAGTGCTGCTGGTCTCTTATAGGGTTTCTTCTCTTCTTACAAGCCCGTTTCTCTTCAGTCTTCCAGTTGGCATTTTAGACAGCCACGAGCTGCAGTATGAAGGCTGTAGGCAGAGGCCACAGCCAGAAATATTGCACAAAGGAAAGCCTTATTGCAATCAACCCCTTGGAGCCCTGACCTGCATGATGGAAGAAAGAGTTCAAAACTGTGCTCAGAGAGGTCTGACAAATGAGTACTAGATAAGAAAGCTTTTACTTTCCTTCTATTTTCTACGATTAAGAATATCATTCTCACTTCATTTTAAAGAGTAAATTCTTTGTAGCCTGGAATTATCCCCCAAGCACATTTTTCCTTTCAAAGGCATCCACTTTTGTGCTAACAGCCATCGTTGGCTTTGCTTTTCTACTTGTTAGGGAAGTGAAGTTTGCCTTTAGAATGGTTCAGTCTGGGCTATGAGCTAGGTTTTTCTTGGCTAGATGTTTCTAGTTAGTAAGTAAATTATTTGTCAAACCAGTCACCTAGTAAAGCAGCACTTGTTAAGAGTGATGGCTCTAGTGTGCCAAATAGTACCCAGGGGCTCTAGCTCCTGCCAAAACAAAGAGTGGCTTAGGAGCTAAGGGAATCTGGCAAGTCCAATTAGTTCTACCTCCAAAATACATCTCTAGCATGTCTTGTTATCTCAGGTCTATCCAGCTACTGGTATGTCTGCATAGGTCAACTTTGTCTGGATTTTTGTAATTGCATCTCTGATGACCTCTCAGTTCTATCCTCACTACTAAGCAGCCACAGGCATTGTATCAGTGTCCTATTGCTGTTGTAAGAAATATGTCACAATTTTGTGGCTTAAAAGAACAAAAATGAATTTTCTTATTGTTCTGGAGATCAAAAGTCTAAAAATTCATTTCAGTGAACTAAAATCAATGTGTTGACAGGGGTGTATTCCTTCTAGAGACTTGAGGATTCTTTTCTTTACCATTTCTAATTCTAGAAGCTGCCCAATTCAATTCCTAGACTGATGATCTCCACCACTCCAATCTCTCCTTCTCTTGCTACATTCTTTTTTGAGTTTGACACCCATGTCTCCCTCTTATAAGAACCTTTGAGATGACATTGGGCCCAATGGGATAATTGAAGAAAATATCATAATCTCAAAACCTTAAATTAATCATACCCCTATAATTCCTTTTGCCTGATAAAATTACATATCTGTAGGTTCTGTGGATATCTTTGTAGTGTTGGAGGCTGTTATTCACAGGCATCGTGCTACTCATCCGGTTATGATCCATCAGCGACTTCCTGATGTTCCTTTCTCGTTCTGTCTTTCTTTATTTTTATTTTTTTTTTTGGCAGTCCCAGGGTTTGAATCCAGGGTTTTGTACTTGCTAGGCAGGTGCGCTACACTTGAGTCACGTGTCCAGCCTTGAGTTTTCATTTTTTGTAAAGAAAAATCCAAGCTCCATTCCATGGCCTGCAAGATCCTGCCTACTTCTCCAGCCATATCTCAAACAAGTCTTCTCCTGCCTCTCTATGCTCTTGTTATACTGTTCTGGTCCCACTTCTCTTGAAACATCAAATCCTCTCCTGAGTGTCAGAGATTGTTTGTTCTTTCTAGTTGAATTGCTCCCCATATAGCTGTTGGTTCCTTTACTTTGGGTCTCTGGCCAAATAGTGTATCCTCTGAGAGAACTTTCCTCCAAATCCCTGTCTGAAAAAGCCTTTACCTGGTGAGGTGCCCTGGCACACACATTTAATCCTAGCTACTCAGGAGGCAGAGGTAGAAAGATCATGGTTCAAGGCCAGTCTTGGCAAAAGTTAGTGTGAGACCCTATCAGAAAAACAAACTAAAAGCAAAAAGGGATGGGGACACGCTTCAGGTGGTGGGGCATTTGCTCAGCAAGTGAAAAGTACCAGTATCAGTGGTCACACTTATATTTAATGCTTCATAGCACATGCTGTACTCTGTAGTAAGAGTATGTGTGTGTTTGATATATGCCCCACTAAAAAGTAAACTCAATGAAATTAGGCAGCATTTGATAAGTACTACCCCCAGTGCCTACTATGATACCTGGAAAATTTGACACCAAATTCAGTACTGTTATTGTTGTATGTTACTGTATATAAGAGATAACACAACCTAGAGGAAATCCCTGTGACACTGGGCTTAGACTTAAATCCAGACCATACCACTTAGTGTTTGTGTAAATGGATTAGTTATTGTGAACCTACTTCTATATCTCATTTATTGTTATAGAGAGTAAATGAAATCAGGGGTGTTAGGCATGTAGCACAATGCCTGGTGGTAAAGTAAATGCTTAAAACATGGTTTATCTAAAGTATTATTATCAGAAAGGTGGTACTCAAAAAAAGAAGCATGAGTATTTCTTTGCTTTCCTCTAATTTAAAAAGAAACTTGAATGAGAAAAAAACTTCAAGTAATTGCCCTTGCTCAATAGTCTGCCATACTTTCATCATTACTTCTTCCTGTCACAAATGTTCTAAAGCTCAAATTTACTGAAACAGGTTTCCTCATCAGTAATCAATATGTTGTAACCCACCTATGACTTGCAGGAAGGAGACAAAAATTCATCAGTTGCTGAAATGTTCTTTTGGGAAACAGCTCATTTGGACATTGGAAACTGAAGAAGAAAGCAGAGAAGTCTTTCAGATGGGTGAGAAAAAATGGCTTCCCATTTTTGTAAGGTTGTTGTCTTAGTGAAACATTTCCAGAAAGCTACACTTTCTTTATCCCTTTGGGAAAATGAATAATTCATACATCTTAAGCTGTCCTATTAAATTTTTTTCCTAGCCAATGAATCATGCTGCCATGTTTAAAAGAAATCTTTAAAAAATGCTAGTTTGAGTGTAGCACATCTTTGATTAAAGCCTCCAATGAATCCTCATAACTTTCAGAATAAAGCTTGAGCAGCCTTTACTGTTTCATAAGTGTCTTTGTTATTTCATTCCAACCTACCGTCAGAGCTACATTTCTTGGCACTATTCCCCATCCCATTACTTCTGCCTCAATACACCCTCCACTTCATGGAGTAAATGTTGCTGGTCATTTTTTCATCTTACCCTGTGAATTAACTGCAAGGCCATAGACACCTTTATGTTTGCAAGAACACCATAAATGAAGTTTATCTGTTTTCCTTACAGATTAGAAGAGTTTGCAGTATCATCTCACTCACCCAAGAATTGGATTGACTGAATCTACGGGAAGTAGATATCTTTATAAGCAGGTAGAATGACCCAGAGAATGACAGAAAATTGTATTTAAATTGTCAATTTATTGGCCAATTGCCAAATACCCCATGGAAAGTTTAGCCATTTTTAAAGAAAAGTCAGAAATGATATCTCAGTTTCCCTGTGTAGAAACCGTCCTAAGTGACATACCTAACTCCCAGATATTCCTGACTCTTTCCTTTCAGTTCAATTCATCTAACATTGGTTAGGCACCTCTAGGGAGGCATTTTCCTAAGAACAAGGGCACATGGGAGAATAGAGGAGAAATAAATGTGGCCTAAAGATACTGAAAAGGTCTTATGGAAGGGAGCTCTACTTTAGCAACTTTAGACATTGGAGGACAAGATATTCCAAGCAGAAGGAACAGAATGAGGAATGGCCCCAGACATTCTGGGGTAGCTGTATGTGGAGTGGGCTGGATGGAGCAAAGTTAGAACTGAGGAATGCTGAGGGGTAAGTCTGGAAGCTGAACTCATATTGTGTGGACTATAAATGACCACCTTCTGTATAGACAAAGGTATTATTGGAATGTTATGGACAGGAATACAATACAATTCCCTATTATTTATTTAACAAATAGAAGAGCCAGCAACATTTTAAAATACAAGTATTTACTATGTGTGTTCCTAAAAAAGCACATTTTCTAATTTGTTTCTGAGGAAGTACTGTAAACTCAAAGCTGTGTTTCTAAACAAATATAAGAAAAAAGGATTGTGTTATTGGTACGTCTACATTTTGCTCTTTTATGTCTCATAGAGTTTACAAGAATGTCAACAGAATAACTGTTCATTGTTGAGATTAATGATTGAGTAATAATAATTTAACATTTATAAGAACCTGAAGAAAGGATAAGCTATTCAAAAATACAATAAAATGATATTAGAGTAAATTCATCAATTGATTTATAAATCAGAGCCTCGTGTGTGGAGTTGCAGGACTTTTGGGTCTAGATTGAGTTCTGGCTCAGCTACTAGTTAGGCAAAGGGAATTCACTTCCCTTTCTCAGCCTTAGTTTTCTCCTTTGTAAATGGAAATAAAAATGTTAATTATCTCTGTGGCTATTGATATTAAAAGTTTGTTAAGTACTTAACAGAATTCTATTTTGTTTATAATAAACTCAACAAATATTTACTATTTTTACTGTCACACTTTCCTGTTTTTAATCAAACTTATCATGAAAGAAGAATCATCTTTTGTATTTTACTTTTTATTCCATTAATTTAGTATTTCAATTTTGTGAGGGACAGTTGATCATCATTATTTCTGGATACCATATTTGTGAATCTGCCCACTTACTAAAACTTACTTATAAATCCCCAAATCAATACATTAAACACTTTCATGGTCACTCATTGACATGTGTAGAATGATAAACAATTTTCAGTTTTGCAACATCCATACTTACACAAATGCTCTCCATAATTCTCTGACTGCTTACTTCAGGTTTCATATCATAAATAAGTGTCATCTTCTATTTAGTGCAATGTATTTTTTTCTTTTGTATTTTTATATTTTTGGTGGTGGTGGTGGTGATAGTGATTTCTCTATTTAAAATGGACCCAACTATAGTGCTGAAGTACAGTATTCCTAAGTGCAAGCAGGCTGTGCTGTCCCTTATACAGAAAATGCCCATGTTAGATAAGCTTGATTCAGGCAAGAGTTATAGTTATGTAGGGTGTAAATCAATATAATGAATCAACTATATTTACTAAGATGGCTTTAAACATAAACACACAATAAAACAAGGTTGTGGATGATTGGTTGATGAAAATGAGACCAGAGGCTTATAGAATCTAGCCCTGTATGTCCCCTCAGAGCAATGGTTCAGCATTCACTTATTCAGGATCTACAATTTACTTTAGACAACCTATCTACCGAAAACAATGAGTTAATAAATAGCATTTTGAAATTTTAGTTTATAAAAACGAATGTAATAGAAGTTGAATTAGGTTTTAAGTTAATAAACATACACTGCACATATGAAAACATTATTTACATTTTTTGGCAGTTTGTTATTTTTTGGTAATTTTATATGGCCCAAATATACACTTTTTATTTGCTTTTGCTTTAAACCCCAACACTAAGTTGTAATATGGATTTCCTTTCATGTCAGGCAGTTTAATGTTTCAGAGAAAGACTTCTAGAGGAATATTTTTTTCAAGAATTTGTTTTTGTTTTAACAATGTTCCTTTCTATAGTTTGAATATGAAATGTCCTCTTCAGGCTCATGTGTTGATCCCCAGCTGGTAATGCAATTTGGGAGGGTGTGGGAACTTTAAGAGGTAGGATGTGTTTTCATTCTTAACAGGTCACACTAAGGGGAGGGGAGAGTAAAAGCAGGAGGTAAAGAAGATAAATATGGTTGGTGTACTCTTTATACAAGAATGAATATAGAATTTTAAAATATGTTGACATCACCACAAGAAGAAGACTAAGGTATAAAGGAGAAAAATGGAAGGGATAGAACAATTCAGGATATAGTACATATATACATGGAAATGTCATAATGAAACTCTGCATAGATATCTTAAACAAGCAAAAATGTCTTTTTTCAAAAACCAAGGACAGGAAAGTGAAACAAGTCCTGTCTGGGGGTTGGTACCAGTGGGAGGGGGAGGATATAAGGAAAGGGTATAAGAGGGTGAATATGGTAGAAATATTATGTACTCACATATGAAAATGGAAAAATGAGACCTATTGAAACTATTCTAAGATTAGGGTGGGGGTATAAAGGAGAACTAAGATATGTTGTAAGCACTTTTGTAAATGCCACAGTATAGCCCCAGTATAACAATAATATTATAACAAAAAAATAGAAAAACAAAAAAAATAAAGTTACTTTCTAAAATATCCAAAAAAAAAAAAGAGCTGGGATGTAGCTGGAGGAACTCGGTCCCTGGAGGGGGTATATTGTGCCTGGCTCCTTTCTGTCACCTTTCTGCTGTGGGTATACAATGTGGTGAAGAGCCTCCTTCCCAGGAGCAAGGAGCCAACCAAGGACTGAATCTGCCAAAACTGTCAACCAAAATAAACCTTTCCTCTTTTAAATGGTTTCTGTCAGTTATTTGGTAGCAGATATGCAAAAGTAACTAATGCATTCATTTAAAAGAATTATTTTAATTTATCCATAGTTATTTTCTCATCTTTATGCTCTTTTAATTTCTCACTTGTGTGAAATTAAAGAATTTGTGGATTACTCTACACTGTAGTCTACTATGTTGATAAAAACAACTGAAAATGTCAATGAGTGAACTTTATCACATAAATTATTGCCTTTGATAATCAATTCAATTTTAAAAATCACATTGTTTAAGTTGATTAAGACCTTAGTATCCTTGGTATGCCCACCTCAAAGACTAAAAGGTAAGAAGAAAAAAGTGTAACTTCTACTTTCAGCACTTTTTAAAAATATATAAGAATAAATTAAGCTTTATGGATACTTAGTATATAGCTGGTCTCTGTCATCATTGTGTAGTTTGTATTTTAGAGAGTCACAGGTTAGGAAACTGCACCCAGGACTTCCCCACCTGCTGAGAGCTAGAGCGTGAGCTCCAAAGCACGGTTTGCTGTGCTCTCACAGCCGTGTGTGTTCATCTTCAGCAGATTGCAATATTAAATTAATGTGTGGTTAAGTGGATCAAGGAATTAGATTACCATACACTTTATCATGCTTTCTCTGATGTGGGACAGCAATCATAAAAGTCTTCACAACACAGAGACATGCTGGTTTTGTTACAGGAAGATATGTCAAATTTAAAGATGAACCTTGCATTGCTTTCTGTATTAATAATACAAAAACCCAATAATGGCCAAGTTTTGCCTGCCAAGTTCACTGACTTCTTTTGTGATGACAAAAAACTATCAAGTAGTGTGTTACAGAGAAGGTATTTGAAAAAATATGGAGACCTGATTTGCCCCTTCAAAGTAAAGGTCATATTTTAATAAGGGATGAGAAAATAGCTGCTTTTGAAAGAAACTCATGTTATGAAGAAAACACTTTTGTGTTTTATCATTAATGATTTATTTGGCATAAATAATGGGTTTCAGCCATTAAAAAAATCCTATCTGCCAACTGAAGGAACTTGTGTTCTCACATCTCCCAGATAAGATATTCCACAATCGTTTGTTAAAAATCGGTAAAATGCACCACTGCCCAGTTTAGTTGCACATATGACTGGCTGACTTCAGGGAAGGCAGAAATTTATTAGCCAAATTTAAAGGAAAACAATTTGCAGAGCTGGTGGATGAGACTGTAAAACGAACACTGTGATTTAGGAAGGACAACCAACAAAGCACTTCTTTCGTTGGGATATCAGTTGTCTTTGTGAAGTGTTTGTTTTAGTGATGACAACTATTAAAATGATGTGGCAAAATAAATTCTGTAAGTTGGCTCTGAATTCATGTTTTCACAGAGTTGATTAAACCAAGATTTTATAAACTACTGAGCAGTATTCAATCAAGTGGTCTCAATTACAATAGGTATGGATATATATATATATATAAAATGCATAATATATAGTATATATAAAATGTATAATATATATATATATATATATATATATATATATATATATATATATATATACTACATATGTGTACAATACATACTTATCTATATTTTCAGTACTGGGTTTTGAATGAACCTCACAATTGCTAAGTGAGTTCCCAGCCCTTTTTGCTTTAGGTTTTTTTTTTAGATAGAGTCTTATACTTTTGCCTGGGGTCAGCCTTAGTTTGTAATCTTCTACCTATGGCCTCCAGAGATAGGGTGCAATGGGTCTCATTCGCTTTTTGCCCTGGTTGGCCTCAAACTGAAATCCTACTAATCTCTCCCTCTGAATAGGTGGGAGAGAAGTGTAGACCACTTCACCTGGCTTAATTACAATATTTTTTAAGATGACAGATAGCATAAAGGGTTTTTGAATTTTTAATAAATAAAGTAAGTCTTAATGTTTATTTCTTCCCTTCACCTTTTAAGTTTTATTTTTTTGTTAGCTTAATAATATCTATATGTATTAACCAGGACATGTGTAATGCAGTGAATAAAGTGCCACACATTGGGAATGAGCACTAATTTTTTCTGTATAATAAATAAGTTCAAGTGGATGAGACTGCCTACTCTAAGAGTAGAAAATTAAAATAAACTGCAAAACTGGGTCATACTTTTCAATTCCTGTAAAAATTATTTTCCCAAGGAGGAATTTTTGGAAAAAAGCCTACCATCTATTATTTGTATTTAAAGAGGAAAGATAATTTAGCACCAGAAAACTAGGAACCATGTAATTGGAAAAGAATAACCACAGGGTTATACTGAAGACAATTTACTTATGAATAACTTAATTATCATCAGTCATTTTATTTACTTACTTTTTGCTATGGACTCTTTGAATACCATCATGGAGCAATTTTGATCTGCACACACTGATTCTCACACCTTCTCTATTCTAAATGTAATATGCCATGTTCCTTTTTTGTGACTGTTATCTTCCATCTGTCTGAGCATAAACTTTGTGTGAGGCCCCCCTGATACTGTAATTACTGACACATGACTTCACAGTTGCAGGAGAACAAACATTTTGCATTCTTTATTATAACTTTGTTTTTTGGGTGCTTATGATCCACTCCACTTCAACTCCTTGGCATTTTGATCTTGTATAAATATCTTCTTCCTTAATATGTATCCCTACTCCCAGCTACTTCTCTAAATTATAAAAGTCACTTGACTTCTAAGCCTACCTTTGGTAATACTAGACATCCTTAATGATAGAACTTAATCTTCCCATTTTCTTGATCAGGACTGTATATGTTGTTACTGATTTCAAGAAATGATGTCTGAAACAACCTTGACTTATTTACTTCCAATAATGTAAGTAAATATTTATAAAATTTTTTGTGTATAATTGTTAGCCAATTAGTTGTTCATTAGTCATTTGATGTCTATGTTAAAAGAAAAAAAAGGCCTAAAAATAAAGCAAAACAACACTGAAATCTCTACTAAGTTCTACAGTATGGAAAGCATTCTCAGACTTTTAGGAATAGAAGTAAATTTGAAGGAACGTTGTGAAAATAAAATCTGTTAAAGTTATCTAGTTAGTTTTGTTGACGTTGTGACTAACATCAACAAAGAGTATTTAGTGTGCTTTCATTTTCAGTCTAAGCCTGTGGCTTTTAAAAATTATGTAACAGAGGTTATCAATTTGTACACATATGTGTGCCAAGATTCTCAACAAACAAAATCATTCAGTGGGAGCAGACAAGGTCAATCCTAGATGAAGTGTGGAGCAAGCAATCTTCAAAAATATATTCTTTATTTAGTCAATGATTTCCTTCCTGCCCTCTTTCTCCATGTCACTGGATGGTCAAAAGGAAAGATTTGTTGGGGTGCCTTATGTAGCATTAGGTCTGTGCAGGAAATTCCACTTTGACCTCCTGCTCCCAACTATAAGGAAGTGAGTCAATGAAGTCTTGGCATTCACCTTTGAAAGTGATCAGCTTTTAGTATGCAACAACAAAGGACTTATATCCAAGAAGAATATAGAATTTTATTTATTTCAGAAAGAAATATCCAAAAAATTACAACAAAATGGAGATTGCTTAGTTACAGAAGCAATGGTATTTTGAAGGTATTTCAAAGAATGCTCATGAAATAGAAAAAGAAAGAAGGATAAGGAGAACTAATGGAGCCAGCAATGAGGTGGCAGGTGTTACCTCTCCTTTTTTCTAGTCTGTAGGTGATAAACAAAGGCAAGACTGCATTCTGAAAGTATGAATGATGGGGATATTTTTTTCTCATGAGTATAGAGGTAGTGCTTGAAGATTGTTAGGAAATTGTGAGTCCTTTCATGAACTGAAATGATGATCTGGACCTTTATGAGGTCTATACAAAGTTCCTGATCTTTGGCAGTTTAGAGATTTCGGAATAACATTTTTTTAACTTTTAGATTGTCATAATTTTATTTATTTTTGTCTTTTTTAGCATGTATTAATTGTACAAAGGGGTTTCACTGTGATATTTCCATACAAGTGTATAATGTACTTTGATCATATTCACACCCTCCACTACTTTCTATTTTCCCCTCTTTTTTTTACATTTTAATTTTCATACATAAATATAATGTAGTTCAATCATATTCACTCCCCTTCACCCTTTTTTGCTTCCCTTTGCCTCCCACTATTCCCTTCCAAACACACCCCTTTTACATTCATGTTGTCATTTTATTTTTTAGGTCTAGATTCCTTGTATGAAAGAAAACATGTAAACAAAACAATTATATCAAAATACCATTATCAAAGAAATTTTAAATGTGATAGAATAGCATTTGCTTAGTTAGTAATATTATCTGAAGTGGTTCCTTGAAGTGGCCAAAGAACTATCTAGAACTCTATTTAGAACTCTATATAATGTAGAGTTTCCACATTGGTATAGAGGATTTAAGACTGGTAAAAGGAGTTCCAGAAAGTAAAGAAGATATTTAGATTACCAGATACATAACTAAGTTATTTCTGAAATGAAATATCTTTTTTTAACTCATAGTTCTACCATCCAAATTCAGCTTCTTGTCTCTTGCTAGAATTTATTAAAGAGTTCCTGACTCATCCTACAACCTAAGCTTCCCAGCACCACTTCACAGTCCTAAATAATAACTTCATTTATAGTTTAGTTATGCTTCTGGGGTAATCAGTGTTTCTTCACTGATACCCAAATAGGCCACAACTCTTTAGTTGGAATTCAAGGTCATGTAGTATCTGGCTTTGGGCTGTCTTTATAGTTCAAATCTCCTTCAGTTTTCTCCTCATGATGCAATCTCTTCATAATGCAGTCAAGTTGGCCCCACTTATAGTGCCTGATAGGATCCCAACACAATCTTGTCAACCCTTTCTTCAGCCTGCTGCTTCCAGCTGGAATTCTCTTTCCCACATTACATGTGCAAATCATACCCATGTTAAAAGGTTAAGCTAAATCACTACCTGTTAGGAGAGTAGGAACATTGTCTTATTCAATTTGGCTTCTAAAATAGTGATTAGCCATGTCTTTTATACATAAAAGATGGTTAATAAAAGCATTTTAAAATTAATGAACAAGAAATTTAAACATTTTATATTGGAAAAGTCTCAAGACAATAAATTGGTGAATTGAGGATGGGTTTAAAGACAGCATGCTTCAGCAGCATGTCTAAAAGAGTGGGAGAAGGAATTCTAATGTCTGAATAGAAGAAATCAGGAGTTGGTCAGTAATGAATTGGAAGTCTTTTCTAATTTTATTTGAATTAATACGCTTTGATTCAGCTTTATTTCTTTATCTTGTTGTTCCTATCACCACTTCTCCACCTAATGAAAACAAGGAGAAGGTGGTGATACTAAGAGAAAGAGGCCCTGCCTATTGACCCTTACCCAATTCCACAATGATGGAGTGAATAGCAAGCACTGAAGAGGGAGGTGTATAGAATGTCTTGCCTGTAACTTACATGAGATTCTGGACTGAAATTCTCATGCTAACCAACTCCATATTCCCAGTTCCCATAGCAGCCATTATAGAACAATGCAATCTCATGGCTGCTAGTGATATCAGATCTGATGAATTCTCCATTCTCTATAAATTATTCAAAAGCAATTTCAACTTACCAGAAATGAATTTCCCTTTCTATAAAAAAGCAAGTTTTGGTCATTGTCACCTTAATGTAACCTAATGATACTCAAGACTAAATAGATGTATACCAAATAGTTCTCAAGAAATTTGTCCTTTGAAGGCTAAACTGACCTAAATTTGTATCTCTTTGCCAGATTCAAATGCAACTTGATATCTGTTAGATGAAAGTACTGGGGGAGAATTAATATTGAACTGACCTTGAGCTCTCTCAATTTCTGATGAAAAGTTTCAAGTTGCAAATGTTCCTTCTGTGCTTTCAGAACACATTTTTCATACTTAGAATAGGCACTCCATTTGCAACCTTTTTATTTTAAGATTTCTTGAGTAGAATTTTATGCAACTCATTCGATATTGTAATTCTTTGCAGTGTAACAAAATGCATCTGACTCCTGTGCAAATGGTAGTGAATACAAAGAGACTGAGGAACCATAGCCTACTTTGCTTTGTCATTGTGTTTGGCCAAAGCAGACCATACCATTATGCAATATTTAGGACAAGGATGACTCAGTGTAAATGGAAACATTATTTTAGTTCTGAAGTAAAAGGGCAGATCTGCAAGCAAATACAGTCCATGTAAACAATGTTGACAAACTTATCCCAAAGGAAAAAATGCAAAGGACATTGTACCTCATGAATAATTTATCTTAATTGTCCATTCTTGAGGAATAATTTCTTGTGAAAAATAAAAGCACAAACGTTAATTGACTGATTCTCCTTTTGCTGATGTAACAGATAGTTTACTCAAATGAGATAAAGCTATTCCAGAAAACAAAATGTACCATGAAGCCATAAAATAATTTCCACCCTGATGGCATTTTGGCTAAGGCTTTTGAAGAAGTGTGAATAGTGGTTTAATAGTCTGAGCAAAAGTTATCAGGCTTCTGGAACATCTTTTCCAAAGGCCCTGCTGCTGCAGTTATTGCTGCTATTGGTAGGCATTATGGTCTACTAGACAAGTCTGTGCAAGAAAGAAGTTACACGCGTTTTGAAGATTAAAAAAATTAAAATTCAGCATTAAATTTATCTGGCTGTAATATACCAGGCAAGTTGGATAATCCTGATTTTTTGATTATTGAAGTTGGATCAATCAAAGGGGTAGTAAGCATTCCAATATTTAATTAAGGCTGGGAAGTAGATGAGGAATCCAAATGTACTTTACCTTTCTTGAGCATAGTTTCCTAAGCCAAATGCAAAAAGACTCTAGTGCATATAAGGAACATACTGATTTTCTTCATGACACCAAATGCATTTGCATGTCATCATTCCTACCTGCTGTAGGAATTGAAGTTGCATCCTCCCAGCCCACAACTTCACTAACGGGACTTCCTTCTTATTGTGTCTCAAAAACAGGATGAAGTGAGGGCTCAAGGTTCTTGAGATTTAGCGAGAGCACATTACTGCCCACAAAATTACACCATCCATAAGAAAAAATAATATTGTGGCCTTGAAGAATGTTTAATGCCCTTTCTTTATTCAAATCCAGACACAAAAGTACCTCTTTATAGATTAAAAAAAATCACACACTACTAAAGACCTGTGTCTTTTTTTCATATATATAAAAGGCAAAGTTAAGAATCTCTTAAAAACCCTACCCTCATGTTTTGCAAGTTTTTACAAGAATTAATCTCTTTTTCTCTTGGGAGTATTTTAGATTCCTCCTTTGAAGTTCTGAACTATGCAAGAGAAAGAAAGCCATAATATTTGAAGTGTTGGAGCACTGATAAAAATATAAATTCAATAAAGCATCAGTTCAGTTTTGGTAGACCTGATGTGATACCTGAGTGGTTCTAATTTGTGGTTCTCAACAATGTTTTGAGAAATACTGAAAGAGCTAGAGAGATCAGTTGGTTATTTTTAAAAGGTCTTTAAAAAATACTTTTATGGACCTATAGCTCATGCTTGGAGTTCACAGTTTGTCTGTTTCGCGAAAGGGTCTTTCTGCTTTTTTGTGATTAGTAGCTCATTCTTGTTACACTAGGGAAAGGAGTTACAGTCAAAGGGTTCCAAAAAGGTATCTTTCTTCCTTCACTTAAATTTGGTTTCCTCCCATATCTTTCCTTATATCAAGCATCAACACTTAAGAAGCAAGTTGATGAGCTACTCAAGGCTTATTAAGAATACAGTGCCTGAGTACAGAGACTTGTGCCTATAATCCTAACTACTCAGGAAGTGCAGATCCAGAGGATGGCAGTTAGAAGCCAGTTCAAGCAAAAAGTGTGCTAGACCCCATCTCAATCCAAAAAACAGGACACAGTGGTCAGGTCCTGTGTCCTGTGGATAGGTGTGTGGCTGTCATCCTAGCTATGCAGGAAGTTTCAACAGGAGGATCCTGGTCCAGGCCTGGGCATAGATGCAAGACTCGATTTGAAAAATAACTAAAGCATAAAGGGCTTGGGGTATGGCTCAAGTAGTAGAGCCCCTACCTAGCAAGTACAAGGCTCTGATCTCTAACCCAAGTACCTAAAAAAAATATAATGACTGAAAATAATTTTATGCTCCTTTCTTGGGCCCTTTGTTTTAAGGTCATTTTCCGAGATCTTCATTACAATTTACCTATCATCTGCTCAGAAAAGCTTCTTTGACATCCCTTGGAAACAAAGTACCAACCTCATCACTACAGTCACTCTCAAATCCAAATACCCATCAATATCTAACATTACTGTGTTTCTTTTTTGTCTCTTCCTATAGCAAAGCATGACTCATGAAGCATGAACAGTAGACTTTTTTTCTACCATTTTTGTAACTCTGTCATTGACAGATGTTAAGTTATCAATAAGTACTTGGTAAATAACTGAATGTATGTGAAATTTCTGGCAGAAAATACCTCTTAATGGTGAATATGAAGCTATGGTCTTGCTTTTATCCCTGGGAATACCAAGAACTGGGCAACCCAGGAATTATTTTGGGAAACTGGCATTCTAATTTACACCTGAACACATACTTGGCAAAAGGAATTTTTTTGTAGAGGAAAAAGCAGAAGGTGGTGGAAGAAAGTTTAAAAGGCAAAGGGGTTTATTCTCATTCTTGAATGTCTTTTGGGGGACATTCTTAATATTGTGTAAGAACCTACATGAAAGTAGCATCCAAGAAACATGGCTATCCCATGACAAACAACCTTCCCCACTTACTTTAGTGCCCACCTAATCAAGAACTAGCTGCTTATGCCATTGTATGGACTTCACAGGGGAAATTAACCAAAGTGACCAAAGTTGCTTTGTTTGCCCTATGAAGTGGTATTAGGGGCTGCTATTATTATGAACTCATATTAGTACAGGAATTTGAAATGAACATCAAACTTCCTGGCTTAAGGACTACATCTTATGTTGTAAATTGTATAATCTTTAGTCCCGTCTTCTTATTTGGAAATCATTTTTCATGCATCTTTCAGCAATAACAAGACTTTTGATTCAAAGTGCAGTCTACGTTAGACTGTGAAAACCTGTGAGTGTGCTACTCCACCTACTGGGTACTCCTTGAATTACAAATAAATTTCCAATGAAACTTAAACAGGACCCAAGACTCCACTGTTTTGAGCACATACATATATTGACTTGTCCTTTCTGAATTTTGCAAGCATTCCATTGATCGAGTATTTCTTTGCTTAATTCCTGTAAATTCACAAAATGATGGTATCACATCATACTTAATAGCTCTCTCGTTTGCCTCTTTGTAGCCCCATACCTTTCTCTAGGGGATGACATTTAGGACATGAGAACACGTGGAACAGGAAACTGGGGAAAGTTGAGATATGGAGTAGAAGCAGTTTGGCTGGGTGAAGGTGAAGCCCTGGGAACTAGGTCAGAATCTGTAGGCTTCAGGTGCAGGTAATTGGCAAGTAGGCAAAATTGGAAACAAAAGCATGAGGATAGAATCTTGGTGTTGTGGAAGGAAAGGACATGAAATTTTTAGCTATGCAGACCTGAATTTAAACTTACTTATTGGCTACATGACCAGAGGCATTTTACTAAGAATAGTGTAAAATAGAGAACACAGAGAGAATCTAGCATAGTATTTGAAATTATGTATCAGAGCCTGTAACAATTGGTTTCCATGTTGCTTAATTTAATCTGAATAAAATCCTTGTCAGGTAGACATAATTTTGTATTAAATGCCAGTGGTCTATTGTTTTTCTCATCCTACACCCTCTTCCTGGATAATTTGGGCATGTTTACAATTTCAACAATCACCTGCATTGCTTTTGCTGATTGCATGGGGTGGTAAGGAAAGTAAAGAAAGATAGTGATAGATGTCTTTCAAAATTTTTGCATTAGAAGGTGAGAAGAGAGATGGAAATTTAGCTATAAGAAATATACAAGAAATGTGTATTCAAGGGACTTTCCCTCTTCTCCCCCAAATGGCAAAGAAAAATATGTTTCTAGATTGAAAAAGTAAAATAAAAAACATAGATAAGTCAACTCCAAAACAGGCCAGTCATAGAAAGACAGATCCATTCTTTTGTCTAGTGGACAATTAGTTCACAACAACATTTCACTCTACTGATCACTCCCATCTTCTAAAACACATTCCTCTCTGAGTTCTGGTAACATAGACTGTCTTGGCTATCCACTTGCCCAGTGGCTACTCCCGATGAGCATCTACTGCTGGATTTCCTTCCTTCTGCCAGACTTCTGACTGGTTCCATCTTCTACCCACAGTTTGGTTTTTAGCTCTTTTCTCTTGGAATTTACATTCTCCTAGGAGAACTTATACAAATGATATACGATATCATTTGAATATTAAAATGATTAACACAACTGAATCTCTGTCCATATCTCTTCCCAGAACTCCAGCATTGTCTCCACCATACAGTAACCTGGATATCTAACAGACATAAATAGAGTGAGAGTAGAGCTGTTAAGTACCCACAGAAATGAACTATCTTATTTCCTGCTGATGTCTGTTCAAACTTACTCTTTAGAACTGATTTTCCTCTGCCTCTAGATCAATTCCAGGATAAGTTCTAAAGGTTACCCCTTTCTTTTTTTGGTAACAGGTAAGTAAAAGTTGTGGCATAAAATTTTTATGCTAAGATGTAGGCTGTAGAGTTAGACAGAGAATTAGAGCCCACACTATATTCCATTTCTCTACCCTGCCTCCATTTAGTTTTAGAATTTTAAAAGAAAATTGTGGGCTGCACGCTGGTGGCTCATGCCTGTAATCCTAGCTACTTGGGAGGCTGAGATTGGGAGGTTTGCCGTTCACGGCCAGCTCAGGAAAAATGTTTTCAAGATACCATCCCAACCAATAGCAGGACAAGAGGAATTAGCCTGTCTTCCCAAGCTATGCAAGGGGGCTGAGATTGGGTAGATTGTGTTTCCAGGTCAGCCTGAGCAAAAAAAAGGTTTATGAGACCCCTTCTCAACAGAAAAAAGCTGGGCGTGGTGGTGCATATCTATAATACCAGCTGTGAAGAGAAGCCTAAAACCAGAGGATTGCAGTCCAGGCTAGCCTGGGCAAAAAGTGAGACCCTATTTCCAAAGAGCAAAAGGGCTGGAGATGTGCCTGGAGCAGCAGAGCATCAGCCTAGCAAGTGCCCTGAGTACAACCCCCCGTACCACAAGGAAGGAAGGAAGGGAGGGAGGGAGGGAGTAGTGAGTAGGAAAGGAGGGAGGAAAGAAAGAAGACAAAATTTGAATTTTGGGTTGGGGATGAAGTTCAGTAAAGTGTGTGCCTAATAGGTTCAGGGCCCCTGGGTTTGACCTTCAGTACTTGAAAAAAAAAAGAATTATTAGCCTCTTTGCAGTTTGGGAAGGGAATACCACTCACTTTCCTTTGATAAAAGGAAGTAAAGATTAACACACCGTAGCCTTAAAAGATATTCAAGATACATGACAGAAATAATTAATAACATTTCATGCTCCAAATTTAACTTTTTGTTCAAAATAAAGTCTCGTCTTATTGCTGTGTGTCATGACATCCATTAAACTCCTTCTCTAACATAGCAGAGTAAATATCAGAATTCTTGAAACAGAGACAAGTATTGTGAGCATAAAACTCCTTTTTCTTTGAGCTTTTGTAAAGCACAGTGTGTGAAGTGCCTCCTAGTCCCACACACACCCACATTTGGGTTCTGGTATATATAGATGCATAGAACAGAACAAAAAATGGCTTGTTTTGGTATAATACATAGGGGATGCCTCTTTTTGTTTGTAACCTGGTTGCACATTCAGTCTTATCTTTTATAAAGTCCAGTCTTCTGCTGGCACTGACAGGCTAGATAAACCACATTTATGATAGATGGTAAATGAATCTACTAATTATCCTCTTCGTTTGTATCCCAACTTTTTTCCTCTCTGATCATGCTCCTCTCAGCATTCACACTTAAACTAGTATCTTACAGCTTAAAAACTATAAAGTTCTTTGTTCTCTCATATACCTTCCTTCTCAGATGTCATTGGAATTCTCCTTTGGTTAATGGCAGCCTTGTTAATAAGTATCAATTCTACAACTGAGAGAAATGGAAAAGTTAAAGTAGACAAACATGTCTTTGAATACCTCACAGAACTTCAGATACTGAAGACTAATGAGGCTAACACCCAGAAGAAAATGAGCTCCACACTGGGGTCACTTCTACCTGAAAAGGCTGAGAAGCTAGCAGAGAATTCCACATACTCATGTAGTTGAGACTGCATCAAGGAAGTGGTCCTGGTAAAGCAGGCTCTGAATTTGAACCCTGAAGAATAACCCCGGAAATGAGGGTGAATGGGGCCAAGACCAACCCTCACAGGAACTGAAGGTTGGCATAATTATTTTAGCACTGATAAGATTGAGATGACCTTGAATCATCAGTGCTCTTATCTTTCCAAAAGAAACAAGATTGCAGAAATTGCAGATGGTAGACACAGACCTATAAGAGATCCAGATAAAGGAATCATTAGATGTGGACTTTAACATGACTGACTGATATGATCAAAGGAAAAAAAAACCTTGATTCTTCTAGCCTAAACAGGAAACTATAAAAAAAGAACCAAATGGAAACTACAAGTAAAAATATAAGTATTGAAATTAAGTACTTTGTGGAGAAATTTTGCTATTAAACTATGCAGTTGGAGAAATAGCAGAAGACATATTAAACAGAGAGACAAGAGTGTTCTTTCAGCTTTCATGATTTCTTTTGAGAAATTAATTAAGGATCATTGGTTGAGGAAAAAGAAAATAGAAAATTACATTCAAAATTCTGAAAGGAGACAACTACAAAGTCTAGAATTCTATAACCAATAAAAAATTCTGAAAGTATTAAGGAGAGTTAAATATATTTTCCCATGATAATTGATTAATCATCAACATTTGAAGAAGAAAAATTATCCCAAGTTAAATGTTTATAGATGCAGAAAAAGAAGAATCTTAGAATAGGTTAAGGCCAAAAATTGCATGTTCTCCCTCATAGACCTAAAACAAATGCAGTAATATTATTGGTCATAGGTCACATACTAAGGGGAGAACATACACAGGAGGGATAGGAATAAGGAAGGAAACCTAAAACTTGAATGTGGTTGATGTGCTCCCTGTAGAGGAGCAAATATAGTAATCTTAAACTGGAAGAGGCCACTATGGGAAGGGGATTAGGAAGTAGTGAAAAGGTCTGGCAGGATGAACCAATCTGGGTTGTAAAAAACATCTGCATGGAAACAACACAAGGAATCTCCCTGTAGAGCTATCTTTATCTTAAACTAGCAAAAACACTATGTTTTTCTTTTTATCTTATTTGTTTTTTTCTTCAACAAGATGGAGAACAAGAGCGCAGAACAGATTCTGCCCAGAGATGGGGCGGTGGGGGGGCAATGTATACACATGTAAGTAAATGTAAAAACTATAAAATAAAATTTTTTTTAAAAGTACTTTTAAGTTTTTAAAATAATGCTAATAGTGTCTCATAGTTTTATTATGTACATATAATTAAAAAAATGACACTATGAATATTATACATAGGACATGGTTAAATTAAATGCTGTAATATCCTAAAATAGTATAAACACTAGTTCATATCAGGCACTAAGTCTAAATGTATGTGGTAATTGCATGTGGCAATCTTTTAAATAATTGTTAAAATAGTATAATAAAACTATTTAATTTTCTGAAAAGAAGAAAAGTGAGCTAAAGAAAAATATAACAGAAGAGGAAAATTGAAAGCAGAAGTAATAATAGGATATTTAAACTCAGTTATTTTAGTAATTATACTAGTTGTAAATGAACTAAACATTTTTCAGTTGCCCTAATTCTAGTCTCTTTCATACAGTCAATCTTTTTCAAAAGACAGGACTCTGAATGCTGTTCCAACTTTCAACTTACATTAATTCATTGGCTCTTTCTAAACTCACTTTACATAACCTAGCCTGCCATTGCTGAATTTACTAATGACTTCCATGAAGCAAAACTGAATGGATCAATGTATACACATTTAAGTATATGTAAAACTATAAAATAAAAGGAGAAAAGAAAAAAATTAAAAATAAATTTAAAAATATGAATGGATGCTTTCTAATACTCATCACAGTATGGCCTTTTGTCAGCACTGAGAGGCAACAACTTTCCTTTGTGAAACTTACCATTTTTATTATTTTTGGTTTGGCTTGATGATACATTTTTTTCCCTGGGTTTTGTTTATGGCTTTCTGGTCACACCTCACAGTCACTGTTTCTACCTTCTCCTCTGTGCACCATCAGGACCTCAACTAAAGGCTCTCTTTAAACTCCTTTATATTTTCTCCTTTAAGAACTGCATCCATTTTTGTAGCTCTAAACACTCTCTCTACTCACTGTATGTCATTCTAAAAAATATACATTATATATATCCCTCACTTCTCAATTTTTTCTTCCTAGCCCCAACCTTGAATATCCAGATACCCGCAGAGAAACGCCAGTCACATTGCTAATCACAATATCACACTAGTTCAAACTGAATTACCAACATTTCCTTGTTATATTCTCTTGTAATCTGCTACTGATTCAGCGAATGATGCCTTACCCATCAAATCACTTTTGCCAGAAAATTCAGACACCCTTTTTACTCTTCCTCTAGGCTGTTGACTGAACCTTTGTGTTCCTCATTTTTTACATGTTGAAACCTCATCTTTAATATGAAGATGAGGTTAGAAATTTAGGGAAATTAAAAATAAAAGAAATTTAGGAAAAAAAAAAAAAACGTGAAGGTATTTTGAGGTGAAATCTTCGGAGATTAGGCCAGGAGAGTAAAGACCTCGTGAATGGGATTATGATCCTATAGAAGAGACTTCCAAGACTGTCTTTCTTATTCCCATTATGTGAAGACACAATGAAAAGATGGGTGCCTATGAACCTGAAAATGGGCCCTCACCAGGGATTAGATCTGTAGCTTTGCTCGTGGACTTTCCTGATTCCAGAACTATGAATTTTTAATGTTTATAAACCACCCAGTTTATGGTATTTGGTTATAGCAGTCATAAAAGACTGAGACACCCTACTATGTTCAATTCATAACACAACCCTATTAATTCTGGTTCTTAAATATATCTGGAGATAAGTCAATCTAGTTTATTACTCTCACCTGGATAAAAATTACTATCCCTCTTGCCAAGATTATGGTACTAGCTTTCTCAGTGGTATTCCTATTGTACTCTTGTCACTCTCTAATGCTTTCTCAACATAACAGTTGGAATGAGCTTTTGAAAATTCTCTTACCTAAAACATTTGGCAGCTTTCTATTGAAAGGAGAACATTCAAAAGTCCCTCTTATTGTTCTCCTGCTTATCTATTAAGTCTACCATTCTTCCTTCTCTGCTCTCCTTCTTATATGCTGGCTTTAGGCACACTGGAATTTTATAAATTCAAATGTCATAACTTTTCCCAGTTTGGAGAATTCACACATTTATTCTTCCTAAAAAATGCTCACCTGAGCTTTCTGTCTGGCTAACTTCTAGTCAACCTTCAGGTCTCAGCTAAGATGTTATATCTTTGAAAAGAAATTCATTATATACTCCCCCCTCCTTTAATTTACCTAGACCTTTCATTTTACTCTTATTCCAGTTACCAATCTATTTTTCTCAGCTCCAAATTTACCCCTTAGTACATGCTTTATAGTTATGGACTACATTTCTTTCTGCATGTCTCCTTTATAGTAAGCATGGTGCTGAGATTTCTCAGTAGAGGGCACTAGAGAAACATTTCAGGGGAAGGCGAGACTGCTCTTTCCAGCTATTGTAGGGCATGTCTGTGTTGTGTGTGTGAACATAAGGGGGTGTTTGTCCCAGACATGCACCCAGAACATGCTGTCCCTCTGAGACCTTATAGCCTTGGCATGACCTGGTGATCTCCTTCCTGTGACCCTCTCCATACAGACATCTTATGCTCCAGGTCTCCTGCCTTTTCTGATGCCCTGATTCTCTCTGTTCACTTCCCTCCTCTCCAAGGGTTGCCTGTTACAGTTTTTTCACCTCTTCTGACAGGCTCTTTATGACAAGGACATCTCATATTCCAGGCTTGCTGCAACACGAGTATTCTCATTATATGACTATGCACCAGCTATCAACTGAGGTTTTCCTGCAACATCTGTGCCCCAAAGGGTCCTTCCTGTTTGTCCTGTGACTGCAGACTCATTCTGACCTGGGAAAGCAGTGAGCCGTTCTGCCATCCAGTGAATTAAACTAAGCTCCCCAATGAGATCTGAATACCTAGTCTTGCAGGAAAGTTCCTCCTTCCAACTTTGTCCTTTCTTGGATATGCTTTCTTAGTATCATGTAATGTTTTCTTTTATTCTATGGTTATTCTTTTATCATACTTTAATAACTCTGTATTAAATTTCCCCTGTTGAAAGCACAGTGTGACTGTATCTCTTGAGGTAGCCCAGACTGCTACAATTCTCTCTCCCTCTCTGTAATTTTACTTTGAATACTAATCATAATTACAGATTTATTTGTGAATTCACTTCTTAGTACCACTCTTATCCATGGAACTATAAGCACAGACAGGTCAGGCGTCATGTCTGTTTTGTTGCCTTCCCACCACTTACATAATACCTCGCTTATAAAAAGTACTTAATAAATACTTGTTGCATGAATGAATATTGTATGGCTGAGTTCATATTCTGCTAATTTATCCTGTTATGTTCTTCTTATGCCCCATTAACTCTTCATCCATTGCCAACTATTCTAAAGATCAGACATAATATATTCTGGAATCTGTAGCACTACCAGGGATTTGATTTTAGCTTTTGAAAAACAAAATAACGCTGTTATTTCATATTCTACCCTTTCTACATTAAAACCTATTGTGGCAATGATGGTCACAGTTGCAGTTGCTCATAATAGTTTTTTCTTTTTAAACTTTACTAGCATATAATAGTTGTTCACAGGGATACATTGTGATATTTTCATATGTGCTTACATAGCTAGATTTACCCTCTCCATTGTTTCTCTATTCCACCAGGACAATTTTAACAGGTTTCATTCTTCTATTTTCATATATGAATACAAAATACATCCTATTTTCATACATGCATACAAAATACATCCACCCTCATTCATGTTTTCTTATTTTTCTTAACAGTGTCCAAATCATAAGATCCACATTTCTTTTCCAAAAAAGACAGAAGCAGTTAAAAAAAATTTAAGTCTAACTATTATCACTATACTTCTAATCTTTCATATAAGTTCTGCCCCAGGATTCATATACTCAAATCTTTTAGGCCTGGCAGTAATTTAAATGACAGGAGTGTAAGGAAATGAGGAGTGGTGAAGATTGTAGCAAATGGTACATTACATGCTTTATCTGCATGCATTTAATTAAAAAATATAAAAATAGCATGCATGCCAGCCATAACACCTGCAAGCAGCCCCAGGCCCTTGACTGCAACCTAGCAAACCCAGACCTAAAATATTGGCTCCAGGAACCATTCTGAATTTCAAGGATCAGGAATCTTTAAAAAAAAGATGCTTGACTTAGAGTGGCTAAGTATATTTATTTTTGCTGAAGAAGGTCATGAAACACTAGCATTTACTATTATTGGTATTTTACAAGAGGAAACAAAAATTTTAAATGAAAGACAGGAAAGATAATCTCAATATATGAATTTCAAGTAAGAACAATTGGCAAGATTATATTAGTTGTTTCATACTTTGAGTATAAGATGGGAATAAATGTTGTGAAGCTCAGGTAACAAATCAGAATTACCTTGAAAGCTTAAAAAAGAACCCACAGTTCCCAAGACCTGTCTCTCGGCTATTCAGGAGATAAGAGTGAAGGAGATGGTTTGCATGTGCACTTTGGGAAAGTCCTTTGAGGCTTCTGAAATACACCTAGTTTGGAAATTTCAGGTCTGTTCCACTTTAATGTTTAGAAAACAGAAATCATGGACAGACCGACTATCATTTCTCATCCTCTTTAGAGAGAATCCCATTTTCCTGCACTGGAGGGAGACAAAGTTTTTCAAGTAGTTCATAGCTTACATTGTCATGAAATGCAGAGCACTTCATGGTCTGTGCAACAAATAACTGATCCATAATCTAGAAATAGAAAGTTTTCACAATAATTCAGCATGTAAAATTATTTTTCACTTTTTTAATGCTTTGGATTTCTTTATTGACTTGTTCCATAAAGGGATTAAGTTTATGTGTGTGTGTGATTTAATACATATCTCTCTATATATGTATATCTCCATATATATCTCTGTATATGTATACATACACACACACATGCAGACATATGTATAATGAAACTAGAGAAATATAAAATAATGGAAGAAAAATAAATAATCATGTCATGAAGGAGATAAATAGCCAAAACTCTTGCTTTGGAACCCGATTAAAGGGGGGTCACAAATGTGGTTGGACAATGAACAAATTGAGAAAGAATATAGAAAAACAATTCCATTTAAAATAGCCACAAAAAAACCTAAATACTAGGAGTAAATTTAATGAAGGACATAAATGATCTCTTCAAGGAGAACTACAAACTACTGAAGAAAGAGACTGAGGAAGACTACAGAATATGGAAAGATCTCCCATGCTCATGGATTGGTAGAATCAATATAGTAAAAATGGCTATACTACCAAAAGCAATCTACATATTCAACACAATTCCCATCAAAATTCCAATGACATTCATCACAGAGATTGAAAATCTACCCTAAAGTTCATTTGAAAACACAAGAGACCTCAAATGGCCAAGGCAATACTAAGCAAAAAGATCCAGCGTTGGCTGGAGGTATCACAATACCCAATTTAAAACTATACTACAGAGCCATAGCAATAAAAGGAGCATAGTACTGGCACAAAAACATATGTGAAGACCAGTGGAACAGAATAGAATATCCAGATATGAATCCACACAGCTACGTCCACCTTATTTTTGACAAAAGTGCCAAAAACATATGATGAAGAAAAGATAGCCTCTTCAACAAATGTTGCTGGGAAAAGTGGCTATCTGGCTGCAGAAAACTGAAACTAGATCTATGCCTGTCACCCTGAATTAGTATCAACTCAAAGTGGATTAAGGATCTTAATATCAGACCCAAAACCTTGAAGCTAGTAAACAAAAGAGCAAGGAATACCTTGGAAACTATAGGTATAGGCAAGGACTTCCTCAGTAGAACATCAGCCCAGCAACTAAGAGAAAGGATGGGCAAAAGGGACTACATGAAATTAAAAAGCTTCTGCACAACAAAAGAATTGGTCTCTAAATTGAAGAGACCACCCACAGAGTGGGAGAAAATATTTGCCAGCTATACATCAGACAAAGGATTGATAACCAGAATATACAGAGAGCTCAAAAAACAACTCCCCCAAAATCAATGAACTAGTAAAGAAGTGGGCAACTGAACTAAACAGAACTTTTTCTAAGGAAGAAGTCCAAATGGCCAAAACACACATGAAAAAGTGCTCACCATCCCTGGTGATAAAGGAAATTCAAATCAAAACCTCACTCCTGTAGAACACTACCAACAACAAATGTTGTCAAGGATGCCAGGGAAAAAGTAACCCTCATACCCTGCTGGTGGGAATGTAAACTAGTACAACTACTTTGGAAAACAATATGGAGGCTTCTTAAAAAAACTAAACATAGCTCTGCCATATGATTCAGCAATACCATTCCTAGGGATAGACCCAAAGGAATGCGACTTAAGTTATTACAAAACCACCTTCACACCTATGTTTATTGCAGCACTATTCACAATAGCCAAGCTATGGAAACAGCCAAGATGCCCCACTACTGATGAATGGATTAAGAAAATGTGGTATTGATAAAGCGAGAGCACACAAGGGAGGTATGAGGATAGGTAAGACACCCCAAAAAATAGATAACATTTGTTGCCCTCAATGCAAAGAAACTAGTGCAGATACTTTAAAGCGACAGAGTCCAATAGGAGAAGGGGAACAGGAACTAGAGAAAAGGTTAGTTTGAGAAGAATTAACTTAGAAGGTAAAACACATGTACAGGAAATCAATGCGAGTCAACTCCCTGTATAGCTATCCTTATCTCAACTAGCAAAAACCCTTGGTCCTTCCTATTATTGCTAATACTCTCTCTTCAACAAAATTAGAAATAAGGACAAAATAGTTCCTGCCTGGTAGCAAGGGGGGGTGAGGGGAGAGGAGGGGGCAGGAGGGGAGGTTAAGGAAGGAGGGTGAGAGGGAAGGGGGAAGGGGGAAGTGGGGGGAGAAATGACCCAAACATTGTATGCACATATGAATAAAAGAAAAAATAAAAAAAAGAAAATGTGGTATTTATTATACACAATGGAATTTTATTCAGCCACAAAGAAGAATGAAATTTTGCCATTCTCAAGTAAATGGATGGAACTAGAGAACAGCATCTTAAGTGAAGTTATCCAGGCTCAGAAGGTCAAAAATCGCATGTTCTCCCTCATGTGTAGATTATAGACCTAAAACAAATGCAGTAATATTATTGGACATGGGTCATACACTAAGGGGAGAACACGCACAGGAGAAATAGGTAAAGGAAAGGAACCTAAAACATGAATGTGGTTGATGTGCTCCCTGTTAAGGAACAAATGTAGTCTTAAACTGGCAGAGGCCACTATGAGAAGGGGACCAGGAAGTAGCGAAGAGGTCTGGTAGAAACGAACCAATGTGGGTTGCAATACACAAGTGCATGGAAGCAACTCTAGGAATCTCTCTTCAACAAAATTGGAGAAGAGGGCAGAACAGGTTCTGCGTGGAAGTGGGGACGGGGCAGGTGGGGGAGGTGGCACAAACAATGTTTATATATGTTAAGTAAATGTAAAAATGATAAAATGAAAGGAGAAATGAAAACAATTTATTATAAAAAGTTTTTTAAAAGACTGATGTTTGATACAAAAGTTCTAGCATTTTCCTGCTTGTTACTAAAAAGAAAGGAGAGGAAGGAAGAAAAGAAGGAAGGAGAACTTCTGTGAGTGTGCTTGCTAACCTGCACAAGGTGATTTTCTCTACAGATAACTGTGATGCTTCCCTGGCATCTGCCTTGCCTTGGGTATCCTTCAGCATCTCTTCAGCTGACCAGCAGCCATGGCCCTGGGTTTGTGAGTCTAAATCTGACAGATGGTGAGTCTGTTATTGTCTTCCTGTAAGCCTACCATGAACTCATTCAGAGCAGGTTTATATTTTTAGTTAATTTTTATTCTTACAGCTGAAAAATTAAGTACAATGTATTTAATGAAATTGAAAAAAATGGTTCATCATCTTTTACATTTCTTCTTGCTTATTAAAAAGTTTTCTATAGAAAAAAAACCCAAAAAAACAAATGTGGTTGGAGTGAAGCCAATAGGGTGTAAGTCAGAGGACACAGTAGGCCCTTTGTTACATAGAAGAGTACATGGGCTAAGAGAGGGAGTCTATTCAGCTCTTGCCAACTGTTGCTAGGGAATTTTTCAAGAGAGGTTGGAAACTGGGATTTCTATGTGAAATCTCTGTTTTTACCATGCTTGCATCTGATTAACAAAATTAGATACTGGATTACATAGGGATAGGAAAACACTTGTGCTGACAAAATGTGAGCTGCACATTACAGTCACCTGAAGAGCTTTCACCAACTACACAGGCCGAGGCCCCATCCTAGGGGCCTGTTAAATTAGAAACATCTGGGAGGAGAACCAACTACATATTTTGAGAATATTCCCTGGGTGATTCCAGCCTTCATCTGTTATATCACTGTTCTCATGAAATTTGGAAAATGCAGCATGGTATTTCAGGCTATTTTTGGTCTTCTGCCTCAGCAGCCTTGATTAAAGTCCTGCCACTCAGTAAACAGTATACAGGCATTGTATTTCCAGTGAGATGTTTTTCTAGACCCACTTTGATTCCTCTAGGGTACTAGATATTTACTTTGGTTTTTATTTTCTTGGCTTTGATAAGAAACTTTTCACAGAGAAGCTGAATATAGTAATAAAGGGGATAGAAATTTATGCCACTCTTGATTTATGCTGCAGAAAGAGAATAAATTAATTCTCTGACCTTATGAAGGAAGAAAACTTCCCAACAAGTCATAGAAGAGAACAATATTTCCAGAATCCTCAATATGGTCCTTTACAAGATAATACTTGGGACATGGCATAGTCCATGTGACTATACTTCCCAAAATTTCTTATTTTTACCCAGGTCAGCCCTCACCCTCCCCTCAGCTTACCTTTTTGTGTTTGTAATAGTAAAGGCAGCCATCGTGCTTCAGCACAAACCACCTTTTCCTCCAACCTTTCACAAAGCTGGAGCGAGTCCTCTTATGCAGGTAGCCACGGCAGGTGGGCCAAGGGGTATTGGGACAGCGGCTGATGTCAGATCCCACCACCAGGGTCAAGATGTCTGGACCTAGAAGCATGAATTTGGGCTAGTTCAAAATCTTAGAATCAACTGGAAGGACAATAACTATTCAGAATGAAAGGATGAGGAAATGTTTGCAGTTTTTAGAAATGGAATAAAATAGAATCTTAGCATTGGAATAAATCAATATCGTTAGTAATTCAAACTCTCTTGTCTATGAGGAAAATGAGAACTGGAGAGGTAATGTGACTCCCCTGGAGACTCATCCCTCATAAACTGTTGAATCAGATGTGGACCCCAGGTTTCCTGACTTCTAGTGTAGGGCTCTTTCATTCATCTACATGGCCATGTGGATTCTAAGTATGCACCCCTCAAATTTGTTCATTTTTGCTGGTTATAATAATATAAAGCTAAAGTTTTAAACATATCTTAATTTACTTCTTAAGGAAAAGAATGGGTGATGCTTGGCTTTTTTCATCAGTTTTATTCAAGATAATTAGCCTCCTTGACCTGGGTTAGACAAAGGAAAGAGCTAAGTCACTACTTATATCTGTTGACAATATTGCCTCCTATTCAAAAATCACTTACCAGCTCTTGAACTTGGAAGTAGACAGGAGTTCTACAATTGCTAAGGCACTTTTTTTTTTCACTTTCGTTTCTATCAACTTAAGCTGAGAGTTCAACCCTGAGCTTCCAGATTCTTGTCCTATTTTCCTTAAATGCCTTCTTTGCTGCATGGATCTAGTGGCCTTCCCTTTCCTATAGGTCTGGCATAGTGTATAGCTTAGGGAAATTGTCCCTGTCCTTGTTAATATGAGGTCACTGTTTATCCACTGTGCTTTGATGCTACCAGCATGGACATAGACTTTTATCACGACCTACCTTTTGATGCCTCATGATAACTCTCTGAATGTCACTCAGATGGACAGTAATTCTGACATGCTTTGAAGACTGCAAATGGGGTATGACTTCATTTACAATTCCTGTGAGAGGGAGGTCACATCCCAGAAGGGGGACATTTGGCCTTGGCAGTGCTGACATCATCATGATGTCTGACATTGAGATTACCAATCTGTTTAGTGCTGTCTATGGAAATGGGGGTCAGTGAGGATACCCTTCTTCTGTAAATGACAAGCTCTAACCCAAGGGACCATTCCTGGCTGAGCCTCATGGCCCTGAAAATAAAGCTTTGTCCCGGAAAGGCTGACACAATCTTAACTTTAGCAGCACGCAAAGCACCTTGGTAATTAAATAACTCTGTGTGTCAAGATAATTATTCATTGCCATGTAAATACATTTTAATTTATTGAATTGCCCTTAAGCTCCTGTCAAAATACATCCAGAAAAATTAGAAGAAATGCTCCAGATTGACCGGCAACCCACAAATGTCTTTGTTTTTGGACTTCAGTCCCCAAAGAACTGCACTCCTGGACTAATATGCATAGTTGACACATCTGCCAATTTATTTATGTACTGCTGTAGTAGGATGCCCTTTGAGGTCACTTTCCTCTTGCTTACACAGACTGCATGTGGGTTTCTTTGATACTGATCAGGCTAAGCTTGTGTTTCAGCCTGGCCATAAACATAACTTGGTGTACCACAAAAAATGCTCTCTGGGGCAGGGATACAGATGGCCTTGCTGCAGTATGGGGTCATCATATTAGAGAAAAGTTTTTCACATTCAGAGGTTGGACATGAGCCTGATGCATGGGGATGTTACTGAGTTTCAAACAGCTGTCAGGCAATGGACGTTTTATACCCTTTACTAGGTTCTGTCAGGGCCCAGAGGGATTCAGCCTGACATTCATTAAGACTTTAGCTTTTTGATGTTGTCTTCAAAAATAGTTGTCAGTATAATTGTACTTTTTCTGTGTGTGTTGGAAGAACTATTTGTAAGGTACAAATATTTAAAACATTATTTTGTTATTATTTATTAACTTACTTGGAGTTTAAAATTAGGAAGTATCTTAGTTCAGTGCTTCACAATCTAAATGTGAATGCAAATCATCCAGTACTAGGCTAAACTGTAATGTTCTCATTCAGTAGAACTGCCATAAGGCCTGAGAGTCTGTATTTGTAACAACTCTCCGGTGATGTCCGACCACAATTTGTGTTCCAAATCTCCAGACATCTCTCAGTTTCCAAGAGGCTGTGCTACTTAGCCACTCTTTGTCACCAACTACAGTATTTCTTCCTTTCCTTGACCATGATTTACTGTCACCCGTCTGGTTTTATTTTCAACTCCATTTCTCAGCAACAAGACTATTTGCCCCTCCCCTGCTCCTATATTACTTCTGGACAAATGAAATAACTGTTGACTTTCTCTAGTGGACATCTTGCTTGCTTTTGGGGGTGTGTGAGATGAAGGAAAAAGGAAGGTGAATGTCTATAGCCTAAGATGCAAGAGTCAAGAGAATTATTAGTTTCATGAGATGGAAGAGTTTGAAAATCCACATCATCAGCAAATTCATTCTTTGATGACAACATCCAAAACAAAAACTATCCAGTAAACGCTTCTCTAGTCCTTTGGCCTAGAGGTTTGGAAGTAAGAAGTTGTGGTGAGGTTATTTACAGCTACAGGAAAGAGAAAAATAATTTCTTTTTCTAATTCACACTTGCTCCTTGGTTTACTGTCTTCTTACTATGTCGCCAATCTTAAACTGTGTCAGAGTCACACCTCTGCTGTCAGACAAACTCTACCACCCTCATAAATTTGGGCGAGAAATGTGCAAGTCATGTACTGTTCCCGAGGGCTTGCACTGTGCTCAGCAGCTGAGAACCCTGACCCCAGGGTTGATTTTAGTAAAGCTTGCACTTAGTGAAACAAAGAAGTCCTAATAGAGTGAAAGATTTCCAGGCTGATCAAGCTTTATTGTGTTCCTTTACTCTCTTCACTAGTGATTAAATCTTTGCTGAGTCTGTAAGTAACCTACCCTATAAAAGCCAAAGTCAGAGTGTAAAGGAGACCTAATTAAAACAAACATATAGCTACTTGTGATGGTGCATATACTGGGGAGATAAGGTAACACTTGTGTTAACAAATCAGACTTCTAATCTTTGGGCTATAACTGTTTGACTATGTCTCTAAGATGCTGTGCTGTATACAGACAGGGCTGGTTGTGAAAGAATCACCCAGGAGAGTTCATTAAAATTACAAATGTGCAGGCCACCACCATGAATTCCACATTTAAAAGAGATGTGGGTAAGTCTGGCATACAGGACAGACAGCTAGATTTAGGATTCACTATTCTGTGAAAAGTGATTTGATGTTCAAAAATCGAAATCAGTTTCATGGTCATGCATATTTTCTCATAGACCTACTGCTTCTCTGCAAAACTATTTTGTTTTTTGTTTTGTTTTGCCTTCTTTCACCAATACTCCCTATAAATTTTAGAATGTAGATGGAGCTAAAGTTATATATGGTGGGTCCCATTCAGGAGGCTTTTGTGTGTCCTTTTGAACTCAAGTGCAGAGAGCAGATCATAACACTCAGATCTTGCACATGAATATCTTTGGAGTGCAAGGCCCTTGCTTTGTTATTATGTTTTGTTTCGCTTTATTTTCTCCTCATGCATTCTGCCTCCCTCCACTATAGGCATTCACAAAATGTGTTTGATTCAGTCATGTAACTAGCGTATTTTGTGTATGGCTTTTTATTTTATATACATGGTATTATGCTACAATCGATTCTATATCTCCCTCTCTAGCCTTCCCTGCCTTTGTTTCTTCCTCTCCTTTCTTTCTTCTCAAACACAAAACAACATTTTAAAATTTTCTTTATAGTGCTGACTAAATGCATATCACATAAATAGTTTCTATTGAGAGTCATGTGATATTTTCCTTTTAGATTATTGTGACAATTGCATTAAAATATTTTCTGATGGAAAACCATACATGAGAGTTTGATAAACTCTACTTGATTATGACATAATATATATGTTTTTTCATGAACAGTTTGATTTAGGTATCCATTATTTTTATTAGAATGTGTGCATCTATATTCTCATAAGTAAAATGGATATATTATTTTGTTTTCATACTCATTTGGCTCTGAAATTGAGGTTATAGCCACCTTATAAAATGAGCTGAGAAGGATACTGTGTTATGAAAAAAATGTATAGAATAGAGATTATTTGTTCTTTGAAAGCTGGATAAATATTATCTACAAAAATGGTATCAGGCTTTTGGATGGAGAATGGGGTAGAGATGGAAATAGTGAGGTGGTTTCTTTGTTTAGTCTGACAATATCACTGCTATAGTCTGCACAATTTTCTGTTCCTTCTTGCACTAATTTAGTTATTTTAAATGCTTCAAGAAAACGTTCTTCTTTATCTAGTTTTCAAATTAATTTATATTTGTTTAAATTAGCTTTTTATTGTTTCTAAAAACCTCATATATTTTTCCTTTTTGTCTGTTTTATTATGTATTTTGTTTATTTACATCTTTTTGGTTTCATTACTTATCAATGCTATCACAAATAGGATTGTTTCCCTAAATTCCCCTTAACATAGTTTATTGTTGCTGTATAGAAAAACAACTACTTTTTGTATGTTTATTTTTGTATCCTAAAACTCTACTGAATTCAGTTATTAGCTCTAACAGTTTGCTTTTGGTATTCTTAGCTTTTCTACATATAAGATCATGTCACCTGCAACAGGGACAATTTAACTTCTTCCTTTGTGATTTAGATGCATCAGACATATCAAAGCTCAAAAGACTTTGCCAGTTGTTTGGGCACCAGGGCAAAGCCGGAGGGCTACACAGATCCACTGTTTCCATCCCTGGAGGGAGCCGAGTGCTAGGATTTTTTGTCCCCTTTCCATATGCTGAGCAAGGAGAAGAATTATGGTATCTACCAGCCCAGATGTCCACTTGTGCTCTCCAAAAGAGCTTCAAGTCTGGCAACACAAACGTCAGTACTTTGGAGAGCTCCACTAGAAAAGCTGAGGTGCTGAATGTGCCCACCAATCCTTTCTCTCTTCTTAGTAGTTAGGGGTTCTGTTCCTGATCATATGGGGCTGTGCTGGGTGAAAGAATTCTGGTGAGATATCTCTGTGCTGGCTTCAATGAGTCTGGTTTATTATTTGCTAGGGCTGTGGGGCCTTTCAATTCGTTTCTGGATTTCTCATAAAGGGAATTTATCTATGAACAATTGCTAAATTAGTATGTTTGTGGGTTGAGGGGTGGGAAGAGATGAAGATCTGGGGCTTCCTATTCTGTCATCTTGCTGACATCATCCTTTATTGATGCTTACTTTTATATTTGAATGTTTTACTACTTTTTGGTAAATTCTGAGTTAGATAAAAAAATGTTTTTCCTGAGGAGGAGTTGATACAGAACAGACAACAGGAAACTTTAAGCTGTTTCTTCAAATTTTATTTTCCATAATTTACATAAAACCAGTTTGGATTTATATTTCTTCTTGGTATAGTGCTTTATTTGATGTATTTTAGACAATCTTTTCTAAAAGTATGCATGCCAATAAGTCTTTATTGTGCACCCATGTTTAAGTAATACTGTAGCTGAATATTACATTTAAGTTACAATGCTAATTTGAAAATATTACTCCATCATCTGGTGTAGCTGTTGAAAATTCTGATGTCTATTGGATTTTAGTTTCTTTAAAGGTCATTTGATTCTTCTGTCCTGAAACTTTAAAAAGTTCTGTTTATTTTTGATATACTTAAATTTCACTATGATATGCCAATTTAAGGGTTTTTACCACCATTCATTTGGCAATCTGTTAGCATTTTCTTTTTTTCTCCTTTATTGTTTTGTTGGGTGGGGGTACATTGTGGCATTTGTAAAGGTTCTTACAATGTATCAAGTATATTATACTTGAATTCACCCCCTCTAACATTTTCTGAGTTCTGTTTTTCTTTCATTAATTCTGGAAATGTCACTCAAAAAAGCTTTCTTTCCATGTGTTTTTTCCTTTTAGGCAATCTTGACTGAAGTATTATCTGTTCTTCTAATTTTGTCCTTTGTATTATTAACTGTTTTATACATTTTCTTTTTTTTTGTCCCCTCTGACACTTTTCTGTGAGTTTTGCACTAAATAGTTAGGATCATTTATAAGTCTTTCCTGTGTATTTCTTTTGTTATTCAGCTCACCTACTGTGTTTTTTATTTCAGCAATTATCTTCTTAGGACCTCACGTTGACAATTGGTTCTTCTTTACATCTCTTTTCCATTCCATCTCCAATGCTCTATAAATGTCATCCCTCACCACTTTTGTGAGGTCTATTTATCTTATTTTAAATGCTTGTTTTCTCAGATCTATTCATTTATTTTGCTTTACTTATTATAGATTGTTCCATATAATATCCTTTTTATTGAAATTGTATTCATCAGATGCCTTATTTCTTTAATTAGATAACTCCTATTGCATTGGGATTACTAAAAAGTATCCCAGAAAACATGCAATGGGAGAAGGTTTGAAGTGCAGACCTTAGCTGGTGACCTTCCTGATGAGGATGGTGGTAGTGGTGACAGGCTACTACTCAAGGCAGGAAGCTGCTGGGTTGCTATCTTGGCCCATTTACTTTATGTTTGCCTTGTTCACTTCCTTATTACATGACCCCGAATCTCAGGGAATCTCTTTGCACCTCTGGCATAGGCTCTTCTGTTTCTCAATTAAAAGCTTTGCAACAATCTATTAGTTCTGGGATGTACAGGAGATTATATCTGCGTAAGGAAGCATCAACTCCTGAATCCTGCTTGGCTTATCTCACTGACTGTCCATAATATGTGCTGCCATTTTTCTGGCATTTTCTGGCTTTCAATGTATTGGAGTGCAGAATTAGTCACTCAAGGCCATGTAGGGGATGAAAACAATTAAAAAACCTGTCCTTTAATCTGTTTCATATATGAGATATTAAGCCCTCTTCTACTGTTGACCTCTTAGCAAATGCAAGTAAGAAATGATCTTCTTTTCCCAAAAGTTCCTGTCTTTACCTTAGCATCTCAGATGCAGAATTCACCTTCTGCTTTTGGGGTGTCTCCAGTGTTGGGTTTGAGCATTTGCAAAAATAAGGTTCATGGTTTTCTTTGGGGGTGGGGGTAAAAGTGGCACATAGGGAGTGGTTGAGCCTAGATTATAAAAGCAGAAAAATACATCTTACCAAATACCCAGGAACAGCAAAAGCTAAGGTATTAAATCTAACTTTTCTCCCAATATCAATATTATTTAATCATCTTGTCAGAAGCCAAAATCCCCTCCATTCAAGTTTTAGAGGTGTTCTCTGCTTTCTATTAACTGATAGAATAAAAAGGAAGGGTTCAGTATTATAAAAACATTTAGTTTTTTATTAAGAGCAAAAATATTACTAAAAGTTTATTTATTTAAAAAAAATAAAAGAATTATCTCTGGGAACAGCTAGGTTCAGAAACAATAGGTAAAAGTCTCCTACTATATAGGTACAATCAATTATCATGTTGCTTTCATTTCTGAGCTGTATTGCACAAAGGATAAATATTTTTGTAAGACTTATAAGTAGTTGTTGCACATGCTAGGTGTTAATGTCCATGGATTTCTGGTGCACTTAGTACAAGTCTTACAAAGAAGCAAAATACCAATTCAAATTCTTCCTCAAAAAAGAGTCAGAATAACTTATCAGGACACACCATCTTTTAATGATTTTCTCATGCTAGTCTCCACTAGAGAAGTCCTTGATTGTTGCTAACACTAAACTTGAGAAAGGGCAAGTGTCTGACACTTACTGCTAGGCACGTGTAACCTATCCCAAACACGCATATTTCTAATATCTGGCTGTCCAATAATATACCTCAGAGTCACTGCAGTTTGCATGTAGCCTTCAGGAAGCCAGGTATAAGAAGAGGGACGGAAAGAGAAATTAAGAAAACACAACTCTAAAGATTCTTCTAGGGCTACCCGAGGCCTTCCCTTAAAGCAATTCCGACAAAGGTAGAGCCATCATGAAAGAATAACAATATAAACCCTAGTAACCTAGCATCCCCTCACATTAAACTGTGGAAGGGTTAATACCATGTTCCTCTCTGCAAAACAACTTACTTTCTTTGGTACCATGTTACAAATCCTTATCTCCCCATGGACCTAAAAATACACAGCTGATAAATGCTGTGTTCCATCATGGGACCACCACACTTTTACATTAAAACCCAGAGACTCTTAACTCTATGAACTGGTGGAAAGAAATAAAATGAAAAAGGAAAGAAGGGAGAAAGGAGTTACTGTAGGAAGAAAGGAAGGGTCATAGTAAATGAATTCTTGTAATTAGAATATCTTTTCAGGCAAGAAGTTTAAAGAAATAGTTTGGTAATAAATAGTGTATGTTTTCCTTACTGCTATTTTGTGGCTTCACTGTTGTGACTGACCATTAACATAAATGATGTATGGGACAGAAATGTGATTTAATTCCTTTGAAAAAAGTCATGCTCATGACAACTCATTAGAGGGATACTTGAGGAGAAAAGACCATCTGTACCCTTTCTGCAGCTGTCTCCTCACATTTGAAATTTCTCTATCTTGCAGCTCTCTGGAATCTGTAGCTGGTCCACCTACCTTTCCTAGCAAGGTGCACAGCTTCTGCATGCTCGACACTGGTGACCTCAGTGCCGTTGACAGACAGCACCACATCTCCAATCTGGAGTCCGGCTTCCTCAGCGGCACTGTCTGTAAGTAGATAGACAACAACAGTCTCATTGAAGGAGAGTCCTAAATTGAGTGTCCTGCTGTTTGTACTGTTTTTAAAAGGCTGTTTCTCTAAAGAACCTTTCTTTCCAACTTTAGACAATTGCCTGTGTCATTAATAAGAAGGAAAATGCTCTTGCAGCCTCCCTTTCATTTCCAGGACTCACACATTCAGCCAGGCCTCTGAGTGGCCCCTTTGCAATATAATAGCAAAGCTGCTCAGAAACTCAATCTATTCATCCCCCAGAAGGTTGAACTGCTAGTTTTCATTCTCTCATTGCTGCTATATCTCTTTGTAACCCTGAGAAAATCACTTAACCTCAATGTCTTCATCTATAAAAAGGGGGTGGGGGCAGAGCTGCTCTACAGGATTGTTGAAGGAACAAGTAATTGAAATACTTATGAAGTTGTGGCAAAAACAGATCTTGGAGTAGTCAGAGGAAAAAAAAATAAAGAGCTGCTTTTACTTTCATTGTTTAGGCTCCTTTCTGAGCCTTTTCAGAAAGGAACCAAAAATAGCCTAAGCCTTAGGACCTGGACTGGAAGATGAGGAGGACTTTTCCAGAGGTTATTTAGTTTATCCATTGGATTTTTAGTATCTGCACTTACAGCAACATACTCAATATTCTCTAGGGGTTATAAAAAAGATGTGATAAGCCATTTCAAGTTTAATTCATTTTAAATAAAGTCTCCCATAAATTTGACCAATATTCTTCTTGCAGCAATTTATATGTTTTTTTTTTTTTTTTGTCTCAGTTTAAGCTCATTTCCTCTTTCTTGGATCTCAGTGCTGGGTAATGTTCATGGGTTTGCAGAATATTATGCAGTAGTATGAGGCTTTTGTTATCTAAAATATCATAAACCTCCTCAAATAATTTTAAACTTAAAGCATGACAACTGGTGAGGGAACACAACTTGGAGTATTTTTAGTAATAAGTATAGTTTGTCTAAGTTTGTTCACAATAGAAGGGAAGGCTCTTCTTGATAAGTAATGGCCCATTAATATAGGAAGTGTAATATGTGATATTTCCATTCATTTACATAACATCATGCTTTTAGTGATTTAAAGTCTCCTGGCATTGTTGTATATGTGAATATATTAATTTATAATGTTAAAGGGTTTTTTTATGGCAATGCTTTCTAGATCAAACTTGAAAATAACAACATAGATACAGAGACAATATCTTACTAATTTTTGTATTCCCCATGGTACCAAACATTAAGTTATTTTAAAATACATTTTATTAGTGTGTATTAATTGTACAATGGGGTTACATCATGGTGTTTCACACATGCACGTATTGTACATCGATCAGATTAACCCCGTCTATTGCACTCTCTTTTCCTGCTCCCCTTCCATTTTTCAATAGCTTCCAGTGAGTTGTGCCATGTTCATACATAGACACAATGTATTTCAACATTGTTCCTCCCCCTCACTCTCTTTCCCTTTCTCCCTTGACAGTCCCTCAACTACAGTCATACTTCCGTGTATATGTATGTATATATATGTATGTGTATATGTATGTATATATACTCTGTTGTGTATATTTACCTCATTTTCTTTATTCTTTCATCATTTGAAGGGCATCTAGGCTAATTCCAAAACTTGACTATTGTGAATCGTGCTGCAATAAACGTGACTGTGCAAGTGTCTCTATTATATCCTGATTTGCATTTCTTCAGATATATGCCAGTAGTAATATTGCCCTATCCTATGGCAGTTCTCTTTTTTCATTTTTTGAGAAACTGCCTTATTGCTTTCCATAGTGGCTGCACTAATTTACACTTCTATGGACACTCTCACCAGCATTTGTTCTTGCTTGAATTCTTGATGATAGTCATACTGACTGGGGTGACATGGATTCTCAATGTTGTTCTGATTTGCATTTCCTGATGACAGAGATGTTGAACATTTCTTCATGTGTTATATATAATAGTCTTTCAATAAATACATGTTGAATAAATGAATGAAGGACCACAAATTATATATGTCATAGTTCCTATCTTCAAGGATCCTCATATTCTATTGGGAAAGAAAAAAGGTGCACATAACCAAAAAGAAAAATGCATGCATAATATAGTGAGTGACAAGTGTGAAAAATAATGAAGATAATAGATGTTATGAAACTTTAGAAAAGGAAATTCTCATTACTGTTTTGAGTGGTTAAAAAAATTATCTGTAGTGGGGCCTATGAGGCAAGGCAGAGTGGTAGAGCTGTGCGCAAAACCAACCCTCCTTCTGTTTTTCTCAGATTCTTCCAGCTGGGCATGTGATATGAGTAAGTTCTAGCAATCAGAGGTTAGCCTGGCTCAAAAGACCAAAAATCGTATGTTCTCCCTCATATGTGGACATTAGATCAAGGGCAAACACAACAAGGGGATTGGACTATGAGCACATGCTAAAAGCGAGAGCACACAAGGGAGGGGTGAGGATAGGTAAGACACCTAAAAAACTAGCTAGCATTTGTTGCCCTTAATGCAGAGAAACTAAAGCAGATACCTTAAAGCAACTGAGGCCAATAGGAAAAGGGGACCAGGAACTAGAGAAAAGGTTAGATCAAAAAGAATTAACCTAGAAGGTAACACCCACGCACAGGAAATCAATGTGAGTCAATGCCCTGTATAGCTATCCTTATCTCAACCAGCAAAACCCCTGTTCCTTCCTATTATTGCTTATACTCTCTCTACAACAAAATTAGAGATAAGGGCAAAATAGTTTCTGCTGGGTATTGAGGGGGGGAGCGGGAGGGGGTGGAGTGGGTGGTAAGGGAGGGATTGGGGGCAGGGGGGAGAAATGAACCAAGCCTTGTATGCACATATGAATAATAAAAGAAAAATGAAAAAAAAAAAAAAGAATGTGACTCGAAGTGAGTGTGCCACTTCTAGGCATAGCCCATATAACATGCCAAGGCCACCCCTACATACATAAGGGAAAAACCCCCTAACTCATGAAATATTATGTGGGGTAATACGACACTCCAACCAAGAACATCCACAGTAGACTATTAATGGGACTGCTAACTGTTTTTGGTCTTTAAGTCATTAATATTTTTGTGTTATCAAAGCCACGTACCTCAAAAAATCAGCAAACCATCAAGGAAAGTACTCTGAGCAAAGGCATGGAAGCAGAATGTTAGTGACTCAGATCATCTGGAGCAGAGGTTATGGTAGATAGGGTTGGTACTTAAAGTGTGCAATTCAGTGACTTTTAGTATATTTGCGGAGCTGTGCAATCATCACCACAATCTAATTTTAGAATACTTTTGTCATTCCAGAAATAAACTCTGTAATCAATAATTATGACTCCTTATTTTCCCTTATGTGCTCAGCTTCAGCCAACCACTAATCAGTTTTCTGTCCTTAAGGACTTGCCTACTGAGGACATTTCTTATAAAGGAGTCATAAACCAGTGGTCTTTTGTGTTAGTTTTATTCACTCAGCATAATGTTTTCAAGATTCATCTGTGTTATAATCTGTGCTTTATTCCTTTTAATTGAAGAACAGTATTCTATTGTATCGCATATTTTTTCTATGCATTCATTGTTAGTTCATGGGCATTTAGGTTGCTTCCACTTTTTGATGTTTATAAATAATGTAGCTAAGAAAAATGGATACAAATATTTGGGGAGCATAGGTTTTCATTTCTCTTGGATATCTACCTTGGAGTGGAATTGCTGGATCAAATGGTAACACTATGTACAATTTTTTATTTGTGGCACCGGTGTTTGAACTCAAGGCCTTGCACTTGAGCCATATCTCCAGCCCTCTTGGTTCTGCTTATTTTTGAGATAAGGTCTTGCTTTTTGCCTGGGCTGGCCTGAGCTGTGACACCCCCCTATTTTATTCTTCTCACCATAGCTGTGATGACAGAGCATGTGGCTTTGGTTGAGATGGAGTCTTGAGTACTTTTTGCCTGGCTGGTCTCAAACCACAGTCCTCCTGATCTCAGCCTTCTAAGTACCTATAATTATGCATGTGAGACACTGTCTCTGGCTATATGTACAACTTTCTGAAGAACAGTCAGACTAGTTTCCAAAGTGGCTACATAATTTTATGTTCTCCCCAGCATTGCACAAGTGTTCTGGATTTCTCTACATTCTTGCCAGTACTTTTTATTATCTGACTTTTTAATTATAGCCATTCTAGTTGGTATGAAGTAGTGTCCTTGTAGTTTTGATTTGCATTTTCTTGATGACTAATGATGCTGAACATTGTTCATTTGCTTATTGGTTCTTTGTATATCTTCTTCAGAGAAATGTCTCTTCAAATCCTATGCTCATTTTGAAACCATGTTATCTTTGTATTATTGAGTTATGGGAGTGAAGATGATTTTTGTTTATAGAGGAATCATTTCTGGAGTATAACTCTTGTGGATAGTTTATATAATTGCTTTTTAACTTTAATTATAAGAGGTGGTGATTATGTTACTCTATTTTGTAATGCAACTTACAAAGTTTTCTTTTGCCTACTAATTATGGTGGGAGTGGGAGGCATTAGGACTTTTTTGAGGAGGGAGATATTTCAAGGTGATCCTATAATTTATCACACAGATGTTTACCCTATTTGAGGCTGGTCTTGGGAGTGAACAGAAGCATTTAGCATACATTGCTCAGAAAGGTAGCTATGAGGTGGTGGGAAAATGATGAAGGTTTTATAAATTTACGTTTTCCTTCAAAAGGATATTTGACCTCACAGCTCTAAGTGCAATATAAAGAGCTACATGCTGAGTTATTCCATCCTTTCACGCATACTTACATATAAAGCAAAATCTGAAAACCTTGTAATTAAAAAGGGGCTTGTACTTTTCATTTTAGAAATTGTGCTTTAACAGTAGCATTTTAAATCCTAGAGTCTCCAGAAAGATGGGCCTTGTTTATAATTTCCTCCATGGCTTGTCCTTTCTTAAATGTATAGTTTTCTTTTCAAGTTTGCTTGGTATCAAAGTTGAAACATCTGTTTCTTTTGTTTACGCTAACAGATCTCATAAGCATTGAGGCTTTCATAGAAAAGGTTCATGCAAATGCCAGCCGGGTGTGGGTAATTAGTTACGTAAGCTCCAAGAAAGCTCGGTCTCTGGGTCTCTGTATTCTTACAGATAATCATTTCCATCCCACCTACAGGCCTCCTTGCTTTATCTTTCTATCTTCAGTGTGTAATTAAGCCTCTCTACTGCATCCAGAACAGTGTTTCATGGTATGAATAAGATTCCCAAAAGGGCTGAAAATATGTGTAATTTTAAAGTCTCTCAACCCCTCATTTTGTAGATTTGAATAGACAATGGATTTCAGAGGGTGCTCTTCAGCACTGAGCAATATATTTTTTAAATTTTTTATTGTTGTTTTGAGAGAGAGAGAGAGAGAGAAGTAGACTCAGCAGCTACATGAACCCCTGCCACGGTAGCACTTTCTCATGTTGAGTAAAATCCTAGTTTAACTATGTATTGCACCATTTCTGCTAGAGAAAAGATGCAGAATAAAAAAAGATGCTTTTCCTATTGCAAAAACTTCAGGATCTCTAAATGAAAAGTCATTTGCAATGAAACATTTTTATTTGTCTTACATTTAATGGCAGAGATACAGTTAATTATCTCAGCTGAACAGTTGCAAAGGATGAGAAATTAAGTCATGACATTTTATTAAACTATATTTACTTATTTTTATCTAGAAAGAAAGGCACAAAGGCTTGGATATTTTGCAAAAACCTACTGAACTTAAAAAGTCAGAAATGTTTGCTTTTTAATGGGTAATAGTTTTTGTATTACTTATAAATTCCTTTCTTGAAGACTAATCTCATGAAGGCAGAGGGAGAGAAAGGAAAAGAGAGAATGGATAAATGTAGGGAATGGAAATAGAAAAGGGAGAGAAAACAGGAAGAGAAGGGGGCAGAAAGTGGAGTTGAAAGATATGAAGGAGCTGTTAATGAATTCCTCATGAATAAATACTCATTTTATCAAAGCCAAATGTCTTTTATAGTAAAAAAAAAAAACCTGAAGTCACTTTATGCTAAAAAGTTGGTTATCTCTGTGTGTATAAAATAGAAATAACATAATATTTTTTGTTCCTGTTCATTCGAAGGGCACTAAGAGGCCAAGTAAAGTTGACCCTAAATAAAATTTGTAATTTTTATCTTTTGTTACCTGAGTTCTGTCACCAAATTCTTCTTCAGCAATCTGTCCTCACTTGTTTGTGGGTTACCCTTCAACCCCTGAATCCCACCAATAATGGGAGGGAGACTAACTTCCTTAATCACTAAAGAAATTATGTATTAAAGTGTTTTATTACATATATAAAACTATTAAAATTATATATTTATATGATTAACTGACTTGAAATTCTTTCACATCAAAGTAAGAATATATACATACATCTGCCTTTGAATATCTAATTATACAATAAAAGGCTTTTTCCCTGGCTAAAAAATTTTTTATTTAATAGCTTGACCCTCTGCTTTCCTATATATATATACATTTGAATCTATTGTATAACTTTTTACTAAAATAATCACAGTGAAAACATTAACAAGTGTAAAATTTTGATTGTGTTGCACCTGTGATCAATTTTAGAAATAATTGGCATCTTTAAGTATGAAGTTTAAAAATGGTGAGCATGATTTTTGTGCTGTTGATTTTGGTGTTATCTGATTTCTTTCTATATTATTTAATTTTCAAAGTAGTAATCTTCACACCTTTATTAGAATTATTTCTGTCAATTTCCATTTTTCCCAAGGCTTTCTATCCTATATTCTTTGTGACAGTCTTATATATACACTGCCTACATCAACCTATTGTGAAGATTGGAGTTGACGGAAAGCCTTCATCTGCCACACTTCCTGCCTGACCCATCTCATTTCACATTGAGGCCATGTTCTCCAGGACTGCCTCCAGCTGGTGACTGTACATGGAGGGGTGGATAGAGTCTGGCTAATGTTGTTCAATGCAGGATTCCTTCAATGGATGCTCTATTCTGGGGAAGATATTTGCTCCCTATAGCCTGTCTCAGAATTTCTCAGAATTACCCTTTGAAGTTTGAGGTTCTTCCCATCCAGTCCTGCTTCCTTTCCTTTCTCATGTGCTACACAGGCTGGAGTCATGATCTGCAGGCTCTTCTGCTTACCCTTTACCAGGCACAATGATTTTTTCTAAACTCTTGCACACTTATTTTTAGTCTATTTTCAGAAAATAGGGACTGAGAAAAGGAACTCCCTTTGTTATTTTGAAGATGTTTCTGTCTGTTCCTACTTATTAATATTTTATAAGTCAGGAAAAGGTGAGAGCAACAGGGATCAATCACACAAGAGGAAGGACTGTCTTTAAAAAGAAGGGAGAAGGGAGAAAAAGGTACAAATTCAAGCACATTTGGAGGTGTGGAGGTAGAATTTCTAATAAAAAATAGTTAAGAAGATAATCTGCACTTGAAATTGTGAGACAGGCTCAAGCTGGAGGACGAAGAAAAGTAGATTGGATAGGAATTCTGAAATTTTGATGATTACATTAGACTGACTTGTAGCCTTATGATTAGGCTGGAATAGGCTTTAAAGAACAAAACAAAGGGGCAAGTGTCTTTATTGTCTAAGAGAGAAGATAAAAATTAAGATTCATTTCAAAACCCATTGAGAGAATGTGTTTGTAAGGTAAGTTAAATAGAGATTATGGAGTGAAAGTTATTTTTATATAATAAATGATTAAATATTAGAGACAATGTTAATCCAACTGTATAGCTAAGAAGAGTTGTGGTATTTAATGTATTTATTATTTAAATTGAGAATAAATTAGGTCAGAATCAAGTCATAAAAAATTTAAAAGCAATTCTTTGATAAATGTAGTTTTTAAAGAAAAGGATCAGATGTCAAGTACTACTACACCAAGAGGAGGCAAAACCTCTCCTTTCTGTAAACTAATGATGTTTTGTCTGTGCGATTCTTATTTATGACTTTGGGAACTGAGTGTCACTGTGTCAGTGTGGCTTGAGACTGTGAGGTTTCACAGCATCACCCCTTCTACTTTCCATTCTGGGGAAGCTTGTGGAAGGTAAAGAACCATTATCTCAGCTTCCAGTTCAGGCAGGGCCCTGCTTTTCTGATAATTCAGTCTAAACAATCTTGTTCCTCTTATGTTTGGACTAAGTGAACCAGCATGCCGTACTCCCCAGGGGTCATGGAAACATGATAGTTGAAGTTGGAAGCTTGCTCTCTCTTTCTGATTCTATGATTTGTGATAGAAAAATTAGAACTGCTAAGATTGTTTGGATTCAAAAGGGAAGCTTTCAACAAGAAAGAGAATGAAAGAAATCATGCCTTTGATAAAGTGATTGAACCACTGAAACAAATCAAACACGTATACCATCTTAGAACCTTCAGCTTTTGTGACAACCGATCTCTTTCATTGCTTAAACCACTCTCAGTCAAATGTTCCATTAGTTGCAAAAGAGAGTCCTAATTGGAATAAATCATAGTAAAAGAACTTTGGTTTTGGAGGCAGAAATCTTGAGATCTGAATCCTGGTTTTGCCATGGTGATAGATATAAAACCTTAGGGAACTTGTTTAACCACTTTGATTTTTAATATATTCATCTGTTGAGCAAATGTGATAATATCAGATGTTAAGTTATGTTATATAGATAACCAAGGAGAACATATATCAAATACTTTGCTCAGAATAGGTGTCTCTATTGAATGTGAGTTCTTTTCTTATCTGTGATATCACATGGCTTTTAAACTTGAAGTGAAATTAATTGATTTCCACTTTCATATTACAAGTAAGTAAATTTATTTTTTAAATACACCAACAAATGTGAAATAGATAGCCAAGTTACTTAGTACTTTGATATTCCTCTCAAACTTAAAGGAGACTAAATCTCTACATTTTACCCACTCTGTTCCATTGATCAACTGGTATAAGTGAAAACCTGTAAGAAATTTCCTTAGCACAAATCTTAATTTCCTTGCTGTACCAGGAAGACCTACATTATACTTTGGTACTGAGAATTTCTTTCTCATGCCCTGATAATTGATAAAAATTCCATTAATACAAAAAATAGGTGATAGTTTGAGTACTGTTTCCTGCTTACTAGTGTCATGTACATCTGTGTAATGGTAGGTTAGGAGCCAACAATTTCATCTATATATATATACAACCCTGTGGCTTTTACCAGAGTTGAAGAGTCATCCACTTCTTTACAGATATGAGGGCAAATTCCTAATGGAGTCACAGAGTGTAAAACAGAAGGACCCTAAATATTGATAAAGAAAATTAAAGAGTAACACTTGGTTGATAGTGAGGGCAGAGCAGGGCCTAGAGCATGGGACAAAGCAGGAAAGGTATGGCAACCCCTCTGAGGTGCTGCTCCTCTCCCCCTCTCTGCTTCATGCTGTCCCTGTCTTTAGGTGCTCAGGGATCTCACAATCACTTAACAAGAAATATTGGAGTTTACTGACTCTGTTGGCCTTGAACAGTGCACAAGGTATAGAGGATAAAATGACAAGTAAGATATAATTTCTGACCTTAGGAAACTCAGACCAGATGTGGATATAAATAAGTAAATGACTGACAATAATGTAATTCAGATCTCCCATAGTGGCACTGAATATCTTCTGTAATAACTTCCTGTTTCTCCTGTAATACACCATTGATGTATAGGTTTGTTTTGTACTCTTGCTAACCTATTGTTCTAGCTCTGGTTTTTTCAAAACATTGATCTTAAATTATTCTCATATTAGAAATCAGGAATCAAAAATTTAATTTTCATTGCATACCTTTGGATTCTTAATTTGCTAATTAATAAATAAACTTAACTGAAAAGCCATATGGGCAATAACTTAGTAACTTAGGGGAGTAGAGCTCCTCCCAGGAACTATTAAAGACTGACAAATGGGTAGCTATGTACTTATAAGACCCCCTTTTTGTATCCAGAATTGAGGAGCCTCATTTCTTTTTTTTGACAGTACTGGAGTTTGAACTCACAGTCTTACACTATACTTGCTAGGCAAACACCCTGCCACTTGAACCTCTTCACAGGTTTTTTTGTGGTGTGTATTTTGGAGATAGGGTCTCACAGACTATTTGCCCAAGCTGGCTTCAAACTCTGATCTTCCTGATCTTTGCCTCCCAAGTAGTTAAGATTGCAGGTGTGAGCCATCAGCACCCAATGAGCCTCATTTCTGTTAACAGGTAGGGCTATATGTTTTTTAGAGAAGTATATTCCATCAGGAAAGCATGATATACTGAAAAATATGTGGTCTTGATGTGACCAGTTCTCAGTCATCATGAATTTTTGGTAAATCGAGGTTTAGACTTTGCTTCTACTGCACACATATGCTTTATAGAACTATGATAAGGAAGTGTATTTTGTACATTTTTACTAAGGTTGAGATTATTGCTCGGACATAAATTAAATCTTTTATAGTGAGACACTTACTGGTATCCACTTCTGTTACTACAATTGGTTTGGAGAACTGAATTCTGAATCCCCAGGGATAATCTCCAGTTCCTTTGAATAGTCTCACAGTTCGCTCACGAACTAAAAAGAAAGCAAAGAGCACATTTGCTTTGAGTTACTTTTTGGCTACTATAAATTAATTATATTATGAAAGTAGCTAGTATTTATTTGCTTATTACATGCCAGGCCTAATCAAAAACATTAACTGCTTTGTGAAACAGAGAGGTTAAACACCTTGCTGTGTCACATGTTGAATATGAAATAATGTTTACTAGGTCTTAGCCAGCATGCCACCCAATGCTTCACTCTTAACCACTGTGTCATATCTACCTGGAAGCACCTGATTCTTACAAATCTGGGTCACTTAAATTAGTAAATAAGAGACTTTTATTATAATGTTATATATGGGAATAAGAAAACTGAATCTTCATCCATACATTCGGGTCTTATAAGAGCCTAAGTAATGTTGAAGTGCTGGTCTTCTCAGAAGAGAGCAGGAAAAATTGGGCCTTACAGAAAGTGGTTGTGCTGGATTAAAGGTGAAGAGTTCCAATGACTTCACAGTAAGAATTCACTGATTTTTACACTTGTGTAGTAAATGTTAATTAATGTGGTTCAGTTATCACTCTACCTGCCTTTCTTCCTCCTATTTCATTACCTTCTTTCTCTATATGTGGATATGGTAACCATTTTTTTCTTTTATGATATGTTTGCATTTCATTTCTTATTTAGACAAAAATATATCCTGATTGTGCCAGAGTACAGGACTAATATAAAACACCCAAAGAATGTAAGCAAACTCATGAGATTCCTTTTTAAGTTCTAACTAAAGTATTCAATAAATAGATATACCAAAAGGCTTCAAAATAATGTGTATTTTGTTATTTAAGGACAAGCCTACCAGAGAGAAGTACTAACATAATACTGAGAAAGTGATCCTCCCCCCAACAAGTAGATGACATGCTTTACTGTTCAACTTTTTACTGCCATATGTTAATGAATATCTAAATATTAAAAAGTCAATAATGATAAAGTATAACCATAAGCTTCCTGAACTCCAGAAGTAGATTATTAACAATAAGCCTATTTTTAGGTTCCTAGGAAAAAGTCAAATAATTAATTACAAAATAAGAATGCTGACCTATTAATAAGGGAGAGGCAACTTAATACATTAAAGTTAGAATTTAATAGAATTCTTTTACGAAAAATAGAAATATATTAGAATTTCTGGGTAATATATTTTGCTGATTTGTTTCAATCTTCCTTTTATATTTTATTTGTCACATTTTATTTTTCAGAAAGATATAGATCTTCCTCCAGGTTGGAGAGCACGAACATTTCTTCTTTGTAGAATTGCCTTCTCTTTAGGTACAGATTCAAAACCTGTTACAGAATGCTTGAATGTAGGCAAAAAATGGAGAGAACTATCACCTTAAAGAGGTCGAAGGAAGTCTTGATAAATTAAAGTGGGTAATGATAATTTTAGAGTGGGAAGGAATCATGGTCTGGTCTCCCACCTGATGTGGACTCTCTTACCATCTGACAGGTGAACTTAAACGACCGTGTCCCTGATGTTTGGAACAATATTATTATTTGTAGTAATATAATTATTTTGTAATAATATCAAATATAATATTTATTATTGTTATAATTTTGGATTACTTGAAAGGTTTATAAGATGATTTGTGATTTATTTTATCAAACTTTCAGATATTCTGAGGTAGATCAATATCTTTCAAATTCACTTTCCTATGAGAAATAACAAAGATTAAATAAAAGGTTAAGTGATCTGCAGGTGCATGGTCAGATGTGAGCACCTCTTTGGTCAGAGAGGGAAAAAACATCTGATAAAAAGGAAGAAATGAACATCTGTCTGTACAGATTCATTGTCCTCTGAGAGCGGATGTCATTCATTCACAGGTGTTTACTGAGGACTTACTATGTTTTCAGGTGTTTACTTCAGTACTAGGAGTAGAGTAGAGAAGACAGACACAGGTCTTTGTCTTATGGAGTTTATGCACTAGACACTGCTTGCTCAAATTAGAAAATAGTCAAAGAGAGGAAAGATAAAGTCTCTTCATGTAAATTCCTGAAGGAGTGTTTGCCTTTATAAAATGTCTGAACAGAATACATTGTTTTCCTGTTGTCATCAGGAAAAATATATCAAATTTGCCAAGAAGGTATCAGTGTATTCCAGCTCTAAAATTCTCTGTTGTGCTCTCTTCTGGGCCTCTGGGGAAATTTCTGTTATTTCTCTTTTGGTATGATGGTGTGAACTGCCACTTATTAGAACTAATAATTTAAGGGACAGAACTGGAGAGACAGAAATTAATATTTCAGCAGCCTACAATAGGCTAGCAGCTAACCAGGACAAAAGGAAAACCAGAAATCCCATTTCTGACCACTGTAAAAATCATTTCTAACATCTCCACTTGTCAAGACTTCTTGCTCCCTCTGGGTTACTCTCTTGATACTTTCTTCTGCTTTGACAGATTGATTATCCAGCAGATATTTGTTTACAGTATTTTTACTGTGTTGATTCAAATCAAATCATGTTTGCTGTTTTGTTTTTATATTGCAAGAACTTGTTAAGACAACAATTGCATTTAAGGTTGTGTTTCTGCATTTCTGGTTTTTGAATTTGGCAAATTCAATGTCAACAATATGTATGAAAGAATAAACAATTCAATAAAGTCTTTAACTGGTGAGCTCAACTGTTGAGCTCTCCTGTGGGAGAAGAGACAATCAAAATATTCTGCAACATGTTCCCCTTCCTTTCTAAATACAATTTTCTCATACTTTAAGATTTATATCCTGGTTCCCCTTGGCACTGTCTTACTTAATCTGTAAGTGGCACACAGCTGCTGAAAAGACAGAAATGAATGTCATTATTTTTTCAGAGACTGTGTGGGTACACTGTCAAGTAATTTATCTCCCCAGATAGCACTTGCTTACAATCAAATTGTTGGCTGTAAAAATTCAAATGAAGGGCAAATATTTCTATAAATCTAACACAACCCATACACTGAGTATATCCTAAAATTTTCATGATAGCTCAAAAAGCAAACCTTCATGGTGATGGGAGTTTTGTTTTCCTAATTCTCCAACTCAAGAGAATTCTTTGCTTAAAGACAGGAAATTTTTTGTTTTTAAAGTGTAAAATTTATTTTCACAAAATATATTCTGACAGATATAAGTGAGCACTATAGTGTTTTTAAAATGCTATTAATATGTTAATAAAGATATTTTTTCAGTTAAAAGTTGTCTATTTGCCCCAGCTCAATTTTCTTCCCAATTTCCCTCTTATTGTTATGGTTTTTCCAGTAACTAGTTAAGAATAACTTGCATCTGGAATACATAACACTTGAAGTCTTAGTAACAAAGAAGTTACATTTTTGAAGTGAAGTTCAATCCAATTAATTGTATCAGGAAACTTGCAAAATTTAAACATTTTCACATATACATATGCACAAGTATATGCATGCATACATATGTGTTTAAATATACTTATATTTATATATACACAAAATTAAACAGTTCTATTTGAGTTCTTTTACCAAAGAAAATGATAGTAAATTAAGCAAATGCTAGTTCTTTGATGACTATAAACAGTTTAGAAATTACAGTAAGTGCATTTTTTAAAATAGACATTATACACCATGTTTTAGATAAAATACTGTGAGGGGGAGGAATGGTATTTTATTTATCTTTATGTTCTCAGATTCCTACCACAAACAGATATTCAATAAATACTTGTTGATTTAGAAAGAATATTACATGATATAAGTTGTGTATAATTTACACATGTGTATGAATATACACAGGAATGTATGAATTTATATACATTTATAATTATTACAGCCAAAATTCTCATAAAAATTAAGAAAGTGTGAGAGACAGAAATTACTAAGATGGATATGCATAACCCATTATAATTTTCATATATATAATTTCATTTCATTTTATGTTGTAAGGGAGAGGGATAATAACAATAAGTGACTTTACAAAGTCACATGGCTTATAAATTCCTCCATAGTACTTATTATATTGTACTTATAGTATTTTCAGTCATTTATTCAACAAATATTTATTGGCTGCCTGTTATGAAACAGGTACTGTTTGAATTAAGAGTTACTGATTCTGAGAATCTCAGTTTCACCCTGGTTTCTTGCCCTATTCCCTTACCCAAATAAAAGATAAATATAATATGGAAATGTCACAATGAAATCCTCTTTACAACTAATACATACCATTAAAAATCTTGAAAAGTAAAAAATATAGAAAATTTTGTGTTTTCAAGGCTACTCCCAAATCCTCATCTATTGTTTATTGTTATTGTTTTTATTATTTTTTAAGAATTTTATTTCAGTCTGGTAATAACACTTAAAGAAAGATTTACCTTCTGAACAAATTTTAGGTGTTCGATATACTATTGTTGACACTGGGTATAATATACACCAGATCTGTAGAGCTTATTACTCTTCCTTAAATGATACTTGATGTCTCATTACCTATCTTGACCTCACACAAACTCTACTCTGAACATATTGAGTTTGGGATTCACAGTCTCATGGTTACTTTTCAGTGAATGGTTAAGTTTAATTTGTTTACCCTATGGTATGGATACAAATAAGTATTCTAAACATGAAAATACAAACTTCATATTCTCTTATGCATGTGTACAAGAACTCACTTAGATTTACATCCTTTCCTCATTAAAATCCTTCGATTGCTACATTTCATAGTACTTTTAAGAAAAAACAAAGACTCTATTTTACTGTACAGATAAAACAAAGATTATATATAACAATGATTACATCTTTTCTGTATAAGTGGAGATGAAATAAAACTGACTGCATTTTGATGCTTGTACTGAAAGTCTGATGTCCCTCTTTGTAGAATTTGTTATACTGTCAAAACCGTCATTTCTCCCTATTTAATTTTAGGAATTCCCCCTGACTGCTTTGATCATACTAGGTACGATGTTTGCTGAATGCATAATTTTATAATTAATTTAAACTTTATTTTCAACCTGTTGCTTGCCTGAGTTAAATTGTTTATTCATCAATATTATTTATACCAATAAGTTCCATACTCACAAAAGTTCTACATCTTAAATTTTGTAGCAATAATTGCACTAAAATAAATATTTCACATGATAAAACTTATATTTAGTTGTATTTTTTAAAATCATAAGCTATTATTGCATTAGGGAAAATATTACTAATTTTTAGTTTACTAAAATTCATCTCATAAAGTATAGGACATTACTATTAGAACCCTAATTAAGTCTTTAGAACATAATTATATTATCATATGAGGGTATAATTACTGAATGCTTATATTATTAAATGTAAAAAGCATACTATAAAATCACATGTCAAAATCAAAATAAATATATGACAATATTAGATGTATATTTCATATATTTTAAAAAACAGGACAAGTCAATGAAGAACCAATAGAAGAGTTATCTAGAGGAATTAGAATAATGTGTGATAATTTGTTCTTTCTTTGTACTCTGGTGTGTTCTCAAAAATAGATAATTTTTGCTGGTAGAATAAAAACAACTCTTCACTCTGCATACATCAATCTCTATTTCCAATTTTGGAATTACTATTCTGTTGGAATAAGCACTTAAGACAGTTTTCATTTTAGTAGTTTCATTTTCTTTCATAATATTAAGAATATATACGTACATGTAGATAAATACAGTGTATATGTAAGCACACACACACACACACACACACACACACACATATATATATACAGTTGTATACTACTTCAGTTCCCCAAACTCTTCACCCAGTGTTAGCATTTGACAACGTCAGACACTTGCCTGCAGTCTAACTACAGGTTCTCTAAGGCATATCCATTTTACTGTAACTATAGAGTACTTACCAGCTGTCGGTCGTGGTTTTTTACTAAGACATCTAGGACTGTCTTCAGGTTTTCCATCATCCCCTCGGAAAACCCATGCTGCTGAATGAAAATTCTCTGTGTAGAATCCTTTTTCTTCAATATCAACTCGAAAGCCAAAGTCTATAGAACGGCCATCATCTGAGGTGACTGTGGAGCAAAAAAAGTGATAGCATAAATTGTGCTCTGGTGAGAAAGAGAATCCAATGCAGGGGTCAAAGTGAAAGAGCAGCCGGTATGCAAAGTGAAGTCTCTATTAATTAAGAGTGTTATCCTTGAAATTAAATAGCTAGGCTTATTGGACATTTCCTTTAGGAAGAACTTATATAGCCCTAAAATATACTAAATCAAAGCAAATATTGCTTCAAGTCTAAGGTGTGGGAATCTATGCACTAGAGGAAGCAGTAAAAATCCTTTTGTCAAGGTAAAGTAGTTGTTTTTAAGACTCATATATTAGTAGTTAAGGATCAAAATGAAGCACATGAAATGAGGAATTAGCTTTTAAAGCCGCTTTCAAAATACCAAGTATATGGAAGAAGATTTTCAAGTGCAAAAAAAAAAAAATCCACTGGGGTTTGAACTCAGAGCTTCCTGCTTGCTAGGCAGGTGTTCTGCCACATGAACCATACCTCCACTCATTCTCACTCTGGTTGTTTTGGAGTCCTGTTTGTTGCACAGGCCATCCTGGGCCACAATCCTCCTACTTAATGCTTCCCTCCATACCTGAGGTGACAGGTACATGTCACTATGCCCAGCTATTGGTTAAGATGAAGGTTTTGCAAACATTTTGCAAAGGCTAGTCTCAAACCATGGTCCTCCCAATCTCAGTCTCCCAAGTAGCAATTTTTTTTGGCAATACTGGGGTTTAAACTCAGGTCCTTGTGGTTTGCTGGGCAGGTACTCTACTACTTGAATCACTTCCCCAGTCCCCAAATAAGCTAGTTAATAGGGCAATTATGAAGATGGCTCTTTGTGTGTGCGTGTGTGTGTGTGTGTGTGTGTGTGTGTGTGTGATGCTGGAGTTTGAACTCAGGGCTTTGCACTTGCTAGGCAGGAGAATTACAGCTTGAGCCATGTCTCTAGCCCTGTATTTCTTAAATACTATGAAGAGGGTGGAATTTGGTGACTATAGCAATACAACTTAAAGAACAACACATCTTATTTTCCTCTTTTAGTTTCTTTTCACATACCATATATGTGAGTTGTTCCCAGCCTTTTTCTAAAATATTCTAGGTAAAATTCTTTACTTCTGCCCCCCAGTCTACTGAGTAGCGAGTGCCCAGCTAGACTTCTGCTGTAAGTCAGTTATATGAAGCCCCAGGAAGGATTGATCTTCTACTCTCACTAATTTTTCTCTGGAGAACCATTCCTAATGGGTCTTGGTCTTGCTCCTACATTTGTTCCTTTGCTTTCTTACTTGTGGACTAAAAAAGAAAAAGTCAGTCATTTTCCCAACATATAGATAAACCAAACAATATATTTCTAACTTGTACATTTGTCTACCTTGCGTAAAAATTGTGAGAGGTGCTCTATGGACAAAGTAAGCAAGAGCATAGTCTCTTGTAGTTAAAAACAAACCCCAAATATCTTTTTTTTCTTTTCAAATCTCAAATATCTTCTGTGCTTGTACTTATATTTTTAATTTTGTATTCCAAGTGAGATTGCACTAGTCATTAGATAGCTTAAGTGAATTCAGGTGTTTTTATTCATTTGTTGAAATGAATTGATTTGAAATATACTCTCATGAACAAAGTGGAATTTTATGTACAATGGGAATAGAACAATTAGTAAGACAGGGGATCATGATGAAGTCAGGAGTTTAGAGAAAGGAGAGAATGATTCTGGCTGCAGGTAGGAGTAGGCTAACGGAAAAATATCTTTGGACTGGACTTTAAGGAGTGAGTCAACTTTCTATGGGAAGGTGGGATAGAGCGAGGCTGGTAAACGAGGTATGGATAAATGACCTGCACGGGAATGCAGGTGTAGCTTAAGCTCCCAATGCTGAAAATCTGAAATCTGAAATGCAAAACCTGAAAACTTTTGAGTGCCAACATGACACCACAAGTGAAAAATTCCACATATGATACCATATGCCCATTTTACTGTTGAAATGCAGGTACACTAGTGGGGTACTGGTGGCACATGCCTGTAATCCAAGTATTTTAGAGGCTGAGATCGTAAGGATCATGGTTCGAGGCCAGTCTGTGCAAATAGTTCATGAGAACTCCCTGTCTCCAAAGTAACCAGATCAAAATGGACAGGAGGTGTGGCTCAAGCATTAGAGTACTTACTTTGCATGTGCAAAACCATGAGTTGAAACTCCAGTCCCACACAAAAAACATACAGGTACATTAAAAATATTGTATAAAACTACTTTTAGGTTATGCATATGTGAAACATAAATGAATTTTATGTTTAGACTTGGAACCAATCCAGAAGATATATATCATCTATATGCAAATTCTCCTAAATCCAAAAACATCTGAAGTCTCAAACATTTCTGGTCTTGAGCATTTCAATTAAGGAATACTTAACCTGTACTTGCAAAATATGTCATGTTGATTGAGTAAATAAATTACATTGTGTGTGAATATAAAAGGAGATAACATCCTGGGAATATCATCAATGATAAAACTGGGATGTCAATTATATGAGAATTTTATGGGACATACTCTTATTGGCATTAAAATTATGAAAAGTTTAGAACAGAATACCATAAATCAGGACATAGGATGCCTTCTTTGGACATATTTCAAAACCCTTTAAGAATTTTTAAAATTTCATTTGTTGGGCAAATCTGAGTGTGACATTTGATTTTAAATGATGGGAAAAGTGAGCCAAAATTTATAATAATTTAATAATCTCTCTTTCTGCACTTTAGAGATAAAATAAATGAAATCTCTTTCTACAATAGTGCTTGGTAAAGTTACAGCAAGAGTTTTTTTTCTTCTGGGGTTTTTCATTAGCATATATTAATAGTACAAGGAGGTTCCATTATGGCATTTCCATAGATGCATACAGTACACTTTGAACAAGTTCATCCCCTCTATTAAGGGTTTTAAAGTATTAAAGCAAATTCCTGTTTGATTCATTTTCTATATGCTTTGACTTAAAAATTCAGCTACATTTTAATATTTATGAATATAATTTACTCAGATTTCTGGACCATTGGTTTATGTTTAGTAATTGTTTTTCCTTCAGCAATAGATGTCCGTGTTGGATAGGCAATCATCTCCCTATCATAGAAAGACCTGATGGTGGGTCTTTAAATTATAGTGATCTTTGTTTTTATCAGCATGCACAAGACTGTTAAAACAGCACATTTATTTACAAAGAGATTTGATTATGCGGATGAGTAGCTCTCTATTCATTCAGTTACTAAGACAGAGCTAATCAACAAACTCTTACATAAACCGAGACATAAAATTTGTGTTAAAATCCAATGAAGCAACAAGCCACACACCAGCTGTGAACTTATAGCTGCTAGATTTCTCAACATCTGCCCCTGTGGAACCTTGAGCCAAACAGAAAATAAGTCCAAATATGTCTTTGGCATGAAAATTTTGTCACCAAAATTAGGTTTTTTAGATGAACTGCTTTTTTAATAAATGAACCTTAAGAATTGACAAATGGGATTGCATCAAATTAAAAGACTTCTGCAAAGCAAAGGAAATAATTAGTACAGAGAAGAGAAAGCCTCTACCGAATGGAAGAAAATCTTTGCCAGCTATTCATCTGACAGGGGATTAATATCCAGAATATTTAAAGAACTAAAAAGATTAAATACTAGGGGACAAATATTCTAATCAATAAATGGGCAAATGAATTGAACAGACAGTTCTTAAAAGAAGTACAACTGGCCAATAAATACATGAAAAAAAATGTTCACCATCTTTATCTATCAGGAAAATGCAAATCAAAATGACATTGAGATTCCATCTCACCCCAGTCAGAATGGGTACTATCACAAAAATGAATGCTGGAGGTGATGTGGGGTGGGTGAATGAGGAAAAGGAGCCCACTTTGGGTGGGAATGTAAAATAGTCCAGTCACTTTGGAAATCAATATGAGGGGTTCTACTACATGCGATCCAGCTATACCATTCTTGGGCATATACCTGAAGGAATAGTTGAAATACAGTAGAGATATCTGCATACTCATGTTTACTGCAGTACTATTCATAATAGCTAAGTTATGGAATCAACCTAGGTGTCCAATAGATGAATGGATAAAGAAAATGTTATATACATATACAATGGAGTTTTATTCAGTGACAAAGAAGAATGAAATGATGTCATATGCAGGAAAATGGATGGAAGTGGTGATCATCATATTAAATGAAGTAAGCCAGACTCAGAAAGAAAAATATCACATGCTTTCTCTCATATGCAGAATCTAGATTAAAAAAACCCCAAAACTTAGGAGCAGAAAGGGGGCTACTTAGGAACATGAAAGAGACTAGCAGGATAGGGATTCATACATATATGGAAATGTCATAATGAAATCCATTAAATTTCAAAAAGACAGAATGAGCTCTTAAATATTCTTCCAACTAAAATTGCATTTGAATGTTTGTCCTTGAAAATTGTATTTCTTTTTCATTTTCATTTTTACTTTTTTTTTTAATTTAGAATAAAAAAGATAAAATGCAAAGTTGGTTTCAGGTATCTTTTAGGTTTTCTTATACTTTTTTCATTCCTCTGTAAATTTTAAGGTAATTTTAAAAAGTGGTATATAATGAAGTGAGACACTGTTTGGATTTTCTCAGACAGATACAAGGATTAGATTTGACTTGTACAACCAGATTCAGAAGTTGTAGTGTGTAAGAGCATGAGCTACATTCAGGTTGACTAACTGTGAAATCCAGCTCCATTACTAATTACAGTGGAGTGATTTTGCTCTGCCTGACTCAGAAATCTTATTTAGTAAAATGAGAGTGAAAACATTGTACTTAATTCCTGATGCTACTGAGAGAATTGATAATGCATTATAAGTGTTTATGCTTCATAAATAGCTTAGAACAGTGCCTGACATTAAATAAGTACATCACAACTGGTAGTCCTTGTTAGAAATTGGAATTCTTTTGTGTTCTCTTTTTTCCTTCTTTCTCTCTTTCTTTTCTTTATAACATCTGATATTTGGAAAATGATTTCCATAATAATTTTAATAGCTAAATGAAATGAGGAAAATGCTATCAAGTATCCTCACATGATCAGACCCAAATTCTTGCCACATCTGTTTGTGATGCTGGATCCACTGAAGGTTATAAAATCAGAGCTTCATTTTTCAGGCCCTTCCCACTTCCATTTATAGCCTTCACGTTATTGACCTAGTGTGCCTTAGTCAGCACTCCCCACAGCCTGGGTAGATTGATCAACTGTGTCCACACACATAAATATGTCATTCGTAATGTCTTTTCCAGTTATTATGTAGGAAGTCAGAGATGAGTGAGATTAACAGAGTGAAAAACACCAGCTGTAATGATGCTCGATAAAGCTGTCAGGTTTTAAGTCATGGATTAGTAGCATATCCTGGCTCTATAAATGAGATAAAATTTAAACCACACATTAAACAATGCTAACCCCACCAGCTCTTAGTGAATTGCAGTCTCTACTGAAAAGTTTCCAGAGAAATCTAACATGCCTTCAGTGTGTCTGTGACTTGGATAAACTGCAAAACAGAAATGGCAGACAGTTCAATTCTCTTGTGCATAATGTGAAACAAATTGTTAGTATAAGTTTTCAAACAAAACAAAATTCACACAAAACCCCCACAATTATTGTTTAACTAAAGTGATTGTGTTATTTTAGCATAAAATTTTAATTCCTATAATTTATACAGCTGATTTCTGTGTCATTTTAAGTGGAGTACAGGTAAATGACTCTCTAAAAGAAAAGATAAAGCCCTGATTTGAAATGCTTGCTAGTTTCCATTGTGTAAATACTCCTACCATGGTCAGTTTCAAGCTTCCAACCTGCTGTTGCTGAACCTTAGTGTTAGAAAAATGCGCACAGGTGGCTTTTGTGAGCTGGCTCTGGCACAGCTATGATTGTTTCTTTTCTTTTTTTAAGAAATGCAGAGCAGAAATGAATGTCTAAGAGTACTAAAAGATTTTTCCACAAAACAATGGATTAAATAGACTTATACCAAGTGTCCAGGTAGCTGAAAGACACAGTGAACTAGAAAGAACAGGTCCCATTGTCTATGACATCATCTGTAGTTTCTATTAAAACTAAAGTTTCCACTGAAGCTAATTTCTTAGTTTTTTTAGAGACATAAAAAGCTCTGGTATGCTTTTGTAGAGAAGGATGATTACATATAACAAATAAATAATATTTGTTTTTAAAAGTATAGGTAAGGATTTTTGAATATTTCACCACACAGACATGCTAAATGTTTGAAGAGGCAAATAAGTTTAACCTGATTTAGACATTCTAGGGTGTATAAATGAAATGTATCAAAACATCATACAGTGCTCTATGAAGATATGCACTTTTATTTTTTATGTGTCCTTTGAAATAAATTTAATTAAGAATTGTTCAAGGTAACAAAGGAAGCTATTACTATAGGTAATCAATTTGTATTACTACATGTAAAAGTTTATATCTGTTTGCCTATTTGTAATCAAATTGTTCATTCCTCAGGTTCCTTACTTTTGATTTTTTTAAGATGGGTAGAATTGTATTGTTGGTTGATTGCTCATGTCTTGATAATTTTCTTTACACAGGTTTAAAGGTATGAACTGTAGTTGAATTGCTCTGCAATGTGAAAGACAGACTCTAAGAAAAAAAAATCTGAAAGAAGAAAACAGAAACAATGAATATGTGTGTGATGAGAGAAGCAATGCTATAAAGGAACTCCTTGGATGGTGCAAAGCAAGGCAAGCACCTCTGAAGCAGAGTAATAATCTGAAGGAAATTTCAAGTTGTTTTCCAGGACATGCAATACAAACTCTCCCTTCTGTATCTCCTTTGATGTCTTCAGGAAATCCTATATTTCTCACTATTGCTTTTGTAGGAGTATAATCTTTGGAGGACCTGGAAACATAGGACCAGTGGCAATTGATAACTAATTTGCATGCACAGCACAAGATTTGTATTCTTACTTGAAAAGAAATAAAATGTCTTAAGATCAAAAGTCTGCCAAACACAAGGCCAAGACAAACATAAATGGCAGCTAAACATTAGTGCTGTACAGGAAATCCAGCCTGGGGCATTCATTTTAATGAAATTTCAGATATTTATTTAGAGAAGATTAAAGAACACTGAGAATAAAACTTTCAGTTTGAAACTGATAACCAAAACCTACTACCATATATCTTTCTGTATTAATTAACATGACCTTATTCTACAGTTCTAGCACACTTTTACCCTTTCAGGAGATACATGACAAGGAAAATGTCTTATTGGCCCTTACAAAGTCTTCAAAAAAATCATTTGTGTGTGTGTGTGTGTGTGTGTGTGTGTGTGTGTGTTTTGTACTGGTGTTTGAACTCAGAGCCTCACACTTCTTCAGCAGACACTTCACTACTTGGACCACACTCTCAGCCCTGTTTTGATTTGGTTATTTTTTCAGATAGGGTGTCCTGCTTTTGCCTTGGGGCTGTCTGATCCTCTCATCAATGCCTATGTAGCTGGAATTACAAATATGAACCACCACTCCCAGTTTATCTGTTGAGATGGGGGAGGTCTCACTAACTTTTTGCCTGGTCTGTCCTAAAATTTTGATTCTTCAGATCTCTGCCTCCTGAGTAGCTGGGATTGCAATGGGAGCCACAACCCCTGGCCAAACCATCACTTTTTCAAGAGAAAGCACCAATAGGTAGTTTATTCACTTAGGCTATTTGCAACCCCCCATAATCCTTACCTGGCCACTTACACCAGTGCTAAACTGCTAAATTATGATCTTTCCTCAATTCTAACCAATATCTCATATTGAAAGAGTTGCCTTAAACCAAATTTCTAATTCTCAATGAAATTCAGTTTTGCCTTTTTCCCTGTTGAGGGTACAGCTCTCCATATCACTGTGGGCAATAAGTAACTGTGTCTTATAAATAGATTAGATGATATTGATGAAGTGACATTTAACAGCAAGCAGAGAGGAGAGTACTAGTGTGTCATAGAGTTGTGACATGATAAAGGTGACATTCTCAAGTGAGTTATTTGAGCAGAATTTAATAAAAACACTACTTACAAAGTGTGTATAGAATTTAAGGAAATCAGATGTGAAAGAGTGGGATAAGGAACAGTTCATATAAGACTAAAAGGATAAGGGGAGGGAAAGATTGCAGTTACCAGATCACAGCTACAGAAGGCAGTGTAGAGAGAGGTACTTTGTAGGTATGTGGCTTTTGAGACACCAAGAGAGACAAGGGGAAATAACATCAGGATCTTACTTCCTCTGGGCTGCTTCTTATTATTCCCATTGATTAAACCCAACAGAAAGTCAAAAGCCCCTTGATATAGGTCATAGGAGTGAAACTCTTGGACCAGACAAAAAGGTAAGTAGGGTAGAAAAGGAATCTAGACAGGTAATTGGAAGATAGTCTCAGAGATGGTTTTAAGGCAATTTCCCATTTTGATCGAAATGCTAGAAAATATGTAGGTGGGTATGACTTAATTCCTGCAAGGTCTTTTATTTTATGAACACTGTAATAAGCTCAATTATATGTATTTAAAGGCAAGACTTACAGCTGAGTTTTTATGGATATTAAAGGAAAGAGGACTTTCAAAGTACAGAGAAATAGCAGAGAGCAGATAGGAGGGTATTTGTGTGCGTGTGTGTGTGTGGAGTATGATATGCATGGCAAAATCTATTGATGAATTTAAAAGCAATAAGGAAATTCTTATGATGCCAGAAACTGGGCAATATCTGAAATCCAGAATCAACCTATAAACAATGAGGTGTAACCACAGCCGAGAATATATTTGAGAGTGTTTTGATGCAGAATTGTGTGAGTATCACTAAGAATGCCCCATGCCTAAACAGTGAGAGACCAAGAGTTAGAGAGGCCCCAAGCACAAACAAGAGAATGATCAGTGCAGGCACCCTGACAGGAACAGCAAGGTAATTTGATGCCTGCCATTCCTCAATTGAGCTCCAGCATGGATCAAGTAATAGTGAAGATTGTACCCGCCCTCATCCCAGATAAAAACATATGTGTGAAAATACTAGAGATGATGACAGATATAGAACACCCATGAGTGATAAGTTGATTATTGTAACCTGAAGAATTCTTATGTCAAATAAAGCAGGAACTGTAGAGGTTGCTTCACTATCTGCCTACCCATGTGGAGGCAGACATCAGAGGAAGGGGAAATGAAGCAAAGACTTAGTACCCAGTTGAAAATCACCAAACATTTGAGAACAGAATGAAAGAAAGACAACAAACTCAGCAAATAAGAAATATATATTTAAGGAAACAACAGTTGATAGAGTAAATATTAAAACATTACACAAAATATTAAATTATGGAAAATATTAAAACATTATAAAAATATTTAATATTCTCAAAGGTATAAAAAGAAGAACAGTAAAAAAATGAACCACTGAGAGATTTTTAAAATTGAAAACAGAGTTGTTGAAATAAGAAAAATGTTTTAAAAATAGACTAAAGAGGAAGAAGGACCGAGATGTGGAGTGAAGTGCTGAACTAAGGAATTCTCTCAGAATACAGCAACAAGAGATGAGGGAATGTGAAGTACAAAGGTAAAGTTTAGGCACATGAGCAATGGATGAATCCAAAGATTTGAATGTCTACCTAAAAGTGGTGCCAGCAGGATATACAAAGGAGGAGAAAGGAAATCAAATACTTGAAGAATAATAACTGAGAACTTATGAATCATCAATATGTACTAGTCCATGGGACGCCAAACAGGAAAAAATTTAAAACACTCACAATGAGGAATATACAAAAAAGTTTAGAAAACCAAGAATAAAAGGAAACCCTAAAAGTTACCAGAAACAAAACTGGATTAATGACAAAATTTGTGATAATCAGATTGAATTTAAACTTCTCATGAGCAACACTGGTTACAGGACAATAATAAACCAGCTTCTTCCATAATTTGAACCTAGAATTCTACACCTAACTATATCAAACTATCACTCAGAATTAAGAGGGAAGTGGATACACTTTCATGACTCAGTTTACCTCCCAGAAAATTTCTCTGAAAAGGTTATTCAAGAATTATTATAGCAAGAAGAAAAATAAATTCTGTTAGAAGTAATTGGTATAAACAGCAGTGATGAGGAAAAAAATGAAAGATATATTACTAAAGTATTTTAAAAATAGGTACCCACTCCTATTCAACATAGTCCTGGAATTCCTAGTCAGAGCAATTAGGCAAGAAGAAGAAATAAAAGGAATACAAATAGGTAAAGAAACTGTCAAAGTATTCCTATTTACAGATGTCATGATCCTGTATCTTAAAGACCCAAAAAACTCTACCCAAAAACTCCTAGACACCATAAACAGCTACAGCAAGGTGGCAGGATACAAAATCAACTTAGAAAAATCATTAGCTTTTCTGTACACCAATAACGAACAAATTGCAAAAGAATATAAGGAAACAATTCCATTTACAATAACCTCAAAAAAATCAAATACCTAGGAGTAAACTTAACAAAGGATGTGAATGACTTCTACAAGGAGAACTACAAACCCCTGAAGAAAGAGATCGAGGAAGACTACAGAAGATGGAAAGATCTCCCATGCTCATGGATTGGTAGAGTCAACAGTAAAAATTGCTATACTACCAAAAGCAGTCTACATGTTTAATGCAATTCCCATCAAAATCCAATGACATTCATCACAGAGATTGAAAAATCTACCTTAAAGTTCATTTGGAAACACAAGACACCATGAATAGTTAAGGCAATACTCAGCAAAAAGAGCAATGCTGGAGGTATCACAATAAATACCGACTTCAAACTATATTACAAAGCCATAGCAATAAAAACAGCATGGTACTGCCACAAAAACAGACATGAAGACCAGTGGAACAGAATAGAGGACCCAGATAGGAATTTATATGCCCATGTTATTTTTGACAAAGGCGCCAAAGACATATGATGGAGAAAAGGCAGCCTCTTCAACAAATGTTGCTGGGAAAAGTGGTTATCTGCCTGCAAAAAACTGAAACTAGATCCATGTTTATCGCCCTGTACTAGTATCAACTCAAAATGGATCAAGGACCTTAATATCAGAGCTGAAACTCTGAAGTTAGTACAGGAAAGAGCCCGGAATACTCTGGAAGCAATAGATATAGGCAAGGACTTCCTGAATAGAACCCCAGCAGCCCAGCAACTAAGAGAAAGGATGGACAAATGGGACTACATAAAATTGAAAAACTTCTGCACAACAAAAGAAATGGTCTCTAAACTGAAGAGACAACCCACAGAGTGGAGAAAATATTTGCCAGCTACACGTCAGACAAGGACTGATAACCAGAATATACAGGGAACTCAAAAAACTAAACTCCCCCACATTCTAGAATATATAAATACAATAGTTGATAAGGAAAAAGTGGAATAGAAATTGAAGGAAATAAACGTTACAACAAACGTGAATCAATGGGGTTATTTAATTGGAAGTTTAACCTAAATAGTATATTCTCTAGAGTGGTATTTTAAGAGTATATGAACAATAAGGGGATAATAAAATAACCCTATACAGTACTAGATGTGAATATAAAAATTTAAGATTCCAGACACTAGTTCATTGTTGAGACAAGATTAAAATCCATGAATATAATATAGAGCATTTAAGTTGCATTCTTCATTTTTAATATGAATGTAAAGAATGTGTGCTGATGATAATACAATATAGTGTTTAAATATTTAAGATACTCACAACTTTGCTCACATGTTTACAGCTGCTTTTAAACTCTAACCTCTGCCAGTTTTCTATCTCACTCTGGATAAATTATGTCACTACCTTTCATGAACTGTACTTGTGTTATCCGATCAGCTTGTCTGAAGGATACAACCCAGGGCACTCACTATTGTATTTGCATGTATATATTTTTTAAAAAACTGATTTTTGTATATAAGTGAAAATAACAAATGCCTATTTGTTGGGGGTAAGTATCTTTTAACAATTTTAGCTGTCTGTATCTTGGATCCAGATTAGTGGTGGTGTTACTATTTTTTTTTTTAGCTTATAGTTTTACTTCAGTTGAATTTCCTCCATAATGACCTATCTTCCATTCTCAATTGTCACTGAGGTACAATGCTGGTTTATTAAGACTCTCAATAGCAAGAGAAACTCTATCTTACAAAAATATACATCTACTTATAGATATTCTCTTGTTTCAGAAATGTTAAAATGAGAAGAAAAATAGCTACTTATAATCACACATGTTCATCTTATCATTTTCTATTATATATAGTTTTGCAAACCAACACCAATTCTTTCAAGAAGAGCACATATTTGATTCAGTCAACCTTATAGTTAGCTATTTTAGCATCTGAAGAGAAAAGGAGCCTTAGCAGGCAGTTGTGTTTTCTAAAGAAGGTGATTTACACCTGGTGTGATTCCATTTTGATTCCCACAACATCCCTCCTTAGTCTCTTAATTTTCTCTGAAGGTTTGGCTTTTTTTGGTGATACTGTAGTTTGAACTGAGTGTGTTGTGTGCTTAACAAGCAAGTGCTCTACCACTTGAGCCATGACCACAGCCCCTTTCACTTTAGGTAGTTTTCATCTAGGGTCCCCCATTTAAGCACAGGTTGGCCTGGGTCATGGTCCTTCTAGTTATGCTCCCCAGGTAGCTGAACTGACAGAAGCATGCCACCAAACCCAACTTTTATTGGTTGAGATAGGGTCTCATGAACTTCTTGTCTGGGCTGGCCTTAAACTGAGATCCTCCCAATCTCTGCCTCCCAAGTTAGCTAGGATTGTGTGTGTGAGCCATGGCACCCTACTGGTTTGGCTTTAATTGTCCCTCTCACTGGGATGAGATTTGTCTTAGTTGGTCAGATCTCACCCACAGTAGGGGAAAGGGAGTGTCAAACACTTCAGAGTCAGTGCCAATGGAACCCTTTCAGCTCATTCAAGCAACTAGAAAGTTTAGAAGAAATGACACTTAGGCTGAGCTTAACTGGAGTCCTATAGGTGATGTCTTAGCATCTGGAAATACTGCTCAGGTTGTTTTGTTAGAAGCTGTGCTTCTGCAGAATGTCGACAGGTAACACTTACAGAGCTTTGCAAGGAAAATACAAAACCAACAAGAGAAAGTAAAGAAAAAGGAATTCATTTCCTTTTGGATTACACGGCCGGCTGTCAAGATAGCGCCATAGAAGGCCAAGAAGGCCAAGAGGTCAATCTGGACCTTCCTCACCCAATAGATGGAATTTTTGATTCTGGAAGTTTTGGTACCATCTTTAGTGAATATCTAGGGTTTTCTTCCCTAGTTTTGCATTTTTTTTTCTGTTTTAAAACAGGAACAATTTCTTCAGGAGAAGGTTAAAGTTAATGGAAAAACTGGTCCATTGGGAATGTTGTTCACATTAAACACTACCCCAAAAAATCACAGTTGTTTCTGAAAAACGGTTTATACCTTCCCAAGAAGGTTGCATCTGACAAGGAGACTCATGAACTTGCTATTTCCAGATTAGTAAAGATGAAGATGGATCTGACTCTGAGGACTAGTTGGTCTCCCCTTGCAGGGCTTTGCTTTTTAACAAAAGTATACAAGAAACATTGACAAATAGATTTATTTTTATCAGTGAATAAAAACATTGTACTCATGCTTGCTTTGGCAGCACATATACTGAAATTGGAATGATACAGAGAAGATTAGCATGGCCCCTGCAAAAGGATGACACACAAATTCGTGAAGTATTCCATATTTTTAAATAAAGTACATTTGAAACCTTCAAAAAAAAAAAAAAAGAAAGAAGGTGATTTACCAAGCAGGAATCCTTTACTGGATAATAAAGAGTTGATTTTTCCAAAAATATCTTTCATATAAAACCATATAATCACCACATTGCCATGTTCAAACAATGGAGTCTATGATCTAGAGATAAAAGGGAGGGAATTTAGTTAAGACTTAGTAAACTATTGCCTTTGCTATCCCTTAGAAAAGCCAGTTATCTACTCACTGGATCCTTCAGTGATGTTACTGGCAAAAGAACTGCCCCCTGCTGAACTGCATCTTTTGCGGTCTTTATATTGCTGCCTCCTTCTGGCCCACTGGTCTATTGCTTCTTCCTGGGAACCATCACTGTCTCTTCCACCTCTTAGGGCCAATTCCTGTGATAACTTTCGGAGACTGCCGATTTCCAAATTCTGATCTAGATTGAACCACATTAAGTAACAAAGTGAGACAACATTTCAAGGCAGAATATGAAATATTCAGTCTTTTAAACATAGAATCACAGTAGATTAGAAATAAAATAATTTCATTCAATTCATGTTCCACTTATAAAATGAGAGACAGAGAGAGAGACAGAGATAGAGAGACAGAGAGGCAGAGAGAGAAAGATTGAGAACCACACAGGTTAAGAAATACATTTATATAGGAAAAAAGAGGAATACCAAGAATTGCCTTAGGTGGATTCAATTCATCAGGTATTCCTTGGGTATCAGCAGTATGCCTTATACTAAATTAGTTACTAAGGAGGGACAAAGTACAAGTAAATTGTTAAACACATACACTGAATTGTAATAAGAAGATATTATTACCTGAATTAGTTCAATTACAACTCAGGATAATGAGTTTACCATTGAACTCTAGTACTTATGGTTTGAATTCTATTAAAATCATGAATAGACAAATTTCCTGTTGCACATATTGGTTCAAAATAATGAAAAAAATGTAAAAATGCATGAAGGCTTTGATAATTGTATGTTTGAATAAATAATCTGAAATATTTTATATAGTTCCAAACTTTTGCCTTCTGTTATCATAAGAGATGACACTGAATTAGAAAGAAAAAACCAACTTGGAGAACACATAATACCTAAAGGTAATTTGATAGATTTGATAAATTAGTATTGGTTAAGATTTTACTTTTTGAAACTATACAAAAGGCAAGCAACGTAGATTTAAATATAGGCCAACACTTGACTTTTATTTTTACTCTTCTTCTAGAAGCAAATAAGTTCTAACAATTTGGTCTTTGTAAAAACCTAATTCATCAACATAAAAATGGTTCTCAGAACTTTTAAATAATAAATGGGATACATCTTAAATAAATAATATTCTTCATTTTTATATGTAATGATTAATGATCCATTTGTATAATAATTTATTCTCACTTTTCAGTGCTAAACAAATGAGAAAAGGCAAGAATCATTACCCAAATTTCTCTAATTTTCCATAATTCTGTTTTTTATTCTTACCTCTTTCCTCACTCTCATGGTTGTTGACTCCTACCTCTTCATTACAATATCTAGGCTCAATTTTTGGGGGGCAGTACTGGAGATTGAACCTAGAGCCTCAAGAATGCAAGGCAAATGTTCTACCATTCAAAGCATATCCCAGTCCACTCCTTTCCCCTCTACCCTGTTTTTGGTATTTTTGTTTTTGTTTTTGAGATAAGGTCTGCCTGACTGTGTCTAGTGTAGTCTTGAACAATCTATCTTCTTGCTTCTGCCTGTGAGTAGCTCTATTACAGGTATATGCCGTCAGTCCCATTTAACTGCTCACTTTTTTCATTTTAATTTCCACTGTTCTCATTACTGGGGCTACAACAATGAACAAGACAACTTTTGCCTTATAGAATTTTACAGCATGATAGAACTTTAAAAAATGCTACAAAACTGACTTCTGACTATTTTTTCCAAAGGTTGTTTTAGTTCCCCTATTTTTTGAGATTGGAAGTCCAGACTGACTATGAGAAGAACTTTCTAATATCAAATATTTTATATGCAATAGTGATTAATTTTTTTAGGAATTGATGATACAAAAAGAAGTTCCACGAGCCCAGAAACACGTTGTGTGATAGAATTATGGCCTTGTGGTGTGGTCAGAAAAGTTTCGTTCTAAGATCTTCTCAATTAAGAAAAAGATATATGTCCTGCAGTATGTTTTAAAATGTGGTTTGAGAACTACTGATTTGCTCACCAGTACAAAGCATCACTCCTATTGTCCTGACTGATATTTGTAGAATCTCGTTTGTAAGAATATAAAAGTAATTTTGTCCAACCACCCTCTATATGCTCAAAACACTTCTACAAAATCTATACCAAGTTGTCATTCAATCTAAGCTCAAATATTTCTCACACTTTAATTTACTGCCTGTGTATCAACCTAATCCTAGTATATTTCAACTTAATAGAAAGTTTTCACATGATGCATTTAATCTGTATTTCAATAATATTTATTGATATATAATAGTCACCCATATGTGAGTGAATGGATTCTATGAATACCCAGTTAGATGCTTATTGAGACTTTCTAAGAATCAGGCAATTTGCTGAGGCCGAAATTCAGACATTCAGATGAAAGACTACTGAAATATCACTCTAACTTTGCAGGGACAAAATTAAATTCATTAAACACGAGCATTTTACCAAATGGTTTGAATATATGTGATGTCCAAAATTCATATGTTGGAATGTAAGACCCAATGTAATCATATTTAGCAGTGGGGACTTTAGGAGGTGTTCAAGTTTTGTGGGCTTTGTCCTCATGAATAAGATAATGCCCTTTAAAAGAGCTGGAGGGGACTATGTAGGTCCTTTTGCTCTTCTGCCTTCTGCAATGGAAGGACACATCAACAAGATGGCATGTTGGTATCAGCAAGAAGACTCCCCAGACAACAAATGCTGGTGCTGGGATCCTGAATTTCTCAGCCTCTGGAATTGTAAGAAATTTGTTCCTCTTAAAAATTACCTACTCATTGATATTTTGTTATAGAGTAGCATGCATGGACTCAGACATCAAGCACATGTTTGCAGGTGGAAAGCTATCACCTTGAAAGCCAGTGGAAAGTGAGAGGGAAGAGCAAGAAGATGCAGATCTGGGAGGTGACCTGCTGGAAGAAAGCACAGGCATTGAAATTGGAACTGGGACAGTGGGCTTATGCTTGTACAAAGAAACATTAAAACACGTACTGTGTAGATAGTCCCCAGATTCACCATAAGTCAGGCTGTTGGACATGATCTCAATAGATGTCCTTTTATATATATATATAAGAAAGGAATCATGTTCTATTCATTTTTTTTTATTCTAAGTGTTTGGAGCAGAGCTTAGGATCTCAAACTTTCTCATATCTGTAGTTTTCTATACCTTTTTTCCTTGGTATGGATTCTTGGAATAACTCCTTTTTTTAGAAGAATGGGGGAAGAAATGTTTTATCAATTGCATGCAAGTTTTTTGTCTTATTACATATAAATGACTGTTAAATTACGACTATGTCTATGCCCTATAAAATATCACCAAATTCTTTTCATGATCTGTTCTTTTCTCATAGTGGCCTAGTTTAGGTTTCTTCATTAAATTTTTTTATAATATAGAATTTTTGGTTCTTTGGCATAAATCTTATATCAGTCCACTTATAACCACACAACCTGATTTACTCATTTACATAGCTGGTTTGGCCCTTGTATATAGTCCACTTTGTGATCTCTGATCTAGTTGATTCCCAAATGGATATACATAGTAATAGGAATTACATAAATATTACAGTCAGCATTCATACCAGGGATTTTTATTCACTCATTTGTGATGTTGGGGATCAAATCCAGGGCTTTATGCATGCAAGTCTAGTGCTTTGCCTCTGGGCCACACACTGAGCCCTATCTGAGGTGCATGGATAAACTTTGAAAAATTAAAGAATCCTTAGAAAGTGTATGCAATGATTTGTTCCAAAGTGTCCAAGTTCTTCAGAGCCATCTATGACCTGCAAAGTTTATACAGTCCTGAGGTGTTGATAGTGTACTGACAATAGTGTTGAACAAAGTACAAAAATACTCATAGCTTTAAGAGAGTCAAACCATGCAAACATTCATAGATTTATACATTTAAATATCTTTTGTGCATATATTTCAATTGTTGAACAGTTTTCCTGTTTTTTTAATGTGCTGGTATGTTGAATGAATGCATTCATTCAATGTTCACTGAGTATTTACACTACAGAACTCACACTGTCTAATGATCAAAATAGGAAAATCCATGCCCACGTGAAGCCTACATTTTTGTGAGAGAAGACAGAATGGAAACAAATCAGTAAAATATACAGCACATTAGAAAGTGAAAAGCACTATTTATAGAAATAAAACATGGAAAAAGGATAGAGTTTATTTGAGGTAAACCGAAGGCAGACCAATTTGCAATTTTAAATTTGGTGGTCTGAGAAGACCTTACTGAGATTGTGCTATGTGAGCAAAAATCTAAAAGAGATGAAGAGCTGAGAATGAACCTATGGACATGAGAGGAAGACTGGTCCAGGTAATGGGAACAGTTCATGCAAGATGTTGGCTGGAAGGTTCTAGGAGCTCAAATAGGTCTGTGGCTGAAACAAATTGACCAAGGGAAAGAGGAGTAAAGGAGCGAGGGATAGATTTATAGGAACAGATTTTTGACAAACCATAGTAACACAAGGAACCAGTGGCTAGAACTGTTTATCAAATGGGAAAATTTCAAAGTTTAGTGAATTGTGAACTCAGTTTTGGTTGGATTCTGGTTTATATTATTGTCTTAAGGAGAAATGTGTATTTATAGGAAGGGGTATTCCCCTGGAAGAAGGAGAGCCAGTTTCAGAGGAATATTCATCCATGTGAGCAGGTATCTTCCCTAAGAGGAACAAGTGCTCTTATTACAGGCTCTCTTGCAGTTCTAAATAACTATGCACTTAAGCAAATGCTGGGATTAATGTTTTTGATCCTGCTACCTGAAGGTATATTGGTACTAGGGAACAGTTTCTGTGATAGTCGATCTTTGTTTTATGGTGTTCATATCAAGTAGTTGATTGTATCATTTTTGTACTGTATAGGTGGCATTTATTTTTTATAAAGCAAATTTTACAGTTTTGCCAACATTTATGCAATAGATTATGCTTTTTGTATTTTATTTCTACTCCTAAAGTTTTTAAAGAAAAATTTTTAGTAATTAATCTTAGCTGTAACATAAAATTTTTCATTAAAAATTTAGAGATAGAACAAGAACAAAGAAAAGATAGTTTCTCCAATAAGTTTCCTCATTACAAATCTGATTTTCTGAGCATGTTGGGAATGTTACTGACAATTTGGAAGGCAGTTTTTACTCACTCAAGGTGTATTTTAACTTATAATATGAGTAATGCTAATGTTAGATATTATTCAGGCTCATTGAGAAAATCAAGGGCTTTTTAAAAAGTTACCAAAATAATGTTGAACTGATCCAAGTTTGAAAACAGACAGGCAGTGTTATATACTTAGGAAAGAGCTTCTGTCATAGTCCTTCATGGGGACTGGAAAGCTTCAGGGTTCTATGAGTGGTTTCATCAGTGTCAACCAATGCACAGGGGAGGTCAGTGGGCTGTTTGAGGTCAAAGTTTCCATGGATGGCTTAGTTAGGATTAACCATGACCATTTCTGTTTTCTGTCCTTTGCTTTAATTACTATTCCATATGGCTTCCTGAGAAATGTATAACCATGCTTTAGCTACACCACAGCAAGGTGGAAAAACATTTTATTACAAATATGTTCTTCCTATTCTTTTAAACATGCTTACTTTGCAAGAAGGAAAGAAATGGTGGATTATTTAAGAGTGGCAAAAGGCTAACATTTCCTATAAAATTGATTTGGCAATACATCAACCTTTTAAAGAGAAATTGATTTTTAAACTTTATATTAAACTGCAGCCTTGGTGATTTTGCTATGCACTATTTATGGGTAGAGTGGGTGATAATGTAAAGAACCAGGCTGATATATGCTGTTTCATATTCATCTAACTCTAAAATACTCAATATATCTTGGCAATAAAAAAAAATCCCAAGCAATAAAATAGCTCCACTTTAAGACTTTCCAAGGCTCAAACATGTAAAAATAATGAAAGTTAAAGATTCTATATATCCCATTGTACCTTTCAAAGCCTTCTGCTTCTCAGGTGACAGCAGTATGTCTATATGGTGATAGTAATTTTCCTTTGAGTCACTTTTGTTCTCTTCACAATTTGGCCTGGTTGATATGACCCTTTGGCACCCTATGGGCTCCTCTTGAAAACTGGTTATTCCAAAACTTCTCTCACCTTGGCTATCATGTTGTTCTGCATATTGAGCTGCATCACTGGATAGTGTTTTCTCAGTAAGAAACAGCTTTTCTCTAACACTTATTTCACAGTTGGACTCAGAAGTGTCTGGTGGAAAGTCCATTTGCAAACAGACTTCATCCTGAGTTTGACTGGTTAGGACTTCAAAATCTCTGTGGCATGTATTCATTACTACTGGTGTTATCTGGCATTTGTGTCCTTCAACATTTTCCAGAGAGCTGGGTGATTCTTTAGGGTTTTTCATTGCCAGGGAACAATTAGAATCAGCTTTATCATTTTGAGAAATTAATCTTAGCTTTAACTCATCAGTTCTGAAGGTCATGACTGGAACTTTTATTTTATTGGGGGCTACCATCTCTGGATGACATGCTGGGACCCCTGTTTGGCTCCATTCCATAGTGCTGTGACCAGTGCTGTGGCGTGGGCTCCCAGCAGCTAGGCTACTGCAGGATGCAGGTCTGAGAGTTGGGCTCTGTGAACTCTCCCTTTCCAATAGCTGCTGTGTATTTGTATAAGAGTCATTATGTAAAAGGGCTTTGTTAATATCTCTGCCAGCTACATCATCATGCACTTTCCCATGGTCTATTACAAATTTATCACAGTGGTTAAAGGAAAATATATTCCCATGGATCTCTATAGGTTCTAAAAGTCTGGTGGTCCAGTGAGATGGACTGAATGAGGTAGAACACTTCAGAGCATTTTGACTGGAAGGAAAAAATATAGAATTTGAATTCTCACACACTTCTGCAGGTGGAGTCTTGCTGTCTTTGCAATAGATGTCTGCCTTTTTGCCTGTGAGCTGCGTGCTTGGAAAAGATAAAGAGCAAAAGTCAGAGTCTGAGTCATCTTGAATGGGAATAATGCCAGGAATGATACTCAGCAAATGGTCTGTTCCTTCTGTGCTTGGCTGTGTATGTGAGTCTGGTGTGATGTTTCCTTGGACATCAGTGTCAATTTTTCTCTCTTTATCCACATTCTTAGGATCCTCAAAAGGCATTTTACTTAAATATGTTTTACTTAAACTTGTGGTGTTTAGGGTATCACTTGAAATAGAAAGAATGTTTTTGAGAAGAGTGCCAGCTGCAGAGAAATGTTTCTTTTGGGGAGTGTCCTGTCTAAAGACCCTCTGAGAGAGGGCAGATTCTCCTTCAGAGTCATCTGACATTGAAAATAGTATGCCAGGCTTATTTTTTTCTTTCTTGGTTGCTGAGGCCAGAGGAACAACGGTGTCAGGATTCTCCTTCTGGACAGCAAGGACAACAGGAGGAGAGTCCTGTGAACAATCTGATCTCTGGCGCTTGTTTTCAAGCTGCCAGTTTTCAGGGTGCTTAATGCTAGACTGTGAAGGAGACCAGATATGTTCTCTAGTGGTGCGATTGGAGGAAGTGTTTCTGTATTTGGTTATTTTTCCCCTTCTTTTGGAATGAGTTATATTAATTAACATATTCTGTTTCTCATTCATATATTTGACCTTAATTTCTTTCCCTACAATGCTTATTTTCAGAGAAGGTCTCTCAATTCTGGAAATTCCTTCTTCATATTTAGATGGCACCTCAGGTTTTAATTTTTCTGCCAATATATTATTGCATTTAGGAAAACAGTGCTTAGATGTGCAGCATTTCCTAAAGAGCCTGACTGAAAAGTGCTGGTGACATGTTGGACATCTCTTTTTAGTTGGGAATTGAGCTCCTGTTTTAGAGAAAATGCTTTTCTTAATTTCTACTTGCACATTGAAACCCCCACATTTGACTTCTGTAGTAAACTTTCTTTTTGCTGGTTTAAAAGCTTCTACTGTGTTTGGGAAATCCTGCAGTGTAATTTTTCCTGACAATGATTTTTCATAGTCATTATACACGACCACTGGTGAGACTTTCTCTAGCTGAGAAGTGGCCAAAGGAGAATCATCATTTTCCTTTCTCTTGTGTATTTTGTTCTTGGATGGAGGTTGTTTCTTATCTTTAGGGAAAAAAGAGGAATTCTTCTTTCCATTCATAGAAGTAGATGTAGGCTCATTTCTACTTTCCTTAGATTGTCCTAATGTCTTAGTCTGTTGAATCACAGGCTGTGAAGTGTTTCCTTTAACTTCCTCTTCAAAATCTCTTCTTTCATTTTGGCATGCATGGCCAGATGGCTGAGATGTACCTAAAGAGGAAAGAAAAAAAGTAAAACAAAGTTTCTATGTCTATTTAGATAGTAGATGTTCCAAATTCTAGGATGAAATGTAATGGATATCATTTGTAAATATTTTTGGTAACAGTTTCCATTCATTTCTAGTATATAAGGTATTTTCTACAAGTGTTCATTTCTAATAAATGTCTTGTTTTAAACTCTCTTACAGTGAAAAATACCACATGGTAGTTTTAGGAAATAAGAATTTATTATGCTTTATTAAAAAACAATTTTTAAAACCAAGTGAAAAATGTTTCAAAAGAAATGTGTGGCCAGGTGCCAGTGGCTCACATCTGTAATCCTAGCTACTCAGGAGGCAGAGATTAGTAGGATTGCATTTTGAAGACAGACTGGGCAAATAGTTCATGAGACCCTTTCAGGAAAACACCCAGCAGAAAACAGGGCTGGCGGAGTGGCTCAAGTAGTAGAGTGTCTGCCTAGCAAGTGTGAGGCCCTGAGTTCAAAATCCAGTATGCCAAATAAATAAATGAATAAATAAAAAGAAAATGTGTGCAAATGTGTTTTTAAATGAAACATTGATAAAAAGCAAATTGCCATTGTCAGGAATTTGAGCAGAGCATTATGTTACAGCAGCATACAAGCTACATCAAACTCCATATGATTTTGAGATAATAACACCAAGGAAGATGTGATTAAAAAGGATGGAAGAGAAAAAAATATAAAGATATCATACTCCATTTTAAACTGTTTCTGAAGCAGATTACATGTCAAGGAAAAGAAAGAAAAATGGGCAACAATAATGATATCATGGGAGTCAATGAGTTGATTAAGTTAAAAATTGAGAATAATTTTTTTTCAGATTTACTTAAAGTGTTATGAATTTAACATGATTTATATATTTTTATATAAAATACTCATACAACTACCTAGTCATTCTCTTTAATCAGAAAAAAGAAAACTATCAAGCATACTAAAGTATTTGCTTCTCTTTTAATCTGAAGGAAGGGTTTCTCTCCTGGCAAGCACTGAATCAGTTACAATCTGAGAGCTGTAATGTAGAAGTCATGGAAGAAAAGATGTATCTCTTTAAAGCACATTTACAACCAAGCATGACATGATAACAGTTTATACACTGAAGGACTGACTGCCTTCCAGAAATGCAGATTACAATTTATTCTTAAAATAAGACCATCATGCTGAGAGCAGTTCAGTTTATAGCCCCTTCCAATTTTATAATTTTACATTTAATAACACCGTTCAATTGACTACACTTCAATATCTGCTAGCATGGATATAGAGCTGAGAAAGTTAGAAATAATTCAATGGTAACAGAACAGGGGGTCTTAGTAGCCTATCTCTAGTTGAGTAAATATTTATATTTAAATTTTATCTATAATATTATTAATAATTAGTGCAAAAGTATATACATAACATAACAATAGATTAAACCTCAAAATCATTCTGTAATATATATTTATATATTTTTCTACTTTTATAAACATTCCTGTGATAAAGCACAAAGTACAGAAAGTATTAGTTCATTTTATACCTACTTCAAAAGGCACTGAACGAGACTTACATACTGTGGTATTCAAGCTTTTCCATTTTTTATATGCTCTTTTCCTTTTCCTCCTCATTTTGGGGAGCTGTGTGTCTTCAGTTTTCACTGCTCTTTGAAAGCAAAAAATTTCAAATTAGTTTTCACTCAGAATTTATTTTTAATCAAGTCACTAATTAACTCAATTTATTTACCAACTTGTTAGCACAGTACCTTTCTCTGGATTTCCCACTCTATTCTCCTTTTAACGCATTTTATTTTATAATTATATTGTCCTTTCTTGTTTAGTTCCATCCCAAATATTCAGTACACTTTACGTACCATGTGAAAATTAAAGCATGCACACATACACATATAAACTTGTAGACACTTAGGATGCAAGTTGTAAAATCATGCTTTTTAATTGATTTACAAGCTTCATTATTTATTATTCTAATAGGAATATCTAAATTTTTGTGAGTTGACCTAAATTTATATAATCAGATTTTCAGCTTTATTAAATTAAATGGATTAGGGAGATGTTTTGCCTTCATTGTGTAATGATGCACACTATATTTAAATATTATAATTGAATACACACATTATCAGAGGTGTCAATTCTTTGCAGAAGACCAAATTAATTCTCTAATTTTCTTGTGAAATAAAGGTTTATATTATTTCCCGTTGGTGCTGAAGATGTGTTGTGGGGGAAAGCAGTTTCCTAACTTGCCAGATAAACTTCAAGTAGGCACCTGCCTATACTTAAAGCTAAACCTCATTCTCATTTTGATAAAAGTGTTCTCTTGTGTTTCTAAATGTATTTTTTTCCTTTCACTGTGTACTTATTTGTTGGTAGTTAATAAAACTTCTGCTTTTTAAACAAATTAATTTGTATGTTTTTCTACTGGTTATTTCTCTTGCTCTATATCCAATAAGGGACAGATGATGGCAGTTCCTAGAATCATTGACATCCTGTAGAGGTACTATCAATCTTGCTTTAGGTGGATGGAAGCAGATACCTCTTCCTAGTCTATTAATTATGACATGATGCTACAACATTATCAGAATGATTCTAAGTAAAATGAGTGGTGAGAAAGAGTATGACTCCTGTTTCTGTACCATCTTTTGTCTCACGTAACCTGTTTCCTCCAAGATATCCAATAATTTTATGCTCTCTCCACTCTTTTCTTTTTAGAAAGGGACTAACAAACTTATCATAGAAAGAGTACTTCTAGTACAAGCAAAGCAGGGCACTAAAGAATGTTTTATAACATTTAAGATCTGATATTTGATTTTTCAAAAAATTTCAAAGCTGTCACCATTGAAGAAATCAGAATATTGTTAGACTTCCTTGCATGTGATTTAGTTTTTCACTTTTACCTCACATGGAGAAACCAGAAGCATTTCAAAGCTTCTCTACAATAACTTCATAACATTTACAAATTTCCTGTCTCTAAAATAAATGTTTGCCACATTATTTCTCCTCTTCTTGTCATAGTCTGGAGAATGAATTTGCCACACAAATTCATAAGAATTCATACGAAATAGAAACTGTCTGAAAATCTGCTTTCCAATACCTAAATTACCAATGTCACTGAATTTATATCATATTTTATCAAGTCCCTTGCTTTATGGGTGATGTATGTATCCCCGAGTCATTTTCCTGCAATTATACTCTCTTTTCCCACAATTTAATTTTTGTTTTTTGCTGTATCACTCCATATTGCTGTCCATGTCTCTGTTCACCTTGATGACAGCATATCTGGTAGGATTTGTCTAAATTTTCTGACTCAACTTTCTCTGGTTGCATCTTTTTCCCAAACTTACTCCAAGAAGGCTATTATCCATGTCCACTCCACTCAGAGGACTTTCCAGATAACCACTGATACACAGATTTCTTTTCTTTTCCTCTCCTCTTCTGTCCTCTCCTCCCTCTTCCTTCCTTCCCTCTCTCTCTCCTTTTTGGTAGTACTGGGGTTTGAATTCGGGGCTTACTAAGCAGGTACATTACCACTTGAGCTATGCCCCAGCCTTTTTTTTTACTTTAGTTACTTTTCAGTCAGGTCTTTAGTTTTTGTTGGGGTTGACCTCAGACTGTGATCATACTACCTATGGCCTCCCGTGTAACTGAGATCATAAGCACATGTCGCCACACTGAAATTATTGATTGAAATGGGGTCTCACCAACTTTTTCCCAGGCTGCCATTGAACCATGATTTTCCTGATCTTCTTGCCGTCCAGAGTAGCTGATGTTACAGGCATAAGCCACCATATCTGGTTGACAACCAGATCTCTAAAGCCAAGAGTCACTTTTTAACTGGGCACCAGTGGCTCACATCTGTAATCCTAGCTACTTGAGAAGCTGAGATCAGAAGGATTGTGGTACGAGTTCAGCCCAAAAAATAGTTCAAGAGACTCCATCTCCAAAATTACCAGACCAAAATGGACTGGGAGTGTGGCTCAAGTGGTAGAGTGCCTGCTTTGCAAGCACAAAGCCCTGAGTTCAAACTTTAGTTCCACCAAAAGAAAGTCACTTATTTGTTATCATATTATTAGAAATTAGCAAAAACATAACCACTCCATTCCTGTTTCATCTGTTCCTTTCTTTCAATTCCATGGAGCCACATTCTCATGGTCCTTGTCCTGCTCCATTAGCCATCCCTTCTTAGATGATTTTGCTGGATCTTCCCTTGCTCAGTCTCTAATCTTTGACATCTTCAGGTTTCCTTTCACTTCTCCATCAACTCTATTCTTAGGAAACCTTATTTTTATGGTTTTAAAATAATCTGTACACTCTCAGCACAACAATCATAATAAAAATAAATAATCTGTACAAGTGATTCTAAAATTCATATTTCACTCCCAAAATTCATAATTTCATAAACTCAGAAGTCCAAGCTTAAATACCCAACTGTTAGATGGATCTATCTTCTGGGATGTCTATTGGAAATCTCAAGTTTGCCATGTCCCCATGAGCTCCTGATGGCCTGTGCGTTCAACAGGTCTTTTCTCCTCTGAATCTTCCCAGAATTCATCAGCAGATTCACTATCCATTCATTTCAAATCAAGTACCTAGATATTGTCCTTAACTCTTTAACTTTCTTCTTCCAACCCATTAGCAAATTGGTCCTACCCTATTTCTAAATGTCTTATCCTAATATGCCCACTCATTCTCTTCTCTACTGTTACCACTCCAATTCAAATCCCCCATATTTAAAACCTGGACTACTGCAACAGTTCTCTAACTAGTTGCCTTCTATATTCACCCTTTGACTACATAGCATCTAGACTGATTTTTCAAAACATAGTTAAATCATGTTATCTTCCTGCTAAAACTCTTTAAAATCCTCTCATTTCACTTTGAAAAAAAATTCTGAACACTTTATTTTTTACATGTATGCATAAAATTCGATTTTTGGATATACATTTAGGGAATCATTCCTCTACAGATTTCCTGGATTTATATTTTTAATAAATGGTTATTTGTTCTTTGCTAAATTGGCAATATACTCAGGAAAATTACCAAGATTGCTATTATAAATCAACTGAATACTATCACATTTGACATCTTAATATTGGCTTTTATAGGTCTTTTTCCAACTGGGCTTTGACTCATTACTATAATTCACAGAAAAATGAGGAAAATTTAACTAGGAAATACTAACAATATCTTTCTACTGCAGAATAGTGGTACCATTTTTTTGAGAAAACTGTTGCATAGTAAAGACTTTTCTGAAAGGTATTGTTAGAAAATTTTACTTGTGCCACATTTCTGACAAATTACTTAAAAATTCTCTATTGTATTGCTAAGCTGAATCATCTTTCTTGAAACACTGCAAGATAATGTTCTCTTACCAATAAAAGGAGAAAGACTCAAAAAATAGATAATGAACACTATTAAAATTCTAGAAGGAGACTAAACTAAATATGAAATTAATTCAGACAGTTAAACGCTCAACTACCAATGTTGCACATCAGGTAGAACTCTTTGTAATGCACATTGGCTTCAGTTTTCTACAGAATCTGAAAGAAATGTTTCACTTATTATCTCATTTTCTTGATTTTAACACTAAGTCTATGTTCTCTGCACTAAATATTTAAAGAAAATTCAAACAGGTAAAACAAGTTCTGAAAATTTCAAGTTTAAAGGTAAAGAAAAGGAAATTCTACAATTTCCATTTACTTTTGAAAGTATGTTTAAAGTGTATTTGTCTTCTACTGTCATTCCTGATTTTGACTAGCATGGAATTTAAACTATATGCTTTTGTCCTTAAGTTAAAAAGTTACATATGAGGATAAGAAAAGTTAAAAAGGAAAATAGTAATAACAATAGAGCCTCATCTTAGATATGCAAGAACAAAGTATATGCATTTAACATGCACCCACTGTCCCACCTGTACAAACACACCAAGTGTTTTTCACTGAGAAAGTACACTGAAGAAGATACAATTGGACAGGTGAAATGAAAATTTATTCAGAAGAATTTTGAAAGCCTTAAGATTTTAGGGTATGGTAGCCCAGAGAAAATTTTGTATAAATATAGTTTCACTTCAATATACCTCATTTCCCTCTTCTCTCAGTTGTTACACGATAAAAGGTTGAATTTTTTATTTTATTGTTTAGGTTGAAGAAGAGATTCTTTCTTCTTAAGAAAGAAGCAACAGCTTCTAGAATGAAAACTCAGTGAGTGGTCACTTTTTATTTTTCCAAGACAGATCAATGTAAACAGGCTCTATCCAAACTATATTCTAATCTGAGGTGTTACCTCCCTAGTATGCTTTCTTCTCACGCTAACCATGACTTGTGATAAAAATCTAGTAAGTCAAATTAGGCCATGGTAGCTGGAGAAAGAAAACAAATCATGTCTTCTTGCTTTCTTGTGTTGACATTGAGCTTTTCAGAGTCATGGGGTTACTATATTTTGGTTTTGACTGCCTGAAAGAGCTGAAATTGTTGGCAAGTATATGAGGGATTACAGTTTAGTAGAAGTGTTTTGAAACAGGGTAGTTGTCGGAGTAAATGAGATATTGAGACTTTGGTCTTTCTCTTTATGATGAAGTGTTCATCTGCCCATCTTCTTAGGCCCCCAGCATTTGAGTCACCTCCATTGATAGTATCTTCTTGGGATTGAACCAGGCACCTGTATGTTAGACAGCTGGCTTGAGCCAACTAGGATTCAGAGGGCATTTACTTTGCATCCAGCAAAGATAAACAAAATATCCCAGTGAAAATAGCCATAGTGTATTCCAGTCTTCTGAGGAATCACTAGAATTATGGGCCAAAGTGGAGGATCCATAAAGACAAAGATCTTATCTAGACATAGATCTGGAACATAGTGGTTAATAAATATTTGTTGGATTAATGAATGAATACAATTTTCTCTATTATTTTCCAGCTTTAGTCATTTCTGTATTACCTGCATGATCTTTACTACATGTAAGAAATATTTGTGTTATTTGCTCAAGTTTTTTGATTCATTAAATAGTTTACTTTGGCTTTATGCTAGGCAACAATATAGGTGAAATAATAGATTATAAGTAATGCATATTAAAACAAAAAAATAATAAAAAGAAATATCTTCATGTTGCACCACCTATAACCTTTTTGGAAGCCAGCACTATATATGTCCCTCTTCTAGGAAGATACAATCATATTCTGTGTGCTATTATTATGATATTATTAGTGTAGAAAATCCTCAAGAACCATATTTTGCTTTGCTTCATTTTCTTTCTTGCATTAGAGTAACTATTACAGTGCAAATTTAGCTAATCCCACATACAGAATGATGCATGCATCAAGTATCATTGTAAGAAGAACTCAATCTTTTCAGTTACAATTAGAACAGTAGCTACTCTTAAGATAATTTTTTTTAATTACTAGATCTGAGAAATCTATAAATATGGTTTTTCCCTAATCTGACCTTGACCAGCACAGGGACTTTCAGAATCTCTTTGAGAACCCATTTTCAAAACTTACTTAGGTCATGCAACATTTTCTATTATTCTTCTATGACTAATTATAATGTCTATATTAAGGTAAGCTCGTTTCATTTCAACACTTAGGTTATTTTAAATAATAAAAAGTTTACTAAAATGTTTATTTCCATTAAAATGAAAGAGAAAGGTAAAGCACATCCATACACTTCAATATGTCATTAGATACCATGTAAAATTTAGCAACAGAATACATCAGGGACTAGTTTTTGAATACATCTCAGGGACTAGTTTTTTCTGCTCAAGACTTTTCCTACCTAGTAATTAAATGAAGAAGGCCTCTGAGTTTTCTAAAGAGGCATGCTATCTTTTTCCACTTATTGGAATCACACTTCTTTAATAATTATGTTATAGAATAGCTATGCTTCTCAAAAGATGTAATAATTGGTGAATTGTCAACTCTTGCTAGATTTAAATGACATCCTCTTAATTTTGAAATAGTCAACATTAAATAACAATTTGAAGTAGTATTTAAATATATTATGTCTCCATCTTCATACAGAAACCTTTGTGTGTAATTCCTCCAAAACATGAAATTCCTGTGACTCTTTCAAATGAGGTGTATCATTCCCTAAGAGCAAATCTCAACAATTCTGCTGACACCAGAGTTTTGGATTGCTCAAAGCAGAACTGTGTAACATCTTCCTTTCTTTTCCAGCCCAGAATCAAGGAAAACTGATGTATAATGACACTGATAACTCCTAAAGAATAAGAAAAAAATCTCAACTAAATACTAATATTCAAATACTTCTTATTCCCCAAGAAGAGCTGTGCTTTCTTGAAATGTATGCAGGTTAAGTCCACATCTTCAAGTTATTTGGAAGAGAGCAATAAATTTGACTTTTAAAATATTTTAGTGATGCTCAGGAGGTAGAGATCAGGAGGTGGAGACCCAGGCCCAGTACTCCACCCCAAATTAGAAAATTAAGACACCGTCTCAACAGTAACAACAAAAAAGCTGGGCCTGGTGGTATACCCTTGTGACCCCAGCTATGAGGGAGATATAGGTAAGAGGATCTCCATCTGAGGCTGGCTCTGGGAAAAAGGTATCAGAACCTATCTGAAAAATACTTAAGGTTAAAAGGCTGGGGCATGGCTTAAGTGATAGAGCACCTGTCTAGCAAGCACCAGGCCCTTCTGAGTTCAAACACAGTACTGGAAAAAAAAAAAAAAAAAGGTTTAGTGGCAATTGCAGTGTTATCATCAGCTATTTATTGAGCTTTTTTTTTTTTTTTCTTAGTAATACTTAGGGTATCTTGGGCAATGTCATACATAGCTCATCATTTGTTTAGAATCCATAATTCAAGATAACTTGAATTACCATAAAATTATTTGCTATCTATGAATAAAAAACTTGATAAAAATATGAATGTTAGCAAGATATAAGAGCTCCAAAGAGTCTTCTATCAAAAGATTTAAAGAAGAAATTTCCAATGATTTGAGAATTACTACTTTAAAACATTTTCTATATTCACTTTACTTACTAACTAAATTTCTGTACTTAATCCAAAGTAATGCATGTTTTTGAAAGCAAGAAAAAGACCTTTCTTTTAAAATGCACTTGCCTGATGTTTTCTGCTGACATTTCTTATACATAGCTTGAGCCACTGAATATGCTGTATTTTTGTCCAATGTCATAAAAAAAAAGATTGCAGATTGAAGTTTGACCAATGATAAAGGAATGAGAATTATATTTAGAAGTAATCTGCCATGGTAATTTAATCACCTTATGATTAGGTTTGTGTTGAACAGATTATCAATGCTAACAATTCCATTCCATATCAAACTCACTGAGATCTGGGCAGTCCAAGGAGACAATAATAATAAAACAGTGCATTTTGTATAGTATGTATACATCTTCCCAAATTAAATCCTATTTAGAATTTTTACTCTGCACTTTGCAAAAATAATGGGGAACAAGTCCATGAAAGAGATATCATATTTGATAAAAGAGTTTAGAATCTAATTCATCCTTATGGATTAAATTTAATCTTTAAATCTTTAAAGATTTATTTAAAAACTTTGTCATTGGACAACTTTTCTCCTGAAGACTCAGATTATCTTGGGAGCATCCTAATTGTTATTTCCTCATGTGGTTATTATAAGTTAAATGACTTCACATAAACTTTATACAAAAAGGTTAATAACTAGCAATTGAAAGATTATCTTAAAACTAGATGATAGAAATTTTCCAGTTTCTTTCTAAAGAAAGGATTTTAAGATACTTAGTATATATCATTATAATCTGACACTAAAATAAAATTTAATGAAAATTTTTTTTCTTTTGCAGTGTTGAGGTTGAACCCAGGGTCTTGCTTATGCTAGCCAAGCAGTCTACCACTAAGCTATACCCTCAGTCCATGTTTCCTCTCTTATGTGGAATCTAGACCTAAACAAAGAATGACATGAGTGTAATAGATGAACTGTTTGGGGAGTGGAACCAACAGGAAGGGGGAGGGCAATGGAGAGGGTGACAGGAGGGGTAAATATTATTGATCAAGGTATGTTATATGCATGGATGAAATTAGAATAATAAAACCCATTTAAAAAGTTTGATTTGGGATTGTTTATAAAAAAGAAATTAACCAGAATATTTTGCCTCTGAAATTGACCTAAACCAGAGTAACTGAAATTATTATAAAGATTAATGTTCTTAATGTCTTCTTTCTTAACTGCAGATCACATTTTAAGTAATTAATATAATTAAAAATATTAAATCTAAACTTCTATGTAAGTAGTATTAAGTACAAAATGAAGGAAAACTCAACTAAAGAGGATGAAGAAGTCAGTTTGGTGATTAGAGTTTAATGCTGCAATGGAAACAAAGCAGAATATAGGGATTCAAAACAAGTTCTGCTGCTCAGAAATGAAACTGACCCTTCTCCATTCAGAATGAATTCCAATTAGACCTAGAAACCCAGCTCATCAATTGCATTTTCCTTGCTTTCCAAATGTAAAATTTATGTGAAACAACCAAATTAGGATATGGATAATGCCTATTCAAATGTGCATATGATGCCTTTCTTAGTGTAAATAAAAGAAGCCTAAACACGTTATTTAGAATATTTTTTGGATGACTCCTCTCTTATTTGTTAACAGAGTAAGTTATAAACAGCTGTTGGATATTTTGTGATTGGAAGGAAATATGTTTTTAAATTGTCTTCATACTTAACATTCAAGTAATTCTCCCTTTGCTATTATTCTTTGTCAAGCAACTAATTTAGGACAGCAAAGATTAAAAGAGAATACTTCAAAGTCTCTCTCTCTGTCTCTCTCTCTATATATATTTAGGTATTACATCTGTATATAAATCAGCTCACCTGGGTAAAGCCTTCATAAATCGCTCGATTCCAAAGGAAACATGGATGAAATGCAAACACGTATTTCAAAAAGCAAGAAAATGAAATAAGGATTTGAGCACTTAGCCTTGTTCCACTATGGATTTATCTGGGTTCTCTAAATCCAAAATCTGATTAGCATATTTAATCTTACACTGTGTCAGGAATAGCCCACCATCCGTTAATAAGTCTATTTTTGTCTCTTTTAATCATTCCTAATAGTTTATCTGTAAATATACTTTTTGTGAACAAAGATGCACTGTATGCTTTTGTGGTTTAGAAGATTTGGTACGATTCTATATGAAATGCAAGCATAATATTCACATGGTACAGAAGTGGAAGAAACCCAAACAAATGAAAACTCAAATAATAAAAGTTTGACTGTTTACATGTGTTGGATTAAATAGTAAGATACTTCATTTATCTTTGTGTGATAGACAAGGATAGAAGTAGTATGGTATATAATATGGTGGAGGTTATAGACTGATTTGGAAGACTTCAGTACCACTTCCATTTCCCATGTTAACCTTAGGAGAGTCACTTGACTTTTTTTAGATTCAATGAGGTCATTTATAAACTGGGTTAAGTATCATAGGCCCTAATTTAGAATATCTGAAATCTCATTAAATATATGTGAAAATATAGTTCAAAGAAGAGTTTAGAATCTGTAAATAAACGAAATGTTACTTCTATTTATACTAGTAATATGATATTGGGTCTTAATTAATCAGGTTATCTTTTTATTTTTGAGACAGGGTCTTGCTGTGTAGCCCAAGCTGACCTCAAATTCTCTACCCTCCTGTCTCAATCTCCCATGTGTTGGGATTTACAGGCATTTGCTGCCATGCCCAGCTCTTCACATTATCTTTAGTGAATGTTATTTAAAGGTTTTTCTACAGTTCATTGCAAGAACATAAATTATCATATATATAAAGGGTTGGAAGATAGGGAAGTGACAAGAAGTGACATTGGAAAAGGTAGTTACACTATGAAAATTGAACTTATCCTTCACCTACAGGGAGGGTCTTTCTGAACTTTTAAGTATAGTAATGACTAGGTAAGATTGTTCCTTAGCAAGATATCCTTGGCTTCATTGTGAAAAGTAAATTGGGAGCAAAACTAAATGTGGGGAGAAAAATTTAGGAAGCTGATTTAGAAACCAGGTGGGATATCTGACATGGATGGTGGCAGTGAAGGGAAAGAAGTGTGTATGTGTGTGTGTGTGTGTAGGGGGGTAGACTGAGAGAGAGAGAGAGAGAGAGAGAGAGAGAGTGAGTGTGGGGAGGGAGAAGGAGATACTAAGATTTCAAATATTCCAAAGTAAAAAGGATAGTACCATGCAGCATGGTGGTTCCCATCTATAATCTCAGCTACTCAAAAAGTGGAGATTGGAAGAATCATGGTTTGAAAGCAGCTGGGCAAAAAGTTAGTTGTGGTGCTGTCTGTGATCTCAGCTATGTGCAGTAGGCATAGGTAGGAGGATCACAGTCTGAGGGTGGTCTGGGTAAAAAGGGAGATCCTATCTGAAAAAACAGACTAAAGCAAAAAGGAACTGAAGACTTAGCTCAAGTGGTAGAGCGCCTACCTAACAAGCATGGAGCACTGAGTTCAAACCCCAATACCGCTTAAATATATACATACATATGTACATACGTACATGGAAACCTATCCCTAAATCCTATCTCTGATTGTGGAGCACAGTGATGTGAGGGGTAAAGCAGGTTAAATTAAAGGTAACAATGCCCAAACTCCCATGCTGTCAAGACTATCAACCAGAGAGTTTTTTCCTTAGGAGCTTGTTGTAAACACAAACTGTAATTAATTCTTAGAAATGCATTGGAAAGAATAGGCAAAAAATAACTTTCATAAAGTCCAGAAGACTGAAATTTGAAGAAAATGAACAATTTATTAGTGCTGATGTTAGGTATACCAAACAAGGAGAATGTAGTTTTCACTGTGTAAAACAAAGCAATTTATGTGATAAATTTACCATCATAATAAAATAAAAATTATTATTCATGAAGATGTATGAAGTGGCTGGAAACCAAAGAAATTTAACAATTTGTACAAAATAAGGGTCTATGAGATACCACAATAGCCATGAAAACTTTGAGGGCTATACACACATACACACTTTCTCGTTATACCACAACACAAAGATTCCTACGGGCTTCTGCTTTATGGATACACTCCCACTAATGCCTTTACTATGATGCAGAGAGGATGGTCAGGATCAACAAAGCTGCACACATCACTAGGGGCATCTTTTCTTGGCATTTCGAATTTTCCAAGCAAACTGTTTGCAACCAGAGTATTCTTGTTCTATAGATACAAGTAAATTTAGTAAAAAAGCAAAATAACTCTTCCGTAAAGGTGTTGGATTAATGGCATTTAAAATTACTTCTCCCCCACTGACAGAGATGACTTCAGCTCATTGCTATCTGGGAGCAGTAATAAATATGTAAAAGGAACTCCACTGAGGCGGTCAGAACATCTCACTGCTCCAATGGATGACAATTTCAGGCTACAGCGAAATGGACAGGATAAAAAGTAAACAAAAAATAAACTGCATACTACACCCTTGTCCATTCATTGTTGTAAAATAGGTAAGTGAACTGTTTTCAATTTCTACTCCTGGATGGAATTTCCTCATGACTAAAAATGAAATCACCTCATGAGTTAAGTAGTTAGACGAATGTTCTTATTCAATCAGGAGTGAGACAAGCAGTTGGAATAATAATTCCCCTTGAGCCTAGGAATGGAAAGTCAGGACATTTTTTCATTCTTTATGCTGCAGCTTGTATTTTTTAAGACTTCTAGTAAGAAAAACTGTTTCCATTAGTAGCCTTTTGCTTAAACTTAAATTATTTAAAATTTGTACAGCCACCCCCATTCTAGAGAGCATTATTTTAATGAACATTGTGAAAAGTATCTACTGGCTGATTGCTTTGTCTGCTTAGCAATCAAAACTGGAAAATAGAATCCTGGATGGAATAAAGGAAAGTTAAAAATGCTACTTCTACCAAGAGCACAATCATATGAGGATGTTCTTGAATAAAAATAGAATGAGGAAATGCCTGTTAGCTAAGTTAACATGTCTAAATTCTTTACCCCATAGTTGAAAAAGAAATTTTTCCAGAGAAGCAAAAGAATTCAGGCTGCTGATTACCAATTTCCTATACCATCTTCATTATTTGAATGACTTTCCTTTTGATCATTTCTACTTTGAGCAAATAGTTATCTGAAAATCTAACGTATATGGTAGTAACCTGTACTTGCTCTTTCAGAAGCTGTTTCAACTTTTACCCAGAGTGGCCTGGGAAGGAAGAGTTAAAAAAAGTGCAATGTACAAAAAGTGTTTTCAGTATTTGCATAAGCAATTCTCCAATTAGCTTGTATTCAATGACTTTTTGAACATAGGCATTTGGCAACATTACTCCTCCTGGTTCATAAAAATACTCTTTCCTGTCTCTTCTCTGTCCTGTGGCATCAAAGCTTATACTTCTTTCCTCCATTCTTTTCTACCTCCCCCCAAACTCTTAACTAGATCTTTGACAGACTGACTCATTTTTCCAAATAAATAAAATGTGTAGGCCTTTAATTCTTCATGAACAATAAAATTAAAATTTCAAAATATTGGCAATAAATATATAACTCTAAACATGAATATTAGGAATTATTGAGTAAATATGTATATGTAGTCCGTGTGTGTGTGTGTGTGTGTGTGCATGTTTGTATTTTACCCCAAAGTACAAAATTTAAGATTCAAATACATTTTTTACATTTTTTTTGGCAGTGCTGGGAATCATACCCAGGCCATTGACTATAGTAGACAAGTACTCTACCAATAAGCTATGTCCCTGACATAAGGTCAAACTTTAAAGTCTTCCAAATATGGAAACTTTCCAAAGGCTTTTTCACCTTAAAAAAAAAAAATCATAAAAAATTTTAAACAGGGACTCATGACTAAAATTTGTTTTTTCTATTTGTTAATAGAACAAAAAGAACTTTTCCAAAATGTTAAAAAATACATAACACACAAATAGAAAATAGATATTTTAATGTACTGTTACAATGATTTGCATTAGAATACATTCATAGTATTTATACCTGTACCTTTTTGAATTGGCTATTCCTTTTATTTACATATAGCTATTTACCTCTCAGAGGTTAAAAATTTAGGAATAATTGTTAAAGCAATAATTTACTTATATACTGATTCCCCCCAAGTACAGTAGTATCAAATTTCTGAAGTTAAATTTATAGTTGTGTTTGTTGACACTTTCCTATCCCAACATCGGAGAAATCTGGAATTTTACAATGTAATATTAGAATCTATAAGTACTAAAGTACATTTGCAGTAAAACTGAACCTCAAATCATTATATCTCATAATGATCAAGGCACAAATTATTAATATAGTTATATAGTTATGTAGCTCTAATTCTATTATGTATATAAATGTCCTGTGTAAACCTTCATTTGTTTTATAGTTCTGATATCAATAAGCATTCATTAATTACTAAAAAAATTGCTTATTAATAAAATGGTTTTGTCTAAGAATATCATCTTATTTAAGTTAAACAAATTTTAAGGACTATCTAAAACTTTAACAATATTTGGCAAGCTAAATTCATTCTTACTATCCCTTCTTTTAATTTACTCTACACATATTTTTGGTGATAGCTAATATTTCCTAATAAAGGGAAAATCTTGCCTTGGGTTATTAAAATGCTTCTGTGTTATAAAATTGCAAATTACTATAATTTACTTTTTCTAGAATCTTGCCAATTCAGTTCTAAAATATACTTATCAAGGTTTCTTAGCAAGTACTAAGGTCAAAACCAAGATTATATACTTGAATATTATAAATATTGATGATAATTATTATAGAATTCTTTTATGAAAATAAATACATCCCTCATCACAAAATGAAGTAAAGCCAGTGCTTTTAACTGAAATGTAAATATATCTGGGATTTATTTGTATCTGACTCCTGAGAATTCCTTTCAAATATGTTTAATTTCAGTGAAAAAGTAGAGAGTCTTGATTTGCCTTAATTAGTTTTAGGTTTAAGGAAAAGCTCCCAGACACAATGATATGCTCTTACTTTAGCTCCCCTTCCAAAGAGATTACTAGTAGGGCTAATTGTTAAATACAGAAATTTTTAACATTGGTCAAATTAGACTAGTAGCAATAATCTCACAGCACCACTAGCAGAGCAATAGAACCAGGAGGAAGGAAAGAGTAAGTGGCAAGGCAATGGGAAGATGAGCAAAATCAGAGACTGACAACTTACAAGGCCTTTATGGTAATGAAATGAGTATCAATACGAGTTCAAAAATTCATCAAAATTATTATGTTTCATTTCTCAAATAAGGAATGGTAGTGAGAAGTCTAATGCTGAGTAGAGGAACTAGAATTTAGGATTATTAACATTTCTAGAACATACTTCTTTACAATATGATGTCTCTTATTAGAAATATGATTTTATAAGACAAAATTCTGAAGTACAACCAAAAAAAATGCTCAAAGGCTGACCCCAAATTTAGGAAAATTTAAGGATATGTTCTAATTTATAGAGATATGAGTTCTGAGCTAGTGATGGAAAGAATACTTTAAAGATATTTTGGGAGCCCAATATGAGGATTTTGTATTATGACACTAAGGAGCACTGATTATTTCTAATCCCACTTGAGGATAAGTGGTATTAAAAAAATCAAATAATGCTCAAATAAAGTCTAATTCTTAATTCAGAGATTGGGGTTAATTCCAATCCAGTGTTTGATCAGTTGATGTGCAATAGCTCGGCTTGGTGGCACAAAGAATGCCTGCTGTTTTCCTTTGGTAAGAACATCCACAACCTAAAATACACCATAAAAAATGCATTAGGATCTCAATACTGTCATACTTAAATACTATTTCCATGATTATATAATTCAACCAAAATGTGATTTTACAGTGAATAACAAATAGACATCCATAATTTAGTACAGAATTTCTAATTGCTTCACTGAAGCAATTAGAATTTTGATTTTTAAAATGTTCTAAAAAGAGATAGGAAAAAGAGGTTATGAAAAAGGAAAACATATGATCTACACTTAAAATTGAAAGTGAAGGCAACTTCTGAAGCAGGTTCCCTTTTTAAAAATTCTGAAACAACAATCTAATTCTTACCTTTTGGACTTGGGCATAAAGGAAAACTAATTTGATGTGGACAAAGACAGGATTTTAGGTCCTTACTATCGTGCATCCATTTGTTCTATACAAATGCTTTGGGCCATGTAAAAAGAGACATTTCATTTATCTTTCATTATATTAGTTAGAGATGCTATTATTTTACTTTTTCAGTGGTACTAGGGTTTGAACTCATGACTTTATGCTTGCTAGGCACTGTCCCATTTAAGCCATGTCCCCAGAGCTTTGCTGCTTTAGTTATTGTTCAGATATGGTCTTGTGTTTTGGCACAGGGATAGCACTGGACCATGAATCCCCTATGTACACCTCCCACAGGCATGTTCTACCATGCCTGGTTCATTTGCTGAGATGGGGTCTTGCTAACTTTCTTCTCAAGCTGTCCTCAGACTTCAATCTTCCTGATCTCTGTCTTTCAAGTAGCTAGGATTATAGGCACTGTTCCTAGCCCAGGGATATTATTTTAAAAAGCTTTTTTGAGTATATATTTGTTACACTGCTATGTTATTCTTGTCCTTTAGTACAATTCAAAATAAAAACTTTTTAAAGTTTTAAGCATTTTTGCTGATATATTTTGATGGTTACTTGCTTTAATGCATAAAATGTCTAAGAACAGTATTTCTATCTCTTCTATCTGAATTAATGTTTATGTACTTTAAATCTATTGAAAGATATTATCATTAATCTGAAGGAATAGCATCTGAAACATGAAATGGCATACAATCTTTATTAGAAAAAACTCACAGAATGAGCTAAAATAGGACAAACTGGAGAACACATACTCTTCCTACCTATATGGACTTATCAATTACATTGTAAACCAGGCATAACAAAAGGTCTGTACCCATTCATTCAATCTGTTGAAAATATGCTTCCTTGCTACATGCCCAAACCAATACTGTCAGGGAACAGTCAATAGAAGAAGGAAATTAAATTGAACTTTACCTGTTTTCTAGTGAACCAGCAGGCATCCTCTATTTCATTCTTGTCAACTTTAATTTCTGTAGATACTGCCACAGCTAAACAACCAATCATTAAGGAGGAGGGCATTGGCCATGGCTGACAAGAGACATACTCCACATGGCCAACTTTCACTCCACTTTCCTCTTCTACTTCTCTCCGAACAGCGTCTTCTATGGTTTCCCCTAATCGAATGCAGCAAAAGAACAGCTGTTGATGAACATGCCTTGGACATTCTGTGCTCCAAACAGCTCAACATTTAGAAATCACTTTGGAAGGAAGTCCGATTCAAAGAATCCTAACACTACACTGGAAGTGAAGAAAAATTATTTTTCGAAGTATGACCACATTTAGAGTATTAAAATGCTAACAAGAAACTCTTATTTCTTATAGGTAGAAATTTGTCAATTACATTTAAAATATAGCAATTATAAAATTTACAACTATCTACTTCCTACTATTGACTAAACATTATGCAACATCTAATGTATCATCTCAGTTATATATAATTACTAGATATTCATAAACTGTCATGTTACTTTTTAAAATTGGCTAGCTTTTTCCCCACTAAATTTTTACATCTCCCTTTTTTCGGTTATATTATTAAATGATTATTGCAGATAACTCTTTTCAGGTCATCAAATGTTTAAAAATCATATAAGATGAAATTCAATACTTTTTCTTTTACAGCAATTGTTTCCCTCTAAATGACCGATGACTAAGCTATGATAAAATAATGTGAGGTCCACAAATGTTCTTCATATTTCTGATTTTGTTGGAATTGAGAAGTAGAATAGAGGAATCAGTTTTTAAGTAAAATTTATCTGGATATCCAGAAGTATTTTGTTAAATACTTAGCAAAATATTTTTTAAATAAATCTTTCTATTTCAAATAGATTGATACATTTCCTATACAAGAATTAAGAACTTATATTCAGCACAAGAAAATATATGGTGAATCACACACTAGTATTAAGATATTTGTTGGGGTTTTTTTTTTTGCGTGGTGCTGAGGCTTGAATTCAGGGCCTACCCTTTGAGCCACTCCCCCAGCCCTTTTATGAAGTTTTTTTTTTTGAGACAGGGTCTAGCAAACTATTTGCCCAGGCTGGCTGATCTCTGCCTTCTGAGTAGCTAGGATTATAGGCGTGAGCCCCCCGGCACCCAGCTCTATTTGTAAGATTGTAATAGTAGGAGTAGCATATAACACACACTTTAAAACTCCTAAAATCAATAAAAATGCTAAACAACCAAAACAAAATAGGCAAAAGATATAAACATCTGAAATTCAAAGAAAAGGAATATTAGATATGTAATGCACATTTGAAAATGATATTCTGTCAGCAGAGCAATGAAATTAAAACTGCAGTGATATTCTATTTCATACTACTAAGAATGACTTATTTAAAAGCCTGAATAACCTAATTTGGTGATGATATGGAATAACAGAACATTTCATTGTTCCATTTCATGTCATGACAAGAACATTTGAGAGCAAGTTGGTGACATCTAGGTAATGTTAGTATGCTAGCAATTCTACCCTATGTATATAGCCTACATTAACTCTTGCCAATGCATGTAAAGAGAAACATAAAAATATTAATTGTAGTACTGTTTGTAAACATCCAGAATCTTGAAATAAACTAAATGCAAAAAAGAGAACAAATATGGATTATTGACATACGTACTACTATCTAGCAATTAAAAATTGACCTAGAACTATGAAGGGCAGCAATGTGATTAAGAGAAAGGACTCAGAAGCCAAGTGTCTTAGTTTGAGTCCCCTCCACTAGTGATTTGTGGTAAGTTATTTATTTCATGTGCCTAATTGGTCTTATTTGTAAAATTACGATAATAGCAATTTTTTAAGGTTGAGTGAGGATTATAGGATTTGATATGGGTAAAGTCTTCGAAGTGGAGACTATTACATATGCTTACCACTGCTATTATCTGGCAACTGGATTAACATTGGAAGTTGAGATTAAGTGCTTATTAATGCAGATATGGTCACTCATTTGTTTTACAAATACTTACTAAGATCTTACTATGTGAAAGGCTCTAAGGACTTGGGATATAAAAAAGAATAAAACAGAAGGTCTTACTCTTATGGAACTGACATTCTAGTAAGAGTTGATAATAAAGAAATATAATTTATAATATTATAATTATATAATTATAATAATATATGATATTATTATAATTAATATAATAATACATATAAACACACACGGCAGATTAGGTGTTGTTGAGTACTATAGCAAAAAGTCATACAGGATAGTATGGATTGTGAATACAGGGTATAGGGGCTAACCAAGTATTTGGGACAATCACATAAGGCTCTTTAAAAGGCAACAGCTATAAATGTTTGGGAATTGGTAGGAAAACAAGAAATAATTCTATTTTGACTTTACTGGGTAAATGGCATTTTGGGTTTTTGTTTTGTTTTTTTCTTTTTTCTATAAAAATGTGTTACTCTAGGTAATAAGTACGGTCATCATCCTTGACCTTCAGCTCCAGTATCTTCCCAAATTAAGGCATTAGAGCTCAAAGAAAGACTAAAGGTGGTACTTTATATGTCTATCAGGTTGCTTGTAAAATACAGATAATAGCTTTTAAATTGCAATTGTATCAGTTTATGTAGGGAATGGGGAATTGTCTTAAGAACTTATTGAAAGAAACAGATTAAAATAAATCCTGTTATTTGGCATGTGAAAAAAAAAAAGGCAACAGCTAAATCTAGTGTAGAAAGGAGGTATAAACCACCTACAAACCTTTCGAGAACAACATACGACAAAGCAAAACATGAAAATCATATGATATTTAAATTGTAATTAAAATGGTATCATGTTTAAAATATTTTTAAGATGTCAATTTTACAACATAGTAATTTATTAGATTATATCTCAAATGCTACCTAATTTTTTATTTGTAAATGTTTTTCATGCCTAGGAGTGTGGCTCAAGTGGTAGAGCACCTGCCTAGGAAGTGTGAGGCCCTGGGTTCAAATTCCAGTACTGAAAAAAAAATTTTTCAGAATAGGCTTACCAGGCTCAACAAATCCAGCAAGACAAGTATACATGCCTGGGGGAAATCTTTTCTGCCTGCCTAAAAGACATTTGGTTCCATCTGGATGAATAACTTGCATGATTACTACTGGATCTGTTAAAAAAAAATCAGATATATGAATAACAAGAAAAAGTAATTTAGAGTCAGTATGCAAAGTCACAGTCTGGTAAGGTAATATAAAGGCATATCTCCTCCAGTAGCAACCAGGTTCTTGTTTGTTTGAGATTGTTCCTTTCTACTCTTATGTAACTGATGACAAAGTGCCTGAGAGAAACTGCAGAGAATTTTGTCAGCAGGGCAAAAAAATACGATTTTTGCTCTTCTCCCCTCAATCTTAGCAACATTTATTCTGTACTTAAGGTATTTGCTAGGCATATTCTTATTTTTTAAGAGAAAAAAAGTTTAAGTAGGTAATGTATAGACGTGGGGGACATTCATATTTTACAAGTAAATACAGTAAATTCTCTGCTTTCTCTTCCATTCCAATACTTAATGTTTTTAAAACCTAATGTGACTCTATGATTATGTTTATGTATTTAGAACAGTATAACTAAAATGGGGCTGGTGGAGTGGGTCAAGGGGTAGAGTGCCTGCCTAGAAAGCATGAGGCCCTGAGTTCAAACCCCAGTACTGCCTAATAAACAAATAAATAACTTTTCATATGTCTAGAAGTCATCAATTCAGGAAATTCTCCACACTAGCTCAGGATTTAGAACCAGGAATTAAATGTAAAAGACTCTGAGCAACAAAATCAGATGTCACTAAGCCATATATTTTACTACCTGGAGACCTCAGGTGTTTCTGAGTCTATTCTTTCTCCACAGTTTTAAAGAGCTGAATTATTAAATTTCCAAACCATAGCAGAATCCAAGCAGGAATTAGAAGGAAAGAGGTATAGTAGGCACTAGCAGGAATGAGGAGCTAGCTTAAAGCTGTATTGCTGTGGTAATGCCTGAAACAGGCACTGAATTGTTGGGAGCTTTATTTTGTCTCTCCGTAAGAGGAATCAGATTGGCTGACTCTTGAAATCATGTATTTAACATAATAAATTTCTATTGATTAACCTAAAGTTAAGAAGTGGCTAATTATAAACAATATCATTTATTGAAAAATCATGAAATTATATAATACTTGCATATTTATAATCTTTTTTTCATGGGACTGGGATTTGAATTCAGGGCTTCACACTTGCAAAGCAGGATCTCTACTGCTTGAGTCACACCTCCAGTCCATTTTGCTCCTCCCACATCCCAGCTTTGCACCATGAGCCTACTGATCTTAGTCTGTCAAGTAGTTAAGATTACAAGTGTGAACTACTGGTGCTCAGCTCTATATTTAGTGCTAATGGTCAAATTAAACATTTTTTAATAAAAAGGCAAACTTAGTGCTTAAAAAAAAATCTTGTCATTCCAAAACATCTTTTTTCCCAAGATTCCAAATAGCTGAGATTTCACCATAATGGGCTTTAATCCCTTCATGGACTGACAGGGATTTAGGCTGATTCCACAGCTTGGTTATCGTGAATTGTGACTATAAACATGGGTGTGCAGGTATCTCTATTATATCCTTGCTTACATCTCTTTGGATATATGCCCAGGAGTGGTGTAACACACAATATTTCTATTTTTAGCTTTTTTTTTTTTTTTTTTTGGTGGTACTGGTGCTTGAACTCACAGCTTCGCCCTTGCTAGGCAGGCATTCTACATATGAGCCACTCCAACAGCCCTATTTTTAGTTTTTTGAGAAACCTCCATACTGAATTCCATAGTGGCTGCCCTAATTTACATTCCATCCAATAGAGTATAATGGTTGTTTCTCCTCCTACCTCTCATCCCAATGTGGCCAGCATTTGTTGTTTGTTTCCTTTATAGTAGCCATTCTGATTGGGCTGAAATCACCAAAGTGAATATAATTAAAGCACATTATATGCATGTATGAAAATAGCATAACGAAGCCCATTAAAATATTTGGTTTTTTTTGGGGGGGGGTGTTGTTAAAAGAAAGGACTGAGTGTAATGGTATATACCTTAATCCATCTACTCTGGAGGTAGAGACAGGATTGCAGTTTAAGGCCAGCCTAGGCAAAAAAGTTAGTAAGACACTATCATCAAAAACAACCTGGGTGTGGTGGGTCATGCCTGTAATCCCAGCTAGTCCAGATGGAGAGGTAGGAGAATTACAGTCTGAGGCTGGCCCAGTCAAAAGCAAGAGACTCTATTTGAAAAATAAACTAAAGTAAAAAGGCTGGGAACATGGTTTAAGGGCTAGAACTTTTGCCTAATAAGCATGAAGCCAAGTTCAAATCCTAGCACTGGCAAAAAAATTTTTTAAAGAAAGGGATGAGGTCTATTTGGTTAGAAAACCTTCTTCAACTAAATATTAATAATAATATTTATTATTAATAAATATTAATAATAAGGAAGGACTGTAAAATAGGTACAGTGTATGTGGGGAAGGTACTAGTGGGAGGGAGAGTAAATGTAGGAGATGCAGGTAACAGTATGTGGTTGATGGACTTCATATACCTATTTGAAATAGAACAAAAAACCTCTTACAATTGCTTGGAGTATGGTAGGGAGAGGGTTGAGGGGGAGAGACGATGGGAGCAATGAAACTAATGTACAATGTAAGTTTAATTGGAATTGTCACTACGAATCCCCCTTTATAATGAATACATTGTAACAAAAAAAATAAATAAAAAATATATCATTGATCAGAAAAAATTTTAATTGTTAACAAATAGCAGGTCATGAATTTCACCAAGCATGTGACAGTTTGGGTTTTTTTTTAAATCTTCAATGTAAAACAAAATGGGCAAAAGTTTTATAGGATTGAATTTGGTGTTTCTTGTGTGTGACACCAGAAGCATAGGCAAGTGAAATAAAAAGACAAAGAAGTAAATTGGACTACAATAAAATTAAAAACTTATCAGGAAGATTGTGGTTCAAGGCCAACCCTGGCAAACAGTTTATGAGGCCCCATCTCCAAAAATAACCAAAATGGATTGGAGGTGTGGCTAAGTGGTTGAGCACATGCTTTGCAAGTTTGAAGACCTGATTTTAAACCCCAGTCCCACAAAAAGAAAACAAACAGAAAACAACAAGAGTGGCAAGGATGTGGAGAAACTGGAACCTTTGCACAATGCTACTCAGAATGTAAAATGGTGCATTGGCTATGGCAGGTCATCAAAAATGAAAAAATGGAATTAAGATATGATCCAGAAATTCTATTTTTTGGAATATACCCAAAACAATTGAAAGCAAGGTCTCAAGGAGATATCTGTATACCCAGGTTTATAGCAGCATTATTCAAAATAGTCAAAAGTGGAGGTGAGTAATTCAAGTGTTCATAACAGATGAATAGATACACAAAATGGAGTATATGTTTGCAGTGGAATATCATTCATCCCTAAAAAGGAAGAAAATTCTGACACAAGCTACATGGATGCCTGTTGAAGACATTAAGCTAGGTGAGAAAAGTCACTCACAAAAAAGAAAATACTGTATGATTCCATTCATATGAGGTACCTAGAGAAATCATGTTCATAGAGATAGAAAGAACAAAGGCAGTTTCCTGGAACTGGGGCAAAGGTGAATGAGGAATTGTTATTATATATAGCTTATATATATATATATATATATAAAACAACATATATATATATATATATGTATATATATATATATAAAACAACATATATATATATAGTCAACTATATATATATAAAAGTTGCTTTTATGTTGTGTATTTTATATATATATATATAACAACATATATATATATATAGTCAACTATATATATATAGTCTCAGTTTTTCAAGATGAAAAAGTAAATGTACATAACAGTATGGAACTGTTCACTTAAAATTGGCTAAGATGATAAATTTTGTGGGGATAGGGAAAAGGAAGAATAACGGAAGTGTAAATATGATCAAAGTATATATATGAGAAAATCATAATGAAATTCTTTTACATAAGTAATATACACTAATGAAGTACTTTTCTTATAAAATGAAAAGGCTTACCAACTCTTGGATATGAGGTATTATGAACACCCTGGAGACTAGGACAGTCTTCTTTTAAACATACTCTTTTATAGCCACCTTCTTCAATTTTAGTTGCACTTCCACAGGTTGGGCAGAACTTATATCGACTGTGCCAGGCAAGAACAGATCTTGCTTGAGCTACAACCCCTTTTTAAAAGAAGCACAAAATGTTTTCATCCCATAACAAGGTGTAAGAAAAATTAATATGTACATATGATGCTCTTGAGCTATAATAAACAAAATGTACTGTTTTTTGAATAACTGTATGATAAATGGTTTTAGTAGTTGTTTTTATGTTGTGTATTTTTCTTTTAAAGTAAAAGATTTAAATTTTCAGATGACAAACAAAAATTAGACTTAACTTTAATTTGAATAAAATATAATTCTCATTTAAGACAGGTGTTCTAACATTGATCTTACATACTATTATTGAGGCTTTTACTATAGATGATTTTAAAATTTTTTAGTACACATGATGCTAGTGTGTTTAGATACTACTTTGTAATAGAGATTTTTATAAAAATATATTATAGTTGGGCTGGGGATGCAGCTCAATGGAAGAGCACTGTATAGCATGTATGAGACCTTGTATTTGATCCCAACTCTGGAAAAAATTACTACAAAGGTAGTTCCTAACTTAGACTTGGATTGTAAAGGAAATATTACTAGGAAATTACAGGTACTCATCTCTACTTTCCTTCTTGGTCATTAAGCTACTGTTGGTCCATGCTATTGTGGGACATATCCTGTTTTCAAGTGGAAGCTGCATACGGCATAAAGTATACTGCACGGACATTGGTGGGTAACTTTATGAAAAAAATGACAAATAGAATAAATCTTAGGATATATATACATTGTAAAGGATAGCTTTTACAATGGTACTTCAAAAATAATTAATATGACCTGACCAGAAATACTATAATTGAGGCATTTTAAGTGCCTGATGAACTTACTCTCCTTAAAATACACTATTTGGCCCATGTGATTTTGAAAAAAAAAAAGATGAGAACATTTAAAGTGAAATGAACAAATAAAATGTAGATTAAAAACAACTGTAACACTGAAATTCAATGAAGCACAGACAACTTTAAATATTTGCCTGCTATTACCTTGCAACATATAATTCAGTTTTCACTGGAGTATCTACATTATTTCACAATCATCACAATACACAATAATTCACATTGATTAAATACTTACTAGGTGCTGAGTACCAGGCAAAGAACTTTTTATACAAACATGTCTATATTTATTGACTGTTTAAAGCAACCCTTATGAAGGAGTACTACTATCATCCTTATTTTCTGGAAGAGGGAACAGGCACAGAGAAGTTAAGTAACTGTAAGGTTATATAGTAAGTAAGTAAAGAGCCTTACTTCCCTTAATAGTAAAATTTAAAAAAAAAAAGAAAGCAATTTGTCCACTAATAAGATCATTTTAATCTTAAAACTATATACACAGTTTCAAAGAAAAGAAATGTTGTTGGTTTTGATTTTTCCTTTAAGTTCAATGATTTCTCCAAAGGTGTGGAGAATAAAACATATTCCAGTAGACTTAAAGAAGCTACCAAGCAGCCTATGGAAGGCCCATCATGAAAGGGAAAGTGGATAATTGCTAAGTGAACCCCTCTATACCTCTCATTAAATCTGCAGTACACCATAATTATCTTCTGATCCTTCTACTCCACTGATATTCATCTTGTCAAATTCATCAACAGCTTCCTAATACCAAAACCAACTTCCTTAAAAAAAACCCAAAATCTTACTGAAATTCTCAACAGCATTTTATATACTTCACCGTGATCTCCTTCCTTAAATACTCTGCTCTTTTGATTTCCATGAACACATTTTTTTGGTTTTCTTCTACTTTACATGGTCTCCATCTCCTTTGATGACTCCTCTGCTTGTACCTGACCTCTAATGTTAAGGAGATTTAGTTCTAATTCTGAGACTCTTTTTTCTTGCTTGCACTCAATTCTTAATAGTATTCTGGGACTAACATACTACCTTTGTGTTGATGACTGCCATATGAGTATCTCCAGCTTAGTCCTCTCTTCTGAGTTTCAGAATCGAATATCCTCCTTATCCTTGTCTAAAACCTAACATGCCCAAAAATAAGACTCTTGATTTATTTACTCTAATCTGTATTGCTTTCCTTATTCTACCTATCATTGTCTATCAAATTACTGAAGTCTCCTAACAGTCATTGTTGTTCTACTCTTTCATTATATACTCCATACGCAATCCATGAACAAATGCACAAATACGGTTGATTTTACAGTGGGTATATATATATATATATATATATACACCCTTTTCTCCATTTCTACTATTAATACATTAATTTGTGCATGAGTCAATGCTTCCACCATCTCTTTCACTTATGAGTCTTGACCTACATACAGATCAACTCCTATCAATTTTAAGTCCAGAATGTCTCGAACTTTCCTTTTCTGTCCATCTCTATGCCACCATTCTTACCCAAGCTATTGCAATATTTTACAGGCTACTGTAGTATGTAATACCCTCTTAACAAGACTCCCAACTTCCAGACTTCACCTACATACCACAACTCATGCTCTATAGAGCAGTTAGTATAAAGTTTTTCTTAAAAAACAAATAGTTCAGGTAACAACATTTAAATGGCTCTTCCAATAAAACCCTAGTTTCTTAACATGGCACAAAAAGCCCAGCAACAGAAAACAAAACAAGGTGTTTGCTATAATGTTTAGTATATAATGTAAGTTCAAGAAATACTCATTGGAGAATCAAATGAAATCATCATTCATTTGGATTAATTCCCTGGAAACTAATTGTGGCCAATAAACTGCTATAACTGTAGGAGAGTAGTGTCCTAGAGTGAAAACTTCAGGAAGTTCCTAATGAAGATAGCCTACCTTCACTGCTTACTGGAAAAGGCAGGCCACCTGGAAATTTCAAGTACATACAACTCTAAATCAGTTCAAAAACTGCATTATTACCAATACAGATAAACAGTGTGTCCATCTCTTACCAGCTTCTTTTTCTTTCAACTGCAGAAGAGCTGGCATTGGAGGATGAAGAAAATAACAATTTTCATGCCATTGCTTAAATTCTTCAGCAGAAGCAGGATCTATACTGAGAGCAAACCAGGCAACCAACCCATCTTCCTCTTCTCTTGGGACTTCTCCAGCATAATTATGTAACTCTTTTTTCATTTCAAGCTCTACTCCAAGGAAAATCAAGGTGATCTTCTCCGGCTGGGCCAAGTAGTTCTTTATATCTGTGTAGTTCAGCTGACAAAGCCTGACTTCTGGCTGTTGGAAACTTTCTTTATTGGCACCTAGAGTAACTAAGGGATTTAAATCTGAGAAAAGGATATAAATTGTGGCTGGATGGCGTTGTTTAGCTAGTAGCCAGTCAGTATTATTTCTTTTTTCACTTTTCCGGTCCAGTAGTGTTCTGCTAAAATAATTTTCTCTTTCTTCCACTTCATTGGTTAGGAACCAAGGCTTCTTCCCACCTTTAGCATTAGCTAGTAAGTTAGCTATATGCTTATAACCCCAAAATAGTGCAATATCCAGTGCAGTTTGCCTTGATTTATTGACAATTGATCTGTCACATCTATAGATGGAGGAAAAAATTGAGGAGGAACAATAAAACAAAAAGTAAACTTCTCCTGTATTAATTTCAATAAAATCTTTCCAGAAACACATGACAGCCTCCATATTTAATGATTACAGATTACCCTTTTTTCTTTTTGTACATGGTTTACTACTGAGAAGCTTAAAAGAATCATTTAATAATCACAAGTGGTGAAAGGTTATAGACAGCTGAAATTTAAAAAGAGATACCAAAATCCCACAGAGCTCTTGGTAGCCATAATGAGATTTACATTTTCTATTTGTGAGAAAAAGATCAAACTATTCATAAATTTGCTTTACTATTGAGAATACAGGATTAATTTCTCAACAGAGTTAGCTTAGTTGTGGTGTAGCTCCGAGTGCCTGACTGGCATGCAAGGGCCCTGGCTCAATCTCCAGTACTAACAAAATAAAAAAGGTAGCAAGAGGTTTAGTAAAAAATTATGCTACTTTTCAATATAATAAAGTGATCAATAAGTTATTTACTATTCCAATAATATTAATATGGCCACAAGAAAAACTTGAGCTGGACATGGTAGCACATGCCTATAATTGCAGCTACTCAGTGAGGCAGACACAGGAATATGGAAGGTCCCATGCCCAAAAAGGTAGTGAGATACTGTCTCAAAAACTAAATAAACAAAAGGGGTGGAAGGGTAGCATAAGTATTAGGTTGCTCACCTAGCCTGCGTAAGTCCCTGGGTTCAATCCTAGTACCACAAAGAGAGAGAGAGAGAGAGAGAGAGAGAGAGAGAGAGAGAGAGAAAGGAAGGAAATATGATGTACACAGAAATTAAACCACAAACCCTTTTAGGTGGGAGAGCCTAAGATGTTTACCCTTTCTCAAGCAGAAATTGGACAACATCTGGATGCCCATTCCTTGCAGCATACATTAAAGCAGTCCAACCATTTTCAGAAGTTTCATTGAGAAGAGATGGAGAATGGTGAAGTATTCCTGTTAACTTAGCAATATCTCCTTCTGCAGCTGAATTATGAAGTTCAGAAATTATTTCCTGTTTTGGACTACTTTTTACAGAAGACATTTCTTCCTTTAAAAAAGAAAAATAAGGGAAAACCTTATTTGCAATTGCTTTTTGCATCAATGGATGAACATGATCTAAATGCTGATGTCAGAAAAGCATTTATGGTTTCCAAAGAAACACACACTTTAAAAGGTAATTAGTAGTCAACTGTCATCACAACATACATTTCAAAATTATTATCAATTGGGAGGTATAATTTACATAACTGTGGGAAAGTAAGAAACAATGTACAAAAAGTTTTGGTAATACAGATGAGGAGGCTTGGGATAGGGAACTAGTAATGTTACAAAGAGGAGTGGGTATTTGAGGTAGACAAGAGGGGTCTTCATAACAGAACTGGGACAAAAAGCAGATGGAATTAAGGGCAGCCGTTTATAGCAGATGACACGTAGTGCTCTTTGATTCTACGGTACCAGGTATAGGACCTGATACAGTCAAAAGTATGCGAAGTTTCACATAAAAAACAGTTTATTGCTTTACGTTCACAATTAATTCTACAATCCATATGGTATTAATTTTTGTTCATAGTGTGAGGTACACTAGGTCAAGATATTTTTTCATTCCAGTGGATAATTCATGACTCAGCATTATTCTTGAAATTACCAACTCTTTTCATTGACCTGCAGTATTATTACACTTGTCACAAATCAGATGACCATGCATTTTTCAATCTATTATTGTACACAAGTTTTGTTGGTCACTCTTTTGTCCTTGAATTACAGGTTTTTTAATTATTAACTTTGTCTGCTTTGTCACTCTGATGTTTCAGTGGGGGAAAAAAAAATCCCCAAAACAAAAACAGAAGTAATGATCATTGACCTATTTTTTGTGTGTGAAAATGGCTTATGCTTCCATTGTCTATTAACTTCTCTTTTTTTGTTTCCTTTTAATTGTATTAACTACTCTAAGTGGTTTTTTGACACATTTTTTCCCTATGACATACTATAAAGAAAAGACGTGGGATTCTAATTCTACTTCTACCATTCTAAGTAATTAAGTAATTAGGCTAAAAAGAAAGGTTATAATCCATATTTATTGATAGCTGTTGTCTCTTGGATTCTGAGATGGCAATCTGGCTAATCAATTTTGTAGTGTAGGTTGAATAAAACTTAGGGAAAAATGGACTAAGGATTAACTTTCTTACTTTGTATCTGTTCACATTTCCTGTTTGTGTTTTTCTTCTATTTGTAAAACTTTCTATTTTTAAAAAACTGTTCACAGGAATGCAAACAACTTAATACTTAAAATCTGTTTACAAATTAGGGGTGATTTGAACATTACAAAACCATTTTTTATCTTCTTTGATTTACTATAAGTTTACCTTCTCATTCCTTTTAAGTTTTTTAATACTTTTCAAATATTCTGAAATAACAAAAGCTATAACTTTGCAGGACTTTATTTTGAAGCACTGCTGAAAGTCTTCCAAGTTGATTTTCTCTTAAATTTATATTTCATAAATTCTTATTAAATTTTCTTCAGTGAGATTTACTTGAATAATACTTCCCGGTCCATGTTCTGAGGTCAAAGTCATTCCCTCAACCTCTCCACAGGTCACTCCAACTGATTGCAACATTGTCATTCAGATGTACAATGTCATTCACTACCGTCAACTTGTAATGTTAATGTATACCGAATTTTTGGGAGAAAGGAAGTGAAAGAAATATACATTTTCCTCCTTAGCTTTGTCAACAGTTATCCGAAAACAGTTACATTACTCATTCCAGAGAAGCACAGAAAATCTGACATCCAGCTCTAGTGCTTAATTTACCTTTTTCATTTTCGGACAGGTCCTGTGGAAGCTAGAATTTGAAGGCAGGATAGAACGCTTCCCTTGCTTTACAAGAAGAGCACTGACTCTTTTGAGACGTCAATTAAAAGGAACACAGATTTTAAAGGGCTTAGACTTTAACCAAACCAACAGTCAGTTTAACTGATGAATAACCAGGGCCCAAGACTCGCCCAAAGTCACACGGCTGGAGTGGAGTAAAACCAGGGCTTAGACAATTAAGTCACCACGCATCATTAACGAATTCCACTCCCTTGGGCATCAAGAAGGCCAATATAACCAGTGAAGCGAAACCCTGCACGGTCTCTCCAAACGCTTAAGTACCTAGAACAGTTTAACTTTCTTGCCACTCTTGTGATATTCCTTGTTTCAAGGTGAAATTACATTCGAAGCAGCGATTCTTCTGCCTCATCCCAAAACTTGGACGAGAAATTGCAGCAGCCACAGGAACGGGCTACTAGAGAACCGCACTACTAGCGGGAGGCCCAGCTGCACAGCTCAGGCTCCCGCGCTTGCGCCTGCCAACCCTCCATGACAGCGACCCACAACAGAGTGGGGGAACCCAAGGAACTGGTCACCGCCTCCACGGGACATCTGGGAGACGACTAACTCACCGCTGTGGCTACTAACCCAAGAGTGACCAAGAAGAAGCAGTCAGGATACTGTAGAACGACTAGGACACTCCGACTCTCACTTTTCCAAGCGCCGGATGCAGCCTCCCTGACTTCCTGCGGAGATCCTGTGTCCGCGCATGGTTTTATGGGAGATGTAGTTGAATAATCACAGACACTGTGCCTTCCCGGAAGGGGCGGGGCTTGGGGGGGTATAGGGTGTCGGGGAGTTGGCGCAGGCGCAGAGTTGTGGGTGTGTGTCCTATTGAGGCCCAGCTGTGTAGAGTGAAGTGAAGGCGGTGGGAAAACTGGATCTGTTTAGTCCCCAACTTTCCCTCAGCCAATACAACTCAGAGCAATTGAGTTTCCAAAGCTTCTACAGGGTTATATAAACCTGGAATATTGGCTGGGCCTAGAATCTTCGGTACGTGATCATAAACAAGTTACTAACTGCTGAAAAACCCTCAGTTCACATGATGGGAAAATGGTACCATATACTGATGCCTACCTCCTTCAACAGTCCTTTAAAAAGTATGCGTTGAGTGAGTGACTCCTTGATTGGGAGGTTTAAATAAAATAATGCAAGCAAAGCTCTTAGGTCAGTGCCAAGTACAGAGTTGGCACCCACGATACAATAATTATTGTTGCAGTTATTTATTCATTTCCCACTATTTCACGTCTAGAACCCACGAAAGTTATGCGAGTCTCAGATTACAAAGCTAGGTGGTGTCAGTCTTCAGTTCCTTACTGTGCACGTGAGTGCCTGTGTGCGACTGCATAGGGATTGAACCCGGGGCCTCTAGCACACAAGACAAGCTCTTCACCACCGAGTTGCTCCCCAGCCCGACGCTGTACTTTCATAACTGCCTTTTCTAATTTTGTCTTATGCTTCCTTTTGTGGCTACTGTCTATAGTGGTTTTCAGCCTTTAATGATTTCAAATGATCAGACAGGAGATCGGAAGTACTAATTCCCACTTGAAAACCCAATCTTTGTATTCAAACATATTAAAATAGATAAATTAGTATAAGGAACCCTCATGTATTAATAATCCAGCATTAACAATTATTAATTTAAAATTCTAGCCATTAATATTCTTTTGAAACAGCTTCCAGAAACCATATTATTTCATTCATAAATATTTAAAGATAAACTTTTAGAATTATGTATATATTCCTAGCTATATATAAGTAAAATATCTCTTTAAAAAAAGAACATGATATCACTATTGCAACTAAAATTTTAACAAAATTCTGTACTATAAAATATTCAGCATGACTCAAGTTATTACGAAGACACTTGCACACTAATGTTTGTTGCAGCACTATTCACAATAACCAAGCTATGGAAACAGCTAAGATGCCCCACTAACTACAAATGGATTAAGAAAATGTGGTATTTATACACAATGGAATTTTGTTCAGCTACAAAGAAGACTGAAATTTTGTCATTTGCAAGTAAACGGATAGAACTGGAGAACATCATCTTAAGTGAAGTTAGTCAGGCTCAGAAAGCCAGAAATCGCATGTTCTCCCTCATATGTGGATTATAGACCTAAAACGAATGCAATAATATTATTGGACATGGGTCACACACTAAGGGGAGAACACGCACAGGAGGAATAGGAAAAGGGAAGGAAACCTAAAACTTCAATGTAGTTGATGTGCTCCCTGTTGAGAAGCAAATATAGTAATCTTAAACTGGCAGAGGCCACTATGGGGGACTAGGAAGTAGTGAAGAGGTCAGGTAGAGATGAACCAATGTGGGTGGCAATACATGTGTGCATGGAAACAATGCTAGGAATCTCTTGGTATAGCTATCTTTATCTCAAATTAGAAAAAACACTATGTCTTTCTTATCGCTTATGTTTTCTCTTCAACAAAATCAGAGAACAAGAGAATGGAATAGGTTCTGCCTAGATTAGGTGGGCTGGGGGACAAATAATGTATACACATGTAAGAAAATGTAAAAATGATAAAATAAAAATACAAAAGCAGATATTAAATATCAAATTTACTCAACTACCTTATAAGATTTATTTTACTGTTGCCAATTGATTTACTCAAATTAGACCTTAGCAAGATTTCCACATTACATTTTATGTTTTTAATGTCTATGAATCCTCATGTGTTTTGAGTAAGTTTTTTTTGAAATCAGTTCTTTAAGAGATGACAAAAATTTTGGTTGAAGTATTTGATGAAGAATAGTGATCATTTCCTCTGTAGAATTTCACACACTTTGATTTTTTTAGATTGTATTCTGTGGTGTCCTCTGTAGATAAAGGTTTATTTCTTAGCACATTATATTATTAATAGTTGTACAATATTTTCTTGTCCCTCTTTTTGCTATATTATTATTGATCATTTCAAATGTTGTCAACCTTATGAAGTTTATGATAAATATAAATTTTTCTATCAAATTTTCAGTTACTGACTTTAGAAGCCATTGGTGATCATTTCACTAGAGTTGCAAAATACTGATCATTCACACTACAGTTACTAACAAAATTCTTTTATAATAAACTACTTTTTCTCATTAACTATAAGGGAAGGTAGGGTAAATATGTGATTTTTTTCCTGATTTTCTGAATAGTGTTTTGATATCATCCCTGTTTTAAAGTTTATTTATGAATTCATGGATATTAACATTTTTATGTATTTTAGTTCATTTAAATATTATTATTTGAAAAAACATTTTAATAATATTCATTATTTTTATGCTTAGATTATTTATTTTACCACTAGGATCGCTCTCAAGGGGGCCCCTGAGTTCTTATAACCAAACTCCTGTAGTGTTTCATGGCTTTCTTCTTATTTGGTATGACAAAATATTTTAGACTCATCTTGTTGATATTCTGTTCCAGACCTAGAGTCAGCGATTCAAGAAGCTTTTTAGAGAAGTGGTGTTTAGATACCACAGTCTTTGTAATGCGGGTACACAAGGCTAATGGAATACTGAATGTCTCTCTGCTGGTAATCATCTCCTAGGGGAAATTGAATAGATACAGATCCTTTCCATTAGGAGTTTATGTTCCAAGGGCAATAATGGTGCCAACAAATATATTAAGGAAATGAAATACTATATTCATTTTATGACTTTCCCATTCAGAAACCTTAAGAATTTAATTTAAAAGGTAAAATTCTTTAACTGTAGATACTCTCTTTAAATGAACATACATTTTAGCTATATTTTTAAAGAATTTCTTGTATAAACTCTCTCTCTGAACCAGCCAAACTGGCCTAAGCACTGACTTGGGATACATTTTATGCTTTCCTCAAACCACTTTTCCTATGATTTCCTTTCTCCAAGAAAATCCTACCTACTTCTTAGAGCCCAGTTGAAGTAACTTTTCTTTTGGATCATCAAGATGTCTGTCCCAAGGATTGTCACTTTCCCACCAGTATTTCCTTGCTTTTAGTCACTTTAGTGCACACTGCCCATTTTTCCAACTGCCAGAACCTGAATTGGTTTTTTGCCTTAGGGTGTTTTCTTATTATCAGATCAGATCATACTTTGCCATCCTGCTTAGCAGATCAACCAAGCCATACAATTGATACTATTTGGGAACAACCCCCAACTAATGACTGGTATGACATGAACTGGTATATTAAAAAACCTCAGTCTTTCTCCCACTAGCTTCCAGATTTCTCCAGTTTGATGAGGTTCTCTTTATCTTCAGTGGATACTTGGTTAGTTACCAATTCTGTTGGCTGTCTTTCCTTCCTTGTTTTCCCACTTCCTTCCCGTTTTTACTTTTGTACCATTGTTTCCTCCTGACAATCAATGGCATATGAATCTCTGTCTCAGGAATTGTTTCCGGAGTAAATTAAAGACAAGGATTTCCCCCCCTCCTTTCAATTCATAACTACTATTATGTAGTAGTTAGCCTCCTTTGCATAGTTTGGGAGAGTTATTAAACATCATTAAATAAGTAAGTCCCTATTATTAGTCATGCTGGAACACGTTATATTCTGTCGCCTTTATAAGAACGAGGTAACTGCAAATCAATGCATGGCATTTTGTCAATTGCCCTTGAGATCAATAATTTGGAGTTCAAACTTTATATCACTGTTTTTGTTTCTGCCCACAGAATCATTTCACAAAATATTTGTTCTTCACTATTGTCATCCCTCTGTGACTACATGGACTTCTTGTACTTTAATTTTAGCTGTTCTGGAAAGTTAATTGCTGCCTTTTTGCCCTGCAAATAAATGATGTGTATAACATGTAGACTATTTTTTAAGATAGAAATATGCGAACTATATCTTGTAAATTTAGTAAAAATAGATTTGTCATTTTTCTGTCAATCAGCTACTTAAACTTATGCTGTCTGGAATTATGCCTTATTCTCATCACACATTTACTTTTTGCATTAAGACTCTATGTATTTTTGCCCTTTTATCTAGCATGTTTTAATTTCTTTCAATATAGAGTCTGATTTAAAAATTATTCTCCAGTGATGGTTGATTACTTTTTATATATAGTTTACTTAATAAAAACAAGTGAGTAATTAATGACAAGATATATTGGGAGTTGTGCATTAACTCTATAAAATTCAGAGGTGAATTCAATAAGTGATGGTATCTTGAACTACATATATTGCTCTTGATAAGAAATAGTTTCACATGTAACTACAGGCAGAGAAGATTCTAATTTATATTGTTTACAAATTTTGCATTTTTGAATACACTTAGTTTACCTTGGTCTTAGAACTTTAGGTATACTTATTTCCTCCTTTGAACCATTCTTCCTCTAGCTTTTTAAATTATAGGTGACTTCTTGCTATTCATGTGTCAGCTCAAATGTCATCTCTTTCTAGAGCTACCCTGACCACTCAGCTTACAATAGCTCTCCTACTATTATTACTTTTTGCATTTTTGTTTTTGATATTTGTTTTTTTGTGGGGTGTTTTGTATTGTTTTGTTTTTGGTGGTTTTGTACTGGGGTTTTAAAGTAGGCCTTACACTTATTAATCAAGTGCTCTGCACTTGAGCCTTGTTACCACCCCTTTTTTGCTTCAGTTATTTTTCAGATAGAGTTATTTTTTAGATGGAGACCAGGCTTCTTTGGACTGTGATCCTCCTACTTATGCCTTCTGTATAACTGAGGTTTACAGGCATGTGCCACCACACCCACCTTTTTATTGAGATGGTGGTCTCCCTAACTTTTTGCCAAGGCTGGTCTGAAACTGTGATCCTTTTATGCTAACTCCCCAGTACAGTACAGGCATGAGCCACCAAACCCCAAGCCCAGCTATATATTTTTTAATTTTTGATGTTTATTTACTGTGTTGCCCAATTAGAATGTAAACTACTACATGGGAAGGTCCACATTTTTTTCTCATTTACTGCTGTTTTCCCAGAACCTAAAAAATTCATTTGACATATAAGAAAACATTAAGTGAGTATTTGTTGATGTTGAATAAGTGATTGTTTTAATATTAAATTAAATATATTTTTGACATTGCTATCATATCTTAAATAACATTAAGAAGGAAAATTCATCTGACTTTCTGTGGTTTATGTTTACATTGTGTTTGGGGCATTTAAGTAGAGAAACAATATCTTGTTGCTTCTTTCAAGGGTATCCCTGTCTAATGAAGTAAAATATGTGATAAACAATTACTTGCACTATGATAAAACAAAGTGGAGAGCCCATTGTGGGGACCTAGTATGGATATGTAAGGTAGGATCACAAAATGTATAGTGGAGACTTAAAGTATTTATCCATGTCTTTTTTCTCTTTTCCTGGGTCTTCTGGGTAGAGAATATCACCCTGAATAGCTAGTGACAGCTTTGTGATTTAATTATTTCTAACCAATACACCATGGACGGAAGTGACAGTCCTCTACTAAAGCCGTTAAGAGATAGTATATAGTCCTCTAAATCTTACATCTGGAAGCACATACCAGATAAAAGTACAAGGAAGTAGGATTGGCATTCACCCTTGGGACAGAGCTGTAGTGGAGAGCTGGCAGATCTTCAATGGATTGTGTGAGGGAAAAAAAAAAGACAAAAAACAAAAATAATAAACTACGACAACAAAAAATCTTTGTGTTATAAGCCACAATGAGGAGATGGCCTCTGAACTGAGTTTTTTTTTTTTTTTTCTTCTGGTACCATGGCTTGAACTCAAGGCCTACACCTTGAGCCACTCCACCAGCCTTTTTTGTGATCGGTATTTTTGGGATGGGGTCTTGCAAACTATTTGCCCAGGCTGGCTTTGAACAGCAATCCTCCTGGTCTTTGCCTCCTGAGTAGCTAGGATTAGTCATGAGCCACCAGTACCTGGCTGAACTGAGTTTTGAAGGGCCAGTAGCAACGACTGGGTAGGACGAAATCTTTGTCAGAGGTTCTTCTTTTCCTGGGTAGAACCTGCTCTCTTAAAAGAGTAGGAACAAATTTAGAGACAAAAATAAGCTATTATTCCAAATGCCAAGGAGGTAGTAGAGAGTGAACTAAGTGTCGGATATGTCAGAGAACACACCATAAAATCCTGACATTCAAGGGTCTTGGAGAACTGAGTGCTGACATTGCTCTGTCAGCAGTCCCCAGCTTGTCTGATTTAAGGTCTGTTGTGCTCAGTCTGCTTTTGCAAATACATTTCTCCTTTCTGAAAATGACAGCATGTATAGCAGTTGGCAGAGATGACCAAAATAAAACATTTTACACTTTGCGATGTGTACAACCAGAAATGCCTTTAATCTTTAAATGTACTCATTTGCGATTTTTATGGGTACCAAGCCACTTTTGTTGACTTTAATGGTAATTTCATCTGTCTTATGATTTACAAAAACATTTTTCAGAGTTTTTCACTCTTGAAAGTATATGGAAATGACGGTGTTTTTCACACAAACATCAATTTAGTTTATGCATTTAGTTCCTAAACATCAGTTTATTTGTATTTACAAATCATCTCTCCCTTTTTGCTCTAAGACTTGTTTTACGAAGCAACAACCATGATAGGAGGAGGAGTTTTCTGATCAGAGGCAAAATTAACATTGCTTGAAAGAGCAGCATTCTTTTTGTGTACTCAAGTTAATTGGTACAGTAATTTAATCATTGAGCTGCTGTTCACATTTCATGTTTAAGTCACTTAAACTTGATTTTTTTTTCCTTTCTAGAATGTCTAGGTTGATGAGCATTTAAATGGATCTGTAGCATTTAAAATGTCCTCAAAGCTGATTGCGGCATGACATCCATCAGATTCTGTATTCAGTTTTAGTTTAGTTATTTTGAAGCTTTCAGATGAAAAAAAAAATCTAAATTTAATATTCTGCAACAGGTTTTTTCATCATCATGCCAAAGCCCAGAGGAGAGTGATATATTTTTTGAGTTTCAGTATACTTTTTTTCCTTAGGATATTTTTGACCCTAGATACTTTTTCCTTTAAATTTGACAGAGCTGTGATCATGGCTCTGACCTCTAGCCTTGAAAGAAGAAGAGTTATGCCTCTCAGGAGCGATGCCTCAGGCACTTTGCAAGTCAGCTGGCAGGGATTATTTCCCAGGCTGTGAAGCGATGACCTTCTGTGGAGAGTGAATGTCTTCAGTGCACGTAAATTCTTTCAGCCATGATTGAGAGCCTTAGGTTTGTTACCTGCTCTATGAATCAGAGTCTATTTCTTTCTCTGTGGAAGATGGGTAATTTAGTGCTATATTTAAAGCCACATGTTATATGCTCACATGTTAGTTAATTTACTGTTGGAGGAGAATATACTCTGTTTTTGTGCCTGATGTAAGGTTAGTTCAGACTTAAATCTGAAAATTTGAAATAAAAAATGGAATGGCTTTCCTGTGATTTGAGGGCACCTTACCTGTTATTTCTAAACAAAGTGTCTGTCCTCTCAGTGTTCTGTCAGGTGTCCTCAACTTGTGTGATGTCAGTGTTCCAAAGAGGATTTCTTTTGCCTCCTCAGCTATCATTGCAACAATAATATGTTGCTGATTGCTATGATATTTTCAGAATACATTAAAAAGAGGAATGAAATTTAGAATGATTAGTAAACACTTTTTGAAGCTGCAGGATAGCACTTGTTTTTATTCTCTAAACAGAACTGTCAATCTGAATTGAGTAAATTTCTAGAGTTTTAAAAAATTATAAAAATATTCTTTTATTTGTTAGAAATACAGTCATTCCAAAAACCTTGTATAAATTTTTAAGATTAAAAAATCCTACTTTCAACATTATGTGATGACTTTTAATGCTGGGGTTAAAGTGGTTTATGTATTTTAAGTTCTTATGAAAGATCCTTGGGAACTCACTTATTGCCTCTATCCTGTTTACCAGTTCCATTATAAATCTAGCCAGCAGAGTTATGGGAAAGCTAGAATGACTTAATAGTGGACTTATGCTATAGAAAGTTATGGGAAATACTTGGAAAGCCCGGATAAGAAACCTGTTAAAAAATGTCACTAGGGATATCTCCATATATAACATTCCATTTTGTGCTAGTTAAAAGGTTTTCTGGTAGGGGTAAAAATATTTCCAGTCTAAATCACACGAAGCTTTTCTGGCAAACAGTGTTACCCGTAATACTTCCTATGTAGGACTTGTCACTTTGATCTGAATTAAAATTTGAATAATAATTTATTCTTGCAAAAATGGATAAAGATATCTTAAGGTGTTGGTGAATAGTACTTAGTCAAATAGTACCACTTTATCAAAGTTATTATTAAATCTTTTCTTTTTTCAAGTTTAAACTTATTGGAAATCAGTATCCAAAACAACTCTAGTCTATTAAATTCAACCATTTAAACTTCAGTGGATAAAGTATAACTTAACTAAGTTATATTGCTTGGTTATTTCTTGTTTACTTAGCAAAGGAAATTTGATATGTTTGTATGTTGATTCATTTAAAATATTTGGTGCTTGGAATTTGATAAAACACAGAGGGAAAGCAGAAACAACCCTATCTTTGCCCCATCACTGATACAGTGTATGGAATGATTGAAAATTGTTCTTAGCAATACATTAGCCAGTAGCCTTCCCCTCACCTTTGCCTTCTCCCTCTTTGCCTCCCTCTCTCCCATCTTCTATGATCAAGATTTTAATTTCACTTACATGAAAAAAAAACTAGAGTGATATAGCCAGGACAGTGATTATATTTCCTTTTAAAAAATTGGTGTCATTTCTTTTTAAAAATTAAATTATATTTAAGAATATAATTTGATCATTGATTTTAATGATTTTAAAGAGCATATTAGTACATTATAAGTTGATTTGTAAGTTTGCTTTGGAAGGATGTATAAATTATCTTTGAGGAATTGTATAGGACCAAAATGTAATGAATAATGTAGGTCAACCTGATTTATAGATTGTAATCTTTTTTCCTTATAAGCAGTCTTTGCCTTGTCCTTGGCATTCCCACTGGGCCACAATCATCATTTAATATCTTTTTGCCAGGATTAGTGGAGTGGTTTCCTAACTGCTTTACCTGTCTCAGATCTCATGCTTTAATTTACCTCCCAGAGCACAGCCAGAGTGATCTTTTAAAATCCAGTTGTTCTTCATTTATCTAAAATCCTAATTACAATGCATCAACTTCCAGATAATATAGAATGTGGTCCTTCCTTTTTTCTTTCATTGCAATGCCATTAATTAAGTTTTCTGAGAACATAGACCAATATATGTTTATTTACTTATAAATTACACACATATCCAAGGTTTGAAGTAGTTCAGTATTAGGTATATTGTATGCTATGTACAAGATAGAATTTAAAAAGGAGGTAGTAAGAATTATTTTAAAAAGAAGTTCTAATATATTCTTCCTGTACTCTCATGTTTTTCTCATGTACCCTTGGTTATATGCACTCAGTTTTGGAGAATTCCATCACTCCCCTGCTGCTTCCTAAAACAGAGCCTCAACTGTAGAATTATAGAGGCTGTTCCATGTCAACTCCTTGTATTTCCTCTGTTAGAAATACTTCCTTCCACTCACTCACACACACCCTCTTTTTTGCATTTTCCACTTAGTTTTCTTTAAAAAAAACTTTAAAATTTTATTTTTAATTTGTCATACATTAATAATAAATAGAAGAGGATTTCCACACAAATGTACAGTGTACCTTGAACAAACTCACCCCCTTTCTTTTTCTTTTGGAGTATTGGGGCTTGAACTCAGGGCCTTCATCTTGAGCTACTCTACTAGCCCTATTTTTGTGATAGAGTTTTTTGAGATAGGGTCTTGTGAACTATTTGCCCAGACTGGCTTCAAACCACGATCCTCCTTATTTCTGCCTCGTGAGTAGCTAGGATTACTACTCACCATTGCCCTGTTCTCTTGCTCATCTTTACGTGCTCAAGGTATATCCTGTACCTATTATACCCTTCATGAGTGTGTCAGGAAGGAAGAAAGAAAAAAGGGAGATACAGAAGGAGAGAGGAAGGAAGGGATGAGCTAATAAGTGTGTTAAAAATAAGATAACCAGTCACTAACAGAAGGAGGATTTTAATCCAAGTCTCTATGGTTCTCTGATAATCAATGGTAAATATATATATATATATTTTTTGGCCAGGATTATAGGCGTAAGCCACTGGCACCTGGCTGAACAGTCTTTATTTTTTATTTTATTATTCATTTGTGCATACAAGGCTTGGGTCATTTCTCCCCCCTGCCCCCACCCCCTCCCTTACCACTCACTCTGGCCCCTCCCTCTCCCCCCCACCCCTTCAACACCCAGCAGAAACTATTTTGCCCTTATTTCTAATTTTGTTGTAGAGAGAGTATAAGCAATAATAGGAAGGTGCAAGGGTTTTTGCTGGTTGAGATAAGGATAGCTATACAGGGAGTTGACACATTAATTTCCTGTGTGTGTGTGTTACTTTCTAGGTTAATTCTTTTTGATCTAACCTTTTCTCTAGTTCCTGGTCCCCTTTTCCTATTGGCCTCAGTTGCTTTTAAGGTGTCTGCTTTAGTTTCTCTGCGTTAAGGGCAACAAATGCTAGCTAATTTTTTAGGTGTCTTACCTATCCTCACCCCTCCCTTGTGTGCTCTCGCTTTTATCATGTGCTCAAAGTCCAATCCCTTTGTTGTGTTTGCCCTTGATCTAATGTCCACATATGAGGGAGAACATACGATTTTTGGTCTTTTGGGCCAGGCTAACATCACTCAGAATGATGTTCTCCAATTCCATCCATTTACCAGCGAATGATAACATTTCATTCTTCTTTATGGCTGCATAAAATTCCATTGTGTATAGATACCACATTTTCTTAATCCATTTGTCAGTGGTGGGGCATCTTGGCTGTTTCCATAACTTGGCTATTGTGAATAGTGCCGCAATAAACATGGGTGTGCAGATGCCTCTGGAGTAACCTGTGTCACAGTCTTTTGGGTATATCCCCAAGAGTGGTATTGCTGGATCAAATGGTAGATCAATGTTTAGCTTTTTAAATAGCCTCCAAATTTTTTTCCAGAGTGGTTGTACTAGTTTACCTTCCCACCAACAGTGTAAGAGGGTTCCTTTTTCCCCTGCATCCTCGCCAACACCTGTTGTTGGTGGTGTTGCTAATGATGGCTATTCTAACAAGAGTGATGTGGAATCTTAGTGTAGTTTTAATTTGCATTTCCTTTATTGCTAGAGATGGTGAGCATTTTTTCATGTGTTTTTTAGCCATTTGAATTTCTTCTTTTGAGAAAGTTCTGTTTAGTTCACTTGCCCATTTCTTTATTGGTTCATTAGTTTTGGGAGAATTTAGTTTTTTAAGTTCCCTATATATTCTGGTTATCAGTCCTTTGTCTGATGTATAACTGGCAAATATTTTCTCCCACTCTGTGGGTGTTCTCTTCAGTTTAGAGACCATTTCTTTTGATGAACAGAAGCTTTTTAGCTTTATGAGGTCCCATTTATCTATGCTATCTCTTAGTTGCTGTGCTGCTGGGGTTTCGTTGAGAAAGTTCTTACCTATACCTACTAACTCCAGAGTAGTTCCTACTCTTTCCTGTATCAACTTTAGAACAATGGTAAATATTTAAGGAAGGTAACTTTGCATTATGTTTAAGTGAGAAATTGTATTTATTATATATCAGTATCAACTCCTGTACAAATGTTCTATTTTTCTCCAAGTTTTAAATACTCACTTGTAATCTTTTCTTATTGAAGGCCTTATTTTTGTCCTTTAAGTTTTTTTCCTTTTATTTCATGTAATGCCATAGGACTAGCACAAATATATAAAATATTGAAGTGCTTAAAGTTCCTTTTGAAATGAGTGTGAGGAGAGAGTGAATCATAGGAAGCAGGTTATGGATAAGGATAATGTATTTTGATGATATTCAAATTCATTCAGCAAAGACTTAAATAAGTCAGAGCAGATTTGCTGGTTCATCAGTTGCGCTGCTTCTGCATTCTTATTAGTAAATTGTAACACATTTTACAAAGACTCAATCTTTTCCCACAGGGCACAGCTCTAGGTTAAGCCTAAAAAGCAACTTTCATTATAGATCGCTCATTGAAAGTGGAGTGAAGCAATTACAATATCTCTCTGAAGAGGTATATTGGCCAGACACTCTACTGTGGAATGGTGCATTATACTGGATTAGTTATTTAATACTTGAGCTATTATTGAAATTTGGAAATGTGTATAGATGCCCCCTTGGGCTTATTGATATTGTTAGAAAAGCAAAGGATATATTCTGAAAAAAAAAAAAGAGCTTTACCAAGAAACCTCTTTAAAATTAAAGTGTAGACATTTTCCTATTGTATTTTTTTTCTATTTTATGGTACTAAGAAAACTTCTGACAATTTAGAGAAACTGGTATTTTTGCATTTAACTCACTGTAGTAATCATTATTTTGTGACATATTTAAACAAATTGCCATCCTTTCGATGATTGTTTTTGAGTAAATTCAGATATAACATAGGAGCTTTTCTTTTATATTTAATCTATCTGATTTTTGTCATTTCAAAATTAGAGCAAAAGTATAGCATTTACTTTTTCATAATGGACCAATAATATAATTCTGGCCCATTTTTAGACAAGTTATTTCTAAGAAGTCAAATAATCCCCTTGGAAATGGTTGTAACTTGTGTATGCAAAGGATTTTATCACCTTTTTCTGATACTTGTGGCTAGGATATTTTCTTTTTTATTTCTTTGACTGTTAAAGCTCTAAGCTATTTGAATACAATAAATGTAAAATACTTAAGTTGGACTGTATTTTGTAATTCATTCTTGAAGATTTCAAATTTTCAAATTTGGAAAAATATTTTTTTGCTAGCTAGTGAATGACTTCTCAAATTAAAAGTTGAGATTTCTCTATTTAAATGGCATGTCTTTATTATAAAGCAATAGCTTGTAAAGAATTTTTAGTGATATTGAAATATCAATTTAAGTTATGCTTTCTTTCAGTAACCAGTTGCACAGAGTGTTTATATCTTTGTATAGGTCATGCTACAAGATTTTTTTATATTGCCATCTTCACATGTTCATCCCATTTTTTTTGTGGAAGGGGAGGATTGTGGGTGCTAGGTGTTGACCCTAGGGCCTCATGCATGTTAAGCACATGTTATGCCACTGCTATACCTCCCCAGTCCCATTGCATTCATTCTTAAGAGTTATAAGCATAACAGAAACATGTTATACATACACCCCAATGCATTCCTGAGGTATTCTGTGCTGTACCAGTTTCCTGTTCTTGACAGTATAGCAATCATTTATAATGTTGTATAGTTACTTTAAGTTTATTTGTTTCTGATGTTAACTTTTCCAATTGTACATTTTCATTATCAAGGAGAAAACCAGGGTTGCAAGAATAAAATTTATCAGCCCCTTTAATGAAATAAAAATGAATTCTTCATAGTTGAAATTACAATGAACATAATAAATCATAGCAATGGAAACAATGGATTTAGATGAACAACATTTGTATTGGTTGATTAATTCACGTTATTTTCTTGGTATAACTGCATATCATTTCTTTCCTCAGTTCTTTTTGCTGGAATAGAATAGGTATGATATTTGGCTGCAAAGAAGTTTCAATATTGCCTACCTGGGTTCAAAACCTTACTTTTCTATTTATAAGCTATGACTTAGGATCAGTTACATAATTTGTGCCTCAGTTTGTCTGAATAATGAAATAATTATTAGTAATTTCCCCATATGCTGTATGGATTAAACTAATAAAATACTTGTTAAAAGCTTAGAGTAATATTGGTAACATCTAATTTAAATATTTTAGTTATTTGTTAATCTATTGTTATGGAAATGAAACAAACTCTTAAATGAGTCACTCTTGAAATGGCCACTCAAAATAATAAAGGAAATTGCATAAGAAAGTTCTTTCATTAATTCAGTTTATTGCATTTGTAATGGTGTGGTTAGTGGAGGGCCAGAGGTAATCTTCAAAATGGCTTTGTTCTCCAACAGTTTAAACTTCAGGGTAAGGTTTATAGAAACTATGTGCAACCATGAGTTCTGCTGCTTCTTTTGTGACTATGTTGCCCTATATTTTAGGTAAGGAGCTATAGCTATATATTATATACTTGGATTAAGACCTTCAGTATATACAAGTTGGTCAGTCCAAGAGAATAGAGGATGATATACTTTAAATAATTGTAATTGTAATACTTTTAAAAGATCAAGGCATATATTGTGTTAATTGGTTCTTACTCTATGAAGTAGGCATAGACTATTATTCTCGTATTTCTGATGAACACTCACTGGCTTAGAGAGTTAAAATGACTTACCTTAGATTACATAGCTAATCATAACTATAGACTAGATAGAATTAGCTTCACATTTAATTTTCTATTTATTTGATAACTATAGCTGCTAAAATCTATTAAATATGACATTGCTTTAAGAAAAAGATATTTACATGAAATTAGAATTAATATGTGGATTTAATAAGAAGTTAAGATCATTGATATGATAAAATGACCAAGAAAGTAAGTCTATGACCAAGAAAGAAATGCTAACAGTTGCTTTTTGGTTTATACTATTTGAAAGACTCAGAATCTTTGGTATTAGGTTGTTTTCAAAATATGCAATGGGAATATAAAATCAGGAACTTTTTCACAGTTGTTATTTTGAAAAGTCTTTTAATAACCAGTTTTAGTAAAGTCCAGATTGATAAAATTAGAATGTCTTTGAAATATATTTTAATAAGAAGCAGGCCTTTTTAGTATATTGGCAATTCTTAGAAACTTGGATGAAGTAGTAAACTTATCTTTTGGTAATTATTATGTGCAAAGATCCTTAAAATCTTTGGTTGCTTGAAAACTAAAAGGGCTTATTTAAAATATAAGCTCATTAGCAATAAGTAAATGAACTTCATAATGAAATATTTACTTTCTTACTCATTAGCATTTTTATAATGAGGATCTATTTGAGATATGTAGCAATCCATTCTCATTAGGTTATACTGTGATCCTGATTAACCCTGAAATTTCAGTGATAAAAATATAGACTTTTTTTCTTGTTCATGTTACATACTTATTGAAGGTTAACATGTGACATATCCTCATATTATTGTTCTTTCTTGTGTGGCCAAAGAGAAATGGAACATGTGGTGGAACGGCAAGGTAGCATTGCTTGGTAATGCCACAGGACACTTTCTGTGTTTTCTTCTGTCTTTTTTCTTTCCATATGTGTTTCCTTTTTTACTCTTCACATATGGACATGTTTTCCCTATATTTCCATGCACTTAGAACTTAGTGACAGCCCCACAGGTCCTGAGATTACCTTTTGCCACATAACAAAACAGAGACTGAGCTATTCTTTCTGAATCCAAGTTCAGAAAGAATTCCCAGAGGACAGATGTTCCAGCTGTTAGTCTATGACCAGATAGGGTCATAAAATTTACATCTCTATGGATAGGGTAAGTAGAAGGAGAAATTCACTGGGAAGAACATTTATTATTCACAGGTTAGATTTGTTAAAAGCAAAGAGCTCTTAGGGCTGGGCTGGGTATAATGACTTATCCCTATAATCTCAGTTATGTGGGAAGTAGAGACAGGAGGATTGTGGTCCAAAGACAGCCTGGGCAAAAGCATGAGACCATAAATGAAAAATAAAACAAAAAGGGCTGGGAGAATAGCTCAGACATGAAGCCCTGGGTTCCAAATCCCAGTATTGCCAAAAAAAAGGAACTCTAAAATGAATTTTCTTTATTTTTAGTAATAATAATACCTTGAATATATTTAAAATCCTCAGTTATGGTTTTAAAAACTATTTGATGGGGAAATTGAAGTACTTTTATTTTAAATCTTTGATAAAGATTTAAAGGCAACTGATGGGTTAGTTGAAGCCATCAACTAGTCATCTCCCTTTAGATACAAGAATGCTATAAATCATTTTTCTCTGAAATGAGGAAAGAGGGAAAATTCCTCAATATTCTTTAATAAAAGCATTTCAATTCTCAGACTTTAATATCATTTCAATGTTCTTTAGAATTCCATGAAGTTCAGCTGCACTGGTGAAGCAGATTAAAAACATCAGTGCATTATACTTTTTCCAAACATTTTATTTAGAATGTTTGTGTAAGCCTATGAAAAGAAGGAAGGTTAAAGCAATGATTTACCATAAATCCTTCAACTAGAATCACTTATTTTGCCACATTCATTTGCATTTCTACATGTATCCTTATATTTTCTTTATACGTTAAACACTCTTTCCTCAATTGAAAGGAAATCATTTAGTTACTCCCAGAAGAATTTAATTGCCTTCACTTTTTTTGTATTGCATCCATCCCTTTTTTGTTTGTGTGAAAAGTATATCTAAATCAAATGTGAATAACCAAAAAGGCTCAGAGGCATTTTCAGTCCCCTGGTAGAGCATAGGTATAACTTTCCTATTGTCAGAAAAAAATATGTCATTGGCATGTGTACAAATTGCCTCCAACATCTGTATTGGTGCTTATTTTCCAGACTAATTTGCGTAGGCGATTCCATTTATTTTTTATTTCTATTTCTATATGTTGGGAAATTATTTAGCGTGAACAGCAGGTGGCAGTGCTAGCAAAGGTTGTTTCTGGTAATCTAATGAGTTTGGAAAGAAGTATCTTTCAAACCTACATAAGTAACACAATTAGTGAGGAGTATTTAAATAAAGATCTACATTTGTCTCCAAATGAATTTGTTTTAAGAACTATTTTTGTAATAATTTGAAACTTATTGGTTTAAATACTGAATTTTGCTTTAATTCTGGGATCCAATAACTGAGAATATCCAGGTTTTTTTTTTTTAACCCATTCTTCTTTTGCTTATTTTATACCCAGAAAAAAAACCCAAAAAAAACTAAATATTTCAATTAGAAGGATTAGGTAGTTTGAATCCTTTAAAAATTTGTAGGGGAAATATCACAACAACATCATTTATTTCTATTAATGAAAGGCAGTTATTTTTGAAAGCTTGTGGCAAAGTTCAGGAAAGCTATTTTAAAACAAAACTACTTTGGTTCAATAGGGTAACAAATTTTATGAAGTTTAAATTGCTATTGACATTTATTAAAGAAATTTAAAAAATCTTCCTTACTTATAATTGTTTCATGAATCACAGTTTCATTACAATCCTCTTCTTTCATTTTAAAGAAACCTGGACAAGTAAGGAATTTTGTTTATATTAATGTATCCTATTTGATTTTTCAACAATCCTTTTCATCATTTTACAGAAACAATGAGGACTTTTGAGAATGATATGACTGAATGATATATCAGGATGACAAATCTCTTTAGTGTTGTTTGGGTGTTGATAGCTTTATGTGGGTGTTTGAATATTTTCATGTATATTTAAATATTCATGTGTATGTGTCCATGCATTACTTAGGTATCACATACCAACAGGTTAGTTTATTTCTGTTACTAATATGATTATTCAGCTTATTAAGTACTCAGAGCAATTAAATTAGAATAGAATTTAAAGATCATGTAGTCTTACAGGGTCCTTGCTCAGGTGAGGAAACTGAGGTCCAAGAGAGTCTTAATGGTGTGGAAGAGACTTACTGCATTCTGACTAGATTCTCAAGCTGACTTAGGAACTATGCAGTTGCAAGTTATTATTTTATTTACTTCCCCTCTCAGGACTCCTATGTTCACTAGTTTCTGTATTTTATTATGAAGAAAATGATTGACAAATATTCTATCTTTTCTGAGAAGCATGTGGTTTAACCATTTCTCTAGTTAAATGGTTCACCTCATGCTCACATTTGCTTGATATGCAATTAAAATTTTGTGGGTCTTTCTGAAGCTCAGGTTCAGTAGGTTTTGGGAATACTACATATGCTTGCAGCTATTATTGTTTCTATATTTTAAGACTATAAGTGGAAAAATGATAAACATATCTAAATTTCATTAAGATAAAAGCATCAAATTTGAGGAGGACAAAAGGACTCTTAGGCATATTTACATACTCCCTGTGGTGCAGGTTTATCCATGAAAAACAAAGAAAACAAAACCAAACCTAACATTTTTCTTCAAGGATTACAATAGAACTCAAAAATGAGAAGGAAACAGTATATGCATTGTATGTGGAATAAATCATTTTTAAATAGAAACATGTTGCCTGCTCTTAATAAGATGTCAATGGTTTATTGAAGTTATTAGTTAACTCAGACACACAATTTTGGCTTACTTTTGAGATTTAGTTATGATTAAATTCTTTATCATAACTCCATTAAAGCCCATTATTTACGTATAATAGTGTTTATTAAGGTTAAGCAAATCATTGTTTCTTGAAAATTCTCAGGGCAAAAATATAGCCTAGTGAAAGTGCCTTACAAATAGGACTTTATCAAGTTTATCTTATGGTATTCTATGCTTTAAATTTCAGCACAAGTCATTCCAAATCAATATAATGAATTGATTTGTAAATGTTTCAGGAAGGACTGCTTTCTTTGGATTTTTGTCTATTGAATGTGCACTGCAGTTAAAGCATCTTTTTTCTGCATAATTAAGTCTATGTTCTTGGCCTTTTACTGAGGTTAAACTGAGTTTTTAAAATCATAAATGTATGTTAAAGCAATATTATGCACATCTATTATTCTTAGTCTTATAAATATTGAAGCATGAGTTTCCTGAACTTTTGTGTTCCTTTCTGAGGACATTTTAAACTATCTTGATTCTAGAAAAAAAATTGAACTCAGGGCCTTCAAATGCTTAATTTGTCTGAATACACGTGAACATTCCTTATTTTTATAGCTATGGTTATGTTTAACTCACAGCATATGGCAGAGAGCAAAAAATATAGTGATTTGAATTTTCAGGTATATGAAAATATTTTGAATTTGTATATAAATAAAATTTAACCAATAGTTATAAGCACATATAATAGTGCCTTCTATATGTCAGACACTGGGTTAGTTACTTTTTAAATGACTTTCAGTTTTATAACAATCCTGGGGGTCTTTTATTCTAATCTGTATATAAAGAAATTGGGTAATTAAGTTATTGAGCCCAGTAATGAAACCAGATCTCTAAAGCATCATGTTATTTCACTACCTACTAGTCATTAAGTACTAGGACTGAAAAAATGATTCAACTCAGTTATTGACTTCAAGAAATTTATTTAGCAGTCTGAATAGGCAACTATTCAAACAAATAGTTTGTATTACCATGTTATTAGTGGCAATATAGATACTATGGTAACCGAGATAATAATAATTATTATTATTTGGCAATACTGGGGCTTGAACTCAGGGTCTTGTACTTGCTAAGCAAACACTCTACCACTTGAGCCACACCTTTAACTTCTTTGGCTTTATTTTTCAGATAGGATCTCATGATTTTTTCCCCACACGAGCTTTGGACTGTGATCCTTCTACCAATGCCTCCCAAGAAGCTGGAATTACAGGCAAGTGAATAGCTGGAATTAGAGTCATGTACCACCACACCCTGGTAGTTCTCTGAGATCAGATCTTGCTAAATTGTTTTGCTCAGGCTGGCCTCAAAATTCAGACCTCTTCTTTCTACCTCACAAGTAGCAGGGATTATTGGCATGAGCCACCAGGCATGGCAGGGAGAGAATTACTTTTTGATCAAGTGAACTAAGTGTAATTACTCAGATGTGAAAAGGTACAGTGTTGATGAGGTAAAAAGTAGTGTTGTCTAGCTGATTTTGCTGCGGCTGGAATTTTATGCCAAATATTTTAGAACTTCTGTGTTACCCTGCTTTCCAAAACCTCTCTTTGTTAATTTCCTAGAAGGTTGTTGATGCTAGTGAATTTAACAGTTTTATATCTTTGACTACATGTTCAATGATTTAAAACTCCAAGTTATTGAAAATTAGAAGTTCTATAAGTTTTATTCCACCAAGTATTTGCACACCAAATTTTTGTAGGATATATTTGACAAGATACATTTTAACACTATTTGCAATGCCCACTAACAAAGTATATTCTGTTTTTAAAGAAACAAATACTTACACAATAGATCTCAGTTGTCAGTGATGATTATTGTGAAAGAATACATACAAGATATGACACTGCCAGTGTTTTATTTGCAACTTCATGTTGGATTTTCAGTGCTTATGAAATAGTAAATAGGGAGTCTATATAATATGCATGGCTACATTGAAAGAGAGAGATGACATTTAAGATTTCAGGTCTGTTGGAAGCATAATTGTGAATAAAGAGTATTTCTGGAGCAAATAATAACCTTAAAGTTCTTAAGTATATATTTGCTGTCATCATACACAGCACAGATTGAATTACACCTAGAAATTCTTAAGGATGGATACCTTGCAGAGGTTGGTGATCACTGCAAGTGGATTTTTATCTGCTTAAAGATAATTCCATTATCTTTAAATAGGCCAAATTTTTATTTTAAGGTTCACTTATAATTTAATAATTAAAGAGAACTTTAAATATTTAGAGTATCATCCTGTACAATATCTTACTTCAGCTTGGTGATATTAAATTTTGTATTCCTTTCATGTTATGTAGCTATGTGGATTTCTTGCACTGTTGGTTAGTGCTCTTTTTGTCCCCCCTTAATGACAGTAGTAGTATTTTGAAACCAAAATTATTGATTTGTAGGTATATGCTTAGGTTCTGAAGTCTTTTCCGATAAAAATATAAATTTAATAGAAGTTAGCAATTTAAAATTCAGAAGAGGGCTCAAGTTTCTCTTCTTTTCCAGTTAAAAGTACTTTAAAATGTGTAGCATCACCCAGGAAGAAGGATTTGCATAGAAACGCCACAGAGTTCTCCTCATACATACTTTAAACAGCAGTTCCTCTGACACCTCTTCAGTTTGATCTGTTGTGTCTCTTCACCAGAAAGCAGGTGTCCTTATCACTGTCAGCAGGATGAACTGAGAAGTAAAGCTTGCCATTAAAACTCTTCTCCTGTTTTCCTAAATGTTTTTGAGACATGAAAGTGTAAGGAATAGAAAAAGATTTTTGCACCAGGAAAGGAACAAACATTTTTTCTTTTTATTATTTGTGGCAAATTGAATATAAGGAAAAGGTAACAATTGATCACTAGTTGTGTTTTTAAAGATCCATGGGATAAAGGAGTTTAAAATTTCTGAGACAATATGCAAGTCAGTTAAAATACAAAATGTGTGTGAGAGTGTAAAATCTTGCTATGGATACTTCATGAAGTGCTCTCTTTTAGGATATTGTACTGGATTAGAACTCATTTCCATGCCTTGTAGAACCAGGTCCAAAGAAATTCTAAATTTGTTTCATCATGCTAGCATTAGGAGGTAAGAGTTGTAATGTCTAATGACAGCTTTACTGCTGAATTGTTTTGTGCCTAGGAGGCGGAATCTTAAATTCTCAGTAGCTCAATATGTCAGACATAACTGCAAAGTATGGAGTGTTCCCTAATTATTATCCTGGCACCTTAAACTCTATATACTTCTATTTTCTCAACAGTATGAAAAGGTGTGAGCTTTAATTAATATTTGAGATTATGAAATCACAGATTTAAAGGTGTAAAATGTGTAAATGTCATTATTCTAATAAAAATTCAAATTTACAAGATGAAACCTTTGAATAGTCTTGAATAAATTGCCCTCAATAAAGAAAATCTTAAAATGACCATTAGAGGGTGCAAAGGCATTGCAGAAATGAATAAAGTATTTGTAGAATGAGAAATAACTGAGAAGTGCATTTTTGTTTACCACAAAATGCTTAACATTTCAGAAGACATTCAAATCTTCCAGAGCATTTCTTTGAACATGAGATGAGTGTATACTCATTTGAGTATAATTCTACTTTCTTACTTGATTTTTTCTGAATGAACAAGTTGACACAATGTTGGTTTTTTAAAAACTTACGTTACTAAAGCAGACTTAAGAAGGGAGGATGGTGTTACAGTCACTGCTACTGAAACAAATAGGTTTTTAAGTTGTAAATCACCATTTTAGGGAAATTTAGATCTTAACTCTCATTCTTTATCTGTAAACATGAACATTTTGGGAGAGGTAATTAATTCCTAAAAGAGACTTTTAGACAATTTAAGAAAGACAAAAATGCTATACAATGTCTTCTAACTAAAATACAAAGCTTCTATATTTTTAATTTTGCTCTTAAAATTAATTACTTTTTTAGATGAGATAATTTTCAGGAACGTATCTGACTCTAATGTATTATTTGGTCTTCTGATAATTTTAAGAAACAAAACAATTGTAGCAAAACAACTACCTAAAATAATTGACAGAAGGAAGATGCAATTTGTCTACAATAGTGCAGCTACTGTATGTTTTCATTGTATGGCTTTGGTTGGACTGTTAGGTGAGATGAAAATTTTTCAAAATAATACCTTTTGCTTGTTTTGTGATAGAAAAAAATGAGAACTATAACTCATACTTATTATAAATGAGAGGAAATATAAATTAGTGATTTTAAGACTATATCCAAGGGAGAATAACATTATGATTTAAGACAGAAGTTGGTTGGAGAATGCAGAGATCTTCCCATCTCTTTCTCCAAACTTCCATTTTTAGTTTATAAGATAAATAAACACCCACCCCTTTGGAAAAAAAAGACTACCTCCAAAAGAATTACCATAGAAATAATCTTTTGGTGATTTCATATTAGCTTTTTAAAATAAAATAAACCTTTGAAGTGAACTGTCATAAACTATGCTAAGTCAGTGGAAACTTTTTTTTGTTCTTGTGGTAGGAAGAAATGCCTCCAAACTTACAGCATCCCTTACCTTTTCATAATTAGTATCCTTTGACTTTAGGAAGCCCTTAAAAAATTACCTTCCTTCCTTTTTGATGACCATTGTTCATAGGAATTGAACGGAAAGAAGGAAGATCTGGTAATTTGCTTCTTTACATTGAGTGCACATGACAATCACATTCATGTAATGTTCATCTAGGTAGATATCTAGATTATAACCCTAGGATTCTAATAGTAGCAATATCTCCGTTTATACATCTGCATTTTTGGAGGTACTGTAGTTTGAACTCAGGGCTTGCTACACAGTGGTGCTATACCACTTGAGCCATGCCTCTAGCCCTTTTTGCTCTTGTCATTTTGGAAAAAGTGTCTCACCTTTTGCCCAGACTATCCTGGATTGCAATCCTACTTTAACACAGTCACAGGGATGACAGGTATGTGCTATCACACCCAGCTTTTTTCCACTGAAGTAGGGTCTCAAAATTTTTGCCCAGTCTTACCTAGAACTGTGATACTCCTGATCTCAGCCTCCTGCATAGTGGATGACAAGTGCATGCCACCGTGCCCAGCTATTTGTTGAGATGGAGTCTTGTGAACTACTTGCCCCAAACTGTGATCCTCCCAATCTCTGCCTCAGAAATAATTAGGATTATAGGCATAAGCTAATGGCATCCAGCTACCTCTGTAAATTTTTATTATAGACAAAGAGTTGTAAGTAATTTTAGGGTGGTAAAATATACCACATTTTTATGTACAAATGTCAGAAAGTATCACTGAGGTTTGGCACTAGTCTATGTCCTAATTTGACTTCCAGTTTCTGGTGAGATGGAGAAAGTTGGTTATTTAGAGAAGAAAATGAATGCCTTTGCTGAACTCCCAAAACTGTATTTTAGCAGTGATTTAGAAGATCTACTAAGATTCATACTGATCTCCAGAACTAAAACAAAGGTAATATAAACTTCAGCTGTATAAAATAAACTTAGGAGATTACAGATTTAAAAATTGTGCTAAAAATTTAGAAAACAAAGATTGGCTAAATCAGATTTCATACCTGAAGGGGAGAGAGGCTTGAGCATGTGGTAAAGGGCAGTAACAAGTCATCTCAAAATATATAGAAGCAACAAATATTTTAGTTCTTGTCCATTTATTCAACACTCAGTTACTGTATGCCTGGCAGTTATCAATTTGGTACTACTTTAAGACCAATAGGTTCTTAGTATAAGGAGTTTTAAGGAAGCAAGCTTAAATTTTCTTAGATTCTATGTCTACTCAGAAGACTTCAGATATCCTAATACTTTTAATTAACATTCCTTTTACCCTATAGTAATTCCTGGATACTACAGATTTGAATTTAACTGAGTTGTGAAAGGCAGTTGTGTTTTCTGATTAAGTGTGTACATGGACTTTCCATAGCTCTTATGCTACATTGGCATAAGTAGTAGCAGTCAATCAATCTTGTATTTCTATTTTACAGATTTTGTGCTGTTTTGACACCTAATGTTAGCAGGCAGAGAATTACAAGAAATAGAAAAACATGCCACAGTGGAAATAAGAGTGGGTGTTTAGAAGAATTTGTTTTATATTGGGAGTATGCCTATTATTGTCTTTCCTGTAAGGCAGTAGAGATGCTGAAAGTAATTAAATTTATTTAGTTCATTTTTAAACTGTCCATGCTGTCCTTCAAACTCATATTGATATGTATCTTTTGTAAATGTCCCCAGGGAAACAAAATCTATAAGCTACCTTGCTGACCCATCTTCACATAGAACAACCGTCATATATTTATACAAGAAAGAATGAAGAAAATTCTAGTTTGACAAAAAGTAATCATTTATGATGAATCATTGTGAAAATGAGGGGGCAGCTACACATTTCATATATTCCCTGATGGGATAAGTGAATGACCTGTCATGGACTTGCTCCTGTATTCTGCTTGAAATAATCATGATTCTGTGAATGCTAAATTAAAGGCAATAAAGAATAACTGGCAGACAATGTATGTTATTTTGGGAAAATGAGAAGTTAAAGAAAACTGAACATTCTCTTCTTCCCTCCATAAAAAAAAATGTAGTTTTTCCCCCCCAACATTCCTCTTGTCACACCTATTTCTTCCAGTTCATTTGCTCCCAAACACCTGCCAGTGACCATAAACTTTGGTTCTGACAAGTCATGACACTCAGGTAAAGAACTTTCCCAAGGTCTGTGGCAAGAGGCAATTTAAGAAGGAGGAGGATGAGCTTACTTCAAATGAATGAGGCTAGGTAGAACTCATGTCTGGAGGTTCCTCTCAACCCTAACACAGACTTGCCCCATGAATGGGTGTTGGGGGAGGGGAATATACTTAAATGAAGAAGTAAGGAAAATAGCTTTGGCCCCTTTATATAACATTAAGGACCCCCCCCCACTATGATCTCTGGGGAAAAAAACAACATAAACCTCACCTGTAACAAAATACAGCCATTCCAATTTCTGCTATTGAATCAACCAGGATTTTTAAGTCATAAATCACCATTTTAGAGAAATTTCATTCCTAATTTTTGCTATTTATCTGTAAAGATGTACAATGATTGGGCCAGAGGGAATCAATTCCTATAACAAGAGGCTGGGATGACTTATGGTCTAACTATCATAAGGAAGAACAAAAGATATAAAAAGCAATTGAAGGAGGAATTATATTTGAATAAGATGACAATTTTGGACTAATCTCCCTGGAGATGGTCTATTCAAGAGTTTTGTGGATATGATTCTATTTTAATAAAACAAGCATTAAGAAATGCATCATCTTACTACATGATCAAGCTGTGATAATGTTTCCTTGGATATTATATCAGTGCTCTAATTTCAGATGAAATTTAAGGTGTTGACTACAGAACTATAAAGTCAAAAATTATATGGATGTGTTGGTTACTTTATTTTCTCCTAATGTGATGCATTGTGAATTTAGACTTCTGGGGCATTCATGCTGCTAGCTTTCAGATTACAATGAATAAAACTGGGAATAAAGCTTGTTTTAGATGCATCCCATCCATTGTTTAGGGAATGGTGCCCTGCTTTTTTGCAGGTAGAGGATGGACAGCCTCTGAGTGTGTAAACAGCAACTACTGATATTTGGCTTCCTTTGAAAGAGGTTTATTACTGGTTGCTTTTAAATTTTGAATATTGTTTGAGTGTGTAACTTTGTGTTTTTAGTTGTATGGAATTAAATTTATGTTAAAAAACTAATGTAATTCTGGCTTAGGGCTAAGGATTGGAATGAAAAAAATAATTCTAAAATGTGAAAATATTACTCTATTATGATCTCTTTTGAAATGCATTATTGAACTTTCTAGGCATTTTATACACCCCTTGCAGTCTTGAACTACCCTTAAAATCCATACTTAGGAGTTTTACCTGCTTCCCATTACATAACAGTTTGTAGACACTTTCCCCTTTATTCTTACTCATATCCAAATGATTGGCAATTCTCATGGCTACTACAAAATATGTTGATTCTTCTCTTTCTATTCATATCTACTGAAGTCCAACTCTCATAATCTCTTGTTAATGATTACACATCTCCTAATTAAAACTCTACTTCTGCTCTTGTTCTACAACAGCTCATTTTTTTTTCATTTTTCAAGGTAATAGGTTTATTTTCAGCGAAGTTTAAGATTTAAAGAAATATTGAGGAGAAAATACAGAGTTTGCATTTACCTCTCCAACACCCCACAAACATGCCAGTTTCCTTTGTTACTAAGCTTTTGCTTTAGTGTGCCACGTTTTCTATAATCAATGAGCCAACAATTGATTTAGTTAATAATGTAACATTATTAACTAAAATTCATGTTTGATATCATAGTTTACTGATGTGTTATGCTGAATGTCCTATTTTTTTTCAGTACTAGGGTTTGAACTCAGGGCTTTGCACTTGCCAGGAAGGTGTTCTAGTGCTTGAGTCATGCCCCAGCCCCATCCTATGTTTTTTTTTTTTGACACATATATGATATGTATCCATCATTATTGGATCCTACAAAATGGTTTAAATACACTAAAAATTGCCTTGCTACCTCCCCGTGAACACTTGACGACTTCAACCGTTTTTGTTTGCTTGTTGCCATATACAAATGTCATATATTTAAAAATACTTAGCATTTAGACTTTTCAAGCGATATGAATTCAGGTTTTCTAAATTTTTTGCTGAAAAATGTTCCACTGTATGGATGTATCACAATTTGTTTATTGTGATACACTGACTGAATGAAACATTCACTGACTGAATGAAACATCTTGGTTGATTTGAAGTTTTGGAAATTATGAAAAAAAGATTCTACAAACATTTGTGTGCAGTTTTCTGTGTGCATTTTCAACTCCCATTGGTGAAGACTAAGGAGTGCTTTTGCTGTATTCTCTTTTAAGAGTATGTTTTGTAAGAACTGTCAGACTGTCTTTCAATTTGGTGTACCATTTTGCATCACCACTCACATTGAATGAGAGTTCCTGTTGTTTCATACCCAAGTCAGCACGTGGTACCAACATTTTGAATTTTAGCCATTGTGTAGTATGTAATTTTTAGTTGTATCTAATTTTTGTTTGAATGTGCTATTCCTTACTGGCATAAGATATTGACCATCATTTAGTGTATTCATATGCCATATATATATTTTTTCTTTGGTGAGATATCTATACAAATCTTTCGCCTATTTTAAAATTGGATTTTCATTTTCTTTCTTTGATTTGCATTAAGAGTTATTTGTATATTTTGGATACCAGCCTTTTAAAAAACATTTTTATTAGCATATACTAGTTGTACAAAATAATGTGTTTCATTATGACATTTCCATACATGTATATGATGTACTTTGATCATATTCACTCCCTTATTACCTCTCGGTTTCCCCCCACCATCCCACTGGTCTTCTTTCACTTCACCAATAGTAACCACCTCTACTTTAATGTCTTTTTAAGCATTTGTCTTTCTGCATCTAGTTCTTTCACTTAACATGATGATCTTTAGTTCTATCCATGGATATCAGTCTTTTATTAAATATGGCTTTTGCAAAGATTCTATCTCTATATTGGCTTGTCTTTCCATTCTCTTAACAGTACCATTTATAGAGTTGAATTTTCAATTTTCATGAAGTTCAACTTCTCAGTTTTTCTTTCACAAATCATGCTGTTTGTGTTGTAGCTAAGAAATCATTCTTTTACATACACACATCAAGTAATTCTTTGAGGGACATCAACTAGGTGTCCTATAATTCAAATTTTGATACTATTTGCCTAGAGACGTCATTATATCCCATAAGCTAAAGGCTCAGTGCTAGAGGACTTCCCTGGCTCTGCTGCCAGTGGCAAGTCCCAGGCTGTGTTCTCTACTTCTGACCTATTGGCTGAGTTGGGTTAATTAGTTAGGACAGCTCTGTGAACTCAGGGAAGCACGTATGTTTATACGTTTATTGTAAAGGGTATCACAAAGAATACAGAGGCATGCCTAGATGAACACAAAGGATACAGGTGCATGCTGAGATGAATAGATGATAGGGAAAGTTGTGGGAAGGGGTGCAGAGTTTCTCTGCCCTCTCCACGTGTTGTACCACACTTCAGCATCTCCATGTGTTTAGCGATCCAGAAGCTTCTCAAATTATGTCTTTTTTGGGTTTTTATAAAGACTTCATTACTCAGACATGACTGATTGTATCATTAGCCATGTGATCAACCCAATTTCCAGAACCCTCCCCTCTCTTGCTGTTGGGGAGTGGGACTAAAATTCTAATACTCTAATCAAATGATTGGTTCTCTAAGCAACCAGCACCTAGATTTAAGCTATCCAGGTGCCCGGCAAGAGTTGACTAATTAGAGCAAAAGATATTCCTATCATTCTGGAAATTCTAAGGAATTTAGAAGTTGAGTCAGACATTCCTATAATTTAGGAAATAACATATGTATTTAGGAGCTCTGTGTCAGTATCTGGGATAGAAGATCAGATACCAGAACAAGTTTCTCCTGCTTAGGAAATTACAAGGATTTTAGAAACTGTATGTATATCAGAAACAGTGACAAAAGACCAAATATATGTTTCTTACTATATCACACTATTACAACTAACCATCTGAGTTACAACATTCACCTCCTCTAGGTACTGCCTCATCCATGTAGAACTATTTTACTACTTATCCTACTCTCCAATGTGCTTCATTCCCATTCTCCCTTATTTATGGCTCTTTCCATCCTCAGGATCTACTATGATATCATATGGATGGTGTTTTCCAACTTGTTTTACATGGTAGTAAATCTTAAAACTGATATTTATAAGAGATGTCTATTTTCCATTTGCCATAATACCAGTTGGGAAACGAGTCTAGCAAATAGCAGATGCTTGATATGTACTTGAAGAGACAATGTTATTTGAAAAAATTACTGCTATTGTTTTTGAGGAAATTATCTTGCTTAGTACTTGTTCTTATGATCATAATTATCTCATACCTCTTCTTTTCTCTATGCCCTACAACCTCAAGCCAGCCTGTTGACATAAGTGCCTGGCCTCTGGAATACAAGATTGAGCTTCTACATTTTTCCATTACTAATCTGGGTATAATATTGTGGGACACAGTTTTATACTTTATCTACTTACACATTAAGATTTCAAACTCTTAAAGGGCAGAGAGATGGTAGCTTGTTCATTTATGTGTTCACAGCACATCTCATAAAGTTGGTGCTCAATAAATATTGAATGAATATTCCTCATTTCAATGATGACTTCCTCTCTTTTAGTCATTGTCTAAATTCACTTACTCATGATATGAATTACCCATGAAGTCTTGCTCTCTTTCATGCCCGTTTCATGTATCTGAAATATATTTATATAGTATATTTACATTATAATCAATATGAGAATGAACTGATTTTACATTTTAAACTTCTTGAGAAGTATTATTTTCGTGAGATGAAAGCGCTTTGAGAATTTGAAGGCAGCTAAGGATCCTGACCCTATAATGACTGTTGTCTACCTTATCACACAGTATAACTTGTAATTTTACTTCCTTCATTTACACTACAAAGACATTTTAAGAATCCTTATTTTAAAGAAAAAGACAGCTTCTATATAGTTCTTTGGATTGTATGGAATAAAGCAGTCACTAATTTTCTTTAAATATGAACTAAAATTTACGTGCACAATCTAAAAGCTTATATTCTCCTTCTGTCTGAGGAAAATAAAAATAGTAGAAAGACTGCTTTATTTCTGTAAAGAAGCAGAATTCACTTTTAGAACAAATTTGATGAACATATCTTTTTCCCTAGTGTCAGGATTTTTGTACCAGAGATTTGAGTTTTTAAGATTGCCCAAACACTCATAGGTCTTAAAAAGTAGTTCTCATTTGCGTCAGCAAAAGCCACTTCAGTCCAGGCTGTTTCTCATTTGCAGTGTTTTCTTTTTTTCACTTTCACTATTCCAAGTCCTGTAAACTATTCAGATTTTCTTATAAATTATTATTTCTCTGAATATGACATATTTTCTAAAAATAAGAGTATTTAAGGTATTCAAATTTGGGGGAACAACAGGACTGCAGATCTAAGAAAACCCTTAAATGATAACATTAATTTCCATTTCCACCCCTGTTCCCATAATTACCCAGAAGGTTCATAGCAACTCTGTGGATGCTCCCAGCTCTTTCTCATCTCCCTTAGCTATGGTCCATTCTGAAATCTGCAGACAAGGTCTGAAGACTCCATGAATTTCCCAGCTCCATGTTTTTGTGATGTAACCACTACCTAAAAGGGTCTTAAGGGAAGATCAAAGTGCTCTTGTCCCTTGGTTAGACAACCATTCTTTGTTTATCTCATTATGATTATCTAAGAGAGCAATCCTCAAAACATTCTCTGTAACTGCTTACCTTTCTTAAAAAGTGTCAGTACAAAAATCATTTTGTTTTATACCCTTATTTATCAAAGTTGCCTTGAGAATTTCAGGAATCTCAGACAATACATAAACCTCGAATATCCCTTGATATGACCAAACAACTTACTCTAGACTCTAAACTCTGTAACTGTGCTCCTACAATTTGCAATTAAAAATTTGAATTCTTTGGTGTCTTCAACTATTTCATTGTGATTCCCTTAACCCTTTTTGTTTAACTAAAACTTGACCATATTTGAGGACCCGGACTGTTTTTCAGTTCTCTTCATTAGTACCTCCTTCTGTTTCATTGTTCCTTCCAGACCACTGTATCTCTCTGTACCCAGAGCAGACAAGATCATCTGAAGTGCATCCTTTCTTGGATGTCTACCAACCTCACCCACATTCACTGAATATTGAACACCAATTTTGTTGTCTTCATTCTTGAAAAGTTTAATGTCACTGTGAATGACCAGACCCCAGACCACTGAGCTCCTTGGCCTCACCTTTCTTGACCATACATTAACTCAAGTCATACCCTACACTTTGAGTTACCAAAAGTCACTCCGTGTTCAAAATACTGACTTCATGAATCCTACTCTAACCAATTGTTAGTTTGATATCACTGTTGTAACAATATTTGTGCCTTAAATATCACCAGATTCTCTTTTTAAGTCTTACAGTTCTGGGTCTAAGACTTCTAAAACAAATCTTTTGTCAAAAACCAAGACAGTAAGTAGAGCTGCTTTTTATCTAGGGAAGAATATGTTTCCTTAGCTTTCCCAGCTTCTAGGGGTCATCTGCCTTCTTTGGCTTGTGACTATTTCCTCTTTCACAGCCAGCTGCATAGCATCTCCAACTTTTTCTGACTGTGATCCTGTATTTCTATCTTCACATTTTTCTTCTTCTGATTCCCATGTCTTCCTCTTATAAGGGTCTTTGTGATTATATTGGGCTCACCCAGGTAATCCAGGAAAATCTCCCCTATTTGAAATCCTTAATTTAATCACATCTACAAAGACCTTTATGCCCTGTATGTAAGGTAACATATTCACAGGTTCTGGGTATTAGGATATGAATATCTTTGATAGGCCATTATTTTTTTCTACCAGTTGAAATACCTTAATTGCCAGGTCACTTATTAATTCCTTGTCTCCAACAATGATTTGACTACATTTGGGCACAATCCATTTAATGTACTACTTCTCCATTGTCTAATATAGTTTTAATGCACTCACTTTTCTTCTTATTCAATTTATATTCTATGGTCATTTACCAGTTACTTCCTTGTCTATACGCCCAGGACTTCTAGTCCCATATACCCTTCACTACTCTTGCTTTCTTCTTTCTTCTGTAATACTCAGAAGGTTGTATCTCTGATAAGACTCTATCAACTCTTTGCCGACCAGCTATGCACCTGCACCTGAGCAGCAGAATGTAGTTGGAAAACAGAAAACACAGGTTTAAAAGGAATCTTTTATATACACCTCCTGTTTCCTTCCATGTGGAGGGAATTTAATGACATACTTGTCCTGTCTCTGTTCTTTCATTCACTGTGCACTAGATCAGCTGTGATTTTCTTTACTTGGGAAATTGAAAAGGGGGATTGGGGTTGGCTGCCTGCAGGAAGTATGAGATCCCTTTGTGCTGTGCTTCTATAAGAGGGGTCTTTGTGGTGAGTATGCAGTTTTTTAGAACTGAGAATAAATGCATACCTGGGTCTTTCTAATTTTGGACTTTATTGTTGGGAAGCTCACTTGCTCATAGATATCAGGCATATTTCCTTAAATTAGCATTATCATTAACAAAGGTGATATTTGGTTTTCTGTTTACCTTTCACATCTTTTCTCAATTAAAATAAAACTTGAATGAATTATTTATTGAGTCACTTCCCAAACTCTGAGCATTCTAAAATAGCTTTCTTTCACTCTCTGTTGCTTTGTCCTGCTTTATTTTTTGTCACAATACTTACAAATACTTGATCTGATGTATTTATTTGTTTGCTGTCTGTTTCCTTTGCTAAAATAAGGTCCATGTGAATAGTACTTTGTCAGTTGATTGTTGAGGGAAAGAATGTGGGAACATTTTCAGTATCACCAGAGGGTTTTATTTAGACACTTAAAGTTCTATTTTGCTTAATTACAAACATATCAAGTCTTAGTTATACAGGGTAAAGTTAATTGACTTGGAGATAAAACATGGTAAAAAGTAACAATGCACAGTTCATGTGTTATAAGTTGAAATAACTACAAATCATCACAACCACTCTGGAAAAAAATTTGGAGGCTACTTAAAAAGCTGGACATCGATCTACCATTTGATCCAGCAATACCACTCTTGGGGATATACCCAAAAGACTGTTACTCCAGAGGCACCTGCACATCCATGTTTATTGCGGCACTATTCACAATAGCCAAGTTATGGAAACAGCCAAGATGCCCCACCACTGACAAATGGATTAAGAAAATGTGGTATCTATACACAATGGAATTTTATGCAGCCATGAAGAAGAACGAAATGTTATCATTCGCTGGTAAATGGATGGAATTGGAGAACATCATTCTGAGTGAGGTTAGCCTGGCCCAAAAGACCAAAAATCGTATGTTCTCCCTCATATGTGGACATTAGATCAAGGGCAAACACAACAAGGGGATTGGACTATGAGCACATGATAAAAGCGAGAGCACACAAGGGAGGGGTGAGGATAGGTAAGACACCTCAAAAACTAGCTAGCATTTGTTGCCCTTAATGCAGAGAAACTAAAGCAGATACCTTAAAGCAACTGAGGCCAATAGGAAAAGGGGAACAGGTACTAGAGAAAAGGTTAGATCAAAAAGAATTAACCTAGAAGGTAACACCCACGCACAGGAAATCAATGTGAGTCAATGCCCTGTATAGCTATCCTTATCTCAACCAGCAAAACCCCTTGTTCCTTCCTATTATTGCTTATACTCTCTCTACAACAAAATTAGAAATAAGGGCAAAATAGTTTCTGCTGGGTATTGAGGGGGGGGGAGCAAGAGGGGGTGGAGTGGGTGGTAAGGGAGGGGGTGGGGGCAGGGGGGAGAAATGAACCAAGCCTTGTATGCACATATGAATAATAAAAGAAAAATGAAAAAAAAAAAACCAAATTTTCTGCACACTGGAGTATATTTTCTACTGAAGTTTGTACTAACAGATCACACCATGTGTATTTAAACTTGAGTATATTATTCCCCTTGCCAATCAGAAATATAGAATAGAAATATGAATGTAGGCATCTAAGCAAAACAGGAGAGAGATTAATTTTTCATGAGGAAAACAAAATTTGGCTTAACCGCCCCCCCCCCCTCCACTTTCAACTGGAATGAAAAAAGTACAAGTTATTGTCTTTTGACAGCCAGGATAAAATTTTGGTTTAATTAGCTGTGCCTAGAGAAATGCTGCTAAGCAAGACAAAATTTTATTTCACATGTCAGAATGAAAGATGTTTGGAGTTCTTCTCTTTCACTTTTTGATAATACACCTATGTTTTCCTTTGGGAATTTGCCCTCTCCCATTTGGAGTACATGTAATTCATGGAGGCCCTTTTGCTCTCCTTTCTCCAGAAGGGGTCATGAAGATCAGGTGTGAGTGATCACCATATTCCATGACCCTGACCATGGTCACTGGTGCAGTGATGAGCTCATGACCCAAACTGTCCTCATCAATGTTAATGCCAGGATGCTTGTTGAAGTTCTTTAGAACAAAGGATACATTTTTGTTGTCATTGATCTGCTTAGTAAAGTATAAGATTGTGGCTACCAGTGACCAAAATGCTGGAGACAGGCCAACTCATGGAAAATCAATTCTCCAAAAAGTAGTTTTTGAGATTAAGTTTCCTAAAGGAAAATTCACTGTATTATAAATTTACCAATTTACCAAAATCTTGTTTCTTTTAAGAGTTTACAAATATTACAACCATTTATGCTGGGTGAAATGTTTTTAATAGCTTTTGAAGATTCCTACTTTTTTGGGGTTTATTTATTCATTTATTCGTATATGCATACATTGTTTGGGCCATTTCTTCCCCCCACCCCCTCACTTCCAGGCACAACCTGTTCGGCCCTTTTCTCCAATTTTGTTGAAGAGAAGACATAAGCAATAATAAGAAAGACATAGCGTTACTATCAGACCTTTAAAGAAGAACTAATAACAACACTCCTTAAAGTTTTCCACAAAATAGAAAGGAAAGGAATACTGCCTAACTTGTTCTATGAAACTAGTATTACACTCATCCCAAAACCAGACAAGGACACATCCAAAAAGGAGAACTATAGGCCAATCTCCTTAATGAACAATGATGCAGAAATTCTCAATAAAATAATGGCAAACCGAATCCAACAACATATCAGAAAGTTCATTCACCATGACCAAGTCAGCTTCATCCCAGAGATACAAAGGTAGTTCAATATATGCAAATCTATAAATGTAATACAGCACATCAATAGAAGCAAAGACCAAAACCACTTGATCATCTCAGTAGATGCAGAAAAAACCTTTGATAAGATTCAACACCACTTCATGATAAATGCTCTAAGAAAACTAGGAATAGAAGGAATGTACCTCAACATTATAAAGGCTATATTTGACAAACCTATAGCCAACATCAGACTTAATGGAGAGAAACTGGAACCATTTCCCCTAAAATCAGGAACAAGACAAGGGTGCCCACTATCCCCACTCCTATTCAACATAGTCCTGGAATTCCTAACCAGTGCAATAAGGCAAGAAGAAGGAATAAAAGGAATACAAATAGGTAAAGAAACTGTCAAAATATCCCTATTTGCAGATGACATGATCCTATACCTCAAAGATCTGAAAAACTACCCAAAAACTCCTAGACACCTGGTTCTTATTTTTCTTCATGTAAATGTTTTAAGCAATGTTCTATGTGGTAAATTCTAAGGAGTATAGAGTGATTTATTTATCTTGCATATATTTAAAACTTAACAATATTTTATCATCAATAATGGATACCATTTCATGTAAAACTCTTTTCAATTTCTGATTACTTCAAATCTTTTTAATGTCACTTTTTGTGTCATCATTTTAGCACTGCCAGTATTCCTCGGCCAATTTTCCATAACACTTTTAAACTTTAGTTTATTTCTAAAACATGGAAGTAAAATTGAATATTTAGTGTGACTTTTCTCCCTACTTTGCAGTTAACCTTCTACTTTAGGCATATCATTTGTAGTATTTTAAACAATTTTTTTATCCTTCAAATTCTGTATTTATATTTCCTATATGTCAAAACTGACATATGAATCATATAGTAATAACAATAATCATAGTAGTTGTTTCTGGCCATCTTATTTCTTCAACATTGCTTTGAAAAATTTCCCTTTTAAGTCAAATCTCATAGTGAATTATTTCTAACTCCAATTACTTATTGTGAGGAACAAGATAACTTTTCATTTCTTTTGGATGATTTTTTATGTTTTTTGTTTTCTCTACTTTTAGACCTTTTAAAGCTTTCTTTTGCCAATTCCTCAAATGGCATGTTAGCCTATTTTATTTCTAGTAATTGTTTATCAAAATGTGTGCAATGAAATTGTCATCAAGCAAATTTATTTTCATAGAGTTGATTATGGAAAAAGAATTTTGGTGAAATGTCTTAAAATCCAACCACAGAGAATTTTACTGAAAATGAATTTAATGTAGAACTGAAAGATACAGATTTTGACAACCTCATTTGAATATCTAAATCCTGTTGTGCTTATTGAGGCTGAAAATTGGATTCCCAGGGAAGAAAACTGTGAGCTACAGAGTATCATGCAGAAGTATATGAGGGTGTGCTTTTGGGGTCAACATCTGTGGACAGGAATTGAAGGAAGCTGGGTTGGCAGAGGGGGAGGTTGCATATGACATGGTCTCAGCAAAAACCTCAGACGATTGCTGTCTTTCTCATGATGGGAATGCCTTAGCTTTGATGTAGCTCAATACTTTCCCTAGCACCAAGGGACCAGAGAAGTGAATTATAGTTAGATGATTGCATTAGAAACATGGAATGAGAAGAGGGGGAAGTAGAGACAAGTGACAAATCCTTTGTTAATGGCAATCCTTAGGAATCTTGCATACTGGAGAGCTTCTTTATAGTGAATGCTCGTGGTTCTGAGTTGTGGGGTCTCACCATCATGGAATGTATTGGAAAGAATTACAGAGTCAGTTTTACCCCTAACCCCTAAATTTTCAGTTTCATTATTCATCATAACTATATCATAATGCAATTTATTTTACCTTTATGATTATAGTTTCCATGTAATCCTCTTGCTTTTGATGGTTACAATAAACTTATATAGTCATACAAAGATGAATGGATGCATAAATGTTTTCACTAAATAGAAATTAGGCTATTTGTGGAGGGAAGAGTCTCCAAATAGGCCTTGCAATTTTAATCCCATATAAAGTGAACTTACTTTTTCTTACCTTGAAGCTCATGACTGTATGGGGCATCTAGGCAATTCCATTTGTCTCTGAATGTCTTGAGGAAGAATACAGGCCTTTATAATAGGATTCTGAAGTGGACACAGAGAAATATTATGTAGTGCATCACAGAGAAAACTAAAAAATTCTCTGAGCATATTTTTCCCTTTACTCAGACATTCTCATATACTTAATTATCATTTATTAAATGGTTATTCAGCTGGAAACATTTATCAGTACTGAGGAAGGAGAAGTAAGTAAGACCAAATATTTCTTGAGTATTTGGAGATTACTAAAATAGTGGGAGAGAAGAGACAATAAACATGCAAACAAGATCATCTCAAATAGTCATAAGTGTTATTTAGAAAATATAAAACAATAATGGGTAGAGCATGGAGAGGAAATAAGTGAAAGAAGGGAAGAGGGGGAGGTGGGAGCCAGATCACATATGGCCTTATAGACAAAAGTAAGACATTTTGATTTTCATTCTGATTGCAATAGAACTCCAAAGGACCCTTTTTAGTAAGGGAATACTGTGACATGACTCATAATTTAAAATAAAATAATCGTTCTAGATTTGGCGGCATCAAATTGTCAAAGAGCAAGAGAAGTGGCAGAGAGGTTATCTAGAGAGGTAATGATGGCTTGGATTTGTGGACTCTCAGAAAAGATGGCAAAAGGGTAGAATTAAGGTCTATTTTGGAGATATGAGCACACGACTGATACCTGATTGAGATAAAGTTGGCAAAGGTGCTGGTGAGGAAAAGGTAGGGCTCAAGGTTGATAACTCTCCCACTTATTTTTTTTCTTCAAGCAGTTTCTGCATAAGGTGATGCTTCTCCTTTGCTGCCTCTGTGACTCCCTATGTCATGTTAGTAATGAGCCTCCTTGCAGGTGCTGTCTTTAAAGATACTGTCTAGGTGAAGTCCATCCTTTGCTCTTGCTACCTTTTTCTGAGAAGCAGGTCTATAAGAATTCTGGGGACTGCACATTCCATCTTGATAACATCATATTATGTTTACTGGACTTTGTTCTTGTTGGTAACTGCTATAAATTGTTCAACCTGAATTTCTGCCTTCCCTCAACCCCATCTCACCTCAACAAAGGTATTTTTATTCTTCAAATATTAACAACTTTTAAAAAAGTTTTCTCCAGTGGAATTAATGACCATACTATATCTTTTTGTAACTACTGATAATATCTTCCAGTGACTGACACATTTTATCTTCATTGCTTAAGATTTTTCTCTCCCATCTGTATGTGGGACACTAAAAGATAAGGAAATATCTGTTTTCATCCCTTTTTCTTAGCACAAAGCTCAGTACATTGTAGTGCTGATGAAATACTTATTCAGTAAAACACAATTATTAATTTATATCAATTTATTTTATTTGACAACCACTTACTTAAATAATCAAGATATTAGAGAATACCATTTAGATACCATTTCTCATCAAAACAATTATTTTACATGTTTAATGTTCATCTAAATGAACATTGAGATTTTTGCATTGTATATTTCAAATCTCTAATATCCTTGCTTTACTAGAGCTAATGATGACTCAGAAAGTTAAATGTTATATGTTTACTCCAGAAAAACAGATGAATATTAATTGGCCTTTAGCCTTTTCCCTCGAAAAGGGAATGTTGCTCAATAGAAACTTGTCAACAGTTTATTGCAATGTTGCCTCATGACCTTGTCTTAAGAGTAGAAGACTGAGAGACAGCTAGTTATTTTTTTTTAAGTGCCTTTCTTTTAAAAAACTATTGCAGAGATGCCGATAGTGACAGTGATGTCATATGTGTAGGGTGAACTAAGATTTTTAGATACAGATTCAGCTCTTTTAATTATGGAAGCTGTAGCTTTTTATTTCTTCTAATTTTGGAAGATATAGCTTATTTTAAGCAAAAGAATTGGAGGAGAGAAACAGTTTGCTGATTTAAATTAGAAAAGGAGAGGCACTAATATGTGTCATATGCTGGCAGGAAGGAACAGAGGGATAAATGCACCTTTCACATTTTTCCCAGGTGATGACTGTGTTGACTATAAGGTGATCTTGGAGAAAGCATTCACTGACAGAATGGTTTCAAAAGTAATAAATTTCAAACAGGGTCAAATAAACACTTTCTATATTAACCTTTGAAAGGAAAGCAAAATAATTACATTTTTGACCGAGAATAGAACTGAGAATAGTGCCACTATCTCTAACATCTAAAGAAATGTGTAAATTGGAATAAGTCTGTGGTTATGAGTCTCAAGTGCCTTATTGTTAATACAATTGACAATAAGTGGAAGCAACTTGCCATTAGCTCATCTTTAAAAAAACAATGTATTTCTTAACAAAGCTTCTACGCCAGCCTGGTTTCTCTGCTTCTTTTTACAGCAAAAGTCCTCGAAAGAGTTATCTGCACTTACAGTCTCTAGTTCTTCTCTTTGTGTCTCTCTTATGTTCACTCTTCTCAGGGTATTGCCATTCTACATTCTGCCAAAGTTGCTTTCATCAAGGTCAACAAAGACCCTCAGGCACTAAATCCAATTCTCAGTCCTCATCTTACTTGACCGATTAGCAGCATTTCACACAATTGACAATTCTTATTTCCTAAAAACTCTTTCCTCACTTCGCTCCCAGGATACTACACTTTGTTGGATTTCTTTCTGCAGTTCTCTGTGTCTTCTCCCTCTTCAGTTTTTTTTGATTTGTTCTTATTTCTCTGACCTCTTAATGTTGCTTTGACCCAGAACTCAGACCTTAGTCTTCTTTTCTTTCAATTCTTACTACCTTGCTGATCTCATCTGCCTCATGGCTTAAATATTACCTAGTATCGACATTGTCAAATTTATGTCTTTGGCTCAGACCATCCCTTTGTCTCCAGAATCATATGTTGAGTTGATGTTTGAATATGCACTTAAATAGCTACTAGACATTTTAAAATTAACACGTTTGAAAACAGATTCCTACTGCTGTTCTCCCTCTAAATTTGTTTCACTTAATCTCTCCATATTGGTTAATAGCAGCTCCAACTTTCACTTTCTCAGACTCCAAACCTTGGGGTCATCTTTAACAGTTTTCATTCTCACCTAATTTATATCTAATCTTTCAGAAAACACTTTGACTCTTCTTTCAAAATAGATCCAAAATTTTGCCTCTTTTTAAAATCTCCTCTGTTACCATGTGAGTCCATTCTTCCCCCATCCCTTATTTGGATCATCAGTTCACTTCCTAACTGGTCTCTCAGGTCCATACCTGCATGTTAAAATAGCAATGTAAATGACCTTGTTAAAATTGTAAGTCAGATCATAGTCACTCTCCAACTAAAAATTCAACAGTTTCTCATTCTCAGAATCATAGAAAGTCTTTACAATGGCTTATACAACTCTATGGGGCCCCTTTACTTCTCAGATGTTCCCTCAGTACTCACTTTTCTTCAGCTTATCAGATATATCCTACATCATGGTCTTTGAACTGACTATTTTCTTATGAAATGCTCTTTCCTCAGATACATATAAAGTTCTATTCATATTTTACTTCAAGCCTTTCCTTACCCTAAAGAATATATACCTTTAAAGAGGCTTAGTCAGAGTAAGTTGTTTAAATTAGCAGTCCCTTTTTCCTGTACTTCAAATGATACTTATTCTTCTTCAATTTTTTCCCATTATTGTTTCCCAGAGTTATGTTCAGCCTCCATTCTGATTGGTTAGTGCCAGGGCTGCTTGGCACCTAAATAGATCAGTGTATTCACTATCAAGAGTTGGATAGGGCTAAGTGATAGCTATTGATGGAGGGAATATTAGCAAATAAAACAATATTGTTATTATAAGTATGGCTAATAAATTTAACAATTTCTTTAAATGAACTTAATAAAGATCATATGCATTTAATATCATTGAAAATTGACAATAATTTGGGCCACTTTATATGGAAATTTATATCATTACTTGCTGATTTGAGGAAATTCAAAATGATATTTTATTTTTTTCAATTGTATGGATGCTTACAAGCAATAAACATTTATTCTTTTTCTCCTTTTTTATTGTTGTGTTGGGGGGGTATACTGTAGCATTTACAAAGGTTCTTACAATGTATCAAATATATCATACTTGAATTCACCCTCCTCCACTGCTCTTCTTCATCCCTCCTCTCCCAACATTTAATTCTTGATAGTATAAGTTTAAACATACCTTGTTTTTCTAGCCATGGCAAATTTCATATCCATAACATGTGTGTGATTGTGACCTATGTCCTACAAATGATCAGAACTGAGGCTTAGATGGGAGCAGAATGCATCATATAGGATGTGACAGGAGCTGAAGAAGAGAGGGCTGTACTGTCAGGAATAGGTGAAGTAGTGTATAGGCAGGATCTTAGTTAATGCAATGGATAGGGAACTGGAAAAAAGGATTTCTGTCAAGGAATCAAGATTCTACTTTAGATGTCTGAACCAAAGGTAGGGAACTAGTAATTTTATTTTGGGTTCAAGAAACCAAGTAGATTTTCAGGTAAAGAGAGAAGAGTCACTGTGCTACTGAAGATCTGAGTGATGATGGACAAAGACAAAGAACACCTATAAAATTCCATGTTAATGAAACAAGGTAATTTTGGAAGTAAGGGTTTGAATAATTGTTAGCTAAAACATTTTTAACATATTAAAATGTTTTCTTATATCCTGTTAATAATATGAAAATAAATTTTAATTTCATAATTTCAACTGCTCTTAAGTTTATGTGAGCTAATTTTGGAAAATAAACTGCACATATTAAGAAACCTTGGACACAGAGTAAATATATTTGTGATAAAGCCACATAATTAACCGTAGCAAAATAATCAAACAAATTAGAAAACCCGTAAGGACACAGGGATAGCCTCATTTTATGAGACATAATGTGCATTATCCTTTTGTGACTGAAACTATCACCAGTATGCATAAAAATGATCACAAATGCCAAAATTTTCAAAATCCAGATTTGTATGTTTCTTCAAGATGCAGAAAATTAAGAATCTTAAAAATACAGACTATTGGGATTTTCATATGCAACCTCATATGCTTAATTTCCTAGGACAAAAACTTGGTTTTGAAATTTAAAAAACATTACTGTGAAACTGAGTTTTACTGTGTTGCCCAGGCTGTTCTCAAACTCTTAAGCTTAAGTGATCCACCTGCCTCAGACAGCCAAGCAGCTAGAACTACAGACAATTGCCCCCATTCCCAGCTAAGGTCTGTTTTTAACTGTACAATTAGAAAAAAAAAAAACAGTTAGAAAAACCTTCTCATTTTGTGTTGAAATAAGCATTCATTTCAAGAAGAACCCATTGCCCATGTCTCTATGTGTAGAATTCAACTACCACCTTTATGACCCTTTATTATTGGCAGGAAAGACAAAGGTCAAAATTATACTCACTCACCTTTGCTCTGCTGGATTTAGTTTTGATCTGGTAGGGCCTGGAAGCTGATGTTGACGGTCATCCTGCCTTTTGAAGATGCTGAGGCTATGGTCCAGGTCTATTTCAAGTTTCTCCATGTTATTGTCATATTACCTTTTCTCAGTCTACAGGCAGTATGTGAGAGTTTTGATGAATTGCTTTGGGGTTGCATGTTTTTGATCTTATTGTTAAAGTGAGTCAAAAATCAACTGTCTTTTTTTTTCTTTTTTGGTAGTACTGAAGCTTGAACTCAGGGCCTTCACTTAAAGCCACTCCACCCACCCTATTTTTGTGAAGGGTTTTTTTCGAGATAGGGTCTCACAAAGTATTTGCCTGGGCTGACTTCAAACCTCAATCTTCATGATCTCTGGCCTCCTGAGTAGCTAGGATTACAGGTATGAACCACTGGTGCCTGGCCAAAAACAACTATCTTAAGGTGGTCATACTCTAGTTACTGTCTTAGTCAGTGCCACGTAGGTGACTCTGTGTGGCAGGAGAGTATTTTGATATTTAAAACAAAATATTTCTCTCTCCCTTTGTTTTCTCCTTTTTTATTCAGGAAAATCAATAGGTGCATCTTTTTGTCAAAAAAGGTTTACAGAAGAGCATAAATATAAAAGCAATAGCTAAAATTTAATGAACTCTGTCTATGTGCCAGGGACTTTATAAAGCACTTTATAGTTGGGAACTCGAACTCTTATACCATCCCTACCCACCGCCTCCAGCGGTGGTTACTGTTGTGATTCCCATTGCTCATATAAGAATATAGAGTTTTGCTGTAGCCTCATCACAATTCTGCAAAGCAGAAATTTCTGCATGGCACTTTCCTTCCCAGTGAAGGTTTCCAAAAGCCAGAGTACCTTGAGAAGATCAAAACTGATGTCCTGGAAGTAGAAGAGAGAGTGTCTCTAAGGGGGGAGGGTGGGTGGAGGACAGAGTAGGATGTTCCTACAGCTAAAGTGAGATGAGGACATAAAGCAAGGTTTATGAATCCCAGAAGCAAAAAGAACTTGTTCATTGCTTCCCAAACCAGGATTAATATACTACAGCAGAATCAGCAAATATATATAGCTTGTAGCACAAGTTCAGTCAGTTGCCTGTTTTTATAAATGTATTTTCTTGAAACACAGCTATGCCCATTTATGTCTATGGCCATCTTCAAACTACAGTGACAGATTGATTGTTATTTTAAGAGACTGTGTGACCCCTGCAAAGACTAGAATATTTACTATAATCTACTTTACAAAAGATGCTTGCTGGCCTCTGGATGATGGTGCTGCTGCCATCGTATCTACTATATATATATAAAATACATTCTATATTTAATATAGACAAATATATAAAAATAATATAGATAATATATAAATATGTATTCTCTCTGTATATATAGAATATATTATCTTGTGTCTCAGGATTTCAATAAAATGCATGTGATATTTTAAGAGTTGAGATTAATCTAATTCTTGAATAGATTTCTGATGTTTAAATCTTTTTTTTAAAAAATCAAACCTTATTGTGTTTTCTAGACATATATCTTTTTCTTACTAGAAGTAAAAAAATAATAAAGTAGTTTTACTAGGTACATGAATTCAGTAATGATTGTGATGTATATTTGGATGTGTAACATTTTCTTTTAGCAATATCTATTACATACCGCCATTTTTCTAATAAGCAATTATTACTTTGTTTTTCCCTGACCCCATTTACACTGATTTATTCTCCCTTGTAGCAATTTAAAACACTGTGAAGAAAAGATGGTTGTCCCAGTCTTGAATTTGTCAAGCTGTTAACTAGCTTCTTCTCAGGTGTCTGCTGAAGATGAGACAGGTTTTCAACAAATGTATTTCAAGGACTATTTGGCTAGTTTTCTATCATCATTTTCAGATATAAGAGGGTTCTGATCAAAAGAAAGTAATAATTTTGACCTTTGTACTCTAAACATTTTGCCAAGTTATCATGTTTATGTATTTTAGAAACTTCACATTTATTTGGCACAGGCAACAAAGCTCCCAGAATAATTTGTGATCTAAATGTAGCTTATAATAGCAGAATTACTTCTGGTGTTTAGAAATTCATTCAGAAATCATTGTTTGGAGTGTAATGATTTACCATTATTTTCAAACCATGCTGTGGAACCTAAGAGTCTTAATTAAGAATTATGGCATAAGGGCAAACAGAATCTGGTAAAGTTTCATGCTGCAGCAAAACAACCAATTATCAAATTATTTGAATATAATAAGCATTTTCAGATCAAGTTGTGAGTGATACTATTTAACATCTGAGGGTCTGAGGAATAGCTTCACCATACATTACTTTGGAATGTACAATAGAAGGATAGGCCCCTTTTTGGTGAAATTTTTAAAAATTAAGAAGATATACTTACAGTTAGAAACAATTGAATGGATTTAAAATTGAAGTGAAATTTAGAGGAGGCTTTTATAAATTAGGTAAAATGGTGATCTTTAAAGGTGGGACAGATTTGAAAAATGAGTGAATATTTGAACATTGATCATATTGAGAAAGTGAATATTCATGAGCTATTTTGAAAAACAGATACAGTGAATCTCACATGCAGTGCTTTTTTGAGAGTAGAGCTCAAATCTTCCTTACGTCCCTAAATAACTACCTGACAGACCTTACTAGAAGTGATACTACAGTGATGGCCATTAATATTTTACAGCACTTTACAGCCCATGAAGAGCTTATTTGATTTTCACAATATCTCTGTAAGGTGTCTCAATTTTCTGAACTCTTTTATTTATAATTGTTGATAACTTCTATGGAGTGGTCTATCAGTGGTGTAGGTCAGAATCAGCTGGAAATCCAATTCAGGAAATACAGGATTAGGGTCCTCCTCTTTTCTAGTCTTACTATGTGGTTTTAACATACACATTAGGGTAGGTTTCTCTGAAATTTTTATATGATTCTTTGCATAATTTATACTTGTTTGATTTTCCCAGTAATTAAGTGCATTGCAAGGTTATCAGAAACAAAACATCCATAAGATAGGAGTCATTTAGTTTACATCTAGGAAAACATATCAGTTAGAATTTAAAATTTGACTTGAAATTTTACAAACAACTCTCATTTCTCTAAAATTTGATTCAATTTAGTTGATTAGGCAACTCTTTAAAATACCATCTGGGAAGCATTATGTTATGTATTGAAACTGAGTAAAGCATGGTCCTTGCCCTCAAAGAGCTTGCCATGTGGGAGGTAAGATACAACAAATCATAATAAAAAAGGCATTCTCAGGTTAATGAGAATTATTAATTGCTATAATGACTCTATAGAAGGCCAAACAATTGGGAATGCAACATAACCCAGATAATACTCAGAAACCTGCTGCATGATTTACAGTATTCTTTTGACTCTTACCAAAGAGATATGAACTCTCCCTCTCCTCTAAAATACAAAACAAGTCTGTCTTTTGTGGGATAGAACCAGACAAAATAAAAATGGGAAAATGACATTGCACCAAGGAAAGTGCAGATTGCAAATGAAGGGAGAACCTGAGGCAAGTTTAAGTAGACAATTGGAGGAAAATTTATTTTCTAAAATAAATTAATAAAAAAATAGGATAAATTGAAAGCTAATTCTCAGACTTGTATAGCTTTGCCCAGGCTTTTGTGTGCTCCCAGGAAATGTTTTCAGGCAGAAGCCTGGCAGTATATAAAAGAGTTTTAAAAGATGAACAACTCAAAAAAAGAAAAAGAAAACTATGAAAACATTGGGGAATGTTATGGCTCATTGGATAAGTAATAAATCAAGAGTTATTTTTCTGGATATCAGCAGACAAGTCAACAAATAAAATAATAATTGCTGAAGGAAAATAAAACAAAGTAGTAGGATAAAAAGTATTGTGAACTGTAAAGATCTTGGAGTTTGAATGTTCCAGGTAGAAATAATCAAACCATCACAAATCAACAGCTGAACAGACTGTGACAAAAGACCTGTCAGGCATTCCCATGTTGACTTTGTAGAGATGTTCATATAAGCTGTCTTTGACAAAGGTCCATGAACCATTACACAGATCTTGCTCTTGACAGTTGCACCACCATTGCTCTGAAATCAAAATCAATTTTTCAAACGTAAAAAGCAAAGTAAGTAATATAGTTCTTACATCTGTGTCCTTTCTATTTGCTAGGATAAAAACATTGAGTGGCAAGTGAGGACCTTGCATAGAAAATCTTTTAAACCTCTAATCTACATAAAACCCTAATGAAAGAATAAAAACCACTGCTAAGTTGGTACTTTCTAGGAGCTGTCCTTGAAATGAAGAATCTTACTAGCATTTGTTATATATCAATTCTTCCTTTGTACTATTTGGCATTTAGGTGAGGAACAGAAATACCCTTATAGATGAAAGCCTTAACTGTCGGTTCCAAATCTAGGTATTACACTTCTATGGATGAAATTAAGGGTGCTGAGCACTAACCAAGAACTTGAGTGCTACTCAGAAATATTTTAACAATCTAGTCATCCTTAATTGTAAATTCTTGGGTTACAACGTGTAAACTTAATGATTTTTCTACAGATAAATTTATACTAGCTTTATGTATGCATATGCATATAGGTAATTTTAAATATATATAGCTTTATACACATATACACACCAAGATAATTTTCATTTACTTCTTTCACCTTTCAAAGTGATGTTTGTCCACTCTGGCAGACTAGGAAACTGAAGTTTGAACTTCTCAGATGACTTGAACATATTTACAGCAAATATAGAATTTGACAGTTATTTCTGTCTTCATAGCCCATTCTTTTTCATTTCAACATACTGAATTTGGAAATTTTGGTGCAAAATGAAAGATTTGTTTTGTTTGTTGTCTTGGTAATCAGATGAAAGGTATAAAATAAGCAAATTGCTGGTGGGCAAAATTCATTTAATTTACTCAGACGGTAAGCAATTCTAAACCTCTGGGAATGTTGCAAAAATTGTCACCCTTCAAAACCTCCCCACAAACATTTATTATATAATTTATTGAGGCTCTATTCCCAAGTAAGTATTGGAAATGTTTTGTTAATCTTGTATAATGAACATAGGATGTAAAGTTAATGAAGGCTTGTCAGCACCACAATATTACATGAAACATTTTATAATGGATACTTCTTTGAGCTTGCTCCATTTCACAGACAAAGAGCCTGAGGTACAAAGAGTTTAATAACTTAAACACATGTTGGGGAGCTGGGCTTTCCTGGCTCTGAAGTGCAGCTGTCTTTGTTGCTCTTTGCAATTTGAACATATTAATATTCTTTACAAATAAACGTAATAAATATCATCTTTTGCTTTCTTAGGTGGGAGTTTGTCTTACTTCTGAATAGCAAAATTTATCTGAAATATGATTAAACCTAGATTCTTCTTTAATACATGTAAACTTTGATGAATCTTATATTTCCTTTTTTATCCTTTTCTCAGGAAATTTTAGAGTATTTCAGGCCATTGATATCATTTATAGTTAACTGAAGCTTATTATGTGGAAGCCTTAAAGATTAAATGGTTTTCTTATTATTATCATTCGACCTAATATTTTAGTGGAGCAAGGTACTATATTAGCAGTTGGGGAAAATAGAACCACTGGCTATTTGACAAAGACAAATTCCTGTACAGGAACTTACAGGTCAGAATAAACTTTGTCTCTAATGCCATTTCTGATTGATTTATAAGTGGGTTGGACTTTTTATTCATATTGCAAGTAGGATAACTCCTCTGGGGTATCTGGGGGTGGGGAATGTAGTTGTGAAATTTTTGCTATAGTTCCTTTTTGTGATATCAACTTCTCAAAAGTTATTTCCATTTTTTACTACTGGGAATGTTTTACTTTAATTAAAAACTTTCAGTCCTAGCAGGTCTTATAGGCATTGTCTCAGTAATCCACATACTCAGTGCATGGTTTTAAATTGTGTCCATTATTGCAGCTTGTATTCTCATTGACTAGATAGGTGGGTACCAGGAAAATTAGCTACTAAATGTGGCTGACTCAGTACAACTTAAATAACATATCACTTCAGATACAGGCAGCACATTAAAAAGAAATTTCCTTATCAGATCCTATGAAGTAAGAAATCAATATTTTTCTTAAATGAAGAAGTATTTAGAAAAGGAAATGAAGCTACAGAGAGCAGCTTTGGTTTTATTTATAGAGAAAGAATATTTCAATCTTGTTGAAGAGGTAAATGAGAAGCCATGTTTCACTGTCAAGATGTATCTTGCACATTTGATGGAAAATTACTGAAGAGAATCAGTCACATTTCAGTTTCTCAAACCTGTTAGGAAGTGAGAGCAGCTTCTCTCCATGGAATTGTTACTGTGAAAAAACAGGCTGGCTTATAACACTGGGGTGCTTGATTTCAAGTCCAAGTTTATATTAGGTCTTCAATAAGGTGTGGAACTGTAATAGGATGTGGTGGTTTTATACAAGGTAGTTTATAAATCTGGTCCTTAAAAGCCCATGACTTTCTGTTGAGAATTCTCTGCTTTGATTTTTCTCAGGTAAGAAATATTAGGGGGTTGTAGATGTTAAACAAATATGAAGTAATTACAAATACATGGGCACATTTCCTTAGCATCTTTGCCATGGTTTATTTGGCAAGTTCAAATTGGTGGAAAAAAAGAGATAATAGATGGATGATAGATGATAGATAGATAGGTAGATAGCTGGATAGATAGATAGATGATGAATAGATACCCATGATAAGTTTGGGATGGTATAAACTATCTTTAGTTACCTTGGAGTAAAAATGCTCATATTGTTTTCAGATGAGAAAGGATAAGACTAATTATAAGACTCAAAGCTCCTAGGATTTTTTTCCTTTGGGTAAGATTTCTGGAAAATCCCAATTTTTCTGATTTTATGTCTGTGAGAAAGTAACTTCCAGCCTACAACTATTTTTCATGCAGACATTTTTGTCACTATACAAAAATTTTCAGTGTTTCACAGCCTGTAATTAGTTTGGCTGACATATGAATTGAGACCTATAGTGATTACAATATATATCCTAGACATGTTTTGGTAGATGCTTCTTCTTATTAAGCAAATTCTAATCCTAATATAACTATTTGAATCATCATATTAAATGTACTTTTGATGTAAAAATTTAAGATATTTTGTTTAATGGAATAAATTATTCTTTCACTTTTGAGATTTAAATTTTATTGTATTCATATGTGAGTTGAGCTACTGTTGACATTTTGAATATTTCTTATTCATTTTTTAAGTTTTGAAGTCAATGATGTATATTTTCAGGCCTTGGAAAGCTCATAGATTCTAGGGTCTGTGTTTAAAATTCCTAATACAAAAAATGTCCCTGAGTGTGCAGAGCTAATCTAAACTATTGCTATTCTATACAAAGGTATTAGACAGCCATTGCAATGTTAGTTTCATAGTTTTTATGGCAAAGTTGATAAATGTTTGTTTCCACTTTTGTAAGAAGTAATGTTGAAATACTTGAGCCAGTTGAGAAAAAATGGTATCACCTTGAGGACCATATGGCAGACAGAATCACTATTAAAATCCCAGTTGAAATTTCTACTTAATGTGAAACAGGTATTACTTGGATACCAATTTTTCAATCTAACAGATAAAATGATTGTTGGTTAATCATACACCCCCCACACATCATGAATGTACAATTTCTAAAGCTCATCATATTATGACACCCCTTTATAAATGTAATAGGCTCCTTTACCTCCACTGTACTACATTACAGACACTGCAGATTTAAAAAAATAAAAGGTTGAATCTTGTGGATCAAAGATGAGGCAGGTGATATAAAATGGATTAAAGTTAAAATGAAGATAAATTCCTGAAAGCAAACAAAGGCATGAAAAAATGCAAAAAGCTTTCAAGGTTAAATAGAGTGATAATCCCAAAAGCCAAACGAATTTAAAGTTCTTCTCAGTGGTATCACAACCTTTCACAAATAAAACCTTAAAGAGACACCTGGGTAAATATGAAGAGCCATTGCAGCAGTTCACTGCAAGAATAACATATTTATAATGCAATTGCTTCTTTCTTGCAACTTTTTCTCTAGTAGAGTCTCAGAGCCAAATTAATGAATTGTTGATATTTGGGTCATCTCAATTCAATGCGTTTTTATTTTTAATTCAAATCATCATCTCTGTCAATGTAGACACCATGTATTAATTAAAGAATGTAAATATTAATTAAGATACATAAATATTCTAAAAGTGGCTTGCACATGGTGTAGAGTTCTATGTTAATATGGCTGAGTTTTCTGTTTAATACCTACCTACATAGAGCTGCTAGTTTTACTGTGTCATTCACTTTTGTGAAGATTTTCTTTTTTTTTCATATTAATCTTTTCTTTTATATTTGCTGAGGGGTTTTAGGTCACTCATGGATTGGTTAGTCAGAGACTTGTCAGCCAGCAGTTGACCTTTTGTTCATATCCTGGATGATTTGCACAGTTATCAAGACAGTGCCCAACGATAAATAAAGACCTGCAGGTAAAATCATGGTGAGTCTTTTATAGCCTGCAAAATGAATCAAAAGCTACTTAATTATATGCTTTTTTGTTTGTTTTATTTTTGCTGTGCTGGGCCTTACGCATACTAAGCAATGCTAGGCAAGCACTCTACCAGTGAGCTACATCCCTGACGCTGATCACATGTAATGTTGAGGAAATAACTTGGTAAAATTTTAGTTGTGTGACAAAGAACAAGCACACATAGTACAATGACTTCTGGTCAGTGGCTCTTATTTTATGTTGATGCCAAGCCCTTTAGTTTTTAATAATTCTAAATTTGATTTTCTTAAACAAAAGGCAATTGGGTAGAAGAAAGGAATAAAGATGGTTCAAAACAACTTTTTTTTTTTGGCAACATTGGGGTTTGCACTCAGGGTTTCACAAGGTCATACAGCTTTTTCTGTAGTTTCAAAGAGAACATATGAATTGTGCTGGCATTATTTGATTATTATATAGTACAATATATACGATATGAAAACTTTATGATTCAGTGATTTTATAAATAAGAGAAAGCATCATAAATTAGAGTTTGTAGAGGCTAGAATTAGTAATTTACTTATTCCGGAACTGATAACAGATATCTTGTTACCAAGTGGAGTTATTAACAGAGAGAGTGAAGGAAAATATTTCATGATAGAATGATTGCTGAAGTTCAAAGTTCAGGACAGTAGAAATTCAGGGAAGACAGGCTTTTTTTTTTTTTTTTTAGAAATCTTTTTTATGAGAAATTACTGAACTTTTGAAAACAGAGCATTAAGTTTAAAAAAAAAAGTAAATCTAGAGGTAAATGACTATGGGTCTACCATTTTTGTTATTATTAGAGGAATCTTATTTAAAATAATTTTGATATTATATTGAGACAGGAATTAGGCCAGAAAGTACTAGGTTAGAATAACTATTAGCCTATGTTAGACCTGGGAAGCAAAGTTTCCAGACACCACATCAATACCGCTGTGAGAAAACACAATATAGATAATGGGGTAAGGAAACAAGACAGCTCAGATAAGATTGTTACACTCAGATAAGATTGTGACACTGAACTCTTATTTTGGATCAATTAGAAGTGGTTGGGTTTAGATTTAGGAAATTCTAGATAATTTAAAGCAATGCTTCTCAGTGGGCTACTTGGCTTCCTACAGTACTTGAGATGCTATTAGAAGGTAGATGGGCATAGCATTAAATAACACTGAGCCACATAGAAAGAAAATCACCTGCTTTGCAATTGCAATTTTTTTCTAATTAGAGTTAAGGAGAAAAAAACTCAATGTGGTGCTATTATGTTCTTAGGAGCCCTTTAACACTTTCTGATCTCTCTATTTAATAATTGAAGAGCAAGTGTTGACAAGCAATGGCATTTAGCTAGATGATTATGACATTTTTTATGACACATGGTATTGATTTTTCATTTATAGCTGTGATACAAACATTTTTCATGAGAATTTATTTAAATAAAAGAGTGATTTCATTTAAACTAAAATATTAAGTACTTCAGAGTCTAGCTTTTACAGAAATAAGATACAAGTCATGACAGCAGTATGCAAATAAAGGGAATTTAGCCCACATTGATCTGAGAGATGCATAAAATCCTCTTTTATTTGTGAAAGAGTCTGGGGAAGTCTCACCAACCAGCACACGCTAAAAACTCTCCAGTGTACTTTCTTAGTAGTAAGAACTCAAGTCCCTGGTAAAGGATATAAGACTCCCCTTGTCTAACACCACGGAAAACAATCAAAAAGTTAAAGTGGCAGCTTGGATAGACTGTGTAGATGTGAATACAAAGAAGTTACTCCTGAAATAAAAGAGAAGCTTAATACTTTCTTCACCACCAGACTTGCAGGCTTCATGTTTGTGCAAGTCAGCTTGTAATAGTAAGAGTTACAGTAAGAAACAGAAAAAGCAATGATTTCCCTATTATCTTTTTTCAGAAATACAGTTTATTCTACAGGTTGACTATTTAAAAATAAAGTACATTTAATCAAATTTAGCTGTTAAAATAGCTAAAATATTTAACCTTAAATAATAATAATTGATGTATTTCTTGATCTTCAAAAAATTATACCATAATCATGTGTCAAAATACTGTATTGAAGAGGGAGAGATTGTTTAAAAGTCTGGGATGTATTTGGCAGGAGTTGGTTTCCAAACTCTAACTCCTATTTGCACTTTTCTTACTAATCAGGGTCCTGTAAGAGATTAGTACTCAACAAGTTATGTGACTCTTCAGCATATATAGATAACTCATACATTTAGAGGTTGCTGCTTAAGTGGACAGTGAATGTAAATGGATTATTTTATGGAGACTTCAGAACTTCTAATAATTTTCTGTAAAGATGATTTGATATATTAAGAGCTTTGGCACAAATGATTTAAATATTGCATTGCTCTTTACCCTTTGCACTATGGGCATTGAAAAAAATTACCTGAGTGCTAAGTAAATCTAGAAATGGCTGTTTTGAGTGTGATATGAAAAAAAAGGTGAGATGAAGAAAAGCACATAAGAATATCAAAATTATATATTTCTGCATTTACTGGGCTTTTCTTGTAACAAACTGGTTCAAAGCCAAATCTCAATAGGTTATAAAGCGAAATTGGCAATTTTCATATCCATACTCACCTCCAAACCTGAAATTGCTTCCTCCTCTCTGCACTTTGCTGTTTTTTTTTTTCAAGCACTTTTTATCTGCTTTGTGCTGTATTACAGTTGGTGGTATAAACATCTATCTTTTTTTGATAGGTCTTGAAGGTATTCACACTGTATATCTGGTGTAACTCCCAAACTATGTGTTACCCATAGAAGCCTTTCAATCAATGCTATTTGAACTAAATCTTGAGAAATCCATCAAGAAATCAGTAGACTTCTTTAACTTGGGATGCCATTCCAGTTTTGCCACTTTTGCTCAATGTCTTTTAAGTCTGAATTTCTTGGCTGTAAATGGGGGTAATGGTAGTATCTCCTTATTGGAATTGCTGTGAATATTGAATGAAGTAATTTATATAAAGACTTAGAACATAACAATGTTTAGAGCACATAGGAAAGGACCAATAAATTTCAGATTCATAATTTTGGTGAAGATATCCTAGTTTTTTTTTTTTTTTAAAGAAAACACTTAAAAGGGAATCTTTAATCCCATTTACTTCCCGAGGATCAGGAAATGCTTCTCTCTCTTTTTGTACTCCCCACCTTGTCCATACTTTATCCTATTATACTAAAATAAAACCTTGTTAAAAAAAACAAAACAAAACAAAAAATTTCAAAGGAATCTTAGAGTGCTGGAATGGAAAGAAAAGCTACTGAAATCCAGGATTAAATATTTTCATCATGTTGCTATCAGTGTTTATGTAATCTTAGCCTAATCAAGATATTAGACTTGTGCTCCGGTACCCTGATTTATAATTGAAATTGGACTTAATATCTTTCAAACCTTTTTCAATTTAACTGTTCTATGATTATTATTGTTGCTATCAATGGAAGGTTATTTTAAAATTCAAGTCAATGTATTACTCTTTAGGAAAAATTGTACTATATATATGTGTGTGTGTATATATATGTATTATATGGTTAGCAGTTAAAATTAAAATCTTATTCGGACCACTATTAATTATAGTTTATAATTAATTATTTAATTAATAATATTTTAGCTTACACAAATATCACTTAAACAAGTGAAAGTAAGATGTCTGCTTTCATTTATAGAATTTAAATATTCCTGTCTGCTTTGCAAAACTTGAAGCTGAATAGATGATTTATCAGGTAAGGTTATTAAACCAGATATTAGTGCAACTGAGTAAAATGTCACACAAATTTAGTGCATGTATCATCTTCCTATAGAAAAATTTAGTTATTGCTTTAGGGACTTCTTTGAATCCACAATGCTTTTGTATGGATGATTAATAAAATATACCTGAGTTATTATTCTAGAACTTCTTCTTTGACCCATATCATAAGGAAATTTACATTTAAATCTTTGTGACTGGAAAGTAGAGCTGACCCATTCCACTGGGCTGATTTCAAACCCTGGATCAGAAGAGATTATAATAGTTGTTTCTTGATTCTGAATCATATCATGCCACATGAGTGACTAAATCTTTTCCTTTACTCCATATACCTAGCAAGCATAACCCTTTCCTTTTTGCTCTGTTGAGTTTTGAAGATAACATTGAGTTCTGGCTCTCATTTCTTGCCCTTCATCTATTCTTCAGCCAATCGCAATCCAATTTGTCTCTCTCCCACTCTGTTGAAACTGCTTTGGCAAAGGATAACAACATTAAAATTGTTAAATCCACCAGACATTTTTGGCCGTGTTTTCACTTTAGACAATTTTGCTACATTAGCCTTCTTTAAACTTTTAAAAATAAATATATTATATTTGTATCATTCTTACCTTGTTTTGATTTTTCCTCTTTTTACTGATTGGTTCTTCTTAGTTGAGATGTTTCACTATTGTTTAAACTTTAATTTCTTTCTTTTTCACATCCCTGAATACAGAGAATCCCAGGAGCTCCATTTTTTATTAAGATTCTAAATTACCATACCAGAATTCTATCCTTAATTAATGGTACAGTTTCCTGAACCATTATGAAACTAGTCTCTGTGATTTTTAACTTGTCCCATATGTAGGTTCTGAAGACAAAAAACAGAGGTTTTACCACTTTATAAATCCTATTACTTTTCCAATCTGAACATCTACTTCTTTCAATATTATTCAGAGTAAAGACTGAATTCCAATGCTACCAAAAAAGTATGTAACTTCCTGACCAATCTTTTATAGTTAATAACTCTCAAACACTTCCTGAGCTTATTTGGTTTTCGTTCATCTTATACTGTTAGTGAATGTGAAATATTTAGTTTTGACTTTTCTTTGAGCTTCCTGATAAGCATTTTCACCTAATCATTGCACAGGCACCTTGCACTCACATGCCCAGAATTAAGCCCATTTATGATAATAAAACCTGTGACTTCATGCTTCTATGCAGTTACTTCTATTACTTTTTCACCTGTAACACTACTTCACCTGCTAATTCCTACTCATTCTGCAAGATCAGATTTCATTTCTTCCTTTAGCCTTTCATTAACATGATTCCCACCCTCAGAGTTGTTAATTGTTCCTCTTCTCTGTTTCCATAACACCTTGAGCTTATCTTTAAAAACTTTATCTATCAAATTACAGTAATATGATTTCTTTAATTCTCTCTCCTTTAATAAACTGTAATCTATATTACAGTGTGTTCTATATATTTCTCTATTCTCAGCCCTGTAGTACTGCATAGAAGGCACTCTAGGAATATGTGTTAAATTTATTATTATTCTCTACAGAATGATAGATGGCTTAAGGAGTCTACTAGCCAAACAGGGCAGAAGAGAGAAGAAATAGGAAGAAAGAACTTTGTAACTTAGTTGGAATCATTACCAAGGTTAATACAAATAAAAAAATTGAGGGCTTGGAGACTGGAGATGGGGAGTAGAGGTGGAGTAAATGTGACAAAGCAATGCTGCTATTAGCCATGAATGGCTTTGGAAAGAGGAAGGAAGCTCCACAGCATAGTGCCAGGTGACTGGTCCAGCTTAGCAGTCTTGTTTTGGGGTAGTAAAAGAATAAATTTCATAACAGCAAGTGTTCAGGTAACCTAAAGGCATCTTACTAACAGCAGGAAAATAGAGCACAGCATCATGTTTCAGGGAAATCCCATGAAAAAACAATTTAAAGAATAACCAGCAATATATTTTCAATATATAGTAATTGAATAATAGATTTCATTCCAGGCATGATTGTTTCCTTATCCTTTTCTGCTTAATGGCAAATAAGAATAAGTTGAATTGAAGCTTAGAATAGATAATTCAGTGGTTGGCGTTTTCATAACTATTAATTACAGAGTAAGAATAGAAATCTATTTCTGACTAAAAAAACTGTGCTTTTAAATTTCTTTCTTCTTCAGAAAGAAATTAGTACAAAGACATGTATTCAAGTGCTGGCTTCATTCCTTACTACCAATCATACTACTTTCTTGGATTCAATTTCTTGATCTATAAAATGAGCATAATAATATTTTTTTCTGCTTAGCTGTCAGGGTTGTCTTGAAACTCAAAGAAAAATTATTAACTCTGTGCAAAGGTACTGTTTTTAAAATCATCACAAAATAGGAGCTCATTGTGTTGGTACATATTAAATCAACTTCATTTAAAATTATATTATTTGATGTTTGGTGTCTTGAAATGATAAACAATATTCAATTTATCCAAGGTAATGCTATTTTGTGATTGTTACTTCCAGAATGACTAATATGCTTGACAAACTGATTATGGCTAAATTGCAGCCTATCTCTGAGAGAGGCACCTCAGGGTCCACACTCAGCCAATTATAGATGAGCACATGTTTTCTGCTGGTGGCTTATGTTTCCTGAATGGATTCCCAGAACAAACCTTGTTATATTGATTTCCTATCTGTAACAGGTTGTTGTATAGACAGCTTGGAAACTATACGTGATTGCAGGAATTAGTAATATTTGTTGTAGGAAGCAGAATATCTTTATTATAAGTACTTTGCAAAAGCTTTTTAAGGAAAAAATATTGTGAGACTCCTAACTAGTGATATTAAGTGAATATTTTACATGGTTTGCCAGTGGATTATTGGAAGTGTTAGAAGGGTCACTGTTTCCATCATTCATTGTATCTCATATATTCTTCCTCCAGGAAAGATTAATTGATGTACATACTGCATCATGAGGATGGTACCCATTCCTTACAGTATATTGCTTCTGAGGTGGTATTTCACTGAATCTTCAGCAGGGTGTCTGTTCTATGAGGCTTGATGCTTATTGATGGTATACCTCTTTCCCTTTAAGTTGGTGCATTATTTAGTTGCTACCCTGTGTGGAATTCCATGGTTATGGAGTGAACCACTCTAAGTTCTTACATAATCAATGCTAGCTAAAACACTGTGGGCAGGAGAGTTGGCTGCAGCTCTGTGAAGGACGGAAAATTTTTAGTAAAATCCATTTATTTTCCTGTAAGGAACAATTGTTGGTTCTTCCAGGATGGAAGAAACTGAATACAGTAAACTGACCAAGAATGACTGTGTAGTTTCCTCTAAAACTTGTGCCATGTAATGGGGTCTGCACTTGTTTTTGTTGCTGACAGGTTAGATATTCCAAGGCAGTAAATTTAAACTTGGTAAGTGGGTTTTCAAGCTGTTGGCCCAGATTCTAGCCTCCATCACTCAGTGTGACCACTCCTTTCATGTGGTATATTGTACTATATCCAGGGTGATCAATGACGAAGGCTAGTTAACATAAATTTATTGAGTTATTTTATATATTTAGTTTCTGGTGCCTCTCAGTGATTATTAATAAGTGATGGCAAAATTTTCATGTGGGTCTTCCTACTGTTGCTTCTTGAAAAGCAACTATAAAGCAGCATTAACCTGATTTAAAAAACAACCCTTTTATCCCTTTGACAATGGAATACAATAGTATGAGAAAAATGTGTGCTTGAGAAATTGGTGTGACTTGGATAAGAAGTCTCAAGGTCTCTTTATATTATGATATAGAGTAGTAGAATTAATATAGCTCAGGGGAAAAACTGCAAATGAATATCATTGATCCACATAAATACTAAACTGCTTATGATATTCTTTTATGTCTGTTATTGGAATTAATGCATTTGCAGACTTAATGACTGCATACTCTTTACCTGACACCTCATAAATCCACTTTACCAATGATACTGCATCAGGTACAGCCACTAAGATTGGGGTTGCTACTTGGTGGAATTTTTGGTGATCTCTAGTCTTTCCTCTGGGATCCATTCAGTTTCTCTAAGAGGCATAATTATGACCACTCTTCCTGAATTTTTAAGGTCTTTATTGTTAGTAGTCTGAGATCTTATTTCTGTGGTTTATTACTTTATCTTGTCAGGTGAATTTTCAGACTTTTTCTTGCCCTTATTTACTTTGATAAACTCTTTCTTCACAGAGCAGGGACCAATGTGGGGATTACATCAACTACCAAGTATGTCAATCCCTTGAATTACCTTTAAAACATGGTTAGAACTCTATGATTCTGAGTCTAAAACCTACTTCTCAGATTTATCATAGGGAAAGTTACGAACCAGAGTGGAGTTTTGAGAAAGTCTCAGCTAAGATGTTGAGGAGTCTTATAGCAAAAATTCGCTGTTAGAGGTATCCTGTGTGAAGCAGAAATGGACAGGATACAGTACATACTCATTGGTTGGTATCATTCCTTAGCTAGGATGAACTTGAGGGAAGCATGGTGTTGGCCTGCTGTGATGGAGCTGAAGAGGTAGGAAATGGAAGCTATCAGTCAAAACATTCCCTGTAGCAAGTTCTCTAGAAGCAAAATGTGTGTGGGACACTTCTACAGCCACCAGAGTCATCTCAAAGTGCTAGGAAGAGAAAGGAGTAAAATGGACTTTTATACATGATAGATTGTTTTACTTGGTATTGTAATAGTTTATCTCTCTGGTAATGCAAATATAATAAGGAAAATTTAAAAGGATTAAAAACAGATGTGGCATGAATGGATGCATAAGCACTATTTTCCTCCAAGCTTTAGACTATAGAAAATATAGTTTAGAAATGAATAAGGCCATTCCTGCTTTGAGGAACAAGAATTAGGTCTATATAAGGAACAGAAAATTTGAGAAATTTCAAAGACGATAAGTTAAATATTGGGGAGGGCTCCATGTCTCTAGCATGCAGATGAGTAGCACAAGAATCTCTGGGGCTGCCTCATAGGTCAATGGTATTTCATGCTGAGTGCAGGGTCAACAGTTCATGTTTTTGAATGTGCCAAGTTATCCATTCATGTGCATTTCCTGCCCATGTTTACATTTGGCCCACATCCTTGATCTTGCTGTAGCGTAGGGGCAAATGCATCTCTTCACTGCTGGCTACAAATTGTGTAGTGTGTGTGCATGGAGAGAAAAAAATTAGTTCCTGAAAGACTGTTGTCACTCTGGATAAAGAGAATGCACCTACATCCAAATTATGATCTTGTGACACTACACTTAGCGTAAGGCAATATTTTCCATCACCACCCTACCTCAGTCAAGTAAGTATGATTTTTAAAAAGTATTATGAATATATGAATAATAAGATATAAGGAAAATCCAGAAGATGCACAGGTGATCAAATATTTGCAAATGTTTAATGATACCAAATCCATGAAAATTCATAAATAACACTAAAAGAAACAGAATTAAAAAACAAACAGGATTTTAAGGAACTACAACTGATAACCATAAAGAGACAACACAAATAGTAAAAATAAACAATAAAAGTTTGTTAGAAAAAAATCAGAGATCATCCAAATAAAAAAGCTTCATATAAATGTATTGGAAAATAGAATAATAATAATACATTAAGATTTAATTAATGATTAACTAGATGGAACAAAGGAATTCATCTAGAATTCAGCACAAAGCACAAAAAGATGAAAAGTATGAAAGAAAAATCCTTGCAGCTTCCAAAATTTCTGTATCTATCTATAGATTTCCACGAAAGAACATTGTATTACAGTACCTGTTTTTCTGTATAGTCTCAAACATAATTATTATTAATTTAAAAAATTGAAAATAAGTTAAAAATTGTGACTGTTTTTTATTTGACATTTATACAACTAGTAAGGTTGAGCATCATTTTCTGTATGGGATATATATTTTTTTGTGTTACCTATTCATGTCTTTTGACTATTTTTTCTGTTAAATTATTGATTTTTCATTTTTTGGCAGTATTGGGGGTTGGACTCAAGACCTCATGCTTGTTAGGACATGTGCTTTACACTTGAGCCACTCTGCCAGCCCTATTATTTTTTATTTTTGTATATTGACATGAATCTTCATGCATAAGAGTTAATAATCCTTTCCCAGTCATAAGATATGAGTGTATATCTTGGTTTGTCATTTAAAAATAGTTTTGTTATAGGTTGTTTAGTGTTTTATCACTATAACAAATGTTTGTGGTAATCAACTTGTAAAGAGAAAGCTTTATTTTGGCTTACATTTATGAAGTTTTGAGTTCACAAATGACCTGTCCCATTGCTTTTAGGCTGGTGGTGAGACAATATATCATATGGGAACATGAAGCAGAGAAAAATTGCTCACCTCATGATCAGGAGCAAAAGAGAGGACAGGAAGGGTCCAGATTCTACAACCTCCTTCCATGTCTAGCCTCCAGTGACTTCACAACCTCAGACTAGGTCCTGCCTCTTCCCCACTTCCTAATGGTGCTTCCCTGGGGACTAAGCCTCCAACACATGAGTTTTGGGGGGGCATTTAAGATCCAAACTATAGTATGATATCTATATATTTCCAGAAGCCTTTTTCCCCATATGATGCTATTTTATTTTGTGTTTTGTGAGTGTTAAGACTTTCCTATTTTAACTAATTCACTAGTCTGTACTACATTAAAAACTCCTTTATAGTTCTTTTTATATTTTAGATCTTTAGTTAATTAAAAATATGCATTTTGCTTTTCCATAAAACTAAAAATAGAACCCACATATGATCTAGCAATACCCATGGGTATAGATCCAAAGGAATGCTCTCTAGGATATGGAAGGGTCACTTGCACACCCATGTTTATTGCAGCACTATTTACAATACCCAAGCTTTGGAAGCAGCCCAGATGCCCCATGACTCATGAATGGATGAAGAAAATGTGGAGTGTATACACAATGGAGTTTTATTCAGTCATAAAGAAGAATGAAATTATGTGTTTGCAGGTAAATGGATGGAACCAGAGAGCATAAGTTTAAAGGAAGTAAGCCAGGCTCAAAAAGTCAAAGGTCACATGTTTTCCTTCATATGCAGACAAGACATATAAGTTAAATGTATATATAGAAACATATATGATCATATGTATACACACACACACATACACATATATAGTGAGAGAGAACAAAATTGTATTAGCGAGTCTGAGTGGACTATGGGAGGCAGGAGAAGTAAAGAAAATGTTAGAAAATGAAAAATATTGAAGCAATCTATCCATATATATGAATATAATATAATGCACTGTCCTGTAAGTTATTGACTACTAGGGTAGCATGATGCTAAAGAATGAGTAAGTAATGGGGGACAATGCTGGAGGTATCACAATACCTGACTTCAAACTATATTATAAAGCAATAGCAATAAAAACAACATGGTATTGGCACAAAAACAGACATGAAGACCAGTGGAACAGAATAGAGGACCCAGATATGAAGCTACACAACTATAAACAACTTATCTTTGACAAAGGCACTAAAAATATACAATGGAGAAAAGACAGCCTCTTCAATAAAAACAGCTGGGAAAACTGGTTAGCAGTCTGCAAAAAACTGAAACTAGATCCATGTATATCACCCTATACCAATATTAACTCAAAATGGATCAAGGATCTTAATATCAGACCCAAACTCTAAAGTTGGTACAGGAAAGAGTAAGAAATACTCTGGAACTAATAGGCATAGGCAAGGACTTTCTCAATGGAACCTCAGCAGCTCAGCAACTATGAGAGAGCATAGACAAATGGGACTTCATAAAACTAAAGAGCTTCTGCTCAACAAAAGAAATGGTCTCTAAACTGAAGAGACCACCCACGAGTGGGAGAAAATATTTGCCAGCTACACATCAGACAAAGGACTGATAACCAGAATATATAGGGAACTCAAAAAACTAAATTCTCCCAAAATTAATGAACCAGTAAAGAAATGGGAAAGTGAACTAAACAGAACTTTCTCAAAAGAAGAAATTCAGATGGCCAAAAAACACACGAAAAAATGCTATCTCTAGCCATAAAGGAAATGCATATTAAAACCACACTAAGATTCCATCTCACCCCTGTTAGAATAGCCATCATTAGCAACACCACTAACAACAGGTATTGGCAAGAATGTGGGGTAAAAGGAACCCTTTTTTTTGCCAGCATTTTTTACAATGCTGGTGGGAATGCAAACTAGTACAACCACTCTGGAAAAAAATTTGGAGGCTTCTTAAAAATCTAAACATAGATCTACCATATGATCCAGCAATACCACTTTTGAGGTTTTACCCAAAAGAATGTGACGCAGGTTACTCCAGAGTCACCTGCACACCCATGTTTATTGCAGCCCTATTCACAATATTCAAGTTATGGAAACAGCCAAGATGTCCCACTACTGATGAATGGATTAAGAAAATGTGGTATTTATACACAATAGAATTTTATGCAACCATGAAAAAGAATGAAATCTTATTATTTGCAAGTAAATAGGTGGAACTGGAGAACATCATTCTGAGCAAGGTTAGCCTGGCCCAAAAGACCAAAAATCATGTTCTCCCTCATATGTGGACATTAGATCAAGGGCAAACACAACAAGGTGATTGGACTTTGATCACATGATAAAGCGAGAGCACACAAGGGCGGTATGAGGATAGGTAAGACACCCAAATAACTAGATAGCATTTGTTGCCCTCCATGCAGAGAAACTAATGCAGATATTTTAAAGTGACAGAGGCCAATAGGTGAAGGGGACCAGGAACTAGAGAAAAGGTTAATTTGAGAAGAATTAATTTAGAAGGTAACACACATGTACAGGAAAGCAATGTGAGTCAACTCCCTGTATAGCTATCCTTATCTCAACTAGCAAAAACCCTTGTTCCTTCCTATTATTGCTTATACTCTCTCTACAACAAAATTAGAGATAAGGACAAAATAGTTTCTTCCTGGTAGCGAGGGGGTTGTGGGGAGAGGGAAAGGTGGGTAGGTAAGGGAGGGGGTAGGGGGTAAGGGGGAGAAATGACCCAAACATTGTATGCACATGTGAATAAAAGAAAAAAAAGTGAAAAAAATGAAAAATATTAAAGCAATCCATCTCTCTATATAAATATAATATAATGCACTATTCTGTAAATTATTGAATATTAGGGGAGCATGATGCTAAAGAATGAGTAAGTAATGGGGGAGGGGATTGATTTGCTTAAAGCATGATATATACTTGCATGAAGTGCCAAGGGTGGAACCCCCTTGGATTATTAATGTATACTTAAAAAACTGAAGGACAGGAGGGAAAAATATGTCTTTTGGGGGGTTGGGTACCAGTGGGAGGTGGATGGACACAAGAATAGTAGAAATGAAGTTGAATATGGTGGAAGTATTTTGTATCCATGAATGAAAATAGAAGAATGAAACCTGTTGTAATTGTTCTAAGAAGCGGGAGGAGGGGGAAGAGGGGGAATGATAGAGGGGTAAATCTAATTGCGGTATATTGTAAGCAAGTGTAAATATCACTATGTATCCCCCTATACAACTATTATATGCCAATAAAATTTTTGCTACTATATGAATAAGATAATTATCTTTCCCTTGTAATGGTGTGTATGTCCTGTGCTTATGAGTACAAAATGTGTTCTCTTTTCATTTTATTGATATCTTTATTTCTGTCATAGTACCATGCTTTTTTATTTACCAAAGCTTTAGGTTTATAACTGTCCAAGATATTATTTTTTTCAAATTAATTTATGTTATTACTCTAGAAAAATTTCTTAATTTCTCAGTTTTCTACATGAATTTGCTTTTTGGTTTAAAATAAAATGCATACATAAAGACCACAAGCAAACACACATGTAGGTCAATGAATTAATATAACATAAACAATCTTATAGTCAGGACCTGAGTTAGGAAACTGAATTTTTTGTGCCATCCTAGAATCTATTCATGTGCCTTATCCCAATCCTAATAATCCCAATAGTAATCACTATCTTGATTTTGTACTAATCATGTCCTTGAGTTTCTTTATTAGGTTTATCACCCAAGTATACATTCTTAAACAAGTCTTAAACAATATATGTTTACATATTGGTTATGCTGTCTGTATTGTTTAATACATATTTTCTTTTCTCTTTTTCCTTTGTAACTCATTTGTTGAGGAACCTAGATCAATTGACCTATAGATACCTCATCCTGAATTTTAGTAATTTCATACTTTTGGTGCTGGGCTGTTCAATACATCCTTCTGCCCTGTGATTTCTTGCAAAATGAATTGTATAGTGTCTGAATGGGACTAAGGCTTATTCCTATTGGCAAGTTTAGTGGTGGCAGTGTTTTATCATCAGGAGACATGTAATTTCTGGTCTCTATTTCTGTCTTTGATGCTTAATGCTTAATTAATCAATACACTATCAGTTACAAAATGGTGACATTTTAATTATAGTATTTTATTTTTACTTATCAGCTAGAATATTTTAAGAAAAGGATGCTTCTCTTCATTTAGTTTTTAGGTACTTGCTGGAACAAGTGATATATATGGACAACAGTTTAGATGCTTAATTATTTCCCTTAATTTGCCAATTTCTTTTTTAAAAATTTTTTTTATTATTCATTTATTCACATGTGCGTACATTGTTTGGGTCATTTCTCCCCCCTTCTCCCTCCTCCACCACCTCCCCTCTCCCTCATCACTTCCAGGCAGAACCTGTTCTGCCCTAAGCTCTAATTTTGTTGAAGAGAAGACATAGCATAATAAGAAAGACAAAGTGTTTTTGCTAGTTAAGTTAAGGATAGTTATACAGAAAGATTCCTAGTATTGCTTTCATGTACAAATGTGTTATGACCCATATTGATTCATCTCTAACTGATCTTTACACTGGTTCCTGATCCCCTTCTCATGTTAACCTCTGCTGCATTAAGGTTTCTGTATTAGTTCCTCTGGAGTGGGCACATCAAATGCTTTCATGTTTTGGGTTTTCTACCTATTCCTATATCTCCCGTATGTGCTTTCCCCTTGTCATGTGATCCAAGTCCAACCACATTGCTGCATTTGCCCTAGATCTAAAGTCCGCATGTGAGGGAGAACATACAGCTGATTTATAGTCATCGTCTGGAAACCAACTCATCTTTTTTTCCCTATGATTATGAGTTCATGAGTGTGTTTTGATCCACTGGCATTATTGTCTTATTAAAACTCAAATTGTCTCAATTTTGGTCAGTGACAACCTTTTTTATTGGTCCCTGAGTATTTTTGTCCTTGCTGCAGTAGTTTATGATTTCTTAATTTATAAAGGGCTTGACAAGATGTGTCAGGCTTATCATATATACTTCTTCTTTCAGTTCTAGAATCAGTCTTTTTCAAAGAAATCAAATTCCAGTTTATTATAGTAAGAACTTGGACTTTAAGATTAAAATCTAGGTGTTAGACATTCTCCTTTATTTTGAGATGGTTATTGTTTTTAGACATTTTAATAAAATTGAAAATGTAGACAGACCTGAGAAACATACCTTCCCACACAAATATGTTTAAATACATACGTATTTAAAGACAATATACTTTGTAAGTTTATATTGATATTTTGAATTCAATTTCATGACTATTTCTTTAACTTAAGCTCTTCTCAAGAATGCAGAAGGTAAAATTCTTCACAATTTCTTGCTGTCTTTATCCTGTTATACATACAATGGTTTCAAAATAATAATACTAATATTATCAGTATCAATATGAATATAAAACACAGTTATGCAGTTATGATTTCTGCATATCCTATTTCATTCCATACCCATATTTTAGTAGTTGAACTATATGTACAAGATCTGAGTATGTATAACAATTACATACATATGCTTTTCCTTTTAGCTCTCATTTAGTTTTTGTTCCAATATACTTATAAATATAATGCTCACCAACAGTGCTTATTGTTGATATTTCTCTTGTCTTAGTAATTAGAATTCTTTGTATTTTTTTTTTTTTGGTGGTTTACTAGAGTTTGAACCCAGGACTTCACACTTGCAAGGCAGGTGCTATGCCATTTGAGCCACTGTACCATCCTGATAATTAGAATTCTTTATCTGATAGATTCTCCAGAAAATACTCATGAGAACATTACTATTTTCTTCAGTGTTAATATTAATTTGTCTTACACTGTTTATATTTGAAAGTCAGCTATGCAGTATATAAAATCCTTGATATACATATTCTGTCACTGAAATTCTCAAGTATATTATTGCATTCTCTTCCTGCATAAAGTAGTGCTATCAAAATCTGATGATAAATTTCCTTTTACTTCCAAGATGAGTACTCTTTTAAAAAAAATTCTTTAGGAAATTCGTAAAATAATTTTTTCTTTAAAGTCCAAAAATTTACTAGAATATATCTTAATTATAGTAGTCCTGGGTCTAAATTTTCAGATAGATGGTGTGTCTTTTAAACTATGCCCAATCATTATTTCAGGAAGTTATTCTTGAATAAGATCTTTGTATATATTCTGTTCCCTTGCTTTTTTTTTTTAATTTCAGGGAATCCTGTGATTCATATCTTCCATATCTTACACTGTGTTTCTGAGATGATATCTTCAGTATTTTATCTTTCTAATGTTTACCGCATCCTTTTAATCCATTTCTGCCTTTCCATTTTCAAAAATTTTAAATGTAATTTACATAAAGTAAAATTCAGTGCATAGTTCTGTGGATTTTTTCCATGTTTTTTCTTTTTTTAATGTTGTGCTGGGTTAGGGTACATTGTGGCATTTACAAAAGTTTTTACAATATATCAAGTACATCATACATGAATTCACCCCCTGCATCATTGTCCTTTATTCCTCCTCTCCCACCACTGTTCCTGGACTAGTTTCAACAGGTATCATTTTCCATTTACATAAATGTGCACACAGTGTTTGCACTATATTCACCCCCTTGCTGTGGATGTTGAGAAATTCATAAAGTCTTGTAACCACTACCACCACATTCAAGATACCAAATAATTTCAATATTCCCCATAATTTTTTGTGCTCTTTGTGGTTGAAAATCCTCCACTCATTCTCTTGTAATCTTCAGTTTACTGGCTGTCTCTATATAGGCTTTGCATTTATAAGAATGTCATATAAATGGTGTTGTGGAGGATGTATGCTTTTGTATGTGGTTGCAGTTTTTCACTTAATGAAATGCATTTAAGACACATCCTTATTGTTAGAATTATCATACCTTCTCTTACTGCTGAATACATCACAGTTTGCTTCTTTGTTCTGTGGTTGAAGTACATTGGATTGTTTCCAGTTTGAGGAAATGATGAGTAAACCTTACAAAATAATTTGTGAATAGATATTTTGTGTAAAATAAATTTCTATTTCACTTGAGTAAACATGTAAGAGTGAAATTGATGTGCTGATATGAAGAACAAGTATTGAGAAAAGCATTCTGAAACTAAAAAGAATAAGGCTAATATGATAAAAGAGGAAGAACTCGTGACCTAATGATGGTACATTTTTTAATCCTTATTTCCTTAGATCCAAAAAGTTTTTGTCACTTAACTTTGGTTGTACAGTGATTGCTTTAATTTCATGAAATAAACTAATGACCTTTGGATAATTCCTTTTTTGTCCCTTCAGTCAGTGTTGAAATTTATTTATTTCTCCAGCAACCAGAGTAGCACTTCTAATATAGCAACCTTTTCTGGGGCCTTCAGAAGGAGCTAGCCACTATTCTAAACCCTGAACATGCATTTTATAATTTGTGAATTAGAATTATCCAGCTTTGTGCATTGGTTTCAATGAAAATTTAACACAATGTTATTAAAAGGGTGAGGAGAAAAATGAAAAGTAAATAACCTTATATGGAACTGATGTGTTTACGAAAGGGTTATTAACATACTGTGAAGCACTGCCAACGCACCTCTTGTTTTTGAGAAATGCACTTTTCATTACAGATGACCTTATTGCTTAGTATAGGCATCTAAATGCTGATAAATAAAGTACAAGTCTACTTTGTACAAAAGAACAAGCAACATTGTTATGAATTCACAATACATATGTAGATTACTTCTTTGGTGTATACATTAATAAATAAAATATTTATGAGCCAAGGCTTAAAATGAAAGATTTAGCACCATGATGGCTAAAGCACTTCACGATTTCCATTAGTTTTAACAATATTGGGGTTTATGGTTCCTTTGGGAACCATATTTAAAACATAAATGATTTAAAAGACCCCTAAATATAGCCATGACCTTTATTGAATAATTCAAGATATTTTGTTATCCCTTGCATTATGGAATGAATGCTGTCTTTTCTTAAATAGTTTTAAAAGGACATGTATTTCAGGTCCTGTTTGAGCAGTCCAGATGGTATGGGCTACAGGAGATGAGCAGAAGAGCGTGCACTGGCTGGATTAGAAGCTCAGGGAAGGTTTTGTGGAGCAAGTGATACTGGATCTAGGAGTAGTAAATTATTAGTGTGGATAGAGCATTGATACTAATAGGAATCACTTTATTAAATTATGTATGCAATGTACCAAATTAGTATTCAGATAAAAGATTCATCTTCCAAAAGGTTGTTGATTTTTCATAGAAGTTTGAACATCTAGTTGAAATCAATAAATGCACACAACTAGATTGTTGATTATTATTTTAAAAAATCATGTCTTCTTTGATCCTTCTACCTGCCATTGTGAACAAGACAAATTCTAAAAACATTATTATCTATTCTAATTCATGATGAAATATTTTTATTATATTTAGCCAAGATTCTGCATTGTGTCTATATTTGTAGTTGACTGATATAAATTCTAGCAAGAGTCATTTAAAAATCTTAATGATCTCTTGGAAAAAAATAGATCAGTATAAATGAATATTATTCACTTAGCAGAGATCAAAGAATCAATGTGATCTCTCAGTAAAATAGGCTTTTAGATAAAAAAATGACTCAACTGGCTTTTTTTTATAGTAAGAAAACAATCCCAAATGTGATAAGAGAATACTTTAAACTGGAACAATTACCATGGCATTTAGAAGAAGTAGAAAAATAATATATAAACTCTCCTTGTCCTCTTCCTTGGGATGATCTAGGCTTGTGATACTCTCATATCTTCCTGACGTTGGACAGAGAAGGTGTGATCTTTGGCTCTTAACTGCAGTGTTTGCCTCTGTAATAATCTGGCTCCTGTACTTTCAGTGTTGCCAAAGTGCAGTGATGGCCCTGGGAATCTCATGCTGTGCTGGAGGTCTCCTCATTCTTCATCCACTTAACCTTCAGGGATACCATATCTTAATTTCCTCCTAATCTCTGTGCCTCTTTGAGCCAAGAGAGTATATTTGGATCCTCACTACATGCTATAGGATTCCAGAAAGTATGGTAAAATGGACATGGGTCTCAAGACATTCTTTGTCTAGACTCGCCCTACTGCAATTTATACTCTAAAACAGCAACAGATCTCTGTTGGCAAGAATCATGCTGATAGTCTGTCTCTTGCAGAAACCCAGAAAATGGATGAAATAAATTTGGTGATCTCTCTGGACTCCATTTTTTGGGTATCAAACCTTCCGTAGAAGAAGGAAGGACCGAGGGCTAAGAGTTGTGTGTAGCATTCCTCTGTAAAGCCTCTCCAAGCTCACACAATGCACATCCAAAGTTCTATATAACAGGGCTTATATAAGCATATTTCTCCCTCTCATCTACAGTGGTTCATAATCTAAATTGGTATTTTCAAAATGTTTTGATAGAAAAGCACTGTGGGTGGTTTCTCATTATTTTATTCTTATTTATATTCTTATTATTTTCATATTAATCCCGGGAATCACACACTTAACTTACTGTTATTAATAGCAATAGTTTCATTGGAAAAACAAATTATGCTGGTCAAGACCAACTAAATTGATTTCTTGTTAAAGTCTTTATTCTGAGTCCCCAGAATAAAAGGGACTTGTTTCTGATAAACAACAACAGATTTTTAGTAGACTTGTTTCCCTCTCAGGTAGCTGGGTCTTGCAAATGCAAAAAACTTCAACCTTCAGAACAATATCTATGCTACATGCTTTAAAAATCCATTTGAAATTTTTTTTGTTCTGTACACCACTCTCTACCTTCTATAATGAATATCCCTGGGTGTATGAACAGAGAACAGTAAGAAAAATGAGAGAATCTACAGATTTTATCTTTCTACATATAAATCAGGACTGAGCAGCACAAAACTTAGATTAATTTTCCCAACTGAGCAGTTCACAGAGGACACTACTGTTCAGATGAACAATCTGACTTGTCCAAGGCCACAGTCCAAACTCAAATCGGGTTTTTTTTTTTTTTTGGTGGTGGTATTGGTGTTTGAACTCAGAGCTTCATGCTTGCAAAGCAGGCGCTCTACTACTTGAGCCACCCTCTGGTCCATTTTGCTTTTTTTTTTTTGAGATGAGGTATAGCACATTATTTGCCCAGGCTGTCCTAGAACCACAATCTTCCATATCTCAGCCAGTCAAGTAGCTAAGATTACAGGATTATAGGCATAAGCCACTAGGGTCTGGCAAATCATTGGTTCTGTTTTTGTTCTATAACATCCAAGATGCCCCACTACCGACAAATGAATTAAGAAAACGTGGTATTTATACACAATGGAATTTTACGCAGCCAGTGAAGAAGAATGAAATGTTATCATTCGCAGGTAAATGGATGGAACTGGAGAACATCATTCTGAGCAAGGTTAGCCTGGCCCAAAAGACCAAAAATTGTATGTTTTCCCTCATATGCAGACATTAGATCAAGGGCAAACACAACAAGGGGATTGGACTTTGATCACATGATAAAATGAAGGCACACAAGGGAGGTATGAGGATAGGTAAGACACCCAAAAAACTAGATAGCATTTGTTGCCCTCAACGCAGAGAAACTAGTGCATATACTTTAAAGTGACAGAGGCCAATGGGAGAAGGGGACCAGGAACTAGAGAAAAGGTTAGTTTGAGAAGAATTAACTTAGAAAGTAACACATATGTACAGGAAAGCAGTACAAGTCAACTCCCTGTACAGCTAACCTTATCTCAACTAGCAAAAACCCTTGGTCCTTCCTATTACTGCTTATACTCTCTCTTCAACAAAGTTAGAGATAAGGGCAAAATAGTTTCTGCCTGGTAGTGAGGGGGTTGGGAGGAGAGGGAGGGGGTGGGGGGGTAAGGGAAGGAGCAGGGAGAAAGGGGGAGAAATAACCCAAACATTGTATGCATATATGAATAAAATTAATTAATTTAAAAATCTATTATTTATTTATTAGTATATTATAATTATACCCCGGGGGCGGTACATTGTGACATTTACGAAAGTGGTTCCACTATATCTTAGTTAGATTCACCCTTTCCGTTTCTCTCCAAGTGTTCTTTCACCATTTATTACATCTAATGATATCCAGACTCTTCTGAAAATAAGAAAATTGGTCAAATAAAAGCATATATACGTCACTAAAATGAAGGGGTGCTGATTCATATGCCCTACCTAATAATTAGGTTTTTTCTTCTTGACCTTAGAAAGTCTAAGGTTGAAGTATTCATTGTATCAGATTCAGTTCCAAATTTCCTATATTCTCTTTCTCTCTCCTTCTTTTCACTGTACTTAGGGTGGAGAATGCTGCCTATACCTTTGTGGAGTCACTTTTAGGCTTTGATTTTAAGGAATCTGACAATTTATGTGCTTTGAAACAAACTTTTCAGGATTAAACTGATTGTCACTTGGTTCATTGGCTGATTTACTCAGTCATGTAGGACTATCCTCAATTTCAGCTCTTAGAGAAAATGGATTTTATACACTGACATAAAAATACATGGGCACTTCTGATGATTTACATCACAGGTGGGCAAAAAGAGGTTGATTTGAACAAATACGTATCTTCAAAAAGTGCTTAACTCTTTCAGAAAGTGATTTATCAACCTGTGTCAAAGATTTTTGATATACATACCAGTGTTTAATCTCAGAATTATGTATAAAAACAAAATACTATATTGACTACAAATTAAATATCAGCAGTAATAATATGATTATATACATTATGGTGCTTGTGCAAAATAAATTATTATGCAACACTAAAATATGTTATTAACAATCAGTGTTCATGAATATGGAGAATTTTGTGTTTTAATCATCTTACAAATGACGTCTAAAATTAAATCCTTAGTGTGAGATCAACTATGTAAACATAATTGCACAAAAAAATATTAGAAGAAACATATCAAGTTACCATTATGATTAGACTTGGGAGATGGGCATATGGTGGTCATATGTTTTCTTTTTCCCATCTGAATCTTAATTTTTTTTCCAATTATACATACTCAGAAGAAATAATTTGAAAGAAGTGTTTCAGAACACATTAATATTAAAAATTTGGAAAAATTCTCAGGTTTCAAATGTGTAAGCTTTTTAGATTATATTTGAGTGCAATGTTCAAAGGTGCCTCATGAGACGGGATGGAGCATTAATACAGTATTTCAGCTGGAGTATCCTGTGATGTAATAGGCATGAATCACAGCTGTTCTTAGTAACACAAAATATGGGAAAAAATGATATTGAATAGAAAAATATAAATCTTTAAACAACAGGTGAGGTTATTATTTAGCATTTTGAGTGGGGAACAATGTTTGTTTGTCTCCTGCTGCTATTTACAATTTAGAACTATTATGAGATTCAGAAGAGAAGAACAAGTTGTAAAGGGAAGAAGAAATGAATAACTCTTCTACATCCTCTCTGAGGAAGTTACCTGCAATCAATCCTGTTAGAATGAGCAGCAGATACAAATGGATCTGCTTTCTTGAATTCACTGGTTGCACCCACAGTCCACACTGCACAAGTTGAAGCAATCTTCTTTTCAAAATATTGATTTCCTATGGAATTGTCATTTGAAATGATGGATCTACAGTTGGGCTGGGACCTAGAGGAAGCTGATGGTTGTGTTTGTGTTGCAGGCATGAATCTTGATAGACTTTGTCCTCCACACAAAGGACAATAGGAAAGGAAAGAAGTTGTTAAGAGTTGGGAGAAAGATTAAGGAAAATACTTTAATCATCTTCCAATTTTATAAGCCAATTTCTACTACTGAGGACAGAGTTATTTATGAGCCCATCATTTCACAGTAGTTGAGGTTTTTTGGTTTTTTTTTTTATTGTTCCCAGAGACAAGGTAATCAGACTCATGGTTATGTACTTTTGAACAGAAATGCAAAAAGTTTCACTTTACTACCCACAGTGCTGCAGGTTGATCCTTGGGTCAGAATGAAAATAATCTTTCTTCTTAGGTTAGATTTCCAGGAGACCTGCAACCTTATATTCAAGAGAAGTGTGATTTCTGGTTGTTTTCTTGCATCCTAACATACTAGATATGACTGCCTTTTCTGTTATATTGTTGTATAATATGAATTTCATCTAATCTGGATCTTCTTTTCCTATAGTATGTTGTTGCTTTTTTCTCCCACATGTTGCAGACCCTTATTCCATCCTTTCTTCTTTCCATGTTATTTTTCCTCTTTATTCTCTATCTTTATACCAGAGACTTCCCCCAACCTCACTGATTTGGGGTTCATTAGCTAGACTGGTGATTTGCTTGCCAGAGACCCCTTTTCTGTTATTCCAGATAAGCACAAAACTATTAATACGTCTGTTTTTTCATTTAAGAATAACCCATGATGTAAAGTGTGTACATAAGTGCAAATGCTCATGTATTTAAGTATATGATACATAAGCACATTAAGTTAAAAAACTACTGTATAATTAGTGAAGGCAATACTTTTCATAAATTAAATTCCTAACAATATAAATTTGACTATTATCAGACAATAGCTTTTAAACAATTCTATAAACAATCTCTTGTCTGAAAGTCAAATTACTATTTTCTCTGCTTAAATCAAGCAAAATAAAACAAAATGTTAAACCACTTGTAAGTAATGGGATATGCTCAGTGAATTCTGTATAATGGGTACTCTCAAGAATGTTTAAAGGCTGGCAGTAGTGACTCAAGCCTGTAATTCTAGCTAATGGAGGAGATAGAGATAGGGGAGACCATGTTTTGAAGATAACCAAAAGTTTATGAGACTGCATCTTAACCAATTATAGCTGGGCATAAATAGGAGGATCATGGTCCAGACCAGCCCGGGCATGAAGCAAGACTCTATCTCAAAGCTAAACACAATAAAAGGGCTGGGGGTGTGGCTCAAGTGCTTAGCAAGCAAAAGACCTTGAGTTCAACCCCGGGTGCTACCAAAAGAATTCTGATTTTTAAAAATTTACATCTAATTTCTCAGAAAATTATTTTTTTGATACAGAAAAATAAAGTATAAAGAATGGGCTACCTTATGTTTTGATACATATATACATTGCACAATATTGAAATTAGGTTAAACATGTCAGTCTCTTTAGACATTAATCATTTTTATGGTTTTAAAATAGTTTTTGAGACATTAGCTCATTGTCTCCTTATGTTAAATGACCACTATTTTCTTAGGCTGTATGATGACTTGATACCTCTTTATTTATAATCATCTTACATTTCAGGATACCGTCAATGTGTGCCTTTCCCTTTCTCTAGTTTTTTGTTTTGATCTAATATATATGAGAAAAGTTCTATCTAAATTTAGCAGAATTCTGGCTTAATTAAAAGTAATTACTTAGTGATTTTTAAATGCAAATAAGTTCCAATATAGGAGTATGAGCCTCACTACACACTTTTATTTTTCTTCTTTGAGATCTTTTAATAAAACATTTTATTTTTATTCTTATTAGGATTTCAGAGACATGAAATTGCAGGACAAGTGTGATATTGAAATATCTGACTATTTCTAAGCAAGTCCCATACTATATAACTATAAAAATGTTGAGACGATTAAAAGTATCCTATAAGAAAATATTTGATATACGATAGTCACCCAGTAAAAAGAATGAGAGCCCAACAGACAGGCAAACCAGGGAAGACCCATAATGGGTAGCTTAAACTTCATTTGGTAGTCATCTCTAGCATATTTCTCAAATCTGAATCACAATGTTGAACATCACTGTCAGTCAACGAGCAATTTTGCATTCATCTTTGTTTTATGCCACATTCTGTACATTTCTTTGTTTAGAGAATATATTTAGTTTGGAGATTGGAGTGGAACGTTTGCTGTGTAGATGGATGCTAGTTGAAATAAAACATAAACACATCTACTTGGAGCTGTGACTTTTCTGATTTGGGCAGTCCACTGAATTTCTAGAAGACTTCAAAAAAGAGTACTCATTTGTCAGTTGCTTGCTGATGATAACTGACCTCATGGCAGCATCATGTCGAATAATTATAACCACACATTAAAATAGGGATAACTTTTCCAATTTGGCTATGAACACACAGACCAGAAGTCAGGTCCTCATTTTAGTTCCTAGCCAACAAAATCTTAATCAGAGAGCTATATATTAGGAGTAAAAGTTAAATAGATTTCAGTTGTAAAATTATTTCAACTCTAAAGCAACAGAGCAGCCTAGTATTTAGAATTTCAATAATATATTAAAGTTAAAAATAAATAAATGTTTTCTAGGAAACTTTTTGGTAGCCAGTGTTCATCCTTTCATTCCTCATTTAGTATTATTTATTTGAAGTTTTATTATAATAGTATATATAAGGAGAACTCTGGCCTCTTTCAGGACAGTAGCCCTGACTGAATCCTTTAAAATTGTCTTATAAATTAAATTCTGATTAGATATGCTTATAAAATGTATCTGGCATGAATTTTCTATATATAAATAGAAAAAATTATACTAGTCCTTTTTGTCCGTATGCATTATAGAAAATCAATGACATTTGAAAAACCATTTTACTTAGAACATTAAATTTATTTTAACAAAGTAAATATATTCTCTTTGGTGTTAAATGAAATAGGCTGTTCTGTTGTTGGATATTTATGGTAAGTATGTACCATTTTTCTCACTTTTCTTTGTTCAGATTAACATCATTTTCTGATATTTATCTATCTTATTTACCAGTCTGCTATTTGTATTAGTAGGCAATCTGATCTCCTATTTTCCTTTGATCTGATCACTATGCAAGTATAATTTTGAGCTCATCTGCTTTAATACTTGTCATGTGGCAAGCAAAACCCTTTCTAAGAAAAAAAATTATTTCAAGAGGGGAAAGTATAAGTGAGGCATCTGGCAGTCCTAACTCTACAGTACATTTAAATTAGATTTTAGAAATGGTTAGACTGCCTGGATTCCTGACGGAGTCTTTTGGTAAGCATTATAGTTGAAATGGTAGCATGAATGAAGTAGTGGGACAATTATTGGTAACTCCTGGAACTAAGCCCTAGCGTATTAATATTGAAAATGTGTTAACATGCGTTGATATTTGGTTGTGAACTTTGGGACACTGACATACAAAATGAAGGGGACCAAATACATAAAAAATAAAGGAGCCAAGACTGCCATTACCTTGATGAAGTACTCTCACATGGATATTTTTCACATTGAAAGCTTTTTTTTAGTTGTTAACTATTAGGAAAATAACTATATAATCTTTCTGGTGCATAGATTTGCCAAATCTTAACAATTTACAAATAAAATATTTTACAAATTATTAATAAAATTCTCAGTAAATGTGGTGTATGGTATATTAGGGGTTCTAGAGATCAAAGCTTGGCCTTGTAATCTTTGTTATTTTCCATCTTAATATGAGGAATGTATTTTGGAGATCAATTTCAACAAGTTATTTAGTGAATATCATTTTTGTTTTGAGTTGTCAAAAACAGGATGAAGCCCCCCCATTCAAATGTTTTGTCTTGAAGTCATTAATGAAAATGTATGAAAAGAATAATTTAATTGAGAAAATGAAATCTTAGAAGTTGTAGACTGTTATAATTAAGGGCCTATATTTTCCTGAATTAAGAGTCATCTAAAAGTATGACAGAATTCTTCATGAGAAAAAGTAATAAAATTTTATTATATATTTTCAAAAAAAGTTGTATTTCTTATACCCTTTTCTGGGTATAAGAGAAGATATTAGCTCAAGAGAAGATATTAGATCAAGCTTTTGATTGTGAAATAAAGTTTTGACCAAGGTCTTATCTTCCTCTCTTTGAAAAGAGTTCTTTGAGTGTGAATTTCTAACAATATGAGTAATCAGAAATTTGGAGAAGAAAAAAAAGGGCTAGTCTTGCAGGATGTCAAGAAAGGGCATAAGCAAGCATTAGACAAAAAGAACAAACACAGAAAAGACCCTTAATGGGATGAATACCCAGCTTGTCACAAAAATGCTTAATGATGGAGTAAAGAGAAATTTGCAGTTTCTTGTATGTTGAATATTCATCATATAGTCTATGCAGCTGTATCTTAGAATGCCATTTCCTTTTTTAAAAAAAAAAACATAAAGCAGACTACTCTTTTGGTTTGTTCTTAGGAATTGTTATTGTGTACCTACATGTCAAAGTGAACTATTGAAAAATGGCAATTTAAATGCATATTTTACTATTTTTTTCTTAGTATATGATCAGATTTATGGCACACAGGTTACCTAATTTTTTAGGAGTAGAAAAAAGATTATACATTTAGTACTTATGGTATTTTTATTCATTGTTCAATGTACTAAATAAGACTATTGCATATTTCAAGCATGTATGTGTCCAGGTGTGAGCATTGTTCCTGATAATTTATTGCTGATAACTGATTTTAATTACTTCTCTAATAGATTTTACAGGCTAATGCTAAGTCCAGTCATATCATCTTAGACTCAACAACATGTGTGATTCAAATTTTATAAAGCTATGCCTTGGAACATCAATATATTACTGGAGTTTATAATTCTATATCTCAAAGTGATTTAAGTTACCATTTTAAGCAGTTACAGTAACTCTTAAAGACAAAAGTTTATATCTCTATATCCATCTAATGATTCAAAAATCTATCTGTGAAAAGTTTAATACCTCACTCTAAAACAGGATTTGAGGTCTAATTTGGTCATGCTTAAGCTTCTGGCCATCTTACTTGTTTAGGCTGCTTCTAAAAACCTCAATGTATTGTCCTCTTGGGATACAGAAAGGAAGACTGGGGGATACACTATAGCTGGTGTTTCCGGGACTATGAGTGATTGGGGTTGTTAGTGCCTCTACATCTATCCAAGTTCTCAATGGAAACTAGACCCTGGTGGATCTCGTTAATCCTCCAGATCCTATCTTTGAGTTTCAAAGAGAAGGCTCTGAACAAATACTCTCTTTTCTCTGCTAAGAATTGAGGGCACTGAAGATCCTGGTTTGTGGTCAATTTTCTCCTCTCCTCACCAGGACCAGCATGGAAGGGCAAGGAAGACATGGTCAAATCCATGGGGAAGGGTGTATCTTGGGAGAAGGATGGACTGAGATTCTCCAAGACCTTGCCCAGAGTAGTATAAGACATCATAAAAGTATGGTTTTATAAACATAAAATAATGTAGTAAACACAGCAAATATAAAGCAACATAAAGAACCATAAAACTCCCAGGGTGTTAAAGCTAGAAAATAACCTAAACTATTAATAGCGCAAAATAAATCAGCACCAACCATCTCAGAGGAAATAAAGAATTTATCTTTTTCTCAAGATGTCAGTCAAATCATTGCATAATGAGGGAACCAGAGAGAATATACCCAGATATTTAGGAAAACATTACTATGGAGGAATTATAGAAGTAGTTGGCTAATAATAAATAAGTGGTGTATTAATTCCTTGGATTTGTTATATTCAGGGCATTTGGCAACTTTATAAAACTTTGAAATTTGATATGAATCCTTTCCTTGTAGTAAATATATACACTCATTTCACACTAAATTTCTATTGACTATAGAAGTAATGATCATATTATCAATATTTGTAAAGCAAATAAATGTAGATTCTATGAACTGTTTTATAGGTGCTTATACCACTTACAGGTTAAATGATATCTCCAAAAATATGTTCATGTCCTAATCCCTGGAATTTGTGAATATGGTCTTATTTAGAAAATGGATCTCTGCAACTGTAAGTAAATTTAGCATCTTGAGATAAGGACAAATCCCCAGTTTTTCAGGAGGGTCCTAGGCTAATGACAAGAGACACACAGAATAGATAAACGGACAAAAGAGAAGGAAGCAATATGACTGTGGCTCAGAGATTGGAGTGGGCCTTACACAAATCAAGGATGTGAGCAGCCACCCGAAGCTGGGAGACAAAGAGTGAAATCACCCCTACAGTCAACCTGGAAGCGCAGGTCTGATGTACCTCAATTTCTGAGTTCTGGTTTCCAGATGTGGGAAAGAAAAGGCTTTTGTTGTTTTAAGACACCTAATTTGTTGCAATTTTGTACAGAAGCCACAGAAACATAACTGATAACACTAATATGCATCATCATCACTGGTATATTATAAAATTGATTCTTTTATTTTGTAGCAAATACCAGCAACCAGAAATATGAAAAAGGGTGGCAACAGAGACTGAGATGTTGAAAAAGATGGAAAATTTTTAATAAGAGCAAAATCAGAATTATATTTCTAAAACTAAAAGCTCATATGTAAGGTTTTTTCTTTTCTTATTCCAGTCTTTCAGTTTCTGCAGAATCCATCTTCCTATTTGCTGGTATATTTTATTTGTCAGGGGAAACTGATTTAGGAATAGACCTTTCATGGACCCTTTCTGAATTAAAAAATAAGCAAGAATCATTAAGGCAGTTTTAGGACCAGAGACACAGGAGAAGTTAAAAGAGATAGCTATAAATCTTATAAACTTTTCTTGTAGTTATTTTATTAGTGCACATTAATTGTACAAAATAGTGTGTTTCATTACGATATCTTACTTTTTCTTTTTGCAGTACTTGGGGTCAAACTCAAAGCCTTGCATTTGCTAGGCAAGCATTCTACAACTTGAACCATGCCTCCAGATTTTGTTGTTGTTTGCTTTGTTTATTATTTGTTTTTGTTTTTTGTTTTTAGTTTGTTTTTGAGATATGGCCTTATGTCATACCAAGAGGACCACAATCCTACTACCTCTGGCTCCTGAGTGGAGTAGTTGGGATTATAGTTGTGTACCACCACACCTGGCGATCATTAAGTTATTTTTATATATTTATATAAGGTTCTTTGATTATATTCTCCTCCCATTACCCATGCTTATCCTCCTCACCTCCTTTCTAGTCCCTAATAGTACCACTGCAATCTACCACTTTCATGTTTTTTCAGAGAGTCTGCACATGAGAGAAAACATGCAATACTAGTTTTTCTGAGTCTGTTTATTTCATTTACCATAATGAGCTCCACTTCCATATATTTTCTTACAAATGACATGATTGTGTTCTTCTTAATGACTGAATGATATCCATTATGTATGTATGCCACATTTCCTTTGTCCATTTCTTATCCAATGGTCACCTAGGCTGATTTCATGACTTGACTATTGTGAATAGTGTTACAACAAACATATAAACATGGATATGCAGCAGGTATCTAGCTATACCATAGGAGTGGTACATATGGTAATTCTGTTATTAGGTATTTTATTTTGATACCAGAGATTGAACCCAGGGCCTTGATCATGCTAGGTAAACACTCTACCACTGTTTTATGTTGGTTTTTTTTTGTTGTTGTTAGTGAAAGTAACAGTAAAGTTTATTAGGCGAGTAGTATGCCTTCAACAGACTAAAAGCTGGTTGTTTCTAGAGTGAGAACAGCAGGATACGGGGGAATAGAAAGAGAGAGAGACATTTCCTGTTTCCCATGCAGAAAATGGGAACAAAAACTCAAAATAGTGGTCCATGTGAACTGGGGGAATACACATGGCCAAAGATAATGAGTCTGGGTGGCTGAGATGGCTGACAGGGAGGGGTCACTCTCCCAAATCATACCCCATCACACCCACATCCCACTCAAATCACTAAGACTATTGGTGTGCTTTAGAACTTCCCTTTCATTACTCTCTATCCCTCCAAGGATCATTGTACCTTGTTAACATCTCAAAGAGGAAAACAGAAGCAGATAGCTCCTTTTTGTCTCCCTGTTTCTATAACTTAGCATGGGAAGGAGCTAGCTGCTCTGGGTGTCTTTGTTCCAATGTTAAGAGTTCTGGCCTTTTAAATATTTATTAAAATAAAATAATTTTCCTGTCTCCTCTTATGGTTACTGCTTATGTCTAACTGCTACTTATCATTCCCCTGTTTTATATTGTTTTTGACATTGGGTCTTGCTAACTTTTCTGGGACTGCCTTCAAACTTGTGATCATCCTGCCTTTACCTCCCTAGTAGCTGGCATTACAGTCATGCACCACCATGTCCAGCTCTGTTATTAGTTTGTTGGAGGACCCTCCATAATGATTTCCATAGTTTCTGGAAAAATTTATATTCCTACCAACAGCACCTTCCCCCTAACCTCACCAGCACATGTTGTTTTTTGCTTTCTTAACAGTAACCACTCTGACTGGGGTAAGATGGAAACTTTTCAGCTCTACAAGTAGGCAGACTGTATTTTAGTCTAAAATCCTTCTTCAATTTATATATATAGTCTCAAAAAGTACATTATCACAGCATGAAATGATGAATGTTCTTATTTGTTCTAGGTGTAATCTTAGTTCTATTGAGTATCTGAATATGTAAAAATATTATTTAAGGGTTATTTAAACAATGAGTTAAAACTATTTACTTAAGCAAACTTATGTAAGTATGTTTTTATTTATTCATATAAATAAAATGTTTTAATGTAAATATATGTAAAATAGAAATAATCACAGCACAATTGATGGGTAAGTTGTCTTCACCAAATGGGACAATGAACATTTAAGAATTAAAAGTGTTGTTAGTGTAAGAATATAAACCAACCAGTCATTTAAAGACGTTTTAAGAAATATGCTGAACTAACATGGATAAGATTATTTCATCCAAAAAAGTAACTTAACTACTCACATTTAAAATGGTTTTCTGTGTTGTTTTTTCTGTACATTGAATTCTCATATATCATCTTTGTAAGGTATGGTGATTTTTCTTAAAAATTGATGAGGAACTCATGAATTACATCTATTGAAAATCAGACTCATTATTCTTTGCAAGAATAGAGATTAGATTCAATGCTATAGTTTAAAAAATCAGATAAAGTGAGAAGGACTGCCTTCTCTATCTTGTTTTGTGTTAGATGACATTTTTTTTTCTAAGAAAACTTTAATAAATTTTATCAATATTGGCCAGATTTTTTGGAAGCCTCTGTCAGTTAGCAAGGCAGTGCTTTTAGATTCCTACCCTCTGTCTATCTAAAGCTATTCTCTGAGTACAATTTTATTTGTAAAAAATATAAATTAATTCATTTTCTAAAAAATATAAATTGATTCATTTTGTCCTCAAGGTATGTGTGAGAGGTTTAGCATTCAGGAGTAATCCTTTTTCAATGAAATGATTCTAACTCCTGTTATTGCCTCTCCTTTGATTCTTTCACTCAAACCACAATTATTTTACATTATAATCATAATGAATTATTAAACCATGCTGTTCTATTTCTGTGTACAATTTTACAAGAATGGAGAGGGTTCTAAAAGAGTGCATATATGATGTAATTTGTGTGGAAAACTGGAGGAGTGGCTGCTTTTTTGTGGATTGGGAGACTTTTTAGAAGAACTTATTTTGAGGGGAAAAGAAGGATGAATATGCTATAATAAACAAACTAAACAGGCAGAACCAACTTCAAGTTTAGCATGTTGTCCATCTCTTGCTCAGATTCCGCTTAGGCTCCCTCATGTCTGTATCCTATGGAGAATAATTCAGAGAGTGTTATAAAGAAGTCATTAATCACAATTTCCCTAGTATCTATGTAAAACAGGAGCACTCTAGCAACACTGCTTTATCAGTCTTTTCTGTGGTGGAATGAAACATATCTGCCTAGAGATCTGATTAAATTAGGGCTAAACTGGTGATTCCTGAAGAACTGTGGCTGTTAGTTGTAAGACGATTTCTCTGAATCTATCAAAGCCCAGATGTCACTGAAAATATATCTCTTCACAAGTTCTGCACAAAATTCTGTAGGTTCTTATAAATATCTGATGGTTGTGGTGGAAGAACGGGTATGGTATGGGCATTCTGTATATTTTATGGTGGTACTGAGGATTGAACTCAGGGCCTTGAATTTGTTAGGTAAGCTCTCTACCATATGAGCCACATTCCCAGCTTGAAGACAATATGCTGTGTTTTCAATTTTTCTTATTTCTTTTTTTTCATTCTGAATTAGAGAAGAGAGATACCAGAAAATGGGAACTGCTGGTCTTATATTCTGTCTTTCAAAGCCTATAAAATTTCAGATCTTTTTGGTATTCTAGTGTCTTTCCTGCCCATATACACTTCTTTTTACCTCTGTAGATAGTAAGCTTCCACACATGTGGAACAGAAGGCCAGTTCCAAATGAGTCTTTTACAATGAGCCACATGTGAATAAATGAATAATTAGAAAAAAAAAACAAATAGTTGGATCAGACTACATTCTATTGGACACAGCAATATGGAGGTCATTAATGCTCTAGTAAGAACAATTTCATTGGAGTAATTGGGGAGAAAGCAGATAAAGATGAGTTTAAGGGTGAATGAAATGTTAACACTTGAGAATATCATGCGTAGACAGCTTGGGAGAAGGATAACAGAAAAATGAGGTGGTAGGTAGAAGGACATTCTAGTTCAAGGGAAGTATATTTATCTTTTAAATCAGATTTGCTAGAATAAGTTTGAGTACAATTGAGAAAGGGATGGGATATGCAGAAAGTGGAATTAAATACTTTAAAATTTTGCCTTTTAATAATCCCTTCCCTTTCTGTCTGTCTATCTCTGTCTCTGTCTTTATATCTATCTACCACATGTGTACGAGTATGTATACTTTTGCTATCTCCAATCACAAAGGAAGGTTTTTAGGCCAATAAATTTAGAGCAAAATGTGAGTGATAATTCAACTTTGTCATTTCTCAAAGATTATTAACATTTTTTAAAGAATTAAAATGAAAACAGTTAAAAAAATAGAATAGGCCTTATAGAGGTCTCTTCATTATCATAGGTTTTATTTTTAAAAAATTATCTAGATTATGTATCACTTCTTTCAAACAAGTCTTTCTCATGGGCTTTTCAATCATTGGTGTTAGGAAAATTGATACTCACACTTCGAAGAATAAATCTAGATTCCTATCACTCACCAGTTTCAAAGATCAAGTCAGAATAGACCAAGAACTTACATATGTAAGACCCAAAACTGAGAAACCAGGGGAAATGCTTATGGCAAGAAAACTTAGGGGAAAAGGTTGAGGATACTGAAATGAGTAAGGTTTTTGAAGAAGATCGCAAAATCATAGGAAACAAATGTAAAACTAGATAAGTGGGATTATATAAAACTAAAAAGCTACTTCACAGTAAAGGAAACAATCAACAGAGTGCAGAGACCACCTATAGAATAGAAGAATATATTTCAAAACTATACATCTGACAAATGGTTGATATTCTGAAGTTATAAGAAACTCCCAAAACTCAACTGCAAATAAATGCAAACTTGATTTAAAAATAGACAATGGGTCTAAGTAGACATTTCTTGAAAGAAGACATACACATGGCCAACAGGTCCATGAAGAAATGCTCATCATCACTAATTATCAGGGAAATGCAAATCAAAACTACAATTGAGGTATTACGTCACCCTCAACGAATGTCTTCTATCAAAAAGAGTAATATAACAACTGTTGGCATAGATGGTGGAAAAGGGAACCTTTGTACACTGCACTATATTCCCACTATTAGTAGCAATTGTAATTCTGAAAAACAGTATGGAATTTCCTCAAATAATTAAAAATGATTCAGTAATCCCACTCCTGGGTATAAATCCAAAGGACCTGAACACTATGTAGAGAGGCATCTGCATTCCTATGTTCATTACACCACTATTCACAACAACCAAGAAATGGAAATAACCTAAGTTTCCATCAACTGATGAACAGATAAAGACAATGTGAACATACACACAAAACATACTATTCAGCCACAAAGGAATGGAATCCTGTTACTTGCAACAACATGGATGGAACAAGAGATCCATTTTAAGTAAAATAAGTCAGACACAGAAAGAGAACTGCCACATCATCTCACTGTTATGTGGTTTCTAAAAAAGTTTATCTCATTAAAACTAAGAATAGGTTGGCAGTTACCAGAGTCTGGAGACAGTGTGTATGTGTCAAGGAAGGATGAGGAAAGATTGATTAATGGGTAGTAAGTTATGTTTAGGAAGTTAGCAAAGCAAGAAGCTTGCTATCTATTGCACAATTTGTTGACTACAGATAAAAACAATGTACTGTACCATTCAGAAAGCTAGATGAAAGGATTTTGAAAGCATTCTCCATAAAGGAATGATAAATGTTTGAGGAAATGTTTTATTTTTTTCTTTTCAACTTTTACTTTATCATTTTTACAATTACTTACATGTGTATACATTGTTTGTGCCATCTCCCCCTCCTCCGCACTTCTAGGCAGAACCTGTTCCAACCTCTTCTCTGATTTTGTTGAAGAGAAAACATAAGAGAGAGTAAGAAAGACATATTGTTTTTGTTAGTTTGGGATAAATAGCTATACAGAGAGATTTCTAAGATTGCTTCCATGCAATTGTGTATTGCAATCTATATTGGTTTGTGTCTCTACCAGACCTCTTTACTACTTCCTGGCCCCTTTCCCACAGTAGCCTCTGCCAATTTAAGATTACATTAATTCACTCCTCAACAGGGAGCACATCAACCACATTCAAGTTTTAGATTTCCTTTCCTTTCCCTATTTCTCTCATGCATATTCTCCCCTTAGTATGTGACCCATGTCCAATAATATTACTGTATTTTCTTTGGGTATATAATCCGCATATAAGGGAGAATAGGTGATTTTTGGCCTTCAGAGCCTGGCTAACTTCGTCAAGATGATGTTCTCTAGTTCTATCCATTTACTTGCAAATGGAAAAATTTCATTCTTCTTTGTGGCTGAGTGAAATTCCATTGTGTATAAATACACGTTTTCTTGATCCATTCGTCAGTTGTGGGACATCTTGGCTGTTTCCATAACCTGGCTATTGTGAATAGTGCTGCAATAAACATGGGTGTGCAGGTGCCTTTGTAACAACCTGAGTCCCATTCCTTCGGGTATATTCCTAGGAGTGAGATTACTGGATCATATGCCAGATCTATGCTTAGTTTTTTAAGGAGGTTCCATATTGTTTTCCATAGTGGTTGTACTAGCTTATATTCCCAACAGCAGGGTATGAGGATTACTTTTTCCACGCATCCTTGCTAGCATTTGTTGGTGGTGGTGTTCTAACAGGGGTGAGGTAGAATCTTTGTGTGGTTTTGATTTTCATCTCCTTTATAGCCAGAGAGGATGAGCACTTTTTTCATGTTTTTTGGCCATTTGGATTTCTTCCTTAGAAAAAGTTCTGTTTAGTTCAGTTGCTCACTTCTTTATTGGTTCATTGATTTTGGGGGAGTTTGGAGCTGTCTGTATATTCTAGTTATCAGTCCTTGTTCTGATGTATAGCTAGCAAATGTTTTCTTCCACTCTATGGGTGGTCTCTTCAATTTAGAGTCTATTTCTTTTGTTGTGCAGAAGATTTTTAATTTTATGTAGTCCCATTTGTCCATCTTTCCTCTTAGTTATTATTGTTTTCATGGTATTCCCTGCTCTTTCATGTAGTGACTTCAAGGTTTTGGCTCTGATATTAAGGTCTTTAATCCACTTTGAGTGGATATTAATATAGAGTGACAGGCATGGATCTAGTTTCAGTTCTCTGCAGGCAGACAGCCACTTTTCCCAGCAACATTTGTTGAAGAGGCTATCTTTGGTCTGTCTTACATTTTTGGCACCTTTGTCAAAAATAATGTGGGCATAGCTGTATGGATTCATATCTGGGTCCTCTATTCTGTTCCACTGTTCTTCATATCTGTTTTTGTGCCAGTACCATGCTGTTTTTATTGCTATAGCTCTGTAGTACAGTTTGAAGTTGGGTATTGTGATACCTCCAGCATTGCTCTTTTTGCTCAGTATTGCCTTGGCTATTTGTAGTCTTTTGTGTCTCTAAATGTACTTTAGGGTAGATTTCTAAAACTCTGTGATGAAAGTCATTGGGATTTTGATGGGAATTGTGTTGATCATGCAGATTGCTTTTGGTAGTATAGCCATTTTTAGCATGTTGATTCTACCAGTCCATGAGCACGGGAGATCTCTCCATCTTCTGTATTCTTCCTCGATCTCTTTCTTCAGTGGTTTGTAGTTCTCCTTGTAGAGGTCATTTACATCCTTTGATTTTTGTTGTTGTTGTTGTTGAGGCTATTGTAAATGGAATTGTTTTCCTATATTCTTTCTCAATTTGTTCATTGTTGGTATAGGGACTTTGTATTTCCAGGATTTCTGTTTGATTCTATCTTCTGAGGTTTTCCAAATCTTTGCTCAACTCTTCTTTTATAATTTGTGTTGTCCTCTTTAACTCATGTATCTCTCTTTTTATAATGTCCTTTGTTTCACTTTGGTGTTTGTTGAGGTCCTCTCCTAGTTCCTTTATTTGTTTCGGTGTCATTTCATGTTCTTTGTTTTTGGTGTCTTGAAATTTCTTGAGTGGATCTTGTACATTCTGGTTAACCTTATCTAATATCTTCTCCATGAATTTCTCAGAGATTTCTTCCCAGATTTCTTCTTTGAAGGCTTTTTTGTGTTCATCACTGAGTTTCTTCATTACATTTATCATTGTTTTGTTGAGGTCAGGAACTGTGTATCCATTTTCTTCATTTCCCACTGAATCCTGTATTCGTTCAATTATTATTTTTTTTTGAAGAGAGTGGTTTCAGTCCCCTTTTCTTCTTCCCATTGCTCCACTTGGTGCTGTGCCATTATATTTTTGGCAGGCTAGTTGGTGAATTTGGTTGCCTGATTTCTTTCTCTGATTTAATTTTTGTGTTGTGGCTGACTTAGTTGTTAGTTAGGTTGATGTGCTCTGTCTGACCCTGGTCTGGAGGTGTAATTTAGCATTAACAAGTTCACGGTTCAATGCCAGACCAGTTATTAACATATTCTATAGAAAACCCCTTGATGATAATATCTATAAACAGTTGGAGTTGGTAGGTAATGGTTATTAGCTAGTTATAGATTATGGGGAATAGGTAAAGGTGGCACTAAAAAAATGGGGGGTAAGAAAAGGAGTTGGTGGGTGAGTTAAGAGGTATATGCTCTGCTAGGTTTTGTGCCCTTTGTGTGTATTTGGGTTTATTTCTGTTGTTACAGTGGAGGATGTTTGTGTCACGGATTGCAGGGGGCTGGGGTTGTGTACAGTTGGTACAGTAGGCTAGTCAGCAGGTGGTGAGTGTGTAAGATGGAGGGGTAGTGTGGTGACAGGTTGGGGAGGATGGAAGAGGGAGGTGAAGATGGAAAAGAGTGGATAAGAAGGGGCAGAAAGAGTAGTTGGGAGGGAGAACAATGGATTGTAGTACAGGAAAAGGAGGGAGAGTGAAGAGGTGAGAATAGGGATAAGAGAATAGTGATGATGGAGTTAATAATACAGGAATAAAAAAGAAAAAGAAATTAAAAAAAAAGAAACACAATAAAAAAAAACACCTGGTTAAGGAACCTCAGGATGTTAAGTCTATTAATAAAAGTTCTGGTGTTATTCTTTATGTGTCCAATTCTGGTACTGGTGTTCAGGCAGAAGGTCTGATGTGGTCTCACCATGTGCCTGGCTTGTAAGTGGAATTTGGACCTTCTGTCCAGAAGACTAGTTGGAGTTTGAAGTGGGGTAAGATTGTCAGCTCATGCAGGGTGGTCAGGGCTATTCTCAGCAGGTGACAGTTGTGTTGTTCCTCAGCTGCAGCTCCTCCCCCAGCAAGGTGGAGCAATTCAGTTTTGAATGCTGCCCTCTGTCCCAGAGATCAGCTCTGGGATCCACCTTCTGCCCTGCTTTTGGAAGTCAGTTTGTCATTCTGCTCCCTTGCTCAGCCTTTTTGCTTCTCCTGATCTCTGCTGAGTGCCAGCGGCTACTCTAGGCAGTTGGCTTGTCAGCCTGTCCTGCTCTCAGTCTTTGTTGCTTGATAGTGCATCACTGAGAGTTCAGCCCTGGGAGTAGTGAGAGATCAGCTCTTTGCCCCTCCCCCATTCTCCCATTCTTCAGGGTGGGTTCAGTTTTCCACCCCCACCTCTGATGTTGGTGTTAGATTACAGTTCACTGTTTATGGCTTTCAGTTTTCCTGGGGAGTGGGTGGGTTCATTCTGCCCAGGGACTGCGCTGGATTAATTTCCTGGGTTGTGGGATGTGAGGGGAGGTGTAGCGGGGTGATAGGCAGGGGAGGCGCAAGTGGTGCATGATGCTCACCTGTATCATTTCTGGTAGAAATGGCGTTGTTGTTTTCATTGCAGCCTGTTATAAGGAGCTGAGGAAATATTTTTAACTGATTTAAACATTACACACATATATATGTATCAAATAGTACATGGTGCTCCATGAAGTGAATTTGAATGGTCAGAGTATAGTGCTCACTTGTAATCTAAGCTACTTGGGAAGTGGAGATCAGGAAGACTGCCATTTAAGGCCTTCCTAGGCCAAAAGTCAGTGAGAGCTTATCTCAACCAGCAAGATAGGTATGGTGGTGTGCTCCAGGAATCCCAGATTTGTGGTATGCCTAGCAAGAGATCATGGTTTGAGGCCAGCCCAAAGCAAAACCACGAGACCCTGTCTGTAAAATAAATAAAAGCAAAAAAGTTCTGCGGGTGTGGCTTAAGTGGTACAGTGCCTGTCTAGTAAGCATAAAGTCCTGAGTTCAAAGCCCAGTACTGCAAAAAAAGTGAATTTGAATAAATGCTTTGCTCAAAAACTTCACTCAATCTTCACAGAGACTTGGCTGTTATCTTCTTAGAGATATGTCTATATTTTGTATGTGCTTCTGCACAGTTGAACATTTTATGTACATTTTCTCCTTACTAAGAACTTCCCATTCCTGCTGGTTTCTATGTGCTCATATATATTTAGAACATGGTAGAAACTTATCAAATTGTTGAGTGAATGAATGTACCATATGTTCCTCTAAGGGCAGGACTATTTCTTCAAACATTTGCAAACTTACAAAGCAGACATTTTCTCCCTTCAGTACCCATTGTCTGCTTTAGCTCTTATTCCTTCTCAGATATTCAAACCTTGATCTTCCCATCCTAGTAAACAAATCTATGATGAAGCTATTTTTTCCTCTTTCTTTCAAAACTTAATTATTTAGTGTCCTAGTTAATAGTGACTTGATAAATGAATGAATCTTTTTGGATATATTCTTGTATGCTGCTGTTAATGGTGAGGGAAAGGAAAAATGTGTTCCTTCAACTACTATTTAAATGTTATCAAACTGAAATTCCACTAGAACTAAAATCCTTTAACTCAATGAGCTAATTCTATTATGATGGGAGGGGCAGGCTTGGAGATCATATTTCTGATGGGCTCTTTTTTGGGTATCCTCCCAAATCACACCTCCCAATTTCCTGTAATGTTAGACCTTCCGATACTACCTCCAAACCAGTAAATTAGTTTGACTCCAAGATTGATGCTGGTTCACTGAGGCCCTCTCCTTTGTCACATTGTTGTTTCCTAACTATTTTACTACTCGCATCTCCACACGAACATTTTCACATTTATTGTGGAATATAATAATAGAGCAGGATAAGACTGGTGGTGACAGTTGCTAGAAAAATCAGTCTAAAATAATTACTAAGAAAGATTTGCTCTTTGTATTATTTCTTGCTTTGCTTTGTAATAACTCACAAATAAAATCAAACAAGTGAAGAGGGAATCTTTGCATAATAGCATTATAAGCTGAGGTCCTCTGTTGATGTGAAGAACTCAGCTTTGTGCAGTGGAAGAAGTAATCATTCAGGAGAACTCTGGAGGCCAGATTATTGCAGTTATTGCACCCCATGAAACAGGAGTACAGCTAACAAACTTATCGGTTAATGATTCAATAAAACCGAGAATATAAAGATATGTCTATAAACCTGCAAATTCTTTTCATCATTACCCTATTGTTTTCACTAGCTAGCTCTGACTCCCACCAGCACTTGTAACAGTAAGTAGCTTTTAACCCTTCATTTTGACAAACACTGGTTAGAGAAAACAGGGCATCCAAGGCAAGCAACGGTGCCATGTTGGAACAAGGCTCTTACAGCTATTTAATCCCCAGCCTCTAAGCATAAGAAAGAGTTGTTAGAAATTACTTGATACAATCTTAAAATTCAGCACATGTGGAAATTGGAGAAGTTAAGTGGCTTTCTGTTCACAGGGATGGAGAAGACCAGAAGCCAAGTTCTGACTAGAATAGACTGGAGCCTTGACTTTTGTCTGCCTTTCAGTTTATTTATCCTTCCTTTGTATCATGGATTTCCTGACTAAAATGTAGAGTAAGTGTTTCCCATGGTATCTGAGAATGCAAATATGGCTGAGGTGCTCTTGCTAAAGTAAAGGAATCTTTTCTGATATACTCCTTAGTGTATATACTTCCGTCGCAAACAGGAAAATGAAACCAGCTCTGATTTCTGATTTTTAAGTATTTACTAAAGAAATTCTTGGTTGTGAGCACTAAAAATATATGAAATCATAAAAACCATATTACAAAGCATGGGCTAGTATGTTGATTTGAAAAGCAAAATATATTATTTACAAAATACACAATAACTGTATTTGCTTAGCCATAATTTAGAAGGGAATTAGTGTCTGGGAATATTCATTTTCTTCAATAAATGTACCTTGTAGTAAGTGCTTAAGATGCAATAATAAGAGTATGGACATGACTTGTGGCTTCACGAGACTTACAGTTTAGTGGGGAAATAGGTAAGTAAGTGGGTAAGTATGGTATAGGTATAGTGTGGAAATGTAGCAATAGGGGGAAAATGTAAAGGTATCGTGAATATTTAGCAATGACACCCCATTTAGACATGTGGAGTCTGAGAAGTTTTGTCAAGAAATGTGATAGCCAAGCTTGGAATTCAACAATGAATAACAGTCAATCCAGTGAAAATAGGAGTCACCTTGGGATAAACAAATGTTGCAGGTAGGTGGAGCAGAATGTGGAAAGTTTCTAAGTTAAAAGACAGAATATTTTTCTAGGGACTGAGAGAAGTTCAGGCTTGCTGAAATATGCCTTTGATAATTTTGTGTGTGGCTGGTATCATTTGTAAGCACCTAATATTATAATTTTCTTAGAGTACACATATTGTTTACCTAATGTGTACATTGTCTTCATTTAAAAAATAAGTTTGGTTTCTTATTTTCTAAAGAAGAGGCAGAATACCAATACCAAGGCAAATGGCTTTTTGTTATTTCCACCCAAGGTGCATGACTGAATGTAAGAACGTTGACCCTAGGAGGAAAATCATGGCTTTACATGACTTAAAGCACATAAAACATCAAAAATGGATGCCTTCTGTTGCCTGAACTATGGCAATCATTCCTTGTAACTTAGAATGCAGGCACTGTGCTCAATATCTCTGTGTGAATTGTCTTATATGACTGTGAACATGTTTTCAATTTCTGGTTTTCCTAAACTTTATTTTATTTTTCCGTGTGTAAGTACACCACCTCAAAATCCTATTTCAATGATTGAAAGTCTCTGAGAATTCTGCCACACTAGACAGTTACACTCAACAACTAAAAGAAAAAAATGTGGAAAATGATTGTAACCAACTTATGCCTATTCACAGTAAACTGGTAACTAAATATTGTCTCATTTATATTTCTTTATTTTGATATGTCTTGCTCCCTTCTGGAACAGCTGATACTAATATAATAGGTCATGTAATAGCAAAGTGATTGTGAAGATTCCTAATGCACAAGTGTGTCCTAATAATGTATACTAATTTTTAGCAATTACAATTGTCATCATTATTTTCAGCAATAGTAGCAAACATTTGTCATGTGGGAAGTGTTTCTATATATTAGTTCATTTAATCTGCATAATATTCTTATGAAGTAGGCATTCTTTATAGTTAAATCAATGCATAGAGAACTTAATATACATTGCCCAAAGTTGCATGGCTGATATGTAAGCAGGAGAAATTTAAATCTAGGATGTCTGAGTTGAAAGCTCAGTTGTATGGACTTTATCATTGAAGATGGAGACATCATAAAAGATTGCAAAATGAGTAAACTAACAGCATGCTCAGGAAACAGTGGAGTATGACATTAATTTAAAGGATAAATTTCTTTGGTGTGGTGGAATATGTTCTTATGGATGTTTTCAGGATATTTATGAGGTTAAAATTAACTTGCAGTTCTTCCAGATGCTAATAAGCTGCCCTGTTTACCTTTAAGCTGAACTTTACAAATGGTATTGTACCTTTATAATCTTGACATTTATTAGGGTTTGAAAAGTGCTGTTCACTCTTGAAAAAAAAAAGTAAATGTAGTCCTATTTAGAGTGCAGTGAAAAAGAATCAGTGCTATATGTCTAAGTGTTTGAGTGGTTCTTTATGTCATACCAAGCATTTTTGCACTATTTTATTTCATTCTTATAGCTCTTCAAGAAAGGCAGAATGGGTATTGTTGACCCCATTTTTCTGATACAGAAATTGATAATCAGTCAGTGCAGAATAAGCTAAAACTAGAAAATGAAACTCTAATTGTCTTCCCTATATGCTGCTTTCTTTTGTAAATTTTAAGAAATACAGATTGAAGAAATTTATATGTAACGATCTATAGGAGATAAAGTCAGCTCCCCATAGGGTAAGCTACAATGTAAAACCATCCTTTAACTGTTTAGCATTACAGAGTGTGACTTGGCTGATAATGTCACTCTAGACAGTGAGAGTCGCAATTATCACAATCCATAATTATGGCACATGGCAGTGTAAAAGCATTTGTCCTAAATAGAGCTACAGTGAAATTATTTTTAAAAAATATTAGACTTAGGAGAAAACTCGATTTCATCAACTTCTTACCATATTCAATTTCTTGCCAAAATTTGTATTCAATGACTTTGTGCTACGTTTTAGAAAATTAAAAATTTTCCACATCATTATTGCAGAAATTATTAAAGTTTGTGAGGAACTTGAAGCAAAGACATTGATGGAGATCATGGGAACAGACCCATGAAACAGTGCTAACTTAAACCAAATATCTGAAATGATCAATGTGTAGATTTATGTGAAGGCAAATGGGATCAAATAAAGGTAGTTTACATTAGCCAATCAGATGCCAACTTGATAATATCTTTTTAACTAAAATAGTGTCAATAGTAATTTTTGAATTATCATACCCTATGAAAACTTTATAGTCTTCAAATGTTATAAAAAGTTATTTTCTTGACTGAAGAAATTCTTTACTGTCAGACAAACCTTTAGTCAGAGTACTGAGGAGCAAAACTTGCCCATGGTCTTGGTAGAACATCTGGCTTGATATAGACCTGGAAGGCAAAAACTTGAAGAAAGTAAAATGACACAGGGCCTGATGGGCTGATTTAAGGTACTTCTAGAAAGAGAGATTGAGGTCTCCCCAGGGCAAACACTTCATGACTCTGGCAAGGAGGCTCAGGCTCTCTGCTTCAGACATGTGGACCTTAATCAAATTTGTTGCAACTAGGTTTAGTTCGACTATAGTTTATGTAGTTACCCTTAGCAATATCTATCACAGGTCTGCCACAGACTAGCTCTGTGACCTTGAACTAATACTTAACCTCACCAAGTCTTTCTCTGTAGCACAATCAATATACTTCCTGTTCTTTTATAGATCTTAAAAGGAATGCCTGAGAACAAATAACAGCAAATGTAAAGTTGTTTTCAGTTCCTCAGGGGAAAGACACATTGTATACTGGAAATTATTGCTATTTTTAAAACTAGTGAATCTTACAAGCAGTACATTGGGATAAACAACACTGCCAGTCAGAAATTGAGTAGCTTTTAGCCAAAAATCAACAAAGAGTTCAGCTTCAATGTTATGATGGCTATATTGGAGTAGATACAGGTCCAGGTATAATAATTATATATTACTTAGGGAGGGGTTTGAACCATAAATTGACTCAAGACCCACAAACACATTTTCTAAGATTTTTTATTTTGAAATTGAAATTGGAAAGTGCTCAAGTACCACCTCTCCCCTGTTAGATGAAACTTTTTTAATTCAATGATGGCTACCTGCCTACAGTTTTTATTCTGCTCTCTCCAAACATCCTCCCTTCATTTAACCATCTCCATATACAATCATAAAACAATTGTAAAAGCTGTGTTTTGAACAGTCACAACTCAGCAACATGTAAGTACGTAGCATTCAGTTCTTTCCTATCAACATTATTTTCTGTTCCTCTACTCACTGATAATTCTGGGGAGATCAGAAGCAAGACTTTTACCTTAATACATTCAGATAATTTGAGGCGTGCCATATCAATATTAATTATGGTCAATGCCATAATTTTAGAGAGAAGCATTTTCTTGCTTACTGTGTCACCTATGCTTACTGAAGCCTAGAATGTAAGTACAGATCATCTGCTCTTATGAGAGACTGAATGCTTTTTGTGTGGATTTTGGGGTACTTCGATGGCTAGCTGTTGCCTCTTCTCCATCTGACACTGGCTGCTACAACAAATATACTTAGTGTAGTTGGTATTCAAATGCTGGCTCCCAAATGTGACAATCTAGATGGTTCTTGGTACCTAGCCCTCTACTTTCAGAAATCCTATGAGAACAGTGCTGCCTTCCTTGTAATCCTCATAGTTGGTCTCTGTGTGAGTAGCTGGGCTGACTACTGAGGTTACCTGAGGTTACCATGCAGCCTTCACTAGGTCTGACTGAGTCTCAGGGCCCCTGCGATGTAGCCTCAGCTCAGAGGGAAAATGAGAATTCTTTTGCCGAACTAAAGAAGATGGACTAAAACAACTCTTTAAAGCTTATTTCTAAAGACTGTGGTTCACACAAGGATAACATAGGAAGGGGAAGTGGAGAAGGATTCTCTCTGTCAATTACCTGACATCAGGAGTTTCCAATGTAACCAAAAATCTTATTACCAAATAAAGTAGAAAGAGCATTTCTGGAGAAATATTTGTAGAGGGAAAATCAAAGGAGGGGGTTTGTAGAGCAGTCACACTCCCTTCTTTCTTTTATTTTCTCTTTTATATGTCACAGGTATCTTAGTACATAGTTGATTATTTGCCTAGCACCAGAACCTTCCAATAATTAAGAATAGGGTAAAGAGGTCTTTATATTAAGATGCCAGGAAATATGATAGGAGAGAAAAAGTCTAGGCTAATCACTTAGAAACAATAGCTATCATTTTTGAATGTGTATTATATTCTAGCAATATGATATATATATATATATATTTAAGTACATACATAAATCTGTGTGTGTGCATGTGTGTATGTGCGTGTGTATTTCTTTCCTACAAGTCAAACTGTAGTCACTATTTTCCCTACTTAACTGATTTGGAAGCTGTATCTAAGAGAAGTTGCCACCTACTTAATAAAAGGCAAAGAAGATGTTCAAGTTAAGGTTTGGCTGACTTCAAATTCTTTACTCTTTCTGCTACGGAAAGTTTCCTGTTAACCTAACATCCCTCTTTGTTGGCTAGCACCTAAACCCTGTTCCTAAGCATTGAATTACCTTGGATCATGCATATCCTCCTCCTCTTACTGATGTAAGTGGAAAAATTCTTTACTCTTTCTGCTACGGAAAGTTTCCTGTTAACCTAACATCCCTCTTTGTTGGCTAGCACCTAAACCCTGTTCCTAAGCATTGAATTACCTTGGATCATGCATATCCTCCTCCTCTTACTGATGTAAGTGGAAAATATTCAAGTTCTTAGCCTCACTTGAAACTAAGAATTGTACACAAGGTCTAGGTGCCGCCAAGTCTGATGCACTTGCCCTAGAATAGGGAGCATTGTGATGAGTTCCCTCTGTCAGCGGTAAAAGATGCTGAAAAGGTGAATTTCAGGGAAGTAAGAGCAGTGCTATCAATATCTGCACCACCCAGGGTTCAAGAGTAGCAACACTGGTCACGAAAAACCACAAAGTCCAGTGCCCTGAAATGAAAGCCGTGGTGCTTTTATCAACCAGAGGCGTGGCTTCTTTTGGGGTATTAATCTTAGCTGCATAGATACCCTTCATTTCACCAACTTTTCCTATAACTCTGGGATCTAATTTAAATCTACAGCACTTTAATCATTGTAAGTCTTTTTTTTCCATCTTTAATTCTTGTGTTCTGGGTTTGAATTCTGTAATTTACAAAAGAATTAGATAGTAATAGTATTGGATATGTTTTGCAGAGCATTTTCTATTGTTTCCTATTGTGCAAACTCCAAATGCACACATACATATATTAGATTTAATGACTCCTCATGGGCACATACAGTATATAATTTTCATTGTTCTTTCCAAAGTCAATTCCAATGCCTGGCACTCAGTAGGATGTGAATGTTTACTTAAAGAAAGTAATAAATATTTTAATTTTAGTCTGATATTTTCCCCAAAACTTTATCCTTCCCCAAGTCAAAATTTTAAGAGACTTTACTACATGGTTTACATAACCTCTCATTAAGTTTTCATTATTTACCATTATTTACATGGCTTCTTCCAAAACTTGAAGTTCCTTCTGAACTCCATCATTTCCACATTTTTCCCACTCCCAAACATCACCACAAAAATCTGCAAATAACCATGTGTCCTGTACAATAAGATGGTTTGTGATTCATGACTACTATTTCATCCTTTAAAATCTCTGAAAAACCTTGGTATTCATGTCAGCAAACTTAAATCTCTTTGTATTTTCACTTTCCCTGGTCACATTCCCTGGTCACAATACTTTCAATCCGTTGACTTAGGAGAAAGTTTTTGATTGTTCAATGACTGGTGGTTTGTGTTGGTTTTGTTCGGCATTTTAAATAAAATTTGAAGAAGAAAGCGGTTTAGATTGGACTTATACCTATGCCTTTAACTTTACATGTTAGAGCCTACCTTCCAATGTTCTGAGGTGCAGTCATTATCCTAGTCTGTCGTGTAAAACTCTGTTTGTGTTATCTGTCTCAGAATTCTGAATTTCATGCTGTGAAATATGGGGGTTCCATTTTTATAGCACTCTTTTTCTAGAACCTACTCTTTATTTTCAAAGAGAACAAGGGTTATAGAGGAAGAAAAGAATGAGGATAATAATGGCTCCATTTTTACAAGCACCCTGTCAGGTTTTTGTGATGTAACTTCTGTAAATTTAAGTAAAGGCAGGTGAGAAAAACCCAGGGGCTCCAGCCACAGAAGGCTGCCCTACATGTGCCTACTGTTGCATCTAACCCTAACTCTCTCCTAGTCTTTTAAAGAGGAAAAGAAAAGAACATGAATAGTTCTTGTCTGTGGTACTGCAGACTGGATAGAATAAATCAGAGAGGAAATTATACATCTGGGATTTGGAAAACATTCATTATAACTGATCATAGAACAAATTGACATGGATTGGAGCAATGTGCTGGCCCTACAGTAGATTGAAATATATAAAACAAAGCCAATGACATGAAGTAGAATGACCTTGATTTACAGTCAATTTCTTTTAATAATTTTTTTTACTGCATATTGAGTTTTTTTTAAGGAAATAACCAAAATTCTTCTCTAGAAAGAAGCCATATTAAAAATCACATTGCATAAAGCGATACTTTCAAGGTATTTATAGCTTAGCAGGGGAGGACCTATCAAAGAAATATACCAAATTATGGATTTAATAATAGTCATCCTTTTTTTTTTTTTTTTTGACAGTACTGGTGTTTGAACTTAGGCATACTTGGCCCATGTCTCTAACTCCTTTGCTTTAGGCTATTTTTAAAATAGTGTCTTGTTGTATGCCTAGGCTGGCCTGGGACTGAGATACTTCTCACCTGGCATTGCAGGCATGAGCCACTGGCCCTGGCACAGTCATTTTATAGTGAGCAGTTGCCCTGTGCCTCAAATTATATTGCTTTAAAAATAGGATCTCCTTTAATCTTCATAACACTCCCATTATTATCAACATTTTACAAGAAGGAAACTGAGGTATGGAGAAGTTAGGCAGCATACCCAAGGCCACACAGGGAGTGAATGGTAGAATAGAATTCAGATTCTGACAGTTTGCTGCCTAGCACATGTGCTACTTGATTCTGCTGTTTTAGACATAATGAGAGATGTTTTAAGGCACTACATGCTAAATTGATGTGTATTTCAGATGGAAAATAATGGCTAGAGATCACTCTGCTCCTGAGGTCTTTGGACCATACTTTGCCTGTGTGCTGTTTAGAAAAGTTTTTGCATATTTTAATTTTTTTAATGAATTGTCAATAGTTAAAAGCCAAAGATTTTCACATAAACATCCAGATTTGAACTTCTGATAACTCAAGAAATTTGGCTATACTCTGCCCACATTCTTATGAGGAAACATAAGTACTATAATACAATAGCTGAGTACTGCTGTTTACTTTGAATATGACATTTCTCTTGAATTTACTACAGTTCCCATTCTCCCTCTTCATTCCCACATGATTGTTGAGTGTCAGTTGCCATTTGCTATCTAGTTTCCATACGTTTTTTCTTGTGATAGAGTTAGGGAGGAATATTATTTTTTGTATTAGTGTCTATATTGGCATGAGAAAAATAAGAAATATATATAAATAAAAAAGTATTTATAGTTATAATTCTCTCAATGATGTTCATTCTCTCATGTTACTTGCCTCATTTGTAAACCTGAGGATATAAGCTATGTGGCCTGTATTACAAGGCTCACTTGGGTGGTGTATTAGTCAAGGTTCTATAGAACTAAAAGAATATATACATACACACACACATCTATGTATATATGTATATGTAAAATCCAGATAATAATAGTATTGTTATGAAGATTAAAGGAAATCCAATTGTAAAAGCAGTATAATCATTTGGGGCATAGGTAGTTACTTAATACAAGGTGAAAGTTATTAAATCTTACATTGTATTATAATTTAGTATGTTTCTTTGACATCTCCTCCCCTACTAAACTGTAAACTGCTTTGAAGATATCTTTTTATACAATGTAATAGTCAATATACCTAAAAACTTTACAACTATAGAAATAATTTATATATAGTATATAGTTAGTTATAAGAAGGTATTTATTAAACAGGGTTCAGCAGTTAGGGCCTGAATAGTCCTGAAATCGCTGTCTGCAGGTTGTAGTACTGAAAAAATCAATAGCAACTCAGCCCAAGAAGCTGACCTCAGAAAAAGAGGGACCAATGATACAACTCCAGTCTGAGGCTGAAAGCCTGGAAGTTCCCTAAAGAGCTGCTAGCATGAGTCCACCTTAAAAGAGTGAGGAAGCTGGACTATGATGCCAATAGACAGTGATGGCAGCAGAAACACACCTGTCAAGAACTGAGGTTGCCCACACTGGTGGGCTTCTTCCTTTTTCTGCTTTTTTGTTCTTCCAAGCCCTCAGTTTATAGGGCAGTGCTGATCACATTCAAGGTGGATCTTCTGCCCTCACTTCACTGACCCCATGCCAATGTTTTCTAGAAATGCCCACACAGAAACATCTAGGTATGTGCTTTACCAATTTTCTAGGTGTCTCTCAGTTCACTCAGGTTGGCAATCAGAATTAGCCATCACAGACAGTAAAACTCTACTGGTAAAAAACAGGAGTTTGCTTGAGTCTCAGAGGGTGGATGGGAATTTTGTAGGCAAAGAGGAAGAGTGAAGTGTGTTACCAAGGAAGGAAGGTTAACTGCGTAAAACTCAAGTTGCTATTTGTACAAAATATGGGTTCAGTAGCAAAACTAGCATTATTCAAGTTTTTGACTTGTGACGATTTCGTGGACAAGTATAGAATGCTTAAATACATTTGAGAATGCTTTACTGGAAGGGCCAATCATGTCCTCTTTCTCTTCTCTGTGACTTTATTCTGACACAGGTACATAGACACATTCACACACAGACACAGAAATTTACTCAGAAATGCATATATACACACACACATTCACACACATATATGTGTTTGTACATACAGACATGTACACACATGCATACCCACATATGCACTATTTTCCCTTTGAATTGTTTAATTGCTTTCAGGGACAGGATGAAACATAAGGTTAATATAACTGTAGCAGTAACTGAATTGGTAGACCATAATTGTATCAAAAGATACAGGTAACAATATTAGAGAGCTTAATTTCCATCAGGTAGGTACCCATGGAACCCAGAGGACTGTAGATACAGTGAGTACAATGAGGACTAAGGAATGGGCCATCGATGATCAGGTAGTTGACCAAGTCCGTGTGATTGTCAGCCATCGAGTGATCCAGCTTCCTGAGTCCCTGACCAAAGGCTTTATCCCTGGCAAAGCCTTCTGTTTTCATTTTATTTCCACTAACTCTGAGTGCAGCTTCCTATAAACTTTGCTCCAGATGGGAAAAAATAAAGTATTAAAAGATATAGTTTTAAATAGGTTATTAAACTGGCATCTTTCAGAATAATAAAGGACAATTTCAGAACTGTGCTTGAGTACACTTGACTGCATCATCTTCATGTGCAATGAGCCTCACCGAGCATCAGTTTGCTACACTTCACTGTACTAGAGGTAGTTCTCAATCCAACAGTCCATTCCAATTTATTTTATGCCAGGAAAATGAATTCTTTCTAAGCTCCAGAGGCACAATTTCATTTCTTATGTATTCTGCCTAGAAAGTATGACACCCAAACAAGAAGCTAATATTTAAATGTCCCTTTTACTCATTCCTATTTCTGTCTTTAAAAGATCAGATATTAGAACAAAATAAATTGCACTAACTACAAATCCTTAAATGTAGCCTGGCTAAGATATTTCTGTTCAATATGTAAAATATTTCTTAATAAACAGCTTGAAGCAAAATAGGCATTTCACAGGTGTTAGGTCTATTTTTCTCTCTCCAGAAGTAGCTGTTGATTTCAAACATGTAGATTTAGGACCAATGCTTGATAAAATCACTGTCCTGCAGGTGCATAATAATAAATAAACATGAAAGTTGAAATGATATGCAAGGCACATATAAAACTAAGTACTAACCACATTTTAGAATTGAAAGGCTCAGTATTTGCTGCAGTAGAAAGGGCCTAGACTTTTGGGATTTTTGTACTGGAGTTACTCATATTAAGTGCTAAGATCTACCCTTTCTTTCCTTCTCTCTCCTTCCTCTAATTTATTCATTTCTCCCTTTGTAAAATGGGCACGTACCATGTGCCAGTTATGGTAGCAAGTGCCGGGAACACAAATACCCTGTATTCCTTTGCTCGGAGTCATAGCAAAATACTGAAGACTGGGTGAATAGAACAGAAGTTTAATCCCTCACATTTCTGGAGGCTATAAGTCAAGGTGGCTATGTCATCAGATTTAGTTATCCTGAGGCCTTCTCTTCCTTGGCTCAATGGTGGCTGCCTTCACACTGTGTCCAAATGTGGCCTTCCTCTTGTGTGCACCCATCCTGGTGTCTCTTCCTCTTCTGATAAGGACATCAGTCACATTGGGCAAGGTTCTACCCATCTAACCTCATTTAAATATCCTATCTCCAAAGACAGTCATATTTTAAAATGCTAAGGAGTAGGAATTCAACATACAAACTTGGGAGGGCGAGCACAATTTATTTCACAGCACATGCTAGGATAAGGTCCCTGTCATAGAGAGTCTCATGATATAATGGGAGTTGGGAAGAGATAGAGGAGTTAAAGAAAGTATGAATCACTATATTAAGGTTGTTATTTAATGTCTCAATTTCTCAGCCCTTTTTGTCTGCAAATGAGGAAAATAATATCTGGGGTTCCTCATGAATTTGAGAGTTTATGATTATAAGTGTGTGTTTAAAATGAAGCTTAAAACTCAGTGAAATGCACATGAAGAATGGAAAGAGAGGGCATGACTAATCCTTCCTTAGGGTGCTAGTTTTGCCTCCATATTTCCTCTTCAATTTAATAATGGTTCCCTGTCTTCCATGTGTTTTAGGGAAATGATTATTTTTATTCACAACTGCCTACAAAATTTGGTGCATTCTGATGTGTTAAAAAGTACCCCCAAACAAAACACATCTCCTTGGATTTAGGCAGACATTTTGTTGCCTGAATTTAGGAATTGTTTCCCTGCAAAAAACCCAAAAATATACAACTGCAGCAATAACAGAATTCCCCACCTCTGCCCCAAACACTATAATATGGAATGAATTCTAAAGAAACCCATAGTGCTGCATATTTGGAGAGAGACATGTATGGCTTGTTTTAATAAATAGTGATTCTTCTCTCTGAAAATGAATTTCCTTTTTTTCTTTTCACCTTTTATCCAGTGTGAAGTAATTTAAAAATCCATTAACACATATTGCCATGTTAATTGGATGATATTCTTCAAGGTCAAGAAACTATCAATAGATATTGAATAGTGACTATAAATAAACTCATCACAGTAATTAGATTTGTCAATTAAAATTGAGAGCAGCTAACTTTTTATGACTGGATTAGAGGTGGATCACTTTGGGAAAATAATTTTGCTCAACATAATAGATGTAGATTGGGTGATGATTTTGTATGTAAGTTTTGACCCCATGAATGAAATAAACTTCTGATTTTTTTCTTATATCTACATGCGCAGAAACTCCTGGAAATTTGGGAACTGATGAATTTTCTCAAAAATATTAAAACACAGTAAATCTCAATATGATATTTATCAAGAAGGCACTATAATATTAAGGTCTAATATTTGTTAAGAACTTGGTTCATGCCACGCTGTGTACTAAAACTTTAAATGCATTGTCTCTTTTATTCCTCATGAAAACTGCATGAAGTGTATAATTATCTTCTTTTGCAGGCAAAACTTTTCCAAGGTCACTCAAACTATTAATAAGTGCTGGAACAAGATAAAATTTAGGTGCATCTGACTCCAAGCCTGATGCTCTCTGCACCTCTCTGCATGTGCATGACTAGATAATATTTTAATTAGTTTCACTTTGTTCATTATTTTCTCCATGTCAGAGGTTTCTGGTGAAGAAGAATACAAACTTGTTTTTAGTTTTCATGCATTTGGAAAAGCCATTCTGAAAACCAGATCACATATTTATTACATAGTTTTCCATTTTTAATCTGGAGATTATTCTGCAGTATATAGAAGCTTGCAATCATTTTTTGTTGGTGGCACAGAATTCTGTGTTTTCCACATTTTCTCCTATAGCGGTTATAAATTGTATATCAACCTTAGCATCACTATCTGGGGTGTCAGAATTTTGGTGCATGGAAGAAAGGTGCAACTGTCAAGTCTTGAGGCTGCCAATCTGGTATATCCATTCAGCAAATAATCATTAGGTGTCCATCATGCCAAGACCTGGTCTAGATGCTGGCAATATAGCAGTGAAGTCAAAAGACAAGAATCTCTGAACTGAAATGGTTTATATTCTGTGGGTAAAAGTTTGGACCTGTTCATGAGCTCTTGATTTGTCTGACCTCAAAGTGCACAGGTTACCACAAAGCTATTGTGTCTTCTCTTATATACTGAGTCAGTTTATTTATTTATTTATTTTTATGAAAAAATATGTTTGGTGGGAGTTAGGAGACCCTTGAGTGGTTGCAGAGAGTATATGGGTAGTAGCTGGAAAGTAACACATTTAAATTAGATCTGCCTTAGTTTATCAAAGTATCACATGTATTTTTGACACCTGAGAGCATGGCATGGCATGAGATGATTGTACTTTTTTTATTGTAACAGAAAATGTGTGGAACCAGTGATGTGCTAGGTCTCCAAGAGGAGTATTCCCAGAAAGCTCTATGTTTGAGTGAAGGGTAACTATGCAGAGAGCCATCAATGCTAAAAGTCAACTTGGACGCCAAATTTTAATTTATTTAGATAGGCATTGTTATTGAGCACTCACTATTTTAGGATCCATGTAATGGAGACAAAAAAGATGATAAAAAGCGAATCTTATCCCCAAATAGATTTAGTAGAAGAAATTACTATAAAATAACTATAACACTATTTATTAGACACTTTTATGGAAGCACAGACATATGTATATACATATATGTTTAAGTTCCTGTGTGGGTATGCACATATAAACCCATAATAGAGACAGCCATAAGGGAGCAATTCATTATAACTAGGGAGGTCATGGGAATTTTCATGGTGGGATGATACTGTGACTGGTTAATAAAGGCTCAGTAAGAGTTTTCTGGGAAAGGATAAGAGTGGGTTGAGTGGATGAGGGTTTTGCAAGTAATTAAATGTAAAACAAAGATTGGAGGACCAGACACAATGGGGCATGTATAATAAATGTCAAATGTCTTGACATTTTCAGAATATTTGTTGTAAGGGTCACTGAAAATAAGGTTGAAGAGAACAGACTTGTGCTGTGTCAGAGCAGTGTTCGATCTCATGTACAGAGTGTGAATTCTCTGTGCTCTGCAAACTGGGTTGCAGATGCCTCAGAAAACATTACTAAGATGCACAGAGGTAAATATACAGACCTCAACTCTTTATACTACCAACTTTTCCTTGATTATCTCAAGGGAAAAAAGGAATCTTTGATTTAAAAAGACTAAACTTAGGTAAACTGTAAAGAGGAATGCAAAAATCCATACACTCTTTTATCTTTCACGTCTATTTATTGAAGTATAATGCACACAGGAAAAGTGCATGCAAGTGTAGAAATGGTGATTTTTCACTGAGGATACTCTTCCTATATCAAGGAATAGAGCATTAGCAGCTCCCCCATAACTCTCCTTTTTTACCTTTCAGTCCATCCCCTTCCATCCAGAGTAAGCCCTCTCTTGACTTCGTTTTGCCTGTCTCTATACTTGACAGGCATGGAATCCCATGGTGTGTATCTTTGGGGTCTGGCTTTTTTCATTCATTATAATATTTGAGAGAGTTAAGAATATTTGGGGTATCCTGTATAGTGTTCATTGTGTGACTATACAACATTTTATTTGTGTTAATAAACTGCTTTTGGTTGACATTTACATAGTTAACAGTGTTCTACCATTACAAATAGTTGTGGTAGGCTATAAAACTGTCTTTTCATAAACATGTGAATGTATTTCTAAGATCAAAGGGACTCTCGCTTGTATATGTTTACCTTTAAAAGATGCAGTTTTCCAAAGTGATTGTCCAATTTGCATTCATATAAGCAGTGTATTAGAATTTTTGTTGGTCCATACTCTTGCCAAACTTTTAACTTTACTTTTTAAATCATTTACTTATTTTTAAATTATTTACTTATTTTGGTGAATATTTCATGATAACTGATTATTTGTATTTCCCTAAGGAAAAATTTCAATATTTTCTCATTTAAATAATTGTTTAGTTATGTGTTTTCTTATCTTTGTATTGCATTTTTTCTGGTTTGGTTTTTGTCTTACGGATTTGAGTAATTCATTATCTATAGTGGATACTGGTCCTTTGCCAGATATCTACATTGAAATCTCTTTTCACTAACCGTGTGTTAACATACACATATTTTTAGCTAATATAATGACTCAAATCAAATTCTGCTTAGATCAGGTCACTTTGGGTCATGCCATTGTTAAGAATGTGATCTCACTTAGCATCTAGGTTTGACATTTTTCAGTCTTCTCCTGGTCTTCAGTTCTCTACCCTTGAAGATAGAACCAGAAATACACACACACATACACACACACATACACACACACACATATTTCCAATCCCTTCTAGTTTTCTTCTTTTCTGTATTTGTTAGCTCTTTCCCCATAGTGAGAAACCCAGTTTCTTTTATTCTCAGCATACTTACTTATTTGGTCACTATTTTTGTAATCAACCTTTCATCTCACCATCTTCCACCTCTGGTGTCTATGGATGTCTACCTAATTGTACTCATGTTTCATTACCTCGTGTCAGGGCTGTCCCCTAACATAGATAGGAGCCCTTTTTCCTACATGAACTCATACACCTGGGCTGTCTCTGCCATCCCTGCTCCCTTCTTGCTTCTAAGAAGGAATCTTTCTCACTAATAAATGTTGTAATGTCTCACTTGGTCATAAGGCCACCTGTACTGTGCTGACATCTACCTTGCTTGGGCCTGTCTGATAGTTTTTGGTTTGAATTATTCAGAAGGGATGGGAATAGTAGGAGAAATGGACAAGGAAAATAAACTCGTTGTCTTTCTATTTTGTAATATTTTCTGATACTACAAATTTTACATTTTGTGTTAATTGGTTAGTCTCTTTTGATGATTTATTGTATTACTTTGAGTTTAAAACATGATATCTCATAGAGACATTGAAAAGAGATATTATTTTGTATTTTTTGCATTTAATTATTTAATCAATCAGACATTTATTTTGTCATTTAATATCGGAGAAGAGTTGTGCTAATTTTTTATTATTGTAATACCACCTTCCTTTTTAAAAAATTTTTACCCTTTTGCTTCCTGTGGCTCCCCTTATCATCCCTTTTATTTTGTTTCTTTCTGCTTTAACTTACTTTTTCTCTTTGCCTTTCCTTTCAGTTTTTATGTTCACTCAAATCTTCCCCCGCCAAGATTAAAACTTCTGCCAGCTCCTTTCCTGTGCCCTTTGTTTTCCCTTGTGCCCTTTTCAGAATGCTCTATCAATACTTCCACCTCTTGAGTAGTTGTCAGCTGGGTTTTATGCAATCATGCTGATGAGTTATGAACAGTAATGAATGTCAAATAAATCACAGATATGTAAGGCTCACCCTTAGGATGGTTAGAGAAAGAAGACTCTGACTCTCTAAGAAGATCCTCTGGCCTAAGTAAGCTTCCACTATGTTGTGAAGTCAGCAGAATTCTTCTTATTAGTATTAATTATCCTTTATTCTTCTCTGTGAAGGAACTGTTTTGATCCAAGCAAAGTATGACTTAATACTACAATAGGATTCTATTCCTGGGGTACACTGCTCAAAAAAGACTTCCCATATTAGGTCAAATATTTCATCTGTTGGAGAGGAAGCTTAGAGGTTTCAAGAGCTTTGGAGAATCACCTGATCTTGTTTTATCACTTCTCTTCCCCAGATGAACATATACATGCTTTCTTTGGCTTTTGTAAACAACCATGGATGTGAATTGTTTTATGTCTTAATCCAATACCATGAAAATAACAATCAATTGTTTCATTGCTGCAGATTTTATATTACAGTATCACATTTTTCAACATATGTACAGTTCTTTGGCACAGTTATCAGACCACAACTTAAAATAGTTATTGAGGGATAAAATAGGTAAATATGGAATTTAAATTAAATGAGTTGGAAGGTCTATGGTTAGTGAGTCATTTTCCTTTCTTCTTGATTTTCAAGTGAATGCATTTGTGAGGAACTTTGTATTTGTTTTAGGTAGATGCTTATAACTTGAATGAAGTCAGAGAAAACACTAAAGCGATGTGATTATAATGAAGAAATGGTTGAGGATGGAGAAGGAGAAAAACATATATTTGTACAGTAAGCAATTTTTGAAAACTATCTTCAAGGTGAAAGCAATAAGCCAACTCTTTGCCAATCTTTCTGGAACATATAGTCAATTCTTGATTATGAAGGGAGCAGTGATGTGGATAATTAACAGAGTGGATACTTTCCTATTAACATGGACAAGTTGTTCAGTTTGCTTAGTAGACAGAAGAGAGTAAGGAGTCACCTTTCTCCCTAAACCATCAACATTTCTTCCTTCTCTTTATTTTAAGTTATAACTTTGTCTCTTATTTCTCAGAAGAAAGATAATCAGAAGAGAATTTCTTATCTTCCTACTATCATATCATCCCCTGCCTCTGCATCTACATAAACTCTGCCTTCCCTCCTCATTGTGGAAGAAATGAGTTTGTAGCTATGACAAAATTCTCTACTCCTCATCACCCCACTCTTTGGTGTTAAGACTCTGTCCTCTCTGATCTAATCAAGGCTATTACTCCAGCGAATCTCACCTCTCCTGCTTCATTTTGTGCTTTTTAAGAAATTATTTCAGTGAAAAACTATGTAAGCTTTTTCCCATATTAAAAATAAATAACAACAATAAAACCCTTAAGTTTCCATTTACCACTTCTCTTCTTTAGAGTAAAACTGTTGAAAAGAACTGCTCTTTGTATGCTGTAGACTATTTGTTCCCATTCAGTTTTGAACTCAGTTGCCAACTGTGGAACAGCTCTCAAAGGTTGTCCTTTATATGACTAAATCAAGTTTAGAATCATTTCATACAATAATCTTATCCTCATTCTTAAAACACTTTTAAGCTGATTTTCTATGTTGCTTCTTTTTTATTATTTGTTATTATTGTTGTGCTGAGGGTACATTGTGACATTTACATAAGTTCTTATATCATAGTTGAATTCACCCCCTCCATCATTCACCTTCATTCCTCCTTCCCCCATTCCTGGAATAGTTCTAACAGGTCTCATTTTCTCCATTTACATACATTGTGTACACAAAATTGGCACCATATTGCTTCTTTATCTTGTTCTATATTCCTACTGATTCTTCCTTATGTCTCCCTCACTGCCTTGACCTTTAAAGTTTTGAGCAATTCCCCCTTGTTTTTATTCTCATGGGTTTAAATAAAGCTCTCCACTAGGAATTCTTTGCCTGGAGACCCTCTATCCATGTATAAACAGCTTCTTCTACCTTTTACCCTCTTAAGGTCTCTGATCTGGGTGTTTAATAAAGTCTTCCCTGACTAGGCTATATAGAAGAAGCCTCGCCACTCCCAATTCCTGCTTTCTGGACCTTTTTATTCTCATTCTCAGCCCTAATCAACACCAGACATGCATATAGTTACTTGCAAAAATTTAAATGCGAATATAAACCTGCTGATACCAGGTTTTTTATTTGGTTGACTGCTGAATCCTAGCCCTTGGAACAGAACCTGCCACATAATAGCTGCTGAGTGAATATTTGCTTAGTGGATGGATAATTGATGGTAATGAAGCAGACCATTTCTTTCCTTGCTTAAAAATTTTAGAGACTTGAATTGTATCATGTCTGGGAGGCATAAGAGCAAGTTGTTGAAATGCATGTGTGAGAAGACAATGTGGGCCAGAGCCCAAGTGCCAACTGGTTGACACTAAATCAACATCCTAGGAAAGAAATTCCAGCTCTGAGTGGTGATCAAATAAACTATGTGGCATAAAGGTGTGTGATAGACCTGTCAGGCATCACAGTAACCTGTGATGTGAGGATATTCTAGGCTGATGTGGATAACACAAAAATTTTTTGGTTGGCAAAAGAAGATACTCCCAGGACTAAGTAGCTCTATACGTTGTGTATTTGCCACAAACTATAACTTCTTCAATAATGTGTACAATTTTTTAAAAGATGAGGGACTAATATTCTTTTCTTAGTATTTTTGGCTTACAAAGAAAGGCAGGAGGAAAAAATAAAAACACATTATGTATATGAAAATCAGCAGCTGCAGTGTGATGAAAATAAGGCAATGAGTTTTTAAAATTAAAATATTCTAATTTCAAACCTCCTGTCTCTTACTTTTAAAAAACATTCTTTAAGGCAACAAGACAGAGATATAAAAACTCAAAATCAGTTTAATCCTAGCTCTACTGCAAAACTAATGGAATAGCAAAAAGGGTAATGACTCATGTTCTTACTACTTCAGTTTCTTTATTTGTATATTGAGGTTGCTGGATTGCAGTAAAGGTAGCAAATATATTTCTTCCTCTGTGCCCACTGTGATGGATTGGTGAGGGCACCTAGAGTGCTATATGGACAGGCATTTGAAGCCACAGTGAGGCTTAGTAGAAAAGAGAGCTGAAATTGATTGGTGCTGCTGCCTTGGGTTAAGGTAAGATACAAAGCAGCTTGTGTGTTTTGTGTTTTTGCTGTCCTGGATTATACAGACCTTAAGGTATTTTTCAGTTTTAAATTCTGTGAGTAGATATGCCTAGTATGTTAAGAACAGTATTTACAAAATAGACACTGGTAAATTTTATATATGTAAGACATTAAAATACTTTTTAGTATTTATTTTTGGAAAATCTGAATACTTGGCAACTCGTTCTAAAGGTACTGAGATTTATATATTACTCCTAATATTTTACTTTGTGTGCTACTAAATGCAGCATAAGGGTATATAAGTATCATGAAGAACCAGTAGTGATGTTTTGCCCACCAAAACCATGTTAGCATCAATAAATATAATTCACAAAAACTGAGTTTTAGTTTAAATCAAAATAATTTTTCCGCTTTGGCTTTGCCTACTAATTATGCATGTGGGAAAAGTTATTTTAACATACATGAAACAAGCATTTCTACTGTAATCTATCCAAATTACAATAGGACTTTTAGAATCAAGTAGCAGAAAAAGGCCAATCTTTATTTTACTTCTTGGCTAGACAGCTGAACAGTGCTGTCTAAATTAAAAGAAATACAAGGGTGTGACATAAGAGGATCTATACATAGAGAGATTTTTAGAGATAATTCAACTTTAAGTAGGGAATCTTAATTATCAGATGCAAGTGTGATGTATTTCAATTTGTATTTCTTAAAGCAATGCTTTCCTCCCTTCCACCCATAACATGCCATGTAAAAGAAGGAACTTTGTGTCAAGTAAATGGATTTGATATCACTTCATACAGTTTTCAAATATGACAAAACTATGTAACTCATTGGAAAGTGCCATTATATTTTAAGTATTTTTCGTGTCTAACCTAACTAACCTTAGGAAAGAAACATTAGTTTGTGCAAGTAAGTCTGTGGTTTTCATGTAACTAGTAAAATAGGTCTTGTAACTTACTCAACTTCAAACCTAGCTGAATTTGGCACTTAAGTACTAACAGTTTTTGAATGGAAATAATTTAAATAGAACTTGGAATTAATGTGCTTTGGAATACATTACTCCATGTATAATTCTGGAGTTATTTGTGGTATTTAGACAATCTGAAGTCATTTTCTCTAATTTTTGATCTGGATATGTAATCAAGGGATGTTTTAGACTGGAAAAGGACATTTAAAATAAATTCAGTCCTTTCATTTTCTCTTACTTCCCCTTCTCTTTTTGTTCTTTTGAGGAATGAAGATGAGGATAGGGCCTTGATTTGGAGCCCAGGTTGGCTTTGAAGCCATAATCTCCTACCTCATTCTCTCTGGTGCTGGGATTACAGGAATGCTTCACCAAACCTAGCCTTTCCCTCATTCTTATTTCACTTTATATGATTTTGCTTTCCTTTCTGTTTGGTCTTACTTTTATTATTCTAGAACAAATACAGTGAAATGAGCCAGGTCCTACCTTCTAGACAAAGCTTATTGTTAAACAAACATCTGGTTCAAGGTGAAGTGACTTAAATTAACTAAATACTGGTTTGCTTCCACACACACAGATAAATCTGTCTGATTTTAGTGTGAAATGGGTTAAATGTTTTCCTAGCCAGACCATCTGAGTTAATCCTTTTGATAAGCTAATTTGATTAATCGAGTTTATTTCACATTAATCTCTGTAATCTTTACTAATATCAAGATAACTAAGGTGTGTAAACACCTCTTGGGCTCAAGTTTTTGTTTGTGGGGTTCACATATTGTTCATTTGTCTTTCCACTCAGTGTCTTACTCAGGGCTTTATACCCAGCAAGTTCTTATTTGAGATACAGGTTAAGGGATTTTGCCATAAATTGGTACCACAACTATGTATGTAGTGCTAATATGAATTACTCTGGAGTCTTAGTCTCAACTAAGATTTGTAGTTTTGATACAATGTTATCATTTTTGCAAGTTTTATCATTTATCAATTTTATTATATCAGTTTTGTTGTTTTGATGATAAATAATATCCAAAGTGACTTATCACTTTGGATGTTATTCTTAGCTTTTTTATAGTCTTCCCAAACTTTGGCCATCTTTAAAGATCTCATGTTATGGGGACTCCATCTGATAGAGACTTTTGGGGAGACAATACTGGGGTTGAATTCAGAGCTTCGTGCCTGGTAGGTAGGTGCTCTACCACTATGAACCATGCCCCCATCCCGACTGAGATGTTTATGTTAGCTGCAAATTACACTAGTGTTTCAGGATCCTTCTTCTCTTTTGCATTTCTTATATTTACTTATTTTTTCATTAAGTATTACTCTAATAATCATAGATGAAAATTTCTGAATAAATTATTAAGGAAAATTTGTGAATGGAGAGATTTAAGTAACTAAACCCTAAACTTCCTTTTGGAAGTGATGAACTGCTACAGATGACAGACAAGAATACTGGCATCTAAAGATGCCGAAAGAAATGTTTGGAAATGAAAATCTTATAGTCACCACAGGATATTCAAAACCAGATGTGAACAAGCCTCTTCATTTTACAAATGAGGAAATTAAATTAAAAAAAAGAATAAGTACACTGTCCATCAGACTCTTACAAATCTGGTCTTTTGACTTCACTGCCTGGGAGGTAGATCATATGTTCTGAGGTGTTGAGATCTCTCTCAATTCTTTCCCTGACCTTTCCTCTGTCTAGAGTAAATCATTAATGACCAATGTCTTTCTAGGACTTTTCTTAAAACAGAACAACAACAACAAAAATAGTAAAAGATGTTGCTGATCTGAGTGGTTAAGTGTGGAAGACTGGTATGAGAAGTAAAACAAGAAAGGTTTCCCACATTGTGTTTATCTAATGTTTACAAAGTTTTAAAGACAAACTTCACCAAGTTACAGCTATGTTTACAGCAAAAAGTAGGCACTCATAACCATCATCACTCTGCAGCAATTGTTTTCTTCTTTATTCTGTTATACAGGAGTACATTCCAATTTAGGATACTTTAACTGTCAGAAATATCAGAAGAGCTTTTGCACTTTAAGCAATCTTTCTAAACCCCCGACCAGCAAACACAGGGAGAACAATTTTAAAGCAATCTTTGTTTTGCTTTCCCATTGCCCTTTCACCCAAGATATAGCTTTCAGCTAATTAGCTCTTCCTGACATTACAATGAGTATTACACTATGGCCTAGTCAGAGAGGTAGATTGGGCAAGGTCACATAACTACAGCCTTACTGGGATTTATTTGTAAGAGCCATATTTTGTTCAGCTACTTGACACCATAACATTTCAGTTGCCCAAGTGCTTACAATTTCATTTCCAATGAACTGAAACTTGCCATTTTAACTTTAGGTCAGCATCTTTACTCTGCTACTGTCACCTATCCTTAGGTACTACCTGTCTCAGGTTGTAATGAAATCCACTTATATTTGGCTTTTTAAGTATTTGAAGAAATACTGGCAGAGAATCTATTTGACTTACTTCTATAGGGACCTTACCTAAAAATTAAAAAGTCAATGAAAGAACAAAGACCTCCTCAATGTTTTTTAGCATACAGTGTGCTTTGGTGACAGTAAATCAGAGGGCAGTACTCTGCCAAGCTTTCAGAGTTGAATGAAGCCAATTAATGTACAATTACTGGCAGCAGTGCTTTATTTGAAGGATCTTTTATAATGAAACTTTTAAACAGGATAATTGTAGACATCTGCTTCATGTACCTTAGCAGTGACATAGCCAGTGTTTGCTAAGATCTTCTGAGCATTTACAGCATTACACAAAAGGACATATTGGCAATTCCATTTTCCTGTATAATAGGCAGACTATGCAAAATACTAAGCTAGAATTCAGCATTGTTATAGACATGCTCAATGTCATCAGAGCGATTGACTTGTTCCACCTGGCTTTCAGACATTTGGAGAAGCAGAACATATGTACCTTAATTGCAAAATGTAGGCTTAATGAACATGCAGGCATTATGTTATACCAAATGCAACAATCGACATGATGGCAAACTACTTAAGAACATGTCACAATGTTTGGTTTTTAAGAGGTTTGCTATTGGCAATATTTCAGAGAAGAATGTGTTCCTTACATTTGCAGTCCTGTGAGCCAGTAATAAAGTGTTCAGCATATGAAGCTGGTATTTATTTTAAATTGCTATGTCAATATTTTTGTTTAAAAGCGAGCTTGATTCCCTGTGTGGACTTTGTTGAAGCCTCCTATCACTGCTTTTTATTTGAGTTTGATTTAGCTTCTTTTCCCCCTGATTTTGTGTTTTGCAGACTGACTTGCTTGAAAGCCTTCTGATTGGGTTTGGGGAACAAAGTTGCAGTGTGAATTTCAAAGCCCAGAAAATGCAAAAAGGAACAAACAGTTGCTGAAGACATCAGAGAAGTGACTGCAATCAAGCAGTTTTGGTTGTGTGACCTTGAAGTTCCCCAGAATAGCCACCACATCTGGAATAATGGAAGCTCTGGATTCAAATACCTCAGGACAGCCTCAGGTTTAAAGCTGCCTTCCTCCTACTGAGCCATCTCTAGGCCCAGTGCCAATGTTTAGCTCTAACGGAAAAATCCAGAAAATCAGTCTTTTGTTTTCAGAAATACAAATGGAATTATGCAATTATGGAATATTGCATAGCCGATTTAATCCTAATGTGATGTCAAAACGAATTTCCCTAGCAGTTAAGAGAATGCTTTATCTATCACAGTTACAATTGCTTTGTAGAGGCCGAGGACTCTTCCAACAATTTGCTGGGCGGTTCAATGCGTGAACTTCCACAGTTCTCTCACCCAGCCGTGTTTCTGTGGGGCAATTAAAATGCTGTTGTCATAAAGGCAGTAGGAAACAGTATACATCATCTATACACACAGAGCTGAAAAAATATTGTGTTCATAAATTAAATTGGACATTTTGAAAGGTTAACACAAAAAGCTAGTTGGCTCTTGGTAATCAATAAGGAAAAAAGGATTTCAAGTAATTAAAATCTGTGAAGTGAACATTTCTCATTTACAGCCTATTAAAAAGAGGCAAGAGATAAATACAGGAAAAAAGTGATTAAAAACATTGTGCGGTATGTTGTCAAGGGAATGTAACAACATATATTCTGTGGTCTAAAATGTAACACGTTATTACAGATAATATAATATTTAAATTATACAGCATGCACATAAATTATGTATGCAATGTATTTAATTAGACTGTAATTGTAAAATATGCCTGTTCTATATGTCAGGTTCCAGTTTATATATTGTTTAGGTTTTCCCTACTGAAAGTTTGGCCCAGGGACCAGCATGCAGCTTGAATACTTGTTATAAATGCAGAACTTCTGGCTCATTCCAGATACACTGAATCATAATCTGCAGTTTAACAAGATGCCCAGGTGATTCATAAATACATTGAAGTTTGAGGATCATGAGTTCGGGTGACTGCTCTGTGGAAAGATGAATTACCTCTAAAAAAATCATGTACTCTTTTAAAGACCCAATCAGTAATTTTCTGGCTAAAAGTAACTGATTCTACAGAGGTTGAAAGAATGCATTTGTGTTCTAGAGCATCTGACTTTCTATAATGCCACAACTGAGGGAAACTTTAAAAGTGGAGGCAGATTCCATACCACATTGTATCTGAGTCTTTGTTCGATGAGTTTTCTTTATGTCTGATAGAAATGTTATTTCCTTTTCCTTTTCCACTTGTCTATTAAATTTTATCTCTGCTTCAACAGTAAAGTTTTTTTTTCTTAAACTTAAAAAAATTGTCTCAGTGTGAATTTTTTTGGATTCCTTCTTTGAACTTATGTAGGCTCCTTAGAATCCTAAAATGCTAACACAGGTTCTAGATACCAGATTTTGAAACATCTGAAAACTTTTCTTTCTTTGTCATGTCCAGGGAGATCCTTCTGATGTTTGATGCAATGGATAGTTCATTGGCAAGCCTAGTGTGGTCATAGAAAAAAAACAAAACACTTCTAGATGATTCGCTGTTACACTATTACTTCTCAGTAATAAAAAGCAGAACTTTATGTGCCCTTTGCTGAGTCAGTGCTTTGATTTCTTGAATCATAATATGATCTTCTCATGTAAACTTCTGGTTTTAGGTACACAGTTACTGCTAGATAAAGCAAACTGGAGCCTAAAATTCATTATTTTCTCCTCAATTTTCATATAGTTCTTATAAGATTGAATTAACTCAGTCTTCTTCTTAGATTTAACGTACATTACACAGATGTATTAAGTTTCATGATACAAGAAATATTTTTGCTAAGGATTAGATGTATGGTTTCTGGATAATGAATATTGTTAATATATGCAACTATTTTTCCAACAAAGAGTAAGGTCCTATGCTGCATGGTGTATAGAATAAGAATGTATTATCAAATACATGTTCTAGTACACATAATCATAGGGAGATAGGTAAATACATGTAATTGCTATGAACATAGAAGTGACAAAATGGGCACTAAATACTCAGAGTAAAAAAAAAATCATATCTGATTGGCATTTAGGAAAAAGTTCAAAGAAGTGACAGTATCTGAACAGAACAGAACAGAAATGGGATAAAGAAATAGTATCCCAGATCAGGCCATAGAAGGGTACAGATGATAAAACCAATTTATATAAGATGTACACAGTGTTGGAATTAAAGATCCTCTGGTGCCAAAAGCAGACACACAGGAGAGAAAATCTTGACAAGGCAATTTCTTTTGGTCAAAAGAGTGCAAGCATGTACTTACTCCAGCTGAGCAGACATGTGAGCACAAAATGGTCAACCACGGCTCCTCCTTATATCCCTGATGCAGTTGTACCTGCCCCAACCCAGGATTTGTCCAGGTTGAAGGTTCACAATCTCCCTTGATTGGCTAAAAGGTGACCTGAGGAATTTTTAAGTAATCTAGGAGGGTAGTAAATACTTTGATAGAAAAGATCATTTTTCTTACAGTTTCCCCCCTTTTAATTTAAATTCTTTTCTTCAAACTCATTTAGAAGCTGTTGCATATTCCTGTGCTTCTAATAGAAACAAGTTATTTTGGTAAGGCAGGAGTGATTGTTTGGTGAGGGCTGCCTCAATTACCTGCTGTATTAGTCCTTGGATACAAGGAAATACGCAGCACCCTACTAAAATTAAAACTCCAGCCACTACAACCAAGGAGATGAAGATTGAGGTGATCCAGCCCTTCCATTTCCCAAACCGATTTTCCATTAAGTCAGTGAAGGGATAATTTATGCCTGAGTTTTCAGCTAGCTTGTTAGATAGGGTAGTTAATCCCTGTGGGGCCTTGATAATAGTTCCATCAGGGGCTGTATTATTTGGTATATATGTGCAACACACAAAACTCCAATCATTATGCAAACCCCTCCCTTTTGGGCCAACATCATGTCTAGTGTTAGCCTGCCCCAATTGCTGTGCTATTCCTTTGATGGCATTCCTGGTACAGTTAACAAACCTCTTGTTGGTTATAATAAATATAATTAATGCAATCAACATTTTTATTTATAGTGAGCCACCAAAAGAGTACTGATTCAAACCCTGCTACAGTTTGATTCCTGGCTTTAAATTCGTTTGGCACCCTCTAGGAACCCCAATGGCATCAGTGTAAACATGGGGATCAAAGGAGCCTCTGTGGTTGGCTGCAGTGTCTGTGTCTATGTCTCTCCTTTTTCTAGATGTTGCACGGGCTGGGGATTGAAATGCTAGGGTGAAAGGGATTGCCAACTGCACCAAAGCACAGGTGCCTGCCCAGTTAGCTGGGAGAGTCTCAAGTAAAGGTCCTCCGCAGTACCACCAGACATCGGCTTTGCCCACCAAGAGTGTGGACTGGTTTGTAAGACTGTTGAAGGATCAGTGTTCACTGCATCCTGTCATGTTTCCCACATTTGTCAATTGTTCTCCCTGTCTGGTGAGACATGAAGTATAATTGACTTCTAGGGCGGGTGACCTAATAGTCCTTGGGGGCTGACCTGAATGACCTCTAACCTCTGGGAACAGTAGTGATAGCGTCCAGCAGGATTCATTGCCCCAAGCCTTGGCATCCTGAAACAGAGCCAACATGCAATACATCCCATCTGGGTCCAAGGACCATCCTAATGAAAATGGGACCACCGAGACTCTGGTCTTCCAGTAGTACAAACATAGCAATTGCTCTTGTTTAATGTATGGACAGAATATTTTATCCATTCCATCCAAGAATTTGTATCCCTGTACCCAATTTCAATAGCCACAGTTTGTCTTAGGTCCTTGACTTCTACAGTAACCTAGGTTCGAATGTTGTACAAACGTGGAAGTAACATTGGAGTGGAGGTAGAACTGGGGGTCACCTGGGAAGGGTTGGGAGCTAGATGGAGCTCAGAGGCAACTAATGGGTCTGTCCCTGAGCCATCTGTCCCCAAACCATATCTACAAAATATAGATGGCTCTCGTATCATACTCCAAGGGCTTTCTATGACTAATCTAAGAGGGTTACATTGTTTATCTTTACAAGTAGGAGAGGAGTGTGTCTGAACCAGCTGTAATTTTGACTGTAGTCTGTTAAAAGACTGTCAATTGTTCTGGATGGAAGAAATTGGAGTCTTACCAGTGTCTCAAGGTCTGGTCCAGCCCTTAGGATTGTCATAAAAGGGAGAAGTGTATCCTTTATACCCAGTGTTTTACTCCACATCTGTCCACTCTGGACAGATACCAGACTTCCCTGAAGGTCCTGGGATGGGGCACATATAAAAGGAATATCCTTGGAGCTGGAGTTAAGACATAAAGCATCCACAAGGAAGGATCTGGCATGCATCGAATTGAACAGTTAAGAGAAAAGTACTCTGAGTTACATTAATAATAAATATACCATTTCCCAGATGAAAGAGAAAGAATCATTTCACTAGTCTTTTTAAGTTTACTCTGATGTCTCCTGGATGTGAGAGTACAGTCCATTCTTCCTTCTGGTCAGGGGGTACCTTCTTTACCCATGTGTGATGAGTCCACCCCCTCTCTGTGGTCCGGAAGGCTGTTTCCATAGTCAGCAGGACCATCTAAGAGGGTAACAAATACTTTGATAGAAAAGATCATTTTTCTTACACTTAGAACCATGATTCACATATAGTGAAGCTGAATATATCTGAAGGCAAATGATGGAAGACAGAGGAATCTGAACATAGTGTGCTAAATGTGTGAAGTCCACCTCTGCAAAGAGCATGAAGAAAAATAGTAAAAGGACACAAAGTTCAGTAACTTAAATGCCTGGCTACTAAAGGCTGGCCATGTAAAAGTCACAATGGACAATGAAGGAATATATGTGAAATCATTCTTTGTCATTCTGAGCAAGGTATCTCATCCAGGCAGGTGTGGAGAATGGAAGTATGTATTACAAACTGATGGTATTACCAAGTTTATCTAGGAACTATATAGCTCTCTCTCTCTTTCTCTCTCTCTCTCTCTATAGATAGATAGATATAGCTATAGATATATCTAGGAGCTATATAGCTCCTAGAGAAAATAACATATTATAGAGTGAGAATTTAACAAACCAACTCATTAAACCTTAGAGCTAAGGACAGATGCAACAAATAACAGTGGTTGGTTCTTGTGATCTAGAAGAGAACACTTGAGAAGGGTGAATGGAGAATAAGGAAGAAGTGCTGACTCAGGATTTAAGACAGGACAACAATTAAAATTTTGACCTAAGTAATAGGAGAGTCTTTTCTCAAGTTGATTGATAGCAGTTAGAACTGAAAGAAATCATTGTAATTCAACTTCCCTACTCCACTAATCTCCATAGGGGTGGGGGGGGGGGAGTTATCACAGGTTGCTTTGAAGTTAGCTACTACCCTAAAGCTTAGTCCACTCTTTACCCAAGAATAATCTACATCCTAAATACAGACTAAATCTGGAGCAGGGAGTTTTCTTAAACTTAAGAAAACAAAGACCCAATAAGAGCTCCATAGAGGAAAAGTTAGGAATTTCAAGCAGAAATTCTCTATCAGTTAGAGCAGGAACTAGTAGATTACACAATGTCTCTCTTAAGACAATGCCCCAAATCCAGCAAATAACCAAGGGACCCAAAGCTAAAAGTTTCTCAATAAATATTCCAATTTTAAAACATGGCCCATTGTTCTCTCCCTTGAGGCAACCTGCTTTCAGTCTGTTAAAAGTGTATTCCTTTCCTAATAAACCTTCCTATTACTTTTATTAAGTCTTTTGGGTTTTGCTTGAATTCTTTTTCCTGCCAGCAAGAACCGAGGTAATTATCAATGCTAATTTTCTAGTAACAGTCACCTCACATTTCTAGGCTTCAGTGTTTTCTTCAGTAAAATAAAGATAATGTATAGATGCCCCGCTTTGATATAACATTTTGTATATCTGACTTAAGAAGAAATTTTGATCTAACATTTTGTATATCTGACTTAAGAAGAAATTTTGATCTAACATTTTGTATATCTGACTTAAGAAGAAATTTCTGATTAATGTGAGTGTGTTTCACTAAATTTTCTACTTCTTCTGAAGATCACAATGAACAAATTCTGAATGGGAGGCGCCAACCAATGTGATGACATGAGCAGTTTAAATGACTTTCTGAATATCTAGGCAGTGGAACTGTTCTTGACTCTGTGTATGTTGTTTTGATTACCATGGAACCATGGCTAGTCAGTCAAGTAGGAATGGCAGAAGCTCAAAGGCAGAGTTTTAGAAGAAGCACAGTGAGCCCAGAACTCATATTCCCTGCCTTACTGGCCTGGTGGATTGTGGGAGGATCAGGGGAGGGCAGAAATTAGAATCTGTAACTTTGGACATCCTTGGGTGGATTAGTAGAATAGGATATGACATTGAGCATTCAGGAAAATGTTCTACCTCTAATTTTTGCTTGAGTCCATGATGGTCATACTTTAAGTGAAGTTTTTTGTTTTTTTTTTTTTTTAGTTTATAATGTGGAAGATCTTAAAACAATTTGTGGTTAAGACATTCACTGCCAGTGTCAAATAATTTATGCACCACTTGGAAAGCCTGTCAATTGAATAATATATCTTAATAGAATACTTATAAAAATCTGGTGGCCATCATCTCCTCTTATTACATTTTTCTGCACAGTCTACTCTGGAAAGAAAACTGAAAAGTAGAAAAAGTTCTATTTTCATACAGATATTCACAATTAATGCCAAGTAAGTAAAATTCCTAGGTGTTTAAATGTCAAGGTAAAGACAACGCTAATTTAACCTTCTGTTTTCATGAGGAACCTTGTGAAGTTTGGGTAGGATAAAGAGAAAAGCACCTTTTATTCCCAAAGGTTTTTTAAACCAGCCTTTATTAGGCACTGTGTATCTTCTTTTTGTGATCTCAGGTTTTATAGTCTCCTTTATCAATTGTATGAAGTGTGGAAGGCTAGTTTATATCTTTCAGAAGGGACACCTGGGTCAACAGGTTGAAAGAACTTTGAAAGTTATTTGTATCTTTGCCAGTCACCACATTGTGTGAGAATCACTGGAGCTGGTGTGTAAACTGCCTTTGAATAAGAGGCAGAAAATGGAATTTATCAAGGGACAATGCCCTTTGTTTAGAAGGAGCAACAAAAGATGAATAAAAGGACACAGCAAGTCTTCTGTGTTTAGTGCCCCATTTTTCCAGATAAAAAAAGGGGATAATATTCAATCTTGATTGTGCACAGAGGCCTTGGATACTTAAAGGAGATGGAGGAAGAAGAGAAATGAAAAAGAAATAAAGCAACCAATATGCTCTTGAACTGTGACTTTGGCAGCTGCATTTAAAAAACAACCACTACATTTTGTAGATATTTCTGTGGGGCATATCCATTATATGTGCAAACACAATCTGATTAGTATTTGTTATAAGCTTGTCTTGTCTGCTTTTATTGCAGACACCACCTTCAGATGTGGGGCCACTGCAGCTATTAAATCAGGAATATTTAGCTATTATTTGTTATAAATGTCAGCAGGGCTGTACTGAAGCCAGCAGGAAATGTGCAGGGCAGAAAACACACTGACATTCATTCATGCAAATGTGTACCACTGGTAGAATTAATCATAAAGGGGAGGGTAGAGCATACAATGCATTTATATTACTGGTTTGGCCAATTCCTTTCTTCCTGAATATGAGAGTTATAAGGAACAGAAAGCAATCTGCTGACAAATAGTTCTGTGTGAAGTGCAGGCAGTGAGATTAACTTTTCAAAGCAGGCATATCTGGGTTTATTGTGGCCCACCCCTCCTTCCTTCACACCCTCGCTGGCCCTCTCCGGCTGTATTGTGGGGTCTTTTTCCCCTTTAGAAGACATCTAGATTTAGCGTGCACGTAACTCTTCCTTCTTAAAATCACAGGGACACTCTGAAGAACGTCCCATGCACATTGTTGAGTATTGGACTAGCCCTGCCCTATTATAAATCACGGTATTTATATCACACTGTGAAGATGTGTCAACAGACATTGGGTGGGTGCCAATTAAGAAACCGTCATTTACCAAAAAAGTACAGTGTTTTAATCCTCCTTAATCTTCCTAGGTATAAAGCAAGGTAAAACAACCAATATAAGTGAATAATTTAATCTTCACAGAGAAAACTGTAGCATCATTATTAAACAACTACTGGTTGTACCGAATGCCAAGAAGCATCACTTAATTCTATGAGTAAGTAAAGTTAATACCAATAAAGCATTAGTGTATTTATTTATTTTTTACAAAGGTGAGAAAAATGCAAGATGAAAGCATGTCTTTAAATTTGTCTCATTGCATGCAATTATTATTCACCAGGAAAACAGAAATTGTTGAAAGGAAGTGACATAAAAATTTTAGGGGACTTCAAAGATATTAATTATTCTTGTGCTTTAATTCTATGATTAAAATAAAAACGATGGATATCATGAGACAAAAATATGGTTCAAGCAGTTAACACAAAATGCTTTAAAAATCATATGCTAATATTGATAAAAACTAGAAAAATCTTTCAAAATGCTTCATATATTATTGAAGTCAGCTCAAAATAATGCATTTCTTAGACAATATCATTTTCTCCACTGCTTTGAATCATCCACCTATTTATAGAAGCATATTGCAAGTGGAACCTTTTGTTACTAATTTTAATTCCTGATAGGATTGTTCTTCTCACATTAATTTTCTTAGCTTAGATGTTAGGAGGGTGCTTTTATAAGTGAAATGCAAAGGACATTACTGTTGGTTAAACGAAAGTTGTGCTAACTTTGCATAGTAACTAAATTGAATGACTTAGTTAGGAGATCAGCAGTGGCACCAGGTAAGGGCAGGAACCTGTTTTCACATATGGGATGTCTGCACCACCAATGCAGAAAGCCTGAAAAACTCAATAAGCATTGGAAAGTCACAATTTCCAAAGCTGACTACTCTTTTCAACAATGTCCTTATGGTACAATTTTTATTGTGTACTTAATTGTACATAGGGATTTCCTTATGGTATAATTATTGATTCTATGCCTCATTCAGAGTACTTACAGAAACTATAGGAATAAATTAAAAATAAATGGATAAATGGTATAAATTAATGTCAAACATAGCACAATTTCCAAAGTAAACATTTTATAAGGGAAATATAATAGAAACATATATATGTGTTTGATTTTATTCTAATTACTTACATATTAGCTCTTTTACATTAATAAACTGCATACTTTTCATAAGAAAATTAAAATTGCAGCACAAAGAGGGTAAATATTTTTTAATGCTACAGATTTGTAAAGTGCACATTGGAATCCAATTCCAACAATTTGGAACCTGTGCTTCTAGCTACTATGTTATGCTCACTCTAAAATACCATTATTAAGAAAATGCAGCTCCTAGAACGTTGGGGTTGGATATAAAGTCAGGTCTTAATTTCCTGATGGTTCTTGTAAGTGATGAAATACATGAAGTCATTTAAATTTTATTGTGTAAGAATGAGTTTGTGAAATGAGCAATGCCTCAACCTCCATATAATAAGAGGAGATTTGAAGAGTTGTTTTTGAAGCCACCTTGGTTTCCCAAGGTGGCCACATGGGCCATGTCATCTCATTAGGAGATTCATTTCAGTACCAGTTTTGATCCATCTGAATTTTGTTTAAGAAGGTTGCATTTTCTTTCAACTTTACTGCTTTCCTGGATTTTTCACATTTATGCAATATAACTAGATGATGTGTCTCTCACAGTAAATCACTCTGACCTTCTGTAACTATACCTCTATTCCCATCTTTTCTTACTTGTTTGTTAAAATTTTGTGAGATGTGATGCCTAATTTTATGTGCTAACTTTTGCATAGTGCCTGGCATGCACAATGCTGGACTTTTCTGCAGGAGTATTTTGAATGAGATAACCCTTTCGATCTCCAGAATTTGAGTAAACCAGATTATCCCCTGTAAACAAGGGTGGAGCTCATGTAATCAGTTGAATGCTGGCTAGAACAGAAGACTCACCTCATGTGTTAGTTTTCCAGTACTGTGACAAATACCCGAGAGAAACAATTTAGAAGGTGGAAAGATTTATTTTGATTCATAGTTACAGAGGTTTCAGTCCAATGTAGACTGACTTCATTGTTTCCAGGCCATGGTGAAGCAATGTAGAAGAGCAATTAGAGAGAGATGGTTTGAGTGAAAGGGGCCAGGGACAATGTCTGTCTTTCCAGGACACAGTTACTTACTCCAACAAGGCACCATCATCTAACATTTTTACCACCTTCCAATAACGCCATTAAATTATAAATCCATCCATGGATTAAAACATTGATGAAGTATTTCTAGTCTCCAAAATCTTGTGAGTCAATTTCTTAAAATAAATCTTTGTAGAAAATATTACAGAATGGAAAGCATTGAAAACAACCTATTTATATATGAATATAATGTAACGCACTGTATGGTAAGCTGTTGAATATTAGAGGAGCATGGTGATAGAGGATGAGTAAATAATGGAGGAGAGAGGAGTAATTTGATAAATGCATGATATATGCAGACCTGAAGAACCAAGGCAAAAGGCCCTTGGACTGCCAATATTCACTTAATTAAAAAAAAAAAAGAAGGGTGGGAGGGAAAACCAAATCCTTCCTGGGGGTGGGTACCAGTGGGAGGGGGCTGGGCACAAGGAAACGTAGAATGAGAGTGTGTATGGTGGATTTGTTTTGTATTCATACATGAAAATAAAAGAATGAAATCTGTTGAAATTGTTCTAAGAAGGGGGGAAGGGGAAGAGGGAGAATAATGGAAAGGATAAATCTAAGATATATTGTAAGCAAATATGTAAATATCACAATGCATCCCACTGTATCACTGTTATATGCTAACAAAATCACAGAAAAAGATAAGTCTTTCTACAGATGCATACACACATCCTATTGCCTCTGTTTCCCTGGCAAACTTCAAGAAATAATGTAACCATGTGCTTTAGGAGCTCTCCTTTCCAGAGCTCCAATTTGAATAATTTTGGGGGGAATCATAAGTTTCATATGTTATGTAATCATCAGGTAACATCATATTGGTTTTATTTATCTCCAAAATGAACCACATTCATAAAAATATGTACATAATTTTTACTTCATAGGTGGGAGTATGCCACCCCTGCAGTATTGCTTTCATAGTTAAAAACTACCCTATTAAGCCTGCAAAAGTGTAATGAATTGGTTGTAGTAATATTGCTGCTAACCACTGCTAGGATGACAAATAAACAGCAGTAAGCACTCATGCCAGCATGATATAATTTGTCAAAAGATGACTTACATTTCTCTAGGCTATAGGTTCCCCTGCATATGACAAAGGTATTTTTAAATTTTATTTTTATTAACTTGTGTCCTTTTTCAAGCTCTTGAGTAATTATGTCCAATTCTATATATGTCTCCTATATGAATAGTTCAAATATATGTTAAGGAGGATGGGAATATCTTATTGAATAAGAATGTAGAATTTAATGACTAATAAATATGGCCTAACTTCTTCAGAAAGAAAAGTGAAGTTGGAATCCCTCAAACACTGAGCACTGGTGTTTATTATGAATTGAAGTAATCTGGTCTTCCTTAAATTTGGAGCTCTCACCTGCTCAAGAAGATTTTTTCTTATATAAAGTCTTTTATGTCCTCTTCTTTATATTCTAAGTATTTAATTACCATTCATGAAAAATACAATTTTTAAGTAAACACTGCCCCAAACTTATTTATTTTGAAGTTGAAATGTTTTAAAATTTTTTTACAGTTCTTGAAGTCACATTTTGCTGTATATACATTGGTAAATTTTTAAAGATCTTGGAAGAAGTACAGGTAGAAATTTTGTTCATATTAAGGCTAAGTTAAAAGCTCTCACTCTTGATTCCTCAGCTGGCAATTCTAAACTAGAACATTATGTTTGTTTCAAATTGATTTCTACCATGACTAAAGAGTTGATTTGTTTTTGTTTGTACTCACCTGCTCTTATAAGAAGGAATGGAAATGAAGTGTTTTTGTGAAATTCATGTGGTGCCTCAATTCTTTTTGTGACAACTGATCTCTCTGGTAACTTGGCTATATCCTAGTGATCCCATTTAGCTGTGATAAGAGATACTTAAATTTGCTCTAGTTGAGGTAGAAAACTTATTAACAGGCTACCCATATTCCATATTGATTATAAATAAATTGCTTCTTAAATTATAGTTCAGCATGATACACATAAATGTCACTGAAATCATGTATTGAGTAGATAAAATTAATTTATTTTCTTAGCAGTCATTCTCATAGCTCTTCTCTGACACTGTGCCTTAAGAAACCATTGTCTGTTGGTAAATTATTTAGAATATAGGTTTATTTTCATTTTAATTAAGGGCCTGCATTGAATAAATTATGTTCATTATTTTATTGTAGGTGTCAATCTTTGTGCCTAACAAATTATGATCCTTATAAATTTGATCTGTCCACAGCCATTGTTGAAGCATCCATCCTGTGTGCACAGATGGTAAAATATTGGCCCCTTGATTCAGTTGATTGGCTTCAGGAAGGCGCTGGTAGCATGCATAGGAAATGCCTGGCATGGAATGGTGCTGAGTATCTATCATATTCTCTCTATTGTGAATTTAAATGGAGAAATAATCAGTGGAAAGAAGGGATCCTGAAACTGAAAGATGGTATGAGACAGAACCATGAATAATAATCACAAGTCAAATTCTGAGGAGGTAGAACTCTGTGTTTTTATATATCACAAAAAGGAGAAAGGATCACAGATCTGTCTCTAGCTATAAAAAACAAGCATAGTGAAGCATGTAATTGGCAAATAACCAAATTAAGATAGTGCCAGATCACTGGGGTAAAGGTTCTGCCATGTTACAAGACTTGTAAATCCCAGAGTGTCTATTTTCTGGGTTTCTGTAGCCATGTATCCTTCTCATTAGATAACTCAAGTTTGCCTCTATTTCTTTGTGTTTCTTGTTCTTTTCTAGCAACAGAACTAATGAAACTTACTGAACTAGCTAATATTTTAAAGTAAATGGTTTCCTGCATACTTGAAGCAATGCTCTGAGCTGAAATGCCTTTCAGAATTTTCCCTTTGTTTTCTCATCCCTTATTATTACCTACTGACACAAATTTGTAAGCTCCAACTCCCTCCCCACTAATCTAAAGATATACAAAAGTCCATAAACAAGTGATAAAAACAACAGGATGACATGAACACAAAAGTTTTCTTTGTTTCCCATGATCTCACAGCTCATGCAAGATCATATAATTTTGGTACAACTCTAAACTTGACCACTCCAGCCTAAACCATTCCCTAACTCCAGATTCCTCTGTTCAGTTGCCTATCAAGCATTTCCTTAGTATGGCTACTAGCATCTCATGAAATAGTGGGAAAAATTAAACATTGCAGAAAGTAGCCATATAGGTTTACTGAACTTAAGATAAATTGTGTTCTATTAGCAGCAATGTTTGGATAGTGGATCTTAGTTGGTTAATCTCAAACATTACATTAATTCAAATTTATTTCTTTTAGTTTTGATAATATTTACATTTAAAATTTTGTATTTACGTAAGGGGATTATATGTGGATTTGGGTTAAAATATTTTAAATATCATAAGCACAATTTACTGTTGACAAATAATGCTTTCATTTTCTTTAAAAAGAAGCGCTCCATTAGGACCACTAACAGACACCATTATTGCAGGTTGTTAACATTATATGTTATTCACAGTCTTTTCTTTTATCTGCATGAATCTTAATAGCCAAACTACTTTCTTTAACTAGAAATTTTTAGAATATGAGCTGTAGGATTCTGATGAATAAATAGCGATAAATTTATGAGGCCTTCTTAATGTGTCAAAGTAGAAAAACTCTTAAAATGCATACAAAAGATATTTTTTCCAAGTAAATTATTTTTTACTTTTACCATGTTCTTGAAGGCAAAGACCATGATTAGATGTTTGTTGGAGAGCTGTTTTGTAAAATGAAAAAACAGTAAGCTCAAATGTTAGTTTTCCAGGTAGCACCAAATGTTACAGTGTCAAAATATGTTGGTTTATTGCAAATATTTGGCTTACTTGCACCTGAATGTTCTTTTAGGATGATTTGCTTTTGTGTACACCAAGAAACACGTAGACCTGCCTTTCTTTTCACCTCCTCCTCTTTAATAATTGTATCATGGCAAAGAGATGGAGGTGATGAGTATTTGAAGACATTTAAAAATGATATAAGGCAAACAAGGGAATTTTAAAATAGTGAAGAACTCCACTGACAGTGACTATCAAAAACAAATCTTCCTCTTGTTAGCAGTATTACTAGCAATACTAGTAAAATAATCTCAAGAATTAACTTAGAAGAAATTATTTCTGCTGTTATATTTTATGTAATTTTGAAATGGCAGATTATGGACACATAAAATTTCTCAGATAGCAGTTGTGTATAAGAGTCTTGTGAAAGCTGGTTCATGTGTAATTTGACAATCACAAAAAGTATTCCAGGTCTGTGTGGTCACTATTTTATGGTCTATGGAACAGAGGTATCAAGTAGCTAAGTAATGTGCCCTGGGTCAGGAAGCATTAGTGTACTTTGGTTTCAAAGATGTGTCTGTTTTCTAAATTCACAATGTTGCTATCACATTCCTTCAATAAGATCTATAACGATGACCAGGGGATGCCATGCATAAGTAAAACGTCAGGCCTATGTTCTCATAAACTGCTAGTTCTTATGTTTGGGGGACATTTTAACCCTGCAGGATAACTAATTTAAAGAGAAAAGTGCACTTTCATATTTGCAATTTCTAAGGCATTGAAAAATAGTGGAATTATTTGTAGTTGTATTTTTTAGAGTACTGTACGTGCTAAAAACATAATAGCAAATTGCCTAACTACCATCTTAAGAGAGTTCTCTGTCAGAATCCATAATAACATATAACATTTACACAATCTGTAGACTACTCTGCTAGTTGCTTGTTACTTGTAACATTAATAGTATTAATCTTAACACTAGTTCCCAAAGGTGAAGACTTTACTGAAGCTGTAAGTCAGTTGGAGGTCTACTGAGTTTCTTCCTTGATTTCTCCAGGTTATAGAATTTGATGCCCTTTGGTCATGGTATCAATACCTAAAAACAACTCCAGTGTTCATTTGTGGGACTCAGGTAAACTCTGCAGCTATCAAGGAGAAGGTGACAGTTTGTGTCACTGAATGATTAAATGGTGACTGCAGAACTTAGTCATTCCCTTACCCTTGACCCTTTTAATACTGTTTTCCTAGAAGCCGATGATCAAATTTAATACACATTTGTTGTAACTAATCCCTATTCCTGGTAAAATATTTTCTAATTTTTTTGAATTTTTTCATTTTTCTTCTGGAATTTTTTGTTCTATACTCATATGTGCATGTTTTGCTAATATGATTGTATTTTATGCTGTTTCCTATTCTTTTTAGAAAGGTCATATTTTTTCTACTAAATAATATACCACTATCTTGAGTCAAATTAAATGAAGTATCATTTTGTTGTTGAATGTATGAAAGGAAAATTATGACTAGAAAAATAATTTATTGAGTACATTAGGGAAATTTTCATTATCTTACCATGTTCCATATATAATAATATTACCTTACACAAAGTTACTTTAAAAGGGTCACTTTTGTAAGCTTTTTTTTTTGTAGCTCTTATTGGTTACTTGAAAATGTGAAAAAAGGCAAACCACAAAATGTAGATATGTTTAAAAGTTGATCTTCACAAGCAAGAGGGAGTAGTGGCTTTTGACTCCGTTATTCATTACACACAGCAGTGAACCGGTGGTTATTGCCCAACACAATCATTCTGTGCTGATGTTTGCTGTAATAATACAAACCAACAGGTTTAAACCTTGGAAATGACCTTTCAAAGAGCAGGCAGTCAATTTTGACAAATATGACCAACAGCAGGCATGAGGATAAATATAAAAAAATTAAACCCTATAATTAGGTAGCTTATTTAAAAACACAAGATGAGAGGCACAGATGGTTCATATTTTAAAAAGCAAACAAACAAAAGGCTAAAAACAGGAAAATAAAAATTGCAATGACAAGAGTCGAAGAACATATATTTCTTGGACAATCAGAATTTACTGGGAAGAGAAGATAAAGGAATATCAGTCTTTCTTTTAAAGAAATGTATTATCTAATAAATATGATAAAGCTTTCATCACTCATAAATCTATCTGCAAATGAAATTTATTCTATAAACTTGCATAGGAGTATGAAACAATTTGTAGAAAAGATTGCACATAGTCACAAATACAAATAGAAGTAGCTATGTCTTTGTATGTCCTAAACTCTATAGTTCATTCCCTCTGTTCTGCCAGATTATAAAAACAGTAAAATCTGGCATTTTGTTTCCATTAGTAGTCACTGCATTCAATTCTCAAGCTTACTGTCTGATGCCATTTATCAAACATCTATGCCTGCATGATATCTCATTAAAAGGTTTGTGGCTGTGAGAGGATGGGAGTTTGGACAGGGGATGTTCATAAGAAACAATACAAATGTTTTTATTCTTATCGTGCAAGATTATAGATGTGGATGGGGAAAAAAGAGAAAAGTAAGAGTAAAAATTTGTTCCATAAAATAGTCTTCATTATCTTTTCCACTGTTTTTTTAAGCTTGTTATTTCTTTTCCTTTAAAAAATAATTATTCTTATATTTCCCAGAAACATAAGCACTGATTCCAAAGTGTTTGGGGGGGAATAATACAGTTGAGTTGCTTATGGGACAGCATTTTAGATTTTCTTTTCTATTGATCCTAGTTCACATTGGATTATATTCACATTGGATTCACCTTTATGACTGCTCTTGTCTAAATATGGAAAAAAGAATTTCTGTTTTTTTTTCCTTATTTGAAAGGTTGTAATCCTTGATCTTTCTTTCTTAATTTGAATTGTTCCTCATTTTCTCAAGCAAGCATAGAGAAAGGGTCTTCTCCTCAAATGCCAACTATCTTTGGCTTATGAATGTCCTAGGCATTTGATTGTTGTCCTTCATAGATACTTTCTGTGCTAGTATGTGAAGCTGTCAATAGGAAGTTAATCTATTTGATCTCTTAAATAAAGTGAATGATTTCAAGGACATCTGCTTATGTGGAATACTATTCTATATCAAATTGCTTTTATTAACTTATTTTATAAATTGAAAGACTGAGTAGCATAGAAAGTTTAATGGCTTTCCAGCACTGCTCAGCAAGTCATTGTCAAATAACATGGACTTCTGAAATTGAATGAAAAGCCTAACAATCAGGTAATTGTGTATGTGCACTTTTTGTCCAGGCCTCTTATAGGCTCCATTATATTTTCTGGGGTCGCTTGTTTCTTTCAGTTGGCCACACTTCAAAAACACCAGCTCTCAGAAGCAGTAACTCTAAGAGTGCCACCATCAACAGCATTTGGCTCATCATTGACCTGGAGCCTGGCTTTGTACAGCAGCCTATCCACATAAATGTGCCTGTGATTGACCCACAAAAGTGCTCACTCCATGAGGGCCAATATTCATCTGACTGAAATGAGTTAAATGGCCAGGGGTAGTAACGTGTGTCCAGAAATCTACACTATATTTTTCTTTTTCAAACATGAACTCCACTTGTCAGAATAATGAATTTTCTTTCCATTTGTAAGATTTCTCATTCTGACTTGTCCATGTTTCCTCTCTGCTACATTAGCCCTGAATGAGCTGTAAGTGGGATAATGTGGAACATAGAAAAGGTATGATTTTCATGGGGCCAAAGCACAGAGGTTGATTCTTTCCACAGTTGATCTTCTAAAGACTTGTTCAGTCTTCCAGGTGGCCAGCCTAGACATCAGCACTCACACTTTAGACAATGTAGTCTTCCACCTGCTAGTACCTCTGTCATACCTACTGTTGCATTCAATGCCAGTCTGATAGTGCAGTGTTGCCAGAATTTTTCTAACCTCAGGTATAAAAGCAAAATGAAACAGTTACACGATAAATGGATCAGAGCCATGTCTTATCTCTTCTTGGAAGGAAGTGCTTTTTTTTTTTCTTTTTCCTTCAAACAAATGAGGGTGAAATAAGGCAGGCATGTCATGGGGAAAAAGACGAATCAAGGAATTTCCTTATGTTTCAATCAATATTAAATGCTGCTTTGACATATGTTTTCTACTGGGAGGGCAGACTAGAGTTGTCATAGAGTAATTAGAGGCTGGTGCATGAGCATTGCGTATGCCCTTCAACCAAGTAGCACAGGTAGTTAAGCCTTTTTTCATGCTTCTGTGGCAGGGATCCTCCTTCCTGGTGGTGATGGAGATGTGTCTACAGATGTTTTCTGCAGCTGTCTTCCAGCAGGGACTCCCTCATACTTTCTACTTTGTCTTGCTGCCTGCTTCATTTCTTAGTTCCCTTATCTATCCATTTCCTCCCAGTATACTTTTTGCTGCTGTTTTGTCTCTCACACCTGCTTCTTAGGACCCTTGACTGTGACTTAACTTTGTCCCCTCTTCTTTGCACCTGCAATCTGGCAAGAAGACCACTTGTTCTTTTCCAGATTTCTTGTCAAAACTCCCTTTTGGGAAATATTTTCAGTATATTACCTCAATAAGTGTGTTTCTAAAGATTAAAAGTTGGATATGCAAAAGTAGAAAGCATACACAAACATATAGTAAAAACAAGTGTCCTATCTATAATTTAATTCATTCATTTTATGTTAGTCATATGCAATACTTAATGCATTCATTTATTCAGTGAATATTAACTGACTAAAAAGGCCCATTAGTCTAGATTTAGGAAAAATTTGCCTGATCTGCAATGAGACAATGCATGGAAAACAGCATATTAAAACCAAAAGTTGGTCCATCAAACTGTATTTTCTTTTCTTTTTAATTTTTTAGTCTGTACTAGACATATTAATATTATACTAGAAAGAATAGGAGCATGTAGTAAAATCTTTTAGAATAGACAATGTATTATGTCAGCAGGTACATTTTTTAAAGTTTTGTGCAAATATAGTTTTACAATCTCTCAAATTTCTTGTATATTCACCAGACATTTCTATTTCTCTTATTTCTATGTATTTCTATTCTTTATCCTCTGTTTCAATAAAATTTTTTATTTACCCATTTATTATCCCCATAATATTACTTGCTTCTATACTTTCAATCAAGTTATATATACAACCCCAGAGTTTTAAAAAATATTTTAAATGGTAATTTATATCAGTTCTCAAAAAAAAGATAATCTGGGCAAGTTTTAAAAACTTACTATAAAACATTTGTATTTCTTTAGTATATGACATACAGTTATGATTAATGAAGAATCCTTGGCATTTATCTCAGTAATTATTTAAATTTCCTTACTTTCTATCCCTCTGTGTATAGTTTTGGAGTCTAGAAAGACTGAGGAAATATGCACCTTGCTAAAAACAAGAGACACACAGCTATCAAGGAGCACACTAATTTGTACAGATATGAAGAACATGTTCCAGACTGGCTTTATGTTTAAGAATGATTCTGTAAAAAATATAGGAAATCCTAAAGTGTATCATCAGATTCTTAGAAATAAGAAATTAAAGTAGAGGCAGAGAGGAGATGAAATTGGGGAAATAGAATAAAGAGTAAAAATATACGCCACATTTGGAGGCATTAAAATGATTCTGTGAGCATGTATTTTGGGATTAGCTTTTTTGTTGTTAGGCTATTTCATGTTAATAGCAAAGAATTGATCGATCCTTTGGTGATTTATATCCTGGGTGAAAGTCACAACTATGAATGCAAATCAGGGTTATTTTTTAAAATATTCTAAAGGTGGAGCAATAATTTTGGTGGCTTTATTTTTGAGTTATAATATGCCTAGAAGAAAACCTATATTTGTAAACTCTGTGGATGTCTACCATTTTGTCATGACATTTGACACTATTTTGCTTTTGATGTCTGTAAAACAGTAATAACTATCCCATTTTCATTTTTAATGCTGATGAGAGAAAAGAATCAAAGATAATTCATAATAATATTATATACCCAGAATTTTCAAAACACATTTAACTCCATAATTGGGTGAGTTAAGGAGGAGAAATTAGCACACTTTCATAAAAAATAAGAATATTCCAAGGGCAAACAAAACTTTAATGAAAATTCATAAAAATATTTTTAAAGTATTTTTTAAAGTACTTAAAAAGTCCTTAGGTGGAAATGTGCTCATTTTCAAATACAGACACCTCTCTGGCATCATTACCTCAAGACTAAAGAACCATCAGAGCCACTCAAGCACCAAGGGGAGAAGAGATGAGCTGAGCAAAGTGAGTAAGTCTCTTCAGTCTAGGGGACTTTCTATTTTCACTTTTTTTAAAATCATATTTTTTCATTGGAAAGTTGTAAAGCAAAGTTTCACAGTTTGTTTATCCCTGGACTTTCTCTATAGGGCATTTTCTCCTTTATTCTTTCACCCTAGATGAGCAGTAATACCAATTGTATGCTGTATAACATTTCAGCTAAAGACGGACTATATATACTACAGTGGTCCCACAAGATCATATCTCCTAAAGGTTTCCAGTCCATCTTAGTTTATGTGAACACACTGTAAGACAATTGCAGTATGACAAAATTGCCTAAGACACATTTCTTTAAACGTCTTCCTGTCACTAAGAGGTTCATGATTATAATATATATGTTAATAAATCAGTAGTTTTCCACATTTATGCTGCAAACCAAATTTACATATGGTACTCTCATATATGTTTATTAACTACATTGACATATGTCATTAGCAGTTCAGATGGAAAACAAACTGTGTTATTATATTTTCTTAAACATTTTAAGATAAAAGTCTAGGAAATTATTGTAGAGAAGGAAGGAAAAGACTCAGGATATGTAAAAGGACTCACTTGGAGTGAATAGTCAGTTTAATAAAATATTACATAGAATTCAATAATTAGTGAACAGTATAGTTCAATAAGAAGGTTTAAAACAAGTGGCCTGCAACCCATTTCTATGCCAGTAACTTGTTATCAGGATGCCAGAATAAGTTAATTTCTCCCACCAAAAGAAGGCAGGTGACCTAGTTCAATATCAATATACAAATGCTCCTAACTCTCCTCCTGTTAGTGATATTCATGGGATGCTCATATGAGGATGTTCCTGTGTAAGGATCGTCTGTGGAGTGATGCTCCACATCATATGTGATCAGGGAATTGCAAATTAAAACAATGATGCACCACTACACATATTCTAAAATCACCTAAACCTAAAAGACTGATGTCATCAAATTCTGGGGAGGATGTGGAGAAAGAGGGAGTTTTTTATTGCTGATGGAAATGAAAAGTAATATAACCACTTTGGAAGATAGTTTGGAGGTTTTGTGTGAAAACTGAATATACATTTACTTAGTAGATGATAGAACAGTCATACACTGTTATTTACCAAGGGGAATAGAAACCTTACATGCAGATTTTTATAGCAGCTTTATTCACAATTGCCCAAACTTGGAAGTAACCAAGGTGTCCTTCGGTAGGTGAAAGATAAATAAACTATGGTTCATCAGGACAAAGTAATCTTATTCAGTACTAAAAAGTAACCATTATCAAGGCATGAAAATCAACAGAAGAAACTGAAGTGCATATTTCTAAATGAAAGAAGTGAATCTGAAAAGGCTATATGTTATATAATTACAACTATTTGACATTCTGAAAAAGGGAAACTATGAATCAGTAGTTATCTGAGTTTGGAGAGGGGCATTTTTTGGGGCAGTGGAACTACTTCGTGTGATACTTCAATGTATATATTTCATTATACTCTTGTTAAAACTCCTACAATGTGCAGCACCAAAGAGGAATCCTTATGTAATATATGGACATTTGGTAATAATGATGTGTCAGTGCAGGTTTACTAATTATAACAAATGTACCACTGTAGTGTGGTATGGTGATAACTGGGGAAGTGCGCATGTGTAGACATGAACTGTCTAAATTTTCTTTAAAATTTTTTATTAGCATATGTTAATTGTACAAAGGGTTTCATTATGGCACTTCCACACAAGCATACAATGCATTTTGATCATATTGACTCCCTCTTTTAGTCTTTCATATTCCCTCCCCATTATTTTAGAAGTTTCACATATTTCATTATTGTACTTTCATACATACATATATATAAAGTATTTCAGTCTTATTCACAGCCTCCCTTCATCCTCTCCTGTTGGCCTCTCTCTTCCTGCTGATGCCAGTTTCCAAACACTTTATACTCCTGTCACTTAATTAAATTTTTTTGTTTATTCTTACCATCATTTATTTTTTAAGGTCTAAATTATGCATATGAGAGAGCACATGGAATATTTATCTTTCTCAGTCTGTCTTATTTCACTTAATGTGTTCTCTCCAGTTCTATCCATTTTCCTGCAAATGACAGAATGTTGCTCTTCTTTATGACTAATACTCCATTGTGTACATATAGCACATTGTCTTTATCTGTTCATTATTGATGAGCACATAGGCTGATTCCATAGTGTGGCTATTGCAAATAGTGATATTAAAACATAGATGTTCAGTTATCTCTATTCTATGATGACCTACATTCCTTAAGATATATGCCCAGGCGTAGTCTAGCTGGATAACATGGTAGTTTTACATTTAGTTTTTTGAGGGACCTCCATACTAATTTACATAGTGGCTGGACTATTTTACATTCCCACTAACACTGTGTAAGGGTTCCTTTTGCTTCACATCCTCATCAGCATTTGTTGTTTGTTTGATGATTGCCATTTGGACTTGGGTGAGATGGAATCTCAGTGTAGTTTTAATTTGCATGTCTTTTATGACTAAGGACACTGAAAAATCTTCATGTATTTATTGGCCATTTGCAATTCTCTTGAAAACTGTCTGTTCAAATCATTTGCCTACTTATAAGGTTTGCTCATTTGGTGGTTTCTTTTTTTGAACTCAAGACCTCACAATTACTAAGCAGGTGCTCTTCCACTTGAACCAGTCCAACAGCTCTGGTGTTTAATTTTATTGAGCTGTTTATATATTCTGTATATAAATCCTTTGATGAATAGCTGGCAGAGATTTTCTCCCATTCTGTAGGTTTTCTTATGACTCTGAAGATTGTTTCCTTTGTTGTGCAGAAACTTTTTAATTCAATGCAATCTCATTTGTCAATTCTGTTCTTACTTTCTGAGAAATTAAGAGTTCTATTCAGAAAAGCACACCTATGCTTATATCTTCAAAGGTTTTTCCTGTGTTTTCCTCTAGCACTTTCAAAGGTTCAGTCCTTACATAAAGACCATTAATCCATTTCAAATTAATTTTTATACAGGGTGAAAGATGGAGATCTAGTTTTAGCTTTCCATATATGAATATCAAGTTTTCCCATTTGTTGAAAAGGATATTTTTCTTCAACATATGTTTTTGGCACCAATCAGATGGCTGTAGCTGTGTGGACTTATTTTCTTTAATTTCTATTCCATTGGTTTATGTGCCTGTTTGTTCTACTAGTACCATGCTGTTTTAGATACCTATGGCTCTGTTGTGTAATTTGAAGTTACTTATAATGTTATTCCCAGCACTGCTCTTTTTGCTGAGGATTGCTTTGGCTATTTGGAGGTCCTTAGTGCTTCCAAATGAATTTTAGTATTGATTTCACTATTTCTGGAAAGAAAGGATTTTGATAGGCATTAAATTGAATTTGTAGATTGCATGCATTGGTATAAACATTTCAAAGTATTAATTCTGTCAACCCATAAACACCAGAGGTCTTTACATCTTCAACAGTTTTCTTCAATTCCTTTCCTCAATGTTTTAAGTTTCAATTATGAGGTCTTTCAGCTCAAGTGTTAGGTTTGTACTTAGCTATTTTATTCTTTGAGGCTATTGTGAATGGTTTTGTTTTCCTGACTTCTTTCTCAGCTTACTCATTATTGGTATGAGAAAAACTACTAAGTTTTGGATGAGGATTTTGCATCCTGCTATCTAGCTGAAAGAGATTATCAGATCTAAGAGAGTTTTTGTTGGTGAAGTCTTTTAGGTCTTTTAAGTATAAAATTGTATTATCTGCAAAGAGTAATAATTTCACTTCTTCCTTTTCAATTTGCATTCCTTTTTTTTCTTCATTTATTTATATATGCATACATTGTTTGGGCCATTTCTTCCCCCTGCACTCTACCCGCCCCCCTTTCAGGCAGAACCTATTCTAAACTTTTCTCTATTTTTTTCCCAATTGTGTTGAACAGAAGACATAAGCAATAATAAGAAAGGCAAAGCGTTTTTGCTAGTTGAGATTAGGATAGCTATACAGAGAAATTCCTAGCACTGCTTCCATGCACAAGTATGATACAACCCAAATTGATTCATCTCTACCTGACCTTTTCACTAGTTCCAAATCCCCTTCCCATAGTGACCTCTGTTCTTTTAAAGTTTCTGTATTAGCTCCTCTGCAGTGGGGACATCAAACACTTTCATGTTTGGGTTTCCTATATATCCCCATACCTCCTGTGTGTGTTCTCCCCTTGTCATGTGATCCAAGTCCAACAACATTGCTGTATTTGCCCTAGATCTAAAGTCTGCATATGAGAGAGAACGTACAATTTTTGGCCTTCTGAGCCTGGCTAACCTTGCTCAGAATGATGTTCTCCAGATCCATCCATTTACTTGAGAATGATAAGATTTCATTCTTCTCCATTGTGTGTAAGTACTGCATTTTCTTAATCCATTTGTCTGTAGTGGGACATTGTGAATAGGGCTGCAATAAACATGGGTGTGCAGGTGCCTCTGGAGTAAACTGTGTCGCATTTCTTTGGTTATATCCCCAGGAGTGGGATTGCTGGATCATATGGCAAGTCTATGTTTAGATTTTTAAGAAGCCTCCATACTGTTCTCAAGAGTGGTTGCACTAGCTTGCATTCCCACCAGCAGTGTATGAGGGTTCCTTTTCCCCCACATCCTTGCTATCACCTGTTGGTGGTGGTGTTTTTGATGTAGCTATTCAAACAGGGGTGAGGTGGAATCTTTTTTTTTTATTATTGTTTTATTATTCATATGTGCATACAAGGCTTAGGTCATTTCTCCCCCCCGCCCCCACCCCCTCCCTTACCACCCACTCTGCCCCCTCCCTCTCCCCCCCACTCCCTCAATAGAGGTGGAATCTTAATGTGGTTTTGATTTGCATTTCCTTTATGGCTAGAGATGGTGAGCATATTTTCATGTGTTTTTTGGCTATTTGAATTTCTTCTTTTGAGAATATTCTGTTTCATTCAGTTACCCATTTCTTTATTGATTTTGGGAGAGTTTAGTTTCTTATGTTCCCTGTATATTCTGGTTATCAGTCCTTTGTCTGATGTATAGCTAGCAAATATTTTCTCCCACTCTGTGGGTGGTCTCTTCAGTTTAGAGACCATTTGTTTTGTTGTGCAGAAGCTTTTTAATTTTATGAGATCCCATTTGTCTCTTAGATGCTGAGCTGCTGGGTTTCTATTGAGGAAGTCCTTGCCAAAGCTGTTACTTTCAGAGTATTCCCTGCTACTTCCTGTATTAACTTCAGAGTTTTGGGCCTGATATTAAGGTCCTTGATCCATTTGGAGTTGATACTAGTACAGGGTGATGAACATGGATTTAGTTTCAGCTTTTTGCAGACGGATAACCACTGTATCAGCAACATTTGTTGAAAAGGCTGTCTTTTCTCCATTGAATGTTTCTGGCATCTTTGTCAAAAATAAGATGGGCATAGCTGTGTGTTCATATCCAGGTCCTCTATTCTGTTCCACTGGTCTTCATGTCTGTTTTTTGTGCCAGTACCATGCTGTTTTTATTGCTATTGCTTTGTAATATAGTTTGAAGTTGGGTATTGTGATACCTCCAGCATTGCTCTTTTTGCTGAGTATTGCCTTGGCTATCTGCCGTCTCTTGTGTTTCCAAATGAACTTCAGGGTAGATTTTTCAATCTCTGTGATGAATGTCATTGGGATTTTGATGGGCTTTGCTTTAAACATGTAGATTGCTTTTGGTAGTGCAACCATTTTTACTATGTTGAGTCTTCCAATCCATGAGCATGGGAGATCTCTCCATCTTCTGTAGTCTTCCTTGATCTTTTTCTTCAGGGGTTTGTAATTCTCTTGTAGAGGTCATTCACATCTTTTGTTAAATTTACTCCTAGGTATTTGATTTTTTTTTTTGAAGCTATAGTAAATGGAATTGTTTCCATGCATTCCTTCTCAGTTTGTTTGTTGTTGGTGTATAGAAAAGCTAATGATTTTTGTAAGTTGATTTTGTATCCTGCCACCTTGTTGTAGCTGTTTATGGTGTCTAGGAGTTTTTGGGCGGAGTTTTTTGGATCTTTAAGGTATAAAATCATGTCATCTGCAAATAAGAATATTTTGACAATTTCTTTACCTATTTGTATTCCATTTATTTCTTCTTCTTGCCTAATTGCACTGGCTAGGAATTCCAGTACTATGTTGAATAGGAGTGGGGAGGGGACAGTGGGCACCCTTATCTTATTCCTAATTTTAGGGGAAATGATTTCAGTTTTTCTCCACTAAGTATTATGTTGACTATAGGTTTGTCATATATACCCTTTACAATGTTAAGGTACTTTCCTTCAATTCTTAGTTTTCTTAGAGCTTTTATCATGAAGTGGTGTTGGATCTTATCGAAGGAGTTTTCTGCATTTACTGAGACGATCAAGTGTTTTTTGTCTTTGCTTCTATTAATGTGCTGTATTACATTTATGGATTCACGTATGTTGAACCACCCCTCCATCCTTTGGAAGAAGTCAACTTGATCATGGAGAATGATCTTTCTGATGTGTTGTTGGATTTGGTTTTCCATTATTTTATTGAGTATTTTTGCATTGATGTTCATTAAGGAAATTGGCCTATAGTTCTCCTTTTTGGAGGTTTCTTTGTCTGGTTTTGGGATGAGTGTAATACTGGCTTCATAAAATGAGTTAGGCAGTGTTCCTTCCCTTTCTATTTTGTGGAACAGTTCAAGGAGGGTTGGTATTAGCTCTTTTTTAAATGTCTGGTAGAATTCAGCAGAGAATCCATCAGGTCCTGGACTTTTCCTTTTTGGGAAACTCTTTATGGCTGCTTCAATTTCATTTTGTGTTATAGATCTATTCAGGTGATTAATACCCTTGTGGTTCAATTTTGGATGGTCATAAGTATCTAGAAATTTGTCCATTTCTTCAAGATTTTCAAATGTATTAGAATATATTTTCTCAAAGTAGTCTCTGATGATTTCCTGGATTTCCATGGTATTTGTTGTTATCTCCCTTTTTGTATTTCTGATTTTACTGGTTAGGGTTTTTTTTTTCTCCTCATTTTAGTCAGTTTGCAAGGGGTCTGTAAATCTTACTTATTTTTTGAAAGATCCAGTTTTTGTTTCATTGATTCTTTGTATTTTTTTGTTCTATTTTATTAATTTTGGACCTTATTTTTATTTATTTTTCTCCTTCTGCTTGCTTTGGGATTTGCTAGTTCTTGTTTTTCTAGGAGTTTGAGATGTAGCATTAGGTCATTGATTTGAGATCTTTCTGTCTTTTTAATATATGCATTCATGGCTATAAACTTTCCTCTCAGGACTGCCTTTGCTGTGTCCCATAGATTCTGGTAGGTTGTGTTTTCTTTTTCATTAACTTCCAAGAACCTTTTAATTTCCTTTTTTATATCATCAATGATGCATTGATCATTGAGCAATGTTTTGTTCAGCTTCCAATTGTTTGCATGTTTTTTACTGTTATTTATGTTGTTGAGTTCTTGTTTTAATGCATTGTGATCAGATAGAATGCATGGGATTATTTCTATTTTCTTATATTTGCTGAGGTTTGCTTTGTGCCCTAAGATATGATCAATTTTGGAGAATGTTCCAGGAGCTGCTGAGAAGAATGTATATTGTGCAGAAGTTGGATGAAATATACTGTAGACATCAGCTAGGTCCATTTAATCTATGGTATGATTTAGTTCTAGAATTTCTTTACTGATTTTTTTGTTTGGATGACCTATCTATTGGTGATAGGGGGGTATTAAAGTCTCCTACTACCACTGTGTTGTAGTCTATATATGTTTTTAGGTCCTGTAGAATATGTTTGATGAAATTAGGTGCATTGATGTTGGGTGCATATAGGTTTATAATTGTTACTTCCTTTTGGTGTATTTCTCCTTTTATTAGTATGGAATGTCCTTCTTTATCTTGTTTGATCAATGTAAGTTTGAAGTCTACTTTGTCCAAGATAAATATTGCTACTCCTACCTGTTTTCATTGGCCATTGGCTTGGTAAATCTTCTTCCAGCCTTTCACCCTCAGCCAGTGCTTCTTTCTGTCAGTGAGATGGGTCTCCTGTTGGCAGCAGATTGTTGGATCTTCCTTTTTAATCCTGTTTGCCAAATGGTGTCCTTTGATGGGGGAGTTAAGTCCATTAACATTCAGTGTTAGTATTGATAGGTATGTGGTGATTCCTGTCATTTAGTCATTTTTGTTGTTTAAGGATTTGGTTGTGTGCAGCTGAATCCATGTTACTCTCTGATTCCTTGTCTTTCTTCTCCTGTGACTTGGTACTGCCTGTCCTTTCATGGTTTTGTTTGCTTTCATTTTCTGCATGCAGAATTCCTTGAAGAATCTTTTGTAATGTTGGCTTGGTGGTCATATATTGTTTTAATTTCTGCTTATCATGGAGAAGCTTTGTATGGGCTGGGGATGCAGGGTGTCAAAGTTTTGATTCTTCTTGGTGCTTTTTATCTGCCAAGGGTAGCTCCAGTGTCTCAGAAAGATTTTTGACTTACAGAGCTCATGCTATCTGCTTCTGCACTCTTGTCACCATCTTGTGTCCCCTCCTGCATCCCTTTTATTTCTTTCTCAAGCTTAATGTTCTGGCAAAGAATTCTATCACTCTATTGAATAACACTGGAGAGATTAGATACCCTGTTTCATTCCTGTCTTTAGAAGAAAGAGTTTCAATTTTTCCACATTTAATACAATATTGGTTATAGGTTTATAATTTATAGCCTTTATTATGTTGAAGCATGTTCCTTCCATGCCTAATTTCTTCTGGGCTTTTAATGTTTAGGGATGTTGAATTTGTGAAAGGCTTTTTTTTGTTGTTGTTGCATTTTTTAATAGGGTCATATGATTTTTGCCTATTAATATGTGTATGTGCTATGGTATATTTACTGCATATTATTGAATCATTCTCACAATTCTCAGATGAAACCAACTTGATCACATTATGATCTTTTTAATGTGTTGTTGAATTCAGTTTGCAACTATTTTATTTAGAACTTTTGAATCTACGCTCATCAGGATGTTTATCCTGTCTGTATCTGATTTTGGTTATCAGGACAATACTACTTCTTACAATGAGTTTGGTAGTTTTCCTTCCTTCCCTTTGTATTGTATGGAATAGCTTGTGGAGCATTGGTGTTAGTTCTTCAAAGTGCTGGTATAATTCAGTACTGAATTCATCCTCCCTGTGGCTTTTCTTTGTTGGGAGACCATTACTACTTCAATTTTATTGCTCGTTGTAGAAGTTTCTAGCTAAATATACCTTTTTGGCTAAATTTTGGTAAGTCATACACATCTAGAAATGTATCCATTTCTTCTAGATTTCCAGTTTGATAGAATACAGGTTTTCAAAGTATTTCCTAAGGATCTTCTGAATTTCTTTGATGTTTGTTATGATATCTTCTTTCTCATCTGTAATTTTATTACTTTGGGTCTTCTCCCTGTTTCTTTTGATTAGTTTAGCTAAGCATTTGTCAAACTTGTATATCTTTTCAAAGAACTGTGTTTGTTTCATTGATTCTTTTTTTTTTTTTTTCATTTTTCTTTTATTATTCATATGTGCATACAAGGCTTGGTTTATTTCTCCCCCCTGACCCCACCCCCTCCCTTATCACCCACTCCACCCCCTCCCGCTCCCCCCCTCAATACCCAGCAGAAACTATTTGGCCCTTATCTCTAATTTTGTTGTAGAGAGAGTATAAGCAATAATAGGAAGGAACAAGGGGTTTTGCTGGTTGAGATAAGGAGAGCTATACAGGGCATTGACTCACATTGATTTCCTGTGCGTGGGTGTTATCTTCTAGGTTAATTCTTTTTAATCTAACCTTTTCTCTAGTACCTGGTCCCCTTTTCCTATTGGCCTCAGTTGCTTTAAGGTATCTGCTTTAGTTTCTCTGCATTAAGGGCAACAAATGCTAGCTAGTTTTTGAGGTGTCTTACCTATCCTCACCCCTCCCTTGTGTGCTCTCGCTTTTATCATGTGCTCATAGTCCAATCCCCTTGTTGTGTTTGCCCTTGATCTAATGTCCACATATGAGGGAGAACATACGATTTTTGGTCTTTTGAGCCAGGCTAACCTCACTCAGAATGATGTTCTCCAATTCCATCCATTTACCAGCGAATGTATATCTTTTCAAAGAACTGTGTTTGTTTCATTGATTCTTTATATTGTTATTTTCATTTTCATTTGGTTAATTTCTGCCCTAATCTTTTTTACTTCTTTTCACATAATGCTTTTGGATTTGTCTTATGCTTGTCCTTGTAAGAGTTCGAGATGCATCATTAGGTTATTTATTTGAGATCCATCTGATCTTTTTTTAAATGTAGGCACTGATAACTATAAACTTTTCTCTCAATACTACCTTTACTGTGTCCTGAAGGTTCCTGGTAAGTTGTGACTTCATTTTCATTTTATTTTAATGAAAATGATTTTATTTGCCCCTTATTTTCTCAATGAACAAGTGATCATTGTTCACTATCCATGTATTTGAATATTTTCTGTAGCTTCTCTTGTTATTTCTTTCTTTCCAGTTTATTTCCATTATGGTTTGACAAAAAAGAGAAAATTATTTCAATTTTCTTGAATTTATCAAGAGTTGGTATATGTCCTAAAATATGATCAGTTTTGGAGAAAGTTCCATGGGCTGCTAAGAAGAATGTGTATTCTGTGTCTTTTGTGTGGAATATTCTGTAGTTGGTTTTTAAGATCATTTGATCTAAGGTGCTTTTTAATTTTTAAGTTTCCTTGTTGATTTTTTGTCTGCATGACCTATCTGTTGGTGAGAGTGGATATTAAAGTTACCTACTATTATTGTGTTGTTGTCTGTCTTAGCTTTTATACCTAGTAGTGTGTCCTTTATGAAATTAGGTGTGCATATGTTAATAATTGCTATATACTCCTGACAAATCATTCCCTCTTATTAATATGAAATGACTTTCTTTGTCTCTTCTGACTAATTTTAGTTTGAAGTATGTTTTGTGAGATATTAGTATAGCAACTCCTGCTTGATTTTAGACTGCATTTTCTTGAAAATTATATTTTCCATTTTTTTCACTTGAAATTTGTGCTTGTCTTAACCATTAAGTTAAATTGCTTATAGGCAGCAAATGTTTGGGTATTGTTTTAAAATCTGTTATTTTGATGAGTTTACCTTTGTAGGTGACATGGTTCTTCTCTCTTGCAGCATTAAATAATCTTTCCATGCTCTGTATACTTAATATTTTAGCTGTTATATGACATGAAGAAGCTCTATTTTTTTCTTGTCTGTTGGGAGTCCTAAATGCTTCCTTTACCTGGATGACCATCTCTTTCTCAAGATTTGGGAAGATTTTGTTAATACTTTCATGAATATGTCTTCCATGCCATAAGCCTGAACCTCTTCTCCTTCTATGTCCTTGATTGGTACGTTTGGTCATTTTTAAAGGTGTCCCAGAGGTCTTGAATGTTCCATTTGTACTTTGTTTCTTTTTAATCTTCATCTGATTTTCAAACACTTTATCTTCAAGCCCTGACATTCTAGCTTTCATTTGGTCTAGATTACTGGAGAGGCTTTAAATTGGGATTTTTTATTTGACTTATAGACGCTTTTGTTTCTAGAATTCCAATTTGATTTTTTCAGAATTTCTTTATCTTTATAAAATGCCCCTTTTTTGTCTTGCATTGTCTTTCTTATTTGATTCAGTTGTATACCCCTATCTTCTTTGAATTCATTTAACTGTCTATTTGTATTCTCTTTGAATTCACTGAGGTTGTCATATATGTCCTCTTTAACTTCATTGATCACTGTTTTCATTTGTTTGACATATTTGAGATTTCATCCACTTCATTATTAATCAAATTCTTTACTGTGAGATTGTTGATTTTTTTTGTCACTGTGCTTTGGTTTTTTTTTTTTTTTTTTAACATTTCTTGTGGTTTTTTGCTTTTAAAGTTGAGATTAGTTCATCTGAGGTCAAGTTGTTGGTTGGAGGTCTTAGTGGCATGAACTTGAATTATTCTCTATATTCTGACAGTACTGGGTAGTAGATATGATGTGCTGTTGTCATTACTGGTATTATTACTCTGCAGCAACAAATTTACAATTTCAAATCCAGATATTTACATGAAGTAAAAAACAATTGGAGACATCATCCATACCTGCAATAATGTTATATATAAAAGGGACCAGGGTTCTTATATGGTACAAGGTGGTTAGAAAAAATGCTATAGGTGTGAGACTTAAAAAATTATGTAGCAAAATATTGAGGAATGAAGGAAGTAAAATTAAAGAAGAAAGATGGGCAGAACAGATGTGAAGTATGCATGGAGTGAAGGTTAATGAAACAATATTGTGAAGGAATATATTTTAATTCGAGATTATTTATTTTATTTTTGCATTTTTTATTAGCATATATTAGTTTTCCAGAGGGGTTTCACTATGATATTTACATATGTGTTTATAATATGTCTTAATTAGAATCACCCCCTCCATCATTCTTCCCCATCTCCCCACTTCTGAGAACAATCTCAACAGATTTCATTGTTCTATTCTCATACACATTAGGAATTGTAACAGAATAGAACAATTAAGAATAAAAAGAGATAAAAAAAAGGAAAACAAAAATGAAGGCAGAATAAACCATTGGCAGAAAAATTTATAAAAAGAAATAGAAAAAAAAAAGTGAATATTTCCTCCTTACTGAAGGGGAGAGTGTATGCCAGGTGGGCTCTGCAGTGTGGTGGAATTCTCCCATTCTCCTTAAGTCTCTGGCCCTCAGTGTTCTGTCTATGGTCCTGTTTTGTTGACTGGTGTTTCCCTTCTGTACCTTGGATTGCCCAGGACTGGGTGCAGCATGGGTGTGGTGTTCCGTGGTAAGTTAAGGCACTGGACCAGGGAAATGGCTAGAGTGAGGTGGAGCAGGTCCTGTGGAGTACCAGCAATTACCAAGTGCTGGGCTGCTCTAGGGGTGGAACATTTAGGGGTTCTGGTGGGGGTAGGGCAGTTCCAGGTGTGTGAAGTAGCAGCTGTCTGGGAGATCCCTCTGTTCACAGTTAGTGGGTTAAGTGGGTCAGGGAGCACTCTGGGTTGCCAACTCTTGTAACCTAAACTTGCTGTGCACAGGGGATCCAGTGGCAGCTCCAGCTTGTATTTAGGGTTTTTCCCTTTTTTTTATCTTAGTCTTCCTGTTTGATGTTTTGTTTGTACAGTGCTTGGTGGATGGTTCTTATCTCAGGTATGGGTTAGTTGATGGGTTTAAGAATGTAGTCAATGTTCCTGCACCCACCCTATGTCCTGGGCAGAGGAACCAAGTGTCATATGTCTTCTATCAGATGCGAGCAAGGCTTGACAGTCTGATTAGTCCTTGCAGAGAGACTTGTGGGTAAGTTGTATATAAACTATATATGCTAGGCTAGGCACTGGGATAGGGATGTAGCCTATGTAATTTGCTTCCTTGTCCCTGATGTGGGGGCCCATGTTCCAGTTGTCTTTCACCCTATGGGGCCAAGTGTTGGCATTCTTGTTATCAGCCTTTTTTGCAAAGAGACTTGTAGGAAGTTGTATGTACATACATATGTTGAGTGTGACAGTGGGTTTAGGAATATAGCAGGTTAGGGGGACTTCACCTGGCTTGTTCATTTCTTTGCCTATCTTTTTCTCTGGGAAGGATGACACAGTTATGGGTTGGTTTCAGTCTGTATGGGGTAAGGTATGCCAGCCTGCACTTAGATAGTTCTTGCCACAAATACACTGGGCAGTGAATTTAGGAATGCAAGAGATCTGGTCCTACTTCCACAGGACTGCTTTGGGCTTCACCAGAGTTTTCTCTTTGTTTCCCTTACAGATCTAAAGTTCAATATTATTTTTTTCAGCCTTTGGCTCTCTGTACTTTTATTGGTGACATCCTCTGGCTTACTAACTTGCCTGCCTTTCCTTGTAGCAACCTATCTAAGGTTTGTGGAGAATCAGCAATGTGGTAGGTGTCTGCAATCTGACATCTTTTCTAATCCTGTGTATTTTCTATTCAACTTTGTTACAACCTAATACTACTGTAAAAGAAGTTTATTAGTTTTTAAGTCATTGTTGAAGAAAGAATTTAACTGACTTAACTGAAGAGCATTCTGAGAAGATTTTGTAATTTTAAGGAATTCTGAACTTTGAGTAGATAGGATAAAGAGTAATAAAAAAGAGTTCAACTTCACATCTATCTTGAGCTGTGTGAAGGAATAAAATTTTCTAAATGGGTGTTGAAATAATTTCAAGCCATCTATTCTATAGTGGCATAAATCTAAGCCTACAAAAACGAGTTGTGCTGGAAATAAAAGCTCACCCTTTCTAACATATTTTAACCTACTCTGTCTGTACTTTTTACTTCATAAGAGAAACTTAACCTAAGGCAGTGCACAATTGTCATTTTTCTATGCAATTAATTATAAGTTCCCTGGGGTTTTGGAGAGCTCAGCCAATGTACTGAGATTAGAACACTTTTTGGCAATTGTCATCTGCTGTGTTGTATATCATTTCACTGGGTCATTGGTCTCTGTTGTTTTTCCAGTCATTGATGTATCATGTCTTGATTTTGGCTAATAGACTTCATAATGTCTTCTAAGTTGCCCACTCTATGCTTGTTTTCAACATTATCCTGGTGGCAGTGGAAACTACATGGCTGTCTCAGGACCATAGTCCTCTACCCAACTTGTATCACTGCTCCTGATTCATGCATAGTGTTCACGGAAATTATGCTGTTTTTTCCATTTCCCTGAGGTCTACTGGGAAATAAGTTCATTTTTCTGAAATCTGGACTTCTCCATAACTATTTGAAATTGTTTTTTTGCTCCACCATGATATCTTGGTCCAAGATGAGAGATATAGTCAGTGTGCAGGCATGTTTTAGGATATTCACCGTCTAATCTCTGTTGTTTCTTGTTTTGATGGAACTAGAAAGATTTACTTCTACAGTCCATATTCTTTTTGTCCCCTAAGACTTTTAGGCCTTAGGATTTTGACACTTCAAAGTTTACTATATATTCCTCTGCTGTATTAAACTTTCATTGGTCTCAAGGATTTAACTGTCCACATTGGAATTTTAAGGAGCAACAAGAAAGAGAATAAATTACATAGTCAATATTGTCTCACCATCTCTCATGTAAAGATGAAGGAAATGAGAGTTGCAGAGATTTAAAAAGGGGGTGAAATCAATCAGTACAGCCCAATTAGTTGGTGGGTAGTTCAACTTTCCCTTCTACCATGATGTCATAGTCTGACTCAAATCACAAGGACTAGAGAGGAATATTATGGTATCAATTAATAATAATGGCAAATATTTATTTGTGTCTTCCTTGGCCAGAGACCCTTTTAATAAGCATTTATCAATGACCTCACTGCATCTTCACAACATCACCAGGAGATAAATTTTCTTCACTGTTTAGATAATGGAACTGAGGCACAAAGTGGAAAAGTGACACACACCAAGAGAGACAATAACTACTACCTGCTGGAATATTATTCTGTGTTAGTTATATGTGTAGTATGTTACTTCATATAAATTACCCTGAAACTTAGCAGCTAAAATCAGCAAACACCTTGGAGATCAGGAGCAATTTAGTATGTGATAATGGCTAAGGGGTTTTCACCAAATGGCAGTTAAGATATAGGCTGGGGTTTCTATCACATGAGTGCTTAATGTGGCTGCCAGATTTGTTTCAACTAGGTCATTCACATGTGTCTTTAGTTTGTGGTAGCTGGAATCAGGAACCTCAGTTTTTGGACATAAAAATCTCTTCATAGAGGTGATTGAGTGTTCTCATTACATGGTCTCAGGCTCCCAGAAAGAGTGGAAGTGTGGATGAGAGAGAGAGGGGAGACGGAGAGAGAGAGAGAGATGGGGGGCGGAGAGAGAAAGAGAGAGAGATCTGGAGATCTGCTGCAAAATTTTTATGATTAATATGGACATCATAATTCATATATTTATACTCTAATTCCCAGTAGTCCAGTAGTATTCCATTAGTAGGTAGAGACTTTGAGAAGTGATTAGGTCATGACAATATACTTTCCCTGAGGAAGGTCCTGATAGAAGATGGAGAAAGTTAGGTTTCACTCTTCCTGCCATGTGAGCATACAAAGTGAAGTCAGCTGTTTGCAGCCTAAATCAAGAGCTTCACCAGAACCTGATCATGCTCCAGAGCTGAGAAAAATAACTGCTTATTTTTGAAGCCACTCAGTCTAAAGTAATTTGCTAGAGTAGCCTAAAACGAATAAGACAATGATCTAGACTAGGAAGTCATACACTCTCATATCTGTCATTTTTGTTAACTTATTAATATCATTTAACTAATTAGAAATTCACTCCTGTGTCCAGCTCATAGTCAAGGGTAGGACAATTAGTTGTCATTTTTTGAAAGGAGAACTGTTAAAAATATGTACATGTATTTAAAAATCACCAGAATAGGCATTCCACGTTCATCATGAGTGGTACGATTTAGTCTAATATGACTTCTAACTCGCTCTTTTCAGATATAGGAGAAAATTTATTGCCACCTTATGGTGACATCCTAGGTGTCTCTATTATGAAGAATATAGTGCATACAACTGAACCCACCTACATTTTGTGCTAGTATTGTATCATAAAATAATAACAGATTTAATGTTTAGTTTATATTTCTGGGAAAAAATTTAATTTGTAAGGATAACAGTTTCCAATTCTTTGTGGCTGTCTTTGATGTGTTTTCCATTTTCCTTCTTGCTGAATTGAGGTCCAACTCTTTAGTACAGTCATAATCCTGAACGATATTCATAGCTGAAGTGCAGTTCACATACTCTAGCTATGTGCACATGTGTTTAAATTCCAGACTTTGATCACTTAAAGTTTTGTGATTTTTTTTATTCACTTATTCCCATGTGCATACATTGTTTGGGTCTTTTCTTCCCCCTGTCTTGCACCTCACCCTCTCCTCCCATCCCCCCTCACTTCCAGGCAGAACCTGTTCTGCCCTTATCTCTAATTTTGTTGAAGAGAAGATATAAGCAATAATAAGAAAGACAAAGCATTTTTGCTGGTTAAGGATAGCAATACAGAGAGAGTCCTAGTATTGCTTCCCTGTACAAATGTGTTACAACCCAAGTTGGTTAATCTATAACTGATCTTTACACTGGTTCCTGATCCCCTTCTCATGTTGACCTCTGCCACTTTAAGGTTTCTGCATTAGTTCCTTTGAAGTGGGGACATCAAACACTTTCATGTTTTGACTTTTCTACCTATCCCCATACCTCTTGTATGTGCTCTCCCCTTGTCTTGTGACCAAATCCGACCACATTACTGTACTTGCCCTAGATCTAAAGTCCACATGTGAGGGAGAACATATGATTTTTGATCTTCTGAGCCTGGCTAACCTCACTCAGAATGATGTTCTCCAATTCCATTTACCAGAGAATGATAACATTTAGTTATCTTCTTCATGGCTAAGTAAAATTCCATTGTGTATAAACACCACATTTTGTTGATCTGTTCATCAGTAGTGGGGCATATTGGTTCTTTCCATAACTTGGCTATTGTGAATAGCACTGCAACAGACCTGGGTGTGCAGGTGCCTCTAGAGTAACCTGTTTTGCATTCCTTTGGGTATATCCCCAAGAGTGGGATTGCTGGATCATATGGCATATCTATGTTTAGATTTTTAAGAAGCCTCCAAACTTTTTTCCAGAGTGTTTGCAACAGCTTGCATTCCCACCAGCAGGTACAAAGTTTCCTTTTTCCCCACATCCTCAACAACACCTGTTGTTGTTGGTGTTTTTGATGATGGCTATTCTAACAGGGGTGGGGTGGAATCTTAATGTGGTTTTGATTTGCATTTCCTTTACGGCTAGAGATGGTGAGAATATTTTCATCTATTTTTTTGGCCATTTGAATTTCTTTTTTTGAGAATGTTCTGTTTAGTTCAGTTACCCATTTCTGAGGTTTTCCATATCATTGGTCTTGGTCACTTCCTCTTTAGTATTGCCAATTTTTGTCTTTAATTCATTAATCTCTCTATTTATGGTGTTCTCAGTTTCAGTTTGGTGCTTATTTAGGGCTCCTATGAATTCATTTATTTGCTTTTGTGTTTTCTCATATTCTTTATTTTTGTTGTCTTGGAATTTCTTGAGTGCCTCCTGTGCATTTTCATTGACCATGTCTAGTAACATCTCCATGAAATTCTCAGTGATTACTTGCAGGATTTCTTCTTTCAGAGTATTCTTGTGGGCATTGTTGTGTTCCTTGGTATAGTTTGTTTTTGTTTTGTTGGAGTCTGGATCTGGGTATCCGTTTTCTTCATTTCCCTCTAAATCCTGTAGCAATTTATTTTTGGGGGGAGAATGGTTTCTATCCACTTTTCATTTTCCCATCATTCCACTTGGTACTCTTTCTGTCCTGGTCTATGTGTAATTTAGTATTAGCTAACTTTCAATAGTAAAACTAACAAAACCAAGAAAGGAAGAGAAGAAAGAAAAGGAAAAATAAAGAAAAAAAATGGAGAACCAAAGAAATGAACAGGGAGAGATGGTGGACAATCAAATAGACAACAAGACAAACACTTTTTTTTGAAAAGAAAAACAAAATTCCCAGTTCAGGAACAGTAGAATTTCAGCCTTAATTATTCTGGTGTTACTCCTTTAGCATCCAGTCCTGTTTGTCTGCATCTCCTAGGCAGGTTTGGAGCTGGTGTCTGGTGGTGCCCAAGCCTTCCTCTTTTCTCAGTGTAACATGGGTGGAGAAGCTTTTTATGGTCTGGGGGTTCAGGGTTTTGGAGTTTTGTTTCTTCTTTTTCCAAGTGTGGCTCCAGCAGGAAAGTATTATGTTTGGTCTGCTGAATGTCTCCCAAACAAATTTGGAGTTGGTAGCTGGCAGGTCAGCAGGTGAGTGGGCCAGTGGCCTGTGTGCTGGTGTGCTAGCAGGCCAGCAGGCAGGCAGTGGCAGTGTGAGGGTGGCAGCCTGCCTGTTCTTTCAGTGTATTGTGCTGTGGAGAAGCCTTCCACGGGCTAGTGGTTCAGGATGCTGAAGTTTCAGCTCTCCCTGGTGCTTTACCTCAGCCAAGTGTGTCTCCAGTGTCTTGGCAAGTTCCCTGATTCACAGAGTTCATGCTGTCTGAGTCTGTGTCCAAGTTACCATTTTGGATCCTCTCTAAAGTTTTGTGATCTTGGCTATAATAATAGTTTATCTCAATTTCCTCATCTCTAAAATGGGGTTTTTAACAGTAAAACAAAAGTCATGTGGTTATGATGATTAAATGAAAAAGTTCACATAAATTATTTAGCTCAGTGCCTGATATATAAGTGCTCAATATAGGTTCCTTGTAATGTTATTGTTTTTCCTGATTATCTCAGAACAGAACTGACATAATACCTGCCAAAATACTTATTGGTCTTGCTTTTAAAAAAATGACAATGACATGAGGCCACCAATCTTTTTCTCATGGATATCATTTTAAATGGGATGACTCTTGTGACTAATGCTTTAAACAAATAAGCTGTGAGGCACCTAATTTTCAAGCACCTGATTTTAAAAGAATTTATCCACATTCCCTTAGGATCAGACAAAATGGCTTAATTGATTTCACTATTTGCCCTTAAGGTCAATTGGTTAATAACAGTAAAATACTTAATTGTGGTAGATTCACAGGTCAAGTTCACCAGCTCCAGTTTTATGGAGAATTTGCCTTTTATTTTTTCTTTTCAGCTGTGTTCTCCACTGAGTCAGGTCTCAGATGATTGTGTTATCAATCACTGTAGCAATGCTCACTCTATATGCCCAATAATACCCACAGAAAATTATGTGCATTCTTTCATGATACACTTCCATAGCTGTATCCATTGCACATGATAAACAAAGAAATATGCATATTTCTGGGTTGAGAAGAGGAATGTACCAAGACACAGAATTGTCTATTATAAATTCGGGAACTATTCTATGCACTTAGTTCCTAGGCTTTTTATGAATCTTCATTTGAATCTCAGGAAAATTAGATAATTTAATTGTCTAAATTCAAATAAGTGTGTGTTACCCTCTTTTATTGTGAACATCATCACTATTTAATACTAACACTAGAATATTTTATCTTATGCAAAGTAGTGAATCATCCAGCTATCTATGAAGGCAGGGTATGATAGATGTGACAGTCCACAGAAGATTCTGTCTGGTAATTTGGCTTCAATTTACACAGATGGTCCAGTTTGTGTTTAAAACCACACATCTCTTCAGCATATAAATGAGCATTATTGTTCAAAAGAGACTCTACAACTTTTTCCATGTAGACTGTTTTTCCAGGGAATATAGTGAGAAGGAAAGAGACCTTTAAAATTTTTTTCCCATTGGTTGTTTTGCAGAGATTCTCAGTCTGGATGTACATCAGAATCATCTGTGGGGTTTAAAAGATTCAGATGTCAATGTCCCAGACCTAGTGAGATACAAGATCTAGAGGTGAAGAACAGAGATTACATAAATTTAAAAATCCCAGGGGCTAATTTGAATGCACTTTCAGGTTTGAGAATGTTCAAGTAGCTGAAAATTTGTTTGAAAACAATACCAGAAGTCACTTTGCAATTTTCTTTTTCCTAAAGCACATACTAGAAATTAATATAATATTCAGTGCACATCAAACAAATTGTCATGGCAGGGATTTTGTGTTGAACTTCAAAGCCCATGTTAAAGGAAATGAACAAGTATACCAGGAGACTTCCCTGTTCCTGTGGCTTAGGTTTGAGGAATTCCTGGGAGAAGATCTGCACTTAGAGGAAATCTAATAAGCCAAATCTGAACTGCATTTCATGTCTATTTTTTTTACATGCTGATAAATATTTCTAAGTATTTTTCTTTGTGTTCAATTTTACAGATCTCATTGACTTGTGATTCAAATATAAGGCTGCATATGATTGCATTTTGACATAAGTTAGACTTTATGTTTTAAGTATATTTTTAAGATTCTAAAAGCTTGCACAAATTATTTGTTAATTTCAAATTTAACATCTCAGAATAAAATAATCTGTCATATTCATCCCATATTGAAAATTTCTTGAGGGTAGCTGCTGTGTTTGCTCACAACTCTTATCTATCTATTAAGGTCTTTTGTTCATTATTTTGTCTCTATGTCCAGTGTATAACACAGTGTTGCCACATGGTAGGAACACAGTTAACATCTATTGAATGAATAAATTCCAAAATGTGAAGGTTTCACCTGTTATTCTTTTGAGGGTCTAGAAATGTGTGACATATTTTATTATAGTTTAAAAACATATAATTGCTAAGATTATCTAGTACTTTTTGGAGCATAAAAAGAAAACAATTGAGACTTCCACTGTTCTCTTCCTTACTTTACATGATAACATCTTTCTTTTGTAATTTTAAGCATTGAAGTTAAAATGCTAATTGGTTTATCTTCATGAGCTGAACCAATTATTTAAAACCCTCACCATCTTGCTCCTTATATTATATATATGCACATTTATATGAACATGGCCACATGTATGTAACTCTGGAAAAACAATATTACTTTTGTGAGATTATGGTTTGGTATAATCAAATGTATGTGGCAAATGAAGATGACAATAAGAATTATTCTTAGGTAGCTTGTCCTTAAAATTAGTTTTTTAAAAGAAAATAAGACATATAGCATCAATGTAATTTTTAGTCATTTTAAGTGAGTTTGTATATTTTACCATGTTTAAAAAAAATCACATCAAGTCACATTTAAACCTCAAACATCCAGAGATATATGTGTGAGTGTGTGTGCATGTGTATGATCATATATGTATTTATTTATGTATAATTTATCTTATAGGGCTAGCTTCTGCATATGAGGGGAAAATATACAACATTTGACCTTTTGAGCCTGGCATATATATATATATATATATATATATAATTTTCTTAATCCATTCATCAGTTGTAAGGTATCTGGGCTGTTTCCAAAGCATGGACTGCTATATTTAGTTTTTGAGGAGCCTTCATAAAAAACAGACATGAAAAACAGTGGAATACAATAGAATTACCAGACACAAACCCACACAGTTACAGCCATTTGATTTCAGACAAAGGAACCCCAAGTGTGTGTTGGAAAAAAGATAACCTCTTGAACAAATGGTGCTGAATATCCACTGATAGAAGATTGAAACTGGATCCTAGTCACTCACCTGTACTAGCATCAATTCAGGGTGGATCAAAGATCTTAATAAAAGATCTGAAACTGAGTAATCACTACAGGAAAAAGTAGGGAATAAAGTAGTCATATAGGCCTAGGTAGTAACTTTATGAGTAGAACCTTAACCCCTCAGCAATTAAGAGAAAAGATTGGCAAATGGGCCTGCATAAAATAAAAGCTTCTGTGCAGCAAAGGAAACAGTCACTAGACTGAAGAGACAGACTACAGAATTGGAAAAGAATTCTTGCCAGCTGTAGATGTGCCAAGAGATTAATAATCAGAATTTACAGGGAACTCAAAAACTTAATCCACAAAGAATCAAACAACTAAATAAATGGGCAAATGAAATTAACAGATAATGCTCAGAAGAAGTACAAATGGCCAATAAATAAATAAGGAAATGCTCAGCATCCTTGGCATAAAGGAAATGCAAATCAAAATGACATTGAGATTTTACCTCACTCCAGTCACAATGGCTATCATCAAAAACACACAAAATGACAAATACTGACAAGAATGTCAGGGAGAAAAAGAATACTTATACACTGTGGGAATGAAAACTAGTGTAACTGCTAAGGAAAACAGTATGAATTTTTCTCAAAAATACCATACTTTTAAAGAAGAACTAACAACAATGCTCCTCAAATTATTCCATAAAATACAAAAAGAAGGACTACTACAAACTCATTCTACAAAGCCAGTATACCCTTGATAACAAAATCAGTTAAACACACATCAATTAAAAAAAAAGAGAATTATATGCCAATATCCCTGATAAATGGAAACAAAATTCTTCAGTGAAATACTTGCAAACTGAATCCAACAACATATTAAAAAGATAAAAGTAGGTTTCATTTTAGGGAGGCATAGATGGTACAACATATGTGAATCAGTAAACATAATACAACACATAAACTGAATCAAAAACAAAAATTGCACTATCATCTCAGTAGATAAAAAGTCTGGGACAAAATTAATCATCATGTCATGATAAAAACTCTAAAGAAATTAGGATTAGAAGGCACACAGATAAACATTATAAAGGTTATATATAACAAACATTAAACTAAATGGGGAAAACTGAAACCATTTTCTTTAAAGTAAAGAATGACACAAAGGTGTCTACTCTCCCTTTTATTCAATATAGTAGTGGAAATCCTAGCCAAAGCAATAAGACAGGAGAAATAAATAAAAGAGACTAGAAAGGGAAGGAAGAAGTCATATGATAAGACCTCATATCTAAAAGAGTCTAAAAACTCCACCAAAAATTCTTGGATCTCAGAAGCACACTCAGCAAAGAATCAGGATACAAAATCAATATACAAAAATCAGTAGCATTTCTATAAACCAACAATGAACAGTCTGATGAAGTAATCAAGAAAACAATACCATTCACAATAACATCAAAAAGTCAAAATACACAGGAATAAATGTATCAAAGGAAGTGAAAGACCTGTACAATAAAATCTATAAATCACTGAAGAAAGAAATAAAAAAAGACATTAGAATATGGAAGGACATCCCATACTCATGCACTTGTAGACTCAATATTGTGACAAAGGCTATCCTATATGTTCAATGCAATTGTCTCAAAAATTCCAATGACATTCTTCATGGAGATAGAAATATCAATCTTAAAATTCATATGGAAGCAAGAAAGACTTGAATAGTCAAAGCAATCCTGAGTAAAAAAAGAGCAATGCTGGAGGTATCACAATAATTTTCTTCAAACTAGACTACAGAGTCACAGTAATAAAAAGAGCATGGTACTGGTACAAAAACAGACATGAAGAACAATGGAACAGAATAGAAGATCAAGACAAACCTAAATAACTACAGCCATTTACTTTTTTGACAAAGGAGCCCAAAGTATGTGTTCGAGAAAAGACAACTTCTTCAACAAATGGTGTTGGGAAAATTTGAATTCCATCTATGGAAGACTGAAACTAGAGTCTAGTCTCTCTCCTTGTACTAACATCAATTCAAAGTGGATCAAAGATCTTAATTTAAAATCTTAAAACTGTGAAACTTCTATGGGAAAGAATGGAAAACACTGGAATGCATAGGTATAAATAATAACTATTTGAATAGAATTCCAATAGCTCAGCAATTGAAAGGATCAACAAATGGGACTACATCAAACTAAAAAGTTTTTATACAGCAAAGGAAACAGTCACTAGACTTAAGAAAAAATCTTTGCCAGCTATAATCTGATAAGGGATTGATAACTTGAATATACAGGGAGCTCAAAAAATGAATACACAAAGAATCGACATCCTATTTAATGAATGGGCGAATGGCTAGACAGACAATTCTCAAAAGAAGAAGTACAAATAATGAGTAAATACATGAAGAAATGCTCGATATACTTGGCCATAAAGGAAATGAAAAGCAAAACAATTATTGACATTTCACCTCAACTGTAGTCACAATGGCTATCATCAATAACACAAACAAAAACAAATGCTGGCTAAGATGTGGGGTAAAAAGGAACACTAACCATGGTTTATAGGAATGTAAATTAGTGTAAGGACTATGAAAAGCTATATGACATTTCCTCAGAAAACTAAAAATTGACCTACCGTACAATCCAGTGATACCACTCCTGGGCATATACTTAAAGGAATGTAACCCAGGATTCAACATAGCCACTTGCACACCATGTTTATTGCAGCACTCTTCACAATAGACAAGCTTTGGGAACAGCCCAGATACCTGACAACTGATGAATGGATTAGGAAATACACAATGGAGCATTATTCAGCCATAAAGAAGAATGAAATCATGTTGTTTGCAAGTAAATGAATGGAACTGTAGAGCATCATGCTAAACAAAGTAAACCAGGCTCAGAAGGATAAAGGTAGCGTGTTTTCCCTCATGTGGAAGTTAGATGTAAAAAAAAAATATATATATATATATATTATGTATTTATATATATACATATATATAAATACATAAACGCATGTGATCTTATATACATGTATGCATACATATACATATTGGAAGAGAGACTAAGAGAGAGAATATGATTGTAATAGTGAATCTATTGGAGGGGGCAAAGGGGAAAGTGGAGGGGAATCAAGAATGATAGAGTGAAAAATATCTGAATATATTGCATCTGTGTGTGAAGATAGCAAAGCAAAATGTACTGAAAGCTGTTGAATAATAGGGGAGCAGGGTGATAGAGAAAGAACAATTAATGGAAGGGAGTTAATCTGATTATGGTACAAAACAACATTTGTGAAATATCATGGCACAACCCCATTTGTGAGGTTTATCAATATGAACTTAAAAATTGAAGGACAAGAAGGTAAAACAGGTTCTGTTCAAGGGTGGATACCCAGTGTGTGTGTGGCTAAACACAGAAAGTGAAGGAAGGAGAATATATACTTTTTTAATATGTAGATATTTTCATATGACATGAGGGAGAATGATTGAGGGGTTGAATTAATTAAGATACACTGCAAGCACATATGTAAACATCACAGTGAACCCCCTAGTACAACTAACATATGCTAATAAAAATGGTATAAACAGTATCTACCATTTAGTGATCAGTTATACATCAAGAATTCTGACTGATTTTCATATATTACCTCATTTGATCCTCATAGCAACACAGTAAAGTAGGAATTGTGAAGGGGGAAACCAAGGCTCAGAGAGATTTCCTTACTGAAGACCATACAAGTGACTGGGTTTTGCCTTCATTCCATTAAGGTTAAAAGTTCTTGTTCTTAGCTGCATTCCTAGAGCTTAAATGTAACTTTCCTAGCAATAAATTCATTTTTCCTCATTATATTGTGCTTTCCCTTTACCACAGCAAACCACAGACATAAAATCATTGAAGATAATGTAAATGTGCTGGCTACAGTCATAAATTATAGATTTGTTTTAGCTATTCTAAACTTTAAAAGCTTAAATGCATACAATGAATGGTAATGAATTGTATTATTGATAAAAACCTAAAAATAATTATTGTGTGATTAGATTTTACTGTTTTTCTGCTTCCTAGCTTGTAAGGTAATGTCCTGATTATTGTTTACACTGAGATTTGTTGTCTTATAAATGATCACTTTTGGAGGACAGAGATTCACTGTGATCAAGTTGTATCTTACTTATATCTGAACTATAGCATCATTCCCACATGTACTTTGTTGATATTCTTTTAGATTGTGGTGATGTAAGTAGCAAGTGTATTAGAAAGTCCACATAAGAGCACAACCAGGGAATGACCAGAGTCTAGTGTTTGAGAAAGTCCATCATTCTAGATCAGTTCTCACATTCACCACTTACTGGATTTGCAATGCTTCTGTAAATGTGTTGCTTCTCAGAGTCCAATTTACTGGCCAGATGCCTATGTCATAAAACCACCATCACCACCACCACTCTTGGTACTAATTAGCACCCCATTTGCCAGCTTCAGTCCAGTGGTGAGGACTTGAGTGGTTATAAATACTGTAATACCTTTTCACCTGTGAAAGTAGCTCTTCCAAAGACAAAAAAGAAAGCTCAGCAGGCAGGAAGCCTGCATTATTACCACCTGAGCTGCTCCTTTCTCTGGACAATTTCAAGCCTTAACATCTGTTCCAAACACTACATTTATTAAACTAAATAACAAAATACATTCATCTGTATATAATAGTCTTCCCCGGGGACACAGAATGGGATTTCCTTCTTTTTAAAGAAAGTGAAACACAGTTGACAGAGTTTTGTGTCTGTTTAATTTCAAGAAAAGCAACCTGTGAAATGGGAAAAGAATTTGTTAGAAAAAGATTTTCTCCCTTTGACCATTGTATGACTATTGCTGTGGATATGCTTATGTGTATTCTCCTACAATTTTTAATTACTGGGTTTAATTGTTGGCAGGTGGGTAAGAGCTATGTTACATGTAATGCTTAATTGTTTATCCTTTGCTCTTTGTTAAAAAGTGAATGCATTTTGAATGCATTAGTTTGAAAATGAGACTCAAGAGGTCTGTTGTGGTAATGTGTTCTTTTCCCTGCTAGAGGACAAAATAAACTCAATTGATAAAGTTCTAATTCCTGCAAGGTCAAAAACTTTCCTTGCAATAAAGACCACATGACTGCCAATAAATATACAGATCACCTACTAAATATTTTAATAAAAATAAAAATGGTAGGAAAATGTAGCTACTTTTAGGTGGATATAAAAATCTGTTCTGCACCTACGTAGAAGTGGGGCCATCAATAAATAGTCCAACTTTTCTCTTCCACTTTCTTATCATAATTATAGTCTAAATACTCACTCTTTTATCTTTTCTCCTTTCCCTCCTGGTCTTTTGAAGATTTCGTGTAGCTTTTGAACATACTTTCTGCATTTGCAAGGCTCTCAGAACTAAACTTCTATACAGCTTGAAGAAGTGGGGTGGCGTTTAGAATAGGAACTGGAGAAATAAAAGTAGCTTCACAGGAGTAAAAGTACACTGGATATATGTGCATAAGGTCCAATCAAGATGTGGTTCCGGGGTTAGAAATGGAGTTGGGTTGTCTGAGGTAGTAGAGGATATCACTTAAATAGGAACAGAATGCTATGGAAGTGTGGAGTGTTGACCTTATGGAAGATGAGAAATAATATATCTGGTGAATAGACAAAGTAAACACAATCTAAGTATATTCATAAATATTCAAAATGAAGGAACAGAAAGGTGGTTCAGCATTTACTGGTTTGACCTCTATTGGCAATGTCTGCCATGTTCCTGGGGGTGATTATCACATGCCTCAGCAGACACACTGTTTCTCATGGTGACGCTTCTATGCCTAAGTGTTTATGGAACATAGAAGACTGCCAGCTCATCTGTTCAGTATCGAAGTGACAAATGGAAGCTTGATCCTTCATACAAACACACCTCTCATGTAAAATGCAACAAAAATACTGAGTGGTACCTTTTTGAACTTGACACAAAAGTCTTTTTATTTGGTCAAGTTAAATAAGAAGAGCTATATTTCACTTGGAAAGAGCTATGAGTTTTATGAACCCAACAGGGAGGTCAAGTTTGTCTACAATAAGATGTTTAAATTTATTATTCAGATTATTAACTACTGGAAAATATCTTCTTTGTCTTCTTCCTCCTCCTCTTTCCTCATTTTGATAAGTCATAGATTCAGTAAAACAACACCAACAAAACTTTTGCTATAGACAGACCTTTCCTCATGAGATCAAAATTGGCCATTAACTTACATATTTTGCCCTGTTCAGTTTAAAATGGCTGAAGCTGGTTCCTTGAGTATCTGCCTCTGCATCTTTAAAGAGCATCTGAAAATTAGACTTTAGTTTAAGGCATACTTGTTGAATATTACAAGGAAATTTAGGTTTTAATTCTACTGCGCCTATTATGCATGTACATTTTCTGCACCCACACTTATACAATGTTATATAAGTTTGTGGGCATCAATACTAAATATACTAAATTAAATGATACTCAGAAACATATTCTTTAAAACATATTCTTTACTTTCATAATTTAATTGACAATTATCGTATCCATAAGGTGCACAGCATGCATATTGCATAGTGATTGCCACATTCAAATTAACATACCAGCCATCCCAAAGCTGTACCTTTTAACCCTGGAACTTGTTATTTCATAATTGAAACCTTTTATCATTTAACCAATGTTTCTTTATTTGCACAACTCCATTGGCCCTAGTACCTCTGTTCTCCTCTTGGTTTCTATGAGTTTGACTATTTAGATTCCACATATAAGTGAGATCATACAGTATTTGTCTTTTTTGTCTGGCTGATTTCACTTAGCACAAAGTCTTCCAGGTTTCTCTGTGTTCCTGGAAATGGTAGGATATCCTTCCTCTTCTAAGGTTGAATAATATTCCTCCTTGTGTGTCTCTCTCTGTTGTGTCTCTCTCTCTCTGCATCATCTATCAATGGGAAAAAGATTGTTTCCACACCTTGGTTATTGTGTGGGTGCAGATATCTCCTCAAAATACTAATTTCATTTATTTTTCATGTATATTATACTCAACACTTTTTCTTTCTTGTATAAAAGAGAGAAGAAAGGAGCACTCTTAACTACCCTCAAATGGCTTTGAAATTCGGCATTAAAAAAGAATTATTCTTCAGAATATTGAAAGTACTGTTCCACTTAATTTGCTTTCCATTATTTCTTTAGAGATGTTCAAAGTTCTTTGGATACTTGAATCTTCTCTTTATCTCCTATGTTCTGAGATTTCACAATGGTATTGTTCATTTAGCTGGACATTCAGAGGGCCCACTCAATTAGAAACTATGTTCTTTGAAAATTGTTTGATGTACTTCTTTAATGATTTTCCTCCTTTTGTCCTTCTTTCTGGAATGTCTATTGTCTGGGTAATAATTATAAGATTTTTTTTTGTTTGAGATTTTCCTTACCTGATATGTCTTATTTCTTTAAAATTGATTTCTTGAAAAAATATAATTTTAGTAACCTTCATGTTAGAGATTTTCCCAAGATATCTGGTTACATTTACAAGGCACCAACATCTTGACTGGAAACACTGAACATTTTAGGGTCTATTATCTGTGCATCTCACTCTAGGTTGGCTTGTTTGGGCTGTTTACTCTGGGAATCCAGACACTTGTATCTTTAGGTCTTTCTTCATGGAAATACAGATTCCCAAGAATTGTATCATCCAGTCAATCTCCTGGAGGGTAGAGGCCTGGCTGCTGGTTTTCTGGGATCCAGGTGAAAGAAAAATGTTGGGTTTGGTTGTGGTGGGGTTTTCATCTGTGACTCCTATTTTCCAGATAGTCTTGCTCTCATCTGTGCTACAAACTTTAAGTCCAAAGTTTCTTTTTTAATCCTTGTCAAAGAAAAACTTCTAATCTTCTGGAGGAAAAGGAGAGGGGGAGGTCAAAGAGAGAGACTCTAACTGTTTCTAATTCATGTTTTCTACCTTCACTTGTTTTCCACAAGTAATGAACTGGGGTCTCCAATTCTTGGTATTTTGTGTGTTTGCTATGTGATTGTTTGCTTCTTTACTTTCTCTATGATCAGCATGTTATTTTTTCATACTACTACTTCCCTTTGAAATGGTTGCTTTCTCTTGATTGGGCCTACTTTGGGTGTGTTGTTCTTAGAAAATCAATATAACCACTCTTTTCCATACTTGACAATATGGGTAAAATTCTCAGAGTATTTGCAAATGCAAGGAAACTCTGTTTCCGTGTAACTCTGGTTACACTATATGCTCATAACTTCAAACTTTTACTTCAATAATATGTGTTTTATGAATTTTGACTCATTGCATGATCTTACTCATGTGAATTTAGAACTGTTGCTCTCATAGAATCTGAGAATGGAATGGTGATTACCAGAAGCCAGGGAAACTAGAAGGGAGGGAAAGATGGTCCCAGGTTGATCAATGAGTACTAATTTACTATTAGATAGTAGCAAGAGGTTCTGGTCCTATTACATAGTAGGTTGACTATAGATAACAATAATACATTGTGCATTTCACAAAGCTAAAAGAAAGGACTTTGAAAGAATATGTTTTAACCTGATTTTAAAATTATAAAATGTATATAGGTGCAAAACATTACATGGTCCCCTACTTATATGTGCAATATTTATGTGTCAGCTAAATATAAATTAATAACAGGCAAGGCAAGTTGATTTTAAGACAGCTCTGACAAAGCTAAGAAATTTAACCTGGCTCTTCTAACATACAGATGCAAGCATGCTGAAGTGATAATTGCCAACAACTCAAGAGGAAAATAGCTTAGATCTTCAACATTCTGGCATAAAAATTGTCCATGGCATACACAATTCAGTAAGATCACAGTATTCTTGAAATGAAGTTTTATTTAATGAATGCCAACAAGAACTTACACCCTGTATTTCATTGAAAAAATACCTCATCCAATTGAACAACAAAATGTATTGAGTTTTTCCTTCTTAATTTGTGCTACTAAAGATTTTGTGGACATTGGGACTGCTACCAATGATAAATTATGACACACACAAATTAAAATTGCACTGAGTCGTTAAAGAAAAAAAAGGAAATAACACTTTTAAAATGCTAAATTGTTCAAAACAGCATTCTTCATTTTATCTTAAATGCATGTAAAACTTCCTAAAATGTAGCCTAAAGTTATTGTCTACATTGTTACTTTGGAGAAAAATGTGTAAGTGCTTAAAAGGAGGCAGTGCCTATGCTGTTTGCAAGATATTTCTGTCATAGATGCTCCTATTTGATAATTGTGTACATGTGCATATAAATCAGCAATGCGTGGAAGACTGAAGCCTCAAAGACATAAAAAGAACGAACTTCTAGGAATTGATGTTCAAATATTCTGGAAACTCCTGAGACTGATGTTTCTTAAGAATTAATTACTTTTGATATTTTACAATTCTGGGCGCACACACACACAAACACACGTTACTGAGTTCAGTTCTCTGAGGCCTTATCTCAGTCTACCTGATTACAGAGAATAAAAAGCTTCTTTTGGTGATACACATGGATTAATGTAAACCAGAGAAGCATTTAAAAAGTTTTAGAAATTTTCTGTTCAATAATGCCCTTTTATGTACAGGCAAGATGTTTTTTCTTGCTGTAGTTGGGACTTCTGGAAAGGTTTGAGGTATATCATTTTTAACAACTTGGAGACCAAAACAGAAGAGAAAAAAACAAGCAATTGTCCCCTCACTTATAGAGGAATCATCTACTTAGAATACTCTCTACTGGTATCACAATGAAGAACAAAGGAATATAAAATATGGACTATGGGTTGCCAACATATATGCTCATGTGTCACAGCTCATGAACAATGCCCAAAAGGAACATTCCTTAGATTCTTTTAGAGCAATACTTCAAGTTTATATTGTACAAACCCAGTAAGGTTACTTGCTGATTGCCACAGACCAAGGTCAAAAATATTTTATAAAAAAGAAGAGTAGAGTGCTGGACACAGGTAAGCTGAAGAGCCATTATGGTCTGAAGGTGAAGGACTATATAGCCTGAAAATCCCTTGTGATCCCCAAGGGCAGCTCCATGGAACCCAGAAAAATGATGGCAATGATAATAATAATAATTATGATAATAACAATAGTCATTTTGCCATTGCTTTAATTTCCTGAATGTCTTCTATATGCTAGGGTTTATTTTTTGTGAATTTTCATACATGATCCTTACAGTAACTCTGCAGAATGTATACTATTGTTTTCCCCATTTTATAAGTGACGTAAAGGAGGATGGAGTTAAGTAAACTGAACAAAATTAAGTTAAAAAGAGGCAGAGGCAGGACATATACACCTATGGCTATGTTACGATCTTCCAGTGAAATTTCATGTAATGGCTGGTAGTCACCAAGGAAATAAATGGTAAAGTACACTCGGTACTTTTTGGTTAAGTCTGAGAAAACTAAAATATTCTTGGAGGTATAAATGTCAGAATGCACATTTATGAAGAATCACTCATTCTCTTTTATCTGAATGCAAGTTCATATGGGGAGAATTTGGTTGATGTGTATTTATTATGGGCTTTAGTAAAATCAGCAGGGTCTGAGAAAGGACATTTGGAAACCCAGAGATAAAGGTGGCTGCTGCTACAAAACCATTAAGGACCATTAGTGAAAATTTACTTCAGGAAGGAGAAAACTTTCAAAATTCTCCAAAGAATATCTGTTTTGAAAGGAGAGGCAGTCTTGTAGTAGACATGAATTAGAATAAAATTAAACAACAAGAATATTACTGGAACAATATTGACAATGAAATCACTACCATTGGGTACAAACTGGGCAAAACCCAACTTTCTTTCCTCTATGAGTGGTTAATATTGTGGATAAAGAATGATAGCTGCTGCTCTCTAGCAGTTGTTAGTCTCCATAGCCTGTGCATGAATATGAGCAGAAAATCACAACATAAAATAGTCTTGCTACTATTCACAATAGCCAAGTTATGGAAACAGCCAAGATGCCCCACCACTGATGAATGGATTAAGAAAATGTGGTATCTATACACAATGGAATTTTATGCAGCCATGAAGAAGAACGAAATGTTATCATTCGCTGGTAAATGGATGGAATTGGAGAACATCATTCTGAGTGAGGTTAGCCTGGCTCAAAAAACCAAAAATCGTATGTTCTCCCTCATATGTGGACATTAGATCAAGGGCAAACACAACAAGGGGATTGGACTATGAGCACATGATAAAAGCGAGAGCACACAAGGGAGGGGTGAGGATAGGTAAGACACCTCAAAAACTAGCTAGCATTTGTTGCCCTTAATGCAGAGAAACTAAAGCAGATACCTTAAAGCAACTGAGGCCAATAGGAAAAGGGGAACAGGTACTAGAGAAAAGGTTAGATCAAAAAGAATTAACCTAGAAGGTAACACCCACGCACAGGAAATCAATGTGAGTCAATGCCCTGTATAGCTCTCCTTATCTCAACCAGCAAAAACCCTTGTTCCTTCCTATTATTGCTTATACTCTCTCTACAACAAAATTAGAGATAAGGGCAAAATAGTTTCTGCTGGGTATTGAGGTGGGGGGAGAGGGAGGGGGCGGAGTGGGTGGTAAGGGAGGGGGTGGGGGCAGGGGGAAGAAATGAACCAAGCCTTGTATGCACATATGAATAATAAAAGAAAAATGAAAAAAAATAGTCTTGCTAGCTCAAGCCTCAAAAATGGGGTTAGATTAATTTGACATAACTGTTTTTAACCAAATTAAAAAATAGTTGCCTATTGGAAAAAACCTAGTTTATGTGGTTCAAGGTACACATGATTACTAACTTGAATAACAGAGATGTGTTAAGTTGAATAGGTCATGAGAAATCATAAGTGTAGCTAACAAAAGCCAGACTAAGTCAGCTAGGAATGAATACTTACGAAATATATTTAATGACCAAAAATTAGCAGTATTTATAGAACTGGAATAAACCTGACTTGGAAGAAATATGGCTGGAAATGACCTAATAGAGAAGGTGCGAAAAAGAAATAAGAATCCCCAAATTAACGCAAAATCCACACATATAATATCCAAGGTTATTAAGATTGTTAATTTAACATTTATAATGGCTTCATCAATAAATCTTTTTCCAAATTTGGAAAATATCCTAGTCAAATGTTTAAGTAAATTCTCAAATCATGGCTTAACTAGAACATGCAAATAACAATGTTAAAATTTGTAAATAATCACATTTACAATTTTTTAAAAGTTTACTAAGCATTTTAATGGTTATGATGTATATGGTGATTAAAATAATTTAGTGTTCCACAATGGAATACAGAAAACTAAAATCACTTTGTGAAGGTAATTTAATATTCCATTTTCCCTCTTTTTTGAACATGTTATAGCATGACATTTATACACTACTTCTGCATATTTCATAACTTTTTTCACTGCATTGCAATATATTTTCACATTGCATGCTAAGTTGTAATAGATATTATTATTTTTTAATACTCTGGTTGAATTATGGTGACTGATCTTCATAACTAAGCAAAGGTTATAAAACATGTAATTTAACACATTCTCTAAATAGCATTGGACTTATATAATTATTCTTTAAGCAATTTAGTGTACAAACAGTGGGATTCTTAGGGACGGTATGAGTTCATTGAAATCCATATTTTGTGTGACTCTAAATGTCTTAATCCCAGAGGTATCTTATGGTAAATAGTCTTGAGATATTATTTTTGAGAGAAATTTATATATACTGTACCTTGTTCTAAACAGTATCAAGAGTTTGAAAGTAGACTCGATGTTTAGGGAGGTGCTGGAGTAAGGACCAATAAAAAACACTTACAGCCACACTTATACACAAACCTTATTGTATGCTACTTATTTTGTGACAAGCATGTATTTGTGCTGGGTATGTTTATCATGTGTAGCTCTAATAAAACCTCCACAGAACAAGGAATAAATGAGGAACTCTGTTTTTTCTTTGAGGAATTTTTAGGAGTAAGTTGACAAAAAATGGAAAGATTCCTATTATTTTGGTAAAGTTGGACCAAAAAATAGCATATATATGCCATATAGATATCTGAATTCAGAAATAACATAGAATATATCATTATCACAGGCAAAAATATGTTTAGTGTAATAATTCTTAATTTTACTCAATATATGCTCCCCATTCTTTTTGTATCTCCTATTTATAATAATAAAATTCTTCTTGTCCCCAATATCCTCTTTATTTCTACTACAAGCTGGCTTAAGAAACACTAATTTAGAGCATGACTGATAACACAGATTAGATTTTCCTTTTGGGAAATATGCTCCTCCATGTTAGATCATTCGCCTTCTTTGAGCTTATTCCAACTATAGTTTAGGGAGTAGGAATTGGCTCATAGGGATTTTTTTCCTGGCTGCAGTTCAATGAATAACACATGAAGAAAGCGGTGTAGATTTAATTCCAGAAAGAACTTCAGTATTGCCTATCATGAAGAAATTTTTATTTATTTATTTTTCTGGGATTGCTTTCTGTTAGGATAAGGCAAAGCTGGAAATGTCAGTACCTGTGACACAGAGAGATCATGCTTAAAATATAGTTATCACAAAGTGAAATTGTGTCAAGAGATGGAAAATGAAGAAATATTGATTGTATTATTTGAACCTCTGGATCCAACTATGCCTGAAGCAAGTATTTTCCTTCATAGTTTTAGTCATTCAAAATAAAATATTAATGCCTTTCTTTTTTTCTTGGTTTAAGTGAATTAAGTTGGCTTTCTGCCTATTGTAAAAAAACAATAACACAGAATTATGGGTATGTGTACATTACAATGAACACTTATCTGTTTGTCACACAATAAATATAATGCAACATAATTTACTCTAGCTTATTACCTCTTATCCACCATCTATAGCACCATGAATACTGGCAATATATTTGCTAACTGAAATCTAAATTATTCTTGGAGTACAATTACTTTTTTTGATAGGCTATTAACAATCATGTCACCTTAAACAAAGTAGTTAGTTATCATACTGTTTACCTCCAACATATTTTATCATTGAAACTGACACTATTCTTTTGTGCATGGTCTGTGGTTCTCCTAATTCAGAGGTTTGGGTTTTTGTTCCTCCTCCTTCCCTCCTCTTCCCTTCCCTCCCCTCCCCTCCCTTCCCTTCCCTTCCCTTCCTTCCCCTCTCCTCTCCTCCTTTCCCTCTTGCCAACTGGACTTCTGGGTTGAAAGTATTATTTGATTTGTTTCTCTCACTTTCCTTTCTCATATATAGCAGTCCTCCCTTTTCCATGGAAGATATGTTCCAAGATCCCCAGTAGATGTCTGAAAACACAGATAACATGGAAGAATATATATGTATATATATATATATATATATATACTAGGATTTTTTCCTGTACACACTCACCTACAATAAACTTTATAAATTATACACAATAAAAGATTATCAAATACAGTTAATGATTAAGTAGATCTCTTTTTTGTAAAGCAGGAGAGTTTATTGAGATAGAAAAGTATAAAATGGCAGAGTAGAGCCCCCAGAGGAGTTGGGGATTCCCAGGAGAGGGTGCCCTAGAAATGATGTGATCTGAGGTTTTATCCATTCTTAAGTGGATCTCTTAAAATAATTCAATATAATAAAATTTATTTAAAACTTATGAATTATTTATTTTGAGAAATTTCCATTTAATAGTTTTGGACTGCAGTTGACCATGGAAAACAAAAATCTTGGAAAACAAAACTGGATTTGAGGGACTGTTGTATATGACTAACCCATAACTTTATCCCTTTTGTCAGAGCTATGGCATTACTGACTCCCTCCCTCTTTTTTCTGTTTCCTTTGGCCAATCTTAAAGCATCTTCTAGCAAATACATGAATCAAGGAAGTTTTGTGGTCAATGCATGTTTGGATTCCTGAATAACTGTCACTGTCACTAGAGATGACTGGCAGGTTCTTGGTCTTCTGGAAGAAAGAATTTAGGGGCAGTCACACAGAGGAGACTTAATGGAGTAAAATTTATTTAATGCCAAAGGAAATGTACACTCCCATGTGAAATTGAGAGTGAGCAGCTTGACTAAGCAGTCAAGTGCCTGGAGCTCTCCAGTCTTAGATACATGCATGGATTGGGTTTAATGATTCTGCTAAGGATATGTCCATAATTATGGGGATTTCTTGAAAATGGGAAGACATTTCCAAAAACTGGGGAAAGTGGAGTTGTTTATCTAATAAGGTACCATCAGAGTCAAGATGGTAATTTGAGGAGAAATGAGTGCAACTTTAATGAGATGTAGGTAAGGCCTCTGGATAACCTTTAGGATTGGGAAATTCCCCAAGGCAGAACTACTGGCCACTGTACCAAGAAGCACCCTCAACTGTGGGTAGCTGTCATTCCAGGAAACTGCTGTAGCAGGATGTTTTGCAAAATGTACTCAGGAATGGCACTACAACTGTTCTTTGGCTAATTTGTATTATTCTTGCCCTTCTGCCTAGTGACTCCCATCTCATCAGCACTTAGTAGGCATTCAATAAATATTTACTTATTAATATCAATATACCCTAATAAAATGGCATTCTAGAGTTCTGAGAAAAGTAATGTAGTTTTCAGCATTCCTGATTATGCTTAGAGAACAGATTAGTAAATGAGAAAAGTGAACTTATTAATCTTATTAATCAACATATTATTAATTTTGAAGATGATTGTTAATCACTTGCTACTATTTGGAGGGTAATTCTTTCCTTAGTGAGGTTAGTTCTTCCTAGGAACGCCCTAAGAATTTAACAATAACACTTCCAATGATCGTAAGCAATTGTTCATCTTTCAGTACAATTCCCTGAACTATTTCATCCATTTTTTAAAGTTTATGATGCTCCAAGGAAATCATTATGAAGAAAAGGGAGCTACTGCACTCTTTATTTTAGATTTTCTCCCACCTTCTTCAACCAGATTCTACTTTCATGGAACCTTATACTGGCCCAGTTCTTTGCTTCCCTTTATCATTATTCCCTCTCTAATTCTTCTTGAATCCTTGCTCAATCAGAATTTTCATTGATCACCTTTATACAAAGGTAACACTCTAGATTGACTTTGTTCCTTTAACCTGGAGCTGTATCTGCCGTATCTGAATCATCCCCTGACCAATTTATCCTTTTTATTTTTTCCTATGTTCCCAAATTACAGAATATCTATATGTGTTCATTTCAGATATTCAGAATATCTGGTATGTGTTCATTTGACTGGCTGTAGCTCTTAATGTACCTTTAAATTGATTCCCAAATGCAAAGTTTTTATTAATTTGTTAATTTCCTAGTAGTAGTTTTTTTTTAATTTCACATTGCTTCAAACTTTTAATCTCATTCCACCAACCTCAATCTATGAGATAATTTCACTTCCTGTTTTCCAAAAAAGAGAGAAGCCATAGTGTTCTCACAACTTTTCTGATCTTTCCTCTTTTCTACTCACAAATACCCTTTCTTTATTTTCATCTTTATTTTATGTTTGGTAGATAAGTACCCCTTCCTCTTTCTGGATGTGGCTCTTGTTCATTTCTTCCTCAAAACCTCTGCTCACACATTGTCACCTGATCAAGAGCATCCTCAATCTTTCCATCTCCAAACTTTTTTCCCCCTGTGACCTGTAAATACACAAAGTTTTCACTTCCTTTCACTGTTGCCAAAATTTTTTATTTAGAATAAACAACTATCATCTTTTCAATATTATGTGCTGACATTAAGCCACTGTTTATTTATTTAGTTTTGCCATATTGAATCTCATGAAATCTCTCTCTAAATTTACTGACATGATACTAATTGCATTTAAGTTTTTCTGTTGTCTTGGCATTGGTATTCTTCCTTTCTACATCTCTTAAAATGATGTTTTCTTTGCAGTAGATTTTCCTACAACTCTTCTTCCCACTTCTACCTGCTTTTCGCCTTATACCTGATTAGAGACCTTATACACTACTGTGAAAGTCATGTGTTACAATACTGCTTTAGCATGCTCCCTTGATGCTTGAAAACAAGGATAAGCTCCAAATATTACCACCTGGCCTTTGAAGACAGCAACTTTGGTTTCCCCTACCTTCCCTATCTTAGCTTCTACTACATACCTACAGGAATACTATGACCCATCCAAACTAACTTTCTCAGTTTTCTAAAATAGTTGCCGTGGTTAGATACCTTTTCTCCTCTTTATACCAACCAAATTTTTATAATTGGGAAAAAGTTCTATGATTTTAAAATTCACCACAAAGCCCTTGCTAAAAATTTCAAGCATCTGTAATGAACAGAAAACTTAAATCACTTTCACTTGTTTTGAAAAATATTTTTGATGAGCATTCACTTCCAATTAAGAAGTCCACAGCACATTGGTGTATGCTAATCACTATCTGAAGTATGCCAGGACTGAGCTAGGCTTAGGGATTCCCTATATTGCAATTACAGCCTGTGCCCAAAAGGATCTCATAGCTACCCTGTGTATTTGGACATTAAACTTAGCTTTACCTCATATCTGAAAGCTTTTAATATGGTAACCTTCAAAAAAATAATTAAAATACTTCTTGTGAGAACTAAGTAGATTTTTATTCTTCTTCTTATAATCATAGCAACTTAATTTCTGCCTGCACTCCCCCACCAAGTCAGTGACACTTCGGGCTTAGAATGTGAAATTTAATTATTTTTCATGATGTAGTGCCCCTTATCTAATTCCAGAATATGAGAAAATCCATGTTAGGTGATTTTATAATTACTTTATGACTTAATAAGTTAATTCTCTCTAAAAAGTTAGAAGAGACTCATGTATGCTAAAATGGAATATGTTAGATAGATATTATTCCAATTGCTTAATGAAAACATACACAGACATAGAATACTTCAAATGAAAGATTTCTTTGTACTTACCATATTTTCCCTTTACACTACCTTAAATATATAATCTTACATAACAGCATCACATTCAGGAGTATTCTGTGTATGGCAAATAACAAGCTGGGTGTAGTGGCACATTTCCTTAATCCCAGCATTTGGGAGACTGAGGCAGGAAGATAACAAGTTCAGGACAGCCTGGTCTATATAGTGAGACTCTGTCTCAAACATAAACAAAACCCAAACATACAAAAATCTCACCAGAAATGTGTTATAAATGGCAATGGCTTGTATACCACAATTTAAAATGTATATATAACATAATTTTTAGTTCATCCAAATATTATGCAATTACTAACCATAACTAAAATGACTGCAATGAATAACATGAAAATTTTAATTTTTCAGTAATCCAGTAACCTGTGGTAAGGTTACACTTGAAAGACAAGAAATTTGTGATCTTTGTAGAGTTTAAACATGTAATACTTATCCCTTCTTTCTCAGCCTGTGATCCTCTGGGGTATAAATTTGACTTCAAAGACACATTTCATTCTGAAGAATCATTATTAATTTTAAATGATTTGAAATGATATTTTGATGCAGTCATAAATAGGCTGTCTTAAATATTTTTGGATTCTTTAGGTTCGTGGGCACAAAAGAAGAACATCTTTGTATATAATGTATATTTTATATTGCATTATCATATATTAATTGACATATACAAATATAATTTGTTCTCTCATATTACTCTTAAGGAAATTCTTCAGATTAGTTTTAAATAAATTATCTTTCCATGAAATAGTTGAAAATTTCTAGGTCATTTCATGACAATATAGTGAGACACTTTCCACAATAACTCAGAAAGATACAAAGCTTGAAGAGTTACATGATTAAGCATAAAAAGCCTGAAACAGGGGTTCTTCCTATTTCCTACTACTTTGAAACTGATTTGTGTTAATTGACAAGTTACAGTACTTTTTCACAGTTTTTCTTTTCTCTTCTACCTAGTGAGAACATTTGTGAGGATAATGAAGACACATTTGCCACAAACAACTTTTACTGATCACTATTCTAAAATTGTAAAGAGTTGTTACCTGTGGTTGAGGTTGGACTTGGAAAATGTGAAACTTTTGGACTTTATAGAGATTAAAGAGTTAACAGTTATTCCTTCATTATCAACTTGCGGTCCTCTGGAGTATAAATTTGACTTCAAAGATATTTTAGTGCAGGAGTAGGCAGAGCCTTTATGTACTATCATGGAGATTATTGCCTGGTGTCTGTTTTTTCTGAAGTCAGATTGCCTGCTTTGCATGCTATGTGAATGCTTTAAAAAAAAATATCCAAGGATAGGTTTCCTTGACCTTTAGATACCAAGTCCTTTGATCTGACCTAAGTCAAAGTATCATGTTTTTTACTTTTGGGATCTAATAAGGCTTTCTAGAATGTCTGAGAAATTCCTATAGCATAAAATCTTTGACATTACTATTTCTAATAGGAGCGAAATGCAAATAAATGATTGAAAAGCTTGTCTAGTCTGTGATGTGTCTAAATGTACATAGAAGGAAGATCAAAAAATAATTTTAAAGTCTGATTCTACACTCTCCTTTGTACCCTAAACCAACCCAGAATAGTTCTCACTGTGTGTCCTGTTCACAGAAAGTGCTCTTCTCTCCCTGGGACTTGCTGCACAAGCAGGGCTGACTGGCTACTGTGCTTCTTTGCTGCTGGGAACGTTTATGCAGTCCCGTCATCATTGGCTCCCATGCTTAGCATGCTGTGTTCCCAAATACTACATACCAATTTTATTATAATTAGGTGTTTTAATTGATAATCTATGAGTTAATATACTATGAGAATGAAAAGAGCATTGTTTCCATGATAACTAATTAGAATTCTCTGGAAAGTCTTCATGAAGGTGAATTGCTAAAATACTGTTTACTGTCAAATTTGGTGTGAGCATGCCAAATATAAACAAGGGGAAGGAAAAAATGTTAGAATGTAGAGTTTTGCTTTGTAATTGCATTGTAAAATTCTTTCTCCATTTAAAAGACAGTATATAGGAATTAAATACAATGGTTTATACATATGATTAAAGAAAGACAATGGGGAATTACAACCAACAGACTCACACATTTGTTAAGAAAAAAGCCTTGTGCTAAATCAACAATTACATACATTTTCTCTGATTTCCTGATTTTTCAATATGGCCAAACATTCCTCTGAATAGTAGAATACTCTGTTTACTATAAACACTTTAGTCCAGGTAACTGAAAATTGCTGCTTATTTTAACTTAGAACATACAATTCCCACAGTAGGCAGTAGGAAATTCTTTGCTTGGTCAAGTTGAATTTCCTTAGCATACTATACTTTTCTGAATAGAGTGCAGTTTCCTCTCCCACCTTCCCCCACACATCTGCAAATGTAGCCACATCTCACTTCTGACTCCTCACCAATCACGTCAAAATCTTTGTGCATTGGATTAAACTGCTTGGGATTCTATCAGCCTCCTGTCCAACTGATCTATCTTCTTTATCCCCTTGCAAAGTCCTCCTCAAATATTCCAGTTCAAATACTCCCCTTGTCTGTGTAATCAACCCAGCAGGGAACCCCCTTTCTCTTACAGAAGTACCTTTTCTTAGCAATATCACTCACATTGCATGATGGTTTTTTTTAATGCAGCATTTACCTCTCCTAGAGTCCAGGCTCCTTTATGGGGATAGTGTATATATTGATTGCTTCTGCATCTCCAAATCCTTTCAAATACTAGGTATTCAGTAAATGCATGTAGAATGAAGTAACAAAGAGATCAAATTTGTTTCCCATTGAAAGTTTAACTAACAAACCAGAAACTTCAGAAAATAGGGACTCTCTCAGATGCTGGTGAATGACTTTGTCATTCTACCGTAGGCTACATTCTCTCTTATTTCTTTGGATTTGTTCTGTCCTTCCACTCTTCTCCTTAATCCTAAACCCTAAATCTGCTGTATTTCACTTTTAGCACCTGGACATTTATAGAAGGTTTTTAAGAAGATGGTGAATATTTACTGTCAAGAATTCTAGCAGGAATTGAACTAATACATGGTGGGTTTGACCAGATTAAATTTAAGTCTCTCTCTTGATCTGATGTTCTGTGAGTTATCTTTTCCTCACAAATTTATGGTGCCCTTCACATCCCACCATATGGACTATCATCTCTTCCACTCTGTAAACCTGATTCTCTTACGGAGCTTCACTTTCATCACATAATTGGTGATACAACCAAACTAGTGGGTTAGACATCTACTTACCTTCTACATCCTATCAAATCCACAGGCAAGGGGATACACCCCGCAGAACTGAAAGTTTTCCTGATAGGGAGCTAGGTTTGATCACTTATCTCCACATACTATTCTCTGTTTGTCTAAAGCAAAATGATAAAACTGTGTATGTGTGTGTGTCCTACTCTGTAGCCAAAATCAACTAGAGAGGACAGTGCACTTATGTGTGTGTCAAAGTAGCAAGAAGACAGGACAAATAGATGCAAACACTGGGCCACTTCCCATTGTCAAGTATACTCAGAAGGTCTGGAGTGAAGTGATTCAAAGCATCTATCAAAGTTACAGAGGGCATAAAGCTGGCAGCAGGTTTGACTCAGGACAATCAGGTCTCTGGGACTAAAAGGATGTGAGTGCAGCATGGTCTTAGGGACTCAATTTGAATATCATTTCCTGTCACAAGTCCTATTGCACACTCATAGATTTCCTCACAAAGTAAGAGCACTAGTGTTGTTTTTATTGTTGATGGGGCAATTAATAAGACTACCAAGATTGTTGAAATTACCTAGGTCTCAGTAGTTGTAACAACTAATAATCAATGTCATGATGTTCTATAGAGAATTCTGTTTGTTCTGACCAATGGGAATAATTTTATTTCTTTGTTATATAATTATATTCTATTGCAAGTAGTTAAAGATTTTGAAGTCTTATTTTCTTTGTGATTGTATGTGGCTGATAAATTTATTTCTCTAGAGCTAGTTTGTTGAAAGACAGTTGACATAAAATTTCAGCACAAAAAGTAAGGATCTAGCAATATTACTTCCACTATATTTACACAACCAAAGTTATTAAATAAATTTGTGTATGACTTTGAAACTTTATTTTGTAGGACTAGAAAATAAACACATAGGGACAGGATTCGTGGAAATCTGGTTAATGCTAGAGCATGTGTGTGTGTGTATGTGTGTGTTTGTGAAAGAGAGACAGAAAGAGAGAGAAGAGAGGGCAAAAGATCTGAAAAATAAGAATAAAAATGCAACAAATCAAGTATCTATAACATCAAATACAACAGACTAGAAACAACCAAACACTTTAGAAAACTTAATAGGGGTTGGGTGTGGTGGTACATTCCTCTAATCTCAGCTACACAAGAAATGGGGATTGGAGGATGGTAGTTAGAGGTCAGGTGAGGTCTGATGGTTAGGGCCAGACCCTATCTCAAAAAATAAGCTGGATTATGGGGTTCATGTCTATAATCCCACCTATCTGAAAGACAGAGGTAGGAGGATTGTGGTCCTAGGCTTGTTCTAGGTAGGAAAGAGACCTTATTTAAAAAAAAAATTAAGAAGCAAAAAGGGCTGGGGGTTTGGCTCAAGTGGTAGAGTGCTTGCTTAGCAAGTGCAAGGCTCTGAGTTCAAACCCCAGTACTTATCCTCTCCCAAAAAAGAAATACAAAGAAAAGTTAATAGAAAGCCCAGTTGAGGATGAGTGGGATGGAAGTATGCTTATAAAATTCTTTTCATTTAAAGTTCTTTTCAAATAAAGCTACATAGATCAGACACTTAAAATTGATAACTGTTATTAGTACCAACTATTGTGTGAGGGTAACCAGCCTCCTTTATTTATTTTTTCTTTCTTTTATTTTATTGTTTTTACATTATCTTACATGTGTATACATTGTTTGGGCTACCTCTCCCCTCTCCCCGGCCCAACCAGCTTCCTTTAAACTTACCTGTTTGTACTATTTATAACCAGCCATTAACCATGACGGATTCAAGTTTATGTCCTTGAATAGAGAATGAAGCATTCTGGTAGACAAAATTAATTGATGACATTTAGGTATATGATTTAATGCAATAAAAATGAGTCACATGGAAGACAGAAATTAATATTTATTCATAACAAAATTACCCTTGGCTGCTTGGCAGTGGGGAGCAGAATACTTCTGGGATGGAGAGGAATTCAGGTTAGAGGTGAGGGACTTTGGCAGTTACACAATTACCTCATGTCCTGGAGGGGACAGTGTATGCCCTAGGCAATGCTGTCACTCTCAAAGATACTAAAGCCCTAAACAATTCACTCAGTTCCCTTCTAAAATTGTATGCATAGATGATAATCCAGGGGACCTGGGGATATCCAGATGCCCTGTTATTAATATCTGGCATCCAATATTTCATTCAGAAAGTAATGACTTTGGTTCCTTGTACCCTCAGCAAGAAACTAAAACAAATGTGACTGCACTTCATATTAAGTGACAAATCTCTCCTTGTTCCCTTTTGGTATTCATTGTGATATCATTAATCAGTGCTGAATTCCTGATAATAAATCTTGATGTTCCCAAGAATGTGAAATGCATTATTCTTCTGTTTTCCAATTTTCTGTACGCTACACTCTCTCTTTAAAAACAACTAGAAAGTTCTAGAGAAAGCATTTAGTTTAAATTCAGCTATTCAACTCTCACTTTTGAGACCATCATGACTACCGTGGGATCTCATTAAGAACTATGAAGATTGCTTTGTCATTTGTCTATTGTCCCTGGAAGGAAAATAAGACTTCTGCTTTTTGATTTTGAACCTATAGCTAGGAACGTTTGTTTTTGCAATCTATATATTATGAATATGTATATTTTCCTGTTCTCTATAACTAATGCAGATGATGGACATAAAAAAGAAAGAAAAAAATGTCCATTTGGTCCACTTCCTGATGGGAACATTATCCATCTGTTCTTAATAGACTGTAATCAGCCCTATTTATTTTTGATTTTTTTCCTAAAAGAAATTGACAAAGACTAAAAAAGATGCTTTTAGGATTTGAGAAAAATAGCTGCCTCATCACAAATCTCTCCTAGATCAAATTTGTACCATGTCACAGATCACATCATGAAAGCAATATCAACAGATGAAAATAATGCTCTTACAATCTGCAATCAAATGGGAACAGTTGGCATTTAACGTTTGACTCTCATATTTTCCAAATGTATTTTTATCAAGGTAATAGTAATGTCTACTTATTTTTAAGAAGTTAAATGGGTTTGAAAATTATGGCTGAGAATGAACGCATTTCCTCCTGGCCCATACCCAAGTCCTACTTCGTTAAAGAGCTTCTTTCTGCTGTTCCATTTCAATTTTTTTTTTTTTAGCCAATGGACATGTGGCATAGAAACCTCTTAGCTTTGCCATAGGTACTATCAATCCACCAGTCTTTGCTGCCCCATTGCAAGGTTTGCAGTCATGCAGATCATGACCACATGGGCAATGCAGCAACCCTGTCCTCATCCTCCCTATCTACTTGCTCTGAATAGCACTAGTTGTTCTCCAAGTCTGAGGAAGACTGTTCTTCTGAGTTTTCCCTTTACAACTGAATATACCTTTCCTTTTGTTTTGTGTTCTGTTTCCTCTTTCCTGTATTTCATACTTTCCTCTTTTTTGGTTCTTTATCTCATTTCTTTGGAGATTTTTTTCTAGTACGTTCCAGGAAAACATGAAATGCTAGCGTGTTTGACAATGTCTTCATTGTACTCTCACACTTGCTTGATAGTTTGGTTGATTATAAAATTATAGTTTGAAGTTTTCTTCAAATTTTAGAATTTTCTTGGAATTTTAAAATCATTTCTAACTATTGCTATTGAGAATCCCTTTACCAATGTATATCTTGATCCTTTATGTGTATTCTTTTATATTTTTCTATGGAAGTTCTTCATATTCAGTATTTTGAAATTTTATGCTAATGTGACTTCTTGTGTTCATTGTGGATGGTACTTAGGGAGTTCTTGTCAATATGGTAACTCATACCAGTTGTGGGAAACAGTTTTTACATAACTTTTCCTTCCAGGTGTTACCTGAAACACATATTGGTAAAGATGTCTAAGTTCTTGCATTGGCCTTTAAGTTCCTTATGCGTTCCTCTTATTTTCTGATTCTCTTCACTAGTTTATATTATTAAGCTCTTTATACAAGTTTGAGTCAATTAAAAGTTTCAAAGTTATTATTGAATTTTCTATTTCTGTTATCCTGTTTCAACATTTTCATGTGTTCTTTTTTGTTCATATGACTCCATCTAAAAATGCACTCTTTTCTTTTATAAACTGGTGTCTTTTACCTTGTCAATAATGTTTTGTACTGTATTATGTTGTCTTTGTTTCTACCAAGTCTTTTTTTATATATGTTTTCTCCTTCTCATGTGGCAAGGTTTTCACAAGACTCTTTTGTTCTTGGAAACCATTCTAATTTAGAAGTAAACTCTCAGAAGCTTTGTGGTGTATATATTGGGAGGTGTTATATTTAAAAGTAGTCATAAGAGAGAATGAGAAGATTTCTTGTGGCACTCTTGCATGTCTTAAATCCCTTTTCTCTGGTCATTTTCTCAAAAATAAATCACTCTTCTGCTAGAATGTGTGACTGCTAGCATAATAAAAGTTTAGGTGTGTTAGAAGGTTGCAAATGCTTTATTTAATGGAAAAGATTCAATTTTCTTTTCAGTGTGGTGCCCCCACCATCTACCCATGTTTTCAGACTGTGGTTAATTTCTTTAAGGACTGAGCATTTCATCTATTTCCAGAGGGAACAGTTGTCTGTCTATCTGGGGTAATAACTCTTACCCACTCTTGTTTCCTTGTTTTATTTTCCTTATGGTTTAAAACTTTATTATCTTGTCATGGTCATTCTGATAAGGGTACAGAAGGTAAAAAAATGAAAAAAAACCCCATAAATATATGTGTAGAATCTGCCATGTTTAACAGGAAATTCTCTAATAGAATTTTATTTATCAAAGAAATTGTTGTGTTGAAAATATCTGTGTGTTGATACAATTATAAATCCGATCACTGCAGGGTTTTTCTGAGGCTTTAAAGAGGATGAAAACTCTAATTTCTTTTCAAAATATAGATTAAGAAAAAATAGCTTCAAGATATGAAAGTATTGGTTAGGGGTGGTAGCTCATGTCTATAATCCCAGCTACTTGGGAGACAGGGTGGATCACAGTGTAAAGCCAGGTAGAGTAAAACATTTGTGAGACCCCCATCTCAACAATAACAAAAAAAATTTAAGGATAATGACGTGAGTCTGCTATCCCAGATATACAGGAGACATAAGTAAGATGGTTGCGGTCCAGGCTAAATAGGTAAAAAGAATATGAGATGCTACCTGAAAAACAACTAAAATAAAAAAGGGCTGCGGTTATGTCTCACATGGTAAAAACCTGACTAGCCAACACCAGGCCCTGAGTTTAAACCCCAGAACCAGCAAAAAGAAAAAGAAAGAAAGTGTTTATCTCCTGGGAATGTGAATTGAACTTGCCACCCAAAAAAGAGACCTTGCTCTGCCTGTGTCAGTATGAGTACTTCATGGAAGACCATATGCTCTAGGATTCAAAAGGGAAGGTAATTTGAAGGAAGAGTAGCCTAGGAGTGAATGGAGCATGCTTATTCCTTCTCCTAAACTCTACTACCTTAATAACATGGTGGCACTAGCTGCATGATATTGTAAAATAGGAAGTTTTGGGAAATGTGAGGAGTTAGAGATAAACTTAGTTCTTAGTATTTTTCATGAAGCCACAGACAAGATAATACTTTCTACATTATATCCATTATTCATAAGTATTATGTTATATAACCTGGGCAATGCACTAAGTTAGCATAAATAATAGTAGCTCAAGGAACGAAAGGGTAATTGTTTGCACATAATATAATCATCTACATGCAAACTACAAAAAGTATAGGTGTTGGAAACACTGAGAGTTCCACAGTGTTGTTGCAAATATTATCAACCTTTGAAACAACGAAATAAAATTATTAAAAAGGAATAAAATAACATTTGAACAAATGGAGAAATGTATTGTGCTTATTGATGAGAATATGAATTTTATAACAATGACAATTTTTCTTCAAATTACTTAATATATGTAATGTAGTTCAAATTACAACTCACAATGGATTTTTTTTCCTTGTGAAAGTATACAACCTGATTTAAAAGTTCATGTGGAGTGGAATGGTTTGATAAAAGAAGTCAGGAGCAGATATGTACAAAAATGGAAACTTGATGTATTTGATGTATAATAGGGAAATAAAGGAAATTTACCCAATAAATGATATTGATCTAATTGGGTTTAGTGTGAAAAAGTCACTATAATATAGATAAAATAAATTATGCAAGCTATAAAACTAATGTGAAACATAAAATTTTAAAGCAATTAAAAGAAATTGTGACAGACCATCATTATACCATGCTATAGGAAATAATCTTGGAAGAAGACACTAAAAAATAAAAGGGCTGGACATGGTGGTACATGTCTGTAATCCTAGCTACATAGGAGGCAGAGATAGGGAGTTGGTGGTTTGAGGCCAACTAGGCAAAAAATTAGTGACATTCTAACTTAACAAACAAGCTGGATTTGGAGGTAGATACCTCTAATCCCAGGTAGGAAGTAGGTGAAGGTAGGGGGATAATGGTCTGAGGTCAGCCCCAGGCAAAAACCACAAATCCCTATCTGAAAAATAAACTAACAAAAGAGGGGCTGGAAGCATAGCTCAATATGTACAAAGCCCACCTAGCAAGTGCAAGGCTCTGAGTTCAAATCCCAGTACTGCCAAAAATAAATAAATAAAATAACAGAAACATTTTATGAGTATAATCATGCACTGCAGAACAATGATTTGCTCAAAAATGTAGTGCATATAGGATGGTGGGCCCATAAAATTATAATGGATTTTAAAAATTCCTATGACCTTGTATTTTTGCTATTCTATATTTCTATGTTTAAATATATAAATGATTATCATTGTGAGACAATTTCCTACAGTATTCAATACATAACACATGGTAGAGTTTTATAGCCTAGAAGCAATAAACTATAGCATATAGCCTAGGCAAACAGGTTTATCTAACTACACTTTATGATGTTCACACAATAATACAATTGACTAATGACACCTTTCTCAAAAAATATACCAGTCATTAAGTTATGCATGATTATATGTCTTTCAAAAATTTAATATTTTGGTACAATATTCTGTCATATTACATTCAGTGTATATGACATAGGATTAAACTCAAATTTTGTTGATTTTAATGGGCCCCTGAATCCCATGAAAGTTGTACATACATACAAAATTGTGTGAACATGCATTTATATAGCATTTGTTCAGTCTTTGAAGTGAGTACATGACCCTCAAAACTAATGACAAGAACCACTATTCTAGACAATCTGTTGCTGAACTGCATACACACGTGCACACTCACACACACACACACATACACACACATCCAGGACAATGGGAACATTTAATTGATTTGTTTTCCAAATTCCAACTTTTTGGCCCTTGTTCTTTTTTGAGGAGTTGGTCTTATTTGAACAATGCCTCATGCTTGCTAGGCAATGCTCTACCCCTTGAACCACACATAAGCTCTTGAAACTTGTCTCAGAATTTCCATTGTCTCTGAATTTTCAGGCCATACACACTTACATTATAAAATTTCTCATGCAGAATTTGGTTCATTTTCTAGAGGATTATCTGTTATAATAGTCTAGAAAGGAGAATGAATTCCCTCAGTTTTGCATTAGACCTATAGTGAGCTTATTCCCTCTGAGAATTTAAAATTTGGAGCAGTTAAACCTGATAGTTTGAGTGGTGTCACTCGCTCTAGAGAAGAGTCCTCAGGAAATAGTTGGTTTCCAAAGCCATCTGAAGCAAGCTTTATTCAACTTCAGAATTGTCAGATTCAGCAGATAAACATTCAGGAGGCCCAGCTAAATTTGAAAGATTTTTATGAAAACCTTAATGTCTTATTTTTAGTTATAAATACAACCTTGTAACATTTTGAGCATTTTTATACTTAAAATTTATTGTTGACCCAAGTAACTGGAGTGCTGCAGTTTATCTGGCAATGCTATTCCTGTTTGGTGAGGAGATTAATGTAATGTGGGTAAGATAGGGGTATCACTATATGAACCATATTTCATTTTTCCTCCTAACCAAACAGGTCAATATTATTTTGCTCTCTTTATGAATAAAGACATTGACCAACAGAGAACCAAATTAACTTGCCCATCTTTGATAAATAAATTAGATCTATATGAATCTAAAAGCTTTTAAGTGTTAAATTATATTTCATCTTCATTGGGGTATGTATGATGTGCACATACTTAAAACAAGTTAAATTTTTTGGAAGGAGGAGTTAAACTCCTCTCAAGGGTCTGAAGATTTAAGAAGATAATGGAAGAACATTGAGTTAAGTTTGCCTTTATCATTTATAATTCTATAATCTGGGGAGACATTTTTAAAAGAGACATTATACATGTTTTTTGGTGTTCTTTTACTGGCAGACACATTTTACATGTGTAGAAAGTTGTACCCTTCCTTGACTCATGCTAATGTTGGCATTTTGTTATGCCTTTAAGTGGAGATTTTGATATTAATTCAAGTTGTGACCTTAACTTGTGTTGATTTTACTTTTAGTCCTGATAAAAAATATGAGTCATGAACGTGACCCTGGATATAAGATAGCTGGGAGAGAAATTTATGCTTTATCTAAGTAATCCATAGGAGTAGCTATTACTGTGGCCTGAATAAACAAGAACTCATTTTTGCTTGGCCTTAAGTGTATGATCATGGCTTCCTAATTAAATGAAAGATGTGAGTGAATTTTCTTTATTGGCTTATTTCAAAATTCTTTTATTTATCACTTTGTTTTATTCCATTAAAGTTATTTTGAATCAGTTCTATTCTTTTACTTGATTATTTTCCTCATCTACTTGAATGCAATCCTCTTAGGAACTGGAGGTATATCTCATTTTCTCTTTTTTCCTAGAGAAAGAACATGATGGAACCAATAAATGATCAATAAATATTCATTAAAATCACATAAAGATTATGTGGCATGTAACAAATATTTCATAAATTGTTAAGAATATGATGACAAAAACAAATTTATTAAAAATGAAGGGAAGAAATTAAATTGTTCTGGGAGACATTTATTTTCTTTGGGATTCAACCTGGGGTTGGTGCTCTACTGCCAAGCTGCTCTCTCAGCCTCTTTTTAAAAATTTTTTAAAAATTAAGCGCAGTAATATTTTATTTCTGTTTCTTGTACCCAAAAGTAGTGTTATACATCGATGGGTGATAATTTTAAAAGTTAATGTATTTTTCTTTATGTTTACAGGTTACTTTATATGTATTTACTGTGAATACTGTGATGCTTTGAAGCGTATCTACATTGTAGGATCATTTTTCAATTGTGAAGTTAAATGTGTTTCTTTCAATTCCCATGAAAGAAAATCTGACTCAATCTGGTTAAAGCCATTGGCGTTCCTTACTGACAACTCTGGAGTGTATGTAGCTGGACTCATGGACTGAAACATCGTCATCACAACTCCACTTCTTCCCATCAGTTAACTCTGCCTTCTATGTTGGCTTCATTCTTCCACAAGCATAAAATTCATATAATCACAAAACTAATTTTAAAGGGAACAAGAACCTTATTCTCTAGTTTTGAGATACGTTGCCATAATTAATGTAATGCAAATATTGTGCCCTCCCTGAACCAATTCCATGGCCAAGCAGGGCAAAATCTTGATGGCTAAGTATAAATGAATGCATTTCATGCTCGGGTATGGATTTAGCCTCACTAGATCCAAATAGAATGAGAAAGGGGAATTGTTATTACAAGAGGGGTGCATGGATGCTTGATGGAAAAAAAACAACAAATAATCACTGAGTCTAATTTGTCTTGACCTTGCCTTACAACCATATGAGGAAAACTGTCACACTTGAATATTTTGACAAGTGGCACTGGGCAGTCTCTTTGGTTAGAATGAGTTAAGTTTAGTATCTCCTTTGAGTGTTGTAGAAATGACTTGACGTTTGTAAGAATAAAAATAACAGCACTGATACCAACTCAAATGAAACTAGTTCTCCATAATCAAGTAAAAACTCGGGGAACAATGTATTTGACAAGCAGTTTACAGTGAAACATGACACACAGAAGAATTAAAATAGGTGCTAATTTTAGATTCTTGCTAGTTTCAGTTACAAGAAAGAATTTAATTAACTTCAGTTTGGGTAGATACAAAATAAAACATCTGTTTTGTTAATCTAGAAGGAGTTAAAAATCAAAGTTTTGAGCCATTAAAATAGAAGGGCTGGGAATTCCAAGTGAACTTTACAGTAAATGAATAAGTACGCACTTCCCTAAAACTATCTAGATGACTAGCTCATATTGTTTTGGACTGGTCTAATGACCAATTGAGTTATTATTAATCATGTGAAACCCAAACATGCTCATCTTGGTTTATAAGTTCCATGTCTTTTTATGTTGTAGCTTTCTTACAGAAGACAAATATAGACCCGAAGAAATCAAGTTTAGTAACTTAGGTGACCAAGTATATTTACTCACTAAGGTAAAATTTTCATCAATTTCTGTTAAATGGCAACATTATTGTGATCTAAGGGAATAAGTATTGTTTACTATTCACCTTATCTTACTAACTGAAATCAAATGAGCAAGGCTCACACAGTATATTTGGTGCTCTGATGAGTATAGTTTTCTGGTTTGATTTCTATTCCACAAAACCCATTAATGTGACAATATGATGTGCTGAGAGCTCAGTTAGCTAGCAGAAAAAAATGTACGCAAGGTATAAGGCTTTCCTCTGAAATCCTGTTCAATGAAAGACAGTGTTTAAGGTTCCCCGAATGAATTACAGCCTGGTAAGATATTGGTATGAAAGCAGCAAAATCATTAGCATAGACAGTGGAGTGCAAGGCTGGAATGCTTTTATATGCCAATTTAATGTTTGTGATTATGCTGCACAGATTCAGTCCTTCACAAACCCATTTCTATGGTAACAAGAAATGTTGAAAGCCCATAGCATATAACTAAGACTTTTGAAAATTTTGATAGTCTAAAGAATACATTATCTTCTTTTTAATGCACAAATTTGAGAAATTGAAAATTACTGAATAACACATGAAGTAGAAGATCTGACATCTTATACTTAAGCTTGCTAAAAGCCTTATTTGATAGCTTATTAAATGCAGCTGGTATACTTAAAGGCAAGAGTAGAGGGGGGAAAAAAGAGTTGAGTCTGTAAAATGCTTTGGTCCAAATAAGCCTCCAGCACTTGGGTGTTAGGAAGGAAATGTAGCCAATCTTCCTGCTGGAATTTACTTTTAGGATCTCTTACAGTTTTTGAATGTGATATTGTGAGATGCAGCAGAGAGATTTCAGGAACAAATAAACAAAGAGAAAATACCCAGGGAAACTTTTAATAATCTGATAGGCTTGTAAAAGCTCTCTTCAGAAATTAACTTTGGGGACTTCAGCATTTATTTTCTCATAACAAGGGTGAATCGATTATTGAATGGTTGAAAGCACACAATGCATATTGATCTGTCCATGCATAGCCACTTTCTCCCAGCAGGCACCTTGCTGCCTGCAACATATTTTAAAATAGGATTACCACTCATTAAATTACAATGACCTGGAGCAATGGGCAACAAAAATAAAACTGCCTTGGTTCATCATGTTTTTTGATGTATTATCATAAACTCTCAGTAGCTTGCTTTCCATGGTGGAAGCTGATCTGAAGAATATATTTCAATGACTGCTTCAATGTCCAAAATTAGTGAAGCAAAGCTACAGATTTTATGCCTCTGACTGACACATAAACATGGTCAAAGTTTCATATCATAACAAGGAAATTATAAGGAATTTTATTAAACTATACATACTTTTAATCAAAACATCTGATATCAGTACTGTATAGGTATCGATCAAAGGAATTAGAATTTAGTTTTAATCAAATTGAAATTCAGATATGTTCAGAAACCTGTATTCTTATTAAGAAAATACAGTATGCAATGTTCAGTACAGTTTTGTAATATATACAGTTTAAAGCAATCTCTAAAATCAGTGAGAAAAATTAAATGTCCCCCTTGGTTTTATAAGCTAAGCGGATTCTTTCTTTTTATTTACAGTTTGTTTGCTTGCTTTAAGGAAGAGAAAAAATATACACAAACATCTTAAGAATGACCCAAAGTTTTAAAGGAAGAGTCTGGATTAGATGAGTACAGGAGATAAATAAGGTGGATATACTATCATTTTCCCAAGAGTGTTGGGATTACAGCTATACACCACCATGCCTGGTTTAAAGCTTCTTGATGTCATACTGGTACCCTTGCTACCCAGGCATTGTCTCAGTGTTTCCACATTGTCTGTTCCATACTATTTTGCTACACTCAGAAAGAGTTTTATTGCTTTCTGTAGTGGCTCCAATAGGACTTTAACAATTCTCAAAGCATCATAAAGTGATAATTTCTACTTCCACTGCCTCCAATATCACCTACTGAGTTACTTTGGTTTGATTTTTTTTTAACAGAACTTTTCATTTGATATGATATATGTCTAACTAAATATATATTGTTTCTCTCCACTGGATGTAAGCTTTAGGGAAGGGAATTTGCTGCTATTTCTCCTGTGCCTAGAACACCACCTGGTATAAATGTTAAGTAATAATTAGCTGATTGACTAAATGAGGGGTAGAGTTTTCAAAGTAAACTCTAGTTTTGTGTTGAGATTAAAAACATTCATCAATGAGATTGCCTCAAGTACAAATCATGATTCTCCAAGGAAGACATAAAAAATGAGAGAACAAACCAGTTTCTTGAGATTTTTTTAAAATGTTAACATTGTTTTAGCTTAAACAGTTTGACATGTGTACTCCTTGACCCTTTGTGATAATTTATATCTGAACAGATATTGTCTGCCTTATAGAGAAACAAGAAAAAGTGGAAGATGCAAGTTGTTTTCTAAAGAGAAGGGTGTAGTCCTTTAGAGGGTAATGGTATATTACATTTGTAAGAGTCTGTACAATAGCTTTGCCTTATTCCTGGTGGTGAGCTAAGCTATTCAGTTCTAATGTTCAAAAATATACCTATTATTTGGACATAAAATATTAATGTGCCATGACCTTGCTAATGTAATGTTTGGAAAACATAGAGTTTTTTTTTTTAACCATAAATCCCAATGGAAACTAACTCCTCGCAGTGGGTTCCATGCAAGCAATTGGTTGCAGAAATAACATAAGAAATTCCACCACAAAAGGAGTGTCATCAAAGTGGATTTAAAGGTAGGAATTTAAAATGCAACAAATAGTGTCATATTTTTAGGAATAATTGATCAAATGGAGCATTCAGCTTCACTTGAATGATTTTAGATTATGAGCCATGATAAAAGTTGCATATTGCAGACCCCTATAAATTTTAAAATCTATTAAATAAACAAAAGTGAGGACAACTAAGCTGACAAAAATGTAAAAATATTTTAAAACATGAAAATTCATTTGTGAGTACGATTAGATGTGAAGTTCTAGAAAAATACCCAGGACTAACAGTCCTTTTGTGCTACTCCTCATTTCTTTCTAGAAGTCATGTCACTTCTCTTCTTGGCATTATTCCCTCTTTGATTTTCTTATCCAAATCATAACCACACAGAGTGTTTCCATCTCTAGCATATCTTTGCCATCAGAATTTACACTGAGAAATTTCTCCCATATAATCTGGGAGACTTTATACTTCAACATTGCACCTCTAAATTTAAGCTCTTGTATTCCTCCCCAGAATTTTAAGTAATGATGGGTAAACACCATGGTGGCTTCTCCTTTTCATTCTTCTGCTTTCCCTCACCCTCTTTTTACTCTTTTTCCTGTATCTTATTTGAGTACTTGTCCAGTGATAGAGCTGAATATGCTTTTTATTTTAAGTGTTTAATATAGTTTGGGGAACAAATGGAATACTTGAAAAGTTAGAAGTTGAACTGAATTGACTTTTAATTAGTTTTCTGTGGCCTACCAATCCTTTGACTTAGGGTGAGTTTCTTCTTTTTCTTTTCTCTTTAAAATGATACACTGCAAGTGTTGTTGTGAGAATTGACCTTGACAACATTTGCAACCTGTTGGACATGTACAATGTACCCAGTCATGACCTGTCTCTTTTAATCTTCATTATATTCATTTGACAATGTCACAACCCTAATTATTTGCTTAGGTCATGAAAACTTGTGTGGAAGATTCTTAATGAACCCTCTGGATGATCTGTGTGGTGCTACTTTGATGTATTAGGGAAGTGGAAGATAAAGGGAAACACTTAGTCAAATAGTTATTTTATTTTATTTTTTGATTAGTTAGTGTCAAAATGATCCTTTGGAAAAACATTTGTTGTTTTTCCCTCTTCTTTCTTCCTCTTTCCCTTCCTTTCTTTTTTTCTACCTTCCTTCCTTTTGAAAGCATAATGTATATGTCCTAAGATAAAATTCAATTTAAAAAGTTTAATAAAGTGATTTACAAAGTAAACCGATGTATACAAGTGTAATTCATCTTTATGACATCTCAGGACAGCAACAAAAACTGTGGCATCATATCAATCCTTCCTTTAGTTTGACAAACAGGAGTCAGTATACATGTAATAAATTCTTTTGATGACAACAGTACAAATTCTCCTTGACTTACAATGGGGTTACTCCTGCAAAACTCATTGCATTTTGAAAATATTGCTAAGTTGAAAAAATATTTAATAGCCTAGCCTACTGAATATCATAAAGCAAAAGAGCAGACCATAGAATAACAGTTACTTATCCTAACTATGGTGCAGCTGACTGGATGCTGTGGCTTGGTGTTGCTACCCAGCCTTGCAAGAAAGCATCATATCACACATTTTTAGTCCATAAAAAATCATTCAAAGTTGAAATACAGTTTCTACTAAATTCTTATCACATTTCTATCATTGTAAATTTGGCAAATGGAGCCTTAGTATGTTGGGGACTATCTATATATTTTCCAGAAACTGAGGACTGTGAATTTGAAACTACAGTCATGCACTACATAATGATGCTTTAGTAATATGTGATGGTGCTCCCATAATGGAGATGAAAAGTTCTGATCACCTATGGGAATATCATAGTGCAACCCTTTACTTACATGTTTGTGGTGATGCTGGTATAAACAAACCTACCACACTGCAATCATAAAAACACAGCATATATAACTATAAACAGCACATAATCCTTGATAATAGGCATACATTATTGTTGCTAGTGTGTATTTACTGCACTATACTTTAGAGTATACATCTACTAAAGTTTTACCATAAAAAAAGAATGCCATGTTATGCCATCATCAGATTCATTCATCTTGCATTTACTGTATGTCTTGATTACATTAAGAGGTTACACTGAATGTCCTGTATCATCTAGATATAACTCTAGATGCTTCTACAATGATGAAATCCCCTAGTGAAACATTTCACTAATGCATCCCAATTGATACATGACTACACATTTAGTTTTGCTTAGGCATATTTTACTATTATCTCAAATTTTTGTCTAATTCTACTGGTTCAGTTTGACTTATTTTCCTATATTCTGTACTGAATATTTACATTTCTGATGATATACAACATTAATCCCATTTTTCCTAAACTGAATCTAATTTTTGTTTCCTGCTCATATTTCTTTTCACTCAGGTCCATTTGTCTAGCTTCCATGTACTTACTAAAATTGAAATTCTACCAAATTTAATAGGAGCCGATCACTTCATAATCTTTCCTCAAGCTATTTACTGATGTTGATAAATGAGATAGATTCATTTTCAGTATTTAATCACCCCTTCAATGAAATTAATTATTATTATTATTTCTTTTGTTTGTATACCCCCAAATAGTTTGTATTTTAAATTATCATTTTTGCTGAGGAAAATTTAAATTATTTTTTATTATAAGACACAAGTATATATTACCTGAATCAGAATGTATTATGTGTACAGTGCTTCCTTTATAATTTTTTGTTTTTGTCAAAATTAGAATTTGAAACCTTGCAGCTTTCTCTAATAATGGAGCAATGTTGTTTGGTCTTTTGAATTATCTTCTGTATCTTTTCAATTTTTCTTGCTTTTCATTAGATCATTATAGAACTGAAAAGTTTGTGTACCAAATGACTATGGATGGAGTTAGCATGGCTATTTGCTTTTATTCAATCTTGGATAATATATTTAATATTTTTCTTGAGAAAAAGTTATTTAGTTGTTATTTACCATAACTACTTAAGTGTATTGGTTTAAGGGAAGAGGACTATACTTTTGATGCCCTGAAATAGCCTTGGATAATGTAGAAATAATGTTTCTAATTACAGAACTTAAAAAAAAAACTTTGGTGATAATATTTTTTTCTAAATTTTCCTCATAGTCAGGTAAATTTGTGTTTAATATTGACCCCATGACTTAACTTTCTCTCTGGACCTCTACTTCCTGTGAAAGATTTATTTTTCAAATACCTAAGGACTATATTAAATTAAAAGGCATATTTCTAGCATTAAAATTTAAATTGGAAAGGTATATTTATTTCTAGCATAAAATTAAAATTTTAGTTGCACTTTCAATCTCCCCTCGCCCCTTTGGTGAACCATTTGGAATACTTTTTTCCTAAAGCAAGCTCCTCTTTATTGCTTACTTATCAATACTTTAAAAAATATTGTCAAATGAACCAAACATTTCTTCCTTCAGACTTGTATGCACACTTGAGTAAATTTAAAATCTGAACTTAAATTACTTTGAGGTCTGATTCCTACCCAAGTTCTAATGGAACTATCTGAAAGCAAAGCACATCCAGAAATTATTTGAATATAAAGCTGGCAAATAAACTTAGTTTCACTGTATGAGTCTATCATTTTAATTACCATGTTCTGGATTTTTATTACTCCTTGCCCTAGCCATTATTGATGTTTTATTTGCGTTCCAACTTAAGGAAATGTTTTCTAAGTAAAACAATTCTAGATTATTGCAGTCTTCAATAACACAAACAGTTATTGGATCCCTTGAATATCATAACTTGGTGTAAATAAAAAATGTAAATAAAATAAAAAATGAATTCTAATGACCAAAATATTTAAAATTAAACTGTTTTCTTTAAGGCTCATAACCTTTCTTAAGTCTTTCCTTTTAGATGTTTAACAATTTGACAGCCAGGTAGTTGAGTGTGCGTTTATTCTATCCTATTGATTCAGGAAAGACTAGAAGATAGTCCCCCAGTTTTCCTTTTTGCAAGAACAGTACTTTCTTGGGTTATCTACCTGAGTTCCCTGAACCTAGCTAGAATAGGATTCATTAAATTATATAAATTTTTTAAAATTTATAAATTAGTAATTTGGCTTGAAAACTCTCTTCAGATAGTTCTTTCTGTGTCTTACCAATGGAGAAAATTTTAGGAAGCACACTTACATGTAAAAGAAGTAATTCTGATCATAAGGATATGTACATGTTCCCCAAATCAAAATGCATTTATCTGACTACTTTTCTCCACAAGTGAAATCAGTTCTGTTGAGTAAACTTCAGTGTCAGGGACTCATCTGGGTTAATGGAATCTGATCATGTTTATCTCATGAGATTTTAATTGGTTTGATAAAAGCAGGATGCATTATGCATTCAGCCCAAAATTAATGATTATCTATGGAGTATAATATACTTATTGGTCACATTTATCACAGAATGACATTAACAATTTCATAGCTATTTCTAAAAATTTAAAATTTAATTGAATGAATAATCATTTACATTGCTCAAGGATTCAAAAACTAGAATGGTAGGCAGTAATAGTTAAACTTACACCAATGTTTCTCAGCCACCTGATTCTCCTCCATAAAGGCAACTGGAGTTATCCCTTCATTTACATTTTTACAGGAATGTTACATGCATAGGTAAGCAAGTACATAAAAATCTTGCTTATCTGTTTATATGATGTTAACCACACAGATATAGCAGAGTTTATTTAACTAGTCACCAATTGTTGGATATTTAGGTTGTTCCAAAATTATGGTAATGCAAATTATGCTATTTGACTAATAGTGATTGTGAGTTATTTGTACCATCTGGGCTGAAATTGAATGAAAAATATTTGACTCTGGTGTAGTTACATTTGTTCCTTTGCCTTAAAATTTAGGAAAGTTTTCCTTTTTTAAAAGTAGATTTATAAGCATTTCCAATTAAAATAAGATTTTGACTACTGAAAATAAGAGGAAGTGACATTTTTTCTGAATTACATTTTGGAAATGAAAATATTAAATTGCTAATTTAGTTTAATTTAAATAAAGGAAAAGCTATGCAATGGTGGACTTTTGCAAGTCAACAGAAATGGCGTGAGAATAGTAGAGAAAAGGAATTTCCCAGGTAACTTTTTATATTAGGCCTAAGTATCAATGAAGGATGGAAAAGCTTCTCAGTTCTAAATTCAATTTCATGAATTATGAAGTCTGGATGCAGCAAGATTTTTGTTTCTCTTATTTCCCACGCTCGGTATTGACTATGGGAAAAAAAAGAGAGACACATTTGGGCTGATTATATTATGGATACAGGGACAAAATCCCAACATCTCTCGTCCTATAATCATATTTTCACTTCTTCATGCGGTGCACACCTGTGCCTTGTTGGCAATTGTAGTTGATTTGAAGTCACACATCACATAGCTCCAGTAAGAAAAGAAATTAATTTCTTATAGCATATGTCCTCCCAGATGATGCTGAATGTTTCTTACAGATGATCTGCAAACCAAATAAATAAAAACTCAGAAGAGAAAGTTTGAACAAAATTCAGTATGAGAGAATGTCTAGCATGAAGGGCACAGATCTGTATGCCGTGGGTGATGGAATCAGGATGACTTTAGTAATTGCTCACATTCAGTTTATTTAAAATTTAATAGCAGTTCAAGGAAGAAAGCTTTAGAATAAAGTTATGTGTACTAACTCTGCACTTTGCATGAATTTTCAGGCTGGCTCAGCTGAACAATAGCATGTGGCATTACATTCATTTGCCAAATGAGTTCACGATTATCTTCCTCTACCCTACCCCCGCTGGGCCTTCACTGGAAATGTTCTGCAGCTGTGTTGCTTTTCTGCTATAAGATTTTGTCTGAATTTCTTCTCTAAGGGTTTTGTGTGTGTGTGTGTGTGTGTGTGTGTGTGTGTGTGTTTGCTTTTGAGTTCTTATTTTGCTGGATATTCTTTAGCTTCTTAGATGTTCAACACTTTCAGTTTTTGTTTCAACAGCTACTAGTTACTTTCATGCTATCACTTTCTGTGACTTAGTGTTACATGTTCATCATTTTGACTATGGTTTGTTTGTTTGAATGCGTACTTCCACTTCCTTAATACAAAAAAATTTTGATGGAAGAAGAAATTACCACATCTAGCCACTTAATTTGCAAATTCAAATTATGCAACAAGCAAATCAGATTAGAGCATATGCGAAGAAGGGAAATCATTCAGAATTTTATATGAAGTAACACATAACTCACAAATAAACATAAAGGTAGTTATAATTGAGAAAGTGGAAATTTTTGTTCAAAGTTCTACTCAGTTTATGAATTAGCACTGTTTTTATTTTCGCAGTTACATCTGAAGGGAACATCAAAATTAATGCTTATGGCCATGAATGATCTTAATCTGATGCTTCTTATACATTCTCCAAAACAGGATTTGTTCTTATTTCCAAATTCCCAGATTTTAAAAAACAGAAAAGCTATTTCTCTCTTTCTCGATTTTTATCTTACTTCATCTTCCTTTTTTGAGGTAGGCCATTTTGGCCAGCAAAAAAATTCTATTTTTATCGAGAGCTGGTAAACTTATTATCCAGGAGTCAAATCCAGCTTACCAGGTATTTTTTATATGACCTGATTGCTAAGAAGTGGGAAAAAATTAAGGAGAGGAATTGTACTTTATGACATAAAAAATTTCAAGCAGTTGGGGATATAACACTTCCAGAGAGATGGGGCAAATTAATTTTAAGAAGTCATTGTGTTAAATACATCTAAAAAGCTATACTTAGAAAAAATATAAGAAGGCCATAAAAGATGGTGAGAAAAGGGCAGAACAAGTAGGAACCTCAAAATCCAAGAAATAACAGCATGGTAAGTTCCCTAGATTTTCTTTTTTTCCTCATGTATCCCATACTTGAAATTGAAGGAGGCAGTAACCTAGGAAGGCTAAATGTTACAGACAAAAGCAATTATCATCACAGTGAAAACCTATTTCTATACAGCTAGATGATCAGGAAATGGACAACCTAGGAAGACAGAAAACTTGTAGATATTAACTACTGTGCTCCAGCAAAACATAGAAAAAAAAATGTTGCCCAATTCCAAATCTTGTCAGAAAAAAAAAAGACAAAATAGTTAAGGGAAAGAAAGTAAACAGAAGCATGAAAACAGTGAAGAGAAAACAAAATTAACTAAATAATATGGCAACACTTAAGTCCTAACAAATCAAAAATGTCATAAATATAAATGTTCTAAAAAACATTTATACAGAATTATACAGTGGATTAAAGAACAACTTGCAGACAAAAGTCTTATTAAATATAATAATATAGTCAGGTTGTTATTTATACGTCATGCAAACATTACTTAAAAGAAGCAGGAATGGTATGGTATATTCATAATGGCTACATTATAACTTTAAATGTGTGTGCACCCAACAACAGAGCTGTAAAATATGTGAAGCAAAAATTGGTAGATAAATACACAGATGTAGTTGAAGACATTAACAATTTGTATTAGTTTTCTCAGTCTGGCATAACAATTTATCACTACAAATTTAATAGCATAAAGCTATGGAACTTTATCCTCTCACACTTTTGGAAGCAACAAGCCTACTCAGGGGTTGAAAAGCACCACACAGATATCTGTCAATATCAAGATTATATCACATTCTCCAGGGGTTCACTGGAATGTTTCTATGCAATAGTGTATAGTATAGCTTCATCTGCAAGTCTCAACCCACATCTTTTTCAAACAACTGCATATTAAACAACACACTTCTAAATAATTTATGTCAAAGTGGAAGTCTCAAGGAAAACTTAAAATGTTAAATTGACTGATAATTAAAAGAAAGCAAACAAAATCTGTAGGACATAACTAACGCAATTCAAAGAGGGAAATTTGTAACACCAGATGCTTAAGTAAATTTGTTAAAAAAGAAAGTCACAAATTAATAATCTAAATTCTAATTTCAAGGATCTAGTGTAAAAAGACTAAATTAAGTCCAAAGCAAGAAGGGCACTGGTAGCTCACACTGTAATCCTGTCTACTTGAGGGGCTGAAATCCAGAGGATCCAGGACAGTCCTGGAAAAACATTTGTAAAGACCCAATCTCAACCAATATCTGAATGTGGTGGGGTGCACTTTGTCATTTCAAACTACAGAGGAGGCAGAGATGGGAAGGATTGTGATTATAGGAAAAGAGGATATAGTGGGAGAGGATGGAAAGAGTTGGGCATGGTGGTGTCTTGCTTGTGCATTCTCTAGGATGTTGCTCTCTAGAGAAATCTCCTAGATTTCTGAGTTCTTTTTTAAAGAATGAATTTTGTCAAATTCTCTTTCCATAGTATTGTTAAGATCATGTGATTTCTTTCTTTAGTCAGAAAATATGGTAAATGATATTGATTGATTTTGAGATGTTGAACCAAGCTTACACCTTTAGAATAAACCCTTTAAAGAGATCATGCTGTGTCCTTTTAGGAGAGCAGGAAAGTTGAAACAAGGAATGCCAATTGTAAACTTCTCTTTAAAGTCACTCTTGTAATAGTTTGGATAAGAGATGATTATATCTGCTCATATCTCTACAAATTGGATTAATTAAAAGTGCATGTTAAATTAATAAAGGAAGGGAAGGCTGAAAGAATGAAAGTAAGCATTAAAAGTAGTTAATTATTTCAAAAGTTCAATGGGACTGAGGACATGAGCTACAGAAATCCTAGTACTTTGGCCATTTGAAAAACTGAGGGTTGAGAATGCTAAGAAATCAAAAGGAGAGGAAGGTTCATCCTATCATCAAATATTAAGGATCACTTTTAGAGTAGTGTGGTGTACCTAGTGTAGTAATCAGCCAACAGAATAAGTTGTATGTACAATTTATGGAAAGACAGAGATTTTAAGTAGTTGGCTGCTCAATTGTAGTATTTTTTTAAAGTTTCTTACATTTTTACATGTTCAAAATTTTCAGGGTTGTCAGGCTGGAGACATTATAGCATGAGTCCAAAGATTCCTTATCTTCAAGGAAAGGTCAGTCAGTTTCTAAAGTCCTTCAACTGATTGGAAAAAGCCCACTCTTGTTATGGAGGGTACTCTGTTTTACTCAAAGTCTACAACTTTAAATTTTAATAACACCTAAAAATTACCTTCATAGAAACATCACATATGTTTTTCAAACTATCTGGGTATCATAGCCTAGCTATGTTAATACATTTGTTAACATTACCACCTAGGTCAGTTGAATTCTAGGAACAACAGCCTGAAGAGATAATGTAGGCTGAGGAACCTCAGCAATAATAGGTGGAGAGAGATGACAGGTGACCACAGGAATAACCCTGGCTTTGACTCTGCACAAGGCTCGCCCCAATCTGTTGAGGAAGTTAGGAGGGTACCTAAGATAAAGTAATCATGTCATGGAACGCTCATTCTTAGGTATAGACACAAAACAGCAATTGCGTGCATAAAGGTGGTTAGAAACAAGCTTGAATGGCATTTGCAGTTGAAAAATTATCTCTGGATTTGAATTATCCTAAGAAAAATCTAGGCTAGGATTATGTGTTGCCCGTTATCTTGGTATGAAGGTATTTGATTTCTAATCATTGTCTCTTTTTTCCATTGCAATATATTTTAGAGAAAAGTCATTTCCATTATCAAGTAAGGTTTTAAATCAAACCTAAACTTGACTTCAGTTATCCCATTTTGTAAGGACTGATAGGACAGATCATCTGTATCACCAAGATTGGGTGTTTTCATTTTACCATTGCCACCAGTCTCTTAACACTAAACCTTATTTTAATGCCAAAGGAAATATTGCATAAGAGGAAAAATTAAATGTTTTAATTTAATTAACTAATTTCAGATTCCCGCTCTAACATTTCTATTGTGTAATCTTGGATGAGAAAGCCTTAGTTTTCTTATCTATAAAATGGAAACAGTTCATCCCTTCTAGATCTGTTATGAAGAATAAGTGAGGTAACATGAATTCAATAACTATTGGACCTCTTTCCCTCCTTTTTTGTCTTTCGTTTGTTTCTTTTTTAAAAATATATCTTTTATTCATATGTGCATACAATGTTTGGGTCATTTCTCCTCCCTTCTCCCCACCCCCTCCCTTTCTCCTCACCCCTTTCCTCTCCCCCCTACCCCCTTGCTTCCAGGCAGAAACTGTTTTGTCCTTATATCTAATTTTGTTGAAGAGAGAGTATACAAGGTCTTTATATAGAGCCAGGCTGGCCTGGAACTCACTATGGAGCCTGGGCTACCCTCAAGCTCCAGCTCCTCATGCCTTAGCTTCCTGAGTGCTGGAGTTATAGACATACACCACTACATAAGGATTCTTTCTCTTCTTTCTGACTCTCACTACGTAAGTGGAGATAAAACTGTTAGTCTATTTTAGAAAATATCCTGGTTATTCACAAAATTAGAATGATCCAGGAAAAAAATAATCAAACAATCATTTTGAAATTGTTGTGATGGTGCATACTGTGTCTTAATGTCAAGTTTTTGCATCATTTGGATTCTGTAGTTTGTTTAAGTTTCTTGCATTATCTCAGTTTTCAGAGAGGTTAACACATAGTTTTTACTTCTAAAAAATGTGATTTAGAATGCCTGTCTTCAGCCTGGCTATGGTATCGACAATACAGTCTCTATCAAATATTATCAAAATGAAAAACCAAATGAAACATTTAGGGCTTTCTTTGGTTCCATCTGCACTCAGTATTTAGAAATGACTTTTCTTGTAGACTTTCAAACAAATTCTTACTGTGGAATTTATTCAAGTGTTTTTACTATCATTTTTTTGCCTTTTTCACAAGAGATTAAACAGTGACCTGCCTTCAAGAGGATGATAAATCAGACTCTGGATCAAATCAAAATTAGCCATTAAATCAAACATAAACCTGGTTTACTCTAATACTCTCCTTTTGTTTGATTGTAATGGGTAATTGTCTAGAGATTCCAAATGTACCTACTTAAAGCAGATGCTGCAATAACTCTGAAGGATATTCTGAGCTCAAAATTTTGGCAAATGGGGAGACCAATATGGCAAAGATAGTGGATCAATAACTGTAAATGTACTCAGAACAAAATTTCTCAATCGCGTGATATTTTCAAAGGACTGATGACTTTTAAAAAGAGCAAGAAAACTGAAAACCAAAATAACCTTGGAAATTTAAAACAGTGCCATAATTTCTTGCTAAATAACTGTTGATTTAATCTTGATGTTGAGTATCTAAAATTAATTTTACCACATGCTATTCAGAGCTGGATTTATCCCAGGGAGGTTTAAATAAATGTTGTGTCAGTACAAAAATGATGATGGTTGGAAAGTGAAAGTGGCTGGAAAATTATGTGCAGAATTGCCATTACACCTTCTGAGTAGAGGGCACATTTCTACTTTCTCTCTCATCTCTTCAGCACTCACAGGGCCTCAGTGGAAGCCTCTGAAGAGCATCTTAGATTTATCAAATGACTGGGTAGGAAAGGGATTAACACAACATACTCATTTTACAGAAGTAAAGACTGAGATGCGGAAGTGATTTATGCTGAATGACAATAACAACTATTATAAAGATGGTAGAATCAAATTAGATGAGAAATGACTACTTACATGTGAACCTCAATTATGGAGAGAAATTTGAAGGGAAATTTCTTTCAGATGTATTTGACACAGAAAAGAGAAACTATGAGTGGGAGGATAAGAAAAGGAGAGGAAAATATTGAGTGAGAGATAGACAAGTGTTAGATTGATCCAGATTGCTTTGGTTGGGTTTGTGATGTTCAGCTAAACTCATTAGTGCCATTATTTTTTCTTCTGCAATTTCTCACAAAAAATTACCATCTAAGTCAGACAAATAAGGAAGACTTCGTTCAAGTCTATTGCAACAAGATTAGAAATTAGTGCAATTGGGATAGAGACTAAACTCATCTCTGCAGAAACAAGATGCTGAAGCATTTTTAAGCCTGGAAAAGCATCAGAGGATGTTGGTTAATGTGATTAGGTATATTATTTTCCTCTGGTCACTTGTCAAACTTAAGCTCCTGCCTTTCCCCAGAGGTGAGGAAATAGGGGCTCCACCATTCTTGGAAGTTACATTTCCAGGAGATAGCTCCCAGGTCCTAGGGAAAAACCATTTGTAATGGGTAACACTGGCAGGAATCTGAGAGAAGAATTTTTACCTCAGAGAAGTAGAGTAAGAATTTACAGTTGCAAGCCTTCTAAAATAAATGCTCTAAGAAAAGGGATGTATCAGTGTAGAAGATCCCTGTATAAAGTTTAGTCAAGGTAAGGGGAGTGTTAAGGCTGAATTGGTCTCATTCCATTTCTTTACTGACAAACTCCGCTCTTTTCACACATGACTTTTGTGCTTGTGTACATGAGTCATATAATCCTCAAAAAAAGTATTGTTACCATTTTGCAATGAAGAATCAGAAACTCAGGAAAATTATGTCTAAAAATAAGAACTTGAAGAAAGTTGCATTAGGCATTTGATTGTTGAACTCATGCTTATTATGTTCTTTAAAATAACACCAAATATTTGGATAATATTCACATTTTCTATAGCATTGTCATGTAGATTATCCAATTTGTGCTTTGAACTGAGGTTAAGGTAGAAAGTCTATAATTGTCTTCAGTTATAAATAAAGTAATTGAAATGATGAGAAATTAAATGATGTTCTAAATAATGAGACTGGAATCCAGATCTCCCAATGTTCTTAACTAATGAATTAAATATATATTCATACAAATATCCAATATTTGTCAAGTTCTATGTCTAAGGATTCAGAAGGAACAAGGTCAATGTCCTCTTGGAATTTGTTTCCAAATGAGAAAAAATGAAATGAAAGGAAAGAAATATGAGAACAAGATAATGAGGGAGATTGATAAAGTAGTGAGAGGAAGCCTAACTGGTGGGTAGGTCCTGCTTTCTACTTTGAATAATATGAGCAGTGGATATTTGAGCTGAGAACTGGCAATATAACATTCCTAACAGAGGGAATATTATACAAGCCTTAGAGGGGCAAAACAATCAGTAAAACACTTTGCATGTGTCTGACACAGATCCAAGTACTTCATGAATGTGAATCATGTAATCCTTAGAGCATCCTGGGGAAGTAGCCACTGTTATTATTCCCAAGTTACCAATTGGGGAAGTCTTTCTTTTTGCATCAAGATTTGAGCTAAATGGCCAACATCACACAATTGGAAAGCCTCAGAGCCACAGCTGCAATTTACAGTCAGGCAGTGTATGTTATTAATGTGCTACACATTGCTAAGCAGCTGGAGAAACAGGAGGAAGCCTGGTATTGACAAAGCACGATAAGAAGGTAGGTGTACAGACTGAGCTGAAGTCAAAAAGGGTCACAGGCGTCAGGCCCCATGGCTATTATGGGCCATTGGTAGATGTTGGGATTTTAATCTCTAAACTGTGGGGAAGCACACTATGAGATCTGCTTCGTTTGTATCATCTTGTCTCTGTCTCCCTAAAGCTTGAAATTCATGTTCAGAAACTGTCCTGAGCCTGCTACTATTAGCCCAACACCTGTGAAACTATGAGTGGAGAAAGGAAAAGGGTGTGCTTGGAAAAAGCTGAGACTGAAGCTGTATCATACACCAAAGTTTGGAAACACTTCAGCGAATTCCTGGAGGATGAGATACACTCTTGAATTTGACAGATACGTGTGTGGTGCCCACAGGGAAAAGTTACATTAGATGGGCAGAGATGGCTATGTCATTTTAACACTTGCTATAACTCTTGGTCCCTACTCCTTGACATAGTTACGGATTTTTTTTTTGATAGGTGCATTTATACATTGTTGCTCAAATTTGTTGGCAGATTGCCTGCAGAGTTATATCTTTTTGATGAGATGTTTATTATTGGTGGATTGTGACAGTGTATCAGGGCCAGCATATAAGTGAAAATAATCAACATCCTGCATAGTAGACTCAGGAATGCTGCAATTGATTCTTGACTCTGAGTACATGGAGCTTAGATGGATATTTGATATGTACTTAGGAAAGAATATGATGGATGTATTGAAAGTTAAATGGGAGTAAAACAGTTAAACAAAATGTATATAACATATTATCTTCAAAATCAAGATTCAAACATTTCTCAGCAGTTTGCATTATGGATTTTATAATCCTTTTAGCATCTTGAAAATAGAAGTACTCGCAAAGAGATTTAGTGACTTTCAAGTCAGACAAATTAGTTTATGAGCAGAGATCATGTAAGAATATCTCTCATAATAGCAAAGGCTAAGATGAATAAAGACCCTTAAGATCAAAAACACTAAAAGTATTAAGCCAATTGAGTTCCAAAAGCATACTTTTCTGCAGGCTAGAGAGTAATTCAACAGTGTTTAAGGTTTTTTTTTTTAAATGATATTTGGATGGTGAAGTGACTGTGATATTGGAAGAGAAGCTGATGGCACTTCTTTCCCTCATTATTTGCAACACTTCCTTCAGTACAGTTGGTGGTCTTGTTACCAGCAGAAGGACCCACTCAGCATATCCAGTATGAGGTATTTCCTACTTATAAAGTCACATCTGGGAAAATTGATGATGAATGCGTTGAGAGCTCAGAGTGTCACAGGATGGAAGCTTCTCCAAGTAGCAGTGTGAGCACATTAATTCCTGGGAGTACACATTCCTTTCCCTTTGTTCCTGGACTTTGGTAAAATATTTTTCCATGGTACTTTCCTTATTGTACAAATGTGGATTTCAGGTTGTCTGTTTGGTACATGTTCTCAGAATCTCCAATGTGCCAGATATAGGCAGCTGTTCTTGTTTGATTGTAGACTCAACTGTGAAATGTGCCTCCTGACATTTGCTTGTGAGGGAAGCTTTGGCAGAGCTGGTGAGAAGGAGAGAAAGTAATTCTGTGTCAGTGAAAAATCATCAACATTTTAATAGTTTTCCTTCAGTTTCTGGTCAAATAACTTCTGAATCTTTGCCCAAAAGGCACTATGTGGAAATCTTGGACAAATATTCTATCCTGGAGATTTTGGGTACTAACGTATACCAATTTGGCTTTGTATCTCTTTGTGTGAGTTCATGTTTATAAATTATTGTTTTTACTCTCTGTAATAAGGTACAGGACAAGATATGGGAGGGAAGAAGAATAATTACCATTACCATTCATGGGGAAACCTAATTATGAAAAAAGCCTATCTCATTTCCTGAAGCACTGGGGATAAACTGCTATGATTTGGAAGCATTTTGTGAATTTGGAAAGGTCCCCAAGACCAACTATAGTTTACCATGTGAATTTCTTACTGATTTTTAAAAAAAAATTTATTTATTTATTCACATGTGCATACATTGTTTGGGCCATTTCTCCCCCCTGCCCTCCCACCCCATTGTGCTCCCCCTTGCCTTCCCCTCCTTTTCCCCCCAACCTCCCTCACTTCCAGGCAGAACCTGTTCTGCCCTTTTCTCCAATTTTGTTGAAGAGAAGACATAAGCAATAATAAGAGAGACAAAGCGTTTTTGCTAGTTGAGATAAGGATAGCTATACAGAGAGATTCCTAGCATTGCTTCCATGCACAAGTGTGTTACAACCCAAGTTGATTCATCTCTACCTGACCTTTTCACTGGCTCTTGATCCCCTTCCCATATTGACCTCTGTCGTTTTAAGGTTTCTGTATTAGTTCCTCTGCAGTGGGAACATCAGACACAATCATGTTTTGGGTTTCCTACCTATGCCCATACCTCCTGTATGTGCTCTCCCCTTGTCATGTGACCCAAGTCCAACCACATTGCTGCATTTGCCCTAGATCTAAAGTCTGCATATGACAGAGAACATACGATTCTTGGTCTTCTGAGCCTGACTAACCTTGCTTAGAATGATGTTCTCCAGTTCTATCCATTTACTTGAGAATAATAAGATTTCATTCTTCTTCATAGCTGAGTAAAACTCAATTGTGTATGAGTACCACATTTTCTTAATCCATTCGTCCATAGTGGGTGTTGGTATTTAAGCAGAAGCTCTGTCTTAGTCTTGCCAGTTGGTTGGGGAGACTCACCAGAATTTTTCCCCTGTCTTTCAGCGGCAGCTGCTTCATGAACTGCTCCCTCAGTGAGGTGTGGCTTGTCCTCAGGTTCTGGAGAGCAGCTCTGTGGTTCACCAGCCATTCTCCTTTGGAGTTGGGTTTTCTCTGTGTTGGTTTACTGGGGGCTTGTTCCTTTGTCACACCCCCTTTCTCTGGGGCAAGGTCAGAGGTCCATCAGTAGGCTCCCTACTGTCAGAGTGTTATGCTGGTTTGCTGATTGTTTTTCAATTTTGCTGTGTTGTTTGACTTCGGATGTTGATCACTGGCTTATGAGATGAGCTTTGTGGACCACTGTCTGCCCTATTTCAGGCAGTGGCTTATCACCTGACTGCTGTTGGCCCATCACCTGACTGCTGTTGGCCCTTTTGCCTTTCCAGTCTTTGTTTACTGAAAGTTCATGTGGAGATCAGCTCCTTGCTCCTCCCCCTTTCTCCAGTACTCTTACAGCACCCCGCTCCCTCTGCTGCGTGTTCCTTTTCAGTTCCTTGTTTATTATTATTATTATTATTTTTGCAGGGCAGGGGGTCAGTCTGTTCAGGGGGCTATGCTGGTTTATCTCAGGGGTGGCTGTGGGAGTCAATTGTTAGTCTGCTGGATGTCTCCCAAGCAGGTTTGGAGTGGGCGTCTGGCATCGTGGGAGCCCTCCTGTTCTCTCAGTGTAATGTGGTGTGGAAAAGCTTTGTATGGACTGGAGGTTCAGGGTGTTGAAGTTTTGATTCTTCCTGGTGCTTTATTTCTGCCAAGTGTGGCTCCACCATCCCAGCAAGGTTTTTGATTCATGGAGCTCACGCTGTCTGCTTCTGCACCCTAGTCACCATCTTGGATCTTCTCTTACTGATTTTTAACAATTTAAAATTCTCAAAGCTTACCTTGGCCTGTTCTTCTAGGCCTTTTAATTAAAGCCACATACACAAGTTCAAAGTGTTAATAGAACTTTTATAAATTGTTTTAAGATTTAGGAGAAAAAGAAAAAGTGTTTGTCTTATTATTTGGTAGTTACTTTCCTTAGAAAGATGGAGGTGAATAGAAATAAAAATTTTACTCTTGTGTTGGAATATTTAAAATATCCTAAGCATGAATGAAGTCCTGTGCTTGATCCTTAGCATTGAAATAAATAAACAAATATTCTTAACTAAACCTCTTTATATTATTTGGCTCTGATGTCATTCCCACTATAAGTGTTTAGAGTATGACATTTTCATTATTTGTATTAAAATAAACTTCAAAAAAAACTTTAAAAGTCAAGTTTTTATTGTTTCAGAAAGAACACATAGATTTTTAATTTAATGTCCTATTTTAGTAATTCAGTTACTAAGAAGCCCATATAAGTTCTTCTTTTACGAAACTGTACAATTACAGGATGATTTATCTTGGGAAATACATGTGAAATAAAATATAAGTTTTCATGGTGTCTGATTTTCAATGAGAAATGTAGTTTAACCTCTTTCAACGGGAAGATTTTACCCCCTGTGTTAAAATGAAATGACTTATCTTGTATCCACTCTCCTTGTCTTTCACTGTGAGTAATTCATAGGCACTGGCCTTGCATCTTTACCTTCATTCTTATATTCCATCAACTAGATGTGTTTTAGTAGAATGGTAAAATGTCTATTGGTCTTGGTACAAGATGTGGCTCTGTGTCTGGTTTATGTCATCAAATATCAGTATGATTCTTTGTGAATTATTTCAATAATAATCACCTTTGTACATGCCTCAAAGAGTTTTGTGGAGGAAAAAGGATATGTTCAGATAATTTTTAATGATAACATCGTACAGACAAAAAGACATTATTATTCCTGAAGTGAGAGCATGTCATTCTGTAGCTCAAAAAACTTTGGTCATTCCTTGCTCTCTGTATTAGACTTTTTTTTTTTCACTTTACTTATTTTTTTATTTTTATTTTCATTTTTTTTTCTTTTATTATTCATATGTGCATACAAGGCTTGGGTCATTTCTCCCCCCTGTTGCTTTTAAGGTATCTGCTTTAGTTTCTCTGTGTTAAGGGCAACAAATGCTAGCTAATTTTTTAGTTGTCTTACCTATCCTCACCCCTCCCTTATGTGCTCTCGCTTTTATCATGTGCTCAAAGTCCAATTCCCTTGTTGTGTTTGCCCTTGATCTAATGTCCACATATGAGGGAGAACATAAGATTTTTGGTCTTTTGGGCCAGGCTAACCTCACTCAGAATGATGTTCTCCAATTCCATCCATTTACCAGAGAATGATAACATTTTTTTCTTCTTCATGGCTGCATAAAATTCCATTGTGTATAGATGCCACATTTTCTTAAACCATTCATCAGTAGTGGGGCATCTTGACTGTTTCCATAACTTGGCTGTTGTGAATAGTGCCGCAATAAACATGGTTGTGCAGATGCCTCTGGAGTAACCTGTGTCACAGTCTTTTGGGTATATCCCCAAGAGTGGTATTGCTGGATCAAATGGTAGATCAATGTCTAGCTTTTTAAATAGCCTCCAAATTTTTTTCCAGAGTGGTTGTACGAGTTTACACTCCCACCAACAGTGTAAGAGGGTTCCTTTTTCCCCACATCCTCGCCAACACCTGTTGGTAGTGGTGTTGCTGATGATGGCTATTCTAACAGGGGTGAGGTGGATCTTAGTGTGGTTTTAATTTGCATTTCCTTTATTGCTAGAGATGGTGAGCATTTTTTCATGTGCTTTTTGGCCATTTGAATTTCTTCTTTTGAGAAAGTTCTGTTTACTTCACTTGCCCATTTCTTTATTGGTTCATTAGTTTTGGGAGAATTTAGTTTTTTAAGTTCCCTATATATTCTGGTTATCAGTGCTTTGTCTGATGTATAGCTGGCAAATATTTTCTCCCACTCTGTGGGTGTTCTCTTCAGTTTAGAGACCATTTCTTTTGATGAACAGAGCTTTTTAGTTTTATGAGGTCCCATTTATCTATGCTATCTCTTAGTTGTTGTGCTGCTGGGGTTTCGTTGAGAAAGTTCTTACCTATACCTACTAACTCCAGAGTATTTCCTACTCTTTCCTGTATCAATTTCAGAGTTTGTGGTCTGATATTAAGATCCTTGATCCATTTTGAGTTAATATTGGTATAGGGTGATATACATGGATCTAGTTTTAGTTTTTTGCAGACTGCTAACCAGTTTTCCCAGCAGTTTTTGTTGAAGAGGCTGCTATTTCTCCATCATATATTTTTAGCTCCTTTGTCAAAGACAAGTTGGTTATAGTTGTGTGGCTTCATATCTGGGTCCTCTATTCTGTTCCACTGGTCTTCATGTCTGTTTTGTGCCAGTACTGTTCTGTTTTTATTGTTATTGCTTTGTAATATAGTTTGAAGTCAGGTATTATGATACCTCCTGCATTGTTCTTTTGACTGAGTATTGCCGTGGCTATTCATGGCCTCTTGTGTTTCCATATAAATTTAACGGTAGATTTTTCAATCTCTTTAATGAATGTCATTGGAATTTTGATGGTAATTGCATTAAACATGTAGATTACTTTTGGGAGTATTGACATTTTTACTATGTTGATTCTACCAATCCATGAGCATGGGAGATCTCTCCATTTTCTATAGTCTTCCTCAATCTCTTTCTTCAGAAGTGTATAGTTTTCCTTGTAGAGGTCTTTCACAACTTTTGTTAGGTTTACACCTAGGTATTTGATTTTGTTTGAGGCTATTGTAAATGGAATTGTTTTCATACATTCTTTTTCAGTTTGCTCATTGTTAGTGTATAGAAATGCTAATGATTTTTCCATGTTGATTTTATATCCTGCTACCTTGCTATAGCTATTGATGATGTCTAGAAGCTTCTGAGTAGAGTTTTTTGGGTCTTTAAGGTATAGGATCATGTCATCTGCAAATTGGGATATTTTGACAGTTTCTTTACCTATTTGTATTCCTTTTATTCCTTCTTCTTGCCTAATTGCTCTGGCTAGGAATTGCAATACTATGCTGAATAGAAGTGGAGATAGTGGGCATCCTTGTCTGGTTCCTGATTTTAGAGGGAATGGTTTCAGTTTTTCTCTGTTAAGTATAATGCTGGCTGTAGGTTTGTCATATATAGGTTTTATAATGTTGAGGAACTTTCCTTCTATTCCTAGTTTTCTTAGAGCTTTTATCATGAAATGATGTTGGATCTTATCAAAGGCTTTTTCTGCATCTATTGAAATGATCAAGTGGTTTTTGTCTTTGCTTCTGTTAATGTGGTTTATTACATTTATTGATTTTTGTATGTTGAACCACCCCTGCATCCCTGGGATGAACCCTACTTGGTCATGGTGAAAGATCTTTTTGATGTGTTGTTGAATTCGGTTTGCCATTATTTTGTTGAGGATTTTTGTGTCAATGTTCATTAAGGAGATTGGCCTATAGTTCTCCTTTTTGGAGGTGTCTTTGCCTGGTTTTGGGATAAGTGTAATACTGGCTTCATAAAATGTGTTCGGCAGTTTTCCTTCCCTTTCTATTTCATGGAACAGTTTAAGGAGGGTTGGTATCAGTTCTTCTTTAAAGGTCTGATAGAATTCAGCAGAGAATCCATCAGGTCCTGGACTTTTCTTTTTGGGGAGACTCTTGATTGCTGCTTCAATTTCATTTGGTGTTATATGTCTATTCAGGTGATTAATTTCCTCTTGGTTCAGTTTTGGATGATCATATGTATCTAGAAATCTGTCCATTTCTTTAAGATTTTGAAATTTATTTGAATACAGGTTCTCAAAATAGTCTCTGATGATTTCCTGGACTTCCATGGTGTTTGTTGTTATCTCTCCTTTTGCATTCCTGATTCTACTAATTTGGGTTTCTTCTCTCCTCATTTTAGTCAGGTTTGCCAGGGGTCTATAGATCTTGTTTATTTTTTCAAAGAACCAACTTTTTGTTTCATTAATTCTTTGTATGGTTTTTTTGGTTTCTATTTCGTTGATTTCAGCTCTTATTTTTATTATTTCTCTCCTTCTATTTGTTTTGGGATTTGCTTGTTCTTGCTTTTCTAGGAGTTTGAGATGTATCATTAGGTCATTGCTTTGGGATCTTTCAGTCTTTTTAATATATATACTCATGGCTATAAACTTTCCTCTCAGGACTGCCTTACCTGTGTTCCATAGGTTCTGGTAGGTTGTGTTTTCATTTTCATTGACTTCCAGGAACTTTTTAATTTCCTCTTTTATTTCATCGATGATCCATTCTTCATTAAGTAATGAGTTATTTAGTTTTCAGCTGTTTGCATGTTTTTTGTCTTTACTTTTGTTGTTGAGTTCTACTTTTACTGCATTGTGATCAGATAGTATGCATGGTATAATTTCTATTTTCTTATATTTGCTGAGGCTTGCTTTGTGTCCTAGGATATGATCCATTTTGGAGAAGGTTCCATGGGCTGCTGAGAAGAATGTATATTGTGTAGAAGTTGGATGAAATGTTTTGTAGACATCAACTAGGTCCATTTGATCTATTGCATATTTTAGATCTTGGATTTCTTCATTGATTTTTTGTTTGGATGACTTATCTATTGATGATAATGGGGTGTTAAAGTCTCCCACAACCACTGTGTTGGCATTTATATATGCTTTTAGGTCTTTCAGGGTATGTTTGATGAAATTGGGTGCGTTGACATTGGGTGCATACATTTTGATTATTATTATTTCCTTTTGGTCTATTTCCCCTTTTATTAGTATGGAATGTCCTTCTTTATCTCATTTGATCAATGTAAGTTTGAAGTCTACTTTGTCAGAGATAAGTATTGCTACTCCTGCCTGTTTTTGGGGACCATTGTCTTGGTAAATCTTCTTCCAGCCTTTCATCCTAAGCCTATGCTTATTTCTGTTAGTGAGATGGGTCTCCTGTAAGCAACAAATTGTTGGATCTTCCTTTTTAATCCATTTCGTCAAGCAGTGCCTTTTGATGGGTGAATTAAGTCCATTAACATTAAGCATTAGTACTGATAGGTATGTGGTGATTCCTGTCATTTAGTTGTCTTAGTTGTTTGAAGGTTTGATTGTGTGTACCTAAGTTGAGGTTACTCTCTACTGTCTTGCTTTTTCTTTTCCTGTGGTTTGGTGCTGCTTGTCTTTTCATGGTTAAGTTGGGTTTCACTTTCTGTGTGCAGAATCCCTTGCAGAATCTTTTGTAGTGGTGGCTTTGTGGTCACATATTGCTTTAGTTTCTGCTTATCATGGAAGACTTTTATTGCTCCATCTATTTTGAATGATAGTTTTGCTGGGTAGAGTATCCTGGGGTTGAAGTTATTTTCATTCAGTGCCAGGAAGATCTCACCCCATGCTTTTCTTATTTTTAATGTTTCTGTTGAGAAGTCTGCTGTGATTTTGATGGGTTTACCTTTGTATGTTACTTGTTTTTTCTCTCTTACAGCCTTCAATATTCTTTCCTTAGTTTGTGAACTTGTTGTTTTAATGATGACATGTCGTGGGGTAGTTCTATTTTGATCTGGTCTGTTTGGTGTCCTGGAGGCCTCTTGCATCTGTATGGGAATATCTTTCTCTAGATTTGGGAAATTTTCCTTTATTATTTTGTTGACTAGATTACACATTCCCTTCGCTTGCACCTCTTCTCCTTCTTCGATGCCCATGATTCTTAAGTTTGGTCTTTTGATAGAGTGGGTGAGTTCTTGCATTTCTTTTCACAAGTCTTGAGTTGTTTAATTAATAGTTCTTTGGTTTTTCCTTTAATTACCATTTCATCTTCAAGTTCTGAGATTCTGTCTTGTGTTTGTTCTATTCTGCTGGATTGGCCTTCCATTTTGTTTTGCGGTTCTGTTTCGTTCTTTTTTCTGAGGTTTTCCATATCCTGGGTTGTTTCCTCTTTAATGTTGTCTATTTTTGTCCTGAGTTCATTTATCCATTTATTCATCTTGTTCTCTGTTTCACTTTGGTGTTTATACAGTGCTTCAATGGTTTCCTTTATTTCTTCTTTTGCTTTTTCAAATTCTCTTTTTGTTGTCTTGGAATTTCTTGAGTGTCTCCTGTACATTTTTGTTGACCCTATCCAGTATCATCTCTATAAAATTCTCATTGAGTACCTGTAGTATATCTTCTTTTAAATTATTCTTGTGGGCTTCATTGGGTCCTTTGGCATAGTTTATCTTCATTTTGTTGGAGTCTGGATCTGAGTTCCTGTTTTCTTCATTCCCCTCTGGTTCCTGTACTAATTTTTTGCTGTGGGGAAACTGGTTTTCCTATTTTTTCTGTCTTCCCATCATTGTCTTTGGTGTTGTTACTGTCCCTGTACTGTGTGCAATTAAGTATTTTCTAGCTTGTAATAATAACAATGGTAATATTTAGAATGGAAGGGTGAGCTGAGATGGAAAGCAAGAAGTTAAAGAAAAGGGGAAAACAAATACACAGACAAGAGGGAGAAAGTGAACAAGGTTTCAGACAAGAAAGTTTCAAAGGTATAAACAG